>NC_045608.1:8107282-9381032 GCF_009762305.2 Zalophus californianus
TTACCTGCTGTGTACCAAGAGTAAGGGATAATGAGGATTATGGGGGTCAACTTGAAATAGGAGAAATCTTGTTTGTAGAGATGATAGTTATTGGAACCCCATATGTTTTGTCCTGTTCCCTGACATTAGCATACAATGTAACAAAATATCTTTTCAAATTTACTTACAAACTATTAGATTCTAAATATCTGGAAGATTATACAACAAGACTCAGGAAAATAAGACCCAGAGATATGGTCCCATTAGTGTCAAATCTGGTAACTTTCTAAGATGGTGTCTTAATGACTGTGGGAGGCAGAATAATGCTCCCCATTCCAGATACCCATCCTAATCCCAGAAACCTGGGACTTTGTTACCTTCTGTGGCAAAAGGGACTTTGCCAGTGTGATTAAGGGTTTTGAGATGGGGAGATTGTCCTGGATTATCCAGGTGAGCTTATTCACAAGGGTCAAAAATGGACAGGAGGGGCTGAAGCATCAGAAAAGGCCTGTGACAACAGCCGCACAGGTCAGAGTGATGCGATTGCTAGCTAGAGGCCATGAGCCAAGGAATGAGGCTGGAAAAGGCAATAGGTGAATTCCCTCTAGAGCCTCTAGAAGGAATGCAGCCCTGCCAAGGCCTTGATTTTAGCCCACAAGACCCATTTTGGATTTCAGACCTCCAGAACGATACAATAATACATCTATGTTGTTTTAAGCCACATAAATTAATACAGTTACTAACTCCATAGAAATATTATGAACATAAGATTCTTAATTCAGATTAAGCTAGAAAGAATTTTATTTACTGTCAAAGACTTTAGTCGGTAATCTCGGGACAGTTTGGTTTGTTTCCTTCTGGGAGGATTTTGGTGTATGTTTTTCTATGTACACTCAAATACGTGGCAAGGGACCAGGGCTTGAGGGAGAAGTGCAAAGCTAACTCAGTTAGATAAATGATTATCCCCCAACAAAACAAGTTTTATAAGCACAGAAAAAAAAATCACCCAAACAAAATGAGAGCTTTAAAAAAATTCAAGACCATTTGTGTGAATTTGAATTTTTTTCTCTTAAAAAATAAGTGGAAAAATAAAGATTTTTAAGAGTAGAAACGTTTGCCTCATTTAATGGTTTTGTGGTAACTAGGTGGGAATCCTATTCAGTGGTAGGAAAAGATACTGTGGTAGGTGATGTAAAGAGACAAAGCCTGCAAAGCATGTACGTTTAACTTGAAAAGTTTACAGTGATTTGAATCCCACTGAGGATGTATATGGTACAACTTAAAGCGAGGGAGGTAAATCCTTAGGTGATAACCATCCCGGTTTGCCAGGGACTGGGATGGAATTTTCAGTGCTAAAACTGGGGAAGTCCCCTGGCAAACAGGATGAGTTGGTGACCCTCAGAGGACTAAGTCAGCTAGCTTCAGGAAGGCTCATGATAGCATGGATTCTGAGCCAGGCCCCCACGGGCCACAGACACTGCTTACCACACGCCTTCCCCCTCCCCCCGCCGGTCCACCCCAAGCTTCACTCTTAAGAGACTTGTACTGGTTAAACTTGAATTAGATCTGTTAAAAAACAGAAGGGGCTCCTGCAAGAAGCAGGGACGCTTTCCAAGAAATGTAGCCTCTAAACCTGACTTTTCCTGATTTTACATCAAACAACTTCAAGTCTACCTGGAAGTCTGAATAAAAATGAAATAGAACAATAGCAACAACAAAAGGCATCAGGGGTGTACTTTTTATGTGACTTGTCTCATAATAAAAACCCAACTTTGTGCTCTAGTGAGGACAGTTTTCTGGAAAATACAGACTGTGTGTTAATCTTTCCCAGCCCCCAAGGATTATTGTATTGTATTAGCCAGTGAACAGTCTCTAGCAGATCTAAATCCAACACAATGGAATCCAGGTTTCTTTGGCAAAAGAAATAGCACTTTCTATTCCAAAAACCACCTACCTGTGAGTGATACTTAGAACCCTATTTTACAGCTGAGTAAAAGCTCAGTCTCATTAGTGTTTGATAAAATACTTTGAAAATGTTGCTTTTTTCTCGTTATTATGCCCCCGTCTGTCATAAGAGATTTGGTAACAATTGGCGGTTAAGGGAGAACGAAAGCACAGAGGAAAGGACTTGTCAAACTCCAGAAACATCGACCTGATAATAACATTCGGAACTTCTGTTGTCTGGATGCAGATAACAATAATCTCTAAGTTCATGTAAGCAAACCGCAAAGCCTTCTCTTGGGATTTTCCCAGGGTTTTTCTGTCATTAAGTGTGGTCCCTGACAACTGTCTATCTGAGTAGTCTGACAACTCTCAAGTGTTAGGTGTGTGTGATGTGAGCCGTGTTGAGATACATGAGGTGTGTGGTATGCCCTGTGGGTTAGCTCAACTAAGGAAGTGTTTGTGGAGGGTGGCATATTATCTTTTCAGTTGCTTCCCCTTTTCTGGTTTTATCATTTTTCTGTTAGTAGAACATTAAATGGGAAGTGGGGTGATAAACTGCAGTCATCTTCTTTGGGTCAGCTGATGGTAAATGTTGCCTTTCCTGCCCGGAGAATTATCCAGAAGGCTCATCTCCTGCTCCTTGCAATTAGCCTCTTTATTAGGGGTGGGACCCAGTGGCCTCAGCCTTCTCTTTGGCCCAAACCTGCCATTTGGCTTTGGTTTTGGTCTCAGCCTCTGGAAACCCAAGTAGTCATATGACCACTTCAGCATCGTTTTGGGCCTCTCTGAACTTGTATGCCATCATGAATGTGGGATTACATAAGTAACCATCGTCTCCAATCAGTATAGATGCCAGCAGTATGAATGAGGCTTGTTATTGCAATGTTGTTAATACGTTAATACTCACTTTTGAATGTAGGTGAGCATTCCAATTATAACTGGAATGAAAAAAGTCTCCTTAGGTTCTTTATATGTTGAAATTTTATCAGTAGTTTAAATACACATTTAGATTTATAACTAAAGTGAAATGATCGAAATGATTTTATTTTCCAAAATAATAACTAAGAACTCTCAAATAGTTTAATAAAAAAAATTGATGGACAGACTATTAGGAGAGATTTTTGGTGATGAGGTAATAATTTGAATAAGAATAAAAGGCCTAGGGGCGTCTGGGTGGTTCTGTAGGCTTAGCTTGATTTCAGCTCAAGTCATGATCTCAGGGTCATGGAATCAAGGCCCGTGTCCGGCTCCATGCTCAGTGGGGAGGCTGCTTGAGTTTTTCTCCCTCTCCCTCTGTCCCTCTACCACCTCTCTTTCTCTCTCTAAAATAAATATAGTTTCTTTAAAAAAGAATAAAGGCCTAAAGATTTTAGAAATTTAAAATATGAGTGAAGAAAGTCTGTAACTTACTCTTGAAAATATTCAGAAAGTATCTTCAAGCAGTATGCAGAGCTTTAGTTTATGGGATCATTTCTATGAAATTACATCATCATCATCATCAACTCAGTTTTCAAGTACAGAAGTTGAGGAGGACATGTCTTTACCATGTTGATATAGTATCTAGAAGAAAGGAAAATTTGATAATTTGATGGCAATATCACTATCAACAGTGCCCAGTTCTGGCAAAGCAGCCAGAAGTATCTTAGCTCTCTCTACCTTTGAACCATTTAAAGTGAACATCTAATTAATATCCAGATGTTCAGTGGAGCAAATCACAGGGACAGTCCTAAGGAATCAATGTTCATATATTATAAAAATCAAACTTTAAAATCTGATTAGTAAACTACAATAATAAAATTGAAATAAAAAACCATTGGAAAATCTTCAGATTTTTTTCTTGTACTTATGGCAGTGATATTGGGCTGTGGTTACTGATTTTAGCGCTCAGCCATTTGGCCAAATGTTCATTTGGTGTGTATTGTGTATGGTATGTATGTGTATTCACATAACATAACATTAACTTTTTTTTAAAGATTTATTTATTTATTTATTTTAGAGAGAAAGAGCATGAGTGTGAGGGACGGAAGGAGAGGGAGGGAGAGTCTTAGTCGACTTCATGCTGAGCCCGGAGCCCAACATGGGGCTTGATCTCACAACCTAAGCCGAAACCAAAAGTTGGATGCTTAACTGGCTGCCACCCAGGCACCCCTAAAATTAACTATTTTAAAGTGAACAACTCAGTGGCATTTAATACACACATAATGTTGTGCATCCACTGCCTTTGTCTAGGTCCAGATCACTTGTTATCCGCCCCCAAAAGGAAACCCCACACCCATTAAGCAGCAGTTCCCCATTTCCCCCTCCCTCCCAGCTCTTGGCAATTGCCAATCTGCTCCCTGTCTCTATGGATTCATCTAGTCTGCATATTTCATGTAAGTGGAATCCTACAACATATGACATTTTATGTCTGGCTTCTTTCATTTAGCATTATGTTTTTGAGGTTCATCCACATGACAGCATGCATCAATATTTCACTCTTTTTTATGGCCCAGTAATATTCTGTTGTATGGATATATCACATTTGTTTATCCACTCATCAGCTGATGGACATTGGGCTTGCTTTTACCTGTTGGCTAGTGTGAATAGTGCTAAAATGAACACAGATAGTCTGAGTCCCTGTTTTCGATTCTTGCAGTATACACCTAAGAGGGGAATTGCTGGGTCATATGGTTATTCTATGTTTAAATTCTTGTGGGGCCACCAAACTGACTTCCCTCCTGTTATTCTTCATACCCAGGATGTATGCACAATTGTGGCCTGCTGAGCCGGAAATTCATAGTTTCTTTGAGTGGCTCCCAAGATAACCAAGGTGTGGTAACACCGTGTCACTGGCACGATCAGATTCCAGAGACCTTTGCCAGGATTCCTTTGCAGTTGTCCTTGTACCTGGGCAAATCTGCTGAAGACAAACCAAAACATCTGTGTTGGGAAGAACTTAACCTGACCTCGATTGTGCTGGCTTACTGGGGACATTCATCTGTGCATTCATCAAATAGTTATTCAGCATGTAGTGTTTATCTGGAACCAAATAGGCAAAAATTTCTGCCTCAAGAAGCTTACATTCCAGTGTCAGGAGACAGGCAACAGACAATAAAACTAATAAGTAGGGGCAGTCAGAGAAAGCCACGCAAATTTATTAGCCCGTGGTTGTTTATAACTCTCTATGTTTAAAAAAATTTCTGTTGTGACTGTCATTATGTTCTGTAGTTTATTTGCTTCTTTTTCTTAGACACACATCTCTGACAAGACTTGTCTTTTTACTTTTTTTCACCGAACCAGCTTTTAGTTTTTTTAGTTGTCTCAGTTATTTGTTATTTCATTGATTTCTGCCCTGATAGTTATTGTTTCCTTCTTGTTTCTTTTAGTTGATTCTGCTGCTCCTTTTCCAGTGTTTCAGGTTGAATGCTTGGCTCCTACCTTGTTAACCTTCCTTGTTTCCTGACAAATGTATATAAAGCTATATGTTTCCCTTTAAAATAGTGCTTTTGCTGTGTCCCACTGGTTTTGACATGTGCTGTTTTCATTATCACTCAGTTTTACACATTCCAAAAGTCATTTAGCAGTGTGTTATTTGGTTTCCAAATAGTTTTAAAATCCATCTTTAAAAAATGAATTTTTCATTTCATTGAAATGCAGTTGGAGGACCTAGTCTGTATCATATTGATCATTGAAGCAATTCACGTCTGCTTTTGTACATGTTCCATGTGCACCTTAAAAGAATGTGCATTCAGGGCTGGGTGTTGAATTCTCTATATGTCTGTTAGCTCAAGGGAGGCCCTCTCTAAGGAAGTACATTAGAGCTGAGATCTGAATGCCAAGAAGGAGCCAACTCTCTGAAAATCTAGGAAGAAAGGATCCCAGGCAGAGGAGATAGCAAGTGTAAAGGCCCTGAGGTATGAGCAAGCTTGGTATGTCCCAGGAGCAGAAAGAGGGCAGTATGAATGGAGTGTAGTGGGCAAAGAAGAGAGTAAAGTGAGCTAAGATCCTGAGAGGAAGTCAGGCGCCAGATCAAGCAGGGCCTCAGAGGCCATGGAATGGACTTTTTATTTTATTTTTATTTTTTAAAAGATTTATTTATTTGAGAGAGAGAGCACGCGGGGGGGGGGGTGGTGAGGGGAAGGGGTAGAGGGAGAGAGAGTCCCAAGCAGACTCCCCACTGAGCGTGGAGCCCAGTATGGGGCTTGATCTCATGACCCTGAGATCAGGACCTGAGCCAAAACTAAGAATTGGATGCTTAACCAACTGAGCCACCCAGGTGCCCCATGGACTTTTGATTTTAACTAACACAGTAGATTCACTGACCACTTACCAGGTGCTGTGCTAAGCACTTTATATAAGGTGAATGTCAAGTACAAATTGATCTCATTTTATTTTTTTAAAGATTTTATTTATTTATTTGTCAGAGAGAGAGAGCACAAGCAAGGGGAGCTGCAGGCAGAGGGAGAAGCAGGCTCCCCGCTGAGCAAGGAGCCCAATGTGGGACTCGATCCCAAGACCCTGGGATCATGACGTGAGCCGAAGGCAGACGGTTAACCCAGTGAGCCACCCAGGCGTCCCTGATCTTATTTTATACAATGGAGGAATCATTTTGATATTAAAAGTACCTTAGTGATCATATTTAGCCCTGTCCTTTCCTTTTGTAAATAAGAAAACTGAGATGAAGTCTCGACAGTTCTCACAGCTAGTTGTTTGCGTCCCAGCCTCTGGACATCCTGTCTCTTTGATACATAAGCTCCTAAAAAGGAGGACTCCGTTTTTATATAATTTCATTGAAATTTTATTGAAAGGAACCTTATCTTGTTAGGAACACCTCTGTAAAACAAAAATCACTTTCACCCATACTATGTACTGATTTTGTACATCTAGATTTCTATTGATTGGATTTATTTCCAGTAAGTGCCCCACAGGGACTCCTTCCTCTCCTAAAACATTCTGCTCACTCTAATTTTACCCCTCTGCTTCAGGTTGACATTTGGATGTGTTTCTGTGAGGCAGCAGCTTCACCGCCCTTTATTCTCCTGGGGGCCACCTTCATTTCCAGACCGACCCATCCCAGCCCTTTTTTGATGAGGCCTCTGTGGCACATTCAAAAGCCTCCACATCACAGAGACACTTGGTAATTACCCGCTGGCACTGCCTGGCTGCATGAGGGGTTTCCCACCTCACCCTCCTTCAAGGCCAAGCCACTCTGCTCTCCTGGCGCCCCAGGAGCAATTGTGGATGTACCCTGAGCAAGCAAAGCCCAATCAGGTGCTGTGCCAGGCAGTCCTCACACCGAATGGCCACAGTGCACATTTCATGCCTGCCGGCCTAAGGAGCCTGACTCAACAGAGGGTGCCATTGTGAACCTTGTCCTGGAGTGCTTTATCTGAAGTTGAAGGTAGAGTTATTCCCAACAGAAAAGGAGACATTTTTTTCCCTGATGGTGGATGGCAAAGTCAATGCCTCAGGCAAGGTCAGTGCCTGAGTTCCACGCTAAAAAAGCCAAAGGTAAGATTTATATCCACCAAACACGGGCTTACCCCTTCTTCCTTGCAAATCCTTGCAGATACAGTTCTTCTGGCTTGCTGGCCCTGCTGGGGATCTCCACTGGAATATTTTCTTACAAGACACATATTAGGGGCGCCTGGGTGGCTCAGTCCTGGGATCGAGCCCCGAGTCGGTCTTCCTGCTCAGTGGGAAGCCTGCTTCTCCCTCTCCCACTCCCCCCGCTTGTGTTCCCTCTCTTGCTGCCTCTCTCTCTCTGTCAAAAAAAAAAAAAAAAAAACCACACACACACAAAACAAAACACATATTATATGCTTTTGGAGGGTATGAGGAAATCTGAACAGCAAGCTGGCCTCAGCCTTCATTTGAGACTCAGATGAAAAAAATGTCTAAATGTTGCAAAGAAAGTACATATTTTTAATGCTATAAAGAAATATCTGCATGAGGCACCTGGGTGGCTCAGTTGTTAAGCATCTGCCTTTGGCTCAGGTCATGGTCCCAGGGTCCTGGGATTGAGTCCCGCAATCGCATCGGGCTCCCTGCTCCACAGGAAGCCTGCTTCTCCCTCTCCCACTCCCCCTGCTTATGTTCCCTCTCTTGCTATGTCTCTCTCTGTCAAATAAATAAATAAAATCTTAAAAAAAAGAAATATCTACAAAATATAAAAATCACACAGTTGCCTATGCCTTATTTTTGTTTTTGGCAATTTAAAAAATTGTGGTAAATGTACATAACAGATTTTAACTATTTTTAGTTGTACATTTCAGTGGCATTAAGTCTATTTACAATGTTGGGCAACCATCATTACCATCCATCTCTAGAACTTTTTCATCATCTCAAATAGAAGCTCTGTACCCATTAAACACTTTCTGTTTCCCTCTTCTGCTAGTGTCTGGTAACCTGCTTTCTGTCCCCATGGATTTGCCCTTTCTGGATATTTCATGTAAATGGAATGATACTGTATGTGGCTTTTTGTGTCTGACTTCTTTCACTTAGCATCATGTTTTCAAGGTTCATCCATGTTGTAGAATGTATCAGAACTTCATCCCATTTTATGGCCAAAGAATATTCCATTGCATAGATATATCCCATTTTGTTTATCCACTCATCTATTGGTGGACACTGGGCTGTTACCGTCTTTTGGCGGTTGTCAGTGGACATTTATGTACAGGTAGCTATTTGAGTCCCTACTTTCGATTCTTTTGGGCATATACCTGGAAGTGGAATAACTGGATGCTATGGAAATTTCACATTTAAGTATTTGGAGAACCACCGAGCCCACGCATTACGTCTTATATTCAAAATATATTTGTCACAATTAAAAATAAAGAAGGGAGGGGTGCCTGGGTGGCTCAGTTGGTTAAGTGTCTGCCTTCTGCTCAGGCCATGTTCCTTGGGTCCTGGGATCGAGCCCTGCATCGGACTCCCTGCTCCGCGGGGTGTCTGCTTCTCCCTCTGCCTTTGACCCTCCCCACTGCTTATGCACTCTCTGTCTCTCAAATAAATAAATAAAATCTTTTTTTAAAGATTTTTTTATTTGTTTATTTGACAGAGAGAGACACAGTGAGAGAGGGAACACAAGCAGGGGGAGCGGGAGAGGGAGAAGCAGGCTTCCTGCTGAGCAGGGAGCCCGATGCGGGGCTCCATCCCAGGACTCTGGGACCATGACCTGAGCCGAAGGCAGATGCTTAACGACTGAGCCACCCAGGTGCCCCTAAAATCTTTTAAAAAACATAAAAAGAAAGAAGGGAGGTGTATTTGGTAGGGCTGTCATAACGAAGCACTACAGACACCACAGACAGGGTGGTTTAAGCAATAGAAATCTGTTTCCTCACGATTCTAGAGGCTGAAAGTCTAAGATCTAGGTGTCAGCTTCTCTCCTTGTCTACCCCCATAACTTCACATGATTTTCCCTCTGCACCAGTGCCCTAATCTCCTCTTCTTAGAAGGATACCAATCAGACTGGATTAGAGCTCATTTTACCTTAATTACCTCATTGAAGACTATATCCCCAAATCCAGTCATGTTCTGAGATAATGGGGGTTAGGACTTCAACAGTTGCATCCGTGGGGGGGGGGGGGCAAAATTCAGCCCGTAACAGTGGGCAGAGAGCCAGCCATAGCATAGGCCATTTCTTCATTGACTTCCCCAAACAAACCATGGTAGAGAAAAATCTAAAAGATGGTTTTTAATCTTGATTTTTGGATTTCAGGAAATGCCACTGACCTTTTCTAATATCTTTCAATTGATTTGTCATTATCCATGGCATATTCCAATGAGGAATGAGGCGGCCCTTCTTTGTCTTCCTTTTTTTTTTTTTAAGGATTTTTATTTATTAGGGACCCCTGGGTGGCTCAGTGGTTAAGCATCTGCCTTTGGCTCAGTTCATGATCCCAGAGTCCTGGGATCAAGTCCCGCATCAGCCTCCTTGCTCAGCAGGGATCCTGCTTCTCCCTCTGCCTGCTGCTCTCCCTGCTTGTGCTCTCTCTCTCTTTGATAAATACATAAAATCTTTAAAAAATATATTTTTAGGGCGCCTGGGTGGCTCAGTTGGTTAAGCGACTGCCTTCCGCTCAGGTCATGATCCTGGAGTCCTGGGATCGAGTCCCACATCGGGCTCCCTGCTCAGCGGGGAGTCTGCTTCTCCCTCTGACCCTCCCCCCATCTCATGTGCTTTCTCTCTCATTCTCTCTCTCTCTCTCAAATAAATAAATAAAATCTTTAAAAAAAATAAAAAATATATATTTATTAGAAAGAGAGAAAAAGCGTGTGTGAGCATGGTGGGGGGAGGGGCAGAGGGAGAGAGAATCTCAAGCAGATTCTCCACTAAGCACAAAGCTGGATGTGGGGCTTGATCTCACAACCCTAAGGTCAGGACCTGAGCCAGGACCAAGAGTCAGACACTTAACCGACTGAGCCACCCAGGCACCTCTTCTTTGTTTTCTTAAATGTACTTTCAGGATTAAAGGTTTTTAACAAATACTATCTTTGCTGGAAAAAAAAAAAGCTCTAACTAAAGGCTCACATTCTCCTTAAGGAAAAATGTTATGCAGTTGTGTTCTGTCTTGAACATCTCTCAGTATCATTTGCTGTCCTTCTTTGACATCATTTTAAGTTACTGCATGCAGCTCTGTTATATGAGTGTGCCGTAATTTATTGGACCAACCCTCTTTTGTTGGACCTAAAGCAATTTAACAAAATTCTTTCTTGGATTCTTTCCTTTCTTCCTGTCACCACCACCAAATTAGTAGTCCAGGTTGCTTACTGAATCAGTCCTCTGTGATCCCAGCCGACCTCCTAAAGTAATCTCCCTTCCCAGGGTTTCCCTCCCGTCAATGTCCTCATGGCTGCCTGAAGGATGTTCTTTTTTTTTTTTTTTAAGATTTTATTTATTTGTTTTTGAGAGAGAGCGAGAAAGAGTGAGCATGCACACAAGCAGGGGGAGCTGCAGGCAGATGGAGAAGCAGGCTCCCCGCTGAGCAAGGAGCCCGATGTGGGACTTGATCCCAGGTCCCTGAGATCATGACCTGAGCCGAAGGCAGATGCTTAACCGACTGAGCCACCCAGGGGCCCCTGCCTGAAGGATGTTCTTAAGTCACCACTTTCCTCGTGTCCCCTCTCAGCCCAAGAATGGCTCCATCTTGACTTTGCAGTTGGTCCACACACTTCCGCCTTTTTTTTCCCCCCCGAGGATTTTCTGCACATCAGTGTCTTTTCATCTTCATCTACTTTCTTCCCATTCTAGGGAGCCAGCCAGGTCTACCAGTAATTTGAGCACATACCGTACTCATTTCTTCCTGGGCCCGGCTTGTGCTGCTGTTCCTTCAAGACGGCGTCTTCTCCTCCTGCCAGACGATGTGTCTGGCCTCTTCATCTGAGGGGGGCCCGCTCATGTCTCGAGAGCTTCACAAAACCCCCTGTGGTTACTCTTGCCTATATGGATTTTGCCTTTCTTTGCGCTTTTGGTTCAGTGAGATGGGCCCACACAGTTCATGAAGCAGTAAGAAAACAAGGCTTTGTCCTTCCCTGGATAGACTTAGAAGACAAGGACCGTGTTGTAAATGTCCCCATCACACTGACCGCCTGACAGTTCTTGGAACACGCTCACTTGTTTTCCCACTTCAGTGTTTGCACTTGCTGTCCCTCTGTTCCTCCAGCTCATCACAGCCAGTTCCTTCCTGACGTTCGGATCTAGCTTAAATGCCACCTCCTCGGAGAGGCCATCCCTGACCCCTATCAGAAGTAACCCCATTGTTTCTGTCATGGCATGCTGCTTGTTTTTCTTATACCCTTTACCCCAAGCTGTTCTCATCTCATTTCTTTATACATTGCTTGCCCACTTTCCCCACTGCACCGAACCTCTTGGAGAGCCTGGCTTGTTCACTTATTTATCCCTAGGACCTTCACAGTGCCAGGATGCTCAGTAAATGTTTGCTGAGTGAATTAATGAAATTAGATGGAATGGGGGCAGAGAAGGGGGACAGGGACGTGGAGACTGTCACTTGGATTTCTGGTTTGGGAGATTGAACTGATGGAAATACTACTAACTGAGCTTGGGATTTCTGGAGGAGCACCTGTGGGTGAGGTAGAGAGAGCAGAGATAGTGATTTCTCCTTTGTATTCATTTGATTTGCCTCTAAACTATTTAAATGGACTATTTAGAGGTGGTTAAATACATGGGCCTGGAGTCTGGGAGTGATACTAAGGCACCATCCAAATAACAGTAAAAGCTAGCATAGTTAGACATATGGTTAAAACTTTAAAGAATAACAATAGCTAACATTTTTAAAAAGATTTATTTATTTTAGAGAGAGTGCAAGTGGGAGGGACAGAGGGAGAGGGAGAAAATCTTTTTAATTTTGAAAAGATTTTATTTATTTATTTGAGAGAGAGAGAGAGAGAGCACAGACACAAGCGGGGGGAGGGGCAGAGAGAGAAGCAGACTCCCCACTGAGCAGGGAGTCTGATGTGGGGGCTCGATCCCAGGACCCTGAGATCAGGGCCTGAGCCAAAGGCAGGCGCTTAACCAACTAAGCCACCCAGGCGCCCCAAGAGAGAATCTTTTTTTTTTTTTAAAGATTTTATTTATTTATTTGAGAGAGAGAGTGAGAGAGAGAGAGCACCTGAGAGCGGGGAGGGTCAGAGGAAGAAGCAGACTCTCTGCTGAGCAGGGAACCTGATGCGGGACTTGATCCTGGGACTCCAGGATCATGACCTGAGCTGAAGGCAGTCGTTTGACCAACGGAGCCACCCAGGCGCCCCCCAAGAGAGAATCTTAAGCCGACTCCGAGCTGAGCCTGGAGCCCGACCTGGGGCTCAATCTCATGCCCCTGAGATCTTGACCTGAGCTGAAATCAAGAGTTGGACACTTAACCAACTGTGCCACCCAGGCACCCCCAATTAGCTAACATTTATTGAGTGCTTACTCTGTAACAGGCAGTGAGCAAAGTACTCTACAAACATTTACACTTTCAACAATTAAGACTTAAAAGAATGCTTAGACACACAGATGCAACTGAGGATTCTAAGCATTAGATAAGCTGCCTGAGGCCACTTAGCTAATTAGTGACTCAGGATTTGACTCTAGGTGGTCAGTTTCCAGAGTCTTTCTCACTGCACCACCATGCTGGAATAGGCACGTAATGGACCGAAAACCAAGATGAGTCCTTTGCCTTTGAGGAGCTTATTTTTTGCTTGGGGAGATAAAATAGAACTCAGAACTTACTATATTCAACAGGCTTACATTAAGCACTCATCCAAGCCTCAAGTATGGCAATTATTTCATTAAAATAGCCAGTCAGTATTGGGTACCTCCTCCGCTGATTCCAGAAGATTCAGTCTCATGCGACCTTGACAATTAAGAGGAACTAAGGAAGTTAGGAATGCAAAATCCTCTCCATGGACCATCATTTATTTTGGAAACATAACTTATAACCCGACTAGAAAAGAGAAAACTGAAAGATCACAGTGAAAGCCAGAGAAGATAGTGATGTCTAGATCTCTTCAAAAGAGAGCAGAAGGAGTGAGTCAGGGGACATTTGGAATTCCCAGAATGATGACTGCATGCGATTAGAATATGTGTTAAGAAATATATAAGCAGCAGGAAGTGAAACCACATCCAGTGCACCCGTGGACTAATTTGAATAAAAGGGGGTGGTGATCCCAGTTTCTCATGGGTTCTATCTAGGAGGCAGGGCTTTGTGTAGACAATGACTGTGGCAGAAGCCAAGCCAAACCTCTAATTTTTCAGGGTGGCTCATTGGCCTGGAATTAGGAGTGCTTTAATCACCTCCTCTTCATCCCATTGATGAGGGAAGGATTTCCACCCTAAGGTCATGGAGATGACCAAATGCATGACACCCAACACTAGGCAAGGGAAATTGGCAGCAGTTTATTAGTCACATAATCATAGCTCCGGGGCAGAGTGAACAACCAGAGATGGTGGGATTTCGGCTCAGGTGAGAGCAGGCGTGCTTTGCAGTGTCAAGAGGGTGAGATGCCCCGTGGTTCCCACAGGAGGACATGATTGTCTTTTGGATCATTCCATGGGTGGCAGAGAACTTAAACCCATTATTCAGGGGTCAGCAGTAAGTGCCTCTGCTCCATTCGCTAAAGAAGGTACTTGTCCAGGTGACCTTTTCCATGGGAGTAGGTTGGGGAGAGAAACTTGCAGTTAAGCTGTTCTAGACCCTCCTGATTTCAACAGATGTCAAACCAGCCTGTGATATTAGACCTGAGTTTTTGGCTATACACTATAGGGTGAGATACATCAGCAGCTCTGCTGACTGCCCTTTGTCTCTAGATTTGGCACGTTCCTACCCCTGACCTGGTGAGACCATTAAGTGGTCTCATCTCCACCAACTTGGGACAGGAAATACTCTAAAGATCAAGGCACCCTAAAGCTTTTCCTTTTTCCTGTGGCTGATCTTTCTGTGACTTCCCAAGATAAAGAGGAGAGAAAAGAGAATCAGTTCATTTCACTGCATATTTGGGGCAGATGTTTCATGGAGTAGGGAGAGACTGAAATAAAATTAAAACTGTTTACCACCACTCCTCATTCATTCTCCATGCAGTGATCAGAATGATCTTTTAAAAACCAAATATAATCTTACCAGGCTGCTACTTTAAAACACTTCCACGGCTGTCCATTGGTCTTAGGATAAAGACAAAACTCCTTGCCATGGCCTGCAAGGCTCTATGCAGTCCAGCCCCTGCGTGCCTGTCCAGTCTTATCTCATGCCTTACTTCCCCCTTACTATCTATGCAGTAGGCATCCAGGTCTCCTTTAAGTTCCGTAAACCGGCTATGCATTTTCTGCCCCGGGGCCTTTGCACATGCTCCTCTTTCCGCCTAGAATGCTCTTCCCTACCCTATTCACCTAGTTATCTAGGACTTACCCTTCAGGGTTTAGCTAAAGGGCTGCATCCTCAAGGAGGACCTCTCTGATCTCCCCAAAATGGTCAAATTCCCCTATTTTAGGCTCTCAGAGCATCATTTTTCTTCTTCATCATGATCCCCTTCACAAAATGCAAATTTACATTTGAATTATTTGATTAATGTCCATCCCCTCACATCTCCGTGACAGCAGCAACCTTATCTATCATTGGTCTCTAGTGAGTACCTAAAAGAAAACTCGTTTTCCTATTCTCTACTTGTAATATTTCTGGGACCAAATGTTCGTGGAGTTTTCCCACACCAACCAGTTTTCCAACTCTCCAGACACCAACTGTGTCCTACAATTCAATTGCGTCATTAACTCCTGGCATTAGCCTAGACCCCATAGGTTGAGGCCTCAATCCCACAAGATTGTCCTCCACTTCAGGTGCCAGTCGCAAGTCCCAGGGTGTCCCCTGTACTTCAGACCAACTGGCTAAGAAATGGGGGTTCCCATAGCCCCCTTCTCAGGTTCAGTCATTTGCCCAAATGGTTCACACAACTCAGGGAAACCTTTGTTTGTATTTACTGGTTTACTATAAAGGATATAATGATACGAAGAACTAGATGAAGAGGTACATAGGGCAAGGTCCAAAAGGGTCCTGAGCACAGATGCTTGTCCCTGTGGAGTTGGGGTACAGCACTCTCCTAGCATGTAGATTCTTCAATTCAGAAGCTCTCCACATCTCATAATCAAGACATTTTTAGGGGGACTTCATCACGTGGGCACAATCAGTTGTTAACTCAGTTTCCAACCCCTCTCCATTCTGGAGGATGAGAGAGTGGGCCTCAAAGTTCTAAGCTTCTGATCATGGCTTGGTCTTTCTGGCAACCAGCCCCCATCCTGAAGTTTGGAGCCCACCAGGAGTTGCCTTGTTAGAACACAAGACACTCTTATCACCCAGCAAATACTAAGGGATTTAGGAGCTCTGTGTCAGGAATTGGGAGCAGCACAGTCTTATTATGTCATAGTTCCTCAATGAATATATGTTGAATGAAAGTGTCAATGAATGAACTGTGATTTGGGGATCTCCTGAGAAAAGGAAGTAAAAGGAACACTTCAGTAATCAAATTATACATTATTTTTTATAATCAAAACATTAATATTTTCTTATCAAAACATATTACCTAGTTAAGACATGTACATTGCCAAACTAGAATTAGGAAGTGTTTAAAAACTGGTGCCCTCTGAAGAGAGAAATGCAAGTTCATTACCAATTCTACATGAAACCAGCTAATGTTACAAGAAAGATCTCTAATACAGACATGAAGTAGTGAATACTGGGCAATTACCATATAGAATAATGGATTTAAGTATAAGAAAATAGATCCTACAAAGTGTGATTCTCCTTGGGATGCCTTTGCTGATGACATTATTTTATGCAGTAGACTAAAAACAAGATACAAATATGATGCATGTTATTGTATGAAGTGTCAGACATTTTACACACCATTGGCATAACATATCACCCTCTCACCTAAAGCATCTGTGGGGAAGGTGAAGGAGGATAGTAGGTGGATCCAGTGACTAATTGTCATTCCAAATTCTGATGCCATCTGGGGCCTCTAGAGGTGACAGAAACACACTAGGGATAAGGCACCAAAAAAGAAAATAAAATAAAGGTATAAAGTTTCAGAGGTTTATCAGAATGGAAATCTGTAGCTCATACATAGAATTCTAGGAGTAAAAATTTAAATTCTGAAGAAGTCATATATAATCCACTTTTAAATATATATCATACATATAAGAAGTCATATATAATCTATCTCTGAAAGATAGTAAAAAAAAAAAAATGAAAGTTCATTCTGGCCTAGTTTATTCCTGAGTTTAAAGCCAGATAAAATCCTGGGTCAAAAAAAGAAGTGTTTTGCTCATATTTACTTTACATAAATACAGTAGAAAGCATCTGGTTTTTAAAAAGTATCAAAATGGCACATCTTAGAATATGTATTAAGAAAACTCATAGATCCTTCATCAGTTATAGTGTTGAATAGTGGTCTCTATTTATTCTTTAAAAGAGTTGTTTAGAAATCATCAATTCTAATACCAAAACCATGAAAAGGAAATCCTGAAGGAGGATCCTAAAACCTGACTATCCATTTTCATATTCTTAGCGGTCGATGTACAGAAATGGTAAAGGTTTGGGTGTGAGTTGCTTTTTAAGTAGCATCCAGATTGCATTCATTCTAATTGGCTGCAAAGTACAGGATGTTAAAGGCATAATGGTGGCCTTTTTCCGTTTTAACAGCAGTAGCTACTTCCAGTCATAGTAATAGGCTATGGGTTAGAATGTATTGGGTAGTTCAGCAGTTAGATTGGACGGATTCCAGGGCTGGTCTGGTGGGTTACTTGATTTGGTCCGCAGCCCTGATAGGACTGCCGAACAGAGACCTAAGCCCTGGTGATGCTTCAGGGCTGGTCCAGGCTCCCTAAGAACGCTAGAACCACAGAAGGTATGGCTGAGTCTGTGTTCCAGTGAGTCAGGCTTGCTCTCTGTCCCAGTCATCTGTTGCTGCATAACGAACAACCCGAAACTTAGTGGCTTAAAACAACAGTTTTGTTCTGTGGGAGGCGTCTCATGCAGTGGCAGTCCAATGGTAGCAGGGTGTGGAATCATCAGCAGGCTTCTCTCCCATGTCCAGTGACTGCGTTTGGATGGCTTGGAAGCTGGGAACTGGTCAAGCAGCTCTGTTCTCCATGTGGCTTTTGGAGCTTCCTCACAATAGGGTGGTCTGAGGAGAGTCAGACTTTAGTATGGGGGCAAGCTTCCTTCACAGCAGACGTGGGTAGGACCGGAAGTGGAAGCTGCCAGCCTCAAGACCAAGACCCCGAAGCCGGCACAGCGTCACTTCCACTATTGGATAGAAGTGATCAGAGTTGCCCACATGCAAGAGGAGGGGACATAACCCTTAGGTCCTGAGGGTCAGATGCCCAAGAATTTGTGGCTGCCATTAATCCTCCACAGTCTCCAACCAGCACCGAAAGGGTTTGTTCATAGTTGTACCTTATCAGACCATAGTCTGGCCTCATAAGGAGCTGGTTGGCATTCATGTAGCTCTTTGTGCATTAACAAGAAAGTTCATGTACGCTCTCTCAATTTGTCCTCCCAACATCTCTGTGGGATCGCAGTTGGGGTAGGAAGGCAACTGAGGCTCAGAGTTAAGAGCCTCGGATCACACAACTTCCTAGGGACAGAACTGAGGCACAGATCTGAATCTCTCGACTCTCAGTCCATGCTGAAGGATTCTGGTTTATTTGTTTGTTTGTTCAGTCTGCTCTCTGACACATCTAGAGCTGCAGGAGTGGAAAACACATTTCCCTTTGGTTGAACATTTGGCCTCAGATCTTTGCAGATCAAGCTCAGGGTGCAAAGGAAACGTTCACACACCTGCTCAGCCCTGTGCCCTCAGTAAGGACTCTGGAAGCCGGTGTACTGGCCTTCACTCTGGGGAAACTCTCTCCGGATCCTCCAGCGGCAGCAGCTGGGCAGGATGGCAAAGTCGGCGAGGTCCTGGGAGCCGAAGCGCCAGATGGTGTAGCACCTGTAGGCACAGTGCCGCAGCTGGCTGTTAGAGTTTTCATCCAGCTCCAGCAAGGGCTCCTGGTAGAGCAGGAGGAACTCCAGGAGCTGTCGGGACAAGACGAGCTGCCTGAAGGGCTCTGAGGTGGTGATGCAGGGACCCGCCTTTTTCCGACAGCACAGTTCTTCCAGGCATCTGTGGCTCTCGGGAAGCTGGGATGGGAGGCAGTGTCCACACTGGCACCAGTCTGGGCTGTTGCTGGATCTGGTAGCCACTTCGTCACTTAACAGCTGGATCTCCTCTGCTTGTCCAGGAATAGGGGATGGATCATGGAGAGACGGGGGCAGCCTGGACAAGTCCACTGAGGGTCTCTGAAAAAGTCAAGTTAGCAAACCCATCAGCAGTGACAACCCCTAGGGTTCTAGGTCCTTTACTTTTGTCATTAACTTATAAAATTTTACTTACTATCACATTAATACCAGTCGCTATCATTTATTAAATGTATATATCAAGACTATCCCAGTGTTTTATAAACTTGCCCCGTTTAGCCTTTGAAGAACCTCATGAGATCTGTGTCCTTCTCTCCATTTTACAGATTTGGGAAGTGAAATTCAGACAAGCCAGGCCTCAGGCAGATATCTCCTGTTCATGGAGACCTTCTTGCCCTGACCCCCCCGATCTAGGTAGTTCCACCCCCACCCAGGTCACTCTCTTAGTGCATCATGAGATGCCGTGTTCTTCATAGTACTGTCACTATCTGAAATGATCCTACTCATTGATATGTCCTCTTGATGGTGGTTCTTCCACATGGAAGTGGGGGGGCCCTGTCTGCTTTGTTACTGCTGTATCCCCAATGCCTAGGACAGTACCCAGCACATAGTAAATATTTGTTGATTTTGCTCTACTCTCTCCTTTTCCATGAGCCTCCCTCTTCCAGCAAATTCATTTGTTATCCTCCAAGAGGAGTTGCCATAATTGACATCATTTATATCTGTTCTTTGTAACATATACCTTCATTCACCGGACAAAGTTTGAGTCAGTACATTAAAATTAAATACTTCCTATATGTGAGCACTTACAGCAGCACTATTAACAATAGCCAAAGGGTAAAAACAACCCAAATATCCATCAACGGATGAACGGATAAAAATGTTATGTCCAGGGGCGGCTAGGTGGCTCAGTCGTTAAGTGTCTGCCTTCAGCTCAGGTCATGATCCCAGGGTTTTGGGATCGAGCTTCACATCGGGCTCTCTGCTCAGTGGGAAGCCTGCTTCTCCCTCTCCCACTCCCCCTGCTTGTGTTCCCTCTCTCGCTGTCTTGCTCTCTGTCAAATAAATAAATAAAATCTTTAAAAAAAAAGTTATGTCCAAAACCTATACTTTCAGGGATCATTTCTATAGTTTGTTAAAAACATGTCATGTCCATACAGTGGAGTAGTATTCAGCCAAAAAAGGAACAATGTACTGACACCTGCTACAACATAGATGAACCTTGAAGCCATTATGAAAAGTGAAAGAAGCCAGTCACAAAAAGGCAAATACTATATGATTCCATTTGTATGAAATGTCCAAAATAGGCAAATCCATGCTGACAGAAAGCAGATTAGTGATTGCCAGGAGACCTGGGTGGCTCATTCGATTAAGCGTCTGCCTTCAGCTCAGGTCATGATCTCAGGGTCCTGGGATTGAGCCCCAAGTCAGGCTCCCAGCTCAGCGGGGAGCCTGCTTCTCCCTCTGCTGCTTTCCCTGCTCATTCTCTCTCTCTCTCTCTCTCAAAAAAAAAATGATTTCCAGGGACTAGGGGGAAGTGGGTATGAGAAGTGGCTGCTGAATGGATACAGGGTTTCCTTTTGGGTTGATGAAAAAGTTCTGGAACTAGATAGTGTGATGGTGGCACAGCATTGTGGATAAGCTTTTGAATTTTGAATTTTAAATGTCACTGAATTGTACACTTTACAGTGGTTAAAATGGTAAATTTTATCTGTATTCCCCTCCCCACCCCTCAGCTCATGTTACACCCAAACCCGATAAGGACATTACAAGAATGGAAAAACTGGCCAGTCTCTCTCAATAAGAGACATAAAAATCTTAAATATTAGTGAATTGAATCCAGCAATAAATACATAGAGTAATTTATTACCTTCAAATTGATTTTATTGCAGGAATGCAAGTTTGGCTTAACATTTGAAAATCAATTTCTATAAGTCACCACATAACAGAAAAAAGAAAATTCATTGATCATTTTTTTAAAAGCAGAAAAAAGCATTTTAAAAATTCAGTGTTAATTTATGATAAAAATTCTTAGCAAACTAAGAACGGAGGGGACTTTTCTTAATCCAGTAAAGCATTCTTTAAAACCCTACAGCAAATACTATAGTGAAATATGAAAAGCTTTCTTCCTGAGATAGGGAATGAGACAAAAAGATGTTTGCTATTACTACTTCTTTTTTTTTTAATGTTTTATTTATTTATTCATGAGAGTCAGAGAGAGAGAGAGAGAGGCAGAGGCAGAGGGAGAGGGAGAAGCAGGCTCCCCGCAGAGCAGGGAGCCTGATGCGGGACTTGATCCCAGGACTCTGGGATCATGATCTGAGCCGAAAGCAGATGCTTAACCATCTGAGCCTCCCAGGCGCCCACTATTACCACTTCTAATCAGCATTGTACCAGAGGTCCTAGCAGGTGTAATGAACACCAGGAGCTGGAAGAGGCAAAGAAGGATCCTCCCTTAGGGCCTTCAGAAGCCCTACCAACACCTTGATTTCAGACTGCCAGCCTCCAGAATTGTGAGAGAATGAATTTCTGTTGTTTTCGGCTAATTAGTTTGTGGTGATTTATTATGGCAGCTGTAGAAATCATACAGTTCTTGAAGATGTCCAGCGATCAGAGCTGCTGAGGAGAGCAGGAATTAAAACACCCCCTTTAGAGAATGGTTTGATAGTATCATATGCCAGCCTTCTGACCCAGCAGGTCCACTTGTAGGCACCATATGTTTACCATGGCAGTATTTCTGCATGAGCTCCAAAATAGAAACTACCCAAATGTCCATCAACAATAGAAGGGATAAATAAATTGGTTGTTTGTAAAATGGAAATTATACAACGAGAATGAACTATTGCTATATGCAGTGTCATGGATGACTCACAAAAACAATATTGAGTGAAAGAAGTCTGACACTCCACAGAGTATATACTGAGTACATACAGGATTCAAATTTTATAAAATCCTGGAAGAGATAAAACTAACCTTTGGGTACAGAATAATGATGACGTTTAAGGGAAGGTAGTGATTGGGTGGAGGCATGAAAAGGGCTTCTGCTAATAATATTCTGAGTTATATGTACTTTGTTAAAATTCATCTATTGTGATTTCCACACATTTATAGCTATATTTTTATTTATTTATTTTAAAGATTTTATTTATTCATTTGAGAGAGAGAGAGAGAAAGAGCGCACGAGCGGGCTGAGGAGCAGAGGGAGAGGGAGAAGCAGGCTCCCCGCTGAGCAGGGAGCCCGACGCGGGGGCTCTATATTGGGCTTGATCTCAGGACCCTGGGATCGTGACCTGAGCCAAAGGCAGACGCTTAACTGACTGAGCCACCCAGGTGCCCAGCTATATTTTTATTTAATAGAAAATTTTCTTTAAAAAAAAAAAAGAATGTTTTAACTTACTGGGACTTTTTCACCTTCAACATTTTGCAGACTTTTTCCAAGTAGCTCCTGGTCCACCATCCTAATATGGGATTCATCCACAAAGGACACGTATTTTAATGTCTAGGAAAAGAGGGTTAAAAATTTTACCCATTTTTGTACAGAATTATCAACAATCATATACCTGAACATATCTAAAGGCAAGTGTTATTCCTATTTACCAAATGACAAACTGTTAGAAGCTGACCAAAAACTCTTGCTAGCCAAGAATGAATGATTTCTGAGTCCAAAGGTAAATCAGCAGTGAGACCCTATCCACCTTGATATGTGGACTTCAGAGACAGCTTACTGCCTGATGACTTTAGGTCTCCCACGTGCTCTGTAAAAGTCCTTTTGTGTTCCCTCAATTTCAGTTACTCTAGATTGAATATCCTGAAAATTTTACTGCTGCAAACTTAAATTATTTATATTTTTGTTGACTTTCATCCTATCTTGGGCCATGAAATGGTAATTATTTTTAGTTGCAAAAATGAACTTTCATTTCAAATTGTATAATACATGTACAGCAGCCAGTGAATCGTGTCTTCAGCTGCTGGGAAAGGACAGTAATGTTCTTATGAGGGAAAGACAAAGACCCTCTTTGTTGTTTGAAGTACTGGAGGTTTCTCCTTGATTGGGGGAAATCATGGAATCAAATGTAGGGGACCTGCTTAGTAGAAGCCTAATTAAACAAATCAAAACAATACAGATGAGCTCAAATTCCGTTTGACTCATCCCCCATCCTAGGTTCCTTTGTAGAAGGAATCACTGTGGTCACTTTTGTGTGTACCTTTTTGTATGCATATATTATCCTCCCTATACACCTCCATGCATGTGTATAATAAATGTAGAAACTATACAGAGCATATATAAAATATATAGAATGTATGTGTGTTATTTGTATGATTATATATGGGCACACATATAATACATGTAGAAAATACATGGGGTGAGCTCATATCATATGTGCAGTTGTCTTTTAACCTATATATCATACCGTATATATTGCTCTATAGTTTGTTTTTTTTCCTTTCAACAACACGTTTTGGATATTTGCTCATGCCAGTACCTCTAACATAGTGGTTATGAAGATGAATTCTGAAATCAGCCTGCCTGAGTTGGAATTCCAGCTCCCCTGCTACTAGCTGTATGACTTCAGGCAAATTATTTAACCCTCCTGCACCTCAATTTCCTCATCTTTAGAAAGATGACAGTAGCACCTATTTATAGGGTTGTGTGAAGATTCTATGAATTAATATATATAAAGCACTTTGAAGTTCTACAGCAATGTTTACTCTTGTTATTACCCACGTATTCTTTTAAACTGGTGCCTGGTGCTCTTTGCTATGGACTGGTCATAGTTTCTTTCACCATCCACCTGTTGGACATTTGGGTAGATGCTCTTTCTTGAGGGTAGGTACGGAGAAGTAGAAATGCCAGGCTGTAAAGTATGTCCCACCTAAATGTTATTAGATACTCTGCCAAGTTGTTCTCCAAAGTCACTGTACCAATTTAATAAATCTGACAAAATCGACAAGTCCTAGAACATAAACATTTGTTCTCCCTCTATCTTGTCTCTTCATTTTTGTTTCTATTCTTCCCTAAGACCAAAGGATTCATCTGAGAGATGGTGGATCAGGGTAGAGTCCAGAGACTTGTTCACCATGGGATTACACCTATGATTTGGGCCTTATTTTTGCATATTTTTCAGTGACCTGACCGACACTCTGGGTATTTTGGCACCTACTGATGCCGTGAGCCTTACCGGCTTTGGCTCCACAATGTGCTCACACTTCTTCCTGTAGTAGTATTCATTGGCTGCACAGCATTCACACCACTTGCAAAAGGAATAAATGCAGGATCGACAGCATTTACTGAAGTAAGGTTTGATGAGGAAGTCAATTACCACAGTGGCCTGGGAAAAACCCAGATCGGTGCCATGTTAGTGAGATTTCTTTTTGCCAAATCACTTTCCTAAAGTATGGGAAAGAGAATCCCTTACCAAACTAAAGTAGGAGATGACTGAGCCAATGTACACGACCAACTGGATAATGTTAAATTTTCTTCCCTGAAAACAAATGGGAAGGTGACTTGGTTGACATTCAGAGCAATGCTCTTTTGCTCTACCATGTAAGTGTCAGCTCCAGCAGAGGAGGGAGTCTATGTTCATGGCAACAGAGACTGCAGACTGAAAATAGGATTCCCGTTGATCCTGTTCCTGCCTTCTGGGATGCGCTCGAAAATATGACTGTTTTAAACAAAGAAGCACTGGAACCCGCACACTGAGTTTGTTGTTTTTCCATACAAGGTGAGAGCTTTAGACAAGTTTTCCCTAAAAGTGGTTTGAGATTACCTTGGAAGCAGAGGAAAGGAATGTCTGCACACTCTTAACTTAGGTGTCCTTGTGGTTTTTCTTCTCAATGATCTTTCCATTCTCTCAGCTTCTATCCCGTTGACTCTTGTGTTGCTTACCACCCACCGTATGACATAACATATAACATAAATAATACAGTTTTGGACAAGGCGTTGTGAGCATCTATGGAGTTCTGCATGCCCACTTCCTTCTTATGGAGACAACACCCCAGTTATCCTTTGGAGAACCATCTCTGTCCATACTTGGTCCATATTAGTTTGAGGGGAAGGGGCTAGTTCAGGGCGGGTCCAAGACCAGCCACTGAGAGTATGGTGTGACCTAGACATAGTGATTAGTTCAGCACAGGGCACGTGGCCCATATTGGGCCAGTCAGAGCCAAAGGCATCTGCCTGAATCCTTTGCTGAACCTTTTAGCAAAGAGATAATTCTCTTTTTATTGAGACTGCTGGACCAGTAAGATATAAGGAGCTGCCTGTAGACATGGCCAACTGAGGATGATGCCAAAACAGAGGAGAACAGATATAAGAAATGGAGGGAGGCAGATTCCTAAGGAAGTTGTTTGAACATCTGGATCCAGCTGTGCCTGAAGCCTGAAAACTGCCCCTGGAATTTTCAGCTATGTGAGATTTAAAAAAAAATTTTTTTTTCCCTAAACCAATTTGAGTTGGCTTCTGTTACTTATAAAGTATTTTGCAAAAAGGATTTCTTTCTTTCCCTCTCTCTTTTTAAGCATCAGAATATTTTTAAAGTTGAATATTCAGTTTTTTTCCCAATCCCACTCTTGTAGTCATGAGATGACTTCATCATGGACAGGACCCCAAGGACATGTCTTCCCCCTCTTATCCCAAATGCAAGATGCACAGTGCCAGCTAATGACTATGACCAAAACATTCACCCCTTGAGGCACTACAGCAATAATTAGGACACAGTCACAGGAATGCAGGTGCCAGTGGCTGGGAGCAGAGACTTACGGTGCCGAAAACCAGAATGTCAAAACGGATCCCAAAGACTTTTATTAGAGTCCGTTTTTCAATGTTGTTTTCCTTATAGTACTTGGCGAATCTGTAGGAGGAGAAGGATCCATGTTTATAAAAATCTGTCTGAATGTGCTGGTATTTCATGAAAGGAAAACCCCAAACAGGAGCCGAGCTAGTCTTCCTTGTTCATCTTCTAGCTCTGCTGCAGTTGGCAGAGGGAAGAACATAATCCAAACCCACAAATTACTCTCTTGGAACCAAAGCACCACTTCCCACGTTGCCTCCTCTTCTTCCGCCATCACAGAGTGATACAAAATCTGCTTTCCATTTAAGATTAAAGTGAACAATTTTTAACTAATACAGTATTAACAACAAACAGATAAATTAAAAAAAATAGTTTCAAGCAAATCCGATTATTTCTTAAGGGAGTTTGGCTTCTAGAACAAAGTGGGGTGGGGATCCTAGATACTAATGGCTGGATTGGGGCTAGGTGCCCCTCTGCAATCTGTTCTAATTGCATTTTCTTAGATTCTGTATTTGTCTATTTGCAACTGTTATCACAGGGCCAAACCAACAGCCACCATTGTTTACATCTTCCCTGTGATCCAGCTTTTGCGAGTGCCTGAAAATCATGTTACAGACCCTCTGACCAATCTTGAATCTATATCCCCAACCACCCCCCTCACTAACCCTCACACACGAGCCAATATTCCCCCCTGCGCCAGGTCACCCAGGGCCAAGTAACCCAGGGCCAGATAACCCACAGCTAGAGAATGCACCTGTAACCCAGAGCCTGCCCACATTACTCAAGCAGGCCAATCCTAGGCTGTTGCCCTGCCCTAACTTGCCTGTCCCATGGAAAACACAATGAAGTTTCTGGGCCATGCTTTCCCCTTGATCCTTACATCTCCTGACCAAACCCAGTGCTTCCCCTATGGCCCTGTGTGGCATGGTATGCCCCTCCTCTTGGGAGATGTAAGTAATAAAGTCCTTTCAGTATCAGTGACCTCTCCATGTCAGTACTCAGCCACCTTCATAAATTAAGACGGGCACAAATCACAATCACTCGAAATATGCAGCTCTCACCAGTGTTACAGTCAGGAAAAGCGGAATGTTTTGTTTTCATGGATAATTAGGAAGGCTTAAACCACACACCTCGCAAAATTTTTCAATCTGTCCCTCCCTGTGAACCACCTTTTGGAGGTTGTTTTTAGGTAAGATATTTTCTTTCTGAGTTACTAATTTACAATCTATTTACAGGTGTGGAGAGAGAAGAAAACAGAAGACAGATGCTCTGCCAGAATCCAGTATGGAGCATTTGAAACTCCTATTTTTTTTAACTCTCAAAATGTGATGTTGAGATCAGTTAGATATTCTTAGGTGCTTCAACACCTATTTCTGGCCAGAGGGTTTTGATTTCTTTGCTTCTGATTGTTCTCATTCCATGACAGTTCTTTCTTCTGCTTCTCTACTGAGTGATTTATTTTTTAATACACAAAGCAAAGGGTCTTGGGACAGTGGTTCTTGAACTAAGGATAAGAATCACTTGGGGAGTGTGTTCAAAGGTAGATTCCTGGGCCTCATCCCCCAGAGGGTGGTTTCAGAAGGTCTGAGATGTTTCTGGAAAGGTGCCAGGTGGATCTGGTGCCCGTGGCCAGTGGTCTACACTCTGAGAAACACTAGGCCCTGAACAGAATGGTTTTTTTTGCACACTGTAACGGTTTGAATAATGCTCCCCCCACCCCCCAAGAAGGTAGGTCCAAGTGCCTAACCCCTATACCTGTGAATATGACCTTATTTGGAATAGGGTCTTTGCAGATGAGATCATCCTGGATTTCGGGTGGATCCAATGACTTGTGTCTTTATGAGAGGAAGGAGAAGAGAGTTGAAACAGAAACACAGAAGAGAAGCTCACATAAAGATGGAGGCAGACATTGGAGTGATGCAGCTTCAAGTCAAGGAACACAGGGAGCCACAGGAAGCTGGGAGAGGCAAGGAAAGATCCTCCCCTAGAGACTTCAGAGACTGTGCCCCTGCTGCCTCCTTGATTTTAGACTTCTGGCCTCTAGATCTGTGAGAGAATACGCTTCTGTTGTTTTAAGCCACCAAGTTCATGGTCATTTGTTACAGCAGGCACAGGAAACTGACACAGGCATAGGCCCACTCTGAACCAGAGAAGTGCATCAGGCATGCAGTGTGGGCCTGCCCTGTTTTATACGTGCTGTAAATAAATGGAATTACATGTTTACCGAATACAGACCTTTTGTTGTGGATCTTTGGTAAAGGACAAAATTCTATAACATGATCAGCTTCTTCAACTTCCTGTTTTAGGAAGTTTTTTTTTTTTTTTTCATAAAACTCATATAACCTGTAATTCCCTTTTTTTTTGTGTGTGTGTGTGTGTGGCTGTTTGAAAATAACCTGTCCAGTTATCCATCAGAACTTGACAATTTATTTCTGGCCAAAGATTTCTTCTGGTGCTCATCCCAGACAACAAATGCTCTAACATGTTGTTCTAAAAGCATATTAATATCATAACCACCTCAGTTCTTCAGAAAGCTCAGATCTCTCCAGGAGCCAATGTTCTTAGGCTTACCTCAGCGACTCAAAGGACATTTGCTAACATCTGTTTGGGACATTGCCCTGCATACTTCTGCAGACTGCTTAAAACAAAAACAAAAACAAAAAAACCAGCCTGCGAAGGCAGTTAGGGGACCACCGATCCAATTGTCTCTTCTTGCTAATGGCCATAAGTCTGTTCAATAGAGCATTAGGGGATATCAAAGTGTTACCTCAACTAGGAGCTGCTTTCAGGGCCCTGGATGAAACTTCACTGACCCAGAGGAGGTGAAAAGCATCTTGTGTCTTGATCTCAGCTGGCCTTTAGTCAAGGGTCTCAAACTCAAATGCCAACATGGGCCAGGCAGGTGACAGAAATGAGTGATGCAGGCCAGGTATAAGGCAATAGGGAGTGGTGGGGACTGTAGCAAACAAACAAACCCACATACGCTTTCTAAAGGGAACCACTGACACCTCCAGCAGAGTGGTGCTGTGTGGGATATGAACCCTGAGTTGTCAAATGGTTTAGTTTTTTTTTTCCCAAATAGTTAAATTTTTCGAGAAAAGTAAGAAGTCCAGATTTTTATGTAGAATGTCTCAACTTTCAAAACATTGTAAAGGCAAAAGACAAGTAACAAAAATAAAGACACAGTTGAAGGCTGCCTGCCAGTTTATGATGCTGCTTTGGGTAAAATGTAGAGACCCATTTGCTTGAGCAGATCCCCTCCAGAAGTCAGTAGGAATGCGAGCAGAAGTGTTAGGAAGCAGTGAATATGTGTGTGTACACGCACATGTGCACTTTTGCCTACACTTGCATGTACAGATTAAGTAGACGCCTTGTTTTATTCACTCTGCCAGGAAACTGGCAACCTGGTTGTAGAGACAAAATGTAGTCAGCTGAAGGCTGACTAAGAAGAAAGTATGTTTGGGGTGCTAGATGATCTAGCCTAGACTAGTGCTTCTCAAACTTCAATGTGCACATGAATCTTCTGGGAGTCTTGTTATAGTGCAGATTTCGATTCAGTTCATCAAGTGGGGCCTGAAATTCTGCATTATAACAAGCTCCCAGGTGAGGCCAGGCTGCTGGTTCCAGGACTACACTTTGAGTATGGAGGTTCTAGGTCGGTGGTTCTCACACCTGAGAGGCTCTCACTTAGAGGGCTTATGAAGACAATCCCCAGGATGTCTGATTCAGTAGGTCCAGGGCAGAGCCTGCGAATGTGCATTTCTAACACGTTCCCAACACGTGTTGCTGATGCTGGGCATTGCACTTTGAGAAACACTGGTCTACACTGTTAATGCTAAAGGTATTCAGAGAGGCTACAAAGTTTTGCAAGGCGATCCCCCTAACATGAGCTCCTGTCTATGCAGTTTCTCTTCCTAACTAGGAAAGCACACGATATCTGCAGGGGTCCTATCCTGTGCTTGGAGAGGCCTTCTCTGGTCACTTCCCCCACTTCTACCCCTCTGCTCTGCCCCAACCCTGCAGTACAGTATCTTGTTTGATTTTCTTCCCAGCATTTATCATCATCTAAAATGGTCTTATTGGAGTTGTTTGCTCTATTGAGGTATAGTTTACATATAATAAGGCACACAAGTCCTAAGAGTTGAGTTCAATGAGTTTTGACAAATGAATACACTGTATAGCTTTACCCCTATCAAGATCTAGAACATTCCATTGCCTCAGAAAA
Organism: Zalophus californianus; assembly: GCF_009762305.2. Classification (NCBI taxonomy): domain Eukaryota; kingdom Metazoa; phylum Chordata; class Mammalia; order Carnivora; family Otariidae; genus Zalophus; species Zalophus californianus. The sequence goes on from NC_045608.1 coordinate 8,136,934, forward strand.
CTCTCCTGGTCTCCTTTCCAATCAGTTCCTATTTGGCCTCCCCCATCCCCCACTCTCCAGAGCAGCACCCACTGTTGCCTTTTGTTATCATAGAAAAGTTGTTTTGCCTGTTCTTGTACTTCATATAAACGGCATCATACAGTATGGCTCGTTTCGATCTAGCTCCTTTCACTCAACATAATGTTGGTGGGACTCCTCTATGTTGTTGCTTGTGCAAGTAGTTTGTTCCTTCTTCATTTATACTAACTAGTGCTTTATTATATAAATATACCCCATTTTATTTCTCCGATCACCTGTTGGACATTTAGGTTGTTTCTGGGTTTTGGTAATGATGACGAAGGCTGTGGTGAACATTCATGTACAAATCTTTGTGTGGACCTGTGTTTTAAGAGTGGGGTTTCTGGATTAGAGGATAGATGTATGTTTAACTTTATAAGAAACTTCCTAATGGTTCTCTAATGTGGTTGTACCATCTTACACTCCCACCAGGGAACTAGGAGAGTTCCAGTTGCTTTTCCACCTTGTCAGCATTTGGAACTGCCAGCCTTTTAAAAATTTTTACCTATTCTGGGGGGTATACGTAGGTGTTTCTCATTGTGGTTTAAATTTACATTTCCCTGATGACTAACGATGTTGCCTTATTGGAGTTCTTAATTTACTTATATTCTTGTCTTATATGTTATAATGACTTATATTCATGTCCTACTAGAATATAAGCTAAGTAGTAACTTTGTCCATTTTGTTTACCAATATATACCCATTGGCACAACAATATTTTTTTTCATTGCTATATATTTGATGGACGAATAAATAAGGAGCACCAATATCAATTTCCTACTGGCTTCATAGGCAAAATGATTGTATTATTCTAGGGATGTAGTTGGCAACTTTTTTTGAAAAGGGAATAGGATAAGCCTACTTTGTGTCTGGAACCAAATGGCACAAAAGGATCAGCCATAATAACAATCACCGAAACCTGCCTGGTACCTGTCAGCAATGAGAGGTCATGGAACCTCAAACTTAAGGACCAAGTCAGTGCTGGGGCAGAGTTGTAGCAACAGGCTGAAGAAATGATCCAGACATAGGAGGTAACATGGAAATGAAGTTAGGATGACACAGGATCACTACCGGGGAAAAGTCAGAAGCAGAGGCGTGAACTGTGCAGAGGGTCAAAACAAGAGTGGAGTAGGTCAGTCCCAAATCAGTACCAGCCAGTTTCAGTGGTGAAAATGAACCGGGAGTCTAGTCAGCTCTTATAGGGTTGAAGTCCAGGAGTAAGAAGCATACAAGGTGCACTACAAACAAAGAACCTTACAAGTCAGATGAGACTGCAGTGGGGCAGCAGGGTGGCGTCAGGAGTCTTAAATATGTTCTTACCAAAAAGACTTCCAGTCAGGGTGGCAGCCTGAGGGCCAGTACAGGATGCCCACCACCTCCCACCGCATACAAAGAAATGCAAGATAAAATATATTTTTTAAAGTCATACCAATGTATTACTGAGCTCAAAACAAGGAAAGACATTTTCTAGGTGCTAGAGATGAGTGGGGAGTGGGAGCCATGTCTGGAGTCTGGAATCTGTGCCCTAGGAGTACCCCAACCAGATCTGCTATCTGAGGAGCTCGAGTCTTACCCTAGAAGGGTAAGGGAGCTGAGGCTGCAGGAGCCCTACCCAGGGAGGGAGCAGGGATAGGGTACTTTCAGCAGAGTGAAGACATTCAGTGCCCAGAAGTTAAACCAAAAACTGATTGATAATTGATAGATGCCATACAGTCCTGCAGGCTAGAAAATTACATAATCACCCCAGAAGAATGCCTCCGCATCCCACAGCACACACAGAACTTTGCACAATACCTTTCCTGCTGAAACTCACCAACAAATACTTCAAAGCCTCCGAAGAAGAAATCCCACCCAAGTTACTACAGATAATGGGTCAGGGTGAAAGGGGTTACACAGTAGAACTGCCAGAAGGAATAGGGTCCGTAAGGTCAGAATGGACCTCGCTGAAACAGTAATAGATGGCTCTGAGAAAGAACTGAATATAAACCTGAGAAATGAAAAATACAGGCATAGGAAAAAAATTAAAAACCTGAAAGCATATGATAAAATGTTAGTCACCTTTGATCCAGTAAAAAAAACTTCTAGAAATTTATCCTAAGGAAACAATCTGGAATTCAAAGATTTATGTACAAAATGTGCAGTGTAGAGTTATTTGTAATAGAAAAACTAGAGGCACCCCAAATGTCCGGTAATGGAGGAACGGGCAAGAAAACCACTCGATGGAAGGAAAAGTGTGTGGGTTTGGGGGTCAGAGTGACCTAGGTTAGTTAGGCTTATGGAGCTGTTAGCTGTGGGTCCTGGGCAAATCATTTCACCTTTCTCGGCTCTACCTGAGAACACAAATATCCACCTTCCAGGGTTGACGTGAGGTGGAGAGGTGATGACGTTGAGGGCCTGGTGTATAAAAGACCCACCCTCAGTTGTGCGTCTTGTTATCATTATGCTTGCACGGTGGAATCATTAACGTGAACCATTAATCATTAATGTGAATCAATAACGAATCATAACCATCACGTTATGATTCCACAAGGAATTCTGAGTGACCCAGGGAATGGCAAAACAAACACACAAACGCAGAATACCAGGTTATAAGTGTGATCTGCTCTCATAGAAGCCTCATGAAAGAATTGGTTAAAGGAAGGAAAATTCACCAGTTTCTTTGATTATCTCAGGGTTGAGGAATTATGGGTGATTTATATCCTCCTCTGTCTGCTCTTCTCTGCCTCCCCAATTTTGTTTCTGTTTTACAGAGTGTGTATCACTTTAATAATTAAAAAGAAAAAAATTCATACAAAAATCCAGTCACCCCTGGTTCTTAGAGGAAGCTTTTTGCATTCACCTTCTTGCCTTGGGAACCAAAATTAATTCTCACTGACTGCTAGGGATGCAATTCAGCGGGGCCTGGAGGTTTCCGGGCGCTGTTACCTGAAGTTGTAGCCAGGGTACAAGGACTCATTGGTGGTCTTGTCATCAAGGCGACGGAAACTGTATTTTGGACGACAGTGATGGAACCAACCATCCAAGTTGCAGTCCCAGTAGATCTCAATGCCCATGATCCCTCCCTGGGGAAGAAAGGAGACACAGTCTCTAAGTCCTGCTGCACATGGGACGCAGCTGCCAGACCTCTCCCTGCACAGGGTTGATAACTAAGGGAAGGTTTTCTTTTTAGAGGGAAACACAGATTGACGTTTCAGAGCCACGAGTGCAGTCCCATCTAACACACACAAGTGGCTGCAAACGCATTTCCCTGCTCCTCCTCCCATCTGGACACACCCTTAGATTTATTTTCCTAAAAATACAACTTTCAGTAAATCTCTTCCATAATCTAACACCTTGAATGACCCCCCCCCCCCATTAAAGATTAAGTTGAAGCTTGTTACACTGGAATTCAGGGAACCCCATCACATATCTTTTCTGCTTTACCTCCCAACACTCCTCTGGAGAAAGCTCTTATTTCACACTGTCTACACTTTCCCCTAAACACAATTGGCATTTTTATTTTTTTTAAACAGCTTTATTAAGATATAGTTCACATACAATTGGTACAAGTGTATAAAAGTGTGTAATTCAACAGGTTTTAGTATATTCACATATACGTGTGACTGTCGCCGTAATAAATTTTACAGCAGTTTCATTGCCTCAAACAAACCCCCTAAACTTTTAGTCAATGCCCCTTTCCACCCCTCCTCTCAGCCCTAAGCAACCACCAATTTACTTTCTGTCTCTATAGAGTTCCTTATTCTGAACTTTCTTTCCTGTGAATGAAATAATATAATATGTGATCTTTTGTGATGGACTTCTTTTACTTAGCATAATATTTTTATTTTTATTTTTAGTTAGTTATTTTTTTAAGTAGGCTCCATGCCCAGCGTGGAGCCCAGTGTGGGCCTGAACTCACAACCCTGAGATCAAGACCTGAGCCGATATCAGTAGTAGGACACCTAGCTGACTGAGCCACCCAGGTGCTCCCACTTAGCATAATATATATATTTTTAAGATTTTATTTATTTATTTGACAGAGAGAGACAAAGCGAGGGAAGGAACACAGGAAGGAGGAGTGGGAGAGGGAGAAGCAGGCTTCCCACCAAGCACAGAGCCCGATGAGGGGCTCCATCCCAGGACCCTGGGATCATGACCTGAGCCGAAGGCAGACACTTAACAACTGAGCCACCCAGGCGCCCCCATAATATATATATATTTTTAATTTATTTATCTGAGAGAGAGAGCCAGAGGAGGAGCAGAGGGAGAGGGACAAGAAGACTCTGTGCTGAGCACAGAGCCCGATGTGGGGCTCAATCCCAGGACTCTGAGATCAGGACCTGAGCCAAAATCAAGAGTCGGATGCTTAACTGAATGAGCCACCAGGCGCCCCTTCCCATAATATTTTTATTTATTTATTTTTTAAAGATTTATTTATTTGAGAGAGTGAGAATGAGAGAGAGAGAGAGAGAGAGAGAGAGAGTACATGAGAGGGGGGAGGGTTAGGGGGAGAAACAGGCTCCTCGCTGAGCAGGGAGCCCGAAGTGGGACTTGATCCCGGGACTCCAGGATCATGACCTGAACCAAAGGCAGTTGCTTAACCAACTGAGCCACCCAGGCGCCCCTACCATAATATTTTTAAAGTTCACCCATATTGTAGCCCATATCAGTACTTCATTCCGTTTTATGGTGGAAGAATATTCCATTGTGTGGATAGACTACATTTGGTGTATCTATTTATCCTTTGATAGACATTTGGATTGTCTCCACCTTTTGGCTATTATGAATAACGCTGCTGTGAACACTTACAATGGGTGAGTTTTTGTGTGGACATGTGGTTCATTTCTCTTGAGTATACACTTAGGAGTGGAATTGCTGGGTACACTTGAACTTTTAGGTCTCACCCCTTGTCTTTTCTCATTGAAATATTTCTCCTACCATCTCTCTAGCGAAATCCTCATCATCCTCCAACTTACAACCTTCCTTATCCATTCAGTCACCCCTCCTCCTCAATTCAAGGTGATCTTTCTCTTCTCTGAACTTCTAAGGAATCTCTTAATCTCTTACCTCTACTTGGTACTTCTTTCTTCCTACAAACATGTTTTGAGCACTATCTTATTTCACTGATTCTTAGACACCATTGCTTATCAGACAAGTAATTTTCTTTTTCTCTTCTCCGAAGGAAATGCTGTCAATTAAACTGAAATTCCCTCATCGAAAGCACTTTCTGATTTCAGAAAGATTAAAATGTGAAAAAAGTATGTCTTTGAATCGATGAAAGATGGTATTTCAAGACAGTATGCTAGATGCTAGGGATAAAAAGATGAGTAGTAAGCAGACGCTGACTTGGAGAAAGGGGAAATACAGACTAATCACAATCGTCATTTATTGGCATGAAGCCAAGCACTCTGTGTATTTTTGTGAATATCTGATGTTTCTGTTATTTAGCATCCAGTTCTCCTGGGTAAAAATGCCTGGAATTTTCTTTGGGAAATGTCTATCCCAGCTGAGTGGTTTAAATGGAACTGTCCCCTCTCCCAGCTCCCAGAATGGCAAGATGGTCTAGGCCTGGCCAGTAAGGACCTGACGACTGGTTCAGGAATAGGTATGTGGCCCAAGGTAGACCCAATCAGAGTCTTCTCTGAGACATTTTGCCAGAACCATAAAAAAAGAGGGCCTCTATTGGTTGGGACCACTAGCCAGAGATTGTGACAGTCCACAGCAGCATTGTCCAACAGAATCTTCTGCAGTGATGGAAATATTCTATATTCATGCTGTGCAATAAAGTAGTCACTGGCCACATGTGGCTATTAAGTGCTTGAAATGTGGCTAGTATGACAAAGGAAATAAATATTTCATTTCATTTCAATTAATATAAGTTTAAATAGCTTCATGTGACTAGTGGCTCCCATATCAGACAACACAGTCCTAGGACTTTGGTGGCTTTGCCTTGACATGTGGACAGTCTGCCTACAAATGACATCATCATTAAGGAAGCAGCAAAGAGATGAAGGGAGTCAGATTCCTAAAGACATCATTTGAGTTCCTGGATGCAGCCATGCCTATTGCTATCGCATGCTTCATTCAGTCAATAAATATTTATTGAGTGTCCATTATGCTAAGCATTATACAAAAATTAACAAAAGATTCCAAAGACGCCTGCCCTCATGAAACTTCTAGTCAGGGAAGACAGACAACAAACAAATGGATATACAAAATATATACTATGTCAGATAGTGCTAGGTGCCAGGGATAAAAATAAACCTGGCAAGGGCCATAGAGCATGCTGGGATAAGGGGTAGAGATTGAAATTGTCATTTTAAAAATTTTTTCAGAGAGTGGGGAGGGAGAGAGAATCTTAAGTAGGCTCTATGCCCAGTGTAGAGCCTGAGGCGGGGCTCGATCTCACAACCCTGAGATCATGACCTGCGCTGAAATCAAGAGTCTGACGCTTAACCAACTGAGCCATGCACGTGCCCTGAAATTGTCATTTTAAAGGTAGTAGTAAGGGAAAGCTTCACTGAGCTTATATTTGAGCAAAGATTGGCAGAATGTGAGGGAGACAGCTAATGCTATGTCTGGGGCAAGACTGTTCCAGGCAGAGGGGACAAGCGGAAGAAAACTCCCAAGGTGGGGTGCTCCCTCTTTAAAACAAACAAATAAATACAATCTTTTAAAAAAAGAAAGGAAAAGAAAACTCCCGAGGTATGGAAGTGCCTTGGGTGTACTAGAAAGTCCATTTCCCCTGGTGTCTTTACATGAGTTAATAATACATGGTTCTTTTTTTTCCGCTTAAGCCGTTTGAGTTTGGTTTCCTTTTGCCCCCAAAATGCTTTTTAATTTATTCTTCGCTTACATTATTTGAGTTGGATGTCCGTAAGGTGCAACTGGAAGAATCCTGACAAATCCAAGTGTGGTGGTCTGAATAATGACTCCCAAAGGTATTCCTAATCCCAGGTCCCAACCCTCGGAATCTTCAGATATATTATCTTATATGGCAAAAGAGACTGCAGATGTGATGAACTTAATGGGGAGATTATCCTGGGTTATCCAGATGGGCCCTACATGTTAACTTTTATAAATGCTCTCTCTGAAAAAGACCAGTATCTTTATAAGAGGGAGGCAGAGGGAAACTTGGCACAGAATAAGTCAATGTGACCACTGACGCAAGATACTATGCAGCTGGCTTCGAATCTGGGAGAAGGGGCTACAAGCTTCTAGCTCTAGAAGGTGGAAAAGGCCAGGAAATGGATTCTCCTGTGGGGCCTCTGGAGGGTTCGTGGCCCCACTGATATCTTGATTTTGGTCCAGTGAAACTGATTTTGGACTTCTGACTCAAGGACTCCAGACCTCTGGCGTGTTGTTTTAAGCTGCTGAGATCGTGGTGGGTTATTACAACAGTCTCAGGAACTACTGCTTCAGGGATGTGACTCACAGGGTTGTTGTTGGATTAGGTGGGGTAATAATGCAGGGAAAGACCTTGGCACCGACCAGGGATTTACTGAATGCTCAATAGATGGAGCCCTGTAACTAAGACCCAGGGGCCTGGCCTCTTGGCTATTTGACATCTTCCACCCCCCCGAATCACACCCTCGCCATCCAAAGATACCACCAACCTGAATTGCCACATCTGAAAAATTATCTCCTGTTTCTTGGAAGATATCTCCTAGTCGGAAAATGGGACACTGTGGATTCTGAGTCTTGTGAAAGGTACAGGTGATGTTTACACCTGGCAAGATGTTTCTCCTGCATGCAACGAGAAACAAACAAACAAACAAACAAACAAACATGTTTTTGAAAACTGAGACCTATTTCTTTCATGCAATGAGCCAGTTGGTAGCTGGGTTCCATGAGGGGCCCCGGGGATCCTCAGCCCCTGGGATTCACACCCTTGTGTAGTCCCCTCCCATCCCGTGCTGGGTTGGTCTGTGACCACTAGCATATGGCAGAAGTGATGGTGTGTCACTTCCGAGCTTAAGTCATAAAAACCTGTGACTTCCATCTTGTTTACTGTATTGTTGGCTTGCTGTCTGTCGCTCTCGGATCACTTGCCCTGGGGGAAGCCAGACACCATTCCTAAAGGACACTCAGGCAGTCCAAGGGATGGTCCATATAGTGAGGAACTGAACCTCCTGCTGACAACCAGGTGAGTGAGCTTGGAAGAGGATTCTAGCCCCAGTCAAGCCAGAGATGACTGCAGTCCCCACTGACAGCCTGACTGCAACCCGAGAGACCCTGAATCAAACCATCCAGCAAAGTCATTCCCACATTCCTCACCCACGGAAACTGTATGAGATAATAAACGTGGGCTGTTAAGCTTCTAAATTTTGGCTAATGCATTACACAGCAGCAGATAGCTAATGGCTAGACATTCTGGGCACTTACATGGTGTAGTTGTGGCCAGGGAAGTCAATGTTATTCTTGACGAGCACAGTGAAGTTTTCGGCACTCTTCAAGAGTGCGGGCCTGAGAGAGAGATTCGAAATGGGGATCAGTGGGCCAGTGGGACCACAGGCTTCTGGCTTCTAGCGCGGGTCATTGCAATGAGTGAAGAGAAATGTAGTCTAAGTGGGCAAAACCTTCCTAAAAATCTAAAAAAGAGTAAGAATTTCTTTCTTCCTGAGACCCCATGGCATTTACTATAACCCTTCTCACACTCTGATGTAATTGTATGTTTAGGTATGTGTGATGATGTGCTGGTTAAATGTTTAACATTTCTTTCCCCCAGTGGGGAAGAAAAGCTCTGATCTATAGCATTTACTGATTACTGTGGTAGAAGTACCCCCACCATGGCTGATCTCAAGCCATTAGTGGGTATCACTGAGCTTGGAGTTGGGAAGGGATGAGCATAATTGGCTCAGAGTCAGTATAAGCCAGCTCCAGCACACCTCTGTTTGTGTCTTTCCCAGTAGACTTGGATTTTTCTTATCTTGGCATCCATGGCCTTTAGCACAGGGCCACACATATAGTCGGCTCTATTAGTCATAGGTTGATAGGCTCTGAGGAGCATAAATTCTCCATGAGTTAGAGGAGCTCAAATCCTAGACTTTAGGAAGGTCCACTGACAACCCATAGATTCATTCATTTGACAGATATTTATTTATTCTGCTGGGCATGGGGCTAGGCATTGGGAATATAGTGATGAACAAGGCAGTCAAGGTTTTTGTCCTTAGGTAGTTGACAGTCTGCTAAAGATGGAGAGAATTGGCTGTGGATAAAGAGATACAGCTGGTACCTTATTGTTGGCAGGCCTGAGTGGGTGGCAGATATATATAAGGGGAGTAGCACCAGGAAAGGATGGAGGTATTTGGAAGGGGGCACCAAGATGATCTACTTTTTATTCCAAAATTGCCAGAGCCCAGCTTTGCCTCTATTTAGGATATAACTATAGAGAACACTATAGTTTTTGCCTGCCCAGCATCCATTTCCCCTCTGTTAGAACCACCTCAGTTTTCTCCCTTTGGGATAGCCAGGTCTCTTCCACTCAGCCCAGAGGGTTGGGTGGGGAGGAGTCCATCTCCTGCCCATCCTTACAGCTCCCAGGATGGGCAAGTGACCCAGAGCTGGCTAAACAGAATAACCCAATCCTCTTGGCTATAGTGATTGGTTCATGATTGTTATGTGACTTAGGCCAATGAAAACATTCTAGCGTTTTTGTAGGAAATACTGGAAAAAGAAAAACTCATTTTTCTTTAGGATTGCTAGTAGTAAAGACAGTGTAAACCCGGAGTTCCCTGGACCACAGTGTGAGGAAAACCAAAATGGAAGAAAGAATAACTCGGGTGGGAGGTGGGGGTTGGAAAAGACAGAAAAAGAATCTTAATGACATCATTTTTATTTGAGGCCTGGATCAAGCCTTTCCTGAAGCTAGTACTTCTGGACTCCTCATTTACAGGAATTAAAAAAAATAATAACATTGTCTTTTTTCCTGAAGCCAGTTTAAGTTGTATTTCTGACATTTGCATAAAAAATCTTATTTACAACAAATGCCTATGACATGCCAGACTGTTTACCCTTAGAACATCCTAAATCCCATGCTTCCTGGGCAACATTCTAAGAATAAGAGGACTTGAAACTTGAAGGATCAAAGTCCTTTATTCCTCTCTTATGACACTCTTAACTTTCTGCCTCGAACTGTAGTTCTCTGTGCACGTCTTACCTCTGATTAGCCTGCAAGAGGCTCGGGACCTTCTCACTATCTGGGTCTGCTTGTATTTTTAGCACAGTCTCTTGTGCATAGTTACATGTAAAATTAATATCTAATACCTCCTACGTGGTATTGGATGTGTTGACTGAATGATTAAATGAATCGTTTTAGTAATCCCTTTGCATAAAATATGAGGAAACTGAAGTTCAGGGGGTTGCTTGCCCAAGGTCATGTAAAATTGCAGTCCAAGAACCTGCACATTGGAGATGCCCAGTATTTATCTGATGAATAAATTAGCAACTGAAAACTACAGGTAATCAAGAGGGCTCTTTCCTTGAACCAGGGACTACTTGAGTGTTAGCCGATAGCTCACTCAAGCCCTGGGCAATTCTTTCCATGAAAAAGAAACTTCTCTGACCTAGAAATAAACCTGGGTGGTACCATTAATGATTGAGGGCTGGACAGGCTGACCCTGCCGAGTGCTTCCCACCCTGACATGGGAAACCTTTGCCTGGACCTTCTAAAAAGTCAGCTTGGGACAATCTTCTCTTTGCCCCAAAGAGGCTGATGGTGTGGTTTTGAGTCACATTCATCTAGAGCTGTGTTCTCCCGTATAGTATTCCCTAGGCATGTGTGGCTATTAAAATTGAATTTAAATTAAATTAAAAATTCAGTTGCTCAGTTGCAGTAGCCACATTTTAAAGTGCCCAATGGCCACTGTACCTAGTGGCTACCATATTGGACAATGCAGGTACAGAACATTTTTATCATTGCAGAAAGTTCCATTGGACAGTGCTGGTCTAGAACCACCACACTTCTAGGGGGAGATTGTTTTTGGGTGTGTGTCTATGTGCACATGTGTGTGTGCGCGCGTGTGTGCATTATTTAGCACTTACTGTAAACTAGGCATGGGGCTCACTTTGCTTTTGAGGTACAAGTGTCATCTCACTTAATTCTCACAACAGCCTGCGAGGTGGGGGCAACTATTATCCTCATTTTACAAATAAGGAAAATGAAGCTCAGAGAGGTTAAGCCACTTGCTCAAGGTCACACAGTGAGGAAGTGTTAGAGTCAGAATTTGAATCCAGGTCTCTCTATTCTTCTGCTGTAATGTACCAATCCCTGTGATTTCTGAGATTTAACATCAAGTTCTGCTTTCTGAGCCTGACATTGTGTATTAAAGAGAAGGATCAATATAGGGGATCAACAAATCTGTATGTCACTGTGACTACTTAATTTAAGAAAACTTCTCTTCTCTCCCTCCCTCCCTCCCTCCTTCCCTCTCCTTCCTCTCCCCTTCCCTTCCCTTCCCCTTTCTTCCTTTTTCCTTTCCTCACTCCCTTCCTGCCACCTTCCCATCCTTAATCGCTCAGTATGGACACCAACCAGTCAGAATGGGACCTGCTGTAGTGCTAGAGGAGGGCTCCCAGAGATGCTCTGTAAGGTGCTGGGACAGCCAGGGGCCCAGGGCCACCCAAGGGTGCTCAGGGTAGTAGTTATATACCAGCCAGTACAGAATTATTGCAATATTTTAACAATTAGCATGGCCTTCTCAGAGACCACTGGTGTGCCTGGGGTGGAGGGGTAAGAGGGAGGACTTTTCAGGTCTTTTCAAGACTTTTCATCTGCTCACTGGTCAGGGCCACCCCATCTCCTCCCCTCCCCCCACCACAGCTCACCGGGGAGCCTTTTCCACCTCCTCGATGGGACACCAGGCAGAGACTTCACAGGTCTTCAGCCTCTCTTTATACACTACACACCTTCCGGTCTGGATCCCTGGTGGTGGCGGGGGGGGAGGGGGGTCAAGGGGCCAGAGAAGCACAGGTGTGAAAACCGTGGGCGCGTCATAAACTCAACCCAAGCAAGAGACTATTTATTTATGCTTTTCAACCCAAGCAGTTTCAGCTTCCATGAAACCCCATTCGAACCACAAACTTACATAAGGCAACCCAAGCAAAGAACACATCGGACGGTAAGCTTTTTAAAAAAAAAGATTCAGAGAGAAGACAGAGAGACCGTGGATGCTGTTGGTTTATTTTGGTTTCTTTGCAAGAAAAATGCTGAGAGAGGAGCTGAGCAGGGGGTGTTCTCTCACCTGGTACACCTGGACTAGAACATGGCTTCTAAGTGGGCGGGCACTGGAGTCCCTTAGGGGTGTACAGCACGGACCGGGGATGTGCAAAGCCAGAGAATGAACATGACACATCTTCCTGGAGTGTTAGTGTCACTAGCAGATTCCCGAGGGGGCAAGTTAAATAGTAAGACATGTTTGAATGGTCTCTATACCAACTCAAACACACACGTCTTATGGTACAGAATGTAACAACCGTAGGCCTTTTTTGTGTATGTGTGTGTTATAACCATCGATGGTTTTATCTTTTTTGTGGTCATTTTTTTTTTATTGTCACGTGCGTCTTTAAGTTAAAACAAGAGATACAGAAATTCTGTAGGTTAATAGTGGTACCATCCCCAGGCGCCCTGGGGCTACAGTTCATACTTCTCAACCTTTGGGCAAATTCGAGGGAGAAAGCTCAGCATACACAGATGACACTGTGGGCCACTGGATTTTCCTGTCAATGAGAGCCCTGAAGATGCTAACTCTGGGGGTCTTCAGGAGCTGCCCTCACTGGGGAATCAGATCACATTGCTAGTCAGTAGCCCGTCCTCTGGGGACAGAGCAGAGGCTCGGGACAGACACAGGTTCTCCCACGGCCTGGTGAGGGTGGAGGAAGGCAGCTGAGAGCCAGAGGCTAAAGATTTGAACTTTAGGACATTGTGAATGTCACCAAGATACCAGACCACCCGCCCCCCAGGGTCCCGAAAAGAAACAGAACATACCTTTGCTCTGTGGGTCCCTCCATCCCTTTTTACAACCCCTGTCAGAGGAACAGATCGTCCTTCGGGTGGGAAACTGCAGGGTGAAGGACACGGTAGTGGGGAGTAAGCAAGGTGTGTCTCCTAAGATACAGAAATGCAGATGCCTCCGTCTGTCCACACCAAGACTTGTACACAAATGTTCACTGCAGCACCATTCACAGTCGCCAACAAGTAGAAACAACCCGAATATTCATCAGGACAAACAAAGCGTAGTGCATTCATACAATGGATATGATCTGGCCATAAAAAGGAAGGATGCACCGACACCTGCTACAACACTGATGACCATTCAAAACGTGATTCCGAGTGGAAGAAGCCAGCCCCAAAATGCCACATATCGTATGATCTCAGTGATACGAAATACCCAGAACAGGCAAATCCACAGGGACAGAAAGTAGATCAGTGCTTGCCAGAGGCTGAGGGAGAGGGGGAATGGGGAGTGACTGCTCATGGGTACAGGACTAATTCTTGGGGTGATGAAAATGTCCTAGAATTAGGTAGTGGGGTAGTGGTACAACATCGTGAAAATACGAAAACCCACTCATTTCTCCACTTTAAAATGGAGGACTTTATGGCATATGAGTTATATGTCAATAAAAAATAAAAATAAATAAAACTCTAAAAAGCAGATGCCAGGGCAGCCAGGTACCACTTTCAGGGAAGGGCCCCCGGGCTGGAGAGCAGGGGGCCTGGTCCAAGCAGCGCTTGGCTGCAGAACTGGGCAAAACCAGAAGCGCGAAGGCTCAGCAGGAAATGGGAAGGAAGGGGTGCCAGCCAGCACTTTTTCCTGGCTTCAGAAAATGAGGTCAGCTAGGCCTCAGGCCTGAGGACAGAAGAAGGAAAAGAGAAATGCAATGACTAGTTGAGGCCCATTTGACTTTCTGTGTTCTAGGGAGCAGGTTTAATGGCTGGTCTTAGGGGGACCAGAGCCTGAAAGTAGTATGAAAATGGCCTCTGCCCGTCATCTTCCTCTAACCTGTGCCCCCTCCAGCATCTCTTCTCACCCGCCCGACCACTCCAGTTCCCCTCCTTACGTCAGGACATAACCCCTGCTGTTGGCCTTCTGTCTTGAGAAAGTTTGTCATCACGAAGAAGGAGTTCCCCTGCAGAGAAAGAGGAGAGGAGGCAAATGCCAGGCCTTCGAGAGCAGAGCTACTTAATCGTAATAATCCAGCCTGCTCAGTGCCTGGGGCGAACCGTCCACCTTTCTAAACTACACTCTAGAAATCAGGTCTGGGAGAAACTTGGACTGTGCTGAGGGCTTAATATCAAAGCTGGATGAGCCATCCTGCTGAGCCAAAGGAGAGCAGAGGGATATTCAGACTGATTGAGTATTCGTTTTCCATTCCAGCTTCAAAAGCAGCCTTGTCATTTTTTGGACACAGTAAAATCCCATTAAATTGAAACTTAAGAGACCTGGGGAGTGGGGGTGGGGCGGTGGGGTGTTGGCTTCATCAGAATGCTGTTTAGATTATCCAGGATTTTAATTAAAGGGCAAAAGGCAGCCCACAACCCAGGAAATAGCTGGAGATCTCGCTGAACCAGCTCCGCCTGCCCCCCCATAGAAATAAACAGATAGTGGCCTGGGTTTTATGGTTTTGCAAAGTACCCCAGCTCCCAGAGGCTCCAAAAGTGTCCCTTTGTCCCTCCAGCCTCCCTATCTGTTCGTTGGTGTTCTCATTCCGACTTTGAGTCTCCTTTTTTCCTTTTTGACTATTCTACTTTTATTTTCTCTTCTCGCAAATTTAAGCAGTCACATAGCCTCTCCCTGTGATCCACAGCCTTCCTGTCTTTGTCATCTCTTTCCTTTCCCTTGTTTAAAAATATATCTGAGTGAGTGTTTTTTTTCCGGAGACATTTTTGTTGATAAAACTCCACACAAACGATTTAGAAGGGCCAGCCCTGTCTAGGCAGGAAGTTCTTGGTCCTCTGGATCTAGGCAGACCTTGCTGACTTGATGGCCCTGCTTCTAAAAAGCTGTGTATATATCAAGTTGTGAGTGAATCAAATCGTGCTTTAAATGCACCAGATCACACTGCTATTTTGAGAAACCCCATAGGACTCGATAAAGCAAAGAATCATCTTTGAGCTGCTGGATTTGACCCAATTTTGCAATTTTTAGGTTTTCTCAGTCGGGATTTTCACAGAGCTTTTTTTAAAATAGGGCCAGTGTTTTTCTGACGTGAGGCTCAGGGTCCCAGGGGAGGGAGGCAGGGCCCTGGTGACAGTGACCAGGGAGGAGTTCTTGGGAGTTGCTGACAAGAACTCACCTGCAAGGGGAAGGTGTAATCTGCAGTGTCAAAGACCTCAGACACCATCTTCTTCATTCCATTCTCCAATATCTCCGCCTTCACCTCTGCTATCCCTTTCACCTTGGTGTGCACAGAACTGATAAGAGGCTCTTTCTTTTGGTACCGCTTGTCACCGATCAAAGCAAAGCTAAATGGCAGACACAGTAAAGCATCAGTGGTTTTCTCAACGGAGGCACAACGTGTAGTGGTGTTGGATGCAGGTTCCGAAGGCTGCCTCCATGCACATCCTGGCTTTTCTGGGTGACTTTGGGCAGCCTACCTACCTGCCTTCTCTGTGACTCATTTTCCTTATCTGTAAAGTGGGAAGAATCGTCGTACCTACGTCAGAGGTAGTTGTGAGGATGAAATAAGGTATGTGTACAAACTCCTCAGCATCGGTATCTGGCACGCTATGAGCTCTCACCACGTGATGGAAATGATTGCCCCCAATGTGAGTCTCCAATATTGCCAAATATAGACCCTGATTTACAGGGCAACTTCTCAAATACCAGAGTCCCGCTCCAGATTGGTCCACCTGTTTTGTCCTGGGGCTGAGCAAACACATCAACGCCTAAGGATGTGTCCAGCAGGTCAGCCACCTATTTTCCAGAAACATCCACCTGGTTTATAATTAATATTGATAATAGCAGCTGCCCTTTATTGAGCACTTAGTACATGCCAAGTGCTCTTCATGCGTCATCTGTTTAATCTTCACAGCAATAGGAGATGGTTACTGTTATCATCGCTTTTGTAGATGAGAAAATGGGCTGAGAGGTAAAGGAAATTGCCCAAGATAACACAGATCGTCAGTGGCAGAACTGAGGTCCTCAGTTGGTCTACTGTCTAGCCCAGAGCCAGACCTCTTAACCCTATATGCCACAGTATGATGTAAAGTTTAAAGAAATCCAAAACTGCATTCTACATTCAGACAAATGCCTGTCCATGTGTGCTCATAGCAGCACTATTCATAATAGCCTAAAGACGGACACAGCCCACATATTCAGCAGTAGACGAACAGATAAACAAAATGTGGTCTACCTGTGTGATGAAATATTACTCAGCTATAAAAAGGAATAAAGTACTGAGACATGCTGTGCTGTGTAGGAACCTCAAAAACATTATGCTAAGGAAAAGAAGACAAATACAAAAGGTCACATGTTGTATGATTCTATTTATGTGAAATAATCCAGAATAGGTAAATCCACAGCGACAGAGTTGACTGATGGGTGCCGGGGCTGGGGAGCCACAGTGACTGTGAACGCGAGTGGTTTCCCTTTGGAGTGGTGAAAATGTTTTGGAACTAGATAGGGGTGGTGGATGTACAACAATGTATTATTGAATGCCACTGATTTGATCACTTTACAATGGTTATTTCATGTGATATGAATCTCACCCCAATAAAAAAGGGAAAAAATGTGTTTTAGCTATAGACATATGTTGTAGAAATATAAAAACAAACACAGAATGACAAATGCCAAATTCAGGATGGTGTTTCAAAGAGGAGAGGGAAGAGAGTGGGATCCAGGCGGGGCCTGCAGGGAGCTAAAGCTGGATTAATAATATTTTATTTCTTAAATTGGATGGTGGCACATGGGTGTTTACTACATTATTGTCAATATATTTTAGTATTTATATACCATTCATTAAAAGAGAAAGTTCATCAGGGGTGGCTGGCCTGCTCAGTTGGTGGTGGAGTGTGTGCAGTTCTGGATCTTGGGGTTGTGAGTTTGAGCCCCATGTTGGGTGTAGAGATTACTCAAAAATAAAATCCTAAGGAAAATAAAAAAAAAAAGAAATCTCATCAAGAAGGACTTTGGAGCTAGAGATCCAGATTTTAGGTCCAATCAGCATATATGAGAAGGAGCTGTGGCATACAGTTCCATAGGCAAATATAATACTTGCTCAACAGCGTATTTCAGCCTAGCATAACAATGTGAACATGGCCCGTGCAGTGTTTCCAAGTCAGACGTGGCGACATTCTCCCAGAATAACACTGGGTTAGTTTGGCCCACCATTTGGGAAGCTCGATTTGAATCTGTCATACTCATTTCAGGCACACAACATATTATAGATCAGCTGTAACGGAATCCAACCCTCTCATAAGTCAGAAAACTTGCCTTTGTATGATAATGAACCTATCATACAAGAGCTGCATCAAAGGAAAAAAAGAGGAAAAGAGTTGATGGTATCCTGCCCTAACGACTGTCCCTAAGACTCAGACAAGCCATGTCACCTCTGGCCGTTGGTGTAGTCCCTGAACAAGGGGATGGCTGCCTGGCTCCCTGATCCTTGTGAACTTGCAGCTCGAAGAAGCTACAATTCTGTGCATGCTGAAGACCAAAAACCCACCGGTCCCTCTGGTGCACGGGCACGAAGGAGCTGGGGGCTTACTGACCCCTTGTACGATGGGGAGAAAGAGTTGGTGGGGTGGAAAGCTGCCGAGCCTGGGGAGGTCGAAGAGGACTAATGTGAGGGAAAGCGGGCACTCACAGGCAGGTCTGGCCTCAGAGGGGGGCTGTAGAGGGATGGGGAGGAGGGAAGGACAGAGAATGAGCTCAGCTGTGCAGCTCTGAGGCTTGTACACAGCACCGACTCTACAGGTGTAGACGAAGGTGCCCACCATGAAGAGGACCTGCACACTCTGAATATGAAGGGCTTTCTCTTATTGGCACCTCCAGGGGCCCTGGGCCCGTGCCAGCATGGTGAGAGAGCCCTCAGAGGGCCTCAGGCCGGGAAGCACAGCTCAGCAGAGCCTGACTCTTCCTCACAGCGCCTGGGCTCACTGAGTAAAGGTAACTCTAAAGCGAAAGGATGGGATCTGAAAGTGAACCACCCTCAAATCTGGGTAACTGACACTTACCTCAAGGCCAACATTTTCTTGGCGCCTAAAGGCACTGTGGGCCGGGGACACTGTCCTCTGTGCCTCACGGAGAAGTTGAGCCTACAGCCTCTGCTTTCTGTGTTTATAACCCCAAGAGAAGAATCCAATTATTTCCATCCCGGTCCCACTCAGCAGTGGGGTGAGCTCCGCAAGGGGCCAAGGACAGCAAGAGATGCACTGAGAAGAGAGTGGAGGAGAGCCTGCACCCCCAAGGCAAGTTAAGTACCGACTGTATTAGTTTTCCATTGCTCCTGTAACAAATTACCACAAACTTAGTGTCTTAATGCAAATTTATTCTCTTAGTTCTGGGGGTCAGATACCTAAAATTGGTCTTATGGGGGTGAAATCAAGGTGACTCCTGGAGGGCTGGAGGCTCCACGAGAGAATCTGTTCCTCACCTTTTCCAGCTTCTAGAAGCTGTCTTGGCATTCCTGGGCTCCTAGCCACGTCACTCCAACCTCAGCTCCCATTGTCATATCTTCTTTTTCTGACTTTGACCCTCTTGCTTCCCCTCTTTTGAGGACTCTTGTAATTACACTGGGGACACTCAGATAATCAAGAATAAAATCCCCATCTCAAGACCTTGAACTCAATCACATCTGCAAAGTTCCTTTTACCCATACAGATTCATAGGTCCTGGAGATTGGGGTGGAAATCTTTTGTGGGCCATTTTTCAGCCTACCCCAATATAGTTGGCCTGTTGTAGCTTTTTAAGAGCCCCTCCCCGGCGCCCAGCCTTCACCCTACCCCACCTTTTCCTGAGCTAGAGTGAAGAGGTTTCAGTTCCTTGGTACCCACGGCTTAACTAAGACATCGTCTTCACTTCTAATTTCCTTTGGCTATTGCATTTCTTTTCCATCAGCCAACACTTCTGGAAAACCCTTCCTTCTAATGCTTCCCCTCATTCAAAGAACTTGTATTCCAGAATACAATACTTTCTACACATTCAACTACATGGAGAACAGAGAGTGAATCTTAATCTATTAGTTAAAGTTTATCAACTAGAGGAAAAATAACAGATACATGTAAAATCCTGACCTTGAACTAAAAAACTCAAGTTATGCCAGTACAAACCAGAGCCCACCCAAGGTGGCAGAAGTTTTTGTTAGAGGCCCGAAATTTTTAGATAATCCTGAGCCCATATGAACGAACATTGTGTTATATCATCCAGAAGAAAACAAAACGACAAGACAACTAGTGTTATCTTAAGCTGCAGTGAAAGAAGTAGAATATTTCACTCTTGGGTGGTGGTAAGCCAGTGGCCTATGGCCACATTAGGCAGCCCCTGTGTTTGGGTTTTATGAACCACATTTTTCAAGAAAACCCCTTTAATTGTTGTAAAAGTGTAAATTTCACAGAACTGCACAAAGAATATGAAAAGCTTCTAACATTCTCCCTCCCAGAGGTTACTGCTGTTGAAACAGGGTATCTTCCAGGTATCTCTTTATGCCCACACCTTGACACCCACACATGGCCACACTCTACATGCTTTATGTAACTTGCTATTTTTACTCAGTAATATATTATTAAATCTTTCCACAACAGTAGTGATAAATGTTATGATAAAGATAGATCTATGATATGGAATCACTTTTGATGGTTACAGAGCATTCTAGTGTTTAGATTGGAACATATGAAATTGCTCATTTTTTAGACCAAAGGAGTAGATACTGGCAATTCCATATAGTTCAACCTAAGAGGCGAGTTGTGATAATTTGCCCCCTGTCTCTTCCTGGTGGATATTTAACTGGAAGTTTTGCTGTTTTTCCAATTGTAAACATTTTTTTTGGTAACCCAGATATAGCTCTTACTGTGTGCCAAGCACTCTTTTAAGCATATGTTAATAATATATATTAACTCTTTCAATTCTCACCTCCCCCAAAACAACCCTGTAAGGAAGGTCCTGGTATCATCCCCGCCTTATATCTGAGCAAACTGTGGTACAGACAAAGCGAGCCTAAATCCACATAGTGCTATGGACTGAATGTTTGTGACTCCCTAACATTCAAATGTTGAAACCTAACCCCTAGTGTGATGGCATTAGGAGGTGAGGCCTTTGGGAAGTAATTAGGTCATGAGGCCTGAAGGGATTAATGCCCTTATAAAAGAGTTTCCAGAAACTCCTTGCCCCTTCTACTATGTGAGGGCACAGCAAAACGATGGCTGTCTATGAACCAGGCAGTGCATACTCACCGAACACCTTATCTGCCAGCACCTTGATCTTAGAATTCCCAGCCTCCAGAACTGTCTCCAGAAAAGCACATTTCTGTTGTTTATAAGCCACTCCGTCTGTGGTATTTTGTTATAGTGGCCCAAAAGACTAAGACACAGAGTAGCAACCCTGGCCCCACAGCTTATGCTCTTTTGGGTGCTATTATAAATGCAATTATTTTCTTAATTTCCTTTTTTAATTTCCTCTTGCTGGTGTACAGAAACACAACTGATTTTTATGTGTTGATCTTGTACCTCAAAACTTTAATGAATTGGTTTATTAACTTTAATTGCTTTTTGTGACTTCTTTTGGATTCTCCATATATAGGATCATATTATCCGAGTGGTGTTTTACTTCTTCCTTTCCAATTTGGATGCCTTGTATTTCTTTCCCTTGCCTAATTGCTCTGGCTAGAACTTCCAGTACAATGTTGAATAGCAGCAGTGAAAACAGGCATCCTTGTCTTGTTCTTGATCTTCGGGGGGTAAACATTCAATCTTTCACCATGGAGGCTCAGTCTGTTCTCTTCAGCACTATGCTTCATTGCCTCCCCTCCCTCCTCTCTCATGTCACCAGGCATGTACTTGCAAAAGAATCTTTTCACACCAAAGATAAATTTCACACCCTAAGATAAATTTCTGGGTTAAAGGATGCATACATTTCATATTTCAATTCATTTTGCCAAACCACAAAAAGTTGAACCATTTCATGCTTCCACCAGCAAAGCAAGAATGCATGCACCACTTAAGAGAGCCTTGACAAAACAAGAGTGTGGTTTTGTGGGCTTGGCTGAGATAGTAAACAAAAATTCAATAGCAGGTTACAGCCATTTCAAGAGTGTCAACTACAAGAGAGATCACGGGGCAGAACTCTGACTAAAGGGTAGAATACAGGGAGACTGATTTGGGCTCAGTGTAAGGAAGAAATGTCTAATGGTTAGTCCCAGAAAAGAATAAGCTTTCTTTATGGTTGCTAGTTGGTGACAGATGATGATGATGGTGGTAGTGGTGGTGGTGATTTTCATTTATCTCATCATCTCCCTTTCTCTGATCTCCTTTCCATCTGCATTCCGACATCATTTCCCACCTTAAAAATAAACCCTCTCCCGACCCCACATTCTTCTCCTACCACCACCACTCAGTGCCTCTTTTCTCCTTTGTAGCCAAGTCCCTTGAAAGAGTGAGTCACCACATCCCCTTCTGCATCTCCATTCACTCCTCCGCCCACTCCAGTCTGGCTCCCTCTCCACCACTTCTCTAAAGCCTCTCTTGCCAAGTAAACAGCAACGTCATCCTTGCTACATCTGATAGACATACTACAGATCTGATCTTCATAAAACTCTCAGCAGCGTTTGACCCCGATGACCATGCAACCCCTTCCCCTTCTTCCCTTAGCTTCCTGGAATCCACATTCTCCTGACTTTCTTTGGGTCTCCATGGCCACCCATCTGAGAATCCTTCAGGAACTTCTGTGCTCCCCATCGCTTAAATGTTAGCATTCCTCAGGGATCTGTTCTAAGCCGTCCTTGCCTTCTCATTTACATCTGCGCTTTCTGGTCAATTGTAGCTACTTCCATGGTTCTAGTTACCATCTATACGCTGGTGATATAAAAAGCTCTATCTCTAGTTCCAGATTCACCTATCTATCTGTCTATCTACTAAGCATCTAAATTTGTATGTCCCATATACATGACAAACGCAGTGCCTTCAGTTCTGAACTCATCTTCCACCCCAGATGGGCTCCCTCCCATTCCCATCCCAATAAGTTCTCCCACCACACATCAGTTGCCCAATCCAGAAACATTCCTTAGTATCCCATCCGTCATCACCCCTCAACCATTCAATTGTCAAACCTTGTTTTATCTTCCTAATGCTATTCATCTACTTCTCTCCTCTACCACTGTCAGTCCAGGTCACCATCACCTCTCACCTGGACCCCCCAGTAGCCTCCTGAATGGTCTCCTTCCCTCCATTTGTGCTCCTGTCTCCTCCATATTCTATGTGATTTAGTAGTAAAAGTTTGGGCTCTGGAGTGAGAAGCTTGGGTTCAGTCTTGGCTCTACCACTTACTAGCTACATAGCCGTATGTTAAGTTACTTAACTTTTCTGGGTCATTGTTTCTTTTTCTGTAATAAGGAGATGTTACTTAGTATTATATTGGGCAGGGTATCTGGTTCTAAATAGAATCTGCTCTGCTGAGTTTGAGAAGAAATATTGTCTAGAAAAGGCAAATCTATATGGTTGAAATTTTTCATAATGAAATGCTGGTGGCAGGGTGGGGAAGACTCTCCGTGCTTTCTCAGTGTCCTCAGGATGAAGTTCAAGGCTGTTCATAATATGATCCTTGCTGGCTTCTCCAGTCCCACCTTTGCCTCCCCTTCTTGGCATCTTGCACGTCAGCCAGCTGATGCGTGCTGCTCTGTGAATAATCCATCGTTCCTCTTTTCAGCACTGTGTTAAAAACCCAGGAGGGCTGGGAGGTTCCTGCCCTGGGTGGGAGGCTGGGCTGGAGTGGTGGTGCCTAGAAGCCCGTGCGTGTGTGAGAGCTGGTCCACAGAGAAACCTCGGTTTCCAGGGTGCAATGAGAAAACCAGGACAACAAAGCAAGCTCTCCATAAAGCTAAATTTATTCATTTGAAATGACCATTTCAGTAGACTGTGTGCCTCCAGCTTCCTTAATGTTTTAGCGTAGACATTAATGGAGGGATGCCGATAGATGGTAGTAGTTGTTTGCTTGCTTGACATGGCCGACAATGCTGTTAGTCGACAAGCGTGCCGCCCCTCAGTCTTCCTCCTGTCAGTAAAGGCATCCTCATCCACCTGGGAACCCAGAGTCGTCTTCTGCCTCCTAGCAGATCTGCCAGTTCTGCCTCCAAAACTTATCCCTGTTTTGCCCACTTCTGCCCACCTGTGCTACCCTGTTACCATCCGGTTCACTGCCTCTCTCATCGGGGCGACGTCGGCGCCCCCTCACTGCCCTCCTCACATCACTCTTGCCCCCTATCATCTGCCTTCTGCACAGAGGCCCAAGAGTGCTTTTAGAAACAGGAATCAAATGGTTGCAATCCCCTCTGTAAACCCTGTCAGCGGCTTCCCATGGCCCTGAGGAACAAATTCCAACTCTTCCGTGGTCTGGCCCTTGCCTACCTCTCTGCCCTTGGCCCCTGCTCCTCCCTCCTCTCTCACCAGCTTCTGGAATATGCTGTCCTGTGGGCTGCTCCTCTTTTTTGCTTTCAGATATGCGCATTCGCTGTTCTTTTGGTCCCTTGAATCAGGTGGCTGGATTCTCCTCTTCCTAGAGGCGGTCTCCTCCTGAAGTGGGTTTTCTCTGGAGCCCCCCATCTCTATCACATCACCCAGGAGTTCAGGGTAGGATGAGAATGTGGCAAATCTCTTCATGTTTCTGTTGCCCTCAAGTGGCAGGCACCACGGGGCGGGGGGGCATGCCTGGGTTGGATTTGCCCCTCCCCGGCCTCTGGCGTCCCCTCCCATCTCTGGGGTGGACTCACTTCCACTCAGTTGGAAAAGGCCCAACCTCACAGGAAGGTGTGTGGCAACCCTCCCATGAAACAGGCAGCCAGCCAGGAACTACATTTAACAGCCACAAACCAGCACAACAGCACCATCTTCATGGTGCTTTCTGTTAGCCTGAGTAGAGGTTGACTGGCTGAGGGAGAAGCAGTTTGAGTGGAGTCTGTTCTCCTGTTTTTCTCTCAATCTTCCCTACTCTTCTGTATTCACTGGAAAATCTTCTGAGAGGGCTGGTCTCCAAGGAGGAGGGAAATCTTCCCAAGAAAATGAAAATATCTTTTACTTCTCTGCTTAAAATCCTCCTACAGCTTCTCAACTCACTCAGAATAAAATCCAGAGAACTCAGAGTGGCCTCCAAGGCCCTGAATGATCTGCCCTTTCTCCCCGACCAGTGTTCTCTCTCCAGTTCATGCCCTTCCTCTCATTCACTAACTTGTTTCCTCTGCTCCAGCCAAACTGACCTTGCTTTTCCTTGAGTGCCCTATCAAGTCTCTACCTCAGGGCCTTTGTACTTGCTGTTCCCTCCACCAGAAATACTCTTCTCCTAGATACTTCATGTCTTGTTCCCTCCCTTCATGCAGAGCTCAGCCCAAATGTCTCTATCCCACACGCACTCATATTTGCCCATTATCATTCTCTGTTCTCTGCTTTATTACTCTTCATAGCATTTATCACCATCAGGTATTTTATTATGTCTTTCTTTGCTTTTTTTGTATCATATCTCTCTCCTCCACTGGCATATAACCCCATGAGTTGTAGGAACTTTGTTTCACTCACTGTTATAATCTCTAGAGCCATGAATAGTGCCTGACTTATAGTAGATAGTCTAAAATTTATTTGGGGGAATGAATGAACAATAGAAAAGGGTAAGCTTATGGGATCCTCATTTCAGCCTCCCTCCCTGTCCTGCACTTGCCCAGGCCAATGCAGAAGGACGAAGTTCGTGGTGAAGAAGGAAGAAGGATTGATTGGCCAGGGATTGAGGAGGCCTAGTACTCAGACTTTCACAGTCTGCCCAGTTACCCTTCAGTAGTGTGCTTTCTGGGTTAAGAGCATTGGATTGGTTTTGGATTTGAATCCTTTTTAAAACATACTTTCTACCTGGATGATCTTTTAGAAATTAACTCCATCTTTCATAGCTTTTCTTTCCTTATCTGTGCAATAATGAAAAGAATACTTATATCCCAGCATATCAATTGAGATGATATAAATAAAGCCAACTGTATAAGGAAGTTATTTTTATTGTCATTCAGGTTTTTTCAGTTAGTTTTCCTGGGAGTATAATCATCATTATCCCACTCCTCCCACCTCTTTGAGGCCAGGGGACAAAACATAATCATGGATTGGAAAGCCCTGTGGAATTCAGGAGCTGATTCTCAGAGGAAATCTCTGTTGAGAATACCAAGGGCCCTGCCCTGGCAATAACCTGGGACAGAGTCTCCACAGCCCAGGTGCAGGGCTGAAACAAGCCAAGGATAGAGCAGTAGACTTCAGAAGTCTCTGGAATGTCTGGCTTTTGGAAAGACCCTGTAATGGATGTTTTTCCTTTGCCCCACCCCCCCTTTCTTTTCCCATTTCTTCTGGCAACATTATTCTTCTTTCCTAAGGTAAAGTCACTGGATATGGTTCAGACTGGGCTCCTTGAGCCCTGCACCCTGTCCCTACTTCCTGCCACAGGAGTGAGCACATGACTCAGGATTGGCCAATCAGGGGACACCATGCCCTCAGCCACGAGGGATTGGTTCAGGAGTGGATATGTAATCCAAGCTCTACCAACCAGAGACTTCCCTGGGACTTTCATGCCACAGCTATCAGGAAAGACTTGCCTGTTCCTCTGGAGTTACGATATGAGTGTGGCATCTTGCTACATAGAGAACCTATTCAAGAACAAAGCCAAATAGAGCCACGATGTGGGGGAGAGAGACCCAACCCAATGACATAGTTTGAGCTTTTATAACCATCCTTGTCTGAGGGCAGCTCCATCTCTTCCACTGTGTGGCTTGGTGCCTAACTTGAGTTAGGTCTCTGTCACTTACTGTCCAAACACACACTTACTATCCAAATAGCACAGGCCTATTCAGCAACCTGTAACCCTGGAAGCTGGAGCCACTTGACCCTGCCTATAGCTGCAGCCCCTGCCTTTGAGTCCTCTCTGAACTTTGAGGGACTATGAGAAGCTAACCAGCCTCTTGTCTTATTTCTTCTATTGACAGCCCCTTCTTTGTACCCCAGTCTCAATAACTGAAGCCCTGTCTTACTTCATTATCCTGGCTCTTTGCCTTTGCAACCCTAGTATGGACAGGCTCTGAACTGAGGACTCCATGGCTAGAACCCACCACCTGCTGCTACATATCTTGAATATTACCTGAGCCTGTCTGGACTTCCAACCTGTGGTCCACACCAGTCCTATTTGGGGCAAACTACCACCCCTAATCCCTGTGCACCATGGGTCTACCCTTTTTACAAATGGCCAAGTTGCAGTTTTATCAACTTGAGGCCTCACAGTACAACTTAAGGCAGCATTTCCCAAGCTGTGGTCTATGGGACTCCATTCAGTGGGATGTAAATAGATATTCCATTAACACAGAGGGAAAAAACAAAGCTGGCAATAGTTTTTCTTCAATTTTATCTTTTAAAATATAAAAAAAAATGGAGTAGCGTTTTACATAGGGGTTACCTTCTAAAGTCAGTGCTTCAGGTAAAAAATCATGTCTTGTTAACACCGCCTTTGGTAAAACCTTCAGTTGTCCACAAGGCGCAGCAAACAGACCTTCTACCTTCCAACAAGTCCATCAGAGCCTATTTTTTCCCTCCAGTTCTGGAACAAGTTGCTGTTTTTCCAGTTTTGCTCCGGGTGAAGATGAAAGAGGTGGTTTATTTTAGGGGGCATGTAGGGTGGAGAGTATGTATCTAGATTCACAGGTAGGGTGGTAAGGTGGTCACTCCATCGAAAGCATGTGGGAACAGACTGGCAAGGATCCCCAACTTAGGTACCCCATCTCATGCCTGGTCTGGGGCACACATTTCCTCGGTCATTGCCCTGTTGAAATTGTGCTCTCTCCAGGCTCCCATGGAACATGCATTACTGGATTTGAGGGAATTAAATGCATGCAAGATAAGATTCCACCATATGAGAGAAAAATATTTATCATTACAAGGTACTGTCATAATAATCTGTTCTTATATATAAGAATCTGCTTTTAGGAAATTGTGTGCCAAGAATACCAGGAAATCACGTCACCTGTTACCTTGGAATTGTGATGCCCGAAAATGGGTCATTCCTTAAAATGTCAAAAATAAAGTTACTGAATGATCTTTCGGTTTCACTTGTAGGTACAATACCCAAGAAGACTGCAAACATGTTCATGCAAACACGCATACACCCATATTCATAGCAGCATTATCCATTATCCATAATAGCCCCAAACTGGAAACAACCCAAATGTCCACCCCCTCCCCAAAAAAAAGGTCTATCCCGACAATGGAATATTACTTGGCCATACAGAGGAATGAAGTAGAGATACATGTTTCAACATGGATGCACCTTGCAAACATGTTGCAGAGTGGAAGAAACCAGCCCCAAAGGACCACATAGTGCATGATTCCATTTCTGTGACATGTCCAGAGTAGACAAATCCCAGAGACAGAGAGTAAACCCACTGGTCCCCAGAGCTATGGGGGTTGGGAAGGATTGGGAGGGATGATGGCTTAGGGCTGTGGAGTTTCTTTTTGAGGTGATGAAATGTTCTAGAATTGATTGTGGTGACAGTTGCACCACAACTCTGAATACTAACACCCACTAAATTGTACATTTTATTTTTTTAAAGATTTGTTTATTTGTTTGAGAGAGTGTGCTCGTGAGCAGGGGGAGGGGCAGAGGGAGAGGGAGAGGGAGCTTCTCAAGCAGATTCCGCGCTGAGCACGGAGCTGACACGGAGCTTAATCCCAAGACCCTGAGATCACGACCTGAGCCAAAATCAAGAGTTGGATGCTTAACCGACTGCGCCATCCGGGCGCCCCTAAATTGTACACTTTAAATGAGTGAGTTGTATAGTGTGTGAATTATATCTCAATAAGCTGTTAAGAAACAAAAATGAAAAAGAGCAAGAGGGGGCCTTCCTGACACTAGAGAGGACCTAGTTACCTTGACGAGTCTGATCCTGTTCCCCCCCTAAGCGGTGATGACTCAGACAGATGCCAGGATTATCACGAGGTGTGCTCTGAATCCTTGCCTTCTCCCACGGAATCCAGGGTGTTGCCCTGTTTCCTGGTTTCCCCAGGCATGCCCTGCCCAGCTCACCCTGGCAGGCCTGGGGTAGAACCCAAAGTGTCGCTTTGCCTCTTGTGGCTTCTTTCCGCAGCAGACTAGCACTGTTTCCCCCCCCCCAACCCCGCCTGCAGCTGCATCCTCCCCAACACGCCCCCCCCCCGCCCCGGCACCTCCAGCCCCAACTTGCTATGAGAAAAAAAGTCTCAGATTTAAAACCACGTGGAATTCAGGATAAGCACCAGAAGCTGTACCTTGGGGATTTTTGTGCTGTCAACTACTGCAGACATTTGGGGTCCTCCCCACGCCCCACTTACCTGATGTAAGAAAGGACCAGCAGGTGGAAGAACCACTTAATGGGGCCGTAATACACGCTCTGGATCTGGAGGACTTTGTTTGTCTCATACTGGAAAACATCTTTCCAGCTGCAAGAGGCTGACATGGTGAGAAGCTCACTCTCCGTTAGGGTCTCGACCAGGGCTCAACCCTCCCAGACCAACCACAGCAGGTCCACCAGTAAAAGCAAAATGAAACGGATTCTTAGCAGGAGGCTTTATGTTTGAGTTCCTCCAGTGAGGGCAGAGTGGGGGCGGGCCCTGGCAGCTAACCCAGATGTGGCTGGAGATAAACAAGAGAAGGGAGGTCCTACAGGCCTGGCTGGCAGATGACCCTGCTCCAGTCGGCCTCCCCCAGATGCCTGCACAAAGATGGTGTTCAAAGGAAGGGCATTTTTGGCATTCTCCCTTATCCCCTTTTTCCTTTGACTTTTTTGGACTCCTTTCAGTTGGGGGAAAGGGGCGGCCCTTCAAATGTCAGGAGACCCAGTGCTTCCATTGTGCCTTAATAAAGGGCCTAGATCTTTCTATTGCCTCAAGGCCCACTCAGAGACTGACTGATTCATTTCTACAACACTTTGTTCAGCCCCAGATGTCTGTGAACGCCGGGTGAATGAAGATCTCCCTCTTCTCCCTCTCCACACTTCCTCCACAGCACTCTGGTCTGTAGATGGTAGGGGGAATCAGAATTGCTGGGGCTGGGAGGGGAGGAGACTTTATTTCTATGCTGGATAATTTCCTGCGTGACCCTTGAGATCCATTGAGATCTGCTCTCTGCCCTGCCCCCAGAGTTATGCCCGTGACCTAGCCCAAGCAGCCTAAGACTGTCAGAAACAAACTTGCAATTTAGCAAAATGAGGCTTACTGACTCCTTCAGTGAGAAAGAGCTCATGCCAGAGAAGCTACCACCATCATCAAAGGGACAGAATTATCATAGGATTATGAGTGATGGTGGAGTCTAGATTAGATTTAAATGAAAGCAGATTTTGATAGATTTTATACAAAGCAGGTTTGTATAAAACGGTCAATCTCAGATCTGGATTGCGAAGTGGACCCAGGGCTCTGCTTCCTTGAAAGTAATAAAGCTAAGACAGGTGTTGAAGGTTGTGTCTAGAAACCTTTTATCTGAAGCTCTGCACCAAAGATGCAAATTGAGGCTGCTTCTCTGTGGCAAGGTAACTTAGATCCTCCAGGCAAAAGTGGAATATTTCATTCTTACTGATGCATTTTCCAGTAGCAAATTTTCTGATAACCTATGATTTTAGAGTACCTTACCTCCTGGCTCTTGGTTCAGGACACTGGAGAGCAGAAGGAAGATGAGATTAAATTTTCTTGGCCCTTCTCATAAGTGCACATGGCAGGGCTCCTATCTTTCTGTTGAACGCATACACTGATCCCTCATGCCCTTCCCTATGCTTCCTCAGCCCTCTGTCTACTATTTCTCCTACCACCACTTTATGGATACTGTTCTTAATAAGCTTACGACTGAGTTCTCAGTTGCCATATTTAGTGATATGTTTTATTCCTTATTCTATTTAACCTTTTGGACCAACACCATGTACCACTCCCTACCTCTTGAGCAATTTCTTCCATTGATTTCCATGACTCCCCTAGGCCCCTTCTTCTAGTTTCTCATCTTTTTTTTTTTTTTTTTAAGATTCTATTTATTTGAGAGAGGGAGATAGGGCGTGCGTGCAACAGAGAGCATGAGTGGGGGGGAAGGGCAGAGAGAGAAGCAGGTTCCCCACTGAGCAGGGAGCCTGATGGTGGGGCGGGGGCTGAATCCCAGGACCCCGGGATCATGACCTGAGCCGAAGGTAGACACTTAACCGACTGAGCCACCCAGGCGCTCCTAGTTTCTCATCTTTTTTTTTTTTTTAAAGATTTTATTTATTTATTTGACAGAGAGAGAGACAGCGAGAGCAGGAACACAAGCAGGGGGAGTGGGAGAGGGAGAAGCAGGCTTCCTGCCGAGCAGGGAGCCCGATGTGGGACTCTATCCCAGGACCCTGGGATCATGACCTGAGCCGAAGGTAGACACTTAACGACTGAGCCATCCAGGCGCCCCCTAGTTTCTCATCTTTACCTCTATGACTCTTTGTCTTATCTTTCTGTGACTCTTCTCCTTTTATGTGTCAGTTCCCACAAATTCTGTCTCAGTATTTTTTATATTTCTATTCTATCAGTCCTGATAAGACAGGTTATGTTGCAATAACAAACAGCCCCCAAATCTCATGGCTTAAAAACAATGTCCTTTTCTCATCCACAATAAATATTCACCACGGATCGATCACCCAGGAGGCTCTGCTCATTGTAGTCACTCGGAAAACAAAACTAATGGAACAGCCACTATCTTGAACTCTTGAATGAGAAATCTGGCAGGTCTTACAGTGGCATTTAAATCCTCTGACCTTAGGGCACCTAGCTCAGTTGGTTAAGCGTTCAACTCTTGGTTTCAGTTCAGGTCATGATCTCAGGGTCCTGGGATAGAGCTCCGGGTGGGGCTCTGTGCTCAGCCAGAGTCTAATGGAGATTCTATCCCCCTCTCTCTTCCTCTGCCCCTCCCCCCACCCCTCACGTGCACATGCACACACTTGTGTGCTCTCTCTCTTTAAAATAAATAAATAGGGGTGTCTGGGTGCCTCAGTCGTTAAGCGCCTGCCTTCAGCTCAGGTCATGATCCCAGGGTTCTGGGATCGAGCCCCGCATCGGGCTCCCTGCTAGGCTGGAAGCCTGCTTCTCCTGCTCCCCCTGCTTGTGTCCCTGCTCTCGCTCTCTCTCTGTGTGTGCCAAATAAATAAATAAAATCTTAAAAAAAAATAAATCTTAAAAAAAAAATACTCTGACCTAGAAATGATGCACTTCCTTTAGCCCCTAACTCATTTGTCAACACTAGTCACTTGGCCCCATCTAACTACCAGGGAACCAGGAAATGCAGTCTCACCATATATCCCCCTCTGTGCCCAGAAACAGAAGAAGCAGACATATTTGGTAAATAGCACTAATAACTTCTGCATCTTCTCCCTGGGAAATTTCACCCACACACATTCTTTTAAGAATCACCAAATGCTAAAAGAAAAAGGGATGGAAAGAGGGGTACATGTGTATATCATGTGTTTATGCATGGAATATAGCTGGAAATAGGCCTACTACATAATTTGGGGGCCCAGTGCAAAATGAAAATGTGGGGTGCCGTATTCAAGATTAAGAATTTCAAGATGGCAATAGCAGAGCATTAAATCAAGCTCAGGTCCCTTCTATGTGTGGGTCCTTATGTACTGCACAGGTCCCATGTTGGTGAAGCTGGCTGTGTCTGAAGGATATATAAGATGGTCTCTGGGGAGGGAACAGGGGGATTTGTCAGTGTTTGTCAGGAGACTTATTTATCACCTTTCTGTGAAGTTTTTCTACCGTACTCATGCATTACTTTTTTAAAAATCACGGATAGATTTTAAAAATCTATTATCTCCAGACCAAATCTGCCTTCTGAGCTCCAAACCTGTACAGTCTATGAACCTCCAGACCTAAAAATCCCATAGACACTTAGAATCACATCTTCAGAATGGCACACTTCCGTGCAAAATAATAGTGCATGTAGGCACTGATTCGAGGGAGAGAGTAGAGACACGAATGTGGACTACTTTAAACTCAGCTTGATGGTAAGGGTGGTTTTTAACAGGAAGTGTAGTCAAGGGAAAATTGTGGGAAGGGGTAGCTAAGATGGAAATATTCGAGCCATTCAAAGATATTCAAAGTGGAATGTCAAGAATGGTGGTTTCTGTTTCTTTGTAAAGTAGGAAGTCAAGTCACGAATGGAATGGGGCTTGGCGGCTTGGGTGAATTTATCTTCTCAAGGGTGTGTGTTTCTGGTTACAGGTCAGAAAAATCAAGTGACTTTCTTTAGCAGAAAAGGTAGTTTTTTGAGGAAACACTGTTATCTCACAGAACTCAAGTGCAGGAAACGTGGTGAGAACTTTTTTTTTTAAAGATTTTATTTATCTGACAGAGACACAGCGAGAGCAGGAACACAAGCAGGCGGAGTGGGAGGGGGAGAAGCAGGCTCCCCGCTGAGCAGGGAGCCTGATGCGGGGCGCCATGCGGGGCTCAATCCCAGGACCCTGGATTTCTGACCCTAGCCAAAGGCAGACGCCCAACGACTGAGCCACCCAGGAGCCCCCGTGGTGAGAATTTATTAATAGGGAAACTATAGTGTCCTGCGCTTAGGTTGTACTTTCGGTTTGTCTGAAGCTGTGTGGTCCCGCCTCTGCCTGTCTCTCTCTGCACCCACTGTGCATCTCTCTAAACACCAGACTTCTCTGCTCCTCTGGGGGCATGTCACCAAACAAGGCCATCATGGCATCCACATTAGGTGGCTACAGTTCACATGAGACCACAGACCCAACTACTTAACTCCAGAGTCCCAGAAGAGTGAATCTGATTGGTCTAGCTATCTATCTCTGGTCCAATCACCTAAGGCTGTGGGCGGGGTCACAGAAGAAACACGGCTTCGGGGGCCTATTGGGGAGGAGGGGTGTAGAAGAGGGTGAAGGGGGTGGAGGAGGAGGGCCAAGGGTGGAGGGAAGGGGAAGGAAGGAAAGAAAATAAGGAGAGGGAGGAGGAAGTGCGACTCTCAGAGAATAGAGGCTGCTAGGCTGGGAGACTCAGGTTAAATCCTCTGCTCTCAGGTGGGACAACGCTGAGGCAGTCCAGAGGTCTGTGACCAGAGGTCCCTAGTGGGACTGGGTCCTAGATGCCTACAGCAGTGACCTGTTCTTCAGTGCTTCCTGTATTGGCTGCATTCCCTCCCTGTCTCACTTCCCCACTGCCCTTCCTGGCCTCACCTCCCAAATTAACTACTTGCACCTGAATCCTGTCTCAGGGTCCACTTTGGGAAAACTCAGTCTATTTAAACCTTCTGTGGCTGCCTGCTGTTAAGGAGTCAGGAATTTATCCTGAGAGCAAATAGGTGGATCTGTAAGCAGAGTCGTGGCATGACCTCATTTGCACTTTAGTAAAATCACTCTGGCTGCTCCGTGGAAAGCGGATGGAAGGGGCAAGAGTGGAGGCAGGGAGGGGATCTGTCCAGGGAGAGGGTATAGTGACATGGAGGGGGCCTGAGGGTGGATCTCTGAAGGATCCAACACCAAGGGGACGAAGAGGCATCAGGGAAGGAGAGGAAAATGAGGAAGGAGTGTGTATCCAGGAGCCAATGGAAGGCGGTTCCCGAACAAGCCCGTGAAGACAGGAAATAGTAACAGCGATGTAAAACTGTATAATTCAAGGGCCCTAGTGAGGAGGAAACTGACAGGTAAATTAATGGAACACGATGGAGTCAAGTATTGAACACAAAGATAGGTGAGTACTTAGCAAATGACCAAAGCATTTAAAATCAAAGGAGAAAAATTACTCAAAATATTGTCTCAGAGCAATTGGCTAGCCATTTAGAGGAGGTCGGTGGAGGCAGGGGAATGGGGTATTCTAACTTTCTATATTTCAAAAGATGTGTAGCTGTTTGAAATGTGATGGAATGATCAAAAGTGATCAAAATCAGCTACACAAAGGGACATGCAAGTCACCATTCTGTTTGTGTTTGTGTTGTGCACATTTTGCATTTTGGGAGAGAATCTAAACAAAGATAACTGGATGCCCCCCTATCTTTTTTAAAGATGTTATTTATTTATTTGTCAGAAGACAGGCAGGCAGAGGGAGAAGCAGGCTTCCTGCTGAGCAAGGAGCCCAATGCAGGACTCAATCCCAGGACCCTGGGATCATGACCTGAGCCGAAGGCAGATGCTTAACTGCCTGAGCCACCCAGGCATCCCCCCCCATCTTTAAAAAAAAAAAAAAAAAAAAGCCTGCTGGGCTCCATCCCAGGACCCTGGATTCCTGAGCCAGCCAAAGGCAGACGCCCAACCAATGAGCCACCCAGGCGCCCCCGTGGTGAGAACTTATTAATAGGGAAACTATAAACTTCTCTCATGTGAACTGTGGCTACCTAATGTGGATGCCATGATGGCCTTGTTTGGTGACATGCCCCCAGAGGAACAGAGAAGTCTGGTGTTTAGGGAGATGCACAGTGGGTGCAGAGAGAGACAGGCAGAGGCGGGACCACACAGCTTCAGACAAACCGAAAGTACAACCTAAGCGCAGGACATTATAGTTTCCCCATTAATAAGTTCTCACCACGGGGGCGCTTGGGTGGCTCAGTCGTTAATCATCGCCTTCGGCTCAGGTCATGATCCCAAGATCCTGTTATCGAGCCCCACATCGGGCTCCCTGCTCGGCAGGAAGCCTGCTTCTCCCTCTCCCACTCCCCCTGCTTGTGTTCCCTCTCTCGCTGTGTCTCTCTCTGTCAAATAAATAAATAAAATCTTAAAAAATAAATTAAAAAAGATTTATTTATTTATTTTAGGGAGAGAGAGAGAGAGAGAGAGAGAGAAAGTGCATGCATGTGGGAGGGGCAGAGGAAGAGAATCTCAAGATGACTCCCAGCTGAATGAGGAGCCCACTGCATCCAGGCTCAATCTCGTGACCTTGTCAAGTGCTTTTTTCGCCCTCTATATTTCTCCATGGCAATTTCTCGTGAACCTGCCTTTCTGACCCTCTCTTCCTTGCCTCTCATCATCTAATTCAGAATTCTTATAATAAGTTGGTCAAGGGTCTACTGCTTAGAGATTTCACAAAGTTAGGAGAGATTCTAGTGCCCTGGTATTCAAACAGTTTTTCTTTGAATTACACTAAACTAGTGCTGCCTAATAGGGTAGACACTAACCACGTGTGGCCACTTAAATTTAAATTAATTAAAATTGAATGAAATTTAAAATTCAGTTCTTCATTCGTACTCACCATATTTCAAGTGTTCAGTAGCCACATGTGGCTCATACTGTGTTGGACAGTGAAGATACAGAACATGTACACCATTGTAGAAAGTTCTATTGAACAGCCCTGCTGACTAAATCTGTGGGATAGAGGAAAAGGTGAGTACAGTTGCAGGTAAGTGAGGAAGGGAGGGCTGGCCCAGTCAGATGGCATCCATTTTCTGTGTGAAAGAAGAGGCAGATGTGCCTGAGGAGAGAGAAAGACAAGGCAGCGGGGTGGGAGGTTCGATGAGAGTGAAGAAGAATCAAAACAGTTGCTGTGGTGAACAGGAGAAGAGCCAACAGGGAAAACAGGAATTCCAGTGTGGCATTGAGAATTAAAAACCATGAATTGGTTATTGCAACGTCTACGTGACTGAGATTATAATAGGGGCCTGGGCCTTCCCACCTACAGGATCTACCTCCCACCTCCACATCCAGGAACCCATCAGGTCTTGCCAAGTGGTTCAAATAGTTTTAGAATTTGTAATCACTGGTATCTACCATGTCTATTTTGGTCTTTTACATTTGTTCCTAAAGCAGTGTGAGCGAAGCTACACCTGTGCCCCTTCTTCCCCCTAAGTCGCCCTTCCCTGGGAATCCTCTCCCTTGCCAGCCCCACAACACAGAGCAGAAAGCCTTTCTTTCCCTCCCAACCTAACCCAGGCACTGGGAATGACTGGTTCACTCAATTTATTCCGGGTAAACTTGCTCTATACTTCTCATGAATGCTGGACTTCTTTTAATCCCAGGATCTCCCCTTCCGTCCACTCCATCCAAGCCCAATACATGCACCCTCCTTGGAACTTTAAAAATCTCTTTTCTGATCAAGACAGCTGGCCACTTCAGGTAATAACTGGGTCTTTTGCAACCCTAAACACAGAGGCTGAGGATGGGTGGGAAACTGGGGATTTCCTTCTAATGGTGGAGGGTAGAGAGGTGTCTGAGGTTTCTAGAGGACAAAGGACCCATTGCTCTCTATCAGTCTTAGCAGGACAAATATGAAAGTAGAATAGAAGGAAGGTTTCATTGATCCAGGGCTGAGCTTTTGCTGAAAGTTGAGAATTGCGTTATTAAGGGTGCTTTTGTCTGAAGGTAACAGAATACCAGACTCAAACTGGCTTAAATATAAAAGAAATTATTATCTCATATATAGGGAGGACAAAACTTAGGAGTTGATTTAGTGGCTTGAAAACGTAACCAAGGATACAGGTTCTTTTCTGTCTGCCTGCACTGTCTTGTTGTTGGTTCATCCTCAGAAAGAAAAATAATCTATTCTTCTGTCTCTTTGATGGGAAAATCTTTCCCCGAGTCCCTTTCCCCTCACCTCACTCTACTCTCTAGTGCTAGAAGTGAGTCACACACCTGATCCTCCCCTGGAAAGAGAGCGCAAATGACCATGACCAGCTTGGATCCATCATCTTGGTTGGAGTGGATGTTGGGCAGTCACCTACAGTATCTACTACTCAAGCACTGGCAAGAAAGTAGCTAAAATGAGGACCAAGGGGGCGCCTGAATGGCTCAGTTGGTTGAGCGTCTGACTTTCGATTTTAGTTCAGGTCATGATCTCAGCGTTGTGGGACTGAGCCCCGAGATGGGCTCCTCACTCAGTGGGGAGTCTGCTGGAGATTCTCTCTCTCTCCCTCTCCCTGTGCCTCTCCCCCCCCCCCCCACCCCACTCGCAAGTGCTCTTTTCTCTCTCTCTCTAATAAATAAATAAATTGAAAAATAAAATACAACGAGAACCAGGGAATCTCTGCGGGGTAAGGAAGGAAGTGAAGGAAGGAGGGTCATGAGAAGGAGAAATTAGAAGAATCAAGGGACCCTGGAGTTCAAAGAACTGCTAAGCCTGAAATAACTGAAGGACAGAAGATACAGCTTGTGGCCAGAGAAATGAAGACTTTAGAGGAAGATTCATTCCAGGAGAAACTGACATCCAGGACATGGTCAAAGGATGTGGTGGCTAGAGTGGCGTGAAGGCGAAGGTCATTGAAATGAGGAGGGACAAGAGCCAAGGGGCTAAGAGGTTGACCAGGTGTTGGGTAGTCTTACAATCATTAAAGTCATCAACATGGTGGTAGGAACTGGGGGGGTGGGGAGGAAGGATGAGCTAAATGCCAAAGTCTCCTAAAAATAGATAGATTGATTGATGGATTGATTGATTAGTAAACATCAGCAATGAAAAGGCATAGAAAGTGGTTCAGCCAGATGCTGTGAGCCTCAGAGTTTACTCAAGATGGACGATCACTGACCTGGAACTAGAGGTGGGAAGCATAGAGGACACCAGGAGAGTGGAGAAAGGGCTAGCATCCTCTGGGGAGGGCTTCAAGGACTCTCAGAGGGGAGCCAGGTTATACCTGGGGCAGGAAGTAGTAGGGACTCTGTGTGCTGAGGTCATGACATAAAAAACAAAAGAGCATGCCCCCCACCCTTCTCTTTCCCCTTCTCACAGGCTGGAGTGAAACCTGGAGGTGAGCCATCTTTGACTCAGTATCAGAAATCATACTCCTGACCCACTGGTCAATACAGAAGCAAGTCCAAAATAACTCTTTCCAAGTGTCAGTTAATCCCCTGAGCTTATCAGTATCTGAGGATTTAGCAGACACTCAACTGTCCACTAAAAATCTATTCTCTTGGGGCGCATGGGTGGCTCAGTCATTGAGTGTCTGCCTTGGGCTCAAGTCATGATCCCGGGGTCCTGGTGTGGAGTCCTGCATCGAGCTCCCTGCTCAGCAGGAAGCCCGCTTTTCCCTCTCCCACTCCCCCTGTTTGTGTTCCCTCTCTCACTGTCTCTCTGTCAAAATAAATAAAATCTTTAAAAAAAAAAATCTATTCTCTTTTTCTTTGTTAACAGTGTCCCCAATTGTGTTCAGGTTTCAAACCCTCAGGAAAAATAACCCTATCCCCATCTCAGGGGTATCATGTAAATCCCATTCTACCTGTAGGAGTGGGCACAAAAGCCCATTATAGCCACTGAAACATGAGGTGAAGTTTTTCAGGGATCTTCTGAAGAAGGAGGTCATTCCTAAGAAAGAGACATGAGAAGAAATGGTCTTTCTAATGTGATATGCTCAGGATGGCAGGGCAAAACAATGGAAAGAACTTGGTTAGAGCCACTGGGTTAACTACTTCTGGAGCCACCCTACCTGGGATTTCTTTTTTAATATATGCTGTTTAAGTCATTTTAACTGTGCTTTTTTTAACTCATACCCAAAGGATTCTGATTTAAGAAGCATTCCTGCGGAACCCTTATGAAGTTCACTGGGAGGCTTGCAGACAACATCACTAAAACCCCCGAACAGGCAGAGATACAACTTACTGGTATGACAGTGGACAGCATCCCTGAAGACCAGAGACAAGCAAGGACGTAAATGCCAAGAGGCAGACATTCCTGGGTGCTGGGAGATGTCTTAGGTCCATCACCCTTGCAGGCCAACTGTTCTGTCATCTTTTCCTTGGTGTCCTTGCCCTGGCATCTTGTGGTCATAGATAATGGAATATGCTATTGGATGTGGCTCAGGTACCTGCTACCTTGTATACCCGAAGCCTCCATTTCCTTCCCTTTTCTCATTCCCTGTGAGTTCTGCCAGTTTCTCTTTTAGTCCAGCCAACACAAGAGATGCTCTCACTCAAATGATGGATGGGTTGACTCTCTCTAACTTTCCAAAACCCAAAAACTTTTTTCAGGATTGTGGTAAAATAAACATAACCTAAATTTCTACTGTTTTAACCATTTTTAAGTGTACAGTTGAGTGGCATTCAGTACATTCACAATATTTGTGCAATCGTCACCACCATCTGTCTCCTACCCTTTCATCACCTCAAACTGAAACTTTCCCCATTAAACATTGACTTCTCATTCTCTCCTCCCAGCCCCTGGAAACCACTTTCTGTCTCTATGTAATTGACTGCTCTAGGTCCCTCAATATAATTGGGAGTCATACAATATTTGTCCTTTTTGGTCTGGCTTATTTCACTTGGCATGGTGTCTTCCAGGTTCATTCATGTTGTAGCATGTGTCAGGATTTCCTTTCTTTTTAAGGCTGAATAATATTTTATTGTGTGGATAGAGCACATTGTGTTTATCCATTTGTTCATCAATGGACGCTTAGGTTGTTTCCACCTCTTTGGCTATTGTGAATAATGCAGCTATAAACACGGTTGCCCAAATTTCTGTTCACATCCCTGTCTTCAGTTCTTTGGGGGTATATAGCCAGAAGGAGAATTGACGGATCATATCATAATTCTATTTAATAGTTTGAGGAACCAAGTTTATTTATTTGCTTGCTTACTTATTTATTTAAAAAATTTTTTTTTACCTACCAAGATAGCCACATGGGATTGACAGCTTCTCCTTTTTAACTCAAAAGCTGAATACAGGGGCGCCTGGCTGGCTCAGTTGGTGGAGCTTGCAACTCTTGATCTCTGGGTTGGGAATTCGAGCCCCACATTGGGTGTAGAGATTACTAAAAAAATAAAGTATTTTTTAAAAAGCTGAATACATCACCCTTGGAAGGGGAAATGCCTTCCCTGTATTAGCGAGTCACTATCTCTGTCATTAAAGCAGACATAAAAACCATTTGTTTAATTGCAGCAAGGCATTCAGATACAGGGAAGAGAGGAGGAAAGGAGAATAAAGTTGTGCTGAGAAGGTAGAAATTTAGGACATGAAACAAGAAGGAGCAGAGAAACAGGGAAGACAGAGAGGAGCTGAGGGCAGGCCTGCGGCATGAAGACCCACCAGTGCCATGGGTCCCTAAAGTGATCCAGAATAGAGAATTCCTCCCTGGTTCTGGACTCCCAAGAGGCCTGACCCAATTACAACTTCTCTTCTTTGTTTTCTGGGTTTTTTTCTTTCATGAAATCCCATCTTCCATACTTCTGTCTGAGTATGTGCATAGCAAGCCCTTGTGTGAATAAAAGGAAAAACCTCTGTCTCTGTATTCACGCCACTTCTGACACCAAACGTGTGGGTTTTCCACACTAACCAGTTCTCCAACTATGTGTGGACACCAACTGGGTGTCCTACAATTCAATTCTGATACTAACTAACTGGAGTTAGTGTACACCGTACAAGTGAAGTGCTCCGTCCCTTAAGGCTGCCCCCACTTCAGATGGCAATCACAAGCAGTGGGTCCCCAGATGACAGACTTGGCTACGAATTGGGGGTTCCTACAACCCCTTCCTCAGGTTTGGTAATTTGCTATAGTGGCTCATAGAACTCAGGAGAACACATTTACTAGTTTATTGTAAAGGATATAATAAAGGATACAGATGGACATCCAGATGAAGAGGTACATCTGACTGGAAGGGTTCTGAGTACAGAGCTTCTGTCTCTATGGAGTTCGGGTGCACCACTGTCTCAGCATGTGGAGGTGTTCACCAACCTGGAAACTCTCCAAACTCCATAGTTTAGGGATTTTTATGGAGGCTTCATTACGTAGGCATGATCAGTTATTAACTTAATCTCTAGCTCCTCCTCTCCCCAGAGGATGGGGGGCGGGCCTGAAAGTGCTAAGCTCCTAGTCATGGCTTGGTCTTTCTGGTGACTGTCCCCCATCCTGAAGCTCTCCAGGAGCCCACCAAGAGTCACCTCACTAGGACAAAAGACCCTTTTATCAACAAGGAAATTTCAAGGGATTTAGGAGCTCTGTGTCAGGAACCAGGGTCAAAGACCAAATATTAAAACAAAAGATTCTCTTAGCACTCCTCTCACTCAGGAAATTACAAGGGTTTTAGCAGCCCTAAATCAGGAGCAGAGACCAAATATATATTACTTATTATGCCACAGTGACATAGTTTGACTATTTATTCCTCATAATCAAACTTGGCCCTGTGAAATTGACAGTACCTCTTGTCAAAGACGTTGACTTGCTTTGACCCTTTTTGTTGAGCCAGTTATGTGGCACTCATCAGGGTAGTCTCAATCCAGCTCAAGAGCATCAAGTTACATGGAGAAGTCAATGGAATGGAGAGGACCTGGGGCCAGGGCACCAGACTGAGCCCAGAAGCGTGGAGATGGTGACATGAGACAGGACAGGCACAGCAAACAGAAAATGAGGGCTGGAGCCGAGGGGCAGGCCAGAGGCTGAGCTCAGAGTCTCTGGAGGCCCCAGGAAGAAGGGATAGGGAGCACACCCTAGTTCTGCTCACTGCCAGAAGAGGGAAGGGATGGTGGTGGAGTCCATGATTTGAAGATATCTGCACTTCTCCCTACCCATTCCATTGCTTTTATCAAAATTCTCATTGTCCATTTTATCCAGTCAAACCTATTTCCCTTGGCTCTCGCTCTTGTTTTTTTTTTTTTTTTTCATACCCACCCCCATTTCCCTTATGCCTGGAACAATCTCCCACTTAGCATCTGCCTGCCCGGTGCCTTGCCTTCCTTTACAACGCCACCTACCACTTAGTTTCTCTGATTAAGTGGAAGTTGAATAATCATACTTCTGTCTTCAAAGTGCATCATTTAAATCCCAGATGTCTTTGAGGTTGCCATACATGATGAAAGGTCTCTGACTGACTGATTTTCTTTAAGGGAATGATTACTCATTAACAGCACCATAGCTGGTACATAATAATGTTCAGTAGATTGCAGCTATTAGTTGATAATGATATGTTATTGGGGCACCTGGATGGCTCAGTCAGTTAAGCATCTGACTCTTGATTTTGGCTCAGGTCATGATCTCGGGGTCATGGGATTGAGCCTTGTGTCAGGCTCCACGCTCAGTGCAGAGTCTGCTAGAGGTCCTCCCTCTCCCTCTGCCCTAACCCCCACTCGTGTGCATGTGTGCTCTCTCTCTCTCTAAAACAAACAAATAAATAAAATATTTAAAAAATTATACGTTATTCATAATAGTAACAATACTAAGAAGACAATATAGGCTCTGAGAAGATAAGGACAATTGGCCAGTGGTCTGGCTTGCCTGGGCAGATGCCCATCTTCATCCAATCAACCATGGTTAGGCCGATGAATGTCTGCTGATTTCAGGTTGAGTTAGAGGGAGGAGTTCGGCGTGGCAGAAAAATCTATTGATCTCTACTATAATTAAATATTTGAATACTGGGTTATTGGACCTGGACATAGAGTACCCATTGTCTTTGTCTGGACCAGTACACCATCTATGTATGCCCTCATACCATGGCTTGTCACTCTGTATCCGGTGTTGAAGTTATTTCTGAGCACATCTCATGTCTCCTGGTCAACTGTGAGTTCTTGAAACTAGAGTCTCCTAGGTTCCAGGAACAGCCCAGATGTCTGGGGAGTGCTTGGTGAATGAGTGAATGGATCATTGGATGGATGGATAATGAAAGAAGGAAGATAATACACATCACTTCTAAACATCAAGCCCTGAAGTAGCAGCCTATGCTTCTCCAGGCCTATCTCCCAATCCTTTTCCCGTTCTTTCGTCCAACTAGTGTTTACTGAGCACCTACTATGTGTGAGGGTCTGGGAATCTTGCTAAACATCCCACAATACCTAGATCAACCCCCCCATGACCAAGAGTTTTCTGGTCTAAAATGTCCGTAGTGCTGAGCTGAGAAACCCTGGTCTATACAGTGTTGGCTTCTAAGCCGTAAATTCAACTGTGAACTGTGAAATCAAGGACCAGAGGATAAGGCGCATAGTAGGTGCTCAGCGAATGCTTATTAACCACATGAGTGAATGAATGCTATCTTTCATTTGTTATTTGGCCGAGTGCCTGGTACAGGGCTGTGTCCGAGTAGCTGTTCCGTAAATGGTTATTGACTTGTTCCTAAATGTCACCCCCCCCCGCCCCGAAAAGCCACTTGTGCACAGCTGGGGATGATGTCCTCCTGGCTGGGGGACAGGAAGCTGCGGTCTGGGTTTCCTATAACTGCTGTGGGAAGCCACAGAGCAGAGAAGCAGACAGTGTTTCTCTACATTGTGATAGATTCATTGTCTCATCTCCTGTCCTTCTTTCAAACTCTCAGCAGAGAAGGTTTAAAAGGCTCAGCTGAGTGAGAGCCTGTGAATTCAGCTCCTCAGGAAAGGGAGGAACAAATGAGCCCAGACTGAGGGTTATTGTTAACATATTTGAGAATCGAGAGCCCATTAAAATCAGAGATGGGGTGGAGCTCAAGAGGCAGGACTCTTCACCATGTCTCTCTCTTTCTTTCTTCTTTCTTTTTTCTTTCTTTTCTTTCTTCCTTTCTTCCTTCCTTCCTTCCTTCCTTCCTTTCTTTCTCTCTCTCTTTCCTTTCTTCCTCCCTCCCTCCCTCCCTTCCTTCCTTCCTTCCTTTCAAAGATGTATTTATTTATTGAGAGAGAGAGAGCAAGCAGGGTGATGGGCAGAGAGAGAGGGAGAGTCTCAAGCAGACCCTGCACTGATGCAGAGCCTGACACGGGGCTCCATCTCATGACTCTGAGATCATGAGCTGAGCTGAAACCAAGAGTCTGACTCTAAACCAACTGTGCCACGTCCTTCCTAATTCATTTATATAACAAATATTTATTGAGTGTCAGTGACTCTTTAA
Organism: Zalophus californianus; assembly: GCF_009762305.2. Taxonomy (NCBI): domain Eukaryota; kingdom Metazoa; phylum Chordata; class Mammalia; order Carnivora; family Otariidae; genus Zalophus; species Zalophus californianus. The sequence goes on from NC_045608.1 coordinate 8,180,863, forward strand.
GCATATGTGAGTTAATAAAAGAGACCCAAATACCCATCGTCTTGGAACTTATATTCTAAAGAAAGAGGATGGACAATTGATCAGTAAGTCAGATATATACTGTGTGAGAAGGCCATGTGCCTGACAGAGAAAAACCAAGCAGGGAAGGAAAACAAGGTTGTTTGGGGTTGAACTTGTTGGTTACATTGAGGTGAAATTCACATAACATAAAACTAACCATTTCAAAGTGAACAATTCAGTGGCATGTAGTACATTCACAATGCTGTGCAAACACCACCTCTATCTAGTTCCCAAACATTTTCATCCCCAGAAAGAAGGCCCCACACCCATTAGGAGTCAGTCCCCATTCCCTTCTCTTGCCCCTGCAGCCCCAGGCAGCCACAAGTCTGCTTTCTGTCTCTAGGGATTTACCAGCCCCCCGGTAACTACTAATATTCTTTCTGTCTTTGTGGATTTTCCTGTTCAGGGCCTTTCACATAAATGGAATCATATACCAGCTCCTGGTATATGATATATTGTGACTGGCTCCTTTCATTTAGTGTCATGTTTTCAAGGGTCACTCACATCTTAGCATGTATCAGTTCATTCCTTTTTATGGCTGAGTAATATTCTGTTTTATGCATAGATCGCATTTGATATATCCATTCATCAGCTGATGCACATTTGGGTAGTTTCCACCTTTGGTTATGGTGAATAGTGTCACCATGAACTTTCTAGTACAAGTGTTTACGTTCCTGTTTTCAATTCTTTTGGGTAAAAACCTAAGAGTAGAATCTCCAAACTGTTTTCCACAGGGGATGGGCCATTTTCTGTTCCCACCTGCAGTATATGGGGGCTCCAATTTCTCCACATTCTCGCCAACCCTTGTTATTTTCCATTTAGTAATAACAGCCATCCGAGTGGTAAGTACTGGTATCTGGTGAGGTTTTGATTTGCATTTCCCTAATGCAAGTCATTAGGTGTTGAGAATTTCTTCATGTGTTCATTGGCCATTTGTATATCTTCTTAAAGAGATGTCTATTTAAGTCCTTTGCCCACATTTGCATTGGGTTGTCTTTTTGTCATTGAGATGTAAGAGTGGGGGTTGAACTTTTCAATAAGGTGGTCGGAAAAGGCCTTCCTGAGAAGATGACTTTTAAGTGAAGACCTAAAGAAGCTGAGGGAGTGAACCTCCAGAATGTCTGAGAAACGCATTGCAGACAGAGGGAACAGCAAGTGCAAAGGCCCTGAGGCAAATCAGTTTCACTTGTCTTTATCTGTTTTCCGGTCTGCAGATGGGCAAGGATAAGACTGTGAAGACAATATCATGTAGAATATTAACAAATTATCAACACCCGGACTCACCCACACACTTGAGCAAGATACATAACTTCTCACAGCTTCAATATGATCATCTGTAAAATAGGGATAGTAATCATTATCTACCTCACTGTGTTTTCGCAAAGAATTGAGTGAAATAATGTACTTAGCCCTGGCCTGGCACATAGTAGTGCTCAGAAATGTGGGTTTTGAACCCAGATCAGGAGGACTTCAAATCCTGAGGCCACCAGGAAGGAAATAGCTTATAGGAGAGTCTGAGGGGTTTCATGGCTGGGAGGCCTGCAGGCCAGCCTGACCCAGGCTACCATGCACTTCCCTCTGTTCATGTTTGTTTGTTTAAAGATTTTGTTTATTTATCTGAGAGAGAGAGAGAGAGCACGAGTGGGGAGAGGGGAAGAGGGAGAAGGAGAGAGAGAATCTCAAGCAGACTCTGTGCTGAGCCCGACATGGGGCTCAATCTCATGACCCTGAGATCACCACCTGAGCTGAAATCAAGATTCAGACACTTAGACTGTGCCACCCAGGCACCCCCTCTGTTTGTGTTAAGCACGGGAATTAGAGTCTGAATGCCAGCTTTCACCAAGTGACATTAAGTAAATTTCTTAACTGCTTTGACCATAGTTTCTTCATTTGTGCCTCAATATGGTGGACAGGATCCAAGATCATATATGTGTCAATAGGAGATTTAACAGATGTTGTATGTGAATGTCACCAGCATATAGTAGATGCTCAAAAAATTTCCCTCTCTTATTGTTTCATTATGTGTCTTCTCAGCAAATACCATTTTGGGCATGCAAAAAACACAAAATTATGGGTGCCTGGGTGGCTCAGCCGTTAAGTGATGGCCTTCGGCTCAGGTCATGGTCTCAGGGTCCTGGAATTGAGCCCCGCATTGGGCTCCCTGCTCAGCGGGAAGCCTGCTTCTCCCTCTCCCACTCCCCCTGCTTGTGTTCCCTCTCTTTCTGTCTCTTTCTGTCAAAATAAATAAATAAAAATCTTAAAAAAAAAAAACAAAAAACCCCACAAAATTACCTTTAATCATGTCTTTACAAGTTACCATGCTGTTTTGCCTTGTTTTGTTCGGCAGGTAGAATGTGGGCTTTGGGGTCTCAGGTGAGAGTTCAGATCCCAGCTCCTGTGCTTCCTGGCTGTTGGACCTTGTGTCTTAACCTCTCTGAGCTTTAGTTTCCTGGCCCACCTTCCAAAGCAGTTGTAAGGATCCAGATCATTTCTGTAAAGCGCCCAGGGGCCTTTACGACTCTTGGCCTCAGGGCCAGTGGTGGCCGCCTTGAAAAGGTAAAGGAAGTCCAAGCAGTTTGGGTGGTAAAGAAGAACAAGAGAGAAAAGTCCCAATCAGATTATCTAGAAAAGCTTAGAGTGTAGAAAGAGTAGAACCATAATGAATGAATTTCCAGTCCTCATTTTTCTCCCTCTAGAAGGAGCTAAGAGTCAAGAGTCCCAGGCGCTCTATCTACAGCTAGCTCCGTGCCCTCGCGCAAGTCCCTTCACCTGTGTGCCCCTCGGTCTCCCAGGGTCCCTCTTCTCTTTGTGACTGTGTCACCACTGCTAAGCAGCAGAGGGCAGCACTGCCCCAACATTCCCTATGGAGGATGTGCCTCCAAGTCTAGTTTTGTTTGCTCTGCTGCTATTGTCTGACTCAGGCAAGAGAACTGGTGGAATAATAATAGTGGTATGTTTCTCTTTTTTCAAACCGCCTTAATTTATCCTCGGGGCGCAGTCAGAATGAGGTCTTGCCACAGCATACAGATGAGGAAACAGAGATTTAAGAGAAGCATAAGAGATTTAACAAGGCCGCATCGGAACAACTGACTGATGATTTTGGTCCCGCCACATCCTAAATCTAGACGGTTCCAATCCTGGGAACGCGTTGCAGTATGTCTAGTCTGCTTAGCATAGATAATCAATTAACTGCTTTATGGGTCGTGAAGTATTTTCTGATCCCTAATATCAGAGGATTCTCATCTTGTTCTCCCCAGCTTCCAGATGAGCAAACAGAGGCTTCTAGAACTTATGCCATTTGGCTTAGCATTTCCTTAATCAGCTCCGTTTTAGAGGTTGTTGGGTAGACTCCCAGAAATATTAGCTTAAAAAGTACAGAACTTGGTGTTTTGCAGCAATTTTTATGTGATGGGACATAGTGGATTCTTGTCCAAATGTTGTTTTTTGTTTTGCAAAAGGAATTCAGAGCCTCTCTCTGTCTCAGCACGGGTGATTAGCAATGCTGTGGGGGAACTGGAGTGGCTATAGAGCAATAGTTTTACCCAGAAGGGACCATCAAATGATACCTCTGTCCCCAACTCCAGATTCTGGTATCCACCCCCGAGCACTGAGAGAATCCTGGTTTTTGATGGCGGTTTTATTTGTATGTTTTGCAATGTCTTTTTTTTTTTTTTTTTTTTAAAGATTTTATTTATTTATTTGAGAGAGAGAGAATGAGAAATACAGAGCACGAGAAGGAAGAGGGTCAGAGGGAGAAGCAGACTCCCCACTGAGCGGGGAGCCCGATGCGGGACTCGATCCAGGGACTCCAGGATCATGACCTGAGCCGAAGGCAGTTGCTTAACCAACTGAGCCACCCAGGCGCCCTGTTTTGCAATGTCTTTAACAGACCCGTGGGTTGGTTAAGATGCTGGGATGCTGTCACAGAAAGGCACGACTCCAACTAGCTTACACACTCAAAGCAGTAAGGACAATTTTCACTTCATATAACGGGTAATCTCCAAGGTGTCTCATGAAGCAGCTCAGCAAATCAGTGGAATTATCCTGCCCCCAAAATGTGAATAGTGCTGAGGTTAAGAAACCCTGAATTAGACCAGGCAGGACTCAGCCTTTAGAGCAGGGGTTGGGGCTGGAGTCTGCTTCCATGAAGCACACAGCAGTGAGGAGGGGGTGGGAGGACCCCACACACGGTTGGGGTTGGAGAGTCTGCAAGAGGAAATGAGGATTGGCTTTTGGAAAGGAAATCAATAGTCTGTTATAAATCCTGATGCTGTTCATTTAGCTATCGAGGAGCTCGAGCTGACTTACCCCGAGTGAATCCCCGGGCTGGGAGCTAGGGGAGATGTAAGAGAATCAACACTTGGCCCTCACTGGCATCTCGCTTATAGTCCAGCTGTTGAAACCCGACTTGTATTGCTTCCTTTTTACCCTTATCATTTGTTGGCTTTTTAAAATTGTAGAAAATACTGAAAGGAATCAAGAAAAGCCAGAATCGCCAATAACCCATCAAGACAGCTACGGCTAACATTTTTATTTATTTTCTTCTAATCTAGGCCCCGTTTTCTAACTGTTGTATTTCGTGCAAATTATCTCCTCATTCATACATTCAACAGCCATGGAGCTGAGTGCTGGTGTGCGCGGTTCAGAGTCTCAGTGTACAGAGGAACAAGTCCACTGTAGCCCACAATGGTTGAATAGGGGAGGCTTCACCTGGGTCTTGAAGTCCATTTGAATTAGGGAAGAGTGTATAAGGATTGCCTTCCAATGAGAGGAGGGGAATGTCCCCGGAACAAAGACAGGGCAGGGAGGGGTAGGGGAGAAGACTGGTGCATATTGGGACGCCAGAGGGAAGGAGTCCGTGGTAGGGAAGATTCTAGGTGTAGTGGATATGCCGGTCCAGCATTCAGCCCCACTTCTGATAACAACACCCAATTTTACATTTGGGGAGTCACTCCTCCACTGACATCCCTCAGCTCCTCTTTGGGTGTAGCTAATCCCGTCTCCTTTGTTTGGAGGTGGTCACATGACCGAGTCTGGCCAATCAGAACACCATATCCCTCCGGCAGGTGATTGGCTCAGGGGTGGGCACATAATTAGATCACGCTAATCAGGACCAGTGAGACTCAGTTCCATTTGTTGGGACCATCTGGATCTGAAGCTAATAGGATAAGGCTTAGTGCTGGTGGTAGATGTCTTGCTATCGTGAGTGGAGAGGCTACGTGAAAATAAAGCCAACAGGATAGAACCAAGAGAGAAGAATTAACGGAGTCCTGAGGATAATATCTGAGCTCCTAGATCTGGTGGTACTTGAAGCCTATGGTTCCTTTGGATTGTCCAGTTATATGAGCTAATAAATTGCCTTTTTTGCTTAAGCCAGTTTCAGTTAACTTTCTGTCTTTTGCAACTGAAAGTTCTAATACACTTTGCAGCCTGGAGTAATGGAAAAAGTATCAGACTTAGGATCAGTAGGGCTCTGCTCTGCCTCTAACCAGCTGTGTCCTTGGGCAAAAACCATGTCATCTGTCCAGGACTCAACTCCTCTCTAAAATGAAGGAAATAATATGTGCCTCTTGGGTGAATGACAGTGCTTTTTGAACTAAAGGGAAATAAAAATGTAGAGGATTCTTATGAAATTGCAGGGATAATTTTAGGAAGGAAATTCCAGAAAGGCTTAAAAGGCCCCTCGTCTAAAGGTAAACTTGGATGCTGCAAGTAGGTGCCAGGTGGTGATCTAAGTGAGGTGAAATGGGACCAAGTGCAAGAAAGACCATAGATCTCCTGGTCTACCTTTTCCCCATTTGATAAATACATGAGACAAAGGAATATTATTCTAAGAAAAATGGCAGCACAAACATGATGCTAATGGGCAACTGACACTAGCTTCAGGATCACAGATGATGTGTGGGGACTGGAAACCTGGTCCGTGCAAGTCTCATCTGGAACAGGCAGCCTCTTCTCGACTTTAGCCAATCTGCCACACAGCATATCTAGCTTTCCCACATTTTCAAGGGAACCCAGAAATCCACACAGCCTGAACAAATGGAATTGAGACACATTGGTTTTGATTGGCTGCCTCATCTTGAAATATCTCAATTTTCAAACGTTGGTTCATGCTATTGGTTTGTTTGTTTAGCACTCTGTGAGCCACACACAGCTTGTCAATCTGTGAAACTGAGCCCTGGGAATGCTAGTTTGTTATCCCTTGTGGAGGTGCCAAGATGAATCTCAGTTGGAAGGATGAGAGAGGGTGGTTAGCAGGGAGAAATCTGTACAAAACCAAGGGATAGGCAGAAAGTTCATGGAGGATGACCTCCATCTTCTCCTGAAAAGCAACTCCGTAAATATTCATTCAATCCTCACATCAACCCTTCAGGATAAGGCAGGTTGATTCCATTATGCAGATGGGGAAACTGAGTCTCAGGGAGTGCCCACATCCACAAGCTACAAAGTAGCTCCTCAAGGTAGCACTCCTTACCTCCTTGCTGGTGGTACCCAAGTCAGAGCTGACTTTGAAGTTCACTAAGAAGCTCAAGACATCCCAAGGAAAATGGACCCTTTTGCTTAAAGGATGCCAACCCGGCTTTGTAACCCACTGTATCTCCAGTGCCTTTTAGATCTCTTTGCCTTAAAGTGAAAGTAAGCACAGAGCAGCACTTCTCCGATGATGTGGCAGCCAAGGGCGTGCACCGTTCAGAATTCCTTCAGGAGAGTCTGCTTCGAAGAACATGTTTGACTGACAGTCCTGGGTCCTGCCCCTCTGGCTCCACCAGTTTCCCCCAGCCAACGACTGAGCACAGTGGGAGTGCTAGGTGGGAGTGCTAGTGCAGGCCCGCTGCTGGCCGGCCTGGGACTCCTCTTAGAGCCTCCTTTGGCTTGGGAACTCCCCATCAGGATGGCCGGAACTTTCTTCAAGCTACACTGCTGTCTGAGGCTCTTCCTGCCCAGTCCTCCTTCCCCCTCACCTTTCACAGCTGTTAGGCTGGCACTGCAGGCTGATGACTCTCCTGCCTACTCCAGCTCCCTTCCCTTGTATCTTTCACCTGCATAAATAAGTAAATCCTCGGTAAATCTTGTGCAGGTTCGGACCCGTCCTGGCATCTGCTTCTCAGAGGATCTGAACTAACACAGATGACTTCCATTTTGTGGAAGGAGCTAAAGAAGTCTATGATCATCCAAACTTACGCTTTATCTGCTATCAAGGAAATAGGGGGTTTCACACTGTAACGGTGATGCCCAGGGGCCTTGGAGTCCGAATGATCAGGGTGCGAATCCTGCTGGCTGGTGGTCTGACTGTTAGGAAGTTTCTTTCTTTTTTTTTTTTTTTTAAGATTTATTTATTTTTTTGAGAGAGAGAGAGTACATGAGAGCGGGGAGGGTTAGAGGGAGAAGCAGGCCCCTCGCCAAGCAGGGAGCCTGATGCGGGACTCGATCCCGGGACTCCAGGGTCATGACCTGAGCCGAAGGCAGTTGCTTAACCAACTGAGCCACCCAGGCGCCCTGTTAGGAAGTTTCTTAACCCACCCTGAGTCTCTACTTTCTCATCTGTTGAATCCATGATTCTCAACCAGGAGTGATTTTGTACCCCTGCCCCCACTCCCCCAGGGATATTTGGCAGTGTCTGGAGACATGTCTTGGTTCTCACAACTGGAGGAACTAGGGGAGAGGGGGTTATTGCTACTGACACCATGTGGCTAGAGGCCAGGGACATTGCTGAATATCCTGTAATGCACAGAGCAGCAGCCCCCACCCCCACACATGTGTGCATGCACACACACTCACACCCCAAAGAATGATCCAGCCCAAAATGTTCATCCATAGTGCTGGGGTTGAAAAACCCTGGGGTAAATGAATGTGATAATGGTAGCTAATTCAAAATGCTGTCATGAGGCATCTCTGGAATCATGTGTTCAATATCTGCCATTTCTGCCTTCCCCCACACCCCTGCAAACGCCACAGGGCAGGGACCAGATGATTCTAGAGCAATGTTCTGTATCGCCAATGACTCCAACATGGAAGTGCTGAGTAAATTATTATGAATTGAAATGTTAATAAGATGAGTGCAAATCAACAAATGGTTACTCTCATTGTCGTCATCATCATCATCATCATCATCATCGCTATCTTCCCTGCACCTGCCTCAATGCCTGGGGCATAATTGGTCCTCTATATTTGTTGAATGAATGAATGAATAAATGAGAAATGAAGGCATATTTACTCATTAACCACTAATTTATGTACTTTGGAGAGAGAGTGGAAAGTCTTGGGAAAGAGGCCCAGGCTTTTTTATTTGCAAAGAGGCATTTTGTTCATCAAAGAAATGACTTTAAAGGATGAGACCTCTGCCAAGCCGGAGTCAGGGGGCCCGAGTCAAAGTCAAGTAGAGTTTAGGACGCACGTCTTGCTCGGCTTAGGCAAAAAAGGAAAACGGGCCAGGCTTTGTGCGAACTCGCTGTGAAACAAGAGCTGTTTTCAGGGCCCAGGAACACGCTCTGTCCCATGTTTAATTTCTTCCATCTGTCTGGTATCTGACCTCTGCTGCACTTGAAGGCATTGCCACACATTGTCTGCGCACGTTCCCATATAAGGTGATCTCTCTCTTTCTCTTCCTCTCTTCCCCTCTCCCTCTCTTTCCAGGGGTTGGCCGGCAGCAGCACTGGCTTCCTCCACCCCTGCTCTCCCTCTCTTGGCCTTCCCTGGCAGACTCTGCTGTGAGGATGGATAGCTGGAGAGCGGGAAGGGGCAGGGGGCTGCCAAGGAATGTGGCAGGTTTATTTTCGTTCCAGCTGCATTCTTTGCCAGGCCTGCAGGTCCCAGCCACTTGGGGATGTCACATGCTGATAAGACAGTGGGGGTGACGGAGAGCTGTTGCTCAAATCTGCAACACCCCAGGTGTGAGCCATCGGCACGAAGTGGGGGGGGGCAGGGACCGCGAGGTCATGGAACTCACCTTTTCCCACTGCCTGTGCCTGATTCCCAGAAAGAAGAGTTTGATCCGTCAGAGAAGCAGTTGCAGGAACTGAGATTTGTAACCACTGAGACCCAGCTCTGGGCAAAACCCAACGTTTGCAGTAGAGTGGAGTCGAGCCAGGTCAGGCTGAAATTATTAGCTGTGTGACCTTGGGCAGGTTGCCTGACCTCTCTGACTCTCAGTTTCCTTATCTGTCAAAATAGTATCAACAAATCTACTCGATACTATTCTAGTGTTATAATGAAATGTAAACTCAGTAAGGGCAGGGATTATTGTCAATTATGTTCACTGTTGTTTCGCCAGCACCTGGAATAGTGCCTGGCACAAAGTCGGTGCCCAAATATGCATTGAATGAATTAAATGAGAAAATGCTTTTATGTGCTCAGCACCCAATATCTGATAGCTGTTTCTACCTATTTAACAGCAACAGGTGTTTATCAGGCACCTATTAAGTGCTGGGCCCTTTGAGGTGCTGGGGACACAGCCGTGAACAAGGCCGACAAGGTCCTTGCCCTCAGAGAGCTTATATTCTAGTGGGAGAGACATACAATCAAGTAAATTCAGTTCAGAGAGTACTAAGTGCTATGGAAGAAATTTATAAAGGGATATGGAAGCAGTGTGTTTTTTGAACCTTTTGACTGTGACTCACAGCAAGAAATACGTTTATTGTGTGACCCAAAGAACACACATGCATTTTCATTAAATTGAAATAAAACCTTTGCAAAACAATTGTGGTAGAGTGTCTGCAAAGATGTCTGCCAACAATTTAGCAAACATCATTCCTGGTATGCACATGCCACTCCCTGATCCAAAGGTAGAGCCTGTTTCTTCTTTCCTTGAATCAGGGAGGGTCTTACAACTTGCTTTGACCAATGGAATGCAAAGGAAATGACACTGTGTGTTCTGGGTCTCCGCTTTAGGAGGCCTGGTGGCTCTCACTTTCATGCTCTTGGTACCCCTGCTGCCGTGTAAGGAAGCTCCGGTCAGACCACTGCCTGACAAGAGACCACAAGGAGAAAGAGCGTCCACGTGAAGGAGGAAACAGCAGGGAACTGAGGCCCTGGAGAGGAGGGGAGCTCTCTTGGATGTTCTAGCCCTACATGAGCCCCCAGCTGAATTGGGCTGCAAGCCGACCCTAGCATATACCGAGTGGATCAGAAGAACTGGCCAGCTGAGCCCGGCTAACCCGTAGCCTTGTGGGGAAGAAAAACCGTGTTGTTTTTAAGCTCATAAATTTGGAGTGGTTTGTGACACAGCAAAAATATTTCTGACACAGTGATGTTTACCTTACTCTGTGTGATATTTTCTATTCCACTTGGCTTCCTCCTCCTGAGTGAGGAGGCAGAGCCAGGCCGGGGCAAGACTGGGGTGAAGAACAGCCAGGCAGAAGAAACAACAGTGCCAAAGTCCTGAAGCTGGGACGGGTTTGGTGTGTGTGAGCCACAGAAGGGAGGCTGGTGGTTGGGGAGTAGAGAGAGGAGGAAATCCGGGAATGAAATTAGGCCTCATGTCCTGAGCTGAAAGGAACAAAGACAGCCTGGAAGACTTAGCATGGACGGTTGACCTCCCAAGGTCTGCCCATCCTTTATTTCTAATTGCGGTGAGATTCACACTGTATGAAATTAACCTTCTTAAAGGGAACAATTTGGCGACACCGAGTACATTCACAATACTATGCAACTACCACCTCTGTCTCCAGAAGATTTCCATCACCCCAGAAGGAAATCCTGTACCCATTAAGCAGGTGCCCCACATTGTGCCCTCCCCTCAGCCCCTGGCAATCACCAGTCTGTATTCTGTCTTTATGGGTTTGCCTCTTCTAGATATTTCCTATAAATTGAATCACATGGTATGTGGACTTCTGTGTCTAGCTTCTTTCACGTGACAAAATGTTTTCAAGGTTCATCAATGTTGTAGCATGGGCCTGTACTTCTTTCTTTTTATGGCTGAATAATATTGTGCTGTATCTTTATACCACAATTTGTTTAGCCATTCATCTGTTTGCCCATCATTTTAGCTCTCTGATTCCATCTATCTATAGCACACTTATAGACTTTGATTTGACGTCATCAGCCCAGAAGGGAGAAAAGTTCTTGGCAACATGAAGGAGAAGGCCAGTTTGTGCCCTGCTGATCTTGGCCTTTACTTGTCTCCTCCCATCAACCTTTTCCTGCGTGATTCCGAGCTTCCCGATGGCCCAAAATGCATCTCTACTGCTGGTTACCCTTAAATACTCCCCCTGAATTCTATAAATACACCAACACTCAGCTGGGAAAAAAAGAACTTGAAAGGCATTTGAAATGAAAATATACTTTTTTTTCCCATCATGGGCCAAGTGTTTTCTCTGTCCTCCCCCTCTGTGATTCCAGGGTAAGCACTTGGATTTTAAACCATTAGCCCTACCTGGATCAGAGAAGACTTTCCTTGGCAAAGCCCTTGTAGGCAGAGAAAGCCAGACAGCACATTAACGCTGGCCCTCCCACACAGAAAATCCCTTTGCCTCCTGCTTCGGTGGTCTGATTTATGGTCCTTCTTTCAGACTCTGCTGAGACGGTTTCGAGCCAGTTTAGTAGGTTGGTGAAAATGGCTTTGGGATCAGGCCGACACTGTCTGAATCTTGGCTCAGCCAGCTACTAGGCTTGTGACCTTGGGCCCTCTAGTAACTCTCCAGGCCTCAATTTCCTTAATTATAAAATAGAAAAAACAATACTGTCCTTGCAGACTTGTTGTGAAGATTAAATGAGACGATATGGGTGTGGGCAGAGCGCTGAAATGAAATTAGGCCCAACTCCATGCGATGCCTGGAACTTCAGCTAGAGAGCCAGGGGAGCTTGAAGACATGGGAGTAGTTTGGTTGACCTCACCAGGCCTTCCTGCCCATCACTTGGATTGTGTAATTCAATATATAATTCAATTTATAATTAATTCAGTCTGCCCCTCCAGATCCCCACTCCGCCATTTTCTTCCTGGCTCTGTGTCCTGGGAGCCCAGTCTGCACCGATGACCTCAAGGGGTCTGCCTTCCCCCTTTGGCACCCTATTGGGTTTAGCCAATGAGAGGCCAGGCGGGAGATCAGAGGGTTGAAGGAGAGTGAGGTCAAGACTGGCTGCATCTAATGGGTCCTGTTAGGCAACCTTCTCCATACAACTACTCACTCTGTCAGGCTTCTGGTGCCTGTTGCCTTCTTTTGCTGCATCAGCGTTAGGGCAGCAATGCCTGCTTTTGTTGCTGGTTCTTTTGTTAGTTTTCCTCAACCCTGCCCGTATCTTTATAAATGCTCTTGATATTTATCAAGATATTATCTTGATATCAAGATAGCAAGAGCTTTATTAAGCTCTCCTCAATTGCACAGACTGTGCCATCTTTATCCTGCTAGGAAGCTGACAGATACAGAGATGAGCCATTTTAGTCCAGATTTGCAAGAGGAAGGACGTTATTTTATAATCAACTGAAATCCAAGTCTGAGATCCCAACCTGTCATTATTGGGCATTTCCTTCTCACACACATCCTGGGGGTTGCCAAGTCCCTGGGCTCTTCTGCGGGGGCAAAGCTTCGGGGAGTCACTTGCAGTCCTCTGTCACTGGCCCATCCTGGTGACTCCTTGATCACCCACCCATCATCCCAGACTGCCTGGTCCTTTCAGGTTCAGTATTGTCGATGCTTCCATGTCAGGCCTGAGACGAAGAGTTTTGGCCACACCAGAAGCTACTGGATTCATGATGTGGCTTCCTCATCTTCTTCCCTTCTTAGGAGCTGCCCCAGAATAATCAACCTTTGACCCTTTCTCATTCTTCTTAGCATCTCTCTTTTCTCTCCTTACTTTGGAAGGAACTCCTCTCTCCGCTTCCCCCCTCGAGGACAACCAGTATAATCTCCCCCAAAGACTTCAGACCTTTACAAAAGGCAGGAAGTACGACTTCTAATTTCAGCCTGCAAATCTCAAGGCAATGCAAATTGTTTCCAGAGGATGAGAAACAGAAGGAGTACACACATAAATTAATATTTTAATAAATTCTGACACATACGTGAAGTATTTAACGGAGTTCCTGACATACAGTAAGCACTCAGTAAGTGATGACGTGATTATTATTTGAGCCCAGTAGAAATGTTAGGTGTATCCTATATTTCAATCCGTACTTGTACCCAAGGACTTCATATGAATTGCATACTATTTTGACCCCTCTACTTTGCCCATTAATCTCACGAAGTCCATTAAAAAAACTGTCTTACAAAAATGTAGTACCACGCACGCATTTAACAAGACCTCTGGAATCTCATCCATCCAGTTGAATGGTTCACATATTATTTATATTTTCACCTTTTAGGAAAGCACATTCTGCTACTAAACATACCCACAAGATTAAATCGCCAGAGCCAAGGCAATTTAGGGTATATGCGAAACCCAATTCAGGTTTCTGTTTAAATTCAATTTCTTTCCTTGCCTAGTAACCTAGATGGCAATGGCATTAAGTGACAATTAATGAATAGCAGAATAACCCACTTCCGAATTTGTTCCTGTGTCTGGGTCATTTTTCCCTGTTTTAAAAGAATGAGATAAAGTGGGCAGTGTGCAGAGTAGCCCCAGATGGGATAGCATCTTGAAAACTGGCATTCTCTGAATACTCATGCAGAATCCAGAAATATCTCATGGTCAGGATGAAAGGTCTAAATTTAATACCAAAAACAGAAAATTGGCTTGGCTTTCCCGTACGCTGCACAGGAAAGTTCTTGTTTGGAAGTTCTGAAACGAGAAGGGACTGGAGGCATTATGTTCACAGCATCCTGAGATTTTTGTGGAGACCTGGGGAGTCTGCTGATATCTCAAGACCTCACTTGGCCCATGACGGAAGCCTGCAGTGAAGAAAGATGATTTTTTGGGAGGAAATCAGGGAGAAGGTTTGCACTGATACTGTACTCCCCAGCATAAGTACAGACTCATTTCTTCCTCTTCTGGTTTTGCCTACCCAGCTTTTAAGATTTAACCACCTTCCCTGACTACTGTAGGAGACATCTGTTGTTCTTGTTTGCACTGCATCTCTACCTCTGGTAACAGAATCCAGTTCTAACTTTTTGGGAGTAGCCCTCCCCAGACTCATCTATCAGAGTCATAGCAACTGATTCAAGAAGGGCCTGACACACTTAAGACCAGTGAGGGAATTTGCTGGAACTATTGGAGAAAAGATTCTAGTTTCAGTGAGGCTGCTAGGCTGGAAGAGTGTAAACCTCTTGCTACTAGCAGCCCATTCAGAGGAAAGTGGAGATAAGAGACAGAGCAATGGAGGGAGAAAGAATATCAAGATGACCTAGATCAAGCCATACCTGAAGGTAGAATATCCTTGGACTTCACAATTGCATGAAATAATGACCCTCTCCTTATTTTAATTTTGTACTTAACTGGTCTTAAAAAATACACTTGACCAGGAGTGATTTTTTTTCTCCTCTGAATAACCAGAGCAGAAGTTCACAGCCGTGGATGGCCTTGCAGTATCTACAAGGTTAAATAAGGGAGTTGTAAGGGGCAGCTTTTAGTTCCTCTCACCTCCTCCACACCTGGCCCCACCCTCTTCTCCACTAGAGGCTGGTGAGCTTTTATTTTATTTTATTTTTTTAAAAGATTTTATTTATTTCTTTGACACACAGAGAGATAGAGAACACAAGCAGGGGGAGCAGCAGGCAGAGGGAGAGGGAGAAGCAGGCTTCCCGCCGAGCAGGGAGCCCGACGCGGGACTCGATCCCAGGACCCTGGGATCATGACCTGAGCTGAAGGCAGACGCTTAACGACTGAGCCACCCAGGCGCCCCGAGGCTGGTGAACTTTTAAAGCACACTTCCATGTAACAGCATCTTCTTATCAGAGGGCTTCAGGTGAGAAGCAGATTGGGTATTTTAGTGTTTTGGTAGCAAGGGAGAAGTAGGTTTCAACAACAGTTTGCTGTTACAACCAAAAACTGCTAAGGAATCCACAGCTTCAGTTCTGTGGTCTACAACCATGAGCACCCAAGATGCTAAAATTAACAAGAATTCAGCAGAAAAGACAAACCCAAGAATGAATGGCCACCCACCTCCCACTTACCCATGCCCCTGCTCATCTGACTTAGCCAATGGAAGTGCTTTATCCAGGGGCGCCTGGGTGGCTCAGTCGGTTAAGCGTCTGCCTTCGGCTCAGGTCATGATACCAGGGGTCCTGGGGTCAAGTCCCACATCGGGCTCCTTGCTCAGCAGGGAGCCTGCATCTCTCTCTGCCTGCCTCTCTCTCACTCTCTCTCTGACAAATAAATAGATAAAATCTTTTTTTTTAAAAAGATAGTGCTTTATCTATAAGACAGTGGAGGTATGTACACGGATGTTCATAGCACATTGTTCAGTATAGCCAAAAAGTGGAAACAATCCAAATGTCCATCAACTGAGGAATGGATGAACAATGTAATATTATTCTGCCACAAAATGGAATGAGGTTATGATACATGCTACAACATGGATGAACTTTGAAAACATTATACTAAGTGAAAGAAGCCAGACACAAAGAGCCACATACTTATGATTCCTTTTATATGAAATGTCCAGAAAAGGTATAGTCATAGAGAAGGAAAGCAGATTAGTGGTTTCCAGGGGCTGTGTGGTGGCAGGTTTTTTTTTTTTAAATTGGGAACTAGGAGATGATGGCTAAAGGGTATGGGCTTTCTTTTTGGGGTGATGAAGATGTTCTGTGATTAGATAGTGGTGATGGTTGTACAACTTTGTGGATATGCTAAAAGCCATTGAATTGGGTACTTTGTTTTTTAATAATAATTTCTTAAAACTTGAGTATTGTTGACACACATTGTTACATTGTTTTCAGGTATACAACGTGGTGCTTCGAAATCTCTATGTGTTATGTTATGCTCACCACAAGCATGGCTACCATCCGTCACCATACATCACTGTTACAATATCATTGACTGTATTCTCTATGCTATGGCTTTCATTCCCCTGACTTATTCATTACTTAACTGGAAGCCTGTTTCTCCCACTCCCTCTCAACTATTTTGTCTAACCACCCCCAACCCCCCCTTCCCTCTGGCATCTGGCAACCACCACTTTGTTCTCTGTATTTATAGGTATGATGTGGCTTTTTGTTTGTTCATTTGTTTGTTTTTTTAGATTCCACATATGAGTGAAATCATATGGTGTTTGTCTTTCTGAGTCTGATTTATTTCACTTAGCACCCTACCCTTTAGGTTCATCCCTGTTATCCCAAATGGCAAGAGCCCATCCTTTTTCATAGCTATGTGATATTTCTGTGTGTGTGTGTGTCTTCTTTATCCATTCATTTATTGATGAACACTTGGGTTGCTTCCATACCTTGGCTATTGTAAATAATGGTGCAATAAACATAGGGATGCATATATCTTTTTGAATTAGCATAAATTATATACTTTAAATGGGTGAATTGTATGTATGTTAATTATACCTTGATGAAACTGTTTTTTAAATAGAGTCAGGGTAGGGGTGGGAATCTTTCAGAAAGACTATCTCATATAACTGGACTTCCCTTCAGCTATTAAAAATGTCAAATACAGTTCAGCCAAGAGACATCTTTGGGGGTTTACAAGGAAGACTCAACATAGCATCTAAGAGGAAAAAAAGTCTTCACGTGGGTGGCTTGACTTGGAATGTAATCAGCCTTCAGTGTTGTGGAATTGTTGCCGAGAAGTTCTTCTTGGACTCTTCATGAATCCACTCAAGGTTTTATCATAAATGAATCAGGGGGTGGTTAGTCTTCCTTTGACCTGTATCTGGGCCCTATAGATAGGCTAATACGAGCGGGCTTCTCTATGTCTCTCTTTTTCGGTTCAAGTTGGAATATAAGCTTCTCAGTATATGGATCCCAAGAAGCATGCTGACTGGCCTCAAATTCTTCCTTGTGTTCCAGAGCAACCACATTAAGCATAAAATCCATTCAGGTTTGCGTGCAAAGAGTGGATTCCATTGCTTACTCCAATTTACACAGTATTACATTCTCAGAACTGAAAATTATCATGTTTCTATAATAGTTGCAACAGGCAGAGGAGGAACTAAAAACTACCCAATAAACCACTCTTATCTCTTTCTATAGCCTACATCTGTAGACTCTGTAGAAGGAGCAAATCTAACCATCTCATTTTTTAAAAAGCAGGGGGGAAAAGGTGAAATGTCCTTAGCTCTTCCAGTGTCAGGCACTGTTCTAATTACTTTACCTGTATTGACAGTCTTAATCCTTACAGCAGCCTTGGAGGAAAGTATTATTATAGCCACACTTTATAGGCAAGATCAGGAAAGCTCAGAGAGGTGAGGCTGCAAAATGGCAGACCCAGGTTTCAAATCCTGGTGGCTGAGAGAATCTCCTAATACACCCACCATCAGTTAATTATGCAATCCCTTATATGAATCTTTTATTGTTTCTCCCAAAGTTAATTAAATTATTTAGCTTTTCGAGGTTTTAAGCGTTGCCTCCTCCAACTCCTCAGGAGTATCTGTGAGCTGGAATGGGTCTTCGTTTTCCTCCAAGTGCTCCGCAGGATGCCTCTGCTTGATAGTTCAATAGTCAGAAGGCAGCCAGCAATGGCTTCATCTTGCAATGTTCTGTTCCCTCTGCCCGAAAAAATATCCATGTGGCTAATTTTCACTGATCCTTAAACATCACTTTGTCTGATGGAACCCTTCCTGACCGTAGGGTCCCTTCAGCCCCAAATAAACTCAGGATACTTCATCTGGGCTCCCCCATTATTGGGCCCTTTTATGATAGTGTTGGAGTTGCCTTTCAATCGTCTCTTTATCCACATTAGACTCTGCTCCTTGAGAACAGGAGCCCTGTAGTAATTCCTGGCTTCCTTTGCATCCCCAGCAGCCAGCACAGGGCAAGGCAAATAGGAGATGCCTCATAAGGAATTTGAACATTATGAGGAAACATAAGGAATTGTTTCCCTTTTTGTTTGTTTTATTTTGCTCTAAAACTGATGCTAAATCTGTAGTTGGTTTCTTCCAAGATGTCTGAACAGGCAACTAAGTTTTCAGGGCGTGAGGAATTTCATTTTTTTCTTCTCATATTTTCCTTGCCAGCTGACATCACAAAGTACAGTGGTCTCCAGTCCTCACCGTGGCTCAGGACCCGTAAACGCACTTTGCAAGTGGGCGGGGCACCTCACTTTGCCCAGCCAGGTACCTCGGCTCCAGCGCGCGCCCGCAAGGGCCCCGCGGAAACGCCCCGGCCCACCCGCCGGAAGTGACGTAATGCCACGGCCTAGCAACCGTTGCCAAGGAGCTCGTCTCTAGGAACCCTGTAGAGCCTGGATGCCTCCTGCGGGGGGGAAAAGAGGTTTCTTGAGGAGAATTTGAGGTAACCTCGCCAACACGCGCTCGGAAACTTCCCCGAACCCCCCCAGAAGGAAAGAACTCCCTCCTCCTCCCCTTCCCAGTGCAGCACCTTCGCCAGGGGAGGGTCGCAGCAGTTAAGCCCCCAACGCTGGGGTCGGTGCCTGCCGGGCCTCGCGCGGATCCTGACCGCCCCGCCGAGGGTTGAGTGGTCGGGGAGCCCAGATCACCCCCCCGCGAGGTGTCTGGGTCGGATGTGGAGTCCCCTGTCCCGAACCCCAGGGGCGGGGGGAACACTATTTTTGGGAATCCCAAGAGGCTGCTGGTCCAGCGCTCATGCCGGCCTGGGACCAGGGCAGCGTCGTTTCTGTCCCGAGTTGTGCCAGATAAACGTACGTCCTGGTTTTAATTCTTCCCCCCACCCCCGTGGGCTCTTATGTGGGTAAGTGCTCGTGAATTAGTGTGGCGACTTTCCGCTGGTAGAGGGAGAGTAATTGCTTTTGCTAATTTTAGAGCGCAGAGCCCACTGGGCATAGACAACCTACCTGTTGAGTAGATCTTTGTCCTTAGCGGGTGACCATCTGAAAGCTGGTGGGCACCTAGGGGGAAACCCAACTAGTTTCTTTTCCTCTCCTGGTAACGTTTTACTCGTTTATCCAAGTTTTTTTTTTTTTTTTAAAGGGAAAAAAGTGTATGTGTGTGTGTGTATATGTTATATATTATATACATATAATTTCTAAATCATTAAACCTATATATGTAAGTGAAGGTTATGACGTGGATTTTTACTTAAAATATTTTTAACAGTGAAAAACTTGCATCTCCAATGTGGATTTTTATTTAATTTATGAAAAAGATTTCCTTTTGTAGATTAAAGGAAACCGCAAAATTTTAAAGCACATTACTTATCCTTTCTACTATCTTTTGACTTAATTTTTTAGCAATAATAATCATTTATTCATAGTTTTACATGTAATGTTTTCCAAATATCCAGCTCCACCCACCCAATTAAAAAAAACCTATTTCAGAGCAAAATGCATGCAGCCCCAACTAATGTCTTTGATAAAATAGCATCTATTAATTTCTTGGTTAAAAATTATTAAGCACTGAAGTAATTTTTTCTTTATTTCTTTTTTTAGCACTTCATTCTTTAATTCCTTTTTTTTAAATGGCCAATTTAAAAAATTGCCTGCCTGCAAAATTTCTACCACTTCTTCCCATACTAAACAATTGATACCTTCATGCAGGAAACACTAGGAACCTTGGTAAAGCTGCTTCAGCTTTTTTCAGATACTTAATTTTTCCAGAAAGTTATGATCACCATCAACCTACTTAGGCTTATCTTTCTTTTTCTGGCCTCGGGCCTGTGAACACATTTATCCAGTCTATGGAAGAAGTCACTGTTTTGATGCGGTGGGTATTCACAGATAGAATTAGGCACAGATAGGTCCTCACGGAATTTACATTTTAGTAGAGAAGAGAAAATGTACATAAGTACTAGTACAAAACAGAAAAGTAACTCTAGGAGAGCAGTGCAGATAAAGTGTGGTTAACTTGGAGGGTAGGTGCTGCTGCCGTTATTCTGACGGAGAATGTGGGAGATAGCTTGAAAATGACTTCCTGGAGGAACGTGCATTTGGAGGGCAGACCCTGAAAGACCGTTAGGATTTGCACCTGTGGAGATCAGGCGAGGAAGAGTCTTTCTAGGCAAGAGAACAGCATTAACTGAAGGCAGAGGTGGAGAAACTAGGGAGCAGTAACTTTCAGTCGGGTGAAATTTAAAACAGTGAAAGGTAACAATTTGGAAATAAAAGTGGGAAAGCTAAATTGAGTTAGATCTGAAAAATCAAAATCCAAGAAGTTTGGATTTTATTTTGTGAGCAATGAGAATCATACAAGTGCTTTGGAATAGGAGAGGCAGGGGCCAGAAAACTGGAGGCTGTTACCTTATTGTAGGCGCAGGGAAACGGGCCTGACTTACTCGACCGTGGCAGAGTCGATGCCTACAGTCCATTAACATCAATGCGTGAAGAGTGCTTGGTGGAGGAAACCAGAACAAAACCAAAGAATGCACATCCAGGCTAAAGCTTGTGGCTTCCGCTCAGCTTCGTTTGGGTGTGGCTGTGCACAAATGTGTGCCCAGGGTTGCCAGATCTGATTTTGAAGAGAAACTGTATGTCTGGATTTTAATGTAAAAAAAAACTCCCACTTTTTAAAACATGGGCTGCTAATTAAAAAAAAAAAAAAAAAATTAGAAGCATGTCTGTAGCCTAACAAATTTTTACCCCTGGGTAGTTGTAGAGCTGTATGGGAGAGATGTTAATGTAGGTGGGATTTATTATTCATTTGTCCATATGAATTCAGTGTTAATTCAGATGATGGCTATCTTACCAGTTGTATATACAAAACATTTGGTATTCAATATTAGCAGTATACTGTAACATTCATAATAAAGTCTTCACATTCTGATTTCTTTCAACAAAATACCCCTTTTCACAGCATTTTGTATGCCATGAAGAATTATACTCTTCATTCCTACTTCCTATAAACTTAATACTGATTTTTTTTTCCAGAATGTTTGTTATCAGTATTGAGGAATTTTATCTCTATTTTTAGTTATGACCTAATTATGAGTGATCAAATCAAATTCATTGTGGACAATCTCAATAAGGAGCCTTTTAGGAAGAACTATAATTTAATCACATTTGATTCCCTGGAGCCAATGCAACTATTGCAAGTTCTCAATGATGTTCTGGCTGAGATTGACCCAAAGGTAAGAGTTTTCTCTTTCTTGTGATGAAAAGGATAGTAGGAAAGCCATTTTTTGCCTCTAAATATCTGTGAGTCTTGGGCCTTATTTTCCATGCCTATAAAGTAATAATAAATGATCTTTAAGATTTCTCTACTAGCTTAAAAATTAAATTATCTGCTTGTACCTTATTTAGAAATTATTTCTCTACTCCAAACGTAAATTTATTTGGTCCTGGAACGAAAATGCTTTTACAGAGGTTTTATTGTATTGCAAGTTAGGTCATGTCTCTTATACACTGGTTTTTTCCACTGGGTACTTTTTAACCTTGACATTCTTAATACAAATCCTGATCTGACTTGTATGTACCCTCACTTGGAATCTGGGGGCCTCCATACTTAATCTGTTTTATGAAGAGACCATTGTGCCTGTTATGCTCTGGGAGAACAGTTTTGTCAGTGAGTTTAAATATTGTTCTTTGTTAGATATACAACAATAACATATTTTTTCAATTTCTTTATCTGTTAGCAAGTTGTTGATATCAGAGAGGAGATGCCAGAGCAAACAGCCAAAAGGATGTTGAGCCTTCTTGGTATCCTCAAATATAAACCTCCAGGAAATGCCACAGACATGTAAGAATTTGATCACGTGTTGCTTTCTTAAAGCTATGCTTGAATATCTAAACTTTCATGCTCTGTAGTCAGTCTTTCTAGGCAATACCTGGTCTCTCTGTCAATGGCTTTAGAACGTCACTGAGTTTCAAGATAATCTTGAACTTTTAATATTATTTTGTCATGTAGAAGTCTTAAGTGGGTCAGTTTCTCCCCCAAATCAAAAAAGTCAGGCAAATCCCACTATTCCATTTTATCATTTATCATTTATATGCCATCCTAGATAAAAACAATCATTTAAACTTGCCCGGTCAATGAAGTATTAAGGTAGACTGTACCAATTAATGGTTCCAATACAACCTCCCCATATAGTCCAGTGATATATTCGGGCCTAATTTTATGTTTATTGTTGATATAGAGAATGACTTTAGAATAGCCTTGGTTTTATCTTTTTTTTTTTTTTTTTTAATAGTCATGGAAGGGACGCCTGGGTGGCACAGTCAGTTAAGCGTCTGCCTTCGGCTCAGGTCATGAACCCCAGGTCCTGGGATCGAGTCCCGCATCAGGCTCCCTGGTCCGCGGGGAGCCTGCTTCTCCCTCTGCTTGCTGCTCCCCCTGCTTGTGCTCTCTCTCTCTCTCTGGCAACTAAATAAATAAAATCTTAAAAAAAAAATAGTCATGGAAAGCCATCAAGAAATTGTAAATTAGGGTTTGAGATTTTATTTCGTTTCGAGGTTTATTTGTTATAAGTGGGGGGAGGGGTGTTGATCACCTGCACGTGTTTATTTTCTTTTTATAGGAGTACCTTTCGTCAGGGTCTGGTGATTGGAAGTAAACCTGTAATTTACCCAGTGCTCCACTGGCTTCTTCAGAGAACTAATGAACTGAAGAAAAGAGCATATTTAGCTCGTTTTTTAATAAAACTTGAGGTACCAAGTGAGTTTCTTCAGGATGAAACTGTGGCTGATACCAATAAACAGGTATACAATACACAAATGGTATTTTTAAACTATCTGTAATGGATGTAAAAGTGCACATGTTCAAACACCTGTTAATCTCTCTTTAGCTTATTTGCTTCTCTGTATTTCCAGGTGGCATCTAAAGGTAAAATGGTTATTAATAATGTTCAACTGTAATCAGGTATGAAAATATTGACTTTTTTTTAAAAAGATTTTATTTATTTATTTGACAGAGACACAGAGAGAGGGAACACAAGCAAGGGGAGTGGGAGAGGGAGAAGCAGGCTTCCCTCTGAGCAGGGAGCCCGATGAGGGGCTCGATCCCAGGACGCTGGGATCATGACCTGAGCTGAAGGCAGATGCTTAACAACTGAGCCACCCAGATGCCCTGAAAATATTGGCTTTTGCACACAAATACTATTTCAGTGATAGGGGTATATAGATAGAAAAAATCCTGAGATTAGGATTTTAGAATAATTTATTCAGAATTATGGGTAGATAGGATTTTGGGTTTAGGACTGCAGAACACTTTGCAGAATCAGTTAGATGATTATACAATTTGTCATCCAAATCAGAGAGAAAGGGACTATCATAATAATTACATGAAGGCAAAGGTATAAATTCACACTATCCTAGACAAATCAGGACCTGTGAGCCCCTGAGAGGATTTTGTATAGGCAAAGAAGCTAGGCTTGAGATCTCAAAGGACTTCCCAATCAGGCAGAAGGTAGAGAAAGCACCAGGAGTTTGAAATCTCAGTGTACTTTCCTCCTGGAGTTTTAGGATCATTTTGGGTCCTGGCCTTACGGTCTTTTTTTTTTTTTTTTTAGGTTTTATTTATTTATTTGAGAGAGAGAATGAAATAGAGAGAGAGAGCATGAGAGGGGGGAGGGTCCGAGGGACAAGCAGACTCACTGCTGAGCAGGGAGCCCAATGCGGGACTCGATCCCGGGACTCCAGGATCATGACCTGAGCCGAAGGCAGTCGCTTAACCAACTGAGCCACCCAGGCGCCCCTGGCTTTACAGTCTTAAAGCTCTTGACTACTTTTGGGGCACCTTGGTGGCTCAGTCGGTTAAGCATCCAACTCTTTGTTTGGCTCAGGTCATTATCTCAGTGTCCAGAGGTCAGGCTCAGGCTCAGCCCGGAGACTGCTTGGGATTCTCTCCCTTTCCCACTCCCTCCTCCTCTGCTCCCTCCCCTCCCCACTCACAAGTGTGTATGCTCTCTCTCTTTTCCTTAAATAAATAAATAAAATCTTAAAAAAAAAAGTTCTTGACGACTGAGGATTCTGGCTGGTCTAGATCTTGGTCCTGGGATTTCAAAGCACATTCCTGATCATAGACTATGGAAAGAAGGGATTCAGGTTTAAGGTTTCAAAGGACTTTGATTAAAAAAAGTGCCCCTGTTTAGCCCTTTGTGCTTTTATTCTGTGCTATATACATAGACTGATTTGTGCAGTTCGTTGTGAATAGTTTGTCAGTCTATCCCAATAGATCCTGAGGTGCGTGAAGACAAGTGTCATGTCTTATCCGTCATTGTTTTCCTCCAGAGTTTTGTAGAGTTGCTTCTATACGGTATGTGCTCAAGATTGGGATTGAATCAGAACAATCAAAACTGAATGTTTTTTCACCCATATATTTTGTTGTTTTGGATAGCCACGCAGTCACTCAAAATAGAGTCAATATTGATCTTTTAAGACATTTTGGGTGTTGAAAGATTTATGTAAATAATCATGTCAAATGTTATAGTAGATGTCACGGGAGAAGTACAGCAGAATGAGACTACCCCAATTCCTACATTTGAAGGCTTTACGTAATGTAAGAAATAGAGAAGTGTAAATGTGAAATATTGTCTCCTTCCTACACTCCCTCGTCAATAAACCTGATAAAAACTAATTCCTCTGGAGGATGTTTATTAATAGCTTTTACTAAATATGCCCAGACAATTAATGGAAGAATTAATGATAAAGACATGTTTATTCTTGAAACATATTTGAGGTGTAAATCTAAAATGACTCATACATTTAGCCAGTCAGTTAGCACAGAACCTAATAAAAAATGTATGTTGTCTTTCTAAGTGAGGAGTTTTAGAATAAATGATTTACAGATTTGTAGGATATGATCAGTCAAGAAACATATTAATTTCCTGTGATTGCTCACAAAAAAATACTAATTTTAAAGAATTTTGGAGAAGTTGCAAAGTTTTTCATTCATTCAGCTACTTTTTATTGAATATCTATATCAGTTATGCATCATGCTAGGCTCCAGGGATACTAAATTGTACAGGATAATAGTATTCTTGTCCTCTTGACTCTTGCTGTCTAATGGAGGGAGACAGACAAGTAAGTAGGCAATTATAATTTTACATGATTTTTATTCTGATATCATGACACTCTGATCTAGAATAGGTATAGGGCTAGAGAAGTCTTCTCTGAGAATGGTGGTATCTATGCTGAGACCTGACAGATGAACTGAAATTATCCAGGTAAGGGGTGAGGAAGCCATAAAGTATTCTCAGAAGGAATGGGGTGTGTAGACTGGAGGTGAGAGCATAGAATATTCCAAGGATTGAAAGATCACCATAGCTAGAGTATAGAATGTGAGTTAGGGGAACTAACCAGAGAGGAAGCTGGAAAAGTACTTAGTGACCAGATTATACACACCTACTTTTTTTTGTGTCTTATATAAATGTTTAAGGATGTATTTTTAATGCTGTTATATAATGATTTAAGTAATCACTATAAGTTAATCAATAACCTGATGAAGAAAAGTCTACTGGATCTAGTCATTAGTTTATAATTTTTTAATTTGTCTTTTAGTATGAAGAGCTAATGGAGGCCTTTAAAAATTTGCATAAAGAATGTGAGCAGCTCAAGACATCTGGATTTTCTACAGCAGAAATAAGAAGGGTAAAGAAAAGAAAATATAGTAATTTTTTTTTAGATTTGAATATTAGTTTTCCCATTTTTGTTTTTAGTTAATTCAGTATGAGTCTTAAAACTATATGGGAACTGGGGCACCTGGGTGGCTCAGTCGGTTGGGTGTCTGCCTTTGGCTCGGGTCATGGTCCCAGGGTCCTGGGATTGAGCCCCGCATCAGGCTCCTTGCTTGGGGGGGAGCCTGCTTCTCCCTCTCTCCCCTGCTCGTGCTCTATCTCTCGCTCTCTCTCTCTCTCTCTCAAATGGATAAATAAGATCTTTAAAAAAAAACAAAACTATATGGGAGCTAGTGATAGCAAGTGGCAGATTTTCTTTTGTCCAACCTTTGCTAGTTCTTTACTGAAGAAATTAATGATACCAAGGTAAATTCATAATGAGTTCTTATGTACTATGTAGATTACTACCATGGATTAAAAAAGATTACATCTTGGGTCTTTCTCTCTCTCTCTTTATATATATATCTATATTAAATATCTATTATATAAAGTATAAAATATATATAATAGAAAATAGAGACGAGAACAAAGAAGAAAAAAGCCATCCAGTTGCTATCCTTTCAGGTTTTGTGTGTATATTTGTGTTGGTGGGTATTTGGGATCATGCTGTACAGAGTTATTTGTATCTTGCTTTTTTAATCATTGCATATATTCACATTGTTATCTTTCTAAATATGATTTTTTTTTTTTTAAATTGGGACTTGGGGCAGAGGGAAAGGGAGAGAGAGAATCTTAAGTAGGCTCCACACCCACAGCCTGGAGCCCACCATGGGGCTTGTTCTCACGACCCTGAGATCATGACCTGAGCCAAAATCAAGAGCTGAATGCTTTACCAACTGAGCCACATAGGCACCCCCTAAATTTTTTCTTTTAATTTTGGGGGGTGAGGCAGAGGAAGAAGAAGAGAGAGAATCTCAAGCAGACTCCCTACTGAGCTCAAAGCCTGATGTGGGGTTTGATCTCATGACCCTGAGATCATGACCTGAGCCGAAATCAAGAGGCAACCACTTAACCGGCTGAGCCGTCCAGGCACCTCTAAATATGATTTTTAATGACTAAATAATTTTCCATAGTATGGATAGGTTAACCATTTTTGGTTTCTTATTTTATTTTTTGCTATTATAGATAATGCTATGATTATCGTATACATAAATTTATTTTGGGCTTTCTGTAACTGTTTCCTTAGGATAAATTTATAGAAATATTAAAGCATATGAAAATTTGGGGGACTTTTGGCACATGTTACTTCATGGTCTCCAAAAACAATTTAACCTTTTCACCAGGCATATAACTTCTTTCCCTAAACATGTGCTAATTCCACTTTCATGAATTTTGTATTTTTAGAATTCCTGAGTTATCCATGCCATCTTTATCTTCTTAATTAGGAAACAGTAGAAGTTGCTTCCTCAGGGAGGCCTTCCCTGATTCCCTAGATGGATTAGTTACCCCAATTCTTTTTGTTTTATAATACACATCACACTTATAGTTACTTTAATGTCTGTTTTCCCAATTATCTTTATTCCCCTTGAGGGCAAGGGCCATGTCTGTCTATCTTGTACATCACTGTGTACCCGGTGTCTATCACAGTGGCCTGCACGTGGTAGGTTCTCAATGAGAGTTTGTTGAGCGTATTAGGAATGAAAGATGAGCTTACATTTAGTGGGGGAGAAAGACCCATAAATAGGATACTTAACAGTATGAGGGAAGAGTGATGGACATTCATCCACTGTTCCTCCGTTATGTCGTGTGAGTAAACTGAAATGATAAAATGACTGAGAGTCTGTCATTTTATTTTCATTATTCTTGAACATATTCTTTTTAGAAAATATGACAAGCAAGAGTAGAAAATAATTCACTCATAATCCCACACTGTAGAGATAAGTACTATTGACATTTTAGTGAATATATTTAAATCTTTTTCTTTGTATTGTACTATAATATAAATGTTGTAATCTGCTTCTTTCAGGTAATGTCATATCATGAGTTTTTCTGTCATTAAACGTTCTTCATAATTTTTAATGACTTTCATTGTATTGTGCCATGGTTTATTTAATATTTCTCATTTGGTAATTTACAAATTTTAGATATGACTAGCATCTGTGAGACTCCTCATAGAGAAGTCTTTGACCTTCCGTGCATATTTTATTAGGACAAATTCCCAGACGTGGAGTTACCAGGGTAGATGGTATATATGTTTAAGACTTTTGACATTGTTCCTTAGTACAATGCCACCAGTAGTAAGAATGCCTAGTTCCTCAGATCCTATCAATACTAACTACTATGTATATTTTTCTCTTTAGTATTACTGTGATAGTTAGGCTATTAGTTTTTTAAGTTTAGGAAGGATTTTTTGTTTGTTTTCACTAGAAAATATTATGGAGCTTGTTAAAAGGAAGGTGGTTTATTTTTGAAGTCTATATTTTTAGGAAGGAATTGGTTAATTGACAAAACCAGACAGAAATTTATGTCTTAAAAACATCATAGCCTTAAAAATAATTTTGATGGAAAATTGGCAGAATATATAGTTGGGTATTTAACAGAGCAGATGGGATGTCAGCAGCTGTTGTTCATGGTTTTAGGCCTGTACACTTTCCATTATAGAAGACTTTTGAAAAATCGTGTGCCCATATTTGGAATCAGAACACAAATGTGCTGGTTGGCAGCTTTACCTTGCTACGTTATAACCTGTTTTGGTTGCTTTTCTAAATGAACACTAAGCTGCCAAATAAATTATCCTGTATAAAGAACCCTGGGGGGAAATAAAAATACCCTTTATCCAAAAGAGGATCTTTGTTCCTTAATGCTCTGTAGTGCATTAAGTAGGGAAGACGGTCGATGCACAATCATATGAAAACTTTATTTGAATTCTACAAAGAATGCTTTTTCTTATAATGTCTCCTTGACTACTTTTTAGGATATCAGTGCAATGGAGGAAGAAAAGGATCAGCTCATTAAGAGAGTTGAACGTTTGAAGAAAAGGGTAAGGCAAGAATTAGCACTGTAAGACTTTGACCCCAAGTCCCAAGGACTTGCAAAGATTTAGGAATAGAAATAAGGATTAAGCAAGGCATTGGTGTACATCTGAGGATGGACTCAAATAACATTGACAGAAAGGGAATCTCCCTAGGCAGTAGCCCAGAACTTTTAAGGACCTGGAGTCTGGAACTTTACTGTCATCTCTAGGGAGTAGTGTTTGCCAAAAAGAAATAAGTGGATGTCTGAGTCACGTGACATGCTAATTTCTTTCTTAACTTGACAGTAACATGTACTACTTATTCCCTTACTGTAGGTGGAGACAGTTCAGAATCATCAACGGATGCTTAAAATAGCAAGGCAACTTCGAGTTGAAAAAGAGAGAGAAGAATTTCTTGCACAACAGAAACAGGAACAAAAGAATCAGGTATCCTCATAAAAGTTTTTGTTCTCATGATGAAAGAAATAGTAAATTTGATCATTCAAATGTAAAGAAAAAAGAATTCTACAATTGTAGTTCATGTTTCCTTTTGTTAACATGATGGAATACTCTTAAGAGGATTTTGTGGCACCAATAGCAATAATACTACTTTTTGGGTTCTGTACCCTGTATGTATCTATATACTACCTTTTGGCCTATGCTTAACTCATGTTGACCCAACATGAGTTGGGGCATTCATTGTAATGTTAAGCATTAAGATTAACTGCTGATAAAACTGGTAGAATCTCTAAAGGTTGTCCTGAGATTCTGGTGCTATGAGAATATCCATTTTATACTACTGATCACGGTATCCACTACAGTTTATTACCATGGGAAATAAGCAAATCATGAAAAGGCTCAAAATCACCCATACTCCACATTTTTAGACTTTGCCTTAAAGAAAAAATAATTTGGCTAGAAAGGATTACTTTTATTAAAAATCTCTCTTAAAACTAAGTAGACTTATACATTAAAAATATACTTCAAATCAGCTCCATTTCCTACTCAATGAGATGTTTGACTCTTTTGGAACTTGATTTGGCATCATGGTAGTTCCCCTGAACCAGTAAGCTGCATTGCTTGGGTCCTGAATGGTTCCTTAGCATCAGTGTCTGATTCTAAGACATCATTTGTGAGAATGGTAATATTTCTTAGAATTAAGAAAACCATGTTAGGGACACCTGGCTGGCTCAGTTGGTGGAGCATGCAGCTTTTAATCTCGGGGTGGTGGGTTCAAGCTGCACATTGAGTATAGAGATTACTTAAAGATAAAAAAAGGGGAAAAAAAAGAAAACCATGTTATAACAAGAAAAGCCTGGTGTGTATATTTCTTTACCAAGTATTTTTCCTTGATTACTAAGTACAACCAATAACTAAAGATAAACTTTCTGAAAGCTTTTTTTAAAAAGGCTTTACATGAAAAGGTATTGAGAAAACCAGTTACATTTTGGGCTCAACATAGTAATTTTCTTAGTTCTTATTATTCTTTTTACATCGCAAGAATTATGTGGAACTTGTATTTTTCTTTGCTTGTCTATGTGAGTGGTAGGTTTCAATAGACTAAGCAAATAATGGATCTATTTGTATTTTAAAGCTATTTCATGCAGTGCAGAGACTGCAAAGAGTACAAAACCAGCTGAAAAGTATGCGCCATGCAGCAGCAGATGCAAAGCCTGAAAGTAAGTGGTAACTATTATAGGATACAGATGATCAAAGAATATTAGTTGAAGCAATCACCTCATGGGAATTAATTATCATCTAGTGATCGCTAAGCATTTTAAAGTATCATTTCCTAGTTAATGGATGAGAGCCCTGTTGAAGACATCCTTAAGTTTTTACCTGGGGTTTTATAATTCCCATTCACTGTTTGGTCAGAGAATGAAGGGAGTGAAAACCACCATGGAGGGAGGCTCTCTGGTGTATGAGCATATAAAATACTTAGGATGGATGTTATGAAAAAGATAGACGGAGAAGATGTGAATAATTGTTATAAAGCCTGGGCTATAAAGAAAAGGAATAAATGTTGGACCCTTGGGTTGTGCTAATGACATGGGTATCCTGGCTCTGTTGTCACATTAGCTTTACTTAGAAGATAAATTGTGGTATTTCCAGATTACACCACCAAACCCATCCTAAGCATTTTTAAAGTTTTATTGCTCATCAGAAGGGAGACCATGTACACTGGAAGCGCAGTGGAAAGCTCTCATTGGTACTGGAGAAATATTCCAGTGTAAAAATCTAGCTGCTCAAGGATTAATTCATCTTTCTGTAGTATTATATGAAATATTATACTGTAAGCTATAAGTCATAGAATAAAAAAGACAGACAATAACAAGTGTTGACGAAAATGGAAATCTCATATGTTGCTGGTGGGAATATAAAATGGTGTGACTGCTTTGAAAAATATATCTGGCAGTTCCTCAAAAGGTTAAACATAGAGGTACCATGACCCAGCAGTTTCATTCCTAGGTATCTACCCAAGGGAATTGAAAACCTATGCCCGCACAAAAATTTGTACACAAATGTTCACAGCAGCCTTATTCATAATAGCTAAAAAGTGAAAACAGCCCAAATGTCCCTAAGCTGATGAGTGAATAAACAAAATGTGTATATTCACACAATGGAATGCAAAGGAATGAAGTATTGATACCTACTGCAACATGTATGAGCCTCAAAAACATGTTGAGTGAAAGAAACTAGTCACAAAAGACCACATATTATATGATTCCATCTGTATGAAATGTCCAGAATAAGCAAATTAGAGAGAGAAAATCAAACTAGTGATTGCTTAGGGCAGAGGGGTTGTAGGAGAGGACAGTTGTGTATATGGGGTATGGGGAGGAAGGGACTGCTGATTAGTAGAGAGCTTCTTTGAGAGCCGATAAAAATGTTCTAAAATTGATTGTGGTGATGGTTGTGCAACTCTGAATTTACTAAAAACCATTGAATTATACACTTTAAATGGGTGAATTTTATGGCATGTAAATTATATCTCAATAAAGCTCTTAAAAGAGATAATACAGTATTTCCTTAATTCTCGACCCATATTCTTTCCCATTTTAATTGTTTTTGCCATTGGGATATATCTTACATTTTTATGTACATTTACCATGATATTTGTTATTTAATCAATGACATCTCAGAATCAAGGAAATATATTTAATTAATATTTGAAAAACCAGTATAGTGTTGCCTACAAAACATATGGTTAATACATGTTAATTAGTGGCTTTCCATAGATTCTCTTATGCCTCTTAGTCTTAAAAATTCAGATTCAAGCAATACCTGGAAGTTGCCAGGCATTTAGTTGTTGGGGTCATTTCATTCTTCATTCACTAAGTTTTCACTTTTTAGGAGAATGTTAATTTTCAGGACAAAGAAAATACTTTTTTATGATTTTTTTTCTCCTTAGTATAATCTATATCTTTTTAGTGTATATTCTTTGGATTTGATGTAGGTTCCTTCACAATTTACTGCAAAAAAGTAAATCTTCAAAAGAAACCCATTAAATATAGCCATTTAAAAATTAATATCAGTAAGTAATTTGTATAGGCCTACTCTTACTAAGTATTAGAACTTACTATTAATAGTGAATTTTTTGAAATGAAGGTAGTGTGTATAAGAATTTAAAGATTTGATATGCAGAAAAACAATTAGTTGATCAATGCAGTTTAATACAATTTATAATGTTCACCTGAAAATGTATTTCTGTAATATCTGTTGTCCTCAATCTTATTAGGTTAAATATTTCTTGCTATTATGTTTTAATTTTGACAACTATACAGACTATCCAGAGATATTTATAGCATTAGCAATATTTCATTTTTTATTTGAATTGATAGTCTTTATTTTGCTTTGGCTTACTAGCCTAAAGAGAAGTTGTTTGGGCCAGGAAATACATAATTATTCACTTAGTAATAGAATTCACAAATAGAATTGTGTTTTATGCATCTCTTGAGATGTTGGTGTAAAATATTAATGTAAGTAATATGTTAGTAGATGCTGCTAAATAACAAAATCAATTGCATTGTTAAGTAGTAATAGAAATAATTATCTCAAACCTACTGTGCATTAATTCAGTATTTGTTGAAATCTACTGCATGTCAGGAACTGTGCTGGGTGCTAGGAATAGAAAAAAGATGTTTAGGTTCTCAGAGTCTAATACAGAAAAGACAGGCAGTGAATAGTGATCATGCAGCTTTACATATTTGCTGATGAAGCTCAGCACAGGGTTCTGTGAGAACAGAGGCAAAGCCCCAAACCCTATCACAGAGTCAAATGGCTTCTTGGACAAGGTAGCACCCGAGTTAAGTTCAAGTTGGAAAGGTGAAGGAGTAGAAGACATTCCATGCCAAGGCACAGTGACCTGAAAGAACATAAATATAGTAGATGAAGGAGAGATAAAAGGGTAGGCTTCTTCTGACTGCTTGTCTTTGAAAAGGAGGCGAGAGCGGGAGGGAGTGTGCAAATGAATGAGGAAGACAGCACTGTGCCTAGACTGAGAGAGGGTAGTAGTGTAGGGTGATTGTGTGCTGCAGAAGAGAGTCAGTCAGACAAATGGAGATTGAAGATCCATGAGGAGAAGGTAAGAAGTGATAGCAGCCTTTCCTGTGTGCTGTTGCACTGAATGTTCTGCAGCAATTACCACAATATGTTAATTGTTGGCATTATCTGAATCTGACTCAACTCAACTCCAGACTAGTCACCAAGTCATAATTGGTCTTTCTATTTCCAGGCCCTAGCATGCTAAATTACACATAACAGGCCTACAGTAAATAGTCTGTTAAGTAGTTAGGAGGTAGGAGTAGAGACCAAATTCCCTGGATAGGAAGAAAATAATCATTTCCACAGATAGGAGGGGAGTTAAGTAGGAAAAAAAGGGCTGAAAACATAAAAATAAGATATTATGTGTGCAATATATGTTCTTTGGGGGTGGACAGGGTATGGGGAGCCGCAAGTTAAAGAGTTCTTGCTTTGTTGACATCTTTCTGGAAGACAGTCTTAAGGGTTGTATTCAGCAGCCTGGGAAAAGGGTAGATGAAATATGTTTAATTGATCCAGGTATTTCCTTTAAGAAGGTCTATCTATACTTTTTAAGTAACAAAAAAATGACTTATGGAAAGTGTCCATTTACATAAGTAACATAAGTATTTTTAGTGTAGGAATGTGCTTTGTATTTTTTCAGAGTAACAGCCTTATTATAAAACACTCATGGAAGTTAATTCATCTTTATACTCTACACTTTCATGAGATTTATTATATAAAAGAAGCTACTCATTAAACTATAGTAGGGCCAGTAAGACATTTCTAGAGGGTTTTTAATCAAAAAGTTTACTGAGATCTTAGTGACCTTCTATTTAATTTCACCAGGATTTTGAAAGATAATTTTTTAAAAGCTGCATAGAACATATGACTACTTTCAAGGTCTTAAGTTAGAACTTAGAAGAATTTAAAATGTGACAGAAACCCTGTTTTTACCTTTTTTTAACAGTTGTATTGAGGTAAAATGGACATATGATAAACAGCACGTATTTGAGGTATATACTTGCTAAGTTTTGACATAATGTACAGACTGGTGAAACCATCAACCTTAATCAGGATAACAAATAATATCTATCACCCCCAAACATTTTCTTGTGTCCTTTGTAATAGCTCCTTTTTGCCCCTTTCTGTCCCTCTACCTATTCCCAGGCAACCACTGATCTGCTTTCGATCACTATACATGAATTTGTATTTTCTAAAATTTGAATCTCTCTTTTATTTTTTTAAAGATTTATTTATTTATTAGAGTGCTAGAGAGCATGAGGGGTGGGGGAGGGAGAAGGAGAAGGAGAAGGAGAGAAGCAGACTCCCCTCTGAGGGCGGATCCTGACCACTGGCTTGATCTCACCACCCTGATCATGACCTGAGCCGAAATCAAGAGTCAAATGCTCAACTGACTGAGTCACCCAGGTGCCCCAAATCTTTCTTTTAAATAGGGAAAATAATATTTGAGACTTTTAAATCTTTAAAAACATTTTAGATTTGATTCTTTACGTCTCTGATTACATGTAGTTTAAGAACTTGAAGATGGAAGACCTAGTCCCCTAATAGCCAAAGAAGCCAGGATGTAGATTTAATCAGAAACCATGTAGGAATGACTGCCTAATTATAGTCTGATTCATTAAACACTTTCTCTTCTCTCCCTTTCCCCAGTGCCTAAAAAGGGGGGGAAATTGTAGGGATGAATGGAAAACTTGTGATTTTGCCATTAATAAATTTTTACATGTTAATGGTTAGCACAACAGAACTAAAAATAGTGTTTAGACTTTGGGCCAAATAATTATGCAATCTACCTACGTAGATTACTTAAACCGGAAATCCAGTGTTTTAAAGAGTCAAGCCAGAATTTGTAAATGTGTAATGGAAAGATCTGAAATAAACTTTTTAAAGCTCTCTAGGCTGGGAATTTATAACAAAACCATTATTCACTGAAAATCTCTGTGTGTATATATTTGTGTGCTCTACCAAAATGAGAAAACTTATTAAGTATTTAAAGTATAATTTAAGTTACCACCTACTGTAAGCTAATACTTTACAATATCAAAACTACCAAACATGGAAAGCCAAAAGTGTTTATGAATGTAGATAATTTCTTTTTTTTGCATTTTAACTTGTACTTTTAGTAATGTTTTCATTGGTTTGAAGCTGACAAAGTATAACGTATTAACATTTATGAAGTATTAGAATAGAAATATAAATTGCACCAGAAGTATTGTGAAAGAAGAAGGGTAAATGGCCACTTATAGAAGAAAGAATCTGGGTGAGATTTCATTTATGTTGCCATTTGTGTTGTGGACTGCTTTAAATACTTAGAAGGCAAAAAAGACCTGAAAGATACCTGGCTCTGCAGATGTTATTTTTGTATGTTGTGAAGTAAAAAAAGAATTAGGTAGAGGTTTGGAAAGATCATAATATTACTTTTTCTAAAATTATTTTAATGTTTTTCTGTGTAAATTGTCCTTTGTTATCATTCTAATTAACATCAAAAGATTTCAATGGTTCGGCTCCTGGCTGTCTTAGTCAGAGGATTGTGTGACTCTTGATCTTGGGGTTGTGAGTTTGAGCTCCATGTTGGGTGTAGAGATTACTTTTTAAAAATTGGAAAAAAAATTTCAATGGTCAATTTTTTATTATACAGATTGCTTTCAATAGATATGCCTATTATTCAGGTCTTCTATTTTAAAGTGCACAAAGTATCACTATACCTACTCTCTTGGGCTGAATATTTATTTTATTTTTAAAGGTTTAATGAAGAGGCTAGAGGAGGAGATAAAATTTAATTCTTATATGGTAACTGAAAAATTTCCTAAAGAATTAGAGAGCAAGAAAAAAGAATTGCATTTTTTACAAAAAGTGGTTTCAGAGCCTGCCATGGGCCATTCTGATCTTCTTGAGCTTGAATCTAAAGTAAGTGACAATCATCTTCTTTTTATAGCTCCCAATTTTATCTCATCCCCAGTCCTGTGAAAATTATGTGAACTGCTTTCTATAGTGTCCTACCCTTGACTCTTAAGTTAACCTGTGCTGAGTTGACAGCTTTTATGAGGAGTTCTTTGTGAGAAATTGTAGCATGTAATAATGCTGTTACTTAATCCACATGATGTTATAAAGACTTAGTCAACTGATTAGGAATTAAGTAGCTTGAAGATGTGAATTAATGCATATGATTTACTCATAGGTTTATGTATTCGTAATATAATCATTTAGATGGTAAATTTTAAAATATTTCACATATCATTAATTTTTATTTCCAAAAATAATAATATAGCAATTTTATATTTAAAGCTAAAATGTTTGTATTAGCCTTTTATGCCTGCTTTGGAATTACTAAACTTTCTTGTAATGCTTATTGAAACCTGGTTTTATGTTATAAAATTTTTGTACCATAGAAATAAAGCACCAATCAGATGTGTATTCTTAAAAAATAACAATTAAATATTATGACGATTGAAAGATTTTGATTTGCTAATCCTTTAATGTGCTTAATATGTGTTCAATAGCCACTATAAATAAATACATAATTCTGACCACTTTATTCTTTTAATTTACTTATAGAAATTACATGTCCAAGTGAGATTTGGCTCAAATTTAATGTCATACAATTAACAGGAGAACTCTAGTCTTTTCAAAAGATAGATATACTGAAAGCCATGTGATCTTTTTTTTTATTACTTGAGGGACTATATGCTTCTGTTGGCTTTATTCACTTTTATTTTATTATATTTGATAAAGGATTAATGAGTAGGATAAATGGCAACTATCATCAAATCACAGATCATTAGAACAGGAAGCGTTTTTAGATGTCATCCATGTCAGCTCTCAGTTGGGTTCATGAATTCCTTGAACTAAATCCCTGGGGAATGTTAGTCTGGATTTGCTTTATCACTTGCAGTGACTTGAAAGTCACAAGCTAGGTGAGGGGTAACTTCAGATTTGTAGAAATTGATAATAATGTACAAATATTTCACATAGAATACTTTAGTATAATTTAAACATAGATGGTTATATAAGTCATCAAAATATGTAAATATATATCATGAACTATGAAATGTAAATTTTTCTAAAAATAATCATAACAGCCCGCTTATAATATTAATGAACCTGTTTCTCCCATGAAATCACTGATGATAAGAACAGTAAATTCAAAGCTTGGTTTGGCCAGATGTCACTTAGTTTGTATAATCATAGGAAGAGTTTTAACCTTCTTTCATACTGTTTTAGATAAATGAAATAAACACACAGATCAATCAGCTGATTGAAAAGAAAATGATGAGAAATGAGCCAATTGAAGGCAAACTCTCACTATATAGGCAACAGGTGAGACCACTCTTTTGGCCTTCATATTTAGATCTTTCATCTTATTGGTGAACATCTTTGTAAAAACCCCAGGCTGTGTTGTGGATAGTCTTAAAGAAGGAGGTAAGGAATAAATATTCTTCTCTTATTGCTAATCTCCGGATTATAACAAAGAATTTGTGGAAAAGGCACAAAAGATGCATGTTCAAGTTTGAAATTCAATACACCTGGATCATGCTTAGTTTCCTTACCGTCTGCCAACTGTGGTAATGGAGCTGTTTGTGTTTCTGTCTGTTGAGTGTGAAACTTGAGTTTTTAAATGAAAGCTTACCTTAAGTGGTATAAAATCAAAATATTTACAATCTTTAATCATTAAAGGCAATATAGCTTTTCAGGTTTAAAGTTAGTTTGCAAGTATAGAATAAGTTAAATTTTAGTGCTAAGGCATTTATCATTTTATCCACACTATTAGATTGTGAGGGTATAAATGTTGTTCTGTATTTCGAAACAAAAGGTTCAAATGAAAGCCATGGATTATCTGAAAAGAACCCAGTCAGGAGGAGTTTAGTGTGATGAGCATTTTGCAACCTCAGAAAATATTGAGCTGCATAACAAAGCATTTTTCACAGATGCTAAAATTTTTTTTTAGTTGCTAAAATTTTTAAAAACCTTTTTATACTGGAGAATTAACATATACAAAGGTAGAGAAAATAGCCCAATAAACTCTCATGTGTCCCAGACTATAACAATCACAGCCATTCTTGTTTCACTAAAGCCCCAGACCTAACTGGATTATTTTAAAGCAAATCTTAGACTTTATATCATTTCATCAATAAATATTTCAGAATGTATGTCTAAAAACTAAAGGCTTAAAAAAACTTAGCAGCATACCACATCTGAAAAATGTCATAATTCCTTGATATTGGCAAATATCCAGTCAGTGTTCACATTTCCTGGATTTTCTTTTTCTTTCTTTCTTTTTTTTTTTTAGTTGCTTTGTTTTAATTGGGATCCTTACAGAATTCATACACTGCATTTGATTGATATGTTTAAGTCTCTTTTAATCTGTAGATTCTCTTTGCCGCTTATTTATCTATTTAATAATTTTCTTGCAGTTAATTTATTGAAAAAACTTGTTTATCTATAACAGTGTCCTGTTGATACTGTTGATTCCTTCTTCATTTATTAGCTGGATTGCCTCTATAAAAGAAACGTCTCAGGCGCCTGGGTGGCTCAGTTGGTTGGGCGATCGGCTCGGTTGGGCGATCGGCTCGGGTCATGATCCTGGAGTCCCGGGATCGAGTCCCACATCGGGCTCCCTGCTCGGCGGGGAGTGTGCTTCTCCCTCTGACCCTTTTCCCTCTCATGCTATCTCTCATTCTCTCTCTCAAATAAATAAATAAAATCTTTAAAAAAAAAGAAACGTCTCAACAATTTGATTAAACTGAGCTGTAGTTCATGTAGGAAAGGCAGGCTGCATGCTTGATTCTTTATCAGTTTTCAAAAAGAATTGGTTTCCTCCAACTCATTTTCATTCTCCATCAATTAAGGTAGTTTTTCATTCTTTAGTTGCTTGCTTACTTAATGTCATGAATCATTGATGTAATTATATTTGGTAAGTTTAAAACATTTTCCTTAATGATGCTCAATTGTCCCATTTTTGGCTAGTAGGAGGCTTTTCAAGTAACTTCTGATTCCTTTTTAAGATTCTGTTTGTCTTTGATAATGTCCTTGCTTTCTGGTATGATTAAGATATTTCTGTGCTCATCTTTTATATTTCCTACCCTAGGCTTGGAATTAGACTTTCTTCT
This sequence comes from Zalophus californianus, assembly GCF_009762305.2. Taxonomy (NCBI): domain Eukaryota; kingdom Metazoa; phylum Chordata; class Mammalia; order Carnivora; family Otariidae; genus Zalophus; species Zalophus californianus. The sequence goes on from NC_045608.1 coordinate 8,220,077, forward strand.
ATGAGTCTGATTTGCTTTAGTAGGAAATAATATTTAGAGACTGAAATCTGGGTATTAGGACTTCTCATTGCTCCTGGGTGATCATTATTTTTAGGTCTTTTTAGTGGCCAAAGCTAAGAAATAGTTTTTTTTTTTTCTTTCTTCCTAATATACACCATGAGTTCATACTTACCCTTCCAGGTCAGATTCAAGGCTATTGGGCTTCTCACATCAATCTCACATCTTTCTCCTTATCCCACATGGAAAATTCTGGTTCTCAGTAACACTAACATAATTTAATTCATTATTTGCTTTAATCCACACTTTACACACAACCGTTTCAAAATAAAAGTAATAACACTACCACCAAAAATACGATTGCTGCTGAAAACTGTTTTTCAGTTTGTTTTGTCCTTAAGATATATCCCACTAGGAATAGACAAATTACTGTTTTAAAGTCACTTAGAATAGTTCTTCGATATGGTTATGCCACAAATTAAGCTGGATACGTATATATGTTTATTTTTATTTTTAGGGATTACTATTTATTTATTTACTTACTTTAGAGAGAGAGAGAGCATGCACTTGAGTAAGGGAAGGGGCAGAGGGAGAGGGAGAGAAAGAATCCTCAAACAGACTCCTCACTGAGTGCTGAGCCCAACCCAGGGCTCTATCCCAGGCCCCCAAGATTATGACCTGGGCTGAAATCCAGAGTTAGCCAATTAACCAACTAGGCCACCCAGGCACCCCTAGGGATTACTTTTTAGGGAATAATTTGTTTTATAATTATTTAAAATATTTACATGATTCCAAGTAAAATCTAAAAAATAAGAAATACTCGAAGGGGTTTCTAGCATCTACTCTGGTGCTGTCCACCCTAATCGTTCCTTCCCTCATAGGTAAATTTTAAAAATTTATACACTTTATTATCCCATTAAAAATAATAGTATATATACATAATAGATACAAAAATAATAGTATATGTACATTCATATATCTTCCTTCTTAGAGAAGGAAGAGCATATAATAATACACACCTTTATTTTCCATGCTTTTTAAGATTTTTTTTTTTAAGATTTTATTTATTTATTTGACACAGAGAGGAAGAGGGAGAGAGCAAGCACAAGCAGGGGGAGCAGCAGGCAGGGAAGAAGCAAGGCTCCCTGCTGAGCAAGGAGCCTGATGTGGGGCCCGACCCCAGGACCCTGGGATTATGACCTGAGCTGAAGGCAGACGCTTAACAGACTGAGTCACCCAGGCGCCCCGCTTTTTAAAATTCTTAATGATATGTGCTGGTGAATAGTAAAATAATCTTTATCCCTTTTTTTTTTTACAACTTTATTGAGATATAATTCACATACCATACAATTCACCTATATAAAATGCACAATTCAGTGATTTTCAGTATGTTTAGAGTTGTGCAACCATCACCACTATCAATTTTAGAACATTTTTATCATCTCAAAAAGAAATCCTTAACCCACTAGCAGTCACTTCCCATTTCCTTCCCAACCCTTAGCTCTAGGCAGCGAAACTGTCTATAGAATTGCCTGTCATGGACACTTCATACAAATGGAATCATACTATATGTGGTCCTTTGTGACTGGCTTCTTTCACTTAGCATAGCTTTTAAAGTTCATTCATGTTGTAGCATGAGTCAGTACTTCATTCTTTTTGTTATTGAATAATATTCCATTGTATGGCTAGATCAAAATTTTGTTTATTCATTTATCAGTTGATGGGCATTTGGGTTATTTCTAACTTTTGACTGTTATGAATAATGCTGCTATGAACTTTCTTATACGAGTGTTTGTATGAAAATATGTTTTCATTTCTCTTGAGTATATTCCTAGGAGTGGAATTGCTATTTCGTATGATAATTCTGTGTTTAACATTTTGAGGGAATGCCACTGTTTCCAAACCAGTCCCACCAACAGTGTATGAAGGTTTTGATTTCTCCACATCCTCGCCAACACTTGTTATTATCTGTTTTTTTTTTATTATAGCCATCTTAGTTGGTATGCTTATTCCTGTTCACAGTCACATAGTACCCCGTTGAGTGGGGTTCGTGCAGCCTGTCACCAGGTGGACATTTGGGTTGTTGCCTTTCTTTTGCTATTACAAATCATGCTTCAGTAGATAGCTTTTTGTTTATGTCTTTGCATATTTTTGCCGGTATTACCTTAAGGATATAGTCCCAGAGGTGAGATTGCTACATCAAAGGGTAAATGCATATGTAAGTTTGCTAGATATTGCCAAATTCCTCTCCATAGAGGTTGCAGCATTTCATGTTCCCACCTGCAGTGTAGGAGAGTGCCTGTTTCCTTGCTGCCTCCCAATAGAGTGTGTTGTTGAACTTTCAGAGTTTTGCCATCCTTGTAGATGAGACATCATATCCTGTGATAGTTTTAATTTTTATTTATCTTATTATAAACAAGGTTGAGCATCTTCTCACATGAGTAACAGTCATCTTAATTTCTTTTTCTGTGAATTGTCCCTTCATGTCTATATCCCCATTTTTCTCTAGAGTTGTTGGCCTTTTTTTCTTTATATATTAGAAAAATTTACTCTTGGGACACCTGGGTGGCTCAGTCAGATAAGCATCCGACTCTTGGTCTCAGCTCACACCTTGATCTCAGGGTCATGAGTTCAAGCCCCGTGTTGGGCTCTGTGCTGGGGGTGGAGCCTACTTCAAAAAAAGAAGAAAAAGAAGAAAAGAAATATTTACGCTTTGTCTTGCTTATAACTGTAACATTTTCCCCCAGTTTGGTATTTGCCTTTTTACTTTGTTTACAGTGTTATGTCACCATGGGAAAGTTCTTTATTTTTATGAAATCAAATTTAATAGTTTTTTCTCTTATTATTTCAGGGTTTTTTTGGTTTTTTTTTAAAAGATTTTATTTACTTATTTGAGAGAGCGAGAATGAGAGAGAGAGAGAGAGCACATGAGAGGGGGGAGGGTCAGAGGGAGAAGCAGACTCCCTGCTGAGCAGGGAGCACGATGCGGGACTCGATCCCGGGACTCCAGGATCATGACCAGAGCTGAAGGCAGTCGCTTAACGAACTGAGCCACCCAGGCGCCCATTATTTCAGGTTTTGAGGCATATTTAGGAACATTTTTCCATCTTACAAGTTATAGAGAAATTTACTCAAGTTTTCTTTTTGGACTTCTCTGTTTAATTTTTTATATTTAAATTCTCTGATCTATTTAGAATTGTTTTCTGGTGTATGCTATTTATTGTGTATAGCTATCCAATTATCTAATTGTCCCAATACCAGTTATTAAAAAGTCCATTTTTCCCTCTATGGATTTGAGATTCTGTTTTTTCTAATTTAAAAATGCTATTGGATTTATTTCTATATTTTCTATTTTTCCATTGGCTTGTCTGTTCAGGTACTCAACTTATTTACAGAAGCTTTATAATCAAGTTCAAATAACTGATAAAAGTAGCCACCTTCACCCCCAGTTGCTGTACTTTTTCAGGGTTTTCCTTACAATTCTTATTTATATGTTCTTTCAGTAAACTTTATTATCAACTTGTCCAGCTCTTGAAAAAAATAATTTTTTTTACTCATTGGGTTTGCTTTTTATTTATCACCTACCTCCGAACTTACATCTTTATGATATTTGAGTCTTCCCATCTAAGAACATGTTATGTGTCTCCATTTGTTCAAGTTTATTTTTTGGTCTTTCAGGAGTGTTTGTTTTCCTCAACATTTTGGAACTTCTCTTGCTTACATATTTTATTTTATTTTTTGCTCTTATAATTGAGGGCTTTTTTTTCCTTATGTCTTCTTCCTGATTTGTCTATAAGTGCTATTGATTTGTTTACTGTAGTTTTCCCATAGATTCTCTTGGGTTTTTTAGGTATATAATCATATACTATGAAAATTCCAACTTCTCCTGTCAAATTCTTACGCTTCAGATTGCTTTCTTTCATCTAATGGTATGAGCAGATATCTTCAACATAATATTAAATTATTGTGGAGATAGTGGGCATTTTTACCTTGTTCCAGATTTAGTAGGAGATACTCTCATGTTTCTCTCTTAAATAAGATCCTGGTTTGGGCTGAGTTTTATATTTATTTTATCATGTTAAGGAAGTATAGCATTGATTCCTGTATGATTATGGTACTCTTATCATTCCTTCTCTGTCTCTCTCTCTCTTTTTTTTTTTTTTGCTAGAATAATCCCATAGAGAGAAACATTCCTTCATCATCTGTCTTTCATTTTTTAAACAGAGAGAATAGACTTGTTTAAAGGGTTTGCATTAGAGATTTCCCCTCCCCTGTCAAATTTGTGTGAAGAAAATATTTGTACTATTTCACTTAAGAGGACAGTTTGACTAATGTTTTTCTTAAACTAGTACCGCCATGGTTCATTTAAGGAAATCCCCCAAGACTTGCTAAGTAATATAAAGTGCTGCATTCATGGCTAAGAGCAGCCATTTGGATTGTGTAAAACATTGGCCTAATTCTGGTGAGTCACATATTTGATTTTAAACCTGCACTTTATTTATTAGAATGCACCAAATAAAGTAGATGTTTTAATATTTCATTTTCAAAGTATGGATATTGAATTTAAGTAAGATAATCTGTGTTGTAGTTTTGAGAGTAAGACATTCTTGTTTTCTTTCAGTGAAAGGAAACCTACCATGCAGAAAAATAAAAGACTTAAGGAGAGCTTCTCTTTACTTACCTAGAAAGCATCTTCATTAATGTTTGAGTGTTATTTGACAATATTTTAATATTTTTATTACTACTCTATTTTGTTTCTCTGCTGATATAGCCTATATTTTCAGGGCTTTTGTCTTCCAAATGTTTTGGGGTTGATATTTAGTATACATTGCATACTCATATTAAACAGATAACTGATGATGACAGGTAGTAGGGCAAAGGATATTGGTTAGGAGAAGCCAACCTGATATTCAAAATTTCGCTTGGTAAATCTAAAAAATTTATCTTTCACAAGATAATAGAAAGTTGATTGTGTGTCTAACTTTACATTCATATTTAATGCTCAATTAGGCATCCATCATTTCTCGTAAAAAAGAAGCCAAAGCTGAGGAACTTCAGGAAGCAAAGGAGAAGTTAGCCAACCTAGAGAGAGAGGTGTCAGTGAAGACAAATCAGACCCGTGAATTTGATGGCACCGAAGTTTTGAAGGGAGATGAAGTAAGTTGAGGCGTCTAATGGGACAAGGATATAAATATTGTTTTTGTTTGAAAAATTCATGTTTTTTACTTTTTTGGTTTGAATATCAGTAATGGAAAGTTAATTTTATTTTGTAATACCTATTTATTTAAAACTGATAAGTCTTTGCAATAATATTAAGATATTCTTGCTTATAATGACATAGATCTTAGTGATTTTATGAGATAATGTTCCAAATTTTTACTTTTTAATTAAGCAAATTTATATTGGTTTTATTAATTATTAATATTAAATTATAAAAGTAAGGCAAAATGAGTAGGAACTAACAGATAAGACAAAAATTCATATTTGATAAATGTCATTCCAGAAAGGGTTGAGAAAATAATATCACTAAGTTACTCTGTCAGTAATGTGTATTTGGCCACTGGAACTGGCACCATTTAAATGATTTCATTGTAGATGCTTGTAAATTTTAAAAATACGACTCTATCTTGTGTTGCTGTATACTTAAATTTTTGAACAATGTTTTAACAGCTGTTATTTCATTTATCCGTCTGTCAGACTCGTGAGATTAGTAGGACAAGTAATATTGTCATTTGTGTATATGGCTAAACTTAAGCACCAAAAATATAATCCCCCATCTCATTTTCATAAAATTAGCTCAAGAAAGAATGAATAAATGAAGCAAAATATCTTGTCTTTAGTACAGTGCTTTTTTTTTTAAAGCAAATCAAGTGATAGGTGTTATTTTAATTCCCAATCATTGCCTGTACTTCACCACTTCTTATAGCTCATTTATTTTATATTAGCTTCTTTGCTACTAGGCCTCAGCAAAAGCTACTTCAAAAAGCTGCTCACATCCAAACTTCATTTTTGGCTTTGAATAGTTACCAAATTCATACTGTTACAAATTGGCAGTGAGCCTTTACTGTGCCAAACACAAGTGAGTTGTTCCCACGGTACCACTTTTCTCTGTGGTGTTTCTGATTGTAGCCTCCCAGTATGCTGTTAGCCTTCTGGGAAGTAGTAGATTTCAGCAGTCAGCATGTGACTGAAAAATTCCTTTGGCTTTTAACATCCACTTCCAGATTGCTTTAAGAGATGGGAATATTTTAAATGTTACTTGGAAGCTAACAGGTTGTGCTTTGTGACGTCCTTGCAATCCAGTGTGGGGGGGAGGTTAATTATGCAGTAATTTTGTTTTATAAGAGACCATGCTACCTCCTACCATTTTTGTCTTAAGAAAATGCTGCCCAATTGACGAGAAATATTAATTGCCGTGGTCACATTTGGCATGAATAGTGCAATGAATTTATAAATTCAGCATTAGATATTCTAGCTTCTATGCAGATGTGAGGGGGAAAGAACATGGTACCAACCTATTAAGTTTTATTTTTGATAAATTATAGTGAATAGGAGAAGTGTCTGATGACAGAAAAAGCATACTTTTTTTAAAGGGAAAAAAGATAACTTTGGAAATGATAAGGTCAACTTAATTTTTAAACAATATCTGGTCAGAAATTAGAACAAATCAAGTAAATCATTTGGCAGTTACTTAAAAGAACAGAAGGTATTGGGGAACATTAAGCATAATTTTGTAAAGAACAAATCTTGGTAGACCAGTTTTATTTTCCACTTTGATACAAAGTGATAGACCATATGGACAAAAGGGAGGAAGTTTGTTATACTTAAAATTATATAATATAGCTGGACTTCAGTGAGGTTTCATTTGGTATCACATGGTAATCACCAAAAAATCATGTTTTTTGCCAACCATCTGTTAACACAGATGGTGAGAGGGTATCAAGTAGTAGCATGGCATTTAGAAAGAATAACTATACCGGGAGTCACAAATAAGAGAATGAGGAAGGGGGGCCTAACATTAATTGAGCACTTTTTATACAAGGCTCTGTGCTAGATGCCCTGCAAACACATACTTCTTTACTTCTTATATTCTTGTTACTGTTATTTCCATTTTACAATTGAGTGAAGCTCAGGGAAATATAGATGCACTTATAGGTAATAAGTGGCCAACCTGGAATCCAGGTCTTTCTCACATATTCCTGTTGACCTTGAGCAAATCACTTCTCCATCTATAAAATGGGGGTGACTGCTCTTCACTATCATTATGAAGAACACACGAAATAATGGATGTCAAAGCTTCCAAGAAACTGGAAGTTTCAGTCAACATATATCTGGCATCTGGAAGTCATCATTCCTATGGGCCTCATGTTACTTACTACATGTGTGAAAGACAGTATAGTGGAATGGTGAAAGGCACAGGCTCTAGAATGTGGTTGGTTGAGTGCATATCCTGAATTTGTCATCTTACCGGATGGGTAACCTTGGGCAGCTTCCGTAACCTCTTTGTGCTCAGCTGTAAAATGTGACTGTTATCACTGTATACCTCCTAGAATTATAATTGTACAGATGACAATTATACAATTTTTCAGTTAATACCTGAAAAGTTCTTAGAATAGCACGAGCACATGCTGAGTGCTCAGTGTTAGCTCTTGTTATTTTTATATTTTTGTCAGTCACTTGAATGAAGAATTTGAAAGCTAAGAATATAGTTTACAGCTTAAAACTTGAAATTAGTATTTTCTAAACTGGGTGCAATTCAGTAGAAATAAATATGAAATAGTTTTTGTTTATGGATACCTAATTTGCACGGACTCAAAATGGGATAACACTAATGATAGTCATTTTGGCTGCTATTCACTGAGCAGTTACTGTGTGCTCAATCTTTAAAAACATATCCTTGATGACGGTTGCACAATGATGTGAATATACTTAATGCCACAGAGCTGTACACTTAAAAATGGTTAAAAGGACACATTTTATACTATGTGTGTTTAACCACAATAAAACACACATGCAATATATCCTAATTCATCCTCTCAAACCTGTGAGGTAAATATTATCTCCATTTTGTGATTGGGGAAATAGGCTTAGAGAAATTTCAGTAACTTGCCTAAAGTCACAGTTAGTGAGTTGCAGAGTAAGGATTTGAACTCAGGTCTGACAGTCACTGACTGTTAGCTTGCTAGAATATGTGCTGCCGAAGCAAGCACACTGTTAGCTTGCTAGAAACTACGACAGCCATTTGTTTGGATGTAAACCTTCGTTCCTTGATTATCCCTATGTGGTTGGTTGATTAATCTTTTCTTGGAAAAATTTAGGAATGTGACTGTGTTAATACTACACATTTAGTAATTTACATTCCTTTGTCATTTTCTTTTTAGAGGTCAGCTAGCAGTTTTTAAAGTTCGGTATTGAAGTATGCATTTTGATGCTTCCTACTGCTGTTAAAGTTAATATTCCAGATGTTACATTTCGTCTGAGAATTTTAGCTCTTCTGTTTGCAGATGACAAGTGCATTTGTTCTTCACTAGACTTTTTCATTAGTATTCCCTGGATGTTTCTTATTAATAAAAGATAAAGTGTCTAAAAATGCTCCTCTTTTTCATTGTACTTTGGTTATCACTTGAACATTTTATTTTCATTGTATTGCCTTGCTTAATTATGGCAGTAGGCACAGGAATGTGTTTATCTCTTATTGTACCAGACTTCTGACACGGGTAGGAATTTCTTGAACTGTTGAAATTATCTTCTCAGTGGTAGAGATTTTCTTATCAGTCTAGTCTATCTTGATTTCTTTCTTTTCACACCAGTATTTGGTAGGTGATGAGAAGGTTAAATTTAGACACTATAGTCTCTTAACATAACTAAAAATTGATGATAATGAATGTTGTTTTTTTTTTAAGATTTTTTTTTATTTATTTGAGAGAGAGAATGAGAGATAGAGAGCACGAGAGGGAAGAGGGTCAGAGGGAGAAGCAGACTCCCTGCTGAGTAGGGAGCCTGATGTGGGACTTGATCCCGGGACTCCAGGATCATGACCTGAGCCGAAGGCAGTTGCTTAACCAACTGAGCCACCCAGGCGCCCAGAATGTCTGTTTTTTTATATCTTGAGGTTTTTTATATCGGATTTTAGTATGTAATAACTAGATATAGGGACGCCTGGGTGGCTCAGTAAGCGACTGCCTTTGGCTCAGGTCATGATCCCACGGTCCTGGGATTGAGCCCAGAATTGAGCCCCACATTGGGCTCCCTGTTTAGGGGGGAGCCTGCTTCTCTCTTTCCCTCTGCTGCTCCCCCTGCTTGTGCTCTCTCTGTCTGTGTCAAATTAATTAATTAATTAATTTAAAAAAAAAACCCAAGTATAAATCTAGTTGAATTGATATTCTCAAAGAATTTTGAATGCTGTCATCTCTGAAAGCAGTTACCCAAAAATGCCATGAAGCTTTGTCCTTGATACCAACCTGTTTATTATTCTTATCAATAATTTAGATTAATTAATAGTTAATGTTTATTATGCAGGTACAATGTGCCAGACATCATCCTAGGCTTATTATATACATTATCTTATTTATTTCATTGAACAACTCTAAGAGACAGTTATGATCATTATTCCTAGTTTTTACAGATATGGGAACTAAGGCACATGGAGGATATGTGATAACTTACCCAAGATCACGTGGCTAGTAAGTAGTAGTACCATGATTGGAATTGAGGTGGTCTCCCTCCAGAACCCTTAATAATTTTCACATGACAGGAAGCTAGAAGGAATAGTCAGCCTGAGAGAGATGATAGAATTAGGGTTCAAAGTCATTTTGGGAGGCAGGAGCTTTGTGCTAAAACAAACAAAATGCCATTAACAGGATTATGAATACAATGTTGTAGAATTTGAGTTTTGTCTGCCATCTCAACATACCACCCATGAGTAATGCAGCATTAGAAAACAAATTATTATACTCTATTAATAAAAATGTAATATTCTATTTATGGTGAAATGGTGAAATTATGCCTGGAATACTATTTTACATTTTTGGCATATATTTTAAGAAGGACATAGTCAAGGCAGAGTCCAGATGAAGGTAACCAAAATGGATGAAAGTCTGGCAATTTTCATAGAAAGAATTGATTAGGTATTAACTGAGAACAAAAAAAAGAAGGCATAATAGAATTGCACTTAAATTTCAAAAGGATTATAGAAAGGATGGTGTGCATAAAAAGACTTAACATAGCAGGCCTGAAACTGCTATTCTTAGAAAATCTTGTTTGCAAGATTGGCCCTTGGCTGGCATCTAGGAACTTGGAATTTAGAAAGATTCCCTCCACTCCCTGATAAGAATTGCTCACTGTGCCTAAACTGTATATACAAAGAATGTGGTTTATTTTGAACACCTGCTTTCCTTCTCAGAGCCTGAACTTTGGTAAGGGCTAGACAGAGAGTATGCCTCCGTGACCAGACCAAATGCCTGGGTGCTGAGTCTCTAATGAACTTACCTGGTTGGCAGCATTTCATGCATATTGTTATAACTCACTGCTGGAGGAATTAAGGGAGAAGACTCTTGGAAGCTTGCCCCTGGTTTCCTCTGGATTTCACCTCATGTGCCTTTTCCCTTTGCTGGTTTTGCTTTTATGTTTTCATTGTAATAAATCATTGCCAAGAGTATGACTATAGGCTGAGTTCTGTGAGTCCTCCTAGCAAATCATTGAACCTGGGCATGGTCTTGGGGACCCCTGATACAGATGGATTAGTATTCTTCTTATTTGTTTGACAGAAGGCAGAATTAGGACCAATGGTGAGAAAGAAATATTTGATTGGCTATAAGGGAAAATTTCTACAACTTAAGCTTTCTTCAGTAGTGAGGCAGGCTGCTTTGGTGAAGTAGAGTGCTCCACCATTTAAAATATTATGACAGAAGCTGGATGAGGGACATTTTAGAAGTAATGTGTGCATTTAGTAGGAAAAAAGATTGGACTGGATCAATGTTTTGGATTTTTTTTAATCTTAAAAAATATGATTATACAAGTAATACCTGAATGTGTTCTTGTGGTGTGAAAATCAAACAACACACATAAAGTAAAAGTCTTCCTTGACTACCTCCCACCCCCAATCTGAGTCCCTCAGTCCCTTTACCAGAGAGAACCACTGCTTCCAGTTTTGTGTACCTTTCAGCCCTTGCTCTAAGGATAGACATAGATAATACTGTTTTGTGGGTTTTTAAAAATATAAATGGTTTTATACTGTGTTTATTGTACAACTTGCTTTTAATAAAATGTTTTGGAGATTTTTCCATGTCAGTAAATGAGGAGGTTAAGAGAGTTCTGTGGAGGTTAAAAGAATCAGCTCTGGAGCCAGAACACCTGTGTGCAGATCTCTGCTCTGCCACCCAGCAGCTTTTCAGCCTCAACGTGTTACCGAACTCCTCCGTGCCTCAGTTTCCTTGTCTATAAAGTGGTGTAACTGCTGTGGAAAACAGTATGACAATTCTTCAAAAGTCAAACACAGAATTACCATATGACCCAAAAATTCCCCTCCTAGGTTAGAATCCTCACGTGGTTTTCTCTTAGGACTTTCTAAATGCAAATTATTGCAGTTATTCTAAGTTATGATAACTTGAATTATTTGGACAGGATTTTAAGTATTAAAATAAGTGACCTTAGTTTTCCATAATTTGGAGTGCTTTTAAAATGTTTGCATAGAATTACCTAACTTTACGCAGGATTCAGTGTAAAAAGGGACATAAAAACAGTATTATAGCAAAGTATAAGTTAATGGTCATACATTTGACTCTGAGTTGTTGTAAAAGATTGCTGTAGTCAGTATGATGTTTTTAAGATAATGTAATGAACTTAATTAAGGAGCATGTCTTCCAGAATAATACCCCTGTTATTTTTCCCTAGCTCACACTCCATGACCCTGAAACGTACTGCCATAGCACTCTGTTCCTGTGTGTTGTAACATACAACACACTTAAGAACACTTGTTCCGTTTCTGCTTCCCCTAAGAAAGCAGTAAGCTCCACGGCAGCAGGGGCTTATCTCTTGCTCACCATCATTTACTTTAATACCTGGCATGTAACAGGCACTTAGTAAATGTGTGGAAATCTGAAAGTATATAATGTAATCTAGATATATGTATGTTTTTCATCAGAAAAGTGATAATATTAAAAATGTCTTGGCACTTCTTTGTAGGCTTCAGTTGATAGGAAAAATTACTTATATTAACTCTTTGTCTTAACCATAGTTGTATATTTCATTGTATAAAGTTTTTTTATTTTTTTTAATTTTTTTTAAAGCTTTTATTTATTTTTTAGAGAGAGAGAGAGAGTGTGTGTGTGTGTATGTGGCTGGCAGTGGGAAAAGCAGGCTCCCCACTGACCAAGGAGCCCGATTTGGGACTCAATCCCAGGACCCTGGGATCATGACCTGAGCTGAAGGCAGACGCTTAACGGACTGAGCCACCCAGTCATCCTAGATAAAGTTGTTTTTAGATACCTGACCACAAACCTAAATTTGCCATTTAAACTGTTAGCCTCCATTAATTCTTTGGTAAGTACAAATTTTGCTATTTCATAGGTGGCAATCTGAGTGTGATGACTATCTCTCTTAATGGAAGGGCAAAGAAGAGAGTCTGTGCCTCTTGTAGTAGTCCCACATAGCTACTGATCTTTCCCATCTTAGTCATCTTGATATCTCTGAATCTCTGCTTTAACTATTTGAAAAAGCAAAGAAAAAATCAGCCCTGATGATGCAATGCTGGTACCCTTCCTAGAGTTGTCATTCAAATGAATGCATGCCTTTTGGTTCTGAACTTTTTTTAAAGATTTATTTATTTATTTTAGAGGGTCCACGGGAGGGGCAGAGGGAGAAAATCTCAAGCAGACTCCCGGCCGAGGGTGGAGCCGGATGCGGGGCTCCATCCCATCACCCATGAGATCACGACCTGATCTGAAACCAAAATCAGTCACTCAACTGACTGAGCCACCAAGGCGCCCCAGGGTCTGAACTTTTTTATAGTAACAAATGAACCTCTGGTTAAGGTTCTGTTGGAACCTTAACCTTTCATGTATTGAAGGTCACTCCTGGTTAATGGTGTATGAGTATAGAGCCCATTATATTTTGTTCCCTAACCATTGCAAGAAGCTCACTTGTTTTGCAGTTATGACTGCTTTAAAAATGTGCTTGGTCAAATAATGTTTATAAGAAGTTTTAGAGAGATCCCACCAATTCATTCTACAGCTACCGATAGAAATCCTAGAGCTAAATTGCAAAGATTATGAAATCTTCTTTAAATACTTCAAAGAGAAGCACAGTGAAGAAAAGGGAATCCTGGCAAGGTTTGCTGCAGCTGTCAGATCCCGAAAAATTAGGAATCAAATTTTGACACTTGTAATTGAATCATCCACCCTTCTAAGTGAGCCCAGGCAAACCTGTGATATTTTTAGAACCTTTCAAGTCACATTACACTCTTTAGAGTTCATAGCAGGACCCGAGGGCCCTAAAATTTCCCAAGAGATAGAACAAAACAGAATCAAATAAGTCTGGCTCAATTCACTGTGATAGAAGTAGTATATTATGCATGCAATCTAGCTAATGCCACAGTTGCAACCCAAAATTTGAAAACTTTTCATAGCAAAATGTTTTGAGAGTTAACTGCTTGGACAGCAGTTGAAAAATCCATTATGTCTAATATAGTAACAGCTGTGTAGTGGTGATTTGATTTATAATAGAAGCATTAGAGACCTTGATGGTGTGATTAACTGTGTTTCACAGATGGATGTTCCTGTGCCACAAGTTTCATTTAAGACATATGATAAGCATATAATAAGCAAGTTTCATTTAAGACCTATAATAAGACATATAATAAGCAATATATATGCTGGTATATATACTCTCTCAAAAGAATTAGCAATTAACTATCCACTACCATTTATAGGTAATTACATTGCTTATGCTTGGATTGGTAAAATTTTCTAATTTATTTTTTAATTTTTTAAAAAGATCTATTTATTTATTTGAGAGAGATTGCAAGTGAGCACAGGGGGGAGGGGCAGAGGGAGAGAGAATCTCAAGCCGACTCCACGCTGAGTGTGGACCCCCGGTGGCAGGGGGTTGATCCCAGGACCCTGAGATCATGACCTGAGCTGAAATCAAGAGTCAGACACTTAACCGACTGAGCCACTCAGGCGCCCCCAAATTTTCTAATTTAAAGCTAAAAACCTAATACTAACAGGTTGCAAAAGTTTAGAATTCTATTTGTATGTGTGTCTGTGTTGGCACTAGTTATGATGGGTGATTTGAAGACTATCATTTTAACAGAAAACAAAGATTGCTTTGAAACATTTTTTCTTGCCTTAAAACAAATATCTGAGACCAGACTTCAGGGAGTCCAAATGATTTATTCAGCATAACATGAAAAGACAGTCTCTTCGGGTTTTCTACAAGTCTGAATTCAGACAAAATAGAAGACACTGACAAATGGGTGAAAAATTCGTGATCATTGGGCTTGTTCATGCTACTCTTGAACAGTTGGTGTTACCTAATGTGACACCTAACTCTCTTGGACCTTTTTCTGTAGTTTTCCATGCTTAAAAATCATTTGATGAAGTAACTGACAAAGATGTGATTTAATTAAGAAATGGAAAATAGCATGCATATTGGACTAACAGGATTTGAGGACAAAAGTACTCATTCTAGTCCAGTTTTTCCAACTTGCTGAAATTTGGTGAGTTGTATTAATTTCTCTATAGGTTTCCTTTTCTGTAAAAGGGAAATAGTGTTTTTTCAAAAAAATAGATTTTTGTGGTTCTTGACCATATGAAGTATTTATTATATGGTTGTCTTGTAAGGTCCTCACAGCTAATTACTGTGAAAATAGTTTTCATGCCAGATACTGAGGTGGAAAATTTGCAGCAGGAGCAGAGAGATGCTTGTTTCTGCATAAATATCCAGATTGACACCTGGAATCTAATAATGCTTTTGAGTTCCAGATAAGCTTGAAAAGCATTTGTAAATGGTTATATACTTAAGGAAATAAGCTGCTTTGTCCATTTAAAAAGCTAGCCCAGATTTTGATCATTACTATTAAAAGTTCTAAGACATATTAAATGGTAAAAAGAGAAATAACATCTGGCAAATTCCATTTTGATCACCAAGGAATCTGTAAAATTAGTCCTGAAGCTAGAAGCTAGCTCTAGAAAGCTTTAATCTTACTGATCTCAGCATTTAAAATGATGGCTGTTCTTCATAAGTGACAAATTTAGGTAACGAATGTATATTGGTCCAAATGATTAGTAATAGCTGCTATAATGGACCTTCCTGCACAGTGGCAAGCTTTCTAGTTCACTTTAATGACAAATTTGCTTTATTAACCTGCTATAGTGAACTATAGAAAGCTTTTCCTTAATGTTCCACGAGTTTGTTGCTTATCTCCTATGCCAGAGTTCCTTTAAAAATTATTTTAAAAAATTCTTAAATTAAGTATTTAAAAAATAAATCCCAAAAAATTCACTCATAACTCTATCCGCCCAATACAACAGCTATTTTTATTTCTTAATTCTCTCCCAATCTTGGCTTATAAATATATATATATATATTCAAAATTTTTACATAGTTGTACTGAGAGTATATAGATTTGTAATTGCTTACAGTAGTAATTATTCTATTTTTTTAAGATTTTTTTTTAAATTTATATGAGAGAGAGAGAGAGAGAAACAGCATGAGAGGGGAGAGGATCAGAGGGAGAAGCAGGCTCCCCGCTGAGCTGGGAGCCTGATGTGGGACTCAATCCCAGGAGTCCAGGATCGTGACCTGAGCCAAAGGCAGTCGCTTAACCAACTGAGTCACCCAGGTGCACTAATTATTCTATTTTAGTTCTAAAGAGCATCCATCACACCTAGATTTTTACTTTTCTGCTTAATTACTTGACGTTTCTTTATTTCTTTACTATTTAGAAGAAACAGTTATCATCTCTTATTTTCTAGGTACTCCTTAACTATATTCAAACAGAATGACAGACATTATTAATCATTATCCATTATTCAATTTTTATAGAATTTTAGTATATTTTATAAATTTTATTTAAAAACTACCTAGTTTTGGGTGCCTGGGTGGCTCAGTTGGTTAAGCGACTGCCTTCGGCTCAAGTCATGATCCCGGGATCGAGTCCCACATCGGGCTCCCTGCTCAGTAAGGGAGCCTGCTTCTCCCTCTAAGCCTCCCCCCTCTCATGTACTCTCTCTCTCTCATTCTCTCTCTCAAATAAATAAATAAATCTTTAAAAAAAAAACAAAAACTACCTAGTTTTATTTTAGACAAATAATCATTCATTTTATAATGGTAACATTGTATATTTTGATCCTCAGAGGTTCTAAAAACCCTTTACATGGTAATAAAGTATTTTCAAGAATTGGCTACTATATGAAGACAAAACAGTAATTGCCTAAGGTCACTTTAAGTGGTGGAGCCAGGATTTGAAATTACATTGCTCTGACTCCAAAGCCTGTGATCTTAACACCTCTCTGAACTGCTTCTGTGACCTTGTTGTACTGCTCCTAGGACTTTAATGATTAAGTCCTAAATGAAATTATTTGTGACTTTTTGCTCATATAAATTGTTACAACATGGAATTATGAGTGAATTTGATTTTTAATACTCAAAGTCTATTCAAAATAAAATCTATCAGCTGTTAGGTTTTTGTTGGTGATGGGCTTTCTTTGAGGTGGGTTGTACTTTTAATTATACTTTTTTAAGATTGATACAAATATGTAGTTTAAAATAGTACTACAAAGCTTATAATGAAAATAATGATCCCCTTTCACATTCCCAAGTCATGCTTCCTTGAGGCAATCTCTCTTAATGCCTTTGGTTGTTTCTTGTAGTATTTACTTCTACATTTCTAAATAGCATGTTTGTGCTGAAACTTAAAATTTTTTTTTCCATTTTGGATATACTACCGTAGGAAATGAGGATTTAGCCTACACTTCTCATTACCTGTCTACCCCCATACCCGTTCTTCCATTCATTAGAGCCTCCCTATGATAATTTTTTTTAAGATTTTGTTTATTTATTTGACAGAGAGAGACACAGCAAGAGAGGGAACACAAGCAGGGGGAGTGGGAGAGGGAGAAGCAGGCTTCCCGCTGAGCAGGGAGCCCGATGCGGGGCTTGATCCCAGGACCCTGGGATCATGACCTGAGCCGAAGGCAGACGCTTAATGACTGAGCCACCCAGGCGCCCTCATTATGATAATTGTAGAAACACAGTTTACAGCTGAGCCACATAGTATACTATGATTACATATCCTTGTAGTCTTGTACACTTGTACACTGTAAAAAAAATTAATACTGACCTAATTTTTTTGTTTTTGTTTGGTTAGTTTTTTCATGTACCTATCACCCACTCAGCTCCAGACCTTCTGATAGAACTGTACAATTTATCTTAATATGGCATATGTTCATACACAGTAATCTGTTAATTATATTTTGTAAACGTTAGGTGTATTCTTTTTGGAGTCCCTCTCATTTTTCTGTTCCAGTTGGAAGATTTATATCTAGACTTGCTGTGAACCGTAGGCTTGTTGTAAACTGTAATCTGGGGCTTCATAGTCATCATCCTGGAATTTCTTTAACCATTCTCCTGTTTTGGATCCCCTGCTTTTCACATCCCAAGTCTTCTTTCTTGGTTTATTTCCTTGTTGTAATAGAGAATGTTCCTGAAGAGGGACTTAGAAGGTACATTTTTGAGAATCTTGCTTGTGTGAAACTGTCTTTATTCCATCTTCTTTATTCCATCTGTCTTTATTCCATCTTGTCTTTACTCCATTCCATACATGATTGATAGTTTGATGGAATGGTGAATTCTGGTTGAAAATCTTTTTCTTTTTTTTTTTAAGATTTTATTTATTTATTTGACAGAGACAGAGACAGCAAGAGCAGGAACACAAGCAGGGGGAGTGGAAGAGGGAGAAACAGGCTTCCTGCCGAGCAGGGAGCCCAATGTGGGACTCGATCCCAGCACCCTGGGATCTCGATCTGAGTGGAAGGCAGACGCTTAACGACTGAGCCACCCAGGTGCCCGAAAATCTTTTTCCCTGAGAATTTTGAAGACATTGTTCTTTTGTCTTCTAGTGTTCAGTGTTGCTGTCTGAGGCTGTTTTAATTCCCGGTCCTTTGATGTGACCTTTTATTGTTACTATTGTTATTTTACCTCTTCTTGAAACTTTTGGGATTTTCTCTTTACCTCTGATTTTCTAAATTTTTAAGGTTATGGGCTTAAATAATCTTTTCTTCTTTCATTGAGCTGGGAATTCTATTGGTCCTTTCAATTTAGAATCTTATTTTATATCCTTCAGTTCTGGGAGATTTTCTTGTATTATTTCTACTCTTTAAAAAAAATTCCGGGAGTGCCTGGGTGGCTGTCAGTTAGGCATCTGCCTTCGGTTCAGGTCACGATCCCAGGGTCCTAGGGTGGAGCTCTGAGTCTGGCTCTCTGCTCAGCAGGGAGCCTACTTCTCCCTCTCCCTCTGCCTGCTGCTCCCCCTGCTTTTACACTCTCTCTTTTTCTCTCTGTCAAATAAATAAATAAAATCTTTCTTTTTAAATTCTCTTCTTCTGGAACTCAGTGGTTAGATTTGGGACCTTCTATATTGATTCCTTAATGTTTATTTAATTTTCAAAATGGTTTATTTTTAAAAATGTGTTAAGTAAAAGTAGGTGACAATGTGTTTGTGTGTGTGTGTGTGTGTGTGTGTGTGTGTATCATATGTGAAGAGTAAAGAACAATGAGATCATGAACATATACTTAGCACTCAGCTTAGAAAAAGAAACTTTGAGGTTCTCTGTGTGCCTCTCCTTTATCCTATTTGATTTCCACCCCTCTAAGAGGTAACCACCAT
The DNA here is from genome assembly GCF_009762305.2 of Zalophus californianus. Lineage (NCBI taxonomy): Eukaryota > Metazoa > Chordata > Mammalia > Carnivora > Otariidae > Zalophus > Zalophus californianus. Next base: position 8,238,960 of record NC_045608.1, read on the forward strand.
CTCAAGTTAGGTATTTGGCGTTTTCTGACTCTTATTTGCTGTTTGACCACACATTTGTGTCCCTGAACTATATTGTTTAGTTTTCCTAAGCAATACTAATGGAAGCATACTCTGTATATTCTATAAGTTGCTTGTTTTGCTGTACATTATTTCTTGAACTTAAAATTGTTTACTTTCACTGTATATATGTAGTTGAATATACAACAATTTGTTGTGGTTTGTTTTCCAGTTTTTTGCTATTGCAGTGTTTCTGTCAACATTCTTATGTCTGTGACTATGAACAGAATTTCTCCAGAGCAGTGTTTAACTTTTTTCACAATGACACTTTAAAAAATTGATCATTGTTTAGCATACTGAGGTAAAAGGACAAGGCTGCATATAGCTGAGGGTGACTGGCTTGGGAGTTCTTTATAATATCTTGCCCAACTGCTGCAAAGTCTTAGTGGATTAATATCTTGGCATACACTTAATATTTGTGCCACATGAGCACACTGGAGCATACTGCATTTATGAAGCTCTGCTCTGGAGCAGTTCTATTCAAAGAGTTGTCTGAAGTCCTGTTTTAGCCCATAAACTGTTAGTTACTAATCCATGACCATATAAGTTGAACAGAAGCATTTAGAAACATTTATAGTAATGTGATGTTTCCTAAATATTTTTATTGTTTTATTTAAGTATCTACAAATGATTAGAAATTTTTAAAACTGCTCCATCACCGTAGGTAAGTTTGAGAAGCCCTGCTATTTATTGGAGTGGAGTTGGTGGGGCATAGGCTGAACACAGTGTCAACTGAAGTAGATATGAAGTGTTTTCCAAACTGTTGTTCTAAATTACAAATCCTCCATTTCCTGTGGTATACAGGTATTCCACTTTTTCCATATCTTCACCAACACTTAGTATTGAAGGACTTCTTTTTGCTATTTGGGTGGATGTTAAAATAGTATCTTACTGTGGTTTTAGTTTGTATTACTGATTACTAATGAGGTTGAGCATCTTTTAATATGTTTATTGGTCATCTTGGATTTCTCTTCTGCGAAGTGACTATTCAAGTATCTTATCCATTTTTCTATTGGATTATTTGTCTTTCATTTATTGATTTATAGGTTTAATTTATATATGTTGGATACAAATCGTTTGTTGGTTTAATGTGTTACCAATATGCTCTCCCAATTTGTGACTTATATTCCTAATCTTTTAATATATATTTTGATGAACAAAAATTCTTGATTTTAGCCAAGTTAAGTTTATTGATCATCTACTTTCAGTTTGTGCTTTTGCATCTTGTTTAATAAATCCTTTCCTATCTCAAAAGTATGGTGATATTTTCTTATATCCTAAAAGATGTTTATTTTATCTTTCACATTTAAGTCTGTAATCCAGTTGGAACTGATTTTTATATTTTATGAAGTAAGGGGTCCATTAATTGAAATTGTATTCTTTTCCCTCAAGTTTGCCACAGCAGCAGTCTACATACACACAATCCCTTTGAGAGCTTTAATAATTTTAAAAATACATAAAGGGTTCCTGAGACCAAAAAGTTTGAGAATCACTGTTACAGATCCACAGGAAAAATGAAAACTCCAATAAAAAAATGGGCCAAAGGCAAATCATTAAAAAAAATTCCCCTAGATGAATAATGAACATGACAAAAAAAGTTAATTTCCTTAATAAAGAAATGCAAATAAAAAGTAAAATACTATTTTAATTATCAAGTTGACAATTATTAAGGGCACTATAAATAGCCTTTGAAGGGCAGTTTGACAAAATATATCAAAACCTTATTTCCTTCTGACCATTTCTGGAAGTATGTCCTATAGCAATTGTTAAGAATGTTTCTGAAGTTTTAGCTTCAATATATTCATCATGGTTTTTTGTAACAATTTGAAAATTCAGAAATTATTTGAAATCCAAATGATAGTGAGAAGAAACTTCCAATGGATGAAAAACATTGATAATGTGTTTTCTGTCCTCTAATTCATCCAGGGTAGTAGATCCCTTAGACTGCTTTGATGGCCACCTATTGCTTAATTGTACATAACTATCATTAATCTGGCCCTGACTACCCTTCCCTTAGGTAGTTTGCCCTGTGAATGTCAAATAATAACCAATTAGCATAGAGCATATTGAGTAATTGGTGGGTTTGTTCTTCTACCAAAAATATTTATAGCTTTTAGCTTTTAAAAATAATTCTGGAGCACAGCATGATAAAGAAGAGAAAAATTGGCCTAGATAATACAGACGATAGCAGATGAACAGGGCTGATTTCATTTTGGGCACTTTGCCCAGGACACTTTTAATAGAACATATAGTTACTCTAGGGATTCTGAGTCTGTGGTTATGTCAGACTTACACATTTATTCTTTAAAAGGAAAAATTGCAAGTTATTGGTCTCTGGGTACATTGGTATGACTTAAATTTTTAAACCATTCCTATAATCCAGCCATTGATAATTTGCTGTGTGTGGGCTGGATTCCTTACTATTAAAACTAACTTAATCATGGAGAGAAAAATATTTTGAACTTCCTTCTTCTAAAACACAGTGGGTACTTCATTTCTTTCAAAGTTTAAGTCAAGTTTTAAAAGATTTCTAAACTAGGAATTAGATGGTTATTTTTATGTGAAAAATTTTTAATCTCACTATTGTTGAGGACTTTATTTGTATACTGAAAAATCAGTCAATTTGGAAATTGATTGGATTTCCAAATAAGGAAAAAAATCACTTACATTTTAGAAATGCTGTGCTTCCTATTTTACTACCTCACAATTTAGAATTATTGCCCTTATGTTTAGCCTTAAAAATTAGGAGGGAAAATAGCAACATGGTAGTAGAACTTACATTGGAATAGTGGCTTCAAGTGAATTTTTCCTTTTTCTGTTTTCCAAAATTTCAGTAATATGTTAATTACTATTACTATTATTATTTAGAGGGGGGAGAGGCAGGGGGTAGTGAGAGAGATAATATTAAGCAGGCTCCACGCCTGGTGCAGAGCCTGTCATGGCGCACGATCTCATGACCCCAAGATCATAAGGTAAGTCAGAATCAGGAGTTGGGATGCTTAATCTGTGGAGACACCCAGACTCCCCTACAAGGTAATTCTTTGAGAATCTTAGCCTTTTTAATACCCAATCCTTTTAAAGGTTAACTTGAGAAGCGTTATAAATAATTTTATAAATAATAAAAGTAATGGGGCGCCTGGGTGGCTCAGTCGGTTAAACATCTGACTCTTGATTTTGGCTCAGGTCATGATTTTGGGGTCAGGAGATCAAGCCCCACGTCAGGCTCCATGCTCAGCACAGAGTCTGCTTGAGATTCTCTCTCCCTCTCCCTCCTTTTATCCTCCCTCTGCTCACGCTTCTGTCACTAAAATAAATTTTAAAAATCTTTAAAAAAATAAAATAAAAATTTCAAAAAAAAAAAGAATTACCTTGTATTAGGTAAAATGGAAACTTGTTTTGAAGTGATGTGCTTAAATATAACAGGCCAAATTCTTACTTGGAAATTTTCTTTATAATGTAGTTAATAAAAGGATAGAGTAGGAAGAAAAATTATTTTATATAGTAAAAAAAATCTGAAAATTATTAGTATAATGGTACATATGAGGAAGGATTTTTTTTTTTTAAGTATTATGTTCTGTTTCAGAAATACCAGAAATTTCTCACATTTGCTTCTGGCATTTGCTTCTTATATCAAGCAATACTTTTAATGAGCCAGGATCTTTACACCTTCTGTTTCCTCTACCTGGAATGTTCTTCTTTGCCTCTTCCTCCTTCCTCCAACACACTCTTACTTCTTCAGTCTTGGCTTAAATGTAATTATTTTGAGAAGCTTGCCATAATCCACATCCCCTAAATCCCAAGACCCACTTTTCTTGCCTTCATCCCAACCCAGGCTAAACTCTTTTATTATTTTTTCTCAGGACCACTTTACTTCTTCATAATGCTCACCGTGGTTGTAAACCTCAGTTCAGTGTTTGTTTTTGCCATTATTTCCTTAAGCTTGGTGAGGGCAGGACTTCTGAGTATCTTGTTTAGAGTGTTATTCTCCATGTCTGGCATAGTGCCTAGTACATAGTAGTTAGTAAGTACTGTTTATCAAATGAATTACTTTAATTCCTATTCATTTCATTTGCTTTTCCAAACTATGGTTAATATTACTTAATAGTGGGGTCTTTCCATTAGAGTAGTTATAACTTTATATCATTAGTAGGTAAGTAGCTGAATTAAGCAACTGTAAGCTTCCACTAAGTTGGAATATTCTTAGCTTTTTAAGGTTTGGGATGAGTTTCATCCCAATGTCTCAGATGCTTCTTAGTGTATATGGTCAGAGTACATTTCTTAAATGATAAATAGTAGCTGCAAGTGTTAACTATTCTGGTTGGCTATATTAATCTCAGTAGATGCACTGCTGCCATAATAGTACAATATGCAAGAGATATGATAAGATCTCAGCCAGAGTGGGTTTCCTACTTTTTCTTCTTCTTCTCCTCCTCCTCCTTCTTCTTCTTCTCCTCCTTCTTTTTTAACCTTTTTACTTTTATAGGGTTGAGTTTCTGGTTTTTTAAATCCTTATTTGTAAAGCCCAAAACAAATAGCTTTTATATAAGGATTTACAATATTTAGATGGGTCCAAAAACTAAAATCTACACAAAATATTTTAATTAAGCAGTCTTTCCAAGTTTTCTAATGAAACTAAGTAATTATTATATACTTGTGATACCCATGTTGGACAGGAGACAATAAAATTTTTCTAATACAATGAGGTTATATATGTTTAGCAATGACTTTTCTACTCATGAGGTTATATGCTGTATTCTTTTATAGTTCAAACGATATGTCAGTAAACTTCGAAGCAAGAGTACAGTTTTCAAAAAGAAGCATCAAATAATAGCTGAATTTAAAGCTGAATTCGGTCTCTTGCAGAGGACAGAAGAACTTCTTAAGCAACGTCATGAAAATATTCAACATCAACTGGTAATACAATATTATCTTGCTGTGCTAGAAATATAAATGCCAGGAGGTTTATGGGTTATAGCTGTATACTGAGGTCATTGTTTTTAGAAAACACCATAAAATTATTAATGTTTTCTGATTAATTACAGAGATATCATATAAACTTACTTATTTTTTACTTATTTTAAAGATTTTATTTATTTTATTTTAGAGAGAGAGTGCACATGTGTGTGAGCAGGGGTGGGGCAGAGGGAGAGGGAGAGACCCTCAAGCAGACTCTGTGCTGAGCACCGATCCTGATGTGGGGCTTGATCTCATGACCCTGAGATCTTGACCTGAGCCGAAACCAAGAGTCAGATGCTTAACAAACTGAGCCACCCAGGCGCACCCTGATTCATTTAGTTTTTAATGTAGCGGTAAACACTAACTTTTTCACGTGTGCTGACTTTGGGGTAATTAATACAAGTTGAATTCCAAGTAGGTTTTTCTTTGATTAGCTAGTTAATATGAGAAAAATTATCATACCAAGAGAATGACTATAAAATATTTATTTATCGTGGCCTGCTGGGCAGAAATTTCTAAGCAACTATTTCCGGAGCTCTGGAAAGAAATATCTAGGAAAGATACCATATGGAAGTTTGCCTGCAAGCTTATTCCTTATGTGTTTGTGCCTTAGTTGTCAGAAAAGAGTTAAGCCCAGAGTAGTCCCTCTAACAGCAAAATCTCTCATTATGGACACCAGTTCCTCAGAATTTTCTTGATTTGGATTTTTGTTCCTTTCACCCACGGGGAAATTATTTCATCAGGATGTTGGTTTACCAGCTAGCATTAATATGGTGGATGTGAATGAAGTTTCAACCAGTCATGGTTAGTTGGCAATATGAACTTTGTGTCTCATGCTGTTAAATATTGTTTGCATCTAGGGAACTTCAGATAGAAAATTTACTGTGCATAATGGTACTACTTTCAAAATTGATAAGTAGTGATTATGTTATTGTTCACTTCAAAAATATTTTCCAATTTCCATTATGATTTCTTTGATCTATGGATTATTGCTTAAAACTAAATGTTGCTTAAAACCAAACATTTTCTGGTTACCTTTCTGTTATTGACTTCTACCTTATTTCCATTGTGACCAGAGAACATTCTGTGTAATCTTAGTCCTTTGAAATTTGTTGACTATTACATTATGGTCCAGCAAATGGTCTCTTTTGGTAATTGTCCCCATACAGTTGAGAAGAATGTGTATTCTGCCATTCCTGGGGATGGTATTCTCTATATGTCAATTCAGTCAACTGTGTTAACCATGATTTCAAATCTTCCATATTCCTATTGAGATTTTTGTCTGCTTGTTCCATAGTTACTAAGAGAGGTGTGTTAAAATTTCTATGGTTATTGCTTTGTCTGCTTCTTTTTTTAGTTCCATCAGTTTTTTCTTTACATTTTTTCTTAAGTTGGGTTCCTTGGAGCAGAGCCTGAGAGGGAATACTTTGTACAAGTGATTTATTGAGGGAGGGAGTGCCTTCAGAAGAAGGGGAGTGAAGGGAAGCAGATAGGGCAACAGAAAAGAGCCAAGCAAGGATGTAGTCCTGATTAGACAGCTTCATTTTGATTCTGTGAGGAACTTTGGAGCTCAGATTGCAGTGTGAAGTTGATTCCATCATGAGGCAAAGGGGCTGGCCTTTTTACTCCCATATCAGTCAGTCAGTGGCTGGTGGCAGGATATAACCTCCTAGCCCAATGGGAGGGCATTCTCTGGAGAAGGGGGCAACTGTGAACCTTTAGCAATCAACAACTGTCATGGCAGGTTGCAGATGATATCTGAGTGAGGCACCAACAACATCCATTACAATTCACCCCTTGTAATGCTGGGATCTACCTGTTTCTCATGTTAAATTTACTCCATTTAGGTATAGCTTCTACAGGATTCTGGTTGGTCATAATTTCTAGGAAAATTTGTAGGAGGAGGGTTAATAGGACAAATGAAAACTCTCATTGCTGCATTTGGTCCCAAGGGCATAGTAATACTCAACATCTTCTTCCTTTACCATTCTAGATTTCCCTCATGTTTGGCTAGCACCTTCACTGGTCTAAGTGACTTTCTTGGTGGGATGACCCAGTCCCTCATCTTAAAAGGTGTGGGACTCTAGGAACTGTGACCTTAGCAGGCTGTGGTTGCTGTACTCATTTATTGTTAAAACCCGGCATAGGAGTACCAAGATATGCCCTAATGGATCACCTGAGTGCCAAATATATTCCTATCTGCCCTTATTATATAGCAGCATTTGTATAGCATAATGACAGTATAATATAGTATAATGTCAGTATAATAACTCTTTTCTTTGCCTGATGGTCTACAGGCATCAGAAGCCCAAGTGACAAGATGGTAGCCAGAGCATTAAGTTTAAAGGCCTTTTAATGTGCTTTCTGGTGAAAGCATGCCCACTCTGGAAACCAGAACATCTACACCTATAAAGCCTAAAGGTGTCCAGAAGGGAAACATAATTCCCTAAGTGGATAAGTGGGCATCCTAGTGAGTGGTGACACTCATACTTTTATTCCGTAGTTCCAAGACCCATGGATTCTTTCTGTGTGCAACACAGCACCAAATGGTGGGCATTGGTTTAAAATGTACACTCCATCCATCCTGAAGAATAGAACTCATCCTCACAGACCATCAACTCTAAGCTGTACCTTAGTTGTACCTTCACAAGGCCCTTCTACCAGTCTATCAGGGTAATAGCTTCCTGGATGGTGTGATATGTGGTACGGTGACTGAATCCAATGGTCATGTGTCCACCACCATATCTCCTTTGCCATAAAGTAGTCCCATGGTCTGAGTGATATTATACGGAATTCCATATCAGTAGACCAGATACTCCGAGCCTTTGGATAGTGATGCTGGTTGAAGCACTGTGGGCAAGAAAAGCAAATACTTACCCAGAATCTGGGTCAGTCCAGGTCAGGATGAAATGTTGCCCTTTTCAAGGCAGAAAGATGATTGGTTTCCTCAAGGTATGATTCCATATCTAGAGCTCAGGGTTGGTCTCTCTATTGTTGCCAGGTCAGACATTTGGCAGTGGGAGTAGCTAGATGGCCAATGGCAAGAGAGAGCCCATGCTATTTGGCCGTTGCTTAGCCTCCATCTTTGCCAGCATAACCATTCTGTTCATAAGCCCATTGTCCAAGCACTGGGTGGCCAATGACAGAGGGTACCTGACATCTACTGGCCAAATCATCCTTTCCACTTGGTTGTTTAGTGCTCTCTTCTGCTTTGGACATTCCTAGTGGTCATTAGCATATGATGAAAAGAGAAAAGATCTTCACACTTAGTGTGTTTCTCCCGTAGGTCTATCTGCATGCCTCTTCCCCAGACCTCCATGTCCCTAGTCTTCCGATCCTGGTGCCTAATTCTCCCAGGCTCCTGACCAACAAGCTAAGCTATCTGCCACTGACCAGAGGATATAACATAATCTAGGGCAGTCCAAGATTCTCAAGTGAGTTCATGCAGGTATTCCATCCCGGACTCAGTAGTACCCTTTTTTAGAGCCCTGACTTTGTCATAGAATATATACAGCCTTCTCTGAAGTTTTGCCCTGCTAACAATTAAGTTGTGTGCCTGGTTTTCAGCTTCCTCTGCCCTTCAGCCATAGGAAATGAGGGTTTCTTTGAAGCCCCTAAGAAGGTTGTCTGACTTTATCACTTTGCTTTAAATTAATGATTAATATATTTGAGCCTGTCCTTTTATCTCTTCAACTATAAATGGAGCATAGCAACAGCCACCCCAATCCCACTGTCCCTTCCGTTATTATTTCTGCATACTTCCCAAATACCGGCAACATTGTCCTGGCTAGTGTGTCCCTGGGACAGTTCGGGAAGCAGCCACGAAGATGGGATTAGATGTACAAGAGATTTGCTGGAGGAAATATAGTGAAAGATAAAGGGAAGGGAGCAAGAGGAGGCAGAGAAAACCATTAGGCCCTAATGCAGGTCTAGCACCATAAAGGGAGAGAAAAGGAAGGAGGATTGTGTAGGAAGAGCCTCAGACTGCAGCACAGTTTTAGGAGAGTTTTGGTCAGGATGAGGGGGAGTTCCTGAGCCAGTCACCCACTAGAGGAGTACCCTGTCAGGCAGGAACAGGCCAGCACTAGTACTATTGCCATGCTCAATCATACTAGGAGCAGCCTGGGGGAAGCATGGCCTTAGTAGGAACATGATGGTGGATCCAGAGGGGCAGCAGTTATGGCTGTCAGTCAAGTCCGTTTCAGCAGGCTCTCCCGAAGGAGATCTGAGCAGTCCATTCTCATGACCACTACAGTCACCTTCCACTTATACTCTGCCTCAGTTCACCCTAAGTCTTAGCAATTGCACTGCTATAACATGCATAGGACTAACAACATTCACTCTGCCACCAGTGATGGACCCTTCAGTTCCATTCATTCATTGAGTAATCCCACTCTAGAAGCCCATTTTTATAGTTTTGTCAGGTTCTCTAAAAGCAGAACCTGAAACAATTCTTCTTCTTCACGTGATTAAGTCAGAGTGCTCTTAGGAGAAAGGAGGTGAAGGAACCAGAATTAAGTAGTGAGGAAAAGTGGATTCATTTGGAGTCCAGTTTCAGTCTGATCCCATGGGGAGCTCTAGAACACAAATTGCATCACAAAGTTAGTCTCATCTTTAGGTAAGAAAATTACCTTTTTGTACCCCACTGTCAGCCAGTCGTGTGCTGTGGACCCTTACTACCACCCAGGATGTGGTGTGATACAGTTCTTACTCAGCCAAGGGCACACTTTGAAGAAGGGGTAGCTGTAAGCCATTAATAGCCAATTCTCACAACAGCTAAGGGATAGGTACACTGGCCCACTAAGCAGAACAGGACAGAGCACCCACAATATCCACTGCAAATATCCTGAGATTATGTTATTAGTCCATACAAATCTAGTATCTTTACCTTCCCATTAAATTGGCCCTTTGATAATTAGGAAATATACTTTTTTTTATCTCATAATATCTTTTGCCTTAAAATATACTTATCTGTTATTAATACAGCCACACAAACTTTCTTCTAGTTAATGTTTAAAAAACATATATCTTTTGCATCCTTTCAACCTTTGTCCATCTTTATAATTATTGTATATATTTTATAAGAAATATATAGTTAGCTTTATAGGGGTGCCTGGGTGGCTCAGTCCATTGGGTGTCTGCCTTCATCATGGGTCATGGTCCCAGAGTCCTGGGATCGAGCCCCGCATCAGGCTCCCAGTTCGGGGGAGCCTGCTTCTTCCTCTCCCCACTGCTTATGTTCTCTCTCTCTCTCTCAAATAAATAATATCTTTTTTAAAAAATGAAATATATAGTTAGCTTTATGTTTTTATACAGTGTGGCAATCTTTGTCTTTTTTTTTCTTCCAAGATTTTATTTAAATTGTTAGTTAACATATAGTATAGTATTAGTTTCAGGGGTAGAATTTAGTGATTCATCACTTACATATTATAACACCCAGTGCTCATTACAAGTGCCCCCCCTTAATGCCCATCACCCATTTACCCCATTCCCTCACCCACCTCCCCTCTAGCAACCCTCAGTTTGTTCCCTATTGTTAAGAGTGTCTTATGGTTTGCCTCCCTCTCTGTTTTTATCTTATTTTATTTTTCCTTCCCTTCCCCTATGTTCATCTGTTTTGTTTCTTAAATTCCACATGTGAGTGAAATCATATGGTATTTGTCTTTCTCTGACTGATTTATTTTGCTTAGCATTATGCACTCTAGTTCTATCCGGCAATCTTTGTCTTTTCACTGAAGAATTTAATCTCTTTACATTTAATGTAATTACTGATTTTTCAGTTTTCTCTATGTTCCATCATTTCTTCATTCCTTTTTCTCCTCTGCTTATGCCAGAAACTATAACATGCACCTTTGACTGATTACAGTCTTTCTTATTTTACTATATCCTGGGCAATGAAAGAAACTTCTAACACTTTAGCTCCATTTACCTCTTTCTCATATTTTGTGCTATTGTGGATATATATTTTTAAGTTCTATATATAACTTGAAACCCACATGATATTATTGTATTTAATATTATTCTAGATTTATCTGTTTCATGGCTCTTTCCTTCTTACATCATTATTCTACTGGAATCTCGTTTTCAATATTTCATTTAGTGTAGGTCTGCTGGTGATAAATCCTCTCAATTTTTGTTTTTCTTAAAACATCTTTTTTTTTTTTTTTTGAGGACAGCTGTCCACTTTATTAGCCAGCAGCTGGCCTGCAGGGCTCCCTAGGGCCCACTCTTAAAACATCTTTATTGCACCTTCATTTTGAAGCACATTTTCACTGAATATAGAATTCTTGGGTGGCAGTTATTTTCTTTCAGCACTTATTTTAAAGATTGAATTCCTTTGGCTTCTGGCTTCAATTATTGCTTGTTGTTTTTTAAGGTAGTATGTTATTCTCTGGTTGCTAGGACTTTTTTTTTTCTGTGTTTGGTTTTTCAGCAATTTTGCTATGATTTTCCTAGGTTTTTCTTTATTTATCTGGCTTGGGGTCTGTGAAGCTTCTTAAATCTGTGGCCTTAATGTCTTTTGTCAGTTTCTGAAAAGTTCTCAGCCACTATTTCTTTAAATATTATAATCTCATCCTCTTCTCTCCTTTCCTTGTGTTACAGTTAAAGTTACATGTATATTAGGCTTTTTCACTATTTACCATGTTTATTATGGTTTTGTGTTTTGCTTTTTTTTTTTTAATTTAGTTATTTATTTTTAGAGATAGAGCATGAGCAGGGGGAGAGGCAGAGGGAGAGAGAGAATCTTAAGCAGGCTTCATGCTCAGCCCATGGGGGGGCTCAATCCCAGAACCCTGAGGTCATGATCTGAGCCAAAATCAAGAGTCGGCTGCCTAATGGACTGAGATACCCAGGCACTCCATTTTGCCCCCCCACCGTTTCCCATTATTTTTGCTCTCTCTGACTTAATCTGAATTTTTTCCTGCTGTGCCATCTTCTAATTCATTAATCTTTTGTGTTGAATCTGCTATGTAAACCATGTATTGAATTCTGAATATCACTTATTACCTTTCTCAGTTCTAGAATTGCCATTTGATTTTATTTTATAGGTTCCAGTTATCTGTAACATTCTCCAACTTTTCATTTATTGTCTTGAATATAATAATCACAGCTACTTTAAATGTCCTATCTGATAAATTCATCTGGGTGTCTTTCTATTATCTGTATTTTTTTCTTTTGATTTTCAGACATTTGTTCCTGTTACTTTGCTTACCTAGTACTTTTTTATTGAATGTCAGGCTCTGGAAACATTTCCTTCCTTAACAAGAACATTTGATTTTTTTTTCCTCATAGATCATCTTGATCCAGTTTTGCTAAAGCTGATATTTTTCTCTTACTCCTAATATGCAGTCCTTATACCTGTGGCAGAAACTCTACTCCCAGGAAGTAGTCCTTACTTCTTGCACCTGGCTCTTACTCTTATGTTATGACTCCTTAGGAGTAGCCTTTCTGGGGTTTCAGCTGATAGTCTGGAACAACACACTTTGACTAGTCTTGAATTCCTACCTCTCTGTCCGTAGCACTATGAGATACTGAAGTCTTTGCCCAGTTTTTTAGTCACCCATCTAATGATTTCCACTTGGCTACTAGGAGTCTTACCTTCCCTGTGCACAGCTGAGGATTTGGTAATGCCCAGAGAGGAAACTGCATACAGAATTTTGGGCTAATACTCTATAGTTCCCTCTACTCCTTTCTAAGGAGTGTCAGTTTTATTGGCAGCCCCAAATTCCAACTCTTCTTCCATTCCCTCTCTCCTTTTCTTTCTTTCCTTTTGGTTCTTCCATCCTGTTTTGAACCCTCTCCAATCAGGTCACTGCACCAAAATTTCTCTTATCAAGATCACCAGTACCTCACACTGCTAAATCCAGTGAGCATTTCTTAGCCCTTTTCCTACTTGGCCTATTAGCAGTGCTTGACATAGTCGATCACTCCGTCTTCCTTTACTTATCTTCTAGTAAACCACACTCTCCTTGTTTTTCTCCCGTACTAGCACTCCTATTCCTACTCTGTGGCTGATTTCTTCTCATTTCTCCAAGGTCTAAAAATTGGAGTTCCTCAGGCTTAGCCCTTGGATCTCTTCTCTTCTTTCACTCCCTTGGTGATCTTATCCTGTCTCATGGCTTTAAAGACCTTCTCTATGCAGACAACTCCCAACTCTCTATCTCTAGCCTAGCTTTCTCCTCAAGTTCTGTCTTATATGTATAACATCTTGACCTCTTACTGGATATCTACTAGACATTTCAAATCTTTTAAATGTCCAAAACTAAATTTCTGAACTTCATTACTCCCTCAAACCTGGTCTTACCGAGTCTTTCCCATTTCAACAAATGGCAGCTCCATCCCCTCAGTTCTGCAGGCCAGAAACTTTAGTCATTCTTTCCTTACCCTTCATTTTCCCTCACACCCTACATCTAATCTGTCATAATATTTTGTTGGATCTACCTTTAAAATAGATACACAACCACTTCTCATTACCTCTACTACCACCATCTGATTCATGCTACCATTATCTCTAACCTGAATTATTGGAGTAGCCTTCTAACTGGCTTCCTTTGCCCCTCTTCAGTTTGATCTCAGCACAGATGTTAAAGTGGCTATTTAAAAATTCCTTTGCTCTGAACCACCCAACAAGCCTCCCATCTCATTTAAAATAAGCCCAAGCTCTTTCATTGGCCTAAAAATAAAGTTACCGTATAATTTATCATCTAAAGTAGGACACTTTTGAAAATGCAAGGGACAATAGACTTTAACTGAGACTGTTCCAGCAAACCATCTGAGTCCTGTATGATCCCTCCCCCCCAACCTCATTCTCATTCCGTTTTCATCTCCACCAGTCTCTTAGCTATTTCTTGGGAAGGACATGTCTTTTTCACTTGCTGATCCTCTGGATATCTGTATGACTTGCTCCCTCACTTCATTTGGGCTTTGCTCAGATGTCATCATCTCAGAAAGACCTTCTCTAACCACCCTGTTATTTAAGATTCCAACCCCATTCTCACCTCACACTCTACGTGTTTTATTTGTCTATATATTGCTTGTTTACTCTCACTAGAAGTAAGCTCTGTGAGGGAAGGTTTTTCTTTTCCTGTTTTGTTCGCTGCTGGATATCTGGTGCTTAGAACTATACTCAGCACATTTAGGTATATAATAAATATTGGATGGGTGAGTGAATGCAAATATATTGATCACTTCAGAATTCATTCAGTCACTAAATATTCATTGAGTGCTAAAATTAGAAATACTGTGCACCCAAGGATACCAAAGTAAAATTTAGTGCAAGTTTATAACCTATAAAGATATGTAATTATTGTCAAATTATTATTTATTATTAAATAATTATTTATGATTCTAAGCTAATTTATTTTATTTATAACTTTATTGTTATATGTTAAATCTGTACACTTCTTATGGAATCATCGAGGTTTTAACACTCATTTTGTGGACCCCATTTTTGACACCTATTTTTATTCTTTGCTTTTAGCAAACTGTTGAAGAGAAAAAGGGTATATCTGGATATAGTTACACCCAGGAAGAGCTAGAAAGGGTATCTGCACTGAAGACTGAGGTTGATGAGATGAAAGGCCGAACGCTTGACGACATGTCTGAAATGGTGATTACACTTGATTTGTTTTCTTTCTTTTCTTTTTTCCTAAGATTGATTGATTGATTGATTGATTTGTCAGAAAGAAAGAGAGCACAAGCAGGGGGAGCGGCAGGCAGAGCAGGCAGAAGGAGAAGTAGACTCTCTGCTGAGCAAGGAGCCCTGGGATCATGACCTGAGCCAAAGGCAGAAGCTTAACTGACTGAGCCACCAAGGCGTCCCACTTGATTTTTTTTCTTAAAGACTTTATTTATTTATTTGAGAGAGAGAGTAAGAGCGGGGTGGAGAGAAGCAGAGGGAGAGAGAGAAACAGGCTCCCCACTGATTAGGGAACCCTTTGCAGGGCTCGATCCCAGGACCCTGAGATCATGACCTGAACCAAAGGCAGATGCCTAATGACTGAGCCACCCAGGTGCCCTGATTTCACTTTTTTTTATAGTGTTTTTTTTTTAATTTTATAGCTAGAGGCAGATGTTTTTGTGTTTTGTTTTCAGTGAAACACTCAAATTTTCATTTCTGCACATTGTTTACTTTATATTCTTTCATCGTCTTTAGCAATCTCTTCTGAATGCTTCCATTCTAGTAAGTTGTTCAACTTGTCATAATTTATGCATTTTGTAGGGCTTTTTTTCCAAGGAAACATGATGGGTTTGTTAAATACCCTATAGAATTATGTATTGAAATGCCTGCCTTATCTTTATGGTTTTTGAAGTGTGTAAAAGTTACAGAACATTAAAGAAATATTTAAGATAAAAAATAAGTTTTCACAAATCATACCACCCTAACTAATAAAATTACTTCATTTTTGTGTGTGTCCTTAGTATCTTTCCTTATTTGGAGCTGCTGTTCAGCCTGAATGCGCTGATGGCAGCTTCATCAGACATTCAAATGTTAAAATCTTTCCTTCCTTATTGGTAAATAGCTGCTGCCTCAGACTCTTAGAGTACCCACTTCCACCTATTTTTTTCCACATTGACCACTTGCCCAGAACCCTCTGGATCTCACTACAGTCTGACTCCTAAAAATCAGAAGACTTTGAGACCCCATTAGTCTCTATGGCTGGTGTCCATTTTGATTGGTCATTACTTATATCCTTTGGGTTATTATGTATTTTGAATATCACTTCATCATGTTATGTATATACTATATAATCTACATAATTACATATTTTTAATAATACAGCATGATTGTGGTTGTATACAGGCAACTTTCTAATTTGTTTTCATCATTCAATGTTAGATTACAAATATTTTCCCATATGGTTTGCAGTCTTAACAATTGACCTTTTGAATAGTTAAATGCTATTCCATCTTACTGAAACAACATTTACTAAATCATTTCCCCATTGTTTGGTTTTGAAGTAATTTACAGTTTTACTCTTTTATCTAACACTTTAATAAATATATTTAAGCATGTAGTATTTTTGTTCTTTTGAATTCTTTTTTTTAGATCTCATGTATTTTGTTTAAATGACAGGTAAAAAAGCTGAATTCACTGGTATCTGAAAAGAAGTCAGCTCTAGCCCCAGTTATAAAAGAACTACGACAGTTGCGTCAGAAATGTCAAGTAAGTGAATTTGATTTGTGATACTTTTAGCATCCTATCTTGTTCAGATGTACTAGTTAGAATCCTGAATATTTTACTTGGGTAATTTATAGAAAGCAAATTATTACTGTTATTTTGATATGATTCCACAAAATAGGGTAATATGTGACCTATGAAGTTTTTTGTTTAATTTATGCTCTTTGTTTTGTCAAATTATCGGGGGAAAGAGAGAAAGAGAAGAAGGAGTTTAAGATGAAATCACAAGTGCAGCTAGATTAGATTTTTGCTTTAAATCTGATATATGTCAGAGCTATAAATATGAAGTCACATTCTTCTGTGGCCAGGTAAAAGCTCAGAGTCTGCCAATGAGTGGTGACAAGTTAACTTTAGATTAATGGACTTGCTTTGCTGGGGAGCAGGGCCAGGGGCAAACTATGAAAGCTTGTGATAAGTGATGAAATACCATTGCTTGGAAGCTAATTCTAACCACTGCTTTGAAGCTAAACTGTTAGAAGGTAAATGCCCTCCACAAATGCAGATCCAATGGCCTCTGCCGTCTGACATTAGCTGTTGTTATTTTATCACTCTCTGTATAGTAATTTTAGGTTTGAATGTGGGTTGTACTGCATGTGCCTGATTATGGAACTATAAAATTCTTCACGAATGCCATCCATCAGTCAAGGGAACACAGTGAAAAATCACATCATTTCCTTTTTATAGAAAATGCCGTGGGGCCTGAGCCAGGTTTAGTGACTTATCCAAATAGACAAGTAGGCAGTGAGAAAGTTGCAGCTTGACTCCAGCATCTATGTTATCTTATTTCACATTTCCTGCTCATTCCATTACACATCACTGTCATCACAAAAGAAATGGAAGAGACAAGTTCCTGTTCTCTGGAGTCCACATGCTCATAGGTGAGA
The DNA here is from genome assembly GCF_009762305.2 of Zalophus californianus. Classification (NCBI taxonomy): domain Eukaryota; kingdom Metazoa; phylum Chordata; class Mammalia; order Carnivora; family Otariidae; genus Zalophus; species Zalophus californianus. The sequence continues at coordinate 8,256,039 of NC_045608.1, forward strand.
TGAGACAAATTTCAAGAAAGACAAAAGATAACCCAACTTAAGAACAATATAGATGGGGCGCCTTGGTGGCTCAGTCAGTTAAGCAGTTAAGTGTCTGCCTTCAGTTCGGGTTGTGATCTCCTGCTCAGTGGGGAGCCTGCTTCTCCCTCTCCCTCTGCCCCTTACCCCCTCCCCCCGCTCATGCTCTCTCTCTCTCTCTCAAATAAAAATATATAATAACATCTTTTTAAAAAAAAAAGAAAGCAAAATATAGAAAAGGGGCACCTGGCTGGCTTACTTGGTGGAGCATGTGACTCTTGATCTTGGTGTCTTGAATTTGAGCCCCACGTTGGGCAGAGAGCTTACAAAGAAGGAAGAAGGAAGGAAGGCATAGAGCTTAGAAAGAAGGAAGAAGGAAGGGAGGGAGGGAGGGAGGGAGGAAGGAAAGAAAGAAAAAAATATAATCAGAATCATATACTTAACTGATAAGGAAAGAGGAAGCAAGTGATGTGATTGTTAGGAAGAAAAAGTTTCAGAAAGGGAATTTTTGAACAAGGTTTTGAGATTAAGGACATCGAGAATTGTTTTCATGGTTACATTCTAATCTTGATTTATTTAATGCTTTTCTTGAGTAAGTAACTTGGAAACAAAAGGGACTGTTTATATGTATTTCTAGTGATGATAAAATTTCTTCCTAATAGTAAGCTAAGAAATCTATTTGTAAATATTTCTTTTATTAAGTTCATTTATGTTTTAAATGAGTTGTATTGAGAGGATATTTAAGACAGTAAAGGAGATGTTCTGCCTGGAATTCCAAAGATCAGAACCATAATCTGTGTGGAACAGGTCGAGGTCCTGGGACTGAGGAGCACGGGGGGTCAGGGGAGTTTCAGGAATGCTAGCAGTGGGAGCTTGTGGATAATGATGATGAATGTAATAGTAAAAACATTTATTAAGTGCTTTCCATGTTCCAAGCATTGTTCATATCGCACCCTATGACCTTTCTCTCTCTATATTTTGTGTTGAAGTTTTCACTACTACCTGCCCCATTTTCTTTGCATTTTCTAATTCAAATTCCTGGTGCAGCTCTTCTGTTTTGGGGGCAGTTTTTCATGACCAACTATCTTATAGACAATGAGCTATCCTCAGGTCAGGTCAGGGGTCCATCCTTAGCCTAACCAGCTATGCTCATGGGTAGGGCAGGATGAGAAGAAAGGAGGGTGATATGGGACCAAGTCTGACTGCCTAGAGAATTTTCCCTCTGGAGAGGCTATAGGTATGTCAGGGACTTTAACTGACATCTTTAGTACACCACCCGTTATCCTCTTAGCAACAGCTGAACAGTGTTCACCTTTGCGTTTTAGCCTTGTCCTCTCATATATACTTTTTTACATGGTTGGAATTTTAGTACATACTGCTAGTTACTTTAAGGTTCTATTCAGACAATATAGATAGAATGATTAAGAACATGAACTATAGAATTATTATAATTATTAAAGATAGTTTTAAAAGAAGGGATATTATTGCTTTTCAACCAAATTGTTTTCTAAGTAAACCATATACCAAATCTTAAATTCTTTAAAGTCATTTATTATAATATAATAATTTAACCAAACCTCAAACTCATTTTCATGTAATTTAACCAGATTTCTCTGTATATGAAGCACTGCCTACATCTCTCATTATAAAGAGATGTAGTTATCTTACCACCATTCCCAAATAATACAACTCTCCAGTTCTTATCATCAAGTCCAAGAGGTACCTAAGCCATGTCAACATTTTCATCTCTGTCTTCTGCCACGTTGAAAACTCACACTGCTAAAGAGAAATACCGTATGATTCCACTTACAGGAATGTGACTCTGCCGTCACATTCCCAGACACAAGGTGGAATGGTGCTTGTGGGGGGGCAGAGGGAATGGGAAGTTACGTGTTTAATGGGGCAGAGTTTTGGTTTGGGAAGATGAAAAGAGATCTGGAGATGGATGGATGGTGGTGACAGCTGCACAACAGTGTGAATGTGCTTAATGCCGCTGAACTGGACACTTAAAAAATGGTTTAAGTGGTAATTTTCATTTTAGGTATTATTTTAGCACAATAAAAAAATCTTTTTTTGAAGATTATTTATTTATTTAGAGAGAGTGAGAGAGAGCACGAGTGGGGTGAGGGGCAGAGGGAGAGGGAGAGAGAGAATCTCAAGCAGACTCCCCGACAAGCGTGGAGCCCAGTGTGGGACTCGATCTCACGACCCCAAGATCACAACCTGAACTGAAACCAAGAGTTGAATGCTCAACCGACTGAGCCACCTGGGCTCCCCTAAAAAAAAACCTTTTAAAAAGCGTACAGAGGGGCACCTGGGTGGCTAAATCAGTTGGGCATCTGCCTTCAGCTCAGGTCATGATCCTGGGGTTCTGGGATCGAGTCCCGCATTGGGCTCCCTGCTCAGCGGGGAGCCTGCTTCTCCCTCTGCTGCTCCCCCTGCTTGTGCTCTCTCTCACTCTCTCAAATAAATAAATAAAATCTTTTTTTAAAAAAGGAGTACAGGACTTGTCTATAATATTTGTATTAACTGTTTTTTTTTTTTTTAAATGTTTGAGTTCAGTGTGTTTGGTGAGTGCCTGATGCTCACTTTGCTTATCTCCACATGTCCATCTCCTGCATCCATGTATAGTTCTACTTTTATCCAGAAACCTTTTGTGATAAAAAGTATACTAAAAAAAAGGCTAACCATGTCATTGATTATAAGCTTTTTGCAAATATTAACTGAAATTCTTAATTGTTCTCCATTTGAACCATTATTTTTAACCTGTTTGAGTGTACTTACCACTCAAAACTACATAGATATGTTGGTAAAGTGCAGGACTACTTAAAAATACATTATACTAGGGGCGCCTGGGTGGCTCAGTCATTAAGCGTCTGCCTTCGGCTCAGGTCATGATCCCAGGGTCCTGGGATCGAGCCCCGCATAGGGGCTCCCTGCTCCGCGGGAAACCCGCTTCTCCCTCTCCGACTCCCCCAGCTTGTGTTCCTCTCTTGCTGTGTCTCTCTCTGTCAAATAAATAAATAAAATCTTTTAAAAAAATACGTTATACTAAAAAATATATACTTCTTGCTTTAATGGGCAACCCAAATATTTAGGAAATTTTATAGTGAAGTGTTAATACATTTCCTTTCTGTTGTACTTGCATGTTCTAAATTTGAATATTAACAACTGTTTGAAAATCAGAGTATCGTAACTCCTGACATATAATTTACATTTTCTAAATCTTTTATAGTCACCTAGAGGTAGAATAGGATCTTGAAAAGTTTCATGTTTGTTTTCTTAGGAGTAGTTCTATAAATTATATGCAATTAAATGTCATAATACATATAATTGCTAATATATGGAAAAAGCTAAAATACTCATTTTAGAGTATACAATACAATTATTGATGTCACTGAAATATTTCTTATTGATCACTTTTTCTTATAAAAGTAAATACATGCTCTGGGTAAGAATTCAAACTGTGAATGATTATTTAAGGGAAAGAATAGAAATTATTTCTTTCTCTACACTTCCCAAAAGTAAAACAGGTCCTTATGTGTGTTCCAGAAATTTTCTGAGAATTCATGAATGGATAATTATTTATTGGCTGCCTAAAATTTGTTCTCTATACCTTTATTCTACTCTCTAAAAGGACAAAGGCCTTTTTTGGCAGTGGGAGACAAAATTCATTTCTGATCTTAAGAACACAATTTCTGCTTTCTTTTATTTGCATTTACCTACTGTACTTTTGCCCATCTTTTGCTGTTAGCTTCTTGAAAGTTATCTTGTTTTAGGTGTGTCTCTGAATAGGTCTTGAGTTGGGTTTGGGTATGTGATAGAATCTGAAGGGTTTGTTTTAATTAGTAAGTTTAGCCCATTTATATCTACTTGATATGCAGACGTATTTGATCTTAGTACATTTTATGGGTAGCTCTTGATTTTAAGACCTATTACAAAATCCTGTTTGTCCTTCATTCTCTCTCTCCCTCTCCCTCCCTGTATTTGTTTCTGGCTTGTTGTTTTGTTCTGGTGGTTATATTTGTAACTCCACCATTAATCATCCATTTCTGTAGGTAGCATCTATTAATCCCCACTGTGAGCAAGGGTGAAATTAGTGTATTTCCTCCTCCTCCTTCTCCGTCCCTTCTCTCTCCTTTAGCACCTGACTTTAGTCAATTTTATAGTCTCTCCTACTGTTTGCCTTTATACTTTTAATATACTTATAACTTGATTCATCAGCTTTAAATTATACCCTTTGATATGTCCCCACCCATCCGCAGCAATTAAGATTTGAGGAAGTCAGCTTATTTATTCTACCTCCCACCTGCTTTTACCTTTCCCTTCCCTGCAGGTTTTGTTGTATCATTTCTACATTGCTAAGGCACGTCACATTTACATTCAGTTTTATTTCCCTGGTTCCCACTTTTGTTTTCAGTGTTCGACCTATAATTATTAGATTCAGTACTCATTACCAATCTTTTCACTGCCCTTTTTCCTAATTTTTATTTTCTGTGATTTGTCCTTTAGGAGAATCCTCAAAAAAAAAAAAAAAAAAAAAAAAAAAAACTCACAAGAACAATATTCCCTGATGAGTTCTTGCGTGTTCTAGAGCTTCTTGCCTTAAAAATTTAAAAAAACAGCTTGACTTGAACATAAAATCTTTACATCGTGCTTTCTTTTTTTGAGAATTTTCAAAGTATAGCTCCACCGTCTTCTAGATTAAGTGTGGCTATGAAGAGATAGGAGGGCAACCTAATATTCTTAGTGCCTTGATCTTAAAATGTGTATGTCTTTTCCAGTTGTTGAGTACTGGGTTCTCTATGTGTTCATCAGATCAGGCTTCTCAAATGTATCATTTAAAACTTCCTGGTGAATGGGTAGTTGTTTAATGTGTATAAGAGTTTCAGTTTTGCAAGATGAAAAGTTCTGGAGATCGGTTGCACAACAATGTGAGTGTACTCAGTACTTAACTGTACATTTAAAAATGGTTAAGATGGTACATTTTATGTTATTTTACAACAGTTAAGAAAAAGATTCCTGGTTTTAAAAGAAAAACCTTCCCTGTAAATTATTCATTTTATCATTTTTTACTCTGTTTATTCCTGCTAATGCTTTTGGTCTAAGATTTTTATTTTGTCTGCTATTAACATAAGTATGCCAACTTTCTTATGATTAAGATTGCTTGGCATATCTTTTTATTTCTGTTTTCTTTCAGCTTTCTATGCCCTTACTTTTGTCACTTGTCTCATAAATGGCATGTAGCTGGATCTTGTGTGGGTGGTTTCTTCATTCATTTTGAGACTCTGTCTTTTGAATTGGTGAATTTAATCCCATTTACATTTACTTTTATTTTTGATACATTGGGATTTATTTCTATTTTGTGCATCCTGTTTACTGTGCTGCTTCTTTCCTGCCCTTCATCGCACCACTCTGTTTCTTTTTATCTTCTTAATTCCCTTTATTTCCTTTTCTATCTTCTATTCTGATATTGTTTACTCTTAAATTTTTAACGTCTGTTTTTCTGACTTAACAATCTAAATTTAATCAGCATCTCCCCAGCAATACAGGGACCTTAGAATAGTTTAACACCCTCTCCTGCCTTACGTGTGTGTTGTTATCCTCTGGTAGTTTATTTCCATTTTATTTCTTGGTCTCTAAAAGCAGTTGTCATGGTGGTCATTACTTAAAATGACTACTTTATACAGTCATTTCCTGTTTAGATTTACCCACATATTTAACAGTTCTCACCATCGCTGCTTGTATGTTCATCCTTCCTTCTGGATTCTGTTTTCTTCTTCCTGATCAAATTTCCTTGTTTTTTTTTTTTTCTTGTAGTAGTTCTCTTCGTAAAGAATCATTACTCTAAGTAAACCATCTTTTTTTTCCCCTTAAATAATGGCTTGCTCACTGCTTTCTGGTTTCTCTTATGTTGAAAGGTCCGCTATCAGTTTAATTATCATTAAAGATATTGGTAATATCTTCCCTATAATTGGTTGTAATATTTCTTTCTTTGTCTTTGGTGTTGTCCAGTGTCACTACCACGATCTAAATACAGTTGTAGTTTTATTTGCTCTGCTGGAATTTATGCTTTTTGCCTTCCACTAATTCCAGGAAAATTCCACATGATATCTTCAAATATTTTCTCCCCTGTTCTTTTTAGTCTGTTCTCCAGCTACTACTATTAGATGCATGTTAGGCATACTTATCACGTCCCTATGGGGATAACAGGGGGTGTCTGTCCTCTGTTGCATGACTTCGCCTTCATATTTTTATCTTTTTGTGTCTCTGCAATGAATTTTAAATAATTTCTTCATCTGTCTTCTGAGCTGTGTCTGTTCTTATGTTTATGCCATTCAATTTTTAATTTCAATGACTTTTTTTCATGTTAGTCTATTTTTATTCACTGTACATTTTTTAATCTTTTCTTTTCAGTTCCTCCTTTATAACTTTATTTCAAGCATATTTATTTAATAGGTTTACTTCTACTATCCAAAGTTCCTGGAAGTGCCGGCCTGCTGGGTTGTTGTTGTTTTTTTTTAAATCTTCTCATCTTCACTCATAAGGATTGATTGGTTCCATGTATGTTTATACTTTTGGATTGTGAGCTTATCATTAGTAGGGTTTTGTCTTTTGAATCCCAGCAGCTAGGATGGAGGGTGTGTCCCTCCAGAGTGGCTTTGCAGTTGGCTCCGCCAGGTGTTTTAGGACTATCACAAGCTTAGAGCTGATTTTGAATTAATATCTCAGCTTAGCAGTTCATGTAGGTAAGGGTAAATTCAAACCCAAACCTGCCTGAGGACAGGCCCCTTTCCTCCAGCTGCCTCTGCAGCAGCACAAGTGCATTTACTGATTAGTTTAGCCATCAGACTCACAGACCAAAACAAAAGGCTGTCATCTACTAGAGTGTCCTCATCTCCTTGAGAGGCCCAGCAGTCACAGCCTCTATTGCCCCTTCTCCCATTTAGGGTGTGTATGACTGTCACCCATGAGAGCCTTAGAAATCTGTAGGTCCCTTTTATACAGAAAAGTCACAGCTCCTTTTTACCACCAGTTTCCTTTCTCCAATTACAATTAGAAGGATTTTCATTTCCAAGCCTCTTTTGAGAAAGCAAAATTAATGCAATGAAAATCAGAACATCTAATTAACAAATTTAACAGCAAACCAAAGTAATTTTGATGCATAAGTTAACCCATTTATCATAGACCAGCAGTGTTTCAAATGGTAGAGCTTCTACCGGTCTTTCAATTCCTTCAGATGTTCCTGTGAGGGCAGAAGTGGTGCTGTAGGTCCGGGCCCCACCAGCTACAGTTTTCATGCAGGAACCACAGTGCCAGATCCCTACCGCTTTTCTTTTCATCTTGGTTTTGCCACAGAAAGAGCAAGTACTTGGCGTGCTGGCTTATTTCCGTCTTCACCAATTTCCTGAAGGAGGCACTATAACGGGTCCTATATTTACGGATGATTCTGACCTCCTTGGTGCGTTTAGCCGTGTCACCACCAATTAGGTCTGAGCCCAGGAGAGAGTTCCCACCAGTTTTGTTTTGTTTTTAAATATGGACGCTTCACGAATTTGCATGTCATCCGTGCACAGGAGCCATGCTAATCTTCTCTGTATCATTCCAGTTTTAGTATATGTTCTCCTCAGTGGGCACCCCACCCGTTTTTCCTACTGTGCCAGTCACCCCAAACCAGATGCAGTCCCACACAACAAAGGAAGCACACACAACATTACCCATTTATGTTAATTCTCCTGTTCCCACGGAAACTGCTGTGTGAAACCAAGGTCATTCTGAGGCTGGCTTGCTTCAGTCCAGGCCTGGTGTTAACCCTTTACACCCAGACTGAAAAACAGTTTGGATTCTGTGGGGTTCTCAGTTCTAACTTTCCACTCTGTCTTCTGCCCTGCCTGAATATTAGAATCCCTCCGTTACCAAGATTGACTGCTCCCAGCTTCCTTCACCAAGGGCAGGCTCAGGGTGTCATCCTTTGTTTCTGGCCCTGGTAATTCCTCTTACTTCCTTGAGAAGTTCATTTCAGCTCTGGATTTGAAAAGATGTTTGCGTCACCTTATCAAGCATTTGCAGATATTTTTAACATTTCTAAGTATTTATAGAAGATTTTCAAGTTATCTAATCCAAAATATTACGTTAGAAGAAAGTTTGAAACTACTCAAACAGCCTGAATTCAAATTCTGACACCCCTTTACAGCAGTATAATCTTTGGCAAGGTACTTGGCCTCCATGAACTTTCTCCCAGCGTGGTGTCAGGATATTAATACCTACTCAAAGGGTTGTGGTAAGATTGAATTATTGACAAGTGTAAAGCTCAGAGGCCCTACCATGGTTTCCATATTTCTGACCAAGCCCCTGCCAAAGACTTCAGTGTCTTCCCCTCTTCCCAGACATACTCCAGTATAATAAACTACTTGTTCATCCTCAATTATCATTCTCTCTGCCTCCCAAGGCTTCGTACATAGTGTTCTTTTTTCCTGAACATTCTCCTCCCTTGTTCACCTTCCCCTCTAACTATTGTATTAATCTTTCGTCCCTCAACTTAGATACCGGTTTCTCTATCCCTGCCAATCTTCAAGCCTGGGTTAGGTCCTATGAGAGCCCTATGTTCTCCTATAACACATATTTGCCCATGATAGCTGTTTACTTGTCTGAACACACTTTAGGGAAAGGATTCTGGCTGTTTTGCTCACTGTTGTATCCCCAGCTCCTAATAAAGAGCCTGGCATACAGCTCAATACATGGTAGCTATTATTTTTATCAGTACCTTCATCTGTCATAATTCTCAAATGTCTGCTTGTTGTATAAATAACTCTTAAGTATGCCAAGAAGCTTAGAGTTAAGTTACAAGACTGACAAGGGCATGCATTGTTTCAGGGCCACATTTTAGGCCTTTGTTTTTCACTTATTCAATCATTTATCCTTTCATACTAGGAACTAACCCAGGAGTGTGATGAAAAGAAATCCCAGTATGATAGCTGTGCAGCAGGCCTTGAAAGCAACCGATCCAAATTAGAACAGGTAAGAAGATAGTTTATTTTAGCAATTTAGCAGAAACTGCCTGTGCATACATGTTTTCATTACACCGACAACAAAAGATTCCCAAATCTTTACCCTCATCCCCTGAGCTGGTCTCCTAAGCTCCAGAGATCTTTATTTCTTCAGACTTGATGCGTACACACTGAATTCTCCATCTGTAGCACAACCACCAAAGTCCAGGCCCTCATCGTGCATCTCCTAGACTCCCGCAGTAACTCGGACCTGGTCTCTCACCTCTACCCTCACCTTCCTAAGGTTTTTTTCTCCATAGAGAGCCAAAGAAACCTGTAGAAAACTTAGGCCACCCTCCACTATCTTCCCATCGCACTTAAAATCTAACTTCCAAACTATGGTCTGCAAGGCTCACCTGCCTCCCGAACTTCATGTCCATGTGCTCTGCTCCTCATCCACAAGGGCTGCAGCCACACTGGCTGCCTTCTTGCGCATCAAACAGGCCAAGCTTGTTTTCACCTCATAGCTTTTGCTTGTGCTCTTCTCTCTCTGGGACACTCTGCCTCCAGCTCTTTGCCTTGATCTCCCCTTTTCATCATCAGGTCTCAGCCTAAATGTTACCTCCTCCTAGAGGCCTTCTCTGATCACCCTATTAATGTTGCCCATTCGGTCACCCTATTACATTCTACTGCTGACTCTTCTTCATAGTACTTATTCCTATCTGAAACTACCTTCGTTACCTGTCTCCTTGCTTATGTCTGCTTCCTCTCCTTGAATGAGAGCAGGAATCTGTAGTCTTGTTCACTATGTCCCCAGCACCTAGCACAGAGTTGGGCACACAATAGGTACTTAATAAGTGAATAACTAAACCTGTAGGTTTTAGAGTGATATGAGTAGTCTCTAGAAAAGATTGCAACCTAGTCTATTGTAAACAAAATTGTAATTACAAAGGAAGAAATTACGCTGATGGTATTTTGTTGTACATTTAAAGTCATCCTCTCTGTATTTGATTATTACTCTTTCAGTAATATTGCCCATTTAAAATTATATATTATAGGAAGTCAGGGGACTACGTGAAGAATGTCTTCAAGAAGAAAGTAGATACCATTACACAAATTGTATGATCAAGGTAAAACAAAGAAAATGGATCAAAAACCTTTCTGAGATTTTTCTGTATCAAGGACTTAACCTAAAACTTGGTCTTTCCACTTAGAACCTAGAAATACAACTTCGTCGAGCTACCGATGAGATGAAGGCATATGTCTCTTCTGATCAACAAGAAAAAAGAAAGGCAATTAGGCAAGTAATTTTGTTGTTTCTATATTGAGTTACTTAATGTTTTCACCTAGGAAGTGTTTTTTTTACTAAATTTTTTATTTAAATTCCAGAATAGTTAACATACAGTGTTCTATTAGTTTCAGGTATACAGTATAGTGATTCAACAATCTTACACATTCCTCAGTGCTCATCATGATAGATATACTCTTAATCCCCATTACCTATTTCACCCATCCCCGCACCTACTTTCCCTCTGGTAACCATCAATGTGTTCTCTATAGTTAAGAGTCTGTTTCTTGGTTTGTCTCTCTTCCCCCCCCCGCTTTGTTCATTTATTTTGTTTCTTAAATTCCACATATGAGTGAAATCATAAGGTATTTGTCTTTCTCTGACTGGCTTATTTCACTTAGCATTATACTCTCCAGCTCCATCTATGTTGTTGCAAATGGCAAGATTTCATTCTATTTGGTGGCTGTCACTTATAGAAGTTTTATAAACAAGATGGAATTACTAAATTACTAAGATTGGGAGTACTTAAATAAGCAGATACTAAGATATTATTTAGGATTAAATCTTGTTAAACATCTTCCGGATAGTCCAGCCCTACTAACTTACTAAGTAGGAAAACACACAATTTTCTTGCTGGCTTGCTTACTTTTTTTTTTTATCATGGCAAAAAAACCTAATAACATAAAATTTGCCATTTTTACCAGTTTTAAGGGTATAATTCAGTTGCATTGATTACATTTACAATATTGTGCAGTGATCACTAGTATATAATACCAACCCTTTTTCATCACTCCAAACAGAAACTCTTGTAATCATTAAACAATAACTTCCCATTCTCCCCTCCCCAGGAATACATATAATTTCATGGTTCCTTTTTCATAAGCACTAAGATCGGTCTATTTTTAAAGTCCCACATAGCCTGGACTCTAGTCATCTGCCTGCTCATTGTGTAGTGCGTGAGTGTATTTCAGCTAGAAGCTGTGTGTTTGCATTGTGCCAGCCTTCAAAACAAGGAAGGGTGTGTAAATACCACTAGTCCTTATATGGTGATTTTTTTTGTAATCCAAGCTTGCAGCATACTGTAATAAATCAAAGGCTGCCTGAAAGAAAATGCACTTATGGTTGAATTGCTAGCTGTGACAAAATGCAGTAATCGAACAAGATAAGCTTTCTTTGCCCCTGAACCACAATTCGGATGTTTCGCTTTTACCATCCAGTAAGAACTCAAAATAAGGATTCACATTTATTCTAGATGGCACTTGAGATTTTTAGTGGCATTTACATTAATGTTACAAAAAAATCTAATAAATGGAATGTTGCAGAATCTAATTTTTTAAATATATAATGCACTGGAATGCAAGCCAGACTGAACATGTCCTATAAATAGAACAATATTTCTTCTAATACTCTGACAAATTACACATATTAAATGTACTTATTCACATTCTTTCACTGAATATAACCTTTGCTCAAATAAATCTGTGTGGTCAGTGGTAATATTTTACAAATGTGAGAAGTTACTTTTATCCTTGAGAAACAAAAGTTTTAGAAATTAAGTTCCATTTCTTCCAAAGTTACAATATAAATAGTAAAGAAGGAAATATTGCCCCTGAACTATTGGTTTTCAGGCCAGATATTCTTCTTCATCATTTTGAAAGTCATCATAAACCTTTACCATTCCTTTATTTTCCTATAGAAAAAATACTTTTCCCTGGCTAGAGTAGGACATAAGAATATTATGAATAAAATGGAGTTAACTGTACTCTAAATTCATTGATACATGTTTAAAATATTATTATTATTAGACACAATATTTTTATTGTTATTCCATTTTCTACTTTTATGGTACTTTTGAGTAAAACCAAAGGTCTGAGGAATTAGTATGGTTTTGAAAGATTGTCTGCAAATTTTAATTTTATTTAAAGAGGCAGGATGTTTTATTTTGAAGTACTAAAGAGGGACTCATAAAATTTCTTTCTAACCTCATTTTTCTAGTTCTGAGTTTTGTGACCTTGGGCAAATCATTTCCTCATCTACAAATAAGGAGGAAAATTTATACCACCAAAGATCAAGTTAAATATAATGCATGTAGCAGTGTTTTGGAAATTATATAGTATGAGCTCCTGGAGGAAAAGGATTCTGTCTTGTTTTCTTCCTGAAACCCCAGGGCATGCTTGGTACATAACAGGTGCTCCATAATTATTTCTTGAATAAATTCATCGAATAAATTAAAAAATTACGTATTAGTGTTGTATGGTAAAAGAGCATGAGCCTTTGATTTCTTGATTAAATATAAATGGAAATTCTAAAATAGTTTGGACGTTTCTCAGTCCTAGGGTAATAAATGAATTATTTAAAGCTAGCCAAACTTGGGGCTCATGGGTGCCTCAGTCATTTAAGCTGCCGACCCTTGATTTTAGCTCAGGTCATGATTCCAGGGTTGTGAGATCAAGCCCTGCATCAGGTTCCACATGGAGCCTGCTTAAGATTATCTCCGGGTGCCTGGGTGGCTTAGTTGGTTAAGCGTCTGCCTTCGGCTCAGGTTATGATCCCAGGGTCCTGGGATCGAGCCCCGCATCGGGCTCCCTGCTCTGCGGGAAGCCTGCTTCTCCCTCTCCCACTCCCCCTGCTTGTGTTCCTTCTCTCGCTGTCTCTCTCTCTGTCAAATAAATAAGTAAAATATTTAAAAAAAAAAAGATTCTCTCTCTCCCTTCCCCCTCCCCCTCCCTCTCTAAAAAATAAATAAGTAAATAAATAAAGCTATCCGAACTATATCAATAAGTTCTTTTTAAGTAATATATCATTTATATTCTCCTAGCTATTTTTCACTGCAGAGCTGGAGGTAAACCGTTTGACTTAGTGTCTCATAAATTTTAAGGTCAAAATAAAGGTTCATCAAGATTGTGTTTATTCCCTTCCACCTTCATTTCCATGTCTAAATTCTGCCTTCAATCCAGCTCTGTAAGGACTTTGAGTACTTTTTTTTTTAAGATTTATTTATTTGAGCGAGAGAGAGAGAGAGAGAGAGAGATCAGGGGAGGGGCAGATGGAGAGGGAGAGAAAGTCTTTAGCAGACTCCCCGCTGAGTGCACAGCCCCTTGTGGGTGCTTAACTGACTGAGCCACTCAGGTGCCCCAAGGACCACGAGTACTTTTGATTCCCATTCTCTCCAGTCTAGTTGCGTTTACCTCCCCTTTTTGCATGATCTTCCTTCATTTAAGCTGCTAGAATTTCTCTTTGTGGTTTATGATTTCTTAGATTTCCAGTTTTGTGTTGTTTACCTTCTTACTACGATGTAGCTTTACACAGAAACACCGTCTTTTTCTGTCTAAAGGTGAGGTCTGAAGCCTCTTTTATCTTCTTTGTCATTGGTTCCTTTTTCCTCATCCTTTGATCTTTGTCCTTAACACTTTAAATATCATCTTTTGTCTTATGAAGTATTACAATATAATTATACTTTTGGGGCACCTGGCTGGCTCAGTTGGTAGAGTGTGCAAGCCTTGATCTTGGGGTTGTAGGTTCAAGCCCCACGTTTATTACTTAAAATAATTGAAAAATCTTAATATGTATAATTATACTTTTGTTTAAAAACAGTACAATGTTATTTGTATTATTTTTACTTGAAAAGTACAGGTTTTTTTCGTTTACAAAGGAAATGCTTATAAAAACAATAGCAACCATTATGAAGTATAGTAACCAAAACCTGAATATTACCCACATTGCCCTGCCTCAGAAATGCCTATTGTTAATATTTTGGTGTAGGGGCACCTGGGTGGCTCAGTCATTTGAGCGTCCGACTCTTGATTTTGGCTCAGGTCATGATCTCAGGGTTGTGAGACTGAGCCCCACGTCAGGCTCCAGGCTCAGCACAGAGTCTGCTTGTTCCTCTCCCTCTGCTCCTACCCCTGCTTGCACTCTCTCTCTCCCTCTCTCAAATAAATAAATAAATAAAATATTTTTAAAAAAATAAAAATATTTTGGTGTATAATTACTCCATATTCCTTTCCCATGCATTTGCTAGTGTGTGTGTGTGTGTGTGTGTGTGTGTGTGTGCGCGCGCAAATGCATGGGAAGATTTTATGTGTGTATATATACAAAAATCAGGTTAAACTACATATACAGTTTTTCTCTTAATTATATATCTAAAATTCTATTTCAGTATTTATAGATCTACCCCCTCCTTTTACAACTCTATATTATTCCTTTGAATACATGTACCATAATTTATTTAAATATTTCCCCATCTATTGACATCTAGTTTGTTTGCAGATTTTCACTGTTATAAGCAAGGGTTAAGTAAATAGTCTTTACATTTACCTTAAGTTATGAGTGTTTTCCTGCAGGACAACTTTCTAGAAGTAAAATTGCAGGGTTAGATGTTATTAATGTTTATTTAAAATGTGTATCCTTCCTTCTTTCTACAAACCTCTTCAAAAATAAAGTGTGACTAGGGTGCCTGGCTGGCTTACTTGGAAAAGCATGTGACTCTTGATCTCTGGGTTGTGGTTTGAGCCCCACGTTGGGTGTAGAGATTAATTAAATAAATTAAAACTTAAAAAAATAATAAAGTGTAGCTTAAGCAAAAATGCGTTACTATTGTTTTAAGTGTAAATTAACCAGAAATAGTACTTAACTTTTTAATTCTCTTAATTTCTGATGCAGTATTTACCAGAGGAACTGCCTGATGATGGGGAAAGAGAGTGTAATGGTTTTCATTCTGATTCCAATACTCTAAACTATCTATATTGCCTAATATATTTAGATTGATAAGTTAATTTATAATTTAGTTGTATGATGAAATCAACTGAAGTAAATTGAAACTAAATCGTTATGTTGATCCCCTAGGGAGCAGTATACAAAAAATATTGCTGAACAGGAAAACCTTGGAAAGGTAAGAATGTATTATTTATTTTTTTAAGTGTATCTAATTCAGGCTTTCAGCACATGGTTTTGACATTGTCATTCTTTTTAAAGGTTATAGTACAGTTTTCAAAGGGAAATTGGATCTTTCTTAAACTCTTGCAAAGATGAAGACTCTTTAGGAATTTATGTGTGTGTGTATACAAAGTGAAGGCATGTGGATTTTTAGAGAAAAATCTAGTTTTATTTAACAAGGGGTTTATGAGAAGGTTCTGGATAAGAAACAAAACTGCCACATGTAATGAATCAAGTTTTCAGATAATTCTCAGGTATCTCTTTATGAGATAAGTATAAATTTATTTTTTTAATAAACACAAAGCTCATTACTATGATCCAGACACTGTTCCATGCCCTTTACAAACATTGATTCATTTAACACACATAATCCAAAAACCTTCCTTGTCATATTCAGCTCCCTCCCTGCCAGTCTTATGAAAGCAGGAATATGTGATTAAGTCTTATTTTCTCAGTTCTCTGAGCCACTCCTAGTAGAAGAGGTGGTAGATAGTAAAGACCTTGACCATCGGGGCTTAAGTGACCCAATTTATTGATTATTTTAATTGGCTTCATAAAGCAACACATTTTGACAGTCATTTTAAAGACACCAGCTCTATCTTTATCTTTTTTTTATTTTTTATTTATTTTTTTTAAAAGGATGTTGCAGTCTTTTTTTTTTTTTAATGATTTTATTTATTTATTCATGAGCGACAGAGGTGGGGAGAGAGAGAGAGAGAGAGAGAGAGAAGCAGAGGGAGAAGCAGGCTCCCAAGGAGCAGGGAGCCCGATGCGGGACTCGATCCCAGGACCCTGGGATCATGACCTGGGCCAAAGGCAGACGCTTAACCATCTGAGCCACCCAGGCGCCCTATCTTTATCTTTTTTTTAAATCTGTATTTATCAACAACTCAGGACCAGTGTCCTTATTTACATTTTCTTTTAATTTTTTTTTTTGAGAGAGAGTGCAAGTGGGGAAGGAGGGGCAGAGGGAGAAGGAGAGAGAGAGAGAATCTTAAGCAGGCTCCACATTCAGCACAGAGCCCAGTGTGGGGCTCAATCTCATGACCCTGAGATCATGACCTGAGCCAAAATCAAGAGTTGGACACCCAACCAACTAAGCCACCCAGGTACTCCTCCTTTTTTTTTTTAAAGATTTATTTTTTTATTCTTGGGGGGGAGGGGCAAAGGGAGAGGGAGAAAGAGTCTTAAAACAGACTCTACACTGAATACAGAGCCCGATGCGGGGCTCAGTCTCACGACCCTGAGATCACAGCCTGAGCCAAGACCAAGAGTCGGTTGCTCAACCGACTGTGCCATCCAAGCACCCCTTTATTTACATTTTCTAGTTTGAATTATTATTAAAAACATACATGTATCTATGCTTTTACATAAGTGCTGAATTAGCTCCCATAAACCTGTAAGTAATATCCTAAAGTTAAACTTCAGGGAAAAAATGGTGTGGAAAACAATGGCATGATTATTTTTTTTCAAAGATTTTATTTATTTATTTGAGAGAGCAAGCGAGAGAGCATGAGCAGGGGGGAGAGGGAGAGGGAGAAGCAAACTCCCTGCTGAGGGGCTCGATCCCAGGACCCTGGGATCATGACCTGAGCCAAAGGCAGACCCTTAACCAACTGGGCCACCCAGGTGCCCAACAATGGCATAATTATTAAATAGGCTTTTGTAAAGTCTTTTGAAAAAGACTTAAAAACGAAAAAACGTATAAAGACATTTATTATGGAAAATTTCAAGCCTATATAAAAAGTAGAGGAAATAATGTAATGAATTCATGTGTAACCGTCACCCAACTTCAATAATTAAACTCATGACCACTCAGTTAAGCATCTGCCTTCAGCTCAGGTCATGTCCCAGGGTCCTGGGGTCGAGTCCCTCATCAGGCTCCCTGCTCAGCAGGGAGTCGGCTTCTCCCCCTCCCTTCACCCCTCCCCTGGCTTGCGCTCTCTCTCCCTCACTCTCTGTCAAATAAATAAATAAATAAATAAACAAATGAAAGAAATCTTAAAAAAAAAATGAAAGGAAACCTTAAAGCTGATTCCTCCATTCTATCAGAGAAATTGTGAGTTCTGTGCACCTTCTTCCATTTATGGGATGACATGCCATACTGAAAAGGAAAAAAAGAAATAATTTCATGTTTGAAAGCATATATTTGAATCAAGCTGTAAACATTCACTAGAGATTTTGAGGTTTTAGGATTTAGTATGATTGTCAATAACTAGCTTTCATCCAAACATTTCATATGTTAGGTAATATATTTTTTTCATATGAAAAACATTCCTCTATTTCTTTTGTTTTGAAAAGTATGTGGATGGATGCTTTGTATAGAGAAATATTTATCAAACCTGAATCCTTTCAAAGACCCAAATGTAATTGCTAGATCTGAATAAAGATTATTCTTTCCCCTTCCCGTGTGGTGTTTTATTGCAGGATCTTTGCAAAAAGTGGTAGCAGCAGTCTGACAAGTATATTTCAGCAAAAGGAGCCATTGATGAGCTCCTCCCCCAATTGTCAGTCTCTATCATTTAAGAAACAAAGTTCCTTAATCCTCTCATTGCTAGAGTAGATCTAAATTTTTTTTCTTTCCAAATGCTCTTTCATTTTTTTAAATTTAAATTCAATTAACATATAATGTATTATTGATTTCAAAGGTGGAGGTCAGTGATTCATTCATCAGTCTTATATAACACCCAGTGCTCATTACATCACGTACCCTCCTTAATGTCTATCATCCAGTTACCCCATCCCCCTACCCCCCTCCCCTCCAGCAACCCTCAGTTTGTTTCCTATGATTAAGAGTCTTTTATGATTTGTCTCCGTCTCTGGTTTCCTCTTCTTTTATTTTTTCCTCTCTTCCCCTGTGATCCTCTGTTTTATTTCTTAAATTCCACATATCAGTGAGATGGAGTAGATCTAAATTTTTAAGGAAAACACCAAAACTTTAAAAGTGATGATAGCCTAAGCCTTCCAAACCAGCATAGACTGGACATCCACAGCCTTCCTCAGGCCAACCGGATTTCTGGAATTAAACCAACCTATAGTGCTACAATTCACACTACCATATACTAGAATTTGCCTTATCAAGTACTGTGGAATACTGTACTGAAAGTTATAACTCCCCTCACCCCCACTATATCACCTCCCCTTTAAAGAACAATGAAACCTGTGACAAGTATTCTCGTACATTACAACTATCAACAAAATAAAGCTATATCAAGTGACAGTGACATTAAAAATGAATGTTGGCAGTTATATTCGTAAAGTTAAAGGTTTCAAACACATATGGTTATGAAGCACATTAAATTTAATATTTCTGACACAGTGCCCATATACTGTCATTTTCTTTAAATAACGTATAGGTTGTTAGGATTTTTGACAAGGAAATTATTCCAATAATATAAGAAAATGTATAGTTAAGTAATACCTTAATCTTAAAATCATTCTAAGAACTCTTAAAATTCTTGATCTGACTTACTACTTTTGTTTTAATTCATGAGGATAAAAATATTTGTTGTAAGATAATTTAAGTTTTTACTTAAATTCCAGTTAGTTAACATACAGTGTAATATTAGTTTCAGATGGACAATATAGTGATTCAGCACTTCCATACAACACCCAGTACTCATCACAAGGGCCCTCCTTAATCCCCATCACATCAACTATTCAGCCCATCCTCCCACCCACCTCCCTTCTGGTAACCATCAGTTTGTTCTCTACAGTTCAGAGTCTGTTTCTTGCATTGCCTCTCGCTCTCTCTCTTTTTTTTTTTTTTTTGTAACATAGACTTAAATAGATGTATTTGCTTTCCAGGTATTGTGTCAAAAATTTGCTAGTTATATTTAAATTCTATTTTCTTTTTGTTTAAGTTTTTTTTATTTTTTTGAGAGAGAGAGCACAAGCACAAGCAGGGTGGAGGAATAGAAGCAGACTCCTCACTGAGCAAGGATCCCTACACGGGGGCTCGATCCTAGGACCCCAGATCACTAGGACCCCGGGATCATGACCTAAGCTGAAGGCAAACACTTAACTGACTGAGCCACCCAGGCACCCCTAAATTCTATTTTCTTAATTCTGCTTTGTTTCCTGTTGCTATTTGCTGTTAATTTTGCTTTCATTAGCCATAGCTGGGGAGGGCAGTCTTCAGTAAAGTGTTTTGAATCCAATCCTCAGCTTAGTTTAGCCTCTTATTTGGGCAAGTACCAATGACGAGCCTTCTCATTTGTGCCCTTAGATCAACTATTAGATCAGCTGTACACAACAGAGGAAAGGATGGGACATTTCTGTGTTATCTGTTTCCATGTCTTTGCTTATTTTTGTGTCCGTGGTGATTTCTCACACTCAGTGTCACTGGGTACATTTCTGTCACGCTGTGTTTCCTGATGTGTGTACTGTCATCATCTCTGTTTCCCTCTGCCTACCTGCCTGCCTTCCTTTCCCTCTTCCTTCCTCTCATTATCTCTGACTTTCTGCTATGCCTCCTTTCAGTCACCCTTTCTGAATTTGCCCTAATACAGAACCAAAGTATACTTTTACAATGTATTGAAACATTTTCTTATTCCTGTTTATAATTTTAGAGTCTATGAGTAGAACAGTTTTGACAGATGGAATCATATAGGCTATTAGTCACAAAAACAATTCTGGGGGCACCTGGCTGACTTAGTTGGTAGAGCATGAGACTCTGAATCTTAGGGTTGTGAGTTCAAGCCCCACACTGGGCATGGAGCCTACTTAAAAATAAATAAAAATAAAAATAAGAACAATTCTGATAAGGATATGGCTTATTTAATAGTGTACTTTTTAAAAAATCAGAAAACCTTCTTCCTGAGGAATATATGCATACAATTTGATTTATTTGGGCACACATAGAGCACACACAGATTCAGGAAAGAATATAATATTTAATAATAATAATAATATATAACATATGATAGTTTATCAAGTATTTCCAGACCTATTATGTCATGTGAAAAAATAATCTTACGGGATGCCTGGGTGGCTCAGTCGATTAAGCAACTGCCTTCAACTCAGGTCATGATCCCGGGGTCCTGGGATCAAGCCCTGAGTCAGACTCTGTGCTCAGCAGGGAATCTGCTTCTCCCTCTGCCTTACCCCCGTACTCATGCTCTCTCTCACTCGCTCATTCACGTTCTCTCTCTCGAATAAATAAAATCTTTAAAAATAATAATCATAAGGCAGATAATTTTATAATTATCCCCTTTTATTAGCCTTAATTGACAATTGAGAGAAGTGAGGTCCAGAGAAATTGTCTTACTTACAGCTAGTGACAAAGCCAAGTTTGAAACCAGTCTTCTGACTTCCAAAATCTGCATTCTTTTTTCCACACCATGATCCTGTTCCATTTTCCTGATTCCCTTTATTTTTTCCCCTCCCTTTCTTTTATATTTTTCTATTCTTTTTAACTTCAAGCTTCCTACATCTATCATCAATTTAATTAACTTTTATCATCTTAGTTTTCATACATCTCAGAAGAACCTGGTTTCGTTAACTGTTATTCATCAGATGTACAAAAAGCAGACCATGTTCCTCTGATGATAGCAAAAGAAGTAAATCCCTGCAACTGAGATTTAATCATTCTTGATTTTTTTTTTTATGGTAGAAACTCCGAGAAAAACAAAAAGCTGTACGAGAAAGTCATGGTCCAAATATGAAACAAGCAAAAATGTGGCGTGATTTCGAACAGTTGATGGAATGTAAGAAACAGTGCTTTCTGAAACAACAAAGCCAAACTCCCATGGGTCAGGTAATTCAGGAGGGCGGGGAGGACCGGCTGGTACTTTGAATCCATGTGCCATCGTTCAAGTTCGGGGTTTTAGTTGATACTACTAGATGTAAGCCTAATCCCATAATGTATTTTTTTCTGGAAAGTGATTTGTACAACATTTTGCTTTCAGGTTAACCATTCCTATTAAGTTTCCTTGGAAGATAATGTTAAGGTAGATTTAGGTTTTAAAGTTTTTTAATATGAAAAACGGCTTTTATTGTTTTGCTTAGTTTAGAGATCAGTGGTGTCTTAGGAGTTTTATGAGACAGGCGGCTAAGTTTACTCTCTGTAAATGTAAACATGTCCATTAAAAAGCATGTAGTTTTTTAAAAATGTAATAACCCAATGGCTTAATGTTCTTCCTAATCTTTTTTTAACTTTAGAGGAATCTTTTAGGAACTAATATCTCTTGTTTTGAAGAAACATTTATCTGAAGTTCAGCAATTCCTACAGTTTCACTTCAGTTTCTCTTTCTTCTATAAAATTCAAGAAAATTTGCTATTTTAAATAACATATTTGTTCTGTCTGTATTATTTAAAGGCAAATAAAACTTGGTGCACATATGATGACTATTTTTTAATTATGTAGCTGTGTCAAATTGTTATTCTTTAACTATTTGTGTTATGGTATTGTATTAAATTTAAGGATTATTACTTATTTTTACCTAAAATCTATTATAGTATTTAGGTCTTGGGGACTTTTATTTTAAATATAAAAAAGTAGTCCTAGAATATAGAAATTATCATATGCTAAAAAGCTACAGTAGGATTCCAAGTGAAATTCTAGGGTCCAAAGTGCTTCTAATTTCTGCTTCATTTGGACAGGGTACTTGAAGATTTCTTTGATTTTTCCTTAAAGAAAGATACTAAATTCATATGCTACCCTTTACTTCATTTCAGTTTCATTATACTTTTTTAAATGTCTTCCTTTAGGGGCGCCTAGGTGGTGCATTCGGTTAAGTGTCTGACTCTTGCTCAGGTCATGATCTCAGGGTCCTGAGATAGAGCCCCGCATCAGGCTCCACGCTCATCGCAGAGTCTTCTTGAGACTTCCTCTCCCTCTGCCCCTCTGCTGTGCTCTAGCTTTCTCTCTCTCTCTCTCTCTCTCTCTCTCTAAAATAAATAAATAAATCTTTAAAAAAATGTCTTCCCTTTAGATTTGAAAACTCAGATTTCAAATTATTAGCATGTCCATCTCGGGTTAGTTCTCTGTAGCTATCCTGGGGATGGCAGTGAGCGGCAAAGAACATTTCAACGAAGAAAGTTATTTCTACCCTGTACAAAACATGCAAACTTGATTATGGCTTTGGATCTCTTTGTTTCCAAGTGTGTTCTACTCTTACTTTTTGTTTGAAAGCTTTTTCCTTGGTAATCAGATAAACTTACCAACCTTGGTGACTCTAGGAGCTATTGCAAGAAAAGATGGGATCCATCAGAGCAAGAAAGAACTTACCAAGAAGGTATGGAAAGAAACTTCTTTTAATAAATTTCAAGGAAAAAAAGAAGCATTTTAATATTATTATGTGGTTTCAATCTGGTCCTTAGCTTACTTTAGCCTCTTATTTGGGAAAGTATCAGCTACCAGAATTCTCATTTGTGCCTTTAGATCAACAGCTAGATCCACCAGATACTAAACAAGGAAAGGCTGTGTTTCGGTGTGGAAACAAACCTTTCTTAATTCAATAAATCAGTTTTTGAACATTGAGGTAGATGTATTTGTTCAGTGTTGGCTACTGGCTTGTTATTTTTAAGCCAGTGGCAAGTGATGTTCCTTTAGCCAGAGTATGAATTCCTTTGCAAATATTTGAGAAAGACTAGATGTCCATCACAGAAACGAAACAGCATTTTATTCCCCTAAGGAAAGTCAGCTTGTAAGATTATTAAGCTTGGCGATTAATTTTTTTAGCCTTCACTATCCTTGGTGCTCTTCTCTTAATTTTAAAAATTGTTAACGACAGATACTCCAAGGAATGCTTATAATTCTGATTTGATTATTGCTTGCCATCTTTATTCCACACAGAAGGAATATGTGGATTAAACACTAGGCAGCTCCAGAATTACTTTATTAACTGAAGCAGAACATCATTATTACTTCAAGAAAAGCAAATTGAAAAAAAAAACCCTAAAAGTACAAAGTTATTTATAGTTTTTATTAAAGTAACATTGGACATTTAGTAATGCATCTTAATGGGTTTTATACAGTGACTTTCCACTCATTTTGTGATTTGATTGGAACATTAAAAAGCTTTGACTAACTCTGACGGTTTTGACACCTGACACTTATAGGAGAGCTTATTACATTTTTCCTTCACGATTGACACTCTAGCTGGCTAATTGATGAGAGTACTTAATCATTTTGGAAAATAATCTGTCTTCCACATGATGGCCCAAATAAAGAAGAAAAATGTAGCCTGTGAAATCTGCTTTTGCGTTCATGGATTTGCTCCTCCTAGGACTCGGTGTTGCCAACTGTTGCATGGGACTGACTGTATAAACTGTAAATTTCAAAAGGCTACTGCTTATCTTGCTTTCTATATTAGTTCAGGAAATAATCCAACTCTAAAGGTTGTCCTTTAAGAACAATCTTATAATAGGATAATGTCCTTTCTGTTATAAGTCTGTTAACATCTAAATCCAAGATCATGTATTTTTCCGGTCCAGAGAGTGTACCAGAAGGGTCTTAGAACATTATTCAAAGGCTTGTGGAAATCAAACCAGATCTCAGGAGATTACAGAACACTTAACTTTCTTCTTTAGATTAATACTTTCTGTCATTTTGCTTTAGTTCAATAGGCAGCAATAGTAAAAGAAACCATTTCATTAAACTGTCAAATCCAAATGTATCATTCTGCCTTATTAGTATAACATATATAAATTTTCTGGAAAATTTTAAGCTCTGTGCATTTTCCAAGTATGATTATTTCTTAACTTTTTAGGCTAAGATGATACAGAGCACGTTTTGGTAATTGGAGTAAAAAGAAGAGACTGAATATGTTGCTCAACTAAAAATGTATAAATTTGCTGAATTCTTCTGAATTGAATTTGAAAATATGCACAAATGGGTAACTTGCCAAAGCTGCCTTTACAACGGCAAAATCCAGTTTGTATTGAAAAATGATTTCCTATGGAGATGTGTATCTTACAGAAACCTCCTTGTCATACACAGGCATTTACCCTACATTAGTGACTAATGAGCATGAATCAAAGGCTTGTTTCTACAAATGGTTCTAGGCGCTTACATCATTCCTCTTGTTTGGCAGGAAGGAGTGCTTAGCCCTAGGGAGTGGGTAAGTAAGCAGCCTGACGATTAACTTCCATTAAACCTGGTTATTTCAATATATTCAACCATTGTTGTAGTGAAAGTAAGATCTAAATTGTGCATGCAACGAATCCTTTTTTAAACAATCTGTGGCAGCCAGAAGATTCTTTTCTTAAAGTTGCACTTTTATGGGCGCCTGGGTGGCTCAGTTGGTTAAGCGATCGCCTTCGGCTCAGGTCATGATCCTGGAGTTCCAGGATCAAGTCCTGCATCGGGCTCCCTGCTCAGCAGGGAGTCTGCTTCTCCCTCGGACCCTCCCTCCTCTCATGTGCTCTCTCTCTCTCATTCTCTCTCTCAAATAAATAAATAAAATCTTTAAAAAAAAATAAAGTTGCACTTTTATTAAATATGTAATTATTTCTCTACCCAGAAGGAGCTACTGGCTTAGCTCCTCCTCCCTTTCCTTTTAATGAAAACAGTTTAATTAGAGCCATTTAGCGTATGGCAGCCAGGCATGAGGTAAGCATTTTGTCCAGGAAAGATAGAGATCATTCGGTTATCTGTATACTTTCAATCTTTGAGTCTCCCGTCTTAAGACAATATAAAAAAGAAAAAGTTGGCTGTAACAGTCATTCAGTCCCATCCCATCCTTGCAAAAGAAATCAAAAACTAAAACACAGAATCCAAACAAGTGTTTTTTTAAAAGACTTGGACGAACATATGCTTTCTGCTCCCAGGCTCCCTCTTTTGGCAAACTGGAAGTACTTTCTCGGCGGATAGTTCACAATTTCCTCTTGAATTGCCGAGAGCCTTGAGTCACCAAACTCGGTTTACTGCTATGGAAGTTCACTATTCAGACAGAACACAGGAGGAAATTAAAGATTTCTGTTTTTCAGTGGAAGTATTCATTTCCACCTCCGTCGAGAGTGTCCCAGCAGGGTCCTGGCAGGGCTGCTGCTTTGCCCTGCACGCGGTAACTGGGTAAATAGCCATCGCATTTTGGAGCTGGAAAGGAACCTCAGAATGATTCGGGTGATCAGTTATTAAATTGGG
The DNA here is from genome assembly GCF_009762305.2 of Zalophus californianus. Taxonomy (NCBI): domain Eukaryota; kingdom Metazoa; phylum Chordata; class Mammalia; order Carnivora; family Otariidae; genus Zalophus; species Zalophus californianus. The sequence goes on from NC_045608.1 coordinate 8,281,357, forward strand.
ACCTTTGAGAGCTCTGTTTCAGCCTCTCAACAGTGCAGAAATCAGCGCTTGGAGCAAATCACTTCCCAGCCTCCGTGGAGTAACCGCAATGCGGCTCACGAGGGAGCTTGTTTCATTGTTAAAGAGCACCACTGATTAGTTTCTGGGTTCTAGAAATGAAGCAGACTTACAGAGGGAGGGCATTTTTTTTAGAAACAGCAGTTAGGCAAAGCAAGACTGAACCAGTTTTACTCCCTGAAGCTTTGTAATCATAATCATTATTGAGCACTTAGTATGGACCAGATACTGTCCTAGGTACTTCATGTGTCTGAACTAATATACCTCTCACAATAACCCCAGGAGGTAAATACTGTTATCCCCACTTAATAGATGAGGAAACAGGCACAGATAGGTTTCCACGGTATTACACAGCTAATAACTGTGGGCAGAGCCAGTGCCCAAAGCCAGGACTCTTCACTCCTGTGCTGTATGAACTACAGTGTGACCCATGTATATACTGGTTGTATATATGCAGACAGGCTGATATCCATTTAATGAACTATAATATGTGTGAAATTATAGTTCTTTTTTAAAAATGTGTTCACTCACTGTACCCAAGGGGGAAAAAAACTTTAGTAAATGAGTAAAAATGAACTCTACCATCTAGATATGGGGATTATGCTAAAAATGAATATCAAGTAAATACATGAAAGAAAGAAGTAATAGTTTTAGACACAGAACAAATGCAAGCTTTATAGGTTATAATTTAAATCTTTCTCTGTAAAAGTGTTAAAATCATATATGTCTTTTGTTGCTGGACATGTAGATAGATTCCAATTTTTTATTTTACATGCTGCAGTGGAACTTAAAAATTGAAATACCATGCAGTACTTAAAATTTGAAATACAGTACAATATTAAGCAAAACCACTAAGTTTATTTAATTTGGTCAAATCCAGAATCCATTGAATTGTTTTATAGACATTTCTTGCCTTCCTCTTTGAAAATGCCAAGGCTAAATGAAATAAGTTAGCAAGATATTATTTGATTAATTGGAGAATGAAATTGTAAATTCATCATTTATTTATTTGCAAATATTTATTGAATATCTTCTGTGTGCCTGACATTGTGCTAAGTGCTAAAATATACAGTGAATGTGACCTGGTTTTTGTTTTCAAAGAGCTCATAGACTAGAAGACTCTAATATTACGTAGCAAAAATTAAAGTTCTTTTATGTATAAAAAGAACTAGGAGCTCAGAGGAAGAAGCAATTAATTCTGACATGGGGGACTGAAAAGACTAATGGAAGAGGTAGGACTTGAGCTGGGTTTGTAAGAAGGAGTTAAGATTTTGATAGCCGTGGGAAAGGAGGAAGACATAAAGGCATTTAAGAACACAGCATGCTCAGGAAATGACAAGAAGTCTAGAATGGCTCAGAAAGTTACCCAGATACATGAGGGAGAGGAAGGAGCTCCTATCATGTGCCAAATCTTGTGCTCTGTAATTTGATGTGCTAGGCACTCAGCTAAACTCTATGAAAAGGTACAGTAAGTGTATAAAACATGGCCCCGTCATTAACAGGACTAACAATAAATTGAACAGTAGCAAACATATCAAAACCTAATAATCAAGTGCTAAATTTTGTGGTGCTATCAAAATTCAATCACAACAGAGATCTAGAGAAGACTAAAAGGTCAAAGTGGAGTCCAGGAAGTCTTGTCCAAGAAGGAGTAATGATTGGGGCCTGGAAAGATGAAGATTTGGACAGGTGAATGGGAGAGTGTGAGAGGGCCTCAGGGATGAAACCAGCAGGTACTCATTGGTCCTTTCCTACATCTAGCTCTGTATCAAACGCATCAAGCAGGAAAAGGCATGGCCTCCCCCTTCAGGGAACTTGAAGTCTTAGTTACCAAGATGAGAAATGTAACCAATAATTGAAGCAGTTTTCAGCACTGGATTATCCAGTAGGCAAATAGATACAGTCTGAATTTTCTGCAAGTGTTTAATATTTCAGAGATCAAAGAAGTTTTCGTTAGAAAAATTAGAATTAGGGGTGCCTGGGTGGCTCAGTTGGTTAAGCATCTACCTTCAGCTCAGGGATTGAGCCCTACAGCAGGCTCCCTGCTCAGTGGGGAGCCTGCTTCTCTCTCGCCTTCCGGCACTCCCCCTCTTGTGCCCTCTTGCTCACTCTTTAAAAAATAATAAGGAAAGAAGAAAAATCAGAACTATTGGATTTCCTTGCACTCTCCTCAGGGTTTAGGGTCTCTAAAAGTTTCAATGCGGCTTTTTGGAATGGGATCAAGAGTTAACAGATCTAGGGGCCCCTGGGTGGCTCAGTCGTTAAGCATCAGCCTTCGGCTCAGGTCATGATCCCGGGGTCCTGGGATCCAGCTCCACATCGGGCTCCCTGCTCGGCGGGGGGCCTGCTTCTCCCTCTCCCACTCCCTCTGCTTGTGTTCCTGCTCTTGTTATCTCTCCCTGTGTCAAATAAATAAATAAAATATTTTTTTTTAAAAAAGAGTTAACATCTAAGGGCAAAAGGAAAAAACACTTTGGGCTGGAACAATTTGGGCAGGCTGGAGATGCAGGTACAAGTTAAAACCCTTCTGCACACAAAGGTCAGAATGTGGCTCAGGGAGAAAGCAAGAACTCCGTGGGGAAGAGGGAGCCCTGAGAAAGGAATGCCCTCAAGTAAGTACTAGCCAGGCAAGACTGGAGGAAATCAGGAATAATTTGGAGATAGAAACCAAATTGCTGAAGGTTTTGAGGTGGTGCAATTGCAAGTCATGTCCATTTGGTGTATGATAATCGGGAGTTGTTAATATCCCTGCTGCTCCTTGGACACTTGAGGAAATGAGAGACTCACTACATTGTAGAGAATGGAAGATGATCACTGCCACAGGAGACTACAAACATAATACTAAGTTTGTTTTTTTCATGACAGAGGAGAGGCAATTAGCCAGTTTTTTTATTTCTTTGCATATAGGGGGATAATTTTTTACACTAACTCAAAGATTCAGCATCTTATTATTTGATTCAGGTTACAACTCTGTGTCATCTCTATCACTACTTTTTCGTTCCATGTAACATTTTCAGATGTGTGAAAAAGATTTGATAATTCCAAGGAATTGAGCTTAGAAACAGTAATATTTAAGAGTTATACTTCTGTTGAGAGACATTTTTATAAGTTTATATGATTTTCTATATATTAAAAAATGTGAGAGAAAATTCAGAACTGGTGTTTAACTGTGCTTGATTTCTTTTTCTTGAGAGTAGGAAAAAGAACTCCTTTTTGTTGTGGTTAATTGCCAAGTCACCAAGGAGAGCCTCCACGCTTGAAGAGACCCACTTGCTAGTGACTTGGCAGTGTCAAACAAATGTTCAACTTTTATTCTGACACTTCTTGAAGAATTTGATTGAAACTATATATGTCCAGATAACACTCAGCAAAGTGCCCTTCTTGCATTTGTTTCAAGATATATTTGGAAACAAGAGAGATGACCTTGGATGCAGCTGCTTTTCCAATTTAGGACTTCTCTCTGGGTCTACTGAATAATATTTCCCAACATTGAAAATTCAAAGGATGGAAAAACATTTTAGTTACTATATCCCATAAGTCCTATGATGGAGGATTTTTTCCCCCCAGCAATATGTTCTGCCTCTAAAAGAATGATATATTTAGACCACAAACTCTATGTTAGCTTTCTAACCATCTATTTCAAAATACATTTAGGAACACATTTGCTTTTCATCAGAGCGCCTTTTTGTAACCTAAATTGAGCTGTCCTTGCTTTTTAAAATATTTCAACATCTGAGAAATAAAAAATAATGAGCAGTTAACCCTTCACCTTTGCTTTCTGGCATTCAAAATTTGTTCCGAGGCCAGGGTTCATTGTAGCTTGATGTAAGATCTAAAAGAAGACTGGGGAGGCTCTGACATCCCCGGCTAAGGTTATTGCCACCTGTCCAGATGGCAATACAAGTCCTGCTAGTCTAACCTCAAGCCTGAAAGCCAAGGTTAGCTTCCAGTTGTATCTACATTTAGCCCACGGAGATGGATGGTTTTAGCTGTCATTAAAGTGACGTTCTTTCAGTTACCATTATGCATATTTTGGAGGTTTAAACAGTTCCATTTTTAATTTGTTGTCACAGTCACAGGACAAGACTTAGGTAACCTGTTTGATAAAGCAATTTTACTTTTAAGCAAATAAGTAACTAAGAATTTAGAGTCTGGTCATTGTTGTGCACGGCATGTCACCAGAGACAGTAACATTTTCTATTTTCCTATGGTTTCCAAAGATGTTGTAGTGAATCAGAGCATTTATAGAGATGATTACGTTGGTAGCAACAGTCTCCAGCATATGCAGTACATTAATTCCCAGTAAAATGTGTCAGACACGTGCATACACACATGCACATGCAGACACAGAAAAACACCATATTATAATACTTCAAAGGATAGCTTATTCTCAAGGATTCCTTGTTGCTTGATTTGGAATCAAATCAATTACATCAACTGTTAGCTACAAGGTGAGTGATTTTGAATAGTCAACAGATTTTTAAAACTATCACCACTTAAGGTACTTTTAATGATGATCCATCCCCTCAGATAACAGTCTGATCTTAAATTTTTAATTGTTATCAATTATTGCCCCAGCCTTTCTTTGCACTTTCCTAATTCAAAAACTGGTGACTTTTATTTTTAATCTGACATTTACTCCTTTATAAGAACAGACTTTCCATGGTGTACCTATCTTGTGTACATTTCCATTATTTTGTTGATGTTGAGCTAGAGTAATTGCTGTAGTCACCGCACAGCCCTAATTAAATAAGAGTTAACAGTACCCAAACTAATAGATTTTGTGGGCTAAGCATAAAGTTTGCTTTTACTGGTGCCAGAGACTCCTCCAACTGCACAACTTTTGAACTGTGCTTTTTAAAGATACAAAAAAGGAAAATAAGATGATACCTACAAAATGTTCCCAAGATCTGTAGTGCTCAAAGAAGATTTTAATGAGGGAAAAGTCTCAAAGGAATGGTAGTTTTATTTTAAGTAATACAGGGATTAAATGTGAGTTTTGTGGAATGCTTTTATAAAACATTATCTTTCAAATGTATGTTTTTCATCCTTCTTCTAAAAACATATATAAAGCTTTGAGCCAAAAAGAATATTCCTGCATGGATTGTGCTGATTAAGTTTGTCAGGACGTTTTAGGAGCCCTTTTCTCTCTATCCAGCTCTGCTTGTATTCTCAGATACTCTTAACCAAATCAGAGCATTATTGATGTTCAGTTAAGTATTTATTGCTTGGGAATTAGTATCTTGCTGTCAGCCTTCCTAACACAGGAGAGATTTCTAGCAACTACAAAGTGAATGTATTTTTCTAAACTCTTTTTTATTTGTGTCTTCCATAGATGGAATTCATATCCAGATGTCTGCAGATTTATATAGAATCTGGTTTATCCAAATATTTGCAGTACCATCAAATCAAGAGTTTCTTTATTTCCTTATCATGCCCAAATATCTTACCTTGATCTTTTTGTTACAAAATCCAGATATGTTTATTTCACGAAGGCAGATCTAATATGTTCCTGGTTCAAACTCATTTTAGCATCTGTCTTTTTTTCTGTCCCTGACACTCTCCAACTTTTTTTGTTCTCATATTTTTTTTCTTCTTGTTTATGTGTATCATTCATTCCATTACTATTTACACTTTCTCTGATTGTATCTCACATATTCTCTTGCCACTTAATAAGTTCACTTTTGGAGCATCTTCCGATTTCTTTTTTTTTTTTTTGAGGCATATTTGGTATATAACATTATATGAGTTTCAGGTGAACAACATAATTAATCATCTGTGTACACTGATGATTATACAACTCTGATGATGGTACAGCTCTGTGAATATATTAAGAAACATTGAATGTGTGAATACACTAAAAACCACTTTAAATTGGTGAATTGTGTGGTATGTGAACTATGCCCCCAATAAAACTGCTAAAAATAAAAATATAGCTCAATGTAACAAGTCAAATAATGTCAAACAGTATTAGTTTAAAAAAATAAAAAGCCCTCAGCAACGTCAGTCTTCTCACTTCTCTGAGGCATTTCCAAAGCTAAATTTTGGAATACTCTTCCAGACGTTTTCATTGTACACAAAGGGGGTTATAGTCATATTCACTGTTCTGCAACTTGCTTTTTGCACTGAATAGTCTTTGCACTCTTATGCAAGTATATCTGTCAGGAAGAAAAAAAAAAACCTGAGAAGTAGCGTTATTGTCTTCAGAGGTATGTGCATTTAAATTTTTCATAGATATTGCCAAATTACTCTCCAAAAAGCTGGTGATAATTTGTAATCCCTTAGGTTGTGTATGACAGAGTGTAGTTTGCCGTTCCCTTGCCTAAGCTAAGTGACTATACTAGTCAGTATGATAGGTCTAAAGAATTATTTTAATTTGTATTTTTAAAATTATGAGTGAAAAAATTATGAGTGCAGTTAGTTTTTTATGGCTTACTTTTAATTGATTATGTGATATTTTCTCTAACTGAAAAGTCCATAATGTTAATTGTAGAATTTTGAATAATTAAAATCATGTATAATCCCACCACCCAGAGATTATCACCACTTAAAATTTTACTTCTAGTCTTCTTTCTATGAAATTTATCTTGTGATTTTTATTTTATTTTATTTTTAGCAAATGAGGATTGATAGGGGAACTTATTTTTATATTTAAAATACTCAGTTTACAAAAAGAGATTTTAATTCAGCTACTTAGAATATTGCTTTGAGCTCTTTTAATCAAGGTGCTATATAAATATTCAGTAGACTGAGCTCCCCTGTGCCAAGCTTTTGGGATCAGCTAGTGGAAAAATCATTAGCATTCTTTCCTTGACACTATACTGCCACTACCAGGGCTCAAACTGGATGAGATTTCCTGGGAGCCAGGAGGTCTTTTAGTAAAGGAGATGGAGCTCTACGATCTTTTAATGGCATGGAAGATAGAGGAATCCTGTACCTTAAAAAACAAACACATTTTGTAATGCATGTTTATGTATGTGCCCACATGTATAATCATTATTCTCACTCACACACACAAGGCGAGATGAGATTAGTGAGTCAAGACAGGAACATGTAGAACGAGTGCTGGACACCTGGGGAACAGTAAAATGATTAGCATACGAGGTCAGCCATTCAGAGACACAAGTCCTGTATGGTAATCGTATGTTTCCTTACCTGATTCTTCTTTGGACTGGAAGAGCATGGAATGCAGGATGGGTTTCTGTTCACAGTTATATTCCCTGTGCCTAGTTAGGCACACAGGCAACTTTGATCAGTAAAGAATGAATGAATAGAAGTGAAAGACTGTGACCTTGAATAAATCACTTAATTGCTTTGGGCCTCAGTTTCTTTCTCTGACAGCTTCAAAGAATTATCAAAAGGATAAAATAAGGTAATGTATGAAGGTGGTGGGTCAGACTAGCAGTCCCCTCCAAGCTGACTGTCTCCTCTTTATTTTTACAGAGCCAAATACAGTTGCCATTCAGACCGTCCTCAAGGAGGCCCTACTGTAGCAACTGCCCAAGTATCATCCTCTTGGTTAACCAGACAGAGAACAAAGTAAATACAATGTGCCGCTTTATAATTAGAAATAATTGCCAGTAGGACCTGGAGACTTTGCCATCTTAACCACTGCCTCATTCTCAGTATTTAAGGGTATCTGATGTAAATCTAACACTAGAACTCCCATCAGGCTTTGGGTAAAGTTATAGAATATTTAACATGCTTAGAATTGCATCCGTATGATGATTGTTTAAAAGCAGAGATGATAACTCAGGAAGGCATATGGTACAGGTTTAGAATAGTTGGTAGCTATTCTCAGACTTGACCTATTGTACATGATTGTAAATGAACGCCTGTCCTTTATGGCTTATCTTGTATCAAATTGTCAGAGGCCGTTCCAAGCAATGATTACATTTCAGAGTTAATGTAAAGAAATTTTAAAAATTCTATGAAAGATTTTGTGATTTACTCAAGATAGATTCTATGACCTTTTAAGTTTGTTGAAAGAGGAAGCTAGTGTGTTGTAAAACCAGTTAAAATAAGAATAAACTTGGAAATATAAAATAGCATCAGCTCATAGACCTTAGGGAAGATAACTAATGGCCCAGGCCCTAAAATTCCAATTTATTTAGAAATAAGTTTTTGTAAAAACTTGATATAAATAGAAATATTTTTCAGTCCAGTCCTCTTTAATGAAATGCCATAAAAATAAAAGACTAGCACATAAACTTTCCTTTTTTTTTTCTATTTGTAACCAAAAGCATTGCATAATCAGGCAGGAACAAGGAAATAAAAATAATCACAAAATTAAACCAAGTGATCTGTTTTCATTACTCCAGCAGGAGTAAAAAGTGAATATAAACACAGCCAGCAAGTTCCTTTATCAAATTCGAAAATTCTTTCCTTGTCAGTCATTCCTGAACAACAGAATAAAAATGAAATTTTTATTAAGGCTTTTAACTCTACACTGTCTTAAAAAAATTTTTTTTAATTGTGGTAAAAAACACATAACCTAAAATTTACCATATTAACCATCTTTAAATGTTCAATAGTGTTAAGTATATTCACACTGGTGTACAGTAGACCTCCATAATGTGTTCATGTTGCAAAACTGAAACTCTGTATCCATTAAACAACTCTCCATTCCCCTTCCCCATGGCAACCACCATTCCACCTTAGGTCTGTGAGTTCAAGTACTCTAGGTTCCCCACATAAGTGGAATCCTAGAGTATTTATCTTTTTGTGACTGGTTTATTTCACTGATCACGACGTCCTCAGGGTTCACCCACACTATGGCATGTGACAGGATTTCCTTCAAGACTGAACACTGTCCTTTTTAATATCATTTTTATGGCACAGTCTATTCTACCCTTAAACATCTTTGCAGGTATTGTCTGTTTTAATGTTCCAGAACATGACTAAATACAGAATGATGAGAAGCAAGGTGAAATGTACATTTGACTTTCCGAATTCTCCTGTCAAGAAATCAGAGGAGGTTACGCAATGATTATACACTGTAGGACTTCCTCAGAATGAGAAAAACTATTTGATGCTAAATTAACAGTCAAGACTCTAAAGACCTTTTTGCCAGCCCTTTGTATTGATGGTTTTTAGTTGTTTATTCCTAGAAATGCATTTGACCTATTACAACTTTTTTTTTTTTTTTAAGTTCCTGCTAATCTATCTCTGCTGCTGGGTTATTTTTTTCCTTCAAGCCTGCAGACATTCTCTCCAAATTCTTCAGACTGAGTTAGCTGTGTTCCTGTTTGTGAATAACCCTCTCGGATTCTGTCATAGCGACGGCCTCATGTTCCACAGTTTGTTAAGAGAATGCAATTGCCAACTGTAGGTACTGTTAGGTCACAGAACCTAACAGGAGTGAGTTTTGAAAAGAAGCAGAGCTCATTCATTTTCAGTCTTCCTACCTTAATTTTTGAACAGCTTTGTTGCTATAATTCACATACATACACATTCACAAATTTAAAAATTCAGTGGTTTTTAGTATATTCCCTAAGTTGCACAACCATCCCTACATTCACTTTGAGAACATTTCACCACCCCCAAAGGAAAGGCTGTACCCATTAGCAGTCACTCCCCATTCCTCCCAGACCCCCCAGCCCCCAGCAACCACTAATCTACTCTCTACATTTTTGCCTATTCTGAAATCTCATATAAATGGAACTGTACAGTATGTGGTCTGGCTTCTTAGCATAATGTTTTCAAGGTCATCCATGTAATATAATGTATCATTACTTTATCCCCCCTTCTTTTTAATTGTGGAAAAATACAGATAACATAAAATACACCATCTTAATCATTTTTAAGTGTACATTTCAGTATTATAAGTACATTCTCATTGTAGTGCAGGCAATCTCCAGAACTCTCTTCATCTTGTAAAACTAAACTCTATTCCCATTAAACAACAGTTTCCCATTCTCCCTTTTTCTCGGCCTCTGGCAACCACAGTTCTATTTTGTCTCTCGGAATTTGACTACTCCAGGTACCTCATGTAAGTGGAATTATATAGTATTTGTCCTTTTGTGACTGGTTTGTTTCATTTAGCATGATAACCTCAAGAACCTTATCATTCATGTGTCAGAACTTCCTTCCTGCTTCATTCTACCTTGGAGTAGAATGGCTGAGTCACATGGCAAACTCTATGTTTAACATTTTGTGGAACTAAGCAACTTTTTCATATCAGCTGCATCATTTTACACCAGCAAAATATGGAGGTACCAGTTTCTCCACATCCTCACCAAGGATGCTGGAGAAAAGGATGTTGTTATTGCCCACCTTCTTATGAGAGTCAACCTAGTAAGTGTGAAGTAGTACATCATTGTGGTTTTGTTGGCATTTCCCTGGGGGCTAAATTTCGTGTGTTTATTGGCCAATATCTTCTTTGGATAAATGTCCATTCAGATCCTTTGTCCATTTTTAAGTTGGGTTGTCTTGTTATTGTTGAGTTGTAAGAGTTATTTATGTATTCTGACTACAAGTCCCTAGTCAGACATATGGCTTACAAATATTTTCTCTTATTCTGTGGGTTGCCTTTTTCACTTTCTTCATGGTGTCCTTTGAAGGTTTTTAATTTCGATGAAGTCCAATTATCTATTTCTTCTTTTGACACTTGTATTTTTGGTATTGTATCTAAGAAGGTTTTGCCTAACCCAAAGACAAAAAGATTGGAGCTCCTGGCTGGCTCAGTTGGAAGAGCATGTGACTCTTGATCTCGGGGTTGTGAGTTCGAGCCCCACATTGGGTGTAGAGATTACTAAAAAAACATAAATAAACTTAGGGGGAGAAAGGCACAGAGATTTACTCCTGTTTTCTTCTAAGAGTCTTTAGTAGTTTCACCTCTTATATTTAGGTCTATGATTCATTTTTGGTTAATTTTTATAGGTGATGTAAGGAAGAGATCCAACCTCAGCATTCTGCATGTTGTGTACCCATTTGTCCCAGCACCAAAGACCATTCATTCCCCACCCCTGTCATTGAATTGTCTTAGCACCCTTGTTGAAAATCAATTGACCATAAGTGTGACAGTTTATTTCTGGATTTTCAATTTTATTCCATTGATCTGTCTGTTCTATATATATCGTTATGCCAGTACCACACTGTCTTGATTACCATGATTTATGGAGTAAGTTTTGAAATCAAGAACTTCGAGTCTTTTGGGGGGCCTGGGTGCCTCAGTCGTTAAGTGTCTGCCTTCGGCTTGGGTCATGATCCCAGGGTCCTGGGATCGAGCCTCGCATTGGGCTCCCTGCTCCGCGGGAAGCCTGCTTCTCCCTCTCCTGCTCCCCCTGCTTGTGTTCCCTCTCTCGCTGTCTCGCTCTCTGTCAAAAAAATAAATAAAAATCTTTATTAAAAAAAAAAAGAACTTCGAGTCTTCTAACTTTGGTTTTCCTTTTCAAGATTGTTTCAGCCATTCTGAAAGGATGACTTTCAGATTTTTGTCATGTACTGAGTTAGGAAAGATCAATTTAGGTAAGGTGGGTCAAATGAAGAGTTCAGCTTTGTGTGAAGTGGGAGGTGCCTATTGGACACATAAGAGGAACAGTCCATTAGGAGCTACATGTAGGAGTCTGGTGTTCCAAGGAGAGGTTAGAGCTGGAGATAAAGATAAATAAAGATGTGAGAATCAAGAGCATATAGGTCTCATCACCCTGCCAATCTGTTCCTCCATCCCTCTCTGCTCTCTTGGGTTCCCCCCAACAGTTTTTCTCAAGTTTTTTTCTTACAGCTTCCTAGGTGCTCCAGACCAGAGAGATTTCCCCACGTTGTCATTCTCTGGAAGCCTTTCCATTTATGGAACTGCCTACAGCAAGGCTGAAAACCTTTAACCCTCAACCTTTCAATTCTTCCTTTTCACTTAGATATTAAATATGCAATCATCCAGGGACACCAGAAGGGATGAGTTGGTTTGGGGGAAGGGAACTTTGGAAACAGACGTTTATGAAGCTGGTTCGGATTTGGATGGGTCCAGAAATCATTGCTAGGTGGTAGGGATGGTGGAGCCTGAAAAAAAAAGTGGAATGGAATGGAATGCTTGTGCTCTCTCACGCTCTCTCTGTCAAATAAATAAAAATAAAATCTTTTTTTGTAAGAATTTATTTATTTATTTGACAGAGAGAGACACAGCGAGAGAAGGAACACAATCAGGGGGAGTGGGAGAGGGAGAAGCAGGTTTCCTGCAGAGCAAGGAGCCCAATGTGGGGCTCGATCCCAGGACCCTGGGATCATGACCTGAGCCGAAGGCAGAAGCTTAATGACTGAGCCACCCAGGCGCCCCAATAAAAATAAAATATTTAAAAAATCTTTTTGCAGATCTAGGACAGCGGTGATGGTTGCACAACAGTGCAAATGAACTTACACTTAAAAATGTTAAAATGGTAGCTTTCATGTTACCACTATTAAAATGTTTTGCAGATCGAGAAACCAGATCCCAGGGCCTGGAATGTTTCCATCTAGCAGCTCCTAAGATACCTCTTTTCCTGTTATCAAAAGATCTGAGACACCCCGTTGGTAATCAGAAGCTCTTACAGGGAGCCTGGAAAGTGGCTGCAGAGGCCTGAGATGTTTTTACTTCTGACTATGTAGGCACAGCTCTGCGGCAGCTGGGAAACTGACCAGGAGACCATGTCCCTGTCCCACCTGCCTAACGCCATGTAAATATCACCAAATTCCTGTTGTGGAGGGGTCTTCTTTTGTCAATACCCTGCAGCCATCCCTCTGTTTGTTGGTACACATGAAGGAGTCTAAGTAGAGGGTAGCTGAGTGAGTGCAGCTTCCTTGGGTTGTCCATGGTGGGGAGGCCCGCAGGTGCCAGGTACAAGGAGACCAGAAGGCTAGGTAGAGTTCAGGCCCTAACTGGAAGTTCACAGTCACCCCAGCTACACATCTCTCATGACCTGTCTGCCTTTAAGTGGGGGACCTTACTATTGTTGGATTCTCACTAGTTTTCTTCTCAGAAATTAACCTTATGAAGAGCTTCTGGGGGCCTCTCCTACCTGATCCTTTGCCCTGGGCCACTGTCTTCCCTTCCCACTTCTCCTCACCAGTAAAACCCATTTCTCCATTCTGCTGTGCTGTATGAGCACATCTCCAGCACAAGGGAAGGGGACCTGGGGGCCTTGGTTGTTTTTCGTTTAGGACTAGCATAAGGTTGAGGCATGGCCAACCAAACCCAAACCTGAGCCCACGGATAGCTCAGATTTTAAAAAGCGCTCACCAAGTCTTTCCACGTGCCACGTTTCACCAGCCCTTCCTTTCACTTGGGTCTTGATATTTTTGGACCCCCAGGGTGTTGTTTTATCACCTGCCTCCATCCCAATTTTTTTTTTCAAACATGGAATGGCTTGTGAATTTGCATGTCATCCCTGTGTAGGGCCCACACTGACCTTCTCTGCATCATTTGTAGTAAATGCGCTGCCGAAGTGAGCACCCTCCATTCAGATGTTGAGGGTCACTTGACTTTGCCTTTGGCAGCTGCCGTTTTCTGCCCCCTGCCTGACGTGACACAGGTCCATGTGTGGCTCTGCCCACTCTGGGCCCCTAGGGAGGGGCCGAGCAAAATCAGCTTAATTTCTCCATCCACTCTGTCAGGACAGCCTCACTAGGAGTCCATTACACTTTGGAAATGCTAAAACCAAATCACTCCATTCTCCTTTTTTTTTTTTTGTCTTAAAGAAAGGAGAGGGGACCCCCTTTCACAGTCTTTGAGAATCACAAAAAGTGTGTGGCAAGAAAGGAGGGTGGCCACGCAGAGCCCCCCGGGTGTGAAAGGAGAGAGTAGAAGTGGTAGTGTTCCGCGCTTGGCGGCATTCACACAGAGCTGTGGGCTTCCACCGTTCCGGCCCCAAAGCCACAGCACCTGTTTGGTGTAAGCCAGCTCAGTTCCCTTGCAGTGAGCTTGGGGAATCTGTTAGCTTTGCCCCTAAAGTTGGATTCCATGCTGTCACAGAAGAAGGGTAGAGGGAGAGAGAAGGGGAGGGCTGAATGAGAGAGAAGCTAGGAAAAGATGTGTACTGATGCCAGAAAAAAAAAACGAAAGCTCTTTGTGGGTTTACCTATGCAAGGTAGAGTGCAAATACCTTGACCTGGCAGTTCCCCACCCCTGACTACCTTCCAAACTCACACACACACACACACACACACACACACACACACACACACACACACACACACACACACACACACACACACCAGACACACAGAGCAATTCAAAGCTCTGGTCTGGAAAACCTTTCCACTGGGGTGTCGTTGGTTGCCTTGTGATGACAGGTTTAATGAGTTTTATATCTCTGCAATCCGCTGAGACCACCTACCCAGAGGCCACACCCTACTGACCTGGTTAGCCAGGGTCTGAGTCTCGGCACAGGAACACAAGGGCAGTGCGGACCGAGGGTCGGGAGACCTATGCTCTGGTTTGGGTGAATCGCTCTGACCTGCTGTGTGACTACATCCATGTTGCTTGCCCTCTCCTTAATTCAGGGTCCCAAATTACAAAATGGGACTGATGGTTCTTGTCTCATAGAAATGTCACAAGACAGAGTAAACTATGGTCTTCCAAGTGCTTATGCTTCTAGGAGTCAGGAAATCAGGGAAATCTTTTGTTTCTCTCTCTCTCTCTTTTTTTTTTTTTTCTTGTTATTGAGGTAAGGTGTCCTGGGCTCTCTTATGCAAGCCCTTAGAAGACATTTAATTGGAGCGTAAGACTAAAAAAAAAAAGCAAACCTGCTCATGAAAGAAGAGCCTTGAGGTCTCGTAGGTATTTCCTTCCAGAGCGAAGTCCAGGAGATTCTTTGGTAGTTTCTAGCCAACAACCTCAAGTGGAGGATAGAGGTGCTTTTTTTTTTTCTTTCTTTCTTCCAGTTTCCCTTTCTGGTCTGATGTCTCTTTGAGTGATGCTGGTGGGGCCGCAGGTTATGGTAAAAAACAATGTCCCAGATGCTCAAGTTTTTCTATGGGGTAAAATATTGATCAGTCTGCCTTGTCAGTGGGTAAAAAAAGGAACAGCCTTTTTATTGATGTGTGTTTATTTGATTATTGGTTTAATCAGCCCAGCTAATTCTGTGCCCTCTGATGGTCTGTTCATCCGTGGTAAAGTGCATCCGGAGGGAAACACCGTGGTCTATGGCTCTAGATAGAATACGGTGCCCAAGAACTAATCTTGGGCTTCTTGTTCTTGTGCAAGAGCCTCGGGTTCTCAGCTGCTGTCTCAGCCTCCTATTGTTGCTGCAACAAATTACCACAAACTTAAAACAACACAAATGTATTTTCTTAATTTGGGGAGGTCAGAAGTCAGGAAGGCTGTATTCCTTCTGGAGGCTCCAGGGGAGAATCCAACTCAGTGCCTTCTCTAGCTTCTGGAGGTCGCCGCGCTCCTTGGCTCACGGCCCCTTCTCTGTCTGTCCTCTGGGCGGGCCACCCCAGCCTCTGTCACACTTCTCTCCAGCAGATCTTCCTGCCTTCCGGGGCCAAGGACCCTGGTGATTAAGTCGGACCCCACCCTCTCCTTCCCTGGGTCTCTTGGGACCTCAGGGCCCAGAGCCATTGGGGAAGTGCGTTGATTAGAGTCTGTGGAACTTTCCTTAGGACAGAGGGCAGCCCGACATTACAGGTCTGTTGAACCCCCTCCCCATCAAAGGTGTGGATGACTGTGGAAAGAACTAAGGGTACAGGAATAAAAAAGAAGAGGGACCCAAGATGTCTGCTTACAAGAAGCTCGTTTAGGAAGGGTGGAAGCCGGCGAACGGGTTGACGCCACATAAGCGCGGCCTCATTGACGGCATTCTCCTTCACCTGGATTCTGGAATCACTTCACCGGAGCACCACCACGTTTTCCATCCTTTATGGCCTTTATTTTTAGTTTGGGGGTATTTTCTATTGTTTGAAGGTTGCCTGGAGGCTTTACACAATATAGAGTTTCTTTGCTGGGCAGCAACAGTAGCCAAGAGAGACAGATTATAAACTTTTAAGTCTATTTTCTCCGAGTTGTACATCAGCGATGGCTTTCAACAGAAGAGCTCACGCCCCCTGGCTTGCCTGTCCCTGGGGGAGGGGGAAAGGGTGGCTTGTGGAGAACATTTTGTGTTCTCTTATCTTTCATGCTAGTGGAAGGGGATAAGCACCAGAATAGGAAAACAAAATATCTGGCTATTAATACACCCTAAGTCCTCTAGCACATGGATTGGATTTGTTTATTTGTGAAAGAGAAGGATGCTTCTCTCTGACGGCGGCCCCCCTGCCAGCTGGAAGGCAATGGCGGGCACAGTGCCCTCCATAGGCTGAAGGGGCTAGGGAGCCAGGGCCTAACGTCCCACTTGGAAGAGAAAACCCTCAGACTCTTCTCAAGAAGAGTTGCTTTTCTAGCTCAGCTCGCCTCAAGCCCCAGCACTTCCCGTCACTCAGGGAAATTAGGGAAGAAAGAAAAAAAAATAACAAAGTAGGAGGATTCACCATGAAGGGGCCAGAGAGTGCCCCCACCTCTCCCACTAGACGCGCGTGCGGCACCCTCCCCGTGTCCAGCCTGGGGAACCAGAGGACTGGGGAACCTTGCCCGAAGAGAGGACATGCAGGTTCCTCAGGCCGGCCACTTAGTTGGCAGTGAGCAGGGCCGACACAGGAGGGCTTCCCCCCTCAGAGAATGAGCCCTTAGCGAGGAAGGCGACCCTGCTGAGCTCAGATTCGTGGCTACTGTCCTCTAATATGTTCCCCTGGGCCTTTTAGTGGTTTGAAGAAAGCAGTGTCCCAGAGTAGACAGAGTTTTCTGGACGGGCAGATGGCTAATTAATTATAAACCTTCTGGCTGGGAAAAAGCCAGAAAGGAAGAGATTTCTTCTGGGGGCAGGAACACGCCTGCGAGCCCCATCCCTGCCGTGTCTTGAACAAGTTTCAGAGTGCCCTTTGACTGCCTCAAGAGGTCTCTGCTTGCCACCCACCAGGGTCAGGCCTTCTCAGGTTCCCGGGAACATTCTGATTAGCCCGGAGCCCTGGATTGGCAGGGCCTGCCCTCTCCAAGAGCAAACAGGGACAAAGGTCGGTGTCCCAGCCGGGCCAGATGCCCCAGGTTGTCCCCTGCATTGCTACATGATGCAGGAATCTGTCATTTCTGTGCCTGCTGGGTCACCCATTACCCCAGATCCAATTCCCAGGCAGGGAAGGTTAGGACACCTGAGCAGAAGCAAAGGCTTTGGCATTCAACAGCTCTGAGACAGAAATGCTGCC
The DNA here is from genome assembly GCF_009762305.2 of Zalophus californianus. NCBI lineage: Eukaryota > Metazoa > Chordata > Mammalia > Carnivora > Otariidae > Zalophus > Zalophus californianus. Next base: position 8,298,625 of record NC_045608.1, read on the forward strand.
GTGTCTTTACCTGTTCGGTGGAGAGCCAGACGTGTTACACGTTATGATGCCATCGTGGAAATATGTGTGAAAGGAAGAATTTGTAAACTAGATCTCCTACCTCTCTTGGGAAAGGGGGCTCTCTGAGTGTCCACAGCTCTTTAGTCACTCAGACTCGGAACAAATGTTCTTTGTGATGATCTCTCATACTGTATTTCTCTGCCACCCTGGAGCGTTTGAATTTTGTCTCTGCTCCAGCCGGGTCTAGGTATCCGTTGGGCTTCTCTGTGAGAACCTAAACACGTTGGAGGTCACTGAGGTTGCCAAGCATAAACCAGTCTGGCACAGCTTAGGCGTGAGAGCGAGCAAGGAAAGAAGCTTGGTGCCTTACGAAATCATCACGGCTCTGGCCCACAGCCCTCCTTGTTTGGGATTCGAATTAGAAGTGGTGTTTGCTTGTTTTCCTTCTCTGTACCTGGGAATGGTCTTCAGCCAATGGAATGACAACACCGAAGCTAAAGTTCATCGAGGTGCTGTGCTAAGCACTCCACCTGAATTATCTCATTTCACGTCCACCTCACACCTGTGAGGGAGACATGACCGGTCCCCAGCCTGCAGGTGAGGACCAAGGGCTCAGAGGAGCTGAGCCGCATACTTGCAGTGACCTGCTACAGTCATGGGTGAATCTGACTTGCTAGCACCCTGTTCTGAGCACAGAGGAGGAAGAAACAGGAGGACAAGTATTTCTGAGGGCTGCAGTTGTGGACAGCTTTCTTAGAAGCTGGGGCCCTGGTGATTTATGTTCCACGGGGCCATCTGAGGAAGTTGTTTAGTTTCTGAGGTGATAGATGAGGGCAGAGCGTGGGCTGAAGGGTAAGTCCGGACAGTGTTTCTTGTCTGGTCCCCATCAGGGAGTCCACAGGCCGACTTCTGGGCTGTGTTTATATCATTATTTTTAAGGCACCAACACCAGCTCAGCAGCCCTAAGCTTTCTCTTCCTTTAGCCATCCTGCATGAGGAAAGAAGCCAAGAGGGAGAGTTTCCCCAACCATTTCCCTCAGCGCAGCTGATCCCAACTTGAAACCTAAGACTTGTCACCCTGCGGCCCAACTGAAGCCTGGCTAAGCCACGGGTCTTTAGACCCAGCAGGAAGCCATTCCCTGCTCTTGTATCAAGAACCATCTCTGGGGCCCCCCCGGGGGGGGGCTCTGCTTCCACGGTTTGACCTGGGGGGGGGTCAGCTGGCTGCTGAAGCCCATCAGTAGCAATCCTATAGACTGGGACTGTCAGCAGCAGTTTACTGGAAGAGGGGGAGGGAAGGTGTTGAATTTGGGACCTCTTCTTGAAAAGTAGTAGTCTCTTTGGAAAAGGAAGGTGGTAGAGGAGTTCCTAGGGCCTTGAAAGAGCCCGTTGAGGGGAGTGGTGATGCAGTGCCGTGCCCTGCCCCTCCACACCTGGGACCCCTGCTCCTGCCTCCTGCCTTCAGAGCCATCCATCATCCTTTGTCCTGGCTGATGGAACTCTTCTACGGATGGGCAATGCGGGTGGTGAACCCCCGGGGCCTCCTGGCCGCCCGCAGGTCACAGGACCCTCCAACCTGATGCTCCAGCAAGACTTTGGTTCCATCCTGCCCGGCTACCGCTGTCACACAGACGACACACATCCCAGCTTTGCTCCACTCCGCGATTCCGAATTACCCTCTCTGGCAACCAGCGACGGCAGTTCCCTCCCAGTGTCCTGATATCCTCTGGTTAATAAGCAGCTCACATAAAGACACCAAGGACTGTTGCAAGAGGGGGAGAAAGGCTGAGGTTCTCTGAATGCAGGCCAGGAAGCCCTGGACTTGGCCCAGGAACTGGGCGGCTGTTTCTGTTCTCCGCCCTTTGGTAGCCGTCCTTGCGGGTTACAGAAGGAAGTGAAGCCTGCGTGCCTCCTCTAAAGCTGGGGTGGACCATGAGGCCACGCACGAGGTATTTATTAATCAATGAGAGGCTCTTGCTGAAGCCTGAGGTCCCTTCCTGGAGGATTCTTGTCCTCTCTAGAAGAGAATAAATGTCCGCCCTTTGTTCTTACAAACCTATTTCTAGAAAGGTCCTAGGTCCTTGTCAATTAAAACACTAATCATCCACTTCCCTCTCCCCTGTCTTTCTGAGCTGCCCAGATGGCACTCTTTCCACCAACCACCCCCCAACCTCCCGTACTGTTTTATCCCCTGGAGTTTGGAGATGTCCTTGAGATGTCCCTGTGGAAGGAACTCGTGGGGAGTGTGTGCCAGACACCCCCCTTATTGTCACTCTGGCCTGAACGCAGCCCACAAGGGGAGCCGGAGCGCTCTCCCTGGGACTGCCCATTGTCAAGGTCCTGGTCACCTTTAAAGCCTCCTGCACGGATCCCCATTGCCAACAGAGCCTTTTGCTGAGGCCCAGCACTGTGACATTTTAGACTTGGAAATCCCTAGACAAATATGCCTCACTTAATCCTCACCAAGCCTGGCCCCCAGTGGAGACTCACTTGGCCAAACTTATCAAGTACCACTAGTTCCTGCAGCAAACGTCCCCTCTGTTCCCGGCATTGTGTTTGGGGCTGGGAATACAGGACAAACAAGGTAAGGTCCCTGTCCTTGAAGAGCAACCAGACTATCGGAAGAGACACTCTCTATGGGCCTCTCTCATTTGGAATGCCTCTGACCCAGCATTCCTCTACCTTCCCAGGCTCGGGACGACCCTGCTGCCTGCCATTTACCAGCCCCATGACTTCAGATTACTTGCTTACCCTAAGCCTAAGGTTGCTCATTGTAAAGTGGGGTCATTAATGGCCATTAATAGAGACATTGTGAGGATTAAATAGATTAATTAGAACCACTTCTATTTAAGGCACCTAGGGCTAAATACATACTGTCATTATTTTCCTCCTGAAGGTAACATGGGCCAGGAGGAGTGGCAGAAGCAGGCCAAGCTGGGTTTGATCCCCAGCTTGCAGGCAAAAATGACTCGCCTGAGCTTCATCTTCACGGGTGATAATAGTTTACTTAATCCGAGTAAATTGGCTGACACATGTGAAAGTACCTAATACATAGCAGGAGTTTGCCACGTGTTAGCCTCTTGGAACTTCTTAAGGATCTGAAGACCCTAAAGCTCCAGGAAGCCAGAAGAGACTCGGCGAGAAGCCAGTGCGTTCCGTAGGAAATGTTCCAGTTCTCCCAGTTAATCCTCAAGGCTTGACCCTCCCTGATTCGGTTCTCATCCCCCGGAGAGGCGTGCTCCGTGATCAAGGCTTCCCTCCCTCTGTCCTCTGTGCTTCTGTACTAAGTACCTGGAGGCCCTTGTCCTGTCCACACTCAGGCACCACTCGGCCCGAGATAGCCATTCAGCTGCTCTAATCTCTCTCTACAGCTCCATCTCCCCCTCTCCGCAGCCCCCGCTCCATCCCTTGTTCCCCTAGCCCCTTAATCAAATTAAGGGAAAGAAGAGCGTTTAGATAGGGTTACTAAATATATTTCTGTGCAGGGGAGGGAGTAAAAGGGAAGAGTTGGGGGGGGGGATGGAGGCAGAGTGTGAAATTCCTTAGCGGAATGTGCTCTGAGAGCCTCCTTTCTCTCGAATAAGCCCCGGAATCACCTATCTGGGTGGAGTTTTCTCTCTGGCAAAGTGCTCTCACAAACATTATCTCATTACGATACAGGCCACCAGGCCACTCCCCGGAAAGGTCTGCCGAGGCCATCGCACCTCACGAGCCGGTCTGACCCTGATCTATATATCTCATGGGACACCCTGGCCCCACAGGGGTGACTCGGCCTCCTGTGGGGCATGACACCAATGGAGGGGCCGCTCACGGCTGGAGGTCACAGTTTTCCCTTCTGTGTTCCACACACACACACCACCTCCCCGGATCCAGCATCTTCTGAACATTTGTACTTTTTGAAAACTGTAAAGCGCCAATGGTAGAAACCTTTGAAAACATACTAACGTACCACGGGGAGAACGACAGTCACCCATGGTCCACGGCTTCGTTCCTGGCGATATCTTGAGGTAGCGCTTTGAAGCATTTCTGAATTGCACCCATGTATTTGTGTATGTGTGTGTGCATCTGTGCAAGAGGAACCGTGTGCACACCTATTGTTTTTTAAGATTTTATTTATTCGAGAGAGAGAGCGAGAGCGAGCACAAGCAGGGGGAGCAGCAGGCAGAGGGAGAAGCAGGCTCCCCGCTGAGCAGGGAGCCCGATGCGGGGACTCGATCCCAGGACCCTGGGATCATGACCCGAGCCAAAGGCAAACGCTTAACCGTCTGAGCCAGCCAGGCGCCCCCACACCTATTGTTTGTATTCAGCTCTTATATTGAATGTGTTTTTTGTGTTGCACTTCATCAGAAATTTTTCTGACATATTACTTTAAAATAGCACGAAATCGGATTTTTTTTTTCCTTATTGAAAAAGAAGACATGTCCATTTCGAAATGACCGTTGTTCACATTGATTGAGTCTTAGAAGGCTGGGGACCCTGCTCGGCACTTTACACTCACCATCCCGTTGAATTCTCACAGCAACTCTCCATGGTAGATGCTGACAAACTCATTTCACAGAGGAGGGAGAGAGGCCCCAGGTGAAGGAGACCCTCCTAGCCAGCAAAGGGGTCTCACACACACTGTTTCATCCAACCGCCTACACCAGTGGCCTTATTTAATGACTATATGACGTTCTCTAATATGTGCTTGTGATTAACCCTGCCCTTTTGTTGGCCATTTAAGGGTTTGGCTTTGTAGTTTTTTAGCAATGACCATCTTCACATGAATTCATCTTTGTTCACCTCTCCTGTTATTTCTTTTTTTTTTTTAAAGATTTTATTTACTTATTTTACAGGGAGAGACACAGCGAGAGAGGGAACACAAGCAGGGGAGTGGGAGAGGGAGAAGCAAGCTCCCCACCGAGCAGGGAGCCCGATGCGGGGCTCGATCCCAGGACCCTAGGATCATGACCTGAGCCGAGGGCAGATGCTTAACGACTGAGCCACCCAGGCGCCCCTCTCCTGTTATTTCTTTAGAATCATTTCCTTGAAGTGACGTTACTGAGTCATCCTTTTTCAAGTCTTGTTACTTATCACCGAGCGCCTTCCCCCGAAGCCAGCTGGCACTCCCGGCGCGTCTAGAAGGTCCTCTTCAAGAGGCCCGCACTGTGGCCCCTGGAAGGTGTATCTCTTTGACTGGATTTACATCTCCGTGATCACTAGTGAGGCTGGACTTATCTCTCACACATTGATTAGTGGCAGACCCGGGAGGAATTGTCACCAAGAGCGGCTTGTCACTCCTGCGGGCCCTCTCGTCCTCGCTCTCACTCCCGGTTGCTGCTGATTTGGCGTTTCAGTCTGGACCCAGATAATTTAGGGGTGCACCAGTGAGGAAAACCGTCTCCTATTCAACATATCCAGCCGAACTTTGTTCTTCACGAGGACCTGTGTCCGCATTTCGACCCCTCACCTCAGCCTCTGCCACGTGGTGTGGCTCCCTCACAACGGCCCCACCTCAGAAGAAAGGTCAGAGTTAAGATTGCCCTTCACTGAAACTCCAATCTGCAAGTTCAGGCCGTTCTGGAAACGGTAGTTTTTTTTTTTTTTTTTTTTCAGGAAGTAACTGAGCCACAGCCAGAGGGCCCATGCACCCTGCTTTCTCTTCCCCGAGAAGTTTCCGTTCTTTTTGTTCTCAGGGGAGGTGAGGAAGGGAGGAGGCCAGAAGAAGAACCTCGCCTTCTCGTGAGGCCCCTGGCCCAGGCTGCTGCGTGAGTAACCCCCCCCCCCCGCCGCCCCAACACACAGCTTTCTGACAGGGACTGGGGTCTTTGAAGAGCCTGCAGGGCTCCGAGTTAGACAGGAATGCATCATCACCTCCCATAGGCTGTGTAACCCCCTTCCTCCGCTCAGAGGATCAGGACAGAAGGTGCAGCCAGGCACTGAGGACAGGCGGGTGCTAGCTGGTTCGTCACGTGCACCCTCGGAGTCCATCGGGATTTGCACCAGTTCCTCACCTCAGACTCCAGCCTGAGATGCCTGTGACGGAGTGTGCTCACCTGCTTGCTGCTCCAGGACCACCTAAGGCTTCCTCCAGAGTTCACTTGGGGCTGCCCTCTGACTGCCCTCGAGGAACTCAGGAATCTCCCTTCTGGGCACGCCCTCCTCTGCCAGGCGCTGGCTTTTAGCTCTCGTTCCCCTCCTCCTCACCTCCACTTAGGATCCTTGGCTCGGGTTGTTGGATGTTCAGTTCCTTCAGGTTTTCCCTGAATGGAGCCAGAGGTTCTGAATCCCTGCAGGTAGGGGAAGGGGGAAAGAAAAGGTGGGAATCTGGCCTGAGGGCTGGACAGTAAGACCTTTCCTCAGACTCTTGACATACATGACTCCTATGGGTGTTCACATCTAAATCTTGTCTTTGGCTCTATTCCCCATTTTGAGTCGTGTTTCCAAAGCCCCTCTTCTGTTATTCCAGCATATCCAAGCCCCAGAATGTGGGTGGGGGTGCTCCACACCACGAAAATGTTGGCACTTGTGAAGTGACAGGAATTATGAAATGCATCGGAAACCTAAAGGTGGCCCTCTGCTTATGTTGGTAGGGCTTTGGTAGCGTCATCAACACGCGTCTGAGTATATCGCTTGGGTGGAGCTGCAGCTAGGATTAGTGAAACAAAGACATAGAAGTCATGCTTCTGACCCTTACAGGGTCATCACAAGCCCAAGTTGGCCTGCAGGCCAGATGAGTGGCCCCCCACAGTGCTAGATGAATTCACAGGAGGGAGCACTGACCAGGAAGTCTTCACAGAGGCAGCTCTCCAGGCTGGACCTTGAAAGCAAGATATAAGACTTGACAAGTGGCCCCCTGGAGGAGGACATCCCAAGCGGGGGCGTAGGCAACAAGCTAAGACTCATAGGTGGAAATGGCAACTGGCACGTTTGGAAATTGCGAGATCATTCAGGAGGCTCCAGGACCCATGTGAGGGGTTCTGCCTCAGTCAGGGCTCCCAGAGAAGCAGAACCAGTAGGAGATATAGAGTAAGAACTGGCTTATGTGATTGTAGGGGCTGGCCAGGAAAATGGGCAACCCATAGGGCAGGCCACCAGGAAGGGCAGGCTGGAAGGAAACTCACCAGCAGGAATAGAAGCGGCTGTCCACGGGCAGGATTTCTGCTTCCCTGAGGAAGCCTTAGCTCTCTCTGAAGGTCCTTCAACTGCTGGGATTAAATTATCCGGAACAAATTTATTTAAAGTCAACGGATGTTTTTTTTCAGCTTTATTGAGGTATAATTGACAAGTAAAATTTTAAGATATTTAAATTGTACATCATGATGATTTGATTTGTGTGTATACTGTGAAAGGGTTTCTCCCATCTAGTGAATTAACACATCCATCACCTCACACCTCATATTATACATTTAACTTATACTCTTGGCAAATGTCAATGATACAGTATAGTGTTATCAACTATAATCACCATGTTATACATTATATCCTCAGATTGGCATTATTCATCTTTTTTTTAAAAAAGATTTTATGTATTTATTTGAGAGAGAGAGAGAGAGATCACAAGCAGCGGGGAGGGGTAGAGGGAGAAGCAGGCTCCCCTCTGAGCAGGGAGCCCGACGAGGGGCTCGATCCCAGGACCCTGGGATCATGACCTGAGCCGAAGGCAGACGCTTAACCTACTGAGCCACCCAGGCGCCCCTGGCATTATTCATCCTATAGTTGAAAGCTTGTGCCCTTTTACCAACCTCTCTCTATTTGTCCTACCCTCAGCCTCTTATTCCCTGAGGTATCTTTGAGTTTGACAATTTTTTAGATTCCACATACAAGTGAGATCACGCAGTATTTGTCTCTATCTGGCTTATCTCACTTAGCATAATGCCCTCAAGTCCCATCCATATTGTTGCAAATGGCAGGTTTCCTTCTTTCTTGTGGCTGAATAATATTCCATTATCATATTCAGTGGTATTGGATAATAATATTATCCAATAAAACTATCCAATAACATTCCACTACCATTCCATTTTCATTCCAAATGTGTCACATTCACCTATTGATGGACACTTATGTTGCTTCCATCCCTTGGCTGTTACGAATAATGCTGCAGTGAACATGGGAGTGCCGATATCTCGATATCCTATTTTCATTTCCTTTGAATAGATGCTCAAAACAGGATTGCTGGATCTTATGGTACGTAGTTCTATTTTTTATTTTTTCAGAAACCTCCACACTGTTTTCCACAGTGGCTGCACCAATTTATATTCCCACCAGCAGTGCACAAGGGTTCCCTTTCCTCCACATCCTTGCCAATACTTACCTTGTCTTTTTTTATGACAGCCATTCTAACAGATTCACGTGAGGTGATATTTCATTACGGTTTTGATTTGCATTTCCCTGATAATTAGTGATTTTTAGCACATTTTCATGTATCTGTTGGCCATTGTATGTCTTCTTTAAAAAAAAGGTCTACTCAGTTCCTCAGCCCATTTTTTAATTGGATTGTTTGGGTTTTTGCTATTGAGTTGTACGAGTTCTTTATATATGTGGATGTTAACCCTTTATCAGATACATGGTTTGCAAATAGTTTCTCCCACTCCATAGGTTCCTTTTCATTTTGTTGATGGTTTCCTTTGCTACCATTTAGAAGCTCTTTAGATTGCTGTGGTTCTGCTTGTTTATTTTTGCTTTTGTTGCCTTTGTCAAGACTGATGTCAAGTAGCTTACCCCTTATGTCTTCTTCTAGGAGTTTTATGGCGTTGGGTCTTTTTTTTTTAACAATTTTATTTATTTATTTGACAAAGAGAGACACAGCGAGAGAGGGAACACAAACAAGGGGAGTGGGAGAGGGAGAAGCAGACTCCCCGCTGAGCAGGGAGCCCGATGCGGGGCTCGATCCCAGGACCCCGGGATCATGACTTGAGCCGAAGGCAGACTCTTAACAACTGAGCCATCCAGGCACCCCGGCGTCAGGTCTTAAATTTAAGTCTTTGATCCATTTTGAGTTGATTTTCATATATGGTATGATATAGGGGTCCAGTTTCATTCTTTTGCATGTGAATGTCCAGTTTTCCCAACATCATTCATTGAAGAGACTTTCCTTTCCCAATTGTATATTCTTGGCCCCTTTGTTGTAAATTAATGGACCATTTATGCATGGATTTATTTCTGGGCTCTCTATTCTATTCCATTGATCTATGTGTCTGTTTTTACGCCAATACAATACTGTGTTGATTACTTTACCTTTGTAATATAGTTTGAAATCAGGAACTATGATGCCTACATCAAGTCACCTGATTATGAATGTCAGTCACATCTACAAAATACCTTCACAGCAACAACTAGATTTGATCGAATAACTGGGGACTATAGTCTAGCCAAGTTAACACGTAAAACTGACCATCACAGGTAGCAATCAGAAATGAGAATGGAAAAAGAGACTGAGGTCAACATGGTTTTTCAAAGCCTGAGACTCACATACGTGAGTAAATTTATAATTTCCTCCCCATGAAGTCAGATTTCCATTATCTTTCCCTAGTCCCAAATTCTCCAACTGGGTAACTCTTTAGTGGAACCTTAGTATCTAGAGAGGGAAATTAGGTTCATCATGATACCTTTTTAGAGCTAAAGCATCATTTTTCCAAGGCTAAATCAGATAGGTCAGTTAATATGTACAGGTTCCAGCCTACCCATGTTCCCAACAGACATAGCACCAGTAAGACTTGGCCTGAGAATTTATGGGTTAAGGAGGAAGACTGTTTTTGAGGTTTTCTCTCTCCTCTCTCTTCCACTCTATCCATCACTGCAACTGAGGTTCCAGAGGGCAAGAATAATGTTTGAAGGTATCATGTCTCCTTTTATACCCGCTACGCTTCTCCAAAAGCCTAAGGTGGACCTCTGAACACCAACAGGTCAAATCTACAGCTGAAGCCAACTAAATTAGGCACAGGTGGGAAGCTGACCCTGGTTTGATGATTCAAGATTCACCGACTCAGGACTAGCAATGAGGCAGCTTGCCCATTAGTGGGGTGGTCATCCAGAAAAAGAAATAGACTATAACTTTCTGGTCTGATATGGAGCTGATGTGGAAGACCTGAGGGAGGACTCCAGCCTTCTGTGACTTGAACTGAATCATGCATGACTCTGGGCCCTGCCCTTTAAGAGCTCAGTGCTAGCCAACCCTTAGAGCCACAGGTGACCCTGAGGAACAACTGGGAGGAAGCTTCTACTGAAAGTTTAGATTTGTGCACCTGGGCTTCTGAGAGCTCATTCCATCCACTGCAGTAGCCTCAAGAGCAGAAAAATGACAGAATGAGGCCAACAAACTCCTTCTGACAGTTACATCTCCCTTCCTGGAAGAAAGAGGAGGAAAATAAAAAACAAGTGGCAATGCTTCCCAGATTTAGAAAGCAAAAAAGTAGCCGATATGGAATCTGAGATGGTTTGGTCACTGGGATCTTGGGTCCTTCGCCTGAGCCCTGCTCCATCTAGAATCACTCTAGGAGACCCAACCTAGGGGGCAGAACGAGGTGGAGCTGCCAGAGCCTGGGAGCGCCTAGTGTAGCTACAGTTGAATTAGCAGGATAGAGAGCATGGGTGAAAGGTGGACTCAGCAAGCTGGTGGGCCAAAGCAGGACAGTATATAGCAAGGGTCAGAATGAAGTGGGGCACCATTGCTGGTGGGAATGTAAGATGGAGCAGCTGCTATGAAAAACAATATGGAGACTCCTCAAAAAAATTAAAAATAGAACTACCATATGATCCAGCAATTCCACTTTGGGTATATATCCAAAAGAACTGAAAACAGATCTTGAAGAGATATTTGCGCACCGTGTTCACCGCCGCATATTCACAATAGCCAAGAGATGGAAGCCACCTACATGTTCACCAACAGATGAATGGAGAAAAAAGATGTGGTGTATACATGCAACGGAATATCATTCAGCCTTAAAAAAAAAATAAGGAAATCCTGTCATATGCTACAATGTGGATGAACCTTGAGGACATTATGCTAAGTGAAACAAGCTAATCATAAAAAGACAAAGATCACATGATTCCACTTATATGGGGCCTCTAAAATAGTCAAACTCTTAGAAACAGAAAGTAGAATGGTAGTTGCCAGGGACTGGGACGCTGGGGAGAGAAGGGGGGGGTTGCTGTTCAATTGGCATAGAGTTTCGGTTTTGCAAGATGAAAAAGTTCTAGAGATCTGTTGCACAACAATGTGTATGTAGTTACTACTACTGTACTGTACAATTAAAAATGGTTAAGATGGCGGCATGCTTGGTTGGTTCAGTTGGTGGGAGTGCGACTCGATCTCAGCTCCAGTCTTTATCCCAGGGTGGTGAGTTCGAGCCCTGTGCTGGGCTCCGTGCTGGGCGTGGAGCCTACTTAAAAAAAAGTAGTTAAGATGGCAAATTTTGTGTTATATTTTCGACCGCAATAAAAAAAAAAAAGAGGAGATGAAGCACCATAAAATCCAATTATGCATGTGCTAAGGTTAGTTCCATAATGAATCTTGAGGTGGAAGCCTGTCTGTTTTGTGGGGGCACCCCCCTGCCAAACCTCACCAAGCCACCTGATCCACCCAGAACACATTATCTGGAAGACCCAAAGCATCAGCTTCATATACATGGGCCATTTTCTACGATACCCTGAGCTGATTTTGTTCTTCCGGTATTTTTACACATCAGTGAAATACTTCTCTCTGATAATAATAGTAATAACTAACATTTACAGAAAACTTACCACAAAGGAATTACATTATATATGATGAATAAGGTGAAAATTAACTATAGTCAAACCAATCCCTGAGAGCCCCTTAAATTGCCAACAAAGTACAATATATATATGATTTAGTGTAAACAACCCTCCCATACTGGTAGTTCTCAGGCCAACAAAAGTGTTTGAATTATTGAGGTAGCTCAGAGGAAAGAACAAAAGGAAAGTTTATATGCAGATGTCTGGGCTTTCATAACCATGGGGAAGGGGAGCTGGTGAATAAAAAATTCATGCTGACCTGCAAGCTTTGCTTGATTCTCTTTTCATATTAAGGCTCTATCAAAAGTCTCACAGTTGAGAAATTGTCATCGGCCAGTACCCCCACAGTGCCAGAACCCCATGGCAATGCTGGTTTCGGCTCTCTTCAAGGTAGGAACAGCCTTCACAGTCTGACAGAGGAGGTGGGACCTATCACATGAAGATGAGTTCTCTACAGTGCAAACCAGTCTATTTACAGGCACCAGCAGTGCAAAATTTGGCAGCCCTAAATGAAGTCTCATCAATTTTGGAAGCAGGGGGAAAAAACAGAGCTAAGCGTTTTAGGGAAGAGAGAGAAAGTGAAATTCTCATCTTTGATTTTATCTGGGAAACCCACCATTGTACACTAATAATATGGACTAACAGAGAAAGGGGAACGATGAGGATTTTGGCTTTTTCTGTGTTGTTTTACTTGTTTATTTTAAAAATACATGTAATTAGAAAGCAAGAAAAAAATGAAGTAACTATAGATGTAGAGATATAGCTAAACGTAAAAAAAAAAAAAAGCCATAATTGTGAGTAAAAAAAGCAAGATGCAGGATATGTACCTCATTGGTGAGGTCGACATGTACGATGCGGAAAATGCAAAACAGTACGGTTTGCAAAATTGCTTATGGATCGACATATATAGTAAAAATATAAAAATGTGCATGAGGATGACAAACTTCAAGTTCAGGATAGAAGTCACCACTGGGAAAGAAAGGAGGAGGAATTCATGGAGCTCACGAGGACTCCCATTGTACCAAGCGCGTTGAATTTCTTAAACTGGATGGGGGGGGAATATATGAGTGCTTATTATATAATTATTGTACTTTTTTATATATGCCTGACGTATTTCTTCCTTTGAAAAGGGGGGAAAATGAAAAAGATGAAGCCTCCTCATACTCAATAATGTTAATGGATGTGTTTATTATGAGATTGAACCAAATGATTTAAGAAGGCTGGATCTTAAGATGAGCCTAAGATAGGGCGCCTGGGTGGCTCAGATGGTTAAGCATCTGCCTTCGGCTCAGGTCATGATCCCAGGGTCCTGGGATCGAGTCCCGCATCGGGCTCCCTGCTCCTTGGGAGCCTGCTTCTCCCTCTGCCTCTCTCTCTCTCTCTCTGTCTCTCATGAATAAATAAATAAAAAGTTTAAAAAAAAAAAAAGATGAGCCTAAGATAAAGGTGCATCCATCTCTCTACAAACTCTTCCAAGGGCTGTGCTATACACACTCCACTTCATGAAAGCTCTGTGAGGTTTCACCAAAAAGGAACTAGGGGCACGGGTTCAGTAGTTTGTCTAAGACCAGGTAGCTGCAATTCCCTGAATTTATTTCCCTACAATTTCCAAGAGGCGGTATTTTGAAGACCTGTGATAATGTTGAATCATGTAGCGGGAAGAATAGAGCAAATCACAAGCATGGTCTGCCCTTTATTTTATTTTTTTAATTTTATTTATTTATTTGACAGATAGAGGTATAGCGAGAGAGGGAACACAAGCAGGGGGAGTGGGAGAGGGAGAAGCAGGCTTCCCGCCCAACAGGGAACCCAATGTGGGACTTGATCCCAGGACCTTGGGATGAGGACCATGACCTGAGCCAAAGGCAGATGCTTAACGACTGAGCTACCCAGGCGCCCCTGCCCTTTAGAAAGTACCTGCTGAGAGCATCATTGGCCCGAAGTGTGGGTCTAACGCACTCAGCCCTTCCCTTTCCTCCTAACCGGGGGCCATCTCTTTGACATTTAGTTGGCCTGCGGTCAGATCTCTTTCAATCCCAGTGCCTACAGGATCCTGATCTTGGGGGACTGGGAGAGCTAGACCTAGCTTTTCTCAGGCCCACTGACCTCTCGAGTCATTATTCCTGGCTCCATGGGCGCATCTTGCTTTATTTCCCGTGTGTGTGTGTGTGTGTGTGTGTGCGTGCGTGTGTGTGTGTGTGTGCGCGCGCGCGCGCGCAGCCGCGCGCGCGCTTTCTGCTTTAATTGGGCAATCAATGTGCCACTCTCGCATTAACGATGGTGGGGAAGGGAGTAATCAAACTCTCAATTGTACACTTTGGTAACATAAGGCTAGCAAGATGTGTGGTACTGAGATGGCACCCCGCACCCGAAAGGGAAAATGACTTTCCGTGGCTCTCCATTGTTTTGGGGCTTGTTTGCGTTGCTGTGCAGTTGTAATGGAAAACGAATAAAAATAAAAATCCCGGGGCCCGTTTTGGCCCGCGCTTGGGAAGTTAATCCCACTGTCCTGGCAGAAATCCAGCTCAGGTCACTGCATTCTGCTGGCGGAAGCCGCCTCATGCGGTTTTCAGTGGATGTCACTCTCTTCTTTGCGTCTTTCTCAGCTCCGCGTGCAGCGAATTAAACAGCTGTCCCTCCCCCACCCGCGGGGACTATAGTTTTGCAGAACTCAGAATGACCCCGCCTCTTACCACAGTGGTAAGAGGGGTTTAGGGGCCAGGAAACTAACCTGCTTCCAGAACCAGCCGCTGAGATATTTGCTACAGTCAAGATCTGTATGCATGTGTCTTTCTCTGAGTGCGTTCGCGCAGTCACAGAATCAGACTCCTCGTGTTAAAAGATTTTTCAGGAATCACGTAGTTTCTTTACAACTCCCTATGCATATAGACCCTCCATTTGTTTTGTAACGTTTTGTTACGCAAATTAAAAATGTTTCCTTATCTGAGGTACTTAGAAATTTATCTCCCTTCCACCCATATATGCTTTTATTGATGCTTTTAATTGTTTTTATGGATTTTTTTTCTAGTGTTTAACTCTTTCCCCTAAGAAATGTATTGCATTTCATGGTGTGAGGAATGGTTCTAACTAGTTCTTCCCCCATACAAATAATCTTGTATTCTTAACAATGTTTACTGAATAGCGATTTCTTTTTTTTTTTAATATTTTATTTATTTATTTGACAGAGAGAGACACAGCGAGAGAGGGAACACAAGCAGGGGGAGTGAGAGAGGGAGAAGCAGGCTTCTCCTGCTGGAGCCAGGGAGCCCAATGCGGGGCTCGATCCCAGGACCCTGGGATGGTGACCTGAACCAAAGGCAGACACTTAACGACTGAGCCACCCAGGCGCCCCATGAATAGCGATTTCTAATTGTGTGACTTCAGCAAATGACTTAAACCTGCCTGAGAGTCAGCTTTCAGTATCTGGGAAAATAGGAATGATAATGATACTTACCAGAGAGGCTTGTCCCAAGGATGGGGTAAGACAACGCGGGAAAATCTCCTAACACCGTTGCATGCATGGCCGATACGTGTGTCATAAATGTTATCTTCCTTTTTGTCTCCTTTCCTTCCTTTTTATCTGCATCCGCCGATTTTTTGTTTCTAGAGCCCTTTCATATACCCCTGAAATCGAGCCTCTCTAGAATGACCCAAAGGTTGTCTATCCCAGGTTTTATATTAGGAAGCTACTAGATAGAAAGTTTGGGGGATGTGGAGGAGGTAGGGGGCAATGAAGGCACTTTTCTTCAAGGGACCCCACCTAACCACACACACACACTTTCTTTGCTTGCAAATAATGGGCTGTTTCTGCCCTCTATCCCCAGGTCAGAGAATCCTCTTCGAGGCTGTTCTTCTGAGGCCTTAAAATGCTCCCCTCCCCAAGTTGTCATGTCAGATCTTTGGGGGAAATCTGATTTTTAAGGACAAGGCTTCATATGTGGGTTGTTTCATTTTGGGGGTAGGGTGGGGGTAGGAGTTGGCCATGGGTTTGCTGCATTCCAGGAAGAGGGAGGACTCTGCTCTCCTCCGATGAGTCATGGAAGAGAAACGTCTAATGTTTGCAAACATCCCCAGCCAAGGCTTTGCTTTCTTGTCCTCCACCCATCCCCCCATCTGTGCAGATTGAACCCACCTGAGAAGATTCAAATGTTAAACGTGAAGGCTAAAGCAGAGGCTGTGGGTTCTACCACCATTCGAGATAGAAAGCTGCTAAGAGAAAGGGAGGCAGTACCCTTGTATCTGGACTCCAGCATGTGAGAGACAGATCGGGACCTTACATTGGGTGTATCTGTCTCCAAATCAGGACCTGATCTGGGTGGTGCAGGAGGACTGAGTGAATGAACAGGGCTGTCCCCAGGGGTATGCTTGAGCACACTTCTAGTCAACCGCACCTCTGCAGAGGGCTGGGAGATTGAGAGAAGCCTCGGGTGGGAGAAAGGAGCAAAGGGGATTGCAGAAAAGGAGGCAAGGGCTAGGAAGACAGGGGAAGCCTTGCAACTGGGAGAAGCCTGCAGCTGCAGCTCTCAGGGGAGGATGAAGGCTGAGCGGGCTGGAGAGGGACTGGAGCAGGCGGGGGTGTGCGGGAGAGGACCATCGCCTCAGCCTCAGCAGACTGCTGGAGCCAGATGGGGCTCATGATGCATCCTCCCAGATGGAACGGATCAGCCTTGTCAGACATGCTTCCCTCAGGATACACAGTGTCCCCCTCCCTCCCCCTCTCTGAAATCAGGAGAGAATCACAAGGTGACTTGGGAGGGCAGCCAGCCTCCTGGGATCTTTTGTGAACTATCAGGTAACGACAGGCGGGATCACAATAGGAGACCTAAACAGGCCTCCAGTACCACCACCCCCCCCTTTTTTTTTCTATTGTGGGACATCAAGGGAGCAAGCTCATGAGCTTGGGAACAAAGATCCTATTCTAGGAATTTGTCCACTGCAACCCTATCCGGCACATTTGCAAGCCTTGGATTTCTGCCCGACGGAAACTCTACCTGCTCACTGTGCCCCCACCTTTGCCAGAGCAGCACCCTGGCACCGGGCAGGGAAGGGAGACTCTGAGGAGCTCATCATTTAAAATAAAAAATCGCGTTTAATCACTGTTCATTTCTCTACCAGGCTCGGGAGGCCTTGTCATCTCTTCGTTTTAAACATTTCGCTGTTTAAGGTCTGAGCACCTTGGGGGGTGAGAAAGGAGGGCAGTGGAAGAGAACTTTTGAAATCTTTCCACAAAAATCAAAGAACAAACCAACTGGAGGGAAAAATAGCAGCTATATTTAAACTACATTATCCCATCAGGGAGCTATGGTTTTGAAAACCATTCCACAGTACTTTGTTTGGCACTGATGCATGGATTTCTTTTCTTTAATTTTTTTTTTCTAATGACAACATTTTTTTTTCCAGAGCAGTAATTGCAAAGGAAGTGAAGGGCTTCACGAATTAGGTTGGTAGATATGCACTGAGCACCTGCTACATGACCCACCCTGTGCTAGGCGTAGGGGGCACAAAGTAAAGAAGGGAGCACTAGAAGACCTCAGAATAAATAATTATCATGCATTCATTAATTATTGTGCACCTTCTGAGTACATATGATGCCCGTTCTCCTGGACCTGATAATTTGGCGGAAGAACACAGACAATAAACTTAGTGGCTAAGCAGGACAAGAGAAAGATGTACATTTGCCAGTTTGCTGGTCCTTCTGTTCCAAATGCTGTTCTTCTCAGCTCTGACTGTGCACATGGCTATATATTATTCATGGCTCACTGCTCAGAGGGAGGTGACCATCCCACTGCCCCCCCCCATACACCTGTCACTCTCCCGTGTGAGTCCATGTCCCAGACAAGTGGCGAGATCAGGTAGACAGCTGGGTACAGGAGTCTGGATATACAAATGTGTATGTCATCAATATTTAGGTGGAATTTATGGGGCGCCTGAATGGTTCAGTCATTAAGCGTCTGCCTTCGGCTCAGGTCATGATCCCAGGGTCCTGGGATCGAGCTGCGCATTGGGCTCCCGGCTCAGCGGGAAGCCTGCTTCACCCTCCCCCACTCCTCCTGCTTGTGTTCCCTCTCTCGCTGTGTCTCTCTTTGTCAAATAGATAAATAAAATCTTTTAAAAAATATTAGGTGGAATTTAAAGCAGTGGGCCTAAGGAAAGATTGTGGATAAGGAAGAATGTCCCACATCCCAAGTCCTGGGACACTCCACATTTCAAGTTGAGCAGAAGATGGGAAGGACATGAAAAGAAGGCTGACAAGGATAAGCCCGAGAAGTAGGAGGCAAACCTGAAAAAAACAAACAAACGAAAAAACACAAAAAAACCCGAGTTACTATACTACAGTTGAGTGAGATACAAAAGTGTCATGTGGGATGCAGAACAAGGAGCAATTAGTGAGGATGGAAGTGATGGAGAAGTGATGGACATTGTCAGAGGAGGCTTCCAAGATGGGGTGGGATTTAGCCTTCATCTTGGAAGGAGGATTAGGGGTTTGCCGGGCAGATCCAAGCAGCAGGAAAAGCCTGAGTAAAGGTGCAGAGGGACAGATAATAGTCCACTTTGGCAGGAGCTTAGAACTGGAGGAGAGGCTGTGGTGGATATATGGCAGACGAAACTGAAAACTGCAGTGGAAGATTCTAGGGCCATTCCCAACCAGGCTTCCCAGTGTTCCATGCCAATTACTTCTGCTTCCTCCAAAAGGAGTTAAGCTCTTTGACTTTCCTTAATGAAGTGGACATCTTCTGTTTAGTCAACCCACCATTCATTCCCTTCCTTGATTTGATTTTCCTTAGGGGCATTGTTTTCCAGGGTGTGGGTCCTAAACTAGCAGCGTCAACATCACCTGGGAACTTGTTAGAAATGCACATTCTTGGACTCCATCCCAGACCTACTGAATGAGAATTCTGGAGGTAGGGCCCAGAAATCCTTTCACAAGCCCTCCAGGTGATGCTGCATGCCAAAGTTTGAAAACCACTGCTTCAGGGAACCACTTCTTCCCTTCTCTCAGTGCATGTAATTCAGGTGGGGCTGGTCACAGTCCCTCTTTCAGGTGGGGCACAGGACCCTCAGAAAATATTAGGCCTTTCCCTCCATGAAATTTCTAAACTTGGTGGATTTTAAACCAGAGACGCTGGGGGCCATGTCTGCTGTCACCTGGAGAGAGCCTACATCAAAGCCAAAGGCAAAGGAAAGCAGCAGATCCAAGGGATAGAAAGAGATTCTCAGTGACTTTATTTGAGCACCTGGATCAAGCTGTTCTGAATTTGGAGTCTGCTCCCAATAAGTCCCTTTATTATAAACATAAGCTAGTCAGTTGGATTTTGGACACTAAGCCATCAAAAGAATACTTACCAATGGAGGCAGGGAGGCAAATTCTGGAAAAGGCATTCTGTTAAGTTTGGCAAATTCTCAGATGTTAAAGTTATAGTTTGTGAACATGTAGGAAAAATGGTGGTCACTAGGTACTGACATGTGTTCAAAAACACAAGCCAGGGGCGCCTGGGTGGCTGAGTCGTTAAGCGTCTGCCTTCGGCTCAGGTCATGATCCCAGGGTCCTGGGATCGAGCCCCGCATCAGGCTCCCTGCTCAGCCAGGAGCCTGCTTCTCCCTCTCCCACTCCTCCGCTTGTGTTCCCTCTCTAGCTGTCTCTCTCTCTCTCTGTCAATAAAATCTTTTAAAAAAAATTAGAAAAAAACACAAGCCAGCAACAAAACAAAACAAAACAAAACACAAGCCATGCCAAACTGGACACATTTCTGTGGAAATTCACTAGAATGTGACTTGGGGACTGTTCACTAGAACGTGGACTTTGAGTCTGTTGTAGACAATGTATCTAGAGCTTAGCAACACAATTGATTCGTCCTCTCAGTAAGTTCTTATGGGCAAGTCAAGAAATGTGGGCTAGATAATAATGCAGTGGACTAACATCCCGTGGTTACCTGAAGAGACTTTAATTTACATAGCAAAGCATTTTAATATTGCAACAATTCTGCCCATTCTTTTATTCAACACGCATACATTCCAGAGTCAGTAAGAGATGCCAGGTGTGACTGAGTTGGACAGCCTTAGTTCCCACCTCCCTCTCAGTGTGAACACCTTACTGCTCTGAGTCTATCATGTAAATGTGTACTTTTCACATAGCATGATCCTTAAGTCGACTACGTCAGGTGCTCAACCAAAAGAAGGGTGTGTTCCAATGCTGTATAACAAAGTACAATGGGAGACAGAGAGGCAGGAGAGCACACTGTTAAGACTTTCAGCTTCCTGACTTGGGAACCTGTAGCCAAGTTGATTTGTTAGCTGTTGAACAACTAAACCCAGTTGATTGGTTATTTTCTAATCTGGAATGAACGCCTAGACATTCTATTGGATTAAGGCGTAGAAGTCGTAAGTTATGCTTTCCAAATTTATGCCTAACCCAAGCTGGGACATAGAGATAAAATATGTCTTGAAGAAACTTAGGGGCACCTGAGTGGCTCAGTCATTAAGTGTCTGCCTTTGGCTCAGGTCATGATCCCGGGGTCCTGGGATCAAGCCCCTCATCGGGCTCCCTGCTCAGAGGGAAGCCTGCTTCTTCCTCTCCCACTTCTCCTGGTTGTGTTCCCTCTCTCGCTGTCTCTCTCTGTCAAATGAATAAATAAATCTTTAAAAAAAAGAAGATGAAAACTCAAAAAAACCACAGCAGACTGCAAGGACCAAAATGAACATGAGAACATTCCGTTATAGTCAGAGTTCAGTGCCTGGGTTAAAAAGAATCAACAGTGCAAGTACACAATGGGAAGATTTAATAAGACTGCAGTTTATGTATACCGGACTCAGTTTTGAGCTGATTGTTAAGACAAATCAACAATGTGCAGGGAAAAGCATCAGAATAAGGGAGGACAATGGTAGCTCCATAGGGCCTTGCTCCAAGACCATGCCTAGACTGGGCGCCTGGGTGGCTCAGTTGGTTAAGCGACTGCCTTCCGCTCAGGTCATGATTCTGGAGTGCCGGGATCGAGTCCCACATCCCTGCTCAGCGGGGAGCCTGCTTCTCCCTCTGACCCTCCCCCCCTCATGCTCTCTCTCTCATTCTCTCTCTCAAATAAATAAATAAATAAAATCTTAAAAAAAATTATTAAAAAAAAAAAAAGACTATGCCTAGACTTTTGTGTTCCCTGTTGGGTGTCTCCAAGCCTGGACAATGAGGGGTTGCAGACTCCTGCTATAGGAGGAACAGCTCAGGGACCGAGCTGTTTCTTTTAGCTGAGAAAAGAGACTTTACAAAGCACCATAGATATTTTGAAATACTCAAAGGGATCTCACAAAGAGGAGGGATTAAATTTATTCGGAGTTGTTCCAGAGGGCTAAACAAGAACCAATATATGAGAGAAGTTAGTTAGGGGATGTGGATTCAGCCTAGAATGAGCCTGCTTTAATGACTAAAGCTGTCCAAATACGGAACAGACCGCCTTTTGCAATCTCCATTGCTCTACAGGAGGGCTGTAGAGGGTTAGGAAGTTGGCTGGGGCCTCATTTCCAGGTCACTCTTTTTTCTGGGCCTTTTCTGTCTGGCTAGCTTTTGAAACTAGCCTGCCTATCACTAGCTAATGTCCTCCTTTATTAATTCCTTTGAGGTTCTTTGATCAAATCAGCCATCATTCTGAATCACTATTTCTCTTCTTTTTCCTCTCTCTGTCCCCAACTGATTGAAAATAGCTGCAATCTTTGGTAGACAATAGAGTACTTCCAAAACCCATTCTTACTTTTTTTTTTAACCTTGTTCACGAGAAGCATGTGTAGTTGAATGCACAAAATAAATTGAACATAAATTTATTTCTACATAAGAGAAACTTGACCTTTCTGCCCTTGGGAGTCTGAGTTTATGCTAAATTTTGGCAACCTATGAACGAAAAGTTTCAGAGACACCCACAGGTTGAGGAACCAAGCACATAAATGGTATGTGACATAAAAGGGGCCAACTCCAGGCTAAAAATCACAGTTTCGGTTTAAAGGAGTATTCCCACCTCCAGTAGATAGCAGACTTGCAAAGAACAGTCTAGGAGGTGATGACAATGTGGTAACAGCACCAATGTGAACTTAACACATCACTCCTCTCTGAGAAACCTTTAATGCTGCCTCGTTTTGTATTCGTTAAATCTGATTAACCTTCACAGCTATTCCCATGAGGCAAGTAGTTTGGAGGCCCTCCTGTTTATTTCACAAATTGGAAATCAATGAACTTGGGTTCAGCAAAAAATTTTTGAGTCTCCTCCCATGGCGAGGCCCTTTGCAAGTCACTGATAGACCAGGGATGGTGGGACTCATTCACGGCAACAGTAGGCGTTCAATAAAGATGAAAGTATACCAAGGACCATTCCACATCCTGAGGATGGACAAGACAGACAAACCCATTTTCTCGTGGAGCTTGTATTGTAGTAAGGAGAGACGGACAGTGAACAGCTAAAGAAAAACACAATATCACAGATAAATGCCGTGAAGAAAATAAAACAGTGCGATAGCAAGGGTGACTGGGAAAGGGTAGCCACTTTAAGTAGTCAGCCAACATCTAGGAGATGACATTCTCTCTCAAGGTGAGATCTGAATGATAAGATGGAACTAGGCTCCTGACAATCCCAAGAAGGCCACTGAGTACAAAAGCCAATGTAGGGAACCCCTTAAAAACCTCAGGATCACACCAGAGGCCCTTACAACCCCAAGCATCCACGGAGCCATGGAACAGAGACCCAGAGTCAAATGGCCAAGATAATTTCCAGTCTAAGATAGATAGCAGTCCTCTTGCCTGTGGTGCTTCTGTTGTTGCTGAAAGAGGTGAGGTGAGGCAGAAGCAACGGTGCAGACCCGATCTCAGAGGGAAAAGAACGACCAACCCTCCATTACCACACCCCCACCAAGAACGACCAGCCCTCCATTACCACACCCCCACCAAGAACCACCAACCCTCCATTACCACACCCCCAGCATGCGATCACGTGTCCCTCCTGGAGGAGGCTCCAATCCTGTGACCTAACCAGTTTCCACCTTGCCTCTCTTAGGGCAATGCCATACACTAGAATTTTGTTTGTTTATTTCGTGTAGGGTTTTGTTGGTCCTTTTCCAAGTATCAATCAAAACTGCATGCCAGCCTCCACTCCTTGGAAATAATTAAATGACGTGCCCGATTTTTTCAGCTGGGTAATATACTGTGATTTGCATCTGCTGAAGGAATTCATCTTAAGAGCCATCTGGGACAACTGAGGTGTTTTTTTCTCTGCTTTGGCTCATGCGGATGGTACACTATTGCCAAACACAAAAGGAGACTAAATGCTTCATTCTGCAACATACTCCCTTAAGAAAGCTGCTCTTTGTGATGCGAATATGTTCACCTTTTGTTCATGAATTCAACGCAAAGGTCCCTTCCCCTGTTAAGTAATCTAACTTTACATAAGCAAAATGCCCTTTATTTTGCTGTTACCTAGGTTTTGTACAGACTTCTGGAGCAAGTCATCTCTGGTTTAACGATAGGTTTTGGATTAAAGTCCTTCTTTTTCCTATTGGGGAAAGTGAAATCTAGGAAATAGCCTTGTTCTTAACGCCCACGTGAAGCACCTCCTAGCACAATTCTCGTTTTTTAGCAGTTACGGTGGCATAGCCTGTAACTTCTAGGCAGACACGTATCAAAGGCTGTGTGGGCTATTCAAATTAAAACCTCCTCCCCGGAGTGGGATTCCTTCGGTCAGAGCACAGACCCCGCTGGGGAAAGGCGGACATTGGTGTGAGATGAGCGCTCGGCTGGGGTGTGGGATGCGGTGCTCCTGAGGCGACAGATGAGGGATTCGGGCCGTGTGGGAAGTGAACCGCGCAATTCCTTCCCTCGATTCCCGAAGGGGGCTCTAAAGGGGACAGATTAGGATGCAGAACGTGGCCCGCAAGGCAGAGGGCGAGGGGGCGGGCGAGCCAAGGACACCAAGCCGAGCGCGCTTCGGAAGGCCCAGTGCGGACCGGGTTCCCAGGTTCCTCGGCCTCGCCTTCCCAGACACCCACCCCGGCCCCAGGCGAACCCCGAAGGGCAGGCAGTTTTCCTCGGGGCATCGAGTGCAGGGAGCCCGCTGTGAGCCCTCGACCACTCTGGGCTCTGTGTCCGCGGGTGGGCGGGGATGGAAGGGCTCAAGCCCGGCTTACGTTAGGTCTCCACCCGCCCGCGGGCCAGGGCGCGCAATGCGCGGGCGCGGCACCGCGCGCGCCGGCCTCTATCCGGGTTCCTGGGGGCGGTGCGCGGGAGGGGGCGGGGCCTGCGCGGCGGCGTGGGCGCGAGTAGCGCGGGAGGGAGGGAGCCGAGGGGAGGGGGCGGGGCCGTGCCGCCCGCGCCGCGCTGGGCCCTCTCGGCCAATGAGCGGCGTCCACATGCCGCGGCGGCGGCGAGAGGGGAGGCAGCGGCGGATAAATGCTATTAGAGCAGCCGCCGCGGAGCCGTCCCCGACGCCACCTCCTTCTTTTTCGCCGCAGTTTCCTCCGCCGTTGTCGGGGGTGCGGAGCTGAGGGAACAGGGCGAGCGCGCCGCGCACCACCCCGCCGGCTCGCCGTCCTCGCTCCGTTCTACTCTCGGGGGTTGGCCGGGCGCCCCCTCCTCCGACCCGGGCGGGGCCGCGAATCACCTCAGGAAAGCGGGGAGGGGGCTCGGGGACCGCGGCCTGCGCTCCCGGCGGGCGGTTGAGAGCAAAGGAGGCCCTCCCTTCTGACGAGGGGAGGGAGGGTCAGGAGCCCCCCGCCGCCCAGCTGAGTCCGGGGCGTGCGCCGGCGAGGGCCGGGCTGCGAGAGGGGCGGTTGTCTGGGGGAGGGGGCGCGGGGTGATTCAGCGCCCGGCGAGGCGGAAGCGGCCGCAGGAGGAGGAGGAGGGGGAGACGCCAGTCGGCGCCTGGGCGCCCGGGGTGGCACGAGCCCGCGGCCCGAGTGCGAGGCGGAGGCGAGGAGGCCGCGGGGACTGGAGGCGAGGCCGGCCGGGCCCCCGCAGCCATGGAGAACGCGCACACAAAGACGGTGGAGGAGGTGCTGGGCCACTTCGGCGTCAACGAGAGCACGGGGCTGAGCCTGGAGCAGGTCAAGAAGCTCAAGGAGAGATGGGGTTCCAACGGTAGGTGCCCGGCGCCGGGACTGCAGGGGCCCCGCGCTGCCCGGCGCGGGCCCGAGAGCCAGGGAAGATGGCTGACCGGGCTCCACCTCGTGGGTTTGGGCTCCGCGCCCGCCGAGGGCTGCAGGCGGCGGGTCGAGCCCGCGCCCCGGCCCCGCGGGAGAGGGACTGCAGGCCGAGGCTCTGGGGTCTTGTCTGCACCTCCAGCACCCCGCACCTCGAGCCCTTGACCTTCCCCGCACGCAGTTCGCTCGGTGGCTTCTCACCCGCAGCAGCGAGCTCCGCTGGAGGGAGGGACGAGTCTCCTGCAACTGGGTTGAACCCTGCGAGACATTTTCTTGTCCCTAGCCAGTTTATGAGGCGTCGTTGCAGTTGAGAAAGCCTCTAACCGTTCTTGGACTGCCCAAAGTTACACATCTGGCAGAAGTCATGACATACTGAAATGACTCCTTGTTTCGGGAGCCCTGTTTGGTAGGTAGCGATGAGATTTTACGCTTCGGGATACACCTAAGGTATTGGTTACAACAAATACTGCATGTTTTCTTGGGGTACCATTTCGTATGGTTCCCATTAAAAACGTTTGAAGGTTCATAGATCTAGGTACGTCTTTCGAAGACTGATAATTCTAGCAATTCTCTTTATAAAGACAATGCTGTTTTTTTTCTCCCCTTCTTGACACGTTGACTGGCGAATTTCTACATTCTACAGAGTTACCGGCTGAAGAAGGTGAGTAATCTTAACATGTTCTTTTTTTTACCCCCTTTGTGTGCTGATGTTAAGATGACATTTACAACAGATGTTTGTTTCTAACAGGAAAAACCTTGCTGGAACTTGTGATTGAGCAGTTTGAAGACTTACTAGTTAGAATTTTATTGCTGGCAGCTTGTATATCTTTTGTAAGTATAAAAGAACTTTATTTCTCTCCAAAAAGTAGAGACTATTCCAGAGATGAAAAACCAAGAAACAAATGATGTCTATTGTGTGAGAACATCGTATTTAGAGATTTCAGCGGTGTCTTCAGCTTTTTAAAATCTAGGTATTTTAAAATTATAAACAAAATACTTGAAGCCATTTGTGTGCAGAAAATTAATGCCTGGCATTTACAGTGCAGTTAGAAATTGTTCCTACATGGGGCAGGGTCTTATAAATTTTTGTGGCTTGCCAGATTTTAATATCAAAAAGTTCTTTGTCAGAAGGTCTTTTCTGTTTTGGGTTCTTCCATTGTGTAAGATCATACTAAGATGATATTGGGCCCTTTGTAGTCTGTAAATAGAACTTACAAAAGGAATATTCCAGTTGCTCTCCCTTCCTGGTAATGGCAAGGTGACAGTTGTTTCTGACAGTGACAAGAATGATGACGGCAGTGATGGCACCACTGTTGACCAAATTTGGTCACTGACCTTTAGGGTGGTATATTTATCTAAATTGGACCCCCGTCTTAAGTGACCCCTAGGTAGAGAGCACAAGGTTCAGTACAATTGGTTCTGGATTTTAAAAGAAAAAAAACCAAAAAACACCAAAACCTGTTTTTTCTTATTCTGTATGTGGTTACCGACTTGAGTCCTGTATGGTTGCTAAGAAACTGGTGAAATGCAAAGAACTACGGCAGGAAAAGGGTGATGGGTTGGTGAGGATATTTCTAGGTTATTAACATTTTTTTTCTGTTCAATATTAATTTTTTTACTGCATTTTTTCTTGGGCAGTGGACTTCTTGGTAGTTTTCCTGAAAATGGTCATGAATAGGACACAGATGTTCCTAATCCTAACAGCATGAGATGACTTTTGTTCTTAAATTACAGTATTGTATTCTTACAATAACCATGATGGGAAGTGAAATTCACCCAGTGCAGTACTTCTTCAGGCTTCACAAAATTGACAACAGCTTCAAGGTTTCATTTTTGTGTGTTTGTACATTTGAAAGCCCCAGGAATCTACCTCCGTCTTTATGACAGCCATATCCTAGAAGGCTGTTTTGAGAATAAATCAAAAGGAAGCAGTAGGCACTTCTTTAGGTGAGGGGGAAAATTGGCAAGAGGTGAGCTTTTGGAGTAATACTACTGTACACAGATTCTGACATGAGACTTCAGTATATCTATCATGCCATGTTGGCTAAGTGATATGTAGCTATTAATAATAATTCAGCCCTCATGAATCTTTTCTGTGTTTTTTACTGAATAAAACTGAGAGTGTCGTACCAAAGCATTCAGTGTCCTCAATTACTCCATACCTCTTTACATGTCTGTCCTTGATTAATTCACCACCCACTCCTCCCCCCTCCCCCCACCCCTCCTAAATGGCTGCTGCTCTTACCGATTAAGATAAAGGACTAGAGCTGTTTGAGTCTCAGTTTCAGAAGTACATTGTCGTGGGGCAAAACAAATAATACGTTTGGGGTAGTGTAATGTTTATGTATGTTTAAGCTAGCTGCATAATTTTGAAGTAGCCTCAGGTTTGGCAGTTAAGATACTGGGGTTCAATAAGGTTATCAGGGACATCTTAGAAGTAAATGATTTGGTGTATACAAGGCAGAGATAAATTTTTATTGAGTTATTCTTTGTGTAACTTAAGGCTGTGTTGTAACATCAGCATTATTTTCAATAAACAAGCTCTTGAATATTTGGGTTTTATAGAATCTCTTGAGTTGCCAGTTTGATGACTTTGTATTAACATTTTGAATTAGTGATGTGTGACTTATTTTGAAGAAAGGAGTTTATAGTTTTTAAACATTTTTAAGTGGGTTTTATAATGCTCTAATTTTATCATAGGGTAGGATGTTGGATTTTTATAGCTTTACAGAACTATATTTTGGAATTTAAATTTGAATTACCTTTTTGGTAACTACTTGGAGTTAATGCTCAGGAAATGAACCGTGTGACATTTTTATTTCATGGGTTGCTAAACAAAAATAATAAAGGTTTAGGAAATACTGTTAGTTTGCTCTGACTTGTTGGATCAAGACATTTTGGATATCAGACCTGTTTTGTTGATTTTCTTCGTGTGGAATTGGCGCTATGACTGCATTGTTCTTGACCTTTTCATTCCTCGTTTCTTTATCTTTTAAAAGATCACTGAGTCTTTTTTGTGGTAGTTTATTCCTAATTTACAGGAAAATCATGTTAGAATATTCATGTTCTTTGAAGAATTGAATAGACTGTTCCTACAACATGTACATATCAGGTTCTGCTCAAGTTAAAAAGAAATATCAGGCTTTAGTGATTTATTTCAGATATCAAACTAAGTAAACTGTTAACTATAGGAAGCTGCACTGATGTTCTATACTCATGACCTGTTGGGATAAAGTTTAATTGCAATATTCGCCAGATAGAAATAGTTTAAAGTTCACTTGGATAGGAAGAAGTGAGCTATAATCTCTCCCACTACATATGAAGTAACATTAGAAATTCCTTCATTTGACATTCATGACCTGCTTCCTTTCACTTTGTCTTTACATCCTCCTTGGTCACAACTTTGCCCTTCATTTAATACATCATATGGTTGCTTACTGGAATACCTGTTCTTTTCTCTCTTTCACTATTTCAATAGGTATTTATTGGACACCTGGGACGTGGCACAGACACTGGGGATACAGCATTTGAACAAAATAGACAAAGTCTCTTAACCTGGAGCTGACATTCTAGTAGAGATAGATAGAAACAAGTAAAATGTTGAGTCTGTTGGACAGTGATAGTGCTATGGAGAAAAATAAAGCAGGGGGTAAGAGTATGAGGAGGGAGGGTATAGTTTTCACATAGGGTGGTCAGGAAAGTCCTCCAAGAAGGTTGCTTTAGAGAAAAGACCTGAAGGAGATGAGCAGGAGGGCCATATCTGCCTCATCGGAATTCGTCAAGTACTCTGTTATAACATAGTTTGCAGAAGTTGCTCTACCCTCCATCCCCATATCCCCACCACAGCTACTTGGAGTGATCCTAAAATGCTGCTAAAACTTGATTAGACCAAGGCACTTCTCATCTTGTCGCTTGTATTTGAATAGCGTCTTTCCTTCCTCCTGGACCCTTTAAAAAGGATTCATCATTTCTTTTAGAGCCTGGGTTAGTGATTCTGATTAAACAAATATATTTGAGTGAGCTTGTGTTAGTAGCATTTTCAAAATACATGAGGTCTGGTTTCTTGGTTTTCTTAGTACAATATAGTCAAGTAGTTTATATTATGTAATGATTTTACTTTTTTCCTGTGTTTTCTTTTAACTTTTTTTTTTTAAGGGAAAAATGGGTAGTTCACTGATTGGTCTAATTTATTTAGAGCCTTTCTTTAAAATGTTTTGAAAGGTGAATGTGTGTGTGTGTGTTTGCCTGTAGGGTTTTTTTTAAATTTTTATTATGTTTGTGTGTGTGTGTGTGTGTGTGTGTTAAGAATTTATTCTCAAATCTAAAACCAGTATTTTTAAATAAGTTTATGTGTGGATCAGAAGAATGTAGTCTAATTCATACCTTTTTTTTAATGGCTAAAAGAATTTTTGTTTCCCACCCCAGAAAATTGTCATAACATTTATTGTTGATACATTTTCTTTCTTGTGAAATGTTTAACTTTGATTTCCTCTTTAAAACCTTTTAGTTTTTGATGTAAATTTCTTCATTCATTGAAGTATTTGAGTACGCAGCGTCCTTGCGAGTTTCTAAGGATACAAAGGAATGCAGACAGGTGCCCTCCGTCTTAAAAATGTGCTTATGATCTCTCATGTTCTTTTTTTGGATCTCATTGAGTGCTTCGTACATTATCCCAACATGAAGCTAAGATAATGGAGTCACAGAACTATGACTGTCTCCCATTGGAACGCACATTTTTACCTTGGATTAAAATTTGCTTTTATTCATTAAACTCTGCTCTCCAGCATCTTCTGGTTGTCCTGTCAGAAGTTTACTGTGATTGGCAGAGATCAGTCTTACAGATAATTAGAAGATAGCCTATCCTACCCTATTGAAGCAGTTTAGGATGTAGTTGAGTACTCATTAGTAAGTGGTTACCTTGAATAGGATTGGCAGATTTGAAACTTTGAATTTGCTGGATTCGATAAGCCCCAGAAGACAAGTATTGTTCCTGTATTAATAGTGCAAAGCAAAGAAGAAACACTGTGCCTAAAATTAACTGCAGTAGCTTTTTCTTCCACTTTCCTTTGATAGTGTTGATGAAGTTGGTTACTTCTTGCTCTAGATGTTTAAGTTCAAATATCCCCTCAGGATTTGTACCTTACAGGTTATATGAGATTTTGTTTCATTCATTCATGCTTCTGTACAGTAAATAGCATCATCTGTGTACCAGAGACACTTCTAGGCCCCTGGGGATACAGTGGTGAACAAAAGGCAATACAAATAGGTAATCATTTATGTTCAATGTATTCTCCAATGAAGATTTTTAGAAACATTTACCCCCCCATATGAACATATTTTGTATAACTTGATAAGCCATAATTATGAACTGACTATGCTATAATGCTAATAAGGCATCTTTCGTTTTGGTAATAATGTGTCACACTCTCTTCACTCCCTCATCTCCTGGGACCTTTCATTTGTAGCATCATCATCCCATGTACACTAGGTTTCCTTTCAATAGCACAAACCATGAAGGACTCCATAATATGATCTGAACATAATCAACTGGATTGGTTCTTACCAGTTAATGAAATACGGGTTGATTTTCACTTTCGGCTGTAGCATTTGATTATTTGGGTTATTTGTGGTTTCAAAGTAGAGTTTTTATTTTTATCTTATAAAAGATTTTATTTGACAGTGTGCAAGCGCACAAGCAGGGGGAGTGGCAGGCAGAGGCAGAGAGAGAAGCAGGCTCCTTACAGAGCAGGGGGAGCCCGATATGGGACCCAGGACCCCGGGACCATGACCTGAGCTGAAG
This sequence comes from Zalophus californianus, assembly GCF_009762305.2. Classification (NCBI taxonomy): domain Eukaryota; kingdom Metazoa; phylum Chordata; class Mammalia; order Carnivora; family Otariidae; genus Zalophus; species Zalophus californianus. Next base: position 8,329,322 of record NC_045608.1, read on the forward strand.
GCAGTGCTTAACCAACTGAGCCACCCAGGCGTCCTCAAATAGACATTTTAAAAAGTATTCAGGAAATTGATGGTTGATTTTAAATAGGTTCAGCATCAGCCTTCCACGCTGAGAAATCTGCCCGCTAGTTTCTCATCAACCAGTAATTAATACACTTGTGGAACCTTCAAATAATTACGAATGCTTTGGTTTCTTTTTTTTTTTTTTAAAGATTTTATTTATTTATTTGACACAGAGAGAGAGAGAGAGAAACACAAGCAGGGGGAGTGTGAGAGGGAGAAGCAGGCTTCCCGCGGAGCAGGGAGCCACACGCAGGGCCCGATTTCAGGACCCTGGGATCATGACCCGAGCCGAAGGCAGACACTTAACGACTGAGCCACCCAGGCGCCCCAATGCTTGGGTTTCTTACACACAAATATCTGAAGTCCTGTAGTGGAAGAAAAGGTTACTGCATTGTACAGATTAGGGTTTTTACATAATTGATAAATTCTACTTCTGCAGAGGAACCACACATTTTTTTTTTTAAAAGTAGAGATATGCTCTGATAGTCCTGTAACTATTTGCTGTAGTGTTCCCTTTGCTCCAGCTGTCTGGAGTAGTTAAGTTTGTTCCTGAGGCCCAGCCGCTGAGAGGGAAGTCCCTACCCTCTAACAAGGCGTGAAGCTTCTCTTACAGTTGCTAATGCCTCACTGACCTTTTGCAAAAGGTCCTAGTTGCTCATCAGGTTGAGCGATCTTTCTCCCCCAAGAGCTAATTAAGTTTCTTATTTCTGATATGCTCTCCTTGGCAAATGTTTGAAAGGCTAGTATCAAAGCAGCTGTGATCTTGCATCTATCAAAATTTATAACTTCCTAGAGAAGTTTTCATTTTGGCACTAGGCCTGGCCTTAACACCAGGCATGCCCTGTTGAAAGCCTGCGGCAACATTTATATTCATTCTGGTTTTCTGCCTGCCCTAGTTCACTAGCTGTCAGTGGCCATCGGTACCTTTCAGGACCCGGTCCTGGTGTCTCCTGATTTTTTTGCTGCTCAGGTTGATATTTCTTGTTCATTCATCATTCCCTTATCTTACTTGCAAAATTCATGTTAGGCCTTGTCTTACCTCTGGTTGTTTACTGTTTGTATAAAAGTTTACCTTATACTATTCCACTAAGTATAAACTTAAATGGTTTCATTATTGCCATGAGTCATATTGGATTATTAAAAAGTATCAAAACCAGTGCTTTGATTGTTTACTAAATCGGTCTTTTAAAGAAAAAATTTTTTTTGTGAGATATGCAGACATTTTAAGCAATGCTAAAAAACAAAGGCAAATCTTATCTCCCAGATTGAATCATTAGATATGTTTGACATCCTTTCTGGATTGGCAGTTTTTCACAAAAATTAGTTTTTAACTTTTTAGATGACTCTTTTACCATGTTCTTCATCATTCTTAAAGATTCATTTCTTGGTTTCTCTTATCAACTTAAGTTTGCTCAATTATGAAGTTTATCTTCTCTTAACTTGTAGCTTTTACATCCTGACAAGGTTATAGTTGTGTGAGCTAGAAGTTAATTTTCTGCTCATTTTCCTTGGGGCAGTGTTCTGTATCCAGTTATAAATAACATTTGTGGACTTCCATCCTCTCTGAAGTTCTGAATTGCTATACTAGATGTCATATGGAGGATAACCTTGAAAATACATTCCTGATTGCAGAACAACCTTGAGTAATTTTGAGATGACCTATATTGATACCATTGAAAATAACCGGGATGCTATTGTACTCTATAATTTTGAGTCCATGATCAAGTGATTTTTACAGTGAATTTATGCCTATAGATATTATTTGTAGGAATATTAAGCAAATCAACAAAGTTGTAGATGATTGCCTTTTACTTTAACAAAATAGAGAATTTAAGTTTTATTTCTTCTGAATATATCCATGTAAAATGAATGGGATTTATTTCCCAGAAAGTATTTTATTTGGATTTTAAAACAATTAGTATGTGAAAAATAGCTTTTGAAGAATATTAAGAAGTTGCATAGTTTTGATTCTCAAGAATTACTCTGAACAAGGGACATAATAAACTGGTTGTTGCTGTCATTACATTTTGCCACCATTTGTTTCTAGGGACGGTAAGAAGAGAGATTTTATATATTGCAGTTCCTTTAGTGCCAGCCACTTTTGTTGTCAAGTGGCACTAAGCCTAAAAACACATTACAGTTCTAACACATGCCATTTCTCTTTTAGGTTTTGGCTTGGTTTGAAGAAGGTGAAGAAACAATTACAGCCTTTGTAGAACCCTTTGTAATTTTACTTATATTAGTAGCCAATGCAATTGTGGGTGTATGGCAGGTAAGCAAAAATTCTGCAGTGCTAGAGTTCAACTTATATAAGTGATTTAAACTGTGTTAATCTGTTCTTTTTTTTCCTGATGTATTGACTTAAAAATATTTCTGGAAAATCTACATGTGCTTTTTCTTTTGTTTATTTAATGGCAACATTTTAGACCTCTCCTGCATGTATATACTGTTAAAATTGCTCATCCTTCATGCAGCATGGAGTTAAGAATAATGGATGAGAGAAGCTATTTGAGGAAAACCAGGAGATTTGAGAGTCAGTATCTGTATATTTCCTAGCTGCTTCCTGTGAAAAGTTGCATAAATTCAATGTCATTTTTATTCTCCTTGGATTTTTTTTTTTTTTTAAGCTGTAAAAATTTTTTTCCCTTCAGAGCATACTTCCGGCTGTTTTCCCTCAGTTGCCCAGGCCTTTCTGACTCACAGAATGGAAGCGAGTTTACAGAAATATAGTGGGAGTCCTACCCACCCCCCCCCTTCATGTAATTGCTATTCTATATATATGTAGTTTAGAGGACTTTAAATTTCCTTTTTTTTTTTTTTTTTTAGGATTTCATTTATTTGACAGACACAGCAAGAGAGGGAACACAAGCAGGGGGAGTGGGGGAGGGAGAAGCAGGCTTCCCACTGAGCAGGGAGCCCGATGTGGGGCTCCATCCCAGGGATCATGATGTGAGCCCGAAGGCAGACGCTTAACGACTGAGCCACCCAGGCACCCCGAGTGCATCTACATTCTTAAAGTGGAAACATCTTATAAGCATACTTAGTCCTGTTAGAATTGTAAACTTCTGGGGTGCCTGGGTGGCTCAGTCAGTTAAGCAGCCAACTCTTGATTCGGCCCAGGTCATGATCTCAGGATCGCGAGATCCAGCCCTATGTCAGGCTTCCCACTCAGCAGGGAATCTGCTTGAGGTTCTTCCTCTCCTTTTGCCCTGCCCACCCCACACACACACAATTGCACTCTCTCTCTAAAATAAGTAAATCGTTAAAAAAAAAATTGTAAACTTCTGATCTTATTAATAAACATGAAGGCCTTTATGTAGTGGGCTCATATAGAAGGATGGTCTACTTAGAAGAAAATATTGTGCTATATTTCTCTTATTTTAATTTTTTTCTAAAGTTGTTTATATTTAAGTAGAAGTGATCCCTTTGTGAATAATATAGGCAAAAGAAACAATATACAGCATTAGATTGTCCTTCTCAAGCTAGTAATATATATTTTCCTATTAAATAATTTATGCTAGTTACTAGGTAGATACTTTACATACATTCCCATGTCATTGTTATAGTGATCTTATAAGACAAACGATACTCCCATTTGACAGATGTGTGACATTGAGGTTCAGAGTGATTGTCTTCTTAAAGGCTATATGGGTAGTACAGAGTATCTGGGACTTGAATCTAGGCCCAGGCTTAATCCAAATTTGAAGTAAAATTTTACAGCAGTTTTCACAGGACTTTTATATTTATCTTAGTTTAAAAAATAACATTCTTAGGTTTTAATCTCATTTACATAGTATACAGAATGGTATGAGCAATACTGAAGAGTTCTTGCTTCTGGAAGTAAGGGAAGTTATAAGTAGAGTGTAAGGTAGTATTGGGAGGTTGGCGGGAGGCACATGCTGCTGACCAGTGTCATCAAAGAAGGTGACAAGTGATTGGGAACTAGAGAGATCGAGAATTGTTCCAATTTTAGTATATATGCTGCTGAAGTGAGCACTTGATAGAACTGTTTGGGGTTTTTTTTTTTTTTTTAATATTTGTTTCAGGGGTACAGGTCTGTGATTCATCAGCCTTACACAATTCACAGCGCTCACCATAGCACATACCCTCCCCAGTGTCCATCACCAGCCACCCCATCCCTCCTACCCCCCTCCACTCCAGCAACCCTCAGTTTGTTTCCTGAGATTAAGAGTCTCTTATGGTTTGTCTCCCCCTCCGGTTTCGTCTTGTTTCATTTTTCCCTCCCTTCCCTTATGACCCTCTGTCTTTTTTCTCAAATTCCTCATATCAGTGAGATCATGTAATAGTTGTCTTTTCTCTGACTTATTTCACTTAGCATAATACCCTCTAGTTCCATCCATGTCGTGCAAATGGCAAGATTCCATACTTTTTTTGATGGCTGCATAATATTCCATTGTATATATATACCACATTTTCTTTATCCATTCATCTGTTGATGGACATCTAGGCTCTTTCCATAGTTTGGCTATTGTGGACATTGATGCTATAAACATTGGGCAGCACGTGCCCCTTCGAATCACTACATTTTTATCTTTGGGGTAAATACCAGTAGTGTAATTGCTGGGTCATAGGGTAGCTCTATTTTCAACCTTTTGGGGAACCTCCATACTGTTTTCCAGAGTGGCTGCACCAGCTTGCATTCCCACCAACAGGATATAACCTATTTGAATACATGATCATTTGTTTCCCTTTCCCACCCCTACATTCTAAATATTCCTTTTGATCATTTGAGTTGAGAGGAAGTCTTTTAAAGGAATTTTAATTGGCATTTTTGTCCTTGGGGTCTGAGATAATTTATCTTTAATGCTTCTAATTTAAATGTACTTTTGCTGATTTTGAGTAGAAGTAAAATACAGTGCTCCTGGGATATCTCTCAACTTTGAGCAATCTAGTTAAACTCTATCTGACATGACCTTGAAGAGGGAGAAAAGGAATTAAAACTGCCACAGTTAACAAATGGGAGAGGTAGTCCTATGAAAAAAAGTGGTTTCAAATTTGACTAATTGAATAGCAGCAGTGCTGAGAATTTATTCTTTTACAATATCAGTAGCATTTGAACTTAAAAGGACCTTATAGCAATGACATTTAATTAGAATTAAATATTCTAGCATTTCTGTTAATTACAAGGTGATACAGATAATATTCTTAAAGCAAATCTGATGGGGTTGAAATTATTTTTATCATGAGGTTCCCAAATTTAACGTATTCTATACTTTTTCACAGATGTAAACATTTAAAGTGAGACTCATGCCATTCGCTTTCAGTTTTAAGCCCTCTAACTTCACTTTAAGCAGGTTTTGGGATTTTTTGTGACAGACCATAATTCTTACACTAAGGTAAAAAATGAGATTACAGGGACACCTGGGTGGCTCAGAATTTGGTCTCTGGGTCCTGGGATTGAGCTCCGCATTGGGCTTCCTGCTCAGTGGGGAGTCTGCTTCTCTCTCTCCCTCTGCCCCTCTACCCTGCTTGTGTGCTCTCTCTCTCGCTCTATCTCAAATAAATAAAATCTTTTTTTAAAAAATGAAATCATACAGTATTGTGTGTAAATTCTACCCAGATAAGGTTAAAATGAGCTTTGGGGTGCCTGGCTGGCTCAGTCGTTAAGCATCTGCCTTCGGCTCAGGTCATGATCCCAGGGTCCTGGGATCGAGCCCCGCATCGGGCTCCCTGCTCAGCGGGAAGGCTGCTTCTCCCTCTCCCACTCGCCCTGCTTGTGTTCCCTCTCTCGCTGTGTCTCTCTCTGTCAAATAAATAAATAAAATCTTTAAAAAAAATAAAAGCTTAAATTGAGCTTTATATCAGAAGGCAAGAAGTGAGAAGTGAGAGAAATGAATCCTTTCCTTTGTGCTTTGAGTAACCTCACCTGGGCATGCACTGTGTAGATTTGCTCCTTGACTTCTAATTGCTTACTCTCCAAAAGGAGAGCAGACAAATTTGGCACATGTGCTTTTCTTTTTCTTTTCTTTTTTTCCTTCCCTTGAACTTTCCTGTAGCCTTTTTTTTTTTTTTAACATATTTTGATTTCTACATCTTTCATCTCAAAATTTGGAAAGAAAAGCTATGTATGACTAAGGTTTGATATATTTGTATACAGTATTACAGTAAATGTATATATGCTATGGGACTGGCAGTTCTTGTTTTTTGGTTTTTTAGGGGGAGGTGGAAGGGAGGTAGAGGGAAACCTAATCGGGGTCCACACCCAGCACAGGGCCCAACAGGGCTTGATTTCACAATCCTGAGATCATGATCTGAGCCGAAATCAAGGGTCAGCTACTTGGGGAGCCTGGGGGGCTCAGTCAAGCGTCTGACTCTTGGCTTCAGCTCAGGTCATGATCTCAGGGTCATGAGTTCTAGCCCCACCTCGGGCTCTGCACTCAGCATGGAGTCTGGTTAAGATTCTCTCTCGCTCTCTGTCTGCCCTGCCACCCATGCACGTGCATGCTCTCTCTCAAAATAAATGAATCTTAAAGGAAAAGTTGGATATTTAAAATGACTGAGCCACCCAGGCACCCCAGCACTGACAGTTCTATGATGAGATTCCAACCATTTATTAGTCTTCACTACTGCAGAGATTTCTAGGATTTGAGATGTAACTTGATTTTATTTTTTATTTATTTTTTTTTTATTTATTTGAGAGAGAGAGAATGAGAGATAGAGAGCACGAGAGGGAAGAGGGTCAGAGGGAGAAGCAGACTCCCCGCCGAGCAGGGAGCCCGATGCGGGACTCGATCCCGGGACTCCAGGATCATGACCTGAGCTGAAGGCAGTCGCTTAACCAACTGAGCCACCTAGGCGCCCTGTAACTTGATTTTAATTCATCACTCATAACATGTATTATTTGCCAAAACACAGTCTAAATAGTTTGTAAATCCTCATAGCCCTTGCGGTAGTAGTGCTGGTGTCCAGGTTTTGTAGGCACCAAACCTGTGTGTTGTGTAACTCATGCACAATCACTCAGCTGTTAAGTGGAAAAGCCTGGAGTGAACCTAGGCAGTCCAGCCCCAGACAATCACTTTTCATGTGAGACAGGATCAGTTTTCAGTGGTGTGGCTGTGACTGGAGGTGAGGGCCTTGTTACACAGTGGGCTTGGGGACAACAGATTCTGTAACTGCTTTTTCTTGTTAGGATTTTATTCCCTGTTCAGGTCTGTTAGGGTGCTTAATTCTTCATTTTTTAGCACAAAATTGTAAGAGCCTGGTGTTTTATCATCTTAGGTGAATTGTTTACAAGTATCATTAATGTGCATCTTTTGTGTCTTTTTTCCTAAAGTTTGGAAGTCTAAGATTTGATTCCTTGGACTAAAATACTAATTGCAGTGGCAAGTATGTGTTTACTACTTTTATCTTTTTTATAGGAAAGAAATGCTGAGAATGCAATCGAAGCCCTTAAGGAATATGAGCCTGAAATGGGCAAAGTATATCGACAGGACAGAAAGAGTGTCCAGCGGATTAAAGCTAAAGACATCGTTCCTGGTGATATTGTAGAAATTGCTGGTGAGTTGAGTTTGTCATTTTTGTTTTATTCTAGATTGTGTGTCTTAATGCATTCCTTTCTCAAAAGCCTTTCTCAAGACTCATAATTAAGTGTTTTAAAAATTGTGCTCAGGGACACCTGGGTGGCTCAGTTGGTTAAGCGTCTGCCTTCAGCTCAGGTCATGATCCCAGGGTCCTGGGATCGAGCCCCATAGCAGGGAGCCCGCTTCTCCCTCTCCCACTCCCCAGTTGTACTTAATACTTTTGGTCCATGGTAAGACACTAGCACTAGTGAAATAATGAACTTAATCTCTATTTGACAATTAGTTGAAGTGAGCAATTTAGAAGGCTAGTTAAGGGCTACATAGTTTTTCCTGTTTTGATTCTGATACAAATGTTTAGTCATACCTGTAACTATCAAACTAAGTAGATTGTTAAGGGTAATTTCCCGGCCCTAAAAAGCTCTGCTTTAAAATACTTCTGCATAACACAGAGCCAGGGGTCTCAGCTTCAAAAACCTTCAAACAGTTTGTGAATTCAGTGCAAGGCCAGAGCTCTCCACAGATCTTAAAGGGGTTTGTATTCTCATTGCTCAAGATCAGTACCATGTTTTTAGGCAGCCCTGAATGCCCAGAACCAATAAGAACAGTCTAGTCTTTTTGCTGGAGAGTTATATCAGATTATTCACAGTGTCATGGTTTTTCACACCTTGCTGAGCTCCGAATACTTTTTACCAGTTGATCCTTGAACAGTGAAGGAGTTGGGGCGCTCAGGAATCCATGTATAACTTTTGACTTCCCAAAAACTTTACTGCTATTAGACTACTGTTGGCCTTATATACAGAACATAGTCAGTTAAGACGTTCTGTATATTTGTATGTTTTATATATTGTATTCTTAAAGTAAGCTAAAGAAAATAAAATGTTATTAAGAAAATCATAAGAGAAGATACAGGGGCGCCTGGGTGGCTCAGTCAGTTAAGTGTCTGCCTTCAGCTCAGGTCATGATCTCAGGGTCCTGGGATGGAGCCCCGAGTCAGGCTCCCTGCTCGGTGGGGAGCCTTCTTCTCCCTCTCCCACTCCCCCTGCTTGTGCTCGCTCTCTCTCTTTTTCTGTCAAATACACAGGATTGTGTTTTTAAAAATCCATTTTTTAAACTAATTTTGACATTAAGAATATTGCAAGAATAGTAACAGTTCCCACATATCCTTTACCCAGATTCTCAAAAGTGTTAATGTTTTATCACATGTGCATTATCCTTTTTCAGTTGATACCTATACATTCACACATTTTTGTCTGAACTATTTGGGAGTACGTCGTAAGCATGATGCCTCTTTATCCTTAATACTTGAGTATTTATAAAATCAAGGGCATTCTCTTTGTATAAGTTCCGTACAATTATCAAAATCAGGAAATTGATACAGAACTTGTCTAATCGACAACCTCATTCAGTTTTTACCACTTGTCACAGTGGATTTTATAGCAAAAATAAGAATTAGAGAGGGAATTCTGGCTGTGATAACAGAAAATAGGTCAGAATGGGGAAGGCTAGAGATAGGCTGTTGGATAGTCTAGGCCAAAGGTGATGAGGCAAGAGATAATGAGAGCAGTAGCATTAAGAATAACGAGGGAAGGATTTTGAGTTTATGAATAGTGGTTCTTAAGCGGAGGTGCACATCAGAATCATCTGGGGGCACCCTTTAAAGTTTTTACCAGGCCCAGTCCCAAAATAATTGAATCTCCCTTGGGCATGAAATTATGGCCTTTATAGTTTGACAGTCTCAAATTTCAATGCTGAGTGACATATTTTAATAACCAGATGGGGGGCGCCTGGGTGGCTCAGTCGTTAAGCGTCTGCCTTCAGCTCAGGTCATGATCCCAGGGTGCTGGGATCGAGCCCCGCGTCGGGCTCCCTGCTCCGCGGGAAGCCTGCTTCTCCCTCTCCCTCTCCCCCTGCTTGTGTTCCCTCTGGCTGTGTCTCTCTCTGTCAAATAAATAAAATCTTTAAAAAAAATAACCAAATGGGTGTGTGGAGCTGACTGGGCTTGGAATGTAGAATCAAAGCCACTGGCAGGATTTCTGATTGAGGTGACTGGATGGTGATGGTGCTTGTAATTGAGGAAGGAAACCTCAGAGGAAGATGGTTTGTCTTTCCAGATGTACGTATGTGAGAGGTGCAGTTGCTGATAATGTCACCTAAATTTGTGTATGAGATTCCATTTGACTTCATATGTTTTCCTTTTCTCCAGTTTAATCTGGTAATATACTCGTATACTCTTCAGCCTCTCACACTAAAAATATTTTAAGAGTTTTTATGCTGGTTAGGCTATATCAGTACATTGAGTCTATATGAAAAGTTAGGGAGGGGCGTCTGGGTGACTCAGTCGTTAGGTGTCTGCCTTCAGCTCAGGTCATGATCCCAGGGTCCTGGGATCAGGCCATGCGTCAGGCTCCCTGCTTGTCGGGAAGCCTGCTTCTCCCTCTGACGCTCCCCCTGCTTGTGTTCCCTCTCTCGCTGTGTCTCTCTCTGTCAAATAAATTTTTAAAAATCTTTTAAAAAAAGAAAAGTTAGAGAAATTACCAATCAAGCGTTTATCCTGAGTTTGCATCAGTAAGTGACAGTGGTAAATAGTGTCAGAGGAAGCTGTAACCTTGACCTTCAAGGCATCTTCCCTTTTGAAGAGATAAAGACCAGCTCCTCTTTGGATTTGTCTTTTCTTCTCAATCTGGTTGCTCTCCAGGCTTTCCTGTCTCAGTATGTCATTCTGACCACCTAAGTAGCTGAGAGAAGCTTGGGAGTCATCTTGGTCCTTCATTCTCGTTATCTTTCTCTAAGACCGTTTGATTCTGTCTCCAAAACAAACCCAAATTTGTGAATTTGTTTCCTCAGTCACCAGCTCATACTGGGACTGTCCTTGTGTCTTTACTGGGCTCTGGCTTCCTTTGTCACCTTCTTCCAGTCCTTTCTCTACATAGCAGCCAGAGCAATTTCCTAAAGGTCCTGTTGTTCACTCACCTGCTAAAATTGTTCAGTGGCTTCCTGATTGCACCTGAAATATAAAATTCTTTTCACCTAAAAGACCTTGCATCGTATGGCTCCTGCTTGCTTGTATGATTTCATCTCATGCCTCTCCTTATGCTCTAGCCGTACAGGCCTCTATTTTTCTTTTTCAATACCACCGAACTTTCCTGGCCTTTTTTGGGAAGTTGAGCAAACTTTATATAATTTATTAATTTACCCAGATCTCACAGTGGCAAAGCTTTGGTTATAGCCCTTATTTACCTGACTTTTCTTGCCCACTGTGAAATTCTATTTCCTATAATGTAGTATTTTTATGTTTGTATGTGTTTGATGGTTTAGGAAGGACAAATAATGATTGATTCAGTGTGTGTGACCTAAAACTTCCAGTCTACTGGAGTACCCTTATTTGTGTATATGTTGTGGTAAAATACACAGAATATAAAGTTTACTATTTTAACTGTTTTTAAATGTATTAGTTCCGTGGCATTAAGCACATTGACATTGTTGTGCGACCATCTCCAGACCATCATCCATTCATCTCCAGAACTTTTTCATTTTCTCAAACTGACCTTCTGGTCCCATTGAACAGTTACTTCCCTTTAAGCCCTTCTCCAGCTTCTGGCAACTACTGCCTTTCTTTTACTATTCAAAAAACAATCGGTTTAATATTAAGATGAGTTTAAATCCCTCATCTTAGGTGAATAGACTTACTAGTAACTATTTTAAGCAATAAACATGTTTAAACCCCCATTCTGCTTTCACCTCTTTCTAAAACCTTTGTGGGGAGTGCAAGCAGTTCTAATAGTTTAATGCTTTTTCCTTCCTACTCTTTCCCCCACTGTACACGGATTGCTAAAAGCATGTGCGGTGCTTCAACATTGGGCTCTTGTATACTACTGTTCTTGAATTTTGACCATTCTGAGGGATGCAGAACATTAGTAGTCACTCCCTCCGCCCCTTTCCCCTAGGCCCCAGCAGCCACAGTTTATTCTGGGTATTGCATATAAATGGGATCATACAATATATGGCCTTTGAGACTGCCTTCTTCACCTGGTATATTGTTTTTCAGAATTCATGCAGCATGGGTCTCGTATTTTTTCCGTCATGTGTATAACGTATCTCATTACTTTTTATGGCTGAATATCCCATTGTTCGGGTGTACCACATTTATCCATTCATCAGTTCACCAACATTTGGGTTGTTTCCCCTTCTTGGCCATTATGAATAATGCTACTGTGAATATTTGTGTACAAGTTTTTGTGTAAACATATGCTTTCAATCTCTTAGGTACGCCTTTAGCCATGGCATTGCTGGGGCATATGACTACTCTAACATTTTGAGCAGCTTCCAATCTGTTATCTGAAGTGGTTGCGTTATTTTTCATTTCTACCAGCAACATTTAAGTTCTAGTTTCTCCACATTCTCACCAACAGTTGATATTATCTTTGTTTTCTAATTTTAGCCATGAAGTGGTATCTTCCCAAATTTCCTAATGATGTTGAGCATCTTGTCTTATGTTTATTTTCTGTTAGTATGTTGTCTTTGGAGAAATGTCTTTTCAAATCCTTACCTATTTAAATTGGGTTATTTGTCTTTTTAGTGATCTGTAAGGTTTTGTTTTGTTTTGTTTTTACATATCCTGTCTTATCAGATATGTTTTCTGGTAATTTTCCCCATTCTGTAGGTTTTCTTTTTACTTTCTTGGTGTCCTTTGTAGCATAAATATTTTTGATTTTGATAAAGTCCCATTTGTCAGTTTTTTTCTTTTGTTGCTTGTGCTTTTGGTGTCCTAAGGTACTGTTGCCTAATCTTAGGTCACAAAGGTTTTTCTATGTGGTGGGAGGTGTGTAGGTGTTGGGCTTCCTTCTTTTGCAATTTGGATATCCAGTTGTCTGAGCACCATTTGTTGAAAAGACATTCATTGAATTGTCCTGGCACACTTGTCCAAAATCAATTGACCACATTTTCCACTACAAATGGACTATTATTCCATTGATCTGTGTGTCTGTCCTTACGCCAACACCACACTGTCTTGGTTACTGTAGTTTTGTGTAGTAAGTTTTGACATCATTGAGTTTGTGTCCTCTCTACTTCGTTGTTTTTCTTTATGGTTTGGAGTATACTGGGTCCCTTGCATTTCCATATAAATTTAAGATTAGCTTGCTGATTTCTCCAAAACAAAACAAAAACCTGGGATCTTGGTAAGAGTTATGTTAATTGTATAGATAATTTTGGGGAATATGGTCACCAACAACATTAAATCTTCCAGTGCAAGAAAATGCCCCTTGGATGATGATGTAGGATGTCTTTCCATTTATTTAGGTCTTTTATTTTAGCATTCTGTTGTTTACAGTGTACAAGTCTTGCACTTGTCTTGTTTATTTGTAAGTATTTTATGTTTTTTGTTTGGAAGCTATGTGTAATTGGGATTGTTTTCTCTATTTCATTTTTAGATTATTCTTTGCTGGTGTATAGAAATACAATTGATTTTTGTCTGTATCTTAAACCTTGCAATCTTGCTGGAATCTTACTAGTTTTTTAAGAGCCCTTAAGATTTTCTCTAAATAAGATCATGTTATTTGCAAACAAATATTTCTGCGTCTTTCCCATCTGGGTGCCTTTTGTTTCTTTTTCTTGTTTAATTGCCCTAGAAGTGGCAAGAGTAGACATCCTTGTCTTGTTCCTGATCATAGGGGGTAAGTGTAGTCTTTTACCATGAAGTCTTATGTTAGCTGTGGCTTTTGTAGGTGGCCCTTATCATGTTGAAGCTAGATTACAATTTAATTTTTAGGTTGTCAATATATTGTTTGGTCTGTTTGGTGACTTTTCATGGTGGTTGTGTATCTATATCCAAATTAGAAATCATAGTTTTGCTGAATTACTAGAACCAGTGGGTCACCGAATTGGGTAACACGTAATCCTAAGACATATACAAGGATGTATGGAACCTTTTTGGATAAACATACTGTGACGACAGATAAATAAGTGTTTATTTATTAAAACTATACATGTTGAGGCTTTTTAACTTACTTTTATTAGGATTAATAATCTGATTGACTCTGCCATTTGGCATTTAGCACAGTAATTCAGTTCTGTGAACCAAAGAAATGAACTTGAATTTTAAGTGTAGATCTAAATTATTTCTTGGCAGTCAGTCTTACTGTCTACATAGCCTAAGGGATAAATGGGACGATCTGTGCTTTTAGACATGGTAACTTTTATATTTTCATTTAAATTACGAAATTAAGTTTGAGGGATTCTTTGATGAATTGAAAAACTGGAGAATATTGTGAACTATTTTGGAGATAAAAGCAAGTGTGGAGTTACTATTTGGATACTTAGGAAAAAAAAGATCTTTTTGTAGCCATCTTTTTGGATACAAGGTTCATCTCTTAAATTCAGGTGATAAAGTCCTTTCTGCTAGCTTTTGGATGAGTATAGAGTAGTTTTGCTGAACTTTCTGGACCAGGAGGTTTTTTGAGGGGGAGATGTAGGGATTAAGGAAGTTAAATTTCAGATGTTGCTATACCAGATAATAACCTTTCCAAGGAGACATTGTGTAAGCATGCATAGCAAATGCTATGTAAACCTTAGAAGTATCTAGAATATAGGAGCCAAATAAAATTGCTTTGGCAAGTAAAATACGGAGATAGTTACTACATTTTCAACATCTGAAGCCACAGCACTTTTGTATTACCTTAATGCCAGGAAAATATTTGGATGGCTGGAAACCCAAATTAGTAAAATCAGGTATAATTTTATGAGAAACAAACATCCATATTTTTATATTTTCTGGATTATCTGCTAATCTTACAAAGTGAAGCAAGCTATGGTAGTCATAAAAGTCTTCACTTCAGAATTTTAGGGGTTCTAGTATGCCTGGGGGGTTATTTATTGACTCTCAAGGCCATTGTTTTCAGGATTGTTTAAAACAAACTTTATGGGGGCACCTGGGTGGCTCAGTCGTTAAGCGTCTGCCTTCGGCTCAGGTCATGATTCCAGGGTCCTGGGATCGAGCCCCGCATTGGGCTCCCTGCTCTGCAGGAAGCCTGCTTCTCCCTCTCCCACTCCCCCTGCTTGTGTTCCTTCTCCCGCTGTCTCTCTCTCTCTGTCAAATAAATAAATAAAATCTTTAAAAAAAAAAACAACAAACTTTATGTGTGTTGGTAACCTGGAGTTGGTGAATAGTACAAAGACAGAAGTATCCTTAGATGATTTCTGTCCTATAGTAAGTATACTTTAGAGCAAATCATATCTTAAGATTATGTGATAGAAATGACAGTCTTAACTAAAATTACATTTGCTTTAGCTTCTAAAGAGATTGATTTATTTCCTAAAATGAAAAGTTAATGTTCAGTAAGTACTGCCAGCAGTTTTGGGATTTAGTCAGCAAAAAAACTAATTCTTAAACTTGGCAACTATTTAAGGGAAGAAAAGTTCCACTGTTGATAGTCACCTTCCAGTAATGGAAATTAATAACCTGTGAAGCGATGTTTCCAAGCAGTTGAGGGAAAGGAAAGACAAAGTTGTAAAATACAAAGATGACTGATTGACAAAAGAACCTGGATTATTATTCTAATTCTGCATGACACTGGACAGATTAACCTCTACAGAATTGGGTAATTGGAGTAGGCTTTTTTAAGGAGCTTTCTGGCTCTAGAAGATGTCTGATTCTGATAACACGGTCTTATCATTTGTTAACTGGGGCCATGAGTCCAGGTGTACTTTTGCTTTTAGGAAAAAAAGGATTTGGAGCAGTCTGAAAGTCAGCAAACACTTTGATCCATAACTGCCAAGCTCCCTAACCGCTAATACAAATACCCAAGATTCTGTGCTGTAGAGCAGAGAGGTGTTTTTTGTTTTGTTTTGTTTTGTTTGGCATACAGAGCCTTTTAGTAAATATTTGAGGCTCTGTGGGCCCCACACAGTCTCTGTAGAAAAATATATATAATTTTTTTAATTAAGCCTCTAAAATTGTAAATATCATTCTTGTCTTACAGGCTCTCTTATTTTTAATTTTTTTATTGTTAATCACCATACATTACATCATTAGTTTTTGATGTAGTGTTCCATGATTCATTGTTTGTGCATAACACCCAGTGCTCCACGCAGAACGTGCCCTCTTTAATACTTACAGGCTCTTTTAAAGATTTATTTATTTATTTTATTTATTTGAGAGAGCATGTGTGTGCACCCACTTGAAGGGGGGACTGGGAGAGGGAGAGAATCTCAGCAGACTCCATGCTGAGCTCAGAGCCTGACCTGGGGCTCTGTCTCAGGACCCTGGGATCATGACCTGAGCTGAAATCAAGAGTCAGACCCCTAACTTGCTGAGCCATCCAGGTGCCCCATTGAGAACTCTTTTAAAAACAGACAAAACAGGCCTTCAGATCTGGTTAGCTGCTTAGAGCAATGTTTTTTGAAAGTACGTACTCCATATGATCCAGCAATTCCATTTCTGGGTATATATCTGAGGGAAAGGAAATCACTATCCCAAAGAAATATCTGTACCCCCCCATGTTACTTGTAGTGTTGTTTACAATAGGCAAGACATGGAAACAACCTAAACATCTGTTGGTGGATGAATGGGTAAAGAAATGTGTTATATATGTGCAGTGGAATATTACTCAGCCATAAAAAAGAAGGAAATCATGCCATTTGCAACAATACAGATAGACCTTGAGGGTGTTAAGTGAAATAAGTCAGAGAAAGGCACATATTGTGTGGTCTCACTTATATGTAGAATCTAAAAAACAAAACAAAAACTCCTAGAAACAGATCAGATTGGCGTTTGCCAGGGACATCCAGGTGAGGTAACTGGGTGAAGGTGGCCAAAAGTTACAAAATTCCAGTTGTAAGACAGATGTTCAGGGGATGTAATGTCAAACATGGTGACTATAGTTAACAACACTCTATATTTGAAAGTTGCTAAAAGCTCTTCTCACAAGGAAAAAAATTATAACTATGAGCTGGCGGATGTATTAACTAATTGTAGTAATCATTTTGCAGTTTATACATATATCACATCACGTTGTACACCTTAAGCTTATACAGTGTTATATGTTGATCTCAAACTGGGGAGGGGGAAAAGAAGTATAATTAAGTAATGTAATCAAGCAAAATATTGTTAAGCAATTTACATACTATTGCTGGAACATTGTTAAATAGGTTTTACCTGTTTCTAAAATGATAAACCTGGGGTGCCTGACTGACTCAGTTGATAGAGCCTGAGACTCTCTTGATCTCGAGATCATGAGTTTAAGCCCTGACATTGGGAGTAGAGATTACTTGCCTCCCCAAAAAACAAAAAAACAACAAAAAAACCCAAATGCTCTAAAATGATAAACGTGGATCAGAGAAGTAGAAGCAAAAATGTATGACCAAATACGGTGGGGAGCAGGTTTGCTCTCTTGCCTTTTCCCCCGTATGGAGTTGTTTCGCAGTGAGAAGGATAGAAGAAAAAATGGCTAGCTGGAGGTGTAAGTCTGAGCCTCTGCATCCAGATAGTGTAGAAATCGGTATCTTAGGTGTTCCTGTAAGCCATAGTTCTGTTTCAGAATGAGAGATGTTAAGTTCTTAATCTTAAGAACTTGTACATAAGCAAAAGAGCAAATAGTCTTATAGAAATCAGCGCAGGATGTATTAGAAGCAGAGAGTTTTGAGACCTAGGGCCCTTCATTCATCAGTCAGGGTAGCTAAGACTTTTAAGAACCTGAGAAACAAGGGACTCAGGAAGGTCTCCCTCAACCATCAGATCACGATGGACTAGTTGATCTTGAAGCCTCACCTAAATCTCCTGGGGCTGGCATTTCCTGATTTCCTGTAATTACCTCCTCCCCATTCCCCATGACTCAGAGGTAGTCACAGTACCAGTAAGTACCATCTCCATCCATGTCACTCTGATAAAGATTTTGGAAAAATCAGAAGAAAGGACATTGTATTGGGAACACATTTCCTAAGTGTGATACAGAACTTTCAAGACCACCAGATTTGACTATGTAAAAATGTAAAACAACTTTGATCTTGAAGATAAAAGAATTTTGAAAAATAAAGTATTCCAATGCTCAGAAAAATAGAAGATTGAGAATGAAGAAATGGCAAGGATTAAATTTGGTGGGAGTATATGTGGGAAAATTTTGCTTCTATGAATCTGTCCTCCGGAAGTAATCTCAGTGCACAAAGATGTTCAGCATATAACAGTGTAATAGGAAAAATAAGAAATGGCTAGATGGCCATGAAAATGGTAACTGACTGACTGTGTAGTGTGGATATAAACGCTGTGACCTTGAGCAAGTTTGCTTTGCCTCATTTTTCTCATCTGTAAACTGGGAATGAAGATAACCACCTCTTTCTTAGAATTATGAAGGTTGTTAGTAACCCATAAAGCCCTTATGGCAGTGGTTGGTATGGAATAAGCAGGCATTCCCCAAATTTTAGTGGGTGTTAGCACTATGCAGCCATTAAAAAAAGCATGAGACAGATAAGTATATATTAATGTAAAAGGTTTGTGATTTCTGTTTTAATAAAGTTTTAGTAAGTGTTATCCATAGATGCCTAGGAGAGAAAGATGTTAACAGCTGGTATCTATTTGGATGAGGGGACTGAGGAACGGGTTTTCACCTTTTAAAAAGCAGGCTTTTGTAATAATGAGAAAACTGTCGGTGGGTATGCCAGATACTGTGTGCTGTTAGCTTGCTTAGTGATGGGCTGCTGCTGCAGCATCTCATGAGCTGTTACCTTACACCTCCAGCCACCAGAAATTTGGCTCTTTAGGACCAGCTATGCCATTTTTAGTCTGTTTTATTATAAAATATTCCTTATTACTAGCTACAATATACTCATCTGTTCTGTACGTTAGTTTTTCACTTTTTAGTCACACAAAAGTTTGATTCCTCCTGCCATGATAGCCTCATTAGGTGGATGAAGGTAAATTCATGGCCCTTTTAGAACCGGAGGGAACTTAAATGACTAGAACCTGGAGCAGCTGCAGCTTGTCCAGTTGAAAGAGACAGTTGTGGTGGAACGGAGACTCTTGAGTGCAAATAGTGTGGTATATGCTAAAATTTTTATTTTTTTAAAGATTTTATTTATCTGAGAGAGAGACAGAGCACAAGCAGGGGGAGAGGCAGAAGAGGGAGAAGCAGACTCCTCTCTGAGCTGGGAGCCTAATCCCAGGACCTGGAGATCATGACCCGAGCTGTAGGCAGACTTTAAACCATCTGAGCCACTCAGGCGCCCTATGCTAAAATTTTAATTTCCAAGCTAGTTTTAACTCTTTCAGCTGTTCATGTAATTATTTTCAAACCCTTTACCATCTTGATGGTTTTCTTTGGTGCCCAGACTTAATGCCATTATGTAAATGGAGTCTGGTTGATAGTCTAGACACTCTGCTTTTACAGGCTAAGGACACTTCTTTGGCAACCTTCATTGCCTTACCAGCTAAAGCCCTGCTCTCTCATGTGCTCTTTCCCCTACACCTCCGATCTCTGCTAGCATACATGGTTTTTTTGTTGATAGTCTAAATGTAGAATTTAAGTAACAGTCACTGTTGCCTCATTCAGCTCAGCCAAGTCTGAGATCTCTTTGGTCCTGACTCTCTTCATTGTTCTTTTTGTGATGTTCTTCAACTTGATAATCGTCATAAATCTGTGATGCTGGTTTATTAAAGGAAATAATGTGTGCAAGTACTTCATTTGTTGACAGATATTTTATCTGGTGCCCACTGTGCACTAGCACAGTGCTTGGGACTAGGAAATGAGCAGTGACTGAGTAGGAAGACTTACCAAGCACGTGGTGTGAGAGCCTTGGAAAAGGAAAGGACAGCTCTCTGTGGGCACATTGAAAGGGATAGCAACCTAAAGTGGGAGTTCACGGAAAGCCTTGCTGGGTGGGGTCAGATGGGGTGAAGCAGAGAGGGTGTGAGAGACTCAGAAAGAACTTTGAGGACTTGGAAACCATTGTGTTGTGTTAGAGGAAGGGGACTGTGGTAAGAAGCAAGCAGCAGCTGGGTCCTGGGAGGTCCTATAAACCACGGTTAAGATACTAACTTGATCTCAGTTCTGGGAGGAAGAAACTATTGAAACATTTTATTTTATTTTAAAAATTTTTATTTATTTGAGAGGGGGAGAGAGAGAGAGAGCACACATGAGCAGGGAGAGGGAGAAGCAGACACAGGAGCAGGGAGCCCAATCCGGGCTTGATCCCAGGATCACGACCCTAGCCGAGGGCAAGACGCCTAACGACTGAGCCACCCAGGCGTCCCACTATTGAAACATTTTAAGTTTAAATAAGAGTATTACATTTGCTTTTTTCTTTTTTTTAAACATTTGCATTTTTGAAAGATGAGTCTTCTCATGGGTAATACTCCCAAAAAATGGACTGGGAGCAAACTTGGTATTAGCGATTTGTGATGTTCCTTCCCTG
This sequence comes from Zalophus californianus, assembly GCF_009762305.2. Classification (NCBI taxonomy): domain Eukaryota; kingdom Metazoa; phylum Chordata; class Mammalia; order Carnivora; family Otariidae; genus Zalophus; species Zalophus californianus. Next base: position 8,349,324 of record NC_045608.1, read on the forward strand.
CTCACTCTGAGGCCTGGAGAAGGTAGGCAAGTGGGCTTCTCATGTCAGGAATTTCATTCACTCTGTCTGACTATAAAAATCTATGACTCAAATCGGAAACATAATGAAAATGTTTGAGTCATAGTTAAATGTTTAAGTAATTTAGGTTAATTCTATTACAGCTTGCTTTTCCTAGGAGCCATTTAAACTCAAAAACAATAGTGATATTTAGGAGGTAATTTCTGATCTTATATATAGTTTTTCCTTAGAAAAGACTTGAATAGCTGGTAGAATTTGTCACAGTAGATTTTTTTCTCCCTACATATAACCAGTTCGTAAAAAGGCCTTTTCTGTGGGGCACCTGGGTCACACAGTCGGTTAAGCATCCAACTCTTAAGTTTCAGCTCAGGTCTTGATCTCAGGGTCATGAGATCGACCCCTGGATCAGGCTCTTTGCTTAGTGTGAAGTCTGCTTAAGATTCTCTCTTCCCTGCCCCTTTTTCCCTCCCCCACTGCCAACATGTGTGTGTGCTCTCTCTATATACAATATTTTTTAAGGCCTTTTCTAAGTAATGCTGATTTTAACTATCAGTATTCATTCATTTATTTTAAAGTTTATTTTTTTTAGTAATCTCAACACCCAGCAGGGGCTTGAACTCACAACCCCGAGATCAAGAACCACATCCTCTACCGACTGAGCCAGCCAGGCGCCCCCATCAGTATTTATTTTTGATGGAATGGTGTAACACTGTTTAAGTACCATGGCTTATGAACACTCTTTCCCAGGTTTTAAGATAAAGTTTGTGTTCATTTCTAAAATGTGGCAGAGTAATTTCTTTTGACTTTTACTTGCATTCTTGGTCACCTAGCATAAAGTATACATTGAGGATTTTGTTCAGAGTGGAAATCCCTATTGTGGTAGCAGATTAAAGAGTTTATGGACTTATGAAGCCAAAAGCTGAATTTGAAAAGTGTCAGATGTTAAACAAATCGAAGATATTTATAATAGAGTTTATTCTTTTATTACACCACTAGAACCCAAGAGACAGGGAAAAAATTTCAGAGGAAAAAATTGCAGAGCATCCACTTGGCAAGAGTAAGAATTTTCCACTACCACTTGCCCTAAGGGCATTGACATGCCCCATCAGGGAAATATTACTGGGTGCGATCATCAGGAACAGCACTGCCTGCTCCTCACTCACAAAGCCCTCTGTCTGAAATTCATAGAAGCCTGCAGACAAAAGAAAATTATGTCTTAGTTTGGAAAGTATCCATTGAATCTTGTGAATCTTTTCCTTCCTTAGAGTGTGCTTCTTAATGGATTCAATCCTAAATTGACTCTTAGAAAAACACAAAGCAGAGTCACACAGTAGGTTAAGTCTTTCCTTAATTGAAGTTCCTTAGGTAAAACCCCTTTACTTCGAGCTTTAGTTTCCTAACTAAAATGAGGACATGGGTTGATTAAGATGATGTGAGGGTTTTTCTAGCTAAGAGAATACTAGAACATAGCAGGTTTTTTTTTTGTTTTTTTTTAATTCATTCGATACACAGCACATGAGCGGGGGGAGGGGCAGAGGGAGAAGCAGGCTCCCTGCTGAGCCAGGAGCCTGATGTGGGGCTTGATCCCAGGACTCTGGGATCGTGACCCAAGCCGAAGGCAGACACTTAACCATCTGAGCCACCCAGGCACCCCCATAGCAGGTTTTTTAAGACCTGTTTGGATTGATGCTTCAGTATGGATTTATGCTGCTTTCTTACAGAGATCAGTTACAAATGGAAACAAATGTAAAACTTTATTTGGGAGAGAGCTTGCACCTTTGCAAGTGAGCAGGGGGAGGGACAGAAGGTGAGGGAGAGGGAGAGAATTTAAAGCCAACTCTGCTAATCACAGAGCCCAACGTGGGGGCTCGATCCAACAACCCTGAGATCGTGACCTGAGCTGAAATCAAGAGTCAAGATGGCTGGGGTGCCTGGGTGGCTCAGTTGTTAAGCATCTGCCTGTGATCCAAGGTCCTGGGATCGAGCCCCGCATCAGGCTCCCTGCTTGGCTGGAAGCCTGCTTCTCCCTCCCCACTCCCTCTGCTTGTGTTCCTGCTCCCGCTGTCTCTGTCAAATAAATAAATAAAATCTTTAAAAAAAAAAAAAAGTCAAGATGCTTAATTGCCTGAGCCACCCAGGTACCCCCAATGTAAAACTTTAAGGTAATAAATTTCTCAGGTGTTGGGGGAATTAAGGTCTTCTTGGCCTAGAGCTGGCATACTTGGCACATGAGAAACAGCACAAAGTAAACCGGCTGTTCTGAATAAGCCCTTCGTGGGATCTGAAACCCATTATTATACTTGGTTGTTGTTTCTTGTATTTTTTGTGTTTGGAGAACTTTTTGAAAGCTGGATTTCCATCCCAAATGCATTGAACCAGATTATTATTATTTTTTTAAAGATTTTATTTATTTGATAGAGATACAGCGAGAGAGGGAACACAAGCATGGGGAGTGGGAGAGGGAGAGGCAGGCTTCCCGCGGAGCAGGGAGCCTGATGCGGGGCTCGATCCCAGGACCCTGGGATCACGACCTGAGCCGAAGGCAGAAGCTTAACGACTGAGCCACCCAGGCACCCCTTGAACCAGATTCTTGAAGAGCAGGTCCTGAGGTTGTATAGTTTATAAATGGCTCCCAGATGATATTTTTCTTTTAACTCCTAAATATTTAATTGCCTCCCAGTTAGAATGGCTGTTGTCAGATGGAAGAGAAGTTGAGAAAAGCTTGAGGTCTGTTTTTAAGGGCTTCCCGGGTCATTTGTTCTACTAGCATTTGACAGCTGAGTCATTTCTAAATATTTGGCCAACAATTAAATGTGTATCCATATAATTTCTGTATAGCAAAGAAATTTTTTAATATATTTAAAATAGACCTTTGGGGCAGGGGTGCCTGGCTGGCTCAGTAGGGTGTGCGACTCTTGATGTCAGGGTTGTGAGTTTGATTCCCATGTTGGGCATAGAGATTGCTTAAAAATAAAATCTTAAAAAAGAGAAACCTTTAGGGGGGAAAGTAGCTGGTTTTTTATAATGCCAGTAGAAGTATAATTTTTAATGCTGCCTATATATAGTAATTGATACTGCCTCAAGCTAATGGCTAATATGTTGACCATGTTATCCAGGAAAGAAATTTAATGTTGATATTCATTGCCTCAAAGATACGTTCCACCTATTTTAAATCCTCTGAGCTGGGGCGCCTGGGTGGCTCAGTCGTTAAGCATCTGCCTCTGGCTCAGGTCATGATCCCAGCATCCTGGGATCGAGCCCTGCATCGGGCTCCCTGTTCCACGGGAAGCCTGCTTCTCCCTCTCCACTCCCCCCTGCTTGTGTTCCCTCTCTCGCTGTGTCTCTTCTCTGTCAAATAAATAAATAAAATCTTTAAAAAAAAAAAAAAAATCCTCTGAGCTTCCAGTGAAACACAGCAAAATAAATACCAAGATACTTCTTTTGAATCTTCTTGTAGTTTATCCTCAATTTGAATATTAGATTGACTGGCTTTAAATCTGGTAGGTATATGAGAGTACATGCTATGGCTTATACATAAAATTGTTGAACTAGAAAAACAGGATTCAGCTTTCAGTATAAAATGAAATGTTCTGGGCACTTGGGTGGTTCAGTCAGTTAAGTGTCTGCCTTTAGCTTAGGTCATGATCTCAGGGTCCTGGGATTGAGCCCCGTATTGGGCTTCCTGCTCAGCAGGGAGTCTGCTTCTGCCTCTGCCCACCTCCCCGCCCCTGTATGTGCTCTCTCTCTTTCTCAAATTTTTTTAAAAATGAAATGTTCTTGGGGCACCTGGGTGGCTCAGTTGGTTAAGCGACTGCCTTCAGCTCAGGTCATGATCCTGGAGTCCCAGGATCGAGTCCCATGTCTGCCTCTGACCCTCTCTCCTCTCATGTTCTCTCTCTCATTCTCTCTCTCTCAGATAAATAAATAAAATCTTTGAAAAAAAATAAAATCTTAAAAAAAATGAAATGTTTTTGTTTCTTGGTTTGTTTTTTTTTTTTTGGTCAGAGAATGCAAAACGGGGAGCTGCAGGGAGAGGGAGAAGCAGGCTCCCTGCTGAGCAGAGAGCCTGACTGGGGGCTTGATCCCAGGACCCTGGGATCATGACCCTGAGCCAAAGGCAATTGCTTAACCGACTGAGCCACCCAGGCATCAGCTGTTCTGCTTTTAAATTGCTGGTATATGATCAGCTATTGGAGTGCAGAAGTGTCTTAGTACTTAAAGATTGTGGGGACCCCCGTGCCATGTTAGAAATTTTTTGCTCCGGTGACATAAATTGTCTATGACAGCAAGAAACATTTTCAAGTAAATTTTCCATTTAGGGTCATAGGTTCATCATTGAACCTTACATTCTTTTCATGTTCCAGATCATGCATGATCAAGTTAATTATGACATCCAGAAATAATACAGTAAAAAATTTTAAATGGTTTCAAATTTTCATCTTGATGGGGCATTTTAGCTGTTTATGTCACTGAAGTTTCGTATATGGTTGATTATAGTAGGAGCAGAATTAAAGTGAAAGGTTCTCATTTATTCAGTCCGGGAGTATTGCTGTTCATTGCATAAGCATTTCCAGCAGGAATTTCACCTTAACCTAATGTGTCCCTGCAGTCAAATGCAAGGATGATCTTTGCCTCTTGAGATTATATACTGACAGTCTGCTTTGGGGCTGCTTTGTGACATTTCCTAGTTAGGCTATAGGGCTGTTTAATGAACTGGAGCTCAAAAAGCAAATCCTACTCTTTGGAACTTCAAAGCTCTGAAATGCAGAAAAATCAGAGCTAAATTGAAGGCTTAACAGATGAAATGAATCTACTTGGATAGAATGGCTATTTTGCCAGTTTACATAGATAACCAGACAGTTAAAATTCAGTATGTAATCATGGAAAAATGAACATTTGACTTAAAAATACTATATGTAGAGGTGCATAGGTGGCTCAGTTGTTTAAGCATCTGACTTGATTTTGGCTGAGGTCATAATCTCAGGGTGGTGAGATTCAGCCCTGCATTGGGCTCTGTGCTGGGCATGGAGCCTGCTTAAGATTCTCTATCTGCCTCTCCCACCCACCCCCCCACTCCCTCTTAAAAAACAACAACAACAAAAACTATATGCAATTCTAGGGGAGACTGTACTTGTTCTAATTTTTAGCTCTCCCTTGTGCCAGACTTGGAAAGCTACCATAGTTACCTTTCAGAAAGTGAGGGAAAGCTGTTGTACACTTATTTTAATATTCGGTTGCTTTGGTACTGATAAGTATGTGTTCAACAATATTTGAATGTCTACAGTGTTCTGGACACTATTCTCAAGACCATGTAAAACATTGGCTTTATCTGTTCCTGCATCTGCACTGTGGCATTTACTCTATACAAACTAGAGATGTGGACCCTTTAAGAGCTGTTAAAGGAGCTCTTTGGCCTGGGGAAGAAGACTCAATTGACTTACAGATCTTCTTTGAGGTGATGCAAGAGGTTTATTCATTTATTTGATAAATCAGATTTCAAAAGTACAAAGTGAAAAGTCTCCCTCCACTCCATACCCAGCATTAAGATTTTGTAATACCTTCCCAAAGGTATTTCCTTATATGAATGACAGTCGATATAGGTGATGCTTCACATTTCTGTTTTCCCCCTTAATATACAGTATATCTTCGAGGAAATTTTCACTTTAGTATGAATGGAGTTGTCTCATCTTCCTAGTGTTAATAATAAAACTACGCTGTGACTAAACATACTCTGCTGAGCCTATCTGAAGAGTAAATTCCTTGTAGTGGATTATATGGGATAAAAAGATTGTGCTTTGTAGTTTTGATATATATTGTCAAACTGTACTCCAGAGGCTTTATAACATTTTTTTTTCATACTCAGCAGCATATAAGGGTGGTCACAAAGTCTGGAAGCAGAGTTGAATTATAAACACTGAATGAACTGTTACTTTTACATAGACCATGTAATGCGTTACATGCATTTAATTTGTCCTTATTAAGCGTGCACTAACACAGAATTTCATTGATCTCTGCTCAGACACTTGCCTCTAAAGTGATTTAGAACTCTGATTTTTTTTTCCTATTTACACCAAAATTTTCAGATTTTATAGTCCCCCTATAATAAGAATTCCTATTTCTATACATCTTTGTAAACTTGACACATTTTCTCAACTCTTGTCAATTTGTTTTAAATTTATGTCCCTGTACTTTTATTTCTCATGATATTTTATATCTTCTGATGATGGGATTAAACCATGGTATATACAACTTGATCCCCCTCACCATGCCATGTGTGTATAAGGGTGTAAGTAATGTGTCTTGTAGAGGTTTCCCCGAGCATTATTCTCTTCCTTCCTGTGTAATTCAAATCCGGTATCTATTTAGCAAGAGTTTTTATGACCCTAAGGAGAAGTTGATTATCTTGCTTAATTTAACAGATTTTTATGTATTTGTGCTGTATACAGGCTATGTATTTTCTTTAAGATGTGTTTTATTTGGAGACAGATTCATCTCTATGAAACATGAATTGTAAAATTGCTTATTTTAGCTGCCTTTTTTTTCCAACTAGTTGGTGACAAAGTTCCTGCTGATATAAGATTAACTTCCATCAAATCTACTACTCTAAGAGTTGACCAGTCCATTCTCACAGGTAAGCATTATACGTTGGAAGGTCTCTGAATGTTGAAGTCCTGCTCAGATACCATGAGTTGGCTCCTGCCCCTTCTGTCCCTTTTTAGGGTTTTATCTTGATCCTGTCCAAGATAGTTGTTTTGTTTTGTTTTAAGATTTTATTTATTTATTAGAGAGACAGTGAGAGAGGGAACACAAGCAAGGGGAGTGGGAGAGGGAGAAACAGGCTCCCAGGGCTCGATCCCAGGATCCTGGGATCATGACCTGAGCTGAAGGCAGACACTTAACGACTGAGCCACCCAGGCGCCTCCAAGATAGTTATTTCTTAATGCTTTAGAAATCTGGCTTTTTTGCCAATGTATCGGGTTTAAAAAAACTTGGCTTTCATCTCATAAGACCTCTATTTGTCTTTTAATTTTATCAAAAATTAGCTTTCGGGGGCACCTGGGTGGCTCGGTTGGGCGACTGCCTTCGGCTCAGGTCATGATCCTGGAGTCCTGGGATCGAGTCCCGCATTGGGCTCCCCGCTCAGCGGGGAGTCTGCTTCTCCCTCTGACCCTCTTCCCTCTCGTGCTCTCTGTCTCTCATTCTCTCTCTCTCAAATAAAATCTTAAAAAAAAAAAAAAAATTAGCTTTCGGGGTGCCCGGGTGGCTCAGTTGGTTAAGCATCTGCCTATGGCTCAGATCATGATCCTGGGGTCCTGGGATTGAGCCCCGCATTGGGCTCCCTGCTCAGTGGGAAGCCTACTTCTCCCTCTCCCACTCCCCTGCTTGTGCTCGTTCACTCACTCTCTCTCTCTCAGTCAAATAAATCTTAAAAAAAAAAAAAAATAGCTTTCACCAAAAATCTCTTTTATGTTTTTACTTTCTAAAAAAAGAAGTTACAAATTTCTACATTAGCAGAGGTAATAATCTTAAGGTTGAAGCGTTGTTTCTCTGTTTTATGAAAATGAATTAATTACTTAGCGTTCTTTTCCCAGGCAGGAGAGAGAGGTTCCGGAGCTATAATTTTTTTCATTGGAGGAATGCTAATCTTGCATCTAACATATTTGCAATGATCAGATGTACAATTAACAAAAGTTAGCAGCCTCCAAAAACGGTGAATGTTTTACTGCCTAAAGTTTGCACGCTTAGATTTGAAATTGTTTGGAACATTTTTCCATTTTTGTTTGGTAAAGGCATAGTCTAGGGTGGAGGGTTCTAATTAACTGGAAGTAAGGTGGTCAGAAGATTAACACAATGCTAACCTGAGTTAAATAGGGTCAATAGAAAACCCAAAGGTAATCAAGATTTATCTGATTATCAGTTTTGAAAAGCAGCTGAAGTCCTAGGAGGTAGTGCTGTGAGTAACCTGGGCTCTTTTATTATTTCTCTGTGAATAGCTTAGTTACTAAAACTCCCATTAGCAGCAACAAGCTGAAAGCTGATGAGCCGTAAAATGTTGGGAAACTGATTAGGTGGTGCATATAAGATTTTCATAGTATGCCTACAGAAATAATTATCTTTTTTTTTTTTTAAAGATTTTATTTATTTGAGAGAGAATGAGAGGTAGAGAGCACGAGAGGGAAGAGGGTCAGAGGGAGAAGCAGACTCCCCGCTGAGCGGGGAGCCCGATGTGGGGCTCGATCCCGGGACTCCAGGATCATGACATGAGCCGAAGGCAGTCACTTAACCAGCTGAGCCACCTAGGCGCCCCAGTAATTATCTTTTAAAACCTCTCATAAAACTTAGTGTTTTTTTTGTTAAATAATGATACTGTAGTTTCAGACTAGAGTGAGGAACCAGGTTTGTTCAGATATCGAGAGTGAAGTTGGCTACCTGAAATTTAAATGAAAACTGGAGCCACATTTCATGTTACTCAGACCAACCCCAGTTATATATTTCATAAGCGATGTTAAGTAAGGTTGAAACCAGATTCGACAAGACATTGTAAAAGTTAAAGTAGTCCTTTATCTACCATGTGATGTTTTTAGTGCTGATTGTTTTTCAGTTTTATTTTATTGAAATAGAGTGGTCTGATCACTCATTACTAATGAAGATATTTCTAAAACAATGTTTTCATTTCTCATGTCTGGCATTAATGAACAAAAATAGGCTTCCCAGTAGATGCTCCTCATTATACGTATAATGTATCTAGTATGTTCATTGTGTTAAGAATAAATATACTTTGACCTTTTTATGAAGTATTAGTGTGTGTACGTAAGTTTACAATAAATAAATGTAAATATATATTCATAGTATTAAAGTTGATACCTGAAAATAAACTAGATTTGAATAGTTACTCCGGGAAATACAGGCAATTGACTGGGATTCTATTTCTAAATTTTACTAGTTTTTCTCCTTCAAGCGAATTGGATCTTTTATCTCCTTTCCTGAGAGTGGTGGTAGCATGAGTGGATGAGGGCTCAGGGTCTAGGTATGAATTGCACAGACCTAACCATCCCTTCTCACAACCTGCTTAGGTGAGTCTGTATCTGTCATCAAGCACACTGACCCTGTCCCGGACCCACGGGCTGTCAATCAAGATAAAAAGAACATGCTCTTTTCTGTAAGTACTTTGTCAAATGTTTGTGTTTTTTTTTTTTTAAGATTTTATTTATTTATTTGACAGAGAGATAGCGAGAGCAGGAACACAGGCAGGGGGAGTGCAAGACGGAGAAGCAGGCTTCCTGCCAAGCAGGGAGCCTGATGCGGGGCTCGAACCCAGGACCCTGGGATCATGACCTGAACCAAAGGCAGACGCTTAACGACTGAGCCACCCAGGCGCCCTCTCAAATGTATTTTTATTTGGAGACATTCTCAGAATTTAAAATCTGCAGGGTTTTAAGTTTGTTTATTTTTAAGTAAACTACAGCCAGTGTGGGGCTTGAACTCAAGACCCTCAAGATCAAGAGTCACATACTCTTCTGACAGAGCCAGCCAGGCTCCCTCCCCAGTGTTGTCTGTTTTAATGAGCAGGTTTTTGAGGGGAATAAAAGATCAGATCAAACATCTTTAAATTCTTTATCTGTAAACCTTGAAAAGTAGATTTGTGTGGAAAAGGCTTATTAAAATTATATGGACGAGGTATGTGTTTAGAGAGAGAACAGATGTGGCAAACCATTTAATAACTGGTGAGTCTGGATGAAAAGCAAAACAGATGTTCACTGTACTACAGTTTTTCTGTTAAATTTTTTTGAAATAAGAAGTTGAGAAATTTGTATATTTTGCTTGTTTGGTATTTTATATGCTATTTCAAGTGGTAGGTTCTGTGGGTTAGTGTGGGAGCCTAACCACTCATAGTAAGTAAAGTGCTATAGAATTACAGTGGAAATAATGAAGTGGTATCATGCCAGCGCTAGGAATTAAAGTGGGGTGGGGAGAGAGCCCTGTACTTGATTTCATTGATTGTTTGAATGCCAGTGCTTGAGTGGAGATCCTCAAGGTAGCACATGGTGCTGGTTGCCCTGCTTATTGTGGGTGATGAAAGTAGGGGAGGTGGGACTATTGGAGCCAGCTTAAGGTTGAGGGCTGTATGGAGTTCGAAAAATGAGGAACGCAGAGGGGTTAGAGCACTGTTCAAGCCCAAAGCTAGTCTGCAAGCCAGGTTCGGTATGGTGAGTAGAGATTCCAGGGGGGTCAGGGTGGAGCTGCTCTGGGCAAGTGGGGACCACATAAAATGATAATCCAGGAGAGCTGTAACGTGCCGCCTGCATCAAGTTTGGATGGCTGGTTCTCTGAAGAGCACACCCTCCAAGGCCCAGTAGAATATGAGAGTCTGGGTGCTCTAGTCAAAACCCACCCAAGTCTGAGTTTGCTAGTCAGTTGTTTTTTGTTTTTGTTTTTTGTTTTATGATTTTATTTATTTGACAGAGAGAGACACAGCGAGAGAGGGAACGCAAGCAGGGGGAGTGGGAGAGGGAGAAGCAGGCTTCCCGCGGAGCAGGGAGCCCGATGCGGGGCTCGATCCCAAGACCCTGGGATCGTGACCTGAGCTGAAGGCAGACGCTTAATGACTGAGCCAACCAGGCACCGCTGCTACTAGTCAGTTTTAAGTTGGGTGCGATGTTAATCTTATAACCAGTTTCCTCTACTTCTGTCGTAGGGTACAAACATTGCTGCTGGCAAAGCCATGGGAGTGGTGGTGGCAACTGGAGTGAACACGGAAATTGGCAAGATCCGGGATGAAATGGTGGCAACAGAGCAGGAGAGAACCCCCCTCCAGCAGAAACTAGATGAGTTTGGGGAACAGCTTTCCAAAGTCATCTCCCTGATTTGCATTGCAGTCTGGATCATAAACATTGGGCACTTCAACGACCCAGTTCATGGAGGCTCCTGGATCAGGGGCGCTATTTACTACTTTAAAATTGCGGTGGCTCTGGCTGTGGCAGCCATTCCTGAAGGTCTGCCTGCTGTCATCACCACCTGCCTGGCTCTTGGAACTCGCAGAATGGCAAAGAAAAATGCTATTGTTCGAAGCCTCCCTTCTGTGGAAACCCTTGGTTGTACTTCTGTTATCTGCTCAGACAAGACTGGTACACTGACAACGAACCAGATGTCTGTGTGCAGGGTAAGTGGGAGTGATTTAAGATTCTTTGCTGGTGGTGGTTATTGGTTCATCCTAGGAATATGCCCTCATGCCATCAAAACCTTGGATTTGTAATTTGATACTTTTTTGAGTGCTTTAAACAAATGGGTTGTGTGTATAGCCAGAGCCCAAGGTAATCTGATGCCCCAGAGGAATTAGTCATCTAATTCCTAAAATTAATTCATGGAATAAAGGGTATCTGCATAGTTGATGTGCTTATATTGGGGAAGGTGACTACAGGCAATCTGTTAATGTGTTAGGCGACTATGTTCCCTTTGTATTCCTGCTCCTCTGTCTCTGAATGCATGTGTGTTACTGGACCAGCCTTAAAGGAAGAGAATCCTATAAAGCAGCTAGTTCCCTCCGTACCTGCCTAGCTAAACTTCTAACTGGTATTTCCATAACACATTGAATGAGACATGCTTTCTTGAAAGTTAAATAATTGCCTTTAACTTGCTTTGTTATATGTGTTCATCCTTCCTTTCTTAGGTTGTTTTGACCATCACTGGGGGGATAAAATAAGAAACTGTTTAAACTTGCCCTTAGAAAAGTAGTAACTACAGAAACACTGATACAGCTGAATTATGTTCTTTTCCTAGGTTTTATTTAAACAACTTTGTACAAGTCTTTTCAGAGTATAATTTTCCAGAAGGTACACACAACTCATAAAAATATTGAGTGGACACTGGTCAAAGATTCTGTTTAGCTTGTTAAATAATGAGGGAATCAGTAAAACTGGTTACAAGAGCATTTGAGGAAGTACTCAATAACAGCATAGAATTGCTATATGTTAGATTGCAAAAACTGATTAATATCCAATAGGGCAGTAAAACTACAGGTTATCTTTCCTACAGGACACAAATCCCTAACTTCATGTAACATGAGCTCTTAATGGTAAGTAGCACAGTGGAACAATGTTAAATTTTCCTAGAATACTACATCTTTGAGTGAGCCTGTTAAAGGAATGCTTCTGAATGACATTGAAGGGACATGTGGGCATCCTCTTGGCCTTAGCTCCAGGATTCTGGATAATATTTTTTCACATTAGAAATTCTTAATACAGTTAAACCCTCTGAATCTTTATCTTGCCACACTTAAACTCATGATGATTTTTAGATACACAGTCATCATCGGTGTCCGTCCCATCCTCCACCCCCACGCCCCACCCCAGCAAAACTCTGTGTAATCCAGATCCCGACTTCGAATGAACTGACAGGTGTTTTGTCTCTTAAGTGGTAAGCTCCCAGTCTGTCCTGGGTTTCACCAGAAGTGCAGGGTTTGACTTGGCTACCTAAGTTTTCATTGCTTGGAACCAGAAAAGGTTGCATAAATTAGCTAATAGCTAGTTGGCAACTAATTTCAAACTGGGGCAGCAAATCAAATTTCAAACTAAGAATAAAACAGAGTCCATAGGAAGAATTCTTTGTTTTTATATTTTCCCTTAACTGGTTTAAGATGTTTTCTTCTATTAAAGAAGCAGCCTAGCTTGCCTCTTTGTTCTGTTCTCTCTCTATGACAGAAAGCTGATGCTAATCAGTATTCTCCAGGAGGTTTCTTGCAGTGAGTTGCATAACTGCCCTTGACTTAGAGATACTGTCATCATGCAGTTCCTAAATGGTTTACTTGCTCGAAATCTAAAATGCCCACGTGCGTTCAGATTTACTTAATGTGGATTAGAATTCTGAATATCTTAGAGTACTTTGGACTTTGGTATAAACCCAAAGAGTTTCACTTTTTATAAACTATATCATTAAAGAAGTGACATGGCATGTAGTCATAATGCTAACTTGCTTTGATATTGCTTAGTACAGTTAATTTGTTTTCTCACATGTGACTTTATTTGAATCATATGGTAATCCTGCTCAAGAGGTTTAAAAAATTAAGGCCCTGAGAGGTTAAGTAACATATCCAAGGGCCACACAACTTCTGATAAAAGGGTAAAGTTGGATTTTCTTAGAGATTGGTAGTTAAATCCAGTCCTCTCTTTTCCACTTAATAATTATATAACCTTCAGCACATGCTTTAACCTCTCTGGTCCTTTGTTCCTCTTCTGTAAAATGTCACACATCTTTGGAAGGAGCCATTTGACAAGCTTCCTTTTTTAGGTGTTGTATCTGTTAGAAAAAAATGTAGGCGTCACTGATCTTGCTGCATGTGACCTTGGACATGAATCTTTTCCTCATTTGACACTGGTTGTATATGTTTGAACTAGAACCTTTTTTATCAGGAGTCGGTTTTAAATCCCATTATATACTTCTTTTTTAAGCCACTTTGTATGTCTTGCTCATGGCTTTAGTTCCATTCCAAGGTTGATTTATATCTAAGTATACTTTTGAAATGAAGCTTTTTGGGCGACTGGCCGGCTCAGTCAGAGCATACAACTCTTGATCTCAAGGGCTGTAAGATCAAGCCCCATGTAGGGTGTAGAAATTATTATTATTATTATAATTATTTTTTAAGATTTTATTTACTGGGGGGCGCCTGGGTGGCTCAGTCGTTAATCATCTGCCTTTGGCTCGGGTCGTGATTCCAGGGTCCTGGGATCGAGCCCCGCATCGGGCTCCCTGCTCAGCGGGAAGCCTGCTTCTCCCCCTCCCCCTGCTAATGTTACATCTCGCTATGTCTCTGTCAAATAAATAAAATCTTTAAAAAAAAAAAAAAGATTTTATTTACTGGGCCACCTGGGTGGCTCAGTCGTTAAGCGTCTGCCTTCAGCTCAGGTCATGATCCCAGGGTCCTGGGATTGAGCCCCACATCGGGCTCCCTGCTAAGCGGGAAGCCTGCTTCTCCCTCTCCCACTCCCCCTTCTTGTGTTCCCTCTCTCGCTGTGTCTCTGTCAAATAAAATCTTTAAAAAAAAGAAAAAAGATTTTATTTACTTATTAGAGAAAAAGAGCGAGAGCACAAGCAGGAAGGAGAGGGAGAAGCGGACTCCCCGCAGAGCAGGGAGCCTGATGTGGTGATCCCAGGACCCTGAGATCATGACCTGAGCCGAAGGCAGACGCTTAACTGACTGAGCCACCCAGGCGCCCCAGTCATAATTCTTAATTGTTCATATTTCAGAGGGATTTTGGTGTGACAAAAGTCTAGTTGAGATAGCACTTTTGTTTTTGTGTTCTATGATAAGATTTTACAGTTTAAATTTACATGAAAACATATCTAAATCTGAGTCTTCTAAACTGGGCTTCTGAATTATGATAGAAAAGCAAACCACGGGGAAAAAAAACCCTTGTTTTTAAGAAACTAGCTCATGTCACTTTATTGTATAAAATGAAGCATCCTTTATTTCCTAAGTGCTTCTGTGTATATTGTCTTGGTAACATGAGTTCATTCAGCTCTGCAGCCTCCATACTGTACACATGGGGTTATGGAGCTTCATAGAAAATGAGCTATTGCCACAATAAAAATAAGTGGGAAGGAGGAGAGAAGTAATTTGTCTTATTTTACTCAGGGAGTGTTTATGCGGCTCTGAAATGTGAGTTTATTTTTCCCAGGCTTTTACTATTAGCTCTGAGGCAGGACTACCTAATACTACTTTCTCAGCTAGCCATTTGAAATTTAGAATTCTGAGCACTCTGAAGAGCACTGCTGTGTCTGTGGAATTGACTGACCGAGAGTCCTTATAACTCATGTGTCATGTGGGTTGTCTTCTGTGTCTTTGGTGCCCCTGCTGCTGCTTATTTATTCAGCACCTCAGTGATGCTGTTTCTGACTCTTGGATGGATGGGGAAGTGATCTTAAATAACGCCTGGTTGGAATAAGGGGGGACGGTACTTCTGCTGAGCTTCAATTTATAAGTTTGCTTTCTTAAATGAGAAATGCTTTTTGTCGTAGCAAAGATTGTTTTTTTCCAGCATATTTTTACGCCTTTTAAACATTCGTGCCTTTTTTCTGTAGATGTTCATTCTGGACAAAGTTGAAGGTGATAGTTGTTCCCTTAATGAGTTTACCATTACTGGATCAACATACGCCCCTATTGGAGAAGTGTGAGTAAATCTGCCTTATCATTGAAAGGATCCATTGTGGCAGTTTGGGACTTGGATAGATTTGCAGTGTATCTAAAAAGTTTTCTGAATGTGGCTCGTATTAGTTACTGGACTAGTAATTTTTTTTTAATGCACTTTGAAAGAGAAAACACAGGTTATAAGTCAGACTTTTTTTTCATCTTTATTTTTGGAGCCCAATTTTTCAAGTGGGGTTTCTGTTTGTTCTATATTGATAACCTGTGGTGGAAGAATTTCATTAAGAACTCCTGGTCTTTACTGATTGATTCCTGATATCAAAGACACATTCTTTTATTATCTCCAGGATCAGATTTCTAGGAGCCATCGCTCAAATTCTTTTGAATACTTGCCAAGGCTCTTGTCGACAAAATTATATTGTATAATTAAGTGAAAATCAAGAGAGATGACCACACTGTGCTCTAAAAGTGTTTTCTTTTGATAGGCATAAAGATGATAAACCAGTGAAATGTCATCAATATGATGGTCTTGTGGAATTGGCAACAATTTGTGCTCTTTGTAATGATTCTGCGTTGGATTACAATGAGGTAAGGCTTCTCATAAATGAGAAAGTAGACCTGGCTGTTCTAGTTTCAAGGGTGGGGTGGGTGGAATGAAAATCCAGCCTTCCTTCCTCCCTTTGGAAAGTAAGGGTTCCTGATTTTATTTCCTCTTTCCATTTTATCTGAGTCAGTGTGAACTAGCCAAAGAAAGCGGAGAGCCTTTCCTATGTCCCCTGACTGAGCATTGCAGTCACTTCGCTAAGAGTCAGAGTGTACGTGGTGAGCCCTTCTGCTCTGGTGCAGCTACAATACATGAGGAAAACCTAGAACAGGGCATGTTTTCCTGAAAGTATAGGGTATTGGTCTCTTTTTTTTTTTTTAAGATGGGGACTGTTACATCCTTCACAAGCTGAGGGTTAGAGGGTTGTTTTGATGATCATGATACAAAATTTAACCAACAAAAATCCTTTTTTCCCTCCCTTCTTACTTACATAGTGATCCACTCATTTCTATCTAAAATTAGACAAGCCAGGCCCCAATAGAAACCCCATATGAACTCTGTGAAATGATAACAACACACAGTGACACGTGCTCTTTGCAAGCTCTGTTTGAATACTGTGACTAGTAGGTTCTCATGGTTAAAGGAAATTAAAAAACTACTTATTAGAATAGGATAACGTGCTTTGAGTATATTTTTATTATCTGCATCATGTGCTCCAGAGTCAGATAAACATGGCCCCTAGAAGAATGATGTGAAGAAGTTGTCCTCTGATGGAAAGTCTTTGTTAATGAAAAACTTATTTACTACTTTTGAACTTTACAGGCGAAGGGTGTGTATGAAAAAGTTGGAGAAGCTACGGAGACTGCTCTTACTTGCCTAGTAGAGAAGATGAATGTATTCGATACTGAATTGAAGGGTCTTTCTAAAGTAGAGCGAGCAAATGCCTGCAACTCGGTCAGTATTCAAGCTTGGTGTGTTGTCCGTGCTGCCCTTTGCTTCCCCCCGCTCATAGATAGCTAAGGTATATGTACATTATCTCCTGAAACTTGCGGCATCTCCTTCCCCACATTTGCTCTCAGGTCAAATGATCCAGCTCTCTGACCAGGAACATAGGTATCACTAGATATTTTCCACAGTCACCGTGCCTCCAAGGTCTGTCTTCTCAGAGCCCGTGGCACTGTGAGTGCACTGTCCCCGCTCCCGACAGAGCCCAGCTGCTCCTTGAGCCACAAGCCCCACCCCCTCTCCTGCGTTATCACTTTTCCGTCTAGTCTCCACAGATCTCTATCAGTATAGGACAAATAGTAGTATGGGTTTTATCTTAAAACTTTCTTTGGACTTTATTTCCCCCTTTAGCACCCCACTTCTTTTCTCTTTTAGTAAAATTTCTTAAAGCAGCCATTTTACTGTATTCTTTTCCTGTTTTCTCGAATCCACTCCACTGAAGCTCTTTAAGCATTTTGGTGAGCACACCAAATCTCAGGCTGTGAAAGGGGCTTCAAGACCATCCAGTCCAGTCTGGCACTTAACAGGCAGGGAAACTGAGGCCTTCGGTGACTTGGCATAGTCTCACAGCATGAGGCAGAACTGGACTCCTCCCGCACCCTTTCTTTCTTCGCATTGTTTGAGGAAGCAAAACTCACACTGGAATTAAGGATGTAGATCTCCACTGAAGTGTACCAATTCACACCTCACCGCCAGCAGTCTCCTAGTACCGAGGGTCTTGGGCAGGTCCTGTGGCATCCTGCCGACATATATGGCTGCCATAGGATGGGAGAAGTCCAGGCCCCTTGTCTCCATTTCAGAGAGCTCACTCCCTGACTGGCGGTAAGGGTAGGGGGCAGTGCTGGTCCTTGCAAAGCCACACTGCCTGACAGCTCTATTATTAGTTGGTGTGACTAAGTCCCTTAGAAGCAACCTGAAGACTTAGCTTCACAGAGACTGAGGGTTAAAATTGATTCTAGACCTATAACTACTTGATGAAGGGGAAACAAGTAGTATCATGGAGCTTAAAAGTGGTGTGTTAACTGTCATGATGACCACAAATGAGGGCACAGCCATCTGTTCTCTTATCTGCAGACTAAGCATTTTCTTGCTCCACGGCTGCCTTTGCCTCATTTTTTGTCTGCAGCTGAGCAGAGTGGAGAGGGGGTGGTCAGAAATGACTGTCATGGGGCTCCTTCACTGAAAATTCCCAGATCCGAACTCATGCCAGTCCCCAGCCCCCAGAAAGGAGGAACCTGTTGTAGTTCAGAGGTGAAGTGGGCAGGACCCAGGTTTTGAAATAACTACCACTCTGGACCATTCTAATACTGGTGGAAGGGCTTTGTTCTTTTCCTCCCCCGAACCCTCGGATATATCTGGTGCCTAGGTCCACACCTTGTCAGAATTACTACAAGTTCCATCAGTCTTCCTAGAGCATTTGGTACAAATGCTTGATGGAAACTAAACACATAAATACATATGAGTCAGATAATGCAGAATTCAGTGACGGTCTTTTTTCTGCTTGTGCCAGCTCTGGCTGAGAGGGTGGCTGTAATCCACCCAGCCTGGCGGAGAACCCGCAGGCGTCAGTCCACTCATCACTGCCCACATTAGACGCTGAGGTTCTTGGGGATTTCTGTAATTATCATTAGCTCTGTGTCTGAGTGGGGGTTAGGGGAGAGTCAGGGTAATTCAAATCAAGACAGAAAACCATAAGATTATTAAGTAGATACAGAAAAGGCATCTGATAAAATTTCTGTTCATGATAAAAAGCAGACTTCACCTTCAAGCTGATGGTGCATTTACACAGAGCCTGTAGTGATGTCATACTTAATAGTAACAGAAGTTCTACCTTCCGTGTTTCTATTCAGTATTGTACTTGCAGCCCCAGTCCATGCAATAAGGCAAGAAAAATCAAAGGTTTAAAAGTCAAAAAGGAGACAGTATACGTTGTAGGTAATTTGATTGTATACACAATCCAGATCCAACAGCATCTAAATCTGAAAGGGTAATTTTCAGTCCTCATTTACCCAAGCTGTTAGTCTCTCCCTCCTTGAAACATTCCTTCACTTGTTCTCCTCGCTCCCGGCCCTGTGCCGACTCCCTTGGCTGGATCTTCCACCTCCCACCAGGGGTGGGGAGGCCCCAGGGCCCAGTACTCAACCTGACCTGTTTGCAGTTACTCCCATGAGGTCTTTGGTCACCGTGCTGGAGTGTAATATGGTGGCCACTGGCTCCCTGAAGCTCTTTAGAATAAAGAAAACAGCGGCTCTTCAAGTGCATAGTAGTAGCCACATTGGACAGCTACATGAGCATCCCTGCCAGAACATTCCCACCACAGTAGGAACTTCTGTGAGGCAGCAGTGGTCTGGACCACCTATTTCTGCCCACAGTTGCCATGATCTCTTGGATTATTTGTACT
The DNA here is from genome assembly GCF_009762305.2 of Zalophus californianus. Taxonomy (NCBI): domain Eukaryota; kingdom Metazoa; phylum Chordata; class Mammalia; order Carnivora; family Otariidae; genus Zalophus; species Zalophus californianus. Next base: position 8,368,431 of record NC_045608.1, read on the forward strand.
AAGTGGTGCACCTTGTCCCCCTTCAGCTCATTCTTAACACAACTGCCAGACCTTGAAACCCTCCCTTATCTTCCATTTTCACTTGTTATAAATGCCTTAAGGTGATTTTTAACATCCTACAACCTCTTTCTCACCTCTTTCTCTTGCAAGATTTTCCAACTGCTCGGCCTGGAGTCCCCTTGAACATGCCGGGTCATGCCAGCCTGCATTCTGCACTCCTGGCTCACACATCCTTCACGTTTTTACTCAGATGGTGCCTTCTGGCCATTTTATGTAAAGTTGTGATCTGAACATACACAAATTTTCCATCCCCCTTCCCTGCCTTACTTAGTTTTTTTCTCCATAGCACTTTGTTTACATTCCAGTGTGTTTCCCAAACCAGAGGGCAAGTTTAAGCTTCATGAGGGGGAGAACTTACTTGTATTGTTCATTGTCCATTGCTAAACCCCCAGTGCCTGTCACATAATAGGTGCTGAGTGAATATTTGTTGAACAAGTGAAAAATAAACAGAATTGTCATCCAGTAACATCCCATGTATGTTCTCCTGTAGGTCATTAAGCAATTGATGAAGAAGGAATTTACTCTGGAGTTTTCACGTGATAGAAAATCGATGTCAGTTTATTGTACACCAAACAAACCAAGCCGGACATCGATGAGCAAAATGTTTGTGAAGGCAAGTACGGCAGATTGCAATTGAGATGTTCTTTCCAGGATTAGCATCCTGGGTGAGCCCAGTAAATAAAATTGTTGACCTAAATCTGTAACATTTCCAGGGTGCTCCTGAAGGTGTCATTGACAGGTGCACCCACATTCGAGTTGGAAGTACTAAAGTTCCTATGACCCCGGGAGTCAAACAGAAGGTCATGTCTGTCATTCGGGAATGGGGTAGTGGCAGCGACACACTGCGGTGCCTGGCTCTGGCCACTCATGACAACCCACTAAGAAGAGAAGAAATGAACCTTGAGGACTCTGCCAACTTTATTAAATATGAGGTTAGCTAATGAAAAGTTTCTTCCCCCACACCCTGCACATTCATTGTGTTCAAACAGTACTCCTTCAGTAAAAGGTCAAATGAGTCTTGCTTTTGCCAAGAAAGGGGTGTGGTTATTTGTTTTTCTGCAGGCCAAATGCATCACCGTTCCAATTTAGCTTGCTGCTTCCAACCTATGTAGTTAACAGTTTAATACAAGTCTTTTACTTTCAAGATAGAATAATTAAGACTTAAGCTAAATAAACTTGTAAAGCCTATTTTGCAACTCCTCTATAAATTAAGATGTTTTAACAATTGGGAGTGTTTTTAAAACATTCATGAGTTATTAAAGGTCAAAATATCCAAGTTGAGAGATTCCTTTCACTTGTCTGCTCATAGAATTCTTTCTTACCAGGTATGTGACTTCCTGAAGCACTGCCTGAAAGGAATAAGGAATAACTTGGGTACTATGGGCCCCTAGAGTGGCCAGTATCAAAATGCTCTTACTCTTTGGTATGTTTTTCTCCTCATTTCAAAGGATTATCATGAAAGTTAAAGGATGATTCGGTTACAAGAACGTAGTACTATTTTTCATCCTTTCCAGTTAATTGGAATTAATACTATTCCTTGTTGGATTTGTATCTCAATGAATATTAATCTTAGGTAAGAGTCACAGTTACAGAATTTATTATAGGAAAATGCAGAGACTTTTGCTCTTAATGTATAACTGGCCCTTGTTCTATACCACGGGAGAAATTAGAATTTCCTGTGTGTGAACTAAGGTGATTCTTTTGCTGTAGACCAATCTGACTTTCGTTGGCTGCGTGGGCATGCTGGACCCTCCGAGAATTGAAGTGGCCTCCTCTGTGAAGCTGTGCCGGCAGGCAGGCATCCGGGTTATCATGATCACTGGGGACAACAAGGGCACTGCTGTGGCCATCTGTCGGCGCATTGGCATCTTCGGGCAGGACGAGGATGTGACGTCGAAAGCTTTTACGGGTCGGGAGTTTGATGAGCTCAGTCCTTCAGCCCAGAGAGATGCCTGTTTGAACGCCCGATGTTTCGCTCGAGTTGAACCTTCCCACAAGTCAAAAATTGTAGAATTTCTTCAGTCTTTTGATGAGATAACAGCTATGGTGAGTACCTTTGGACTCACACTATGCAGACAGAGCAGGTTGTAATTTTGACTGTTAAATTTTTAGTAACAGCTCCTAGATTTAGAATATTGTGATTTTTGTTACAATCAGGGCTGTTTCTGTAGGGTTCTGTTGACCCGTAGTTGGTATGACCTGCAGGGAAGATTCTAGAGTAGTTTAAGAAGTAGAAGTATGCCTTCTGAATCACTTGTGGGGAAATATTTGGTGACATCTAGTCTTTATCTTGGTTAAAGTGTACATGTTTGTGTTTTCAGATTTTATTTATTTGAGAGAGAGAGAATGAGCCAGAGGGAGGGGCAGAGGGAGAGGGAGAAGCAGACTCCCCACTGAATAGGAAGCCTGATGCTGGACTCGATCCCAGAACCCTGGGATCATAACCTGAGCAGAAGGCAGACGCTTAACTGACTGAGCCACCGAGGTGCCCCAAAAGTGTACATGTTTCTATCTATCTCAAGTTTCTAAAAATTGATTCAGTTAACTCCTTTGTGTTCTCTAACCCTACCTGAAATTAGATGTACTGGTCAAGCATTAAGAGCTGCCCATGTGCGAGGCATTTCCAGGATTCTTCCCCTAGTGTGAATCTTCACCCAGACACATTCACATTGTGCCATATTTGCTTTCTCTTGCTTATCTTGAAAACTTTAAGAAACAAAGGTGTTATGTGAAAGCAGATATTACAGGTATAACTCCCTTCCTCTCCTCCTTTCCCAGAGGGAGCCACTGTTCTGAATTCAATGTTAGGTGTTCAGTAAAAGTTTAAAAAACACCCATGGGAATGATAGCTTTGTATCTGTAGACGATATCTGGTCTTTTTGCATGTTTGTGACCTTCGTAAATGGCATGTTACGGTTTCCATCTTTTTGCCGTCTGCACCTGTTCTACTTGAGCTTCCTCTGTGTGGGTACAAGTGCTGCATCTTAACTGTCATGTGGGTGGTTTTTTGTTTTGTTTGTAAAACATAATAATACAGATGAATTTTGAAGTCCTCTTTGTTCCACTTCCCTCTGAAGTCTCTTCGGCTCATTGGGCAATTTTACGTTTCCCAGGTGAAGTGTGTTTTGTGATGCCACCTTGTAAAAATGAAAATTCTCTGTGTCTGTGCCCAGAGGGCCATGGCTGCATTCGTTCCCTTGCTTCAGGATGGCTGAGCCTTTGTTGGTGGTGCGTGTGTGAGGTGGTGGCAGGTGTGCATAAACCGGCCCTCACATTCCCTTTCAGACTGGGGATGGCGTGAATGATGCTCCTGCCCTGAAGAAATCTGAGATCGGCATTGCCATGGGCTCTGGCACGGCAGTGGCTAAAACGGCGTCTGAGATGGTTCTGGCCGACGACAACTTCTCCACCATCGTGGCTGCAGTGGAGGAGGGGCGGGCCATCTACAACAATATGAAGCAGTTTATCCGCTACCTCATCTCGTCGAATGTGGGGGAAGTTGTCTGGTGGGTCCCTGAGAAAGATCACTTGTAGCCCTTTGTCTAAAATCAGGGCTTAGGATGACCAGTTTTCCAGATTTGTGGTTCATATGGCAGCAGCTTTGGTCTTCGTGCATAAGGAGGAAGGTAGAGGTTGTTCTGGCCCTTGGGAGGGCTGTCCTGCAGCTGCCCTCGTGTGTAAAGCATGCCCTTGAACATAGAAATGAGTTTAACTACATAAAGTAACATAAAATTCTTGGCCTTCTAATATTGTACTTTAACTCAAAATTATGTATAACAAATGTTTTATGGTGGACAAAAAGTTACTTCGAGCAGTCATTGTTACTGTCCATGGATTTTTATGGAGGAGGAGAGGGTGCTGATGCTGTGTAAGTAGTGGCCAAAATAATTTGGGAACTTTCTCTTTCTTCGGGTGGAAACAGTATCTTCCTGACAGCAGCCCTTGGATTTCCTGAGGCTTTAATTCCTGTCCAGCTGCTCTGGGTCAATCTGGTGACAGACGGCCTGCCCGCCACTGCCCTGGGGTTCAACCCTCCCGATCTGGACATCATGAATAAACCACCCCGGAACCCGAAGGAACCCCTGATCAGCGGATGGCTCTTTTTCCGTTATCTGGCCATTGGCTGTGAGTATAGTTTTTATATCGTTGACTTTGAAACAAAACATTCATGAGCCAACATTTTTGTAAATTCATTCTTTAAAAGCACATTTTTTCTTTTCTATCCCTGTATTAGGGTAACAAAAGATGGAGTTAATAACTACATACCCAGTTTACAGGAAAGTTGGTCCCTTGTTTTAGTTATCCCTGTCATTCCTTGGGCCTTTGTGAATGAGGTTTTCAGATTTAACCTAAGGGCAAAAGGATACAGGGGTGAGTAAGGGTCAGGCCTTCCATCACCAAGCTATGAAACTAAGCCCCCCTCCCCCTAAAGTAGAGGCAGGAGCTGTGCATTCATCTGCAGTGCGTGGGAACCACTGTGGCCCTCCTGCTCCCGCCCGGCTGTCAGGTCTTGTCCTCACTTTAGGGCTTAGGAAAGTGAGGCCAGAGAGTTAAAATAACTGCCCTGGGGTTCAGTAGGAAGGTGGTTTTTTTGTTTGCTTTTTTTAGTATGTTCACATGATTTAAAACTCCAGAAGCACACAGTGCCATAAAGTGAGAAAGTTCTCAGCCAGTCAGTTCCCCTCCGATACTGAATTTCTCTTGTGCCTTCCAGAAATACTCTAGCAAATAGATCTATCCTGTGCATATATTTTTCCGAAGTGTTGGTGTGCAATACACACATGTGCTAAACCCTGCATTTCGCCCTATTTGTTGGGAATCGCCACGTCAGTACGTGTGTGGCTGCCCCGTCCCTGTCCACCAGCTGTCTCCTGTCCCCTAGTGATTGCTGACTTCGAGGGAGTGTGTGCTTGTATCTTCTGGTAGATGCTGCCGCACTGGGACCGTCTTTGTGCTGTCCCTGTGTTCTCCAGGACCCTATTGCTTTGTAATAATCTTGCTCAATTCAGAACTATTTGGTTGGGGGCAGGGGGGGCGGGAGAGGTGGTCCCAGAATCGGCTTTGGGCTTTGCCGTGTCGCTTGCGTTCTGCACTAACCGCTCTGGCGGCATTTCCACACAACGGTTCTGCCAGGCCTTCGGAGCAAGTAAGTGTCCAACTGGGAGCATCAGTTTTCCTAAAAGTCCTGGGGGTGTGATCTGGCCCTGCTGCACAGTGAGGCGCTATGTGGAGGACACGTACCTGCAGCTGTAAAACATTAGCCTCCAGTTCGAGGGGCTTGGCTAGCGTAAAAGTCCAGCCAATTCCAGTAGGTGCTCTTCCTCCCATACTCTGGAAGACAAGTTGCCTAGTTTTTCTGTACTGCACACACCCCTCTCCTTACAGAAAGCGCCCGTCTAGCTGCTTTGGCCGGTGGGAGGGAGCGCTTGCTAGCGGCAGCACAGGCCCTCCTGTACCATCGTCCTACCCTGTCTCCTCTCTGCTGGACATTGGCCCGCGAGGCAGGACCTGCAGTGAAAGCTGTGGGCTGCAAACCCCGCCTGTGTCTCTTCCCAGGTTACGTTGGCGCTGCTACCGTGGGTGCTGCTGCGTGGTGGTTCATTGCTGCCGACGGAGGGCCAAGAGTGTCCTTCTACCAGCTGGTATGTATCTGCCTTTTCTCTTCTGCCTCAGAGGCAAAGCATTAAAAGGTTGTCCTTGAGCGTTTTGTGGTTTGGGTGGCTACCAAATAATCTTAACACTCAAATAATTAGCAGTGGCCTCTAAGAGGATTCTGAAGGACCAGGGCTTCTCTGGGAGATGGGGGGAGATCTTGTGTGGGTCTGTGTCCTGGGCTTCCTGTGGAACGGGGACATGGACCTTGGAAATGTACTTGGCTGATGAAGAACTTGATTGGGCATTTGTTGCAGAGCCACTTCCTACAGTGTAAAGATGACAACCCGGACTTTGAAGGAGTGGATTGTGCAATCTTTGAGTCCCCATACCCGATGACAATGGCGCTTTCTGTTCTAGTAACCATAGAGATGTGTAACGCCCTCAACAGGTCAGTGAGTCCTTGACAAGCTGGGGCAAGAGCTCCGCCAGCCAGCACACCGGGGAACTGGGTGTCGTGGTTGTTGGAGGTTTGCAGGAAAGCTCCTCCCTCCCAGAAAGAAAGGAGAACAAGCAGCACCGGTTTTAAAAGCTTCAGTCGTCATCACCTCCGGGAAGTAGTGGGAGTGCTTAACCACATGTTCCTTATGAGACAGCAGGGGCCAAAAATAGGGCCTCTGGTGCCCCTGTATGCCATTGCCCACAGGGAAGGCACTCTTGCCCTTTAGCAGTGAAACAAATGGTATCATCCAATTAAGCCAGTGACAAAAATGGAAATTTCAAAATAGCATCAGTGTCAAGGGCAACTGAGAGCAGCTTTGAGTCCATTGAAATGGAGTCTGCTGTGCTGAAGCCTAGATTTAAAATTGGAAGTTTGTCCTACATCTGAACATTCTTCCTTTAACTTTGCCACAATAGAAACTTTACTAAGTAGAATTAGGTCAGTGGGCAATGCCAGGTAGGCCACTGCCTTACTGAAGCATAGTTCTGAATGGTCTTGGTCACTCGTTACAAGGGCCTTTGCCTTTCAGGTGGGCACATTTCATGTACCTCTCGTTGTTCTGCAGCTTGTCTGAAAACCAGTCCCTGCTGAGGATGCCCCCTTGGGAGAACATCTGGCTCGTGGGCTCCATCTGCCTGTCCATGTCGCTTCACTTCCTCATCCTCTACGTGGAACCTTTGCCAGTAAGCGCTGGGGGGACCAGGACCGAGGCTGGGGACTCGCTGCCTGTCCTGCAAGTCTGGGAACTTGACAGAGCTTCTTTGTATTTCAGCTTATTTTCCAGATCACACCGCTGAATTTGACCCAGTGGCTGATGGTGCTGAAAATCTCCTTGCCTGTGATTCTAATGGACGAGACACTCAAGTTTGTGGCCCGCAACTACCTGGAACCTGGTAAAGAGTGTGTGCAGCCTGCCACCAAATCCTGCTCGTTCTCGGCATGCACCGATGGGATTTCCTGGCCGTTTGTGCTGCTCATAATGCCCCTGGTGATCTGGGTCTATAGCACAGACACTAACTTTAGTGATATGTTTTGGTCTTGACTGACAGTTTTACATAAAGAAGATGTTTAACTTAATCAATTAATTTTTTTATTGTTTAAAGCAACTGTCTATTTCTGCTGAATTTTCACATGAACATATTGGCTGGTGAAGGAGATTTCATACTCTAGATTTTGTTTTGCTTTTCTGACTCCAGTGGGGCAAGATTTTCCTTTTTTATACACATAATTAAAGTGTCCATTGACATGTACAGAGAACTAACACTATTTTATGCAAATATTTTTTTGTAGATGAAAAAGCATGTACAGTGTTCTGTTTAATAACTCATCCTTGTATAAAAAAAATAGTTGAGCCAGCAGACATTGTCAGCAAATTAATTGGCAGCAGATTTTAGGAAATGAATGTGTGTGGTTTTTTTTCTAAAACTAAATAGCATGTATTGTGTCTTTTGCATGATCATCTGGATTTAATCTGAGATCACAGTCTAATTTTTATTCATAAGCCAATTTTTCTGCACTGAGCAGAGTACTGCTACCTCAGTCAGTATTTTTTGGTTTGCCACTCCCCTCACCCCCCCGGCCCCCGTTCACTCCCACCCCCACTCCTGGCCCTGCTCGGCTGCTTCTCCTGTAGGGTTCCGATGGTTCTGTTTACATCAGTCTTAACAAGAGGTATGCCTGTTCTCGCTTGTGCAGAAAACATTGTTCCAGATTCAATCGACTGGGTTCATGTCCCCCCACATAGTTTTTAAGGTTATTTATTTAAATGTCTAATGTATTTTATTGTAACAGACATTGTTTTGCCAACATTGCCTATTTCAGTGGCACTTCACAATCTAGTTTAAAAAGGAAAATAAAACATTTTAAATGGACAGAAAAATAACTGTCTTGTTTTTAACTTTTAAATGGCTTAGCTTGAACTATCAAACAGATGTGTCCAATTTTCTCTTAAGTAAGTTCTTAGCTCAGAACTTGAGTTTTACTGTGCTCGAGGGGAAGGAGGATTGTGTTCTGCTGCAAAGGTAGCTGTAGGAATTAATACATAGGCACCTGTTGTCACCCATGATACCTTTTTGCAAGTTTCTGCTGGCCTGTTTTAGCCTGGTGTAGAGAATATAAGGGGGATTGTGTGTGTGTTTGTGGGGGTGTGTGTGTGTGTATGTGTTTTTGTAAAAATCTGTAAATAGCACATGACCAAATGAACATATGTATAGAACTATTTTTATTTGAATGTGGCACTAACCAACACCATGGTTACTATGATAAATGTTTGCGCATGTTCGAGATCAGTCTTACCAACCGTGTGTAAGTCATTAACTGTCCTAACTATGGTGTTTTCCTCCAATGCCTTCCAACATCCATCAACTAACGTGAGTATTCCCTGGAATCCTGATGCTTTAGCCTAAAAGGTGACTGCCACCGAGCGAGCTAGCTGTGACACTAACAAAAACATCCCATGTCATGTACTGCTGTGCTGTGTGTCTCCAAGAGCAGCAAGCGTACGATGCCTGGTACCTGTGCACACGTGGGGTGGGTTAGATGCCAGCAGACTCCATGCATGGCCTTGGACAGTGGCTCAGCCAGATGTTGAGGAGGGCCTGGTGGGAGAGAAACTCGTTTTGCTTGGGTCCGACTGACAGGCTGAGGGAATGCTGCCTTTGTTAATGCCGAGACGAGGCGTCTCAAAAACTCATGGTTCTCTGGTGTTTACTAGCTGCAAGGACTCCTCCCCGAGCCTTCCTACCATGTTTGTTAACAAGTAAAAACCTAGTGAAAGCACATAATTGAGCAGTGAATTCATATATCCATAGGTTTGTCTCAAATAGGTGGCCACCTTTTTTCACCTTCTGGGTCATATCCTTTGCAGCTGAGACTTGTCTTCTCTGTCTCCAGAGTATGAGAAAGCACAGTTAGTAGGGCATGGCTCTGCTAGCAACCAGCCAACCGGTCATGAGCCAGGGTGAAGGAGGCCTAGGCAGCAGCTCCTTCCCTGTGAGGCCCTGACTGTTCTTGTGAAGCTACTGGGGCCGGCCCCAAGATGTGCTATAAAGGCTCAGTGTTGGGGGAAAAGTTAATGGATACTAAGCAGGGCAAGGTGCTGCCAACTTCCCAGGTCTGAGTATAAGGGGATGGAAGTCCCGGCCTGACTCATCGAGGTCTCTGAGGCAGGGAGGTTGGTTTGTTTGGCAGAGAATATAGGGGGGAGGAGGGTAGGTTTTGCCGATTTTGGCGTAAAAAGAAGCAGGGTGAGTGGTCAAATGCAAGGAGTGCACCTTGGCTGCAAACCAAGACAGGATGTCTGAGCTTGCTGGTGTGCTATTCAGTGGAAACCAGACTTACCAGTCAACTTTTCCTGATCTGGTTCCTTGTAGTGGCCTTTACAAAAGAAGCTGAATGGGGTTTGCTGCTGTCAGAGACGTGCACAGCCCCAACTGGGCCTGGGCCGGCTCTTGTCTTGTGGTTTCCCAGCTTCAGGCCTGTCTCGGCCCATAGAGGTGGTTTAGGCACCCCCTTCCCTCAGCCCGGGCCGCTGGGAGCATCCCCTTGTCAGCTCTGCTCCAGGCTCTGCTCCTGAGAAACAGGCCCACATGAGCCCCTGTACTGCTGGGGGCACATCCCTGGCCTCAGGCCTCCTGCACTGGCGGGACAGTGCCCAGACCTAGCCTCACCCAGCACCTGCAGGAAGGCACAGGCGGCCTCTGCTTTTGCCGCCATCAGGACTAGACAGGGCGGTGTCGTGTTCAGACTCACCAAAACTTGTTCGTGTCCTCACCGACGGGCAGGTAGGCCTTGCACAGCTGCTTTGATAGGGCTTTGCCTGGAAGATGGCGATCTCACACGTCCCCCAGCTGGGATCCCGCTCCAGCGGCTCACTCTTCATCTGCACAGCACGGGTGGCACGTGGTACAGAGCGAGCTACGTGAGCTCCCAAACAAGCAAGGCCAGCGCCAGCCCCTGCGCCCTCCCCCCCCCCCGAAGCAGCTACTACCCTGCCACCCTCAGACCGGGCCTTGGCCCCCCTGAATGTCCTGGAGGTGGCAGACCTCAGAAATAGGAGACCACAAGCACTAGCTCAGTGTCTGCGGTGCCCATGGGCTAAGGTAGCCCTTTTAATGTCACCACCAGTTTTGTCAAAGCCACCACCGCGCAGCTAACAGTGATGGTAATCCCCAGCCTGCCTGCTTCAAAGAAGGGGGTGAGGACCGCAGCTCCCCTGCTAGGACCAGGCAGGGCTAGGCCCCTGGGGAGGGAGGGGAAGGGAGGAGCCCGAGGCTTCGCACTGGGCCACACTGCTCCTCTCTGCTGCACCTTCCTTACCACCCGCACTGCTAACAGGAACTTCCCTCCTCTTGCCCGTCTCCCTTCCGTTACATCGGAAGCGATTACACGTCTGCCTGGTGGGGTTCTGTGAGCCAGGGGGACAGGAAGGGCCCGTGTTGCCAAGCCAGTGCTGCTAGCTGCTACCCTATGCAGGCAGTGCCTCGGGGACAGTTAATTAGAAATGCTGGTCTTGAAATCTTAAAAGGTCAAACTGAATATTCCTTCTCACTATTCCTTGTCACTATTAATCTTAAATAGTTATTCTAACATTTCCCATATTTCCTAAAGCTGATTTCCTCTCTCTTTCCTTTTCAGCAATACTGGAGTAACCGCTTCCTAAACCATTTTGCAGAAATATAAGGGTGTTCGGTTGCGTGCATGTGCGTTTTTAGCAACACATCTGCCAGCCCTCTGCATGATTGATGTTGGGGGAAAAAGAAAAGTAGAAAAAAAAGTCCCCAACTCATTGTGTGTTATGTGGAGGAAACGTGTATTACCAACGGGGTTTAGCTTTTAAATCAAAATAATAATTACAAATGTACAATTTAGCTTAATGAATCAGAAAGCCTCTCCAGAGAACTTTGGTTTCTTTGCTGCAAGAAAAATGAGGTTCTGAAACCTTATCTAAGAACTTAGAAGCCATCAGCCAAGTCTCCATGTTTCTCTGTGCAAAATGTCATAGCTTATATAAATGTACCATATTCAATTGTAATGCATGCCTTCAGTTGTAAGTAGCCAGATTTCGCTATGGTGTCATTTAAACATGCTACTTTTTAATTGGCCCTGTACAGTTTGCTTATTTATAAATCTATTGAAAACACTACAGGTGTTGAAAGGTTAGAATGTAGGCCTCCAGTTCATAACTTGTTATTTTTTTGAGTGTGCAAACAGCTATTTTGCACTGTATTAAATGTAACTTATTTAATGAAATCAGAAGCAGTAGACAGATGTTGGTGCAATACGAATATTGTGATGCATTTATCTTAATAAAATGCTAAACTTTAATTATCACAACGCATGTTTGACTTTAGACTGTAAATAGAGATCAGTTGTCTATCTCTGTGCTGGTAACAAGAAGCATTGCACAGACATGGTTTCAGGTAAATAAATCTATTCTACGATAAGTTCACAGTGTGGTGCTGACTGTTCTCCGGCGGGAGGGGTGGGTGGTGGGCACTGAGCGCCTCCAGCCCCGCACTCCGAAGTGTTTTTACCTTCTGGTGGGGGGAAGGTCTTAGACTTTCTGGGGACAAGGTCTGCTCGTGTGTCGCACGACTCAAGTGGGGAGAGCTGAGTGGCTTGTCATTGGGTTTTCAGAGAGAATCAGATTTTAAAAGTTCTCAGCAGCTTGGAGGTTGTACCGATGGAGAGATGCTTCTCATACTGTTCAGATGGAAAATGTAAGATTCTGCACTCCTACTGTGAATAGATAAAAGTGAACTGGAGCGGCTGTTGTAGATAACAGAATTCCTCCATTTGATGGTTATTTAGTGCTTATCTATCAGGCCTGGGTTTGGTGTGGGGCATTTCTCTCTTTTCCAAATTACTGAAGATGATTCTTTTGTCATTAAAAAAAAACAGGCAAGGATAGATGATTCTATAAACCTAATGACAAAAAACACAAGTCCTAGCAACTACAGAGATGGAGGAAATATTTGATAAAAATCTGATCAACTAACATCCATTCTTGATGTAAAGAAAAAGCAGTCTCCATAATTCCCACTTAATAGCCCACTGAAAAATGAGCCAAAAGTATTGACACGACCAGAATCCCACTCACCGTTCGCTAGTGCCCAGCGCTCTTCACCGTCGACAGTCCCCGCCCTCCAGCAACCGGTGGGGCGATGCCTGCGAGGGAACAGAAAGCCCCAAGAGCCTTTATTAGATCGATGGTAATATCTTGTTCTTAGGAAAGTTTTAATAATTCAGGGGGAATGGACATCTTGAGGTAATAGGTAATTTATTTATTAACGATAAATGAAACTACCAGCAGACATTTTAGTCAAACATGAACAAAAGAAAAAGAATAGCAAGTGCAGCAAACCCTCCCACATAAAGCTCCAGTTAAATGCACGGTGTGAGAAAGGTGGTATCTCAGCTTAGTAGGTGAAAGGGGGTATTTGCTATGTTGTTGGTCATCTTGAAAAACACAGTTGTATCCCCCTTATGCCCAATCAACTGCAAATGCATCAGAAAATTTGAAAAATGAAACTATACCCCAAAAGGAAAATGGCTAAGTGACCCAGACGAAAATGTGAATGGCTTATAAATTAAAGATGTACAGCCCCACCAGCCAGATCTGAGAGCGTTTGTGCCCATCAGCTGACAAATGGGCCGTGTGACACCAAGGAAGTGGAGAACCACCCTCTGCGCTACGCGGCAGAACAAGTAAGTACCTCTAGGTTTCTGCATGCCCTCACCATACAGCCCAGCAGGCCCACGCCTGCACCACCTTAGAGAACCCCTCACGTGTGCTGGCAGAGTCACACCAGCATGCTTATAAAAGCATCGGAACAACCGAAGTGACCAAAAAGCAGCAGGGAAACAGGTACGTGGCCTTTGAGACAGATTTAGATCACTCGGCAGCAATGAAAATGAGTAAATTGGAAATGTAAATAACGACAGAAATCTCCCTGCACAGTGGAAACCAGGTGTGGTGTATACAAAGTTCAAAAAAAAAAAAAAGGCACTTCAGTGTTACATGTGTGGGTGGTGTTAGGCCTGTTTGCATGCTTGGGGCTTTTTTAAGAACACCATAAAAGTATTAGGAGAGAACATGGAAGATGACAGACAAGCCTTTCCAAGCAGGACACAAAATCCCAGGAGAAAAGGAATAAATTGACTACGTAAAAAGGTAAACATTTGGAACAAAATACCCCTCTCTTGAGTTAGGAAAAAATAGATTTGCTGTGCCTTTGACAAAAAGCGAATTCCTTTCACATGATTGGCAGAAATCGAAGGCTTGACGGATATTTCTCTCTCCCTTGCAGTGGCATCAGAAAACCATATTCATGCTGATGGTGAGCCTATCAACTGGCCCAGCCTTTGGAGGGCAACGTGACAAATCACTCAGGTTTTTAAACATCCACACCCCTTGATCAAGCACTTCACTTTAGTGAAATCCTCCCACATGTTCACAGAAGCAACATAATCGTGCTGTAGGATGATGTAGCCAAAAACTGGAAATAGCCCAGATGCCTATCGACAGGCAAGATGTTGAATAAACTAAGAGCATTAATACCATGGAATATTACGCAGGCTTCAAAAAACACAAGGTAGATCTGTGTGAACCAGCAAGGAATGATGCGCAGTCGATGTCTGCCAGTGAAACATTCAGGTGCAGAACAGTCTTGTCTGATACTCTACCATTCATTTTTTAAAAACAGGAGGAAGTTAACAGTTTCCAGTAATGATGGTTGCTGAGAGTAACTGATAAGACTGATAACATGGCGGATGTTGGGAGCCACTGTTCTCACTGTTGGAGTGGGAGGTTACAGATAAGCAAGGGGAGAAGGCTAGAATGATTCATGTAGTGAATTACAGTTGGAGATGCCAGCACAAGTTAATATTTCATTTAATACTGATAGAGGTGATGCTATATAGAAATATTTCAGGGCGCCTGGGTGGCTCTGTCGTTAAGCGTCTGCCTTCTGCTCAGATCATGATCCCAGGGTCCTGGGATCGAGCCCCACGTCAGGCTCCCTGCTCAGCGGGAAGCCTGCTTCTCCCTCTCCCACTCCCCCTGCTTGTGTTCCTGCTCTCGCTCTGACAAATAAAATTAAAAAAAAAAAAAATTTCTAGTTAGGTGTATGTACACCTAACACACACCTACACACATGGTATGTGTACCTAGTGTGTATGGTGTGTGAGCACAGTACATACAGAGCACATACACCATGTACTTCCCCGCACCGTCAACTGGGGGGACCAAGAAGCAAGGACACTGCAGCAGCCATGAGCGTACTTAGTAGGCCCAGGTTTCTCACACGGTTCTCCAGTGAAAGAGATCAAATCTCCTTATAGAAATGGCAGGGTCTAGGGCAAGGGCAGAAAATGTACAACACGTGTCTGAAGATCACTAGTGTCAGGAAGTGCAGAAGTACCAAACAAACAAAAAACCAATGATCAACGATGGGGTATGTCGAAGGGTCAGAGGAGCCAACTGAAAATCAGGCTCTGAATGGCCAAAACTGAAACAATTTCAGCAACAAAATCATGGCGTACTGGATTATAATCCGAAGTATGAAATAAATACCCACGAGTCTATCCTGACATAAACAGGAGAGACTAGAAATCTTCCACGCAGAAGAAATCCAGATAATTTCTGTAGATAATTCTGCCCTCATGGAGGTGAACCATAACTCCCGTGGGTAAGTCTCAGCGGTGCCCAGCGGCCTCCTCCCATAGAGGACATGTCAGCGTGGCTGGGGAAAGTGACCCACAGCAGAGACACCTGCAGACGCTACCTCAGCCAACTGAGGTCATTCTGAGGGCATGTACCCTGAGACGAAGAGACGAGAGTGGCATCTTACCTGTGGTCTTCCTCCCCACAACACATAACCTCAGTCTAATCAAAGAGAAAATGTCTGACAAATTCCAAAGACAATCTGCAAAATACCCGGCCGGTACGCCTTAAAACTGCTGAGGTCATCAAAAACAAGGAAGATCTGACACACTATCACAGCCAAGAGGAGCCTAAGGACACATGACCACAAAATGTAATATGGGATCCTGGATGGGATCCTGGAACAGAGAGAGGCAAAAACTAAAGAAGTCTGAATGAACTATGAACTTTAGTTAATAACATAAATACTGGTTTATAATAATATATAAGTACTGTGACGAATGTACTATATTATTGTGAAATGTTAAAATAGGGAAAGTTGGAAACGGGGTATATAGGAACCTTCTGTGCCATGTGCTCATTTTTCCATATGTCTATAAATATACTAAAATAAAAAGTTTATTTTAAAATGCTGGGATAAATACATTTTTTTAATCTGCATAGAAGCATCAAAGAACCACAAGACAGTA
Organism: Zalophus californianus; assembly: GCF_009762305.2. Lineage (NCBI taxonomy): Eukaryota > Metazoa > Chordata > Mammalia > Carnivora > Otariidae > Zalophus > Zalophus californianus. The sequence continues at coordinate 8,383,939 of NC_045608.1, forward strand.
CAGAACTTCCAGGCCAAATTCTAAGAAGCAGCAAGGAGAGAGCATCAGAATCTCCAAGGTCACTTTTCCCCCTGTGGCATCTACCTCTCCAAATAAGCCAAGCTGTGAAAACGCGAGCAGGGGTTTTGGGAGCTCACAGGGTGAAAAAGGCAAAATCAAAAATCCAGGGCCCACCAAAAGTGAGAAGTCTCATAGGACATTAAACTGTGACCCCAAAGGGCTAACACCTCAGGATAAAGGCAAACCAGAAATAAAGCTGCCCTCCTTACCAACAACTCAAACGGCTGTAGGCTGCATTGCCATGGTGCAGAGCAGAACCAGGAAAATACACCCACCCCAGAGGGAGTGTAAACACTGGCTCTCAAGGATGTGCAGCCCAAACTGTATCCTAGGGGTGGTCTATGAAGCCTCAAGGCATGAATTTAAAGTCACAGGCAGTACTCCTAAGTCCCAGGCAGAAATAAATGTCAATCCTCCCTAGAGGAAGACACCTTCATTTTATGTCTGAGGAGATCTACACAATTATTTTACAAAGCAGCGATGGTAAAAGCTAACCAAGTACACAAGAAAACAAGGCACTATGAGTGAGATGCAGCAGAAGTAAACATTATAGGTCCATCTAGACTTCACATATTAGAAGTATTAGATATTGATCAAAAAACACCCCTGGCTTACTTTGTTTAAAGAAAAATAAACAGGGTGCCCAGGTGGCTCAGTTGTTAAGCGTCTGCCTTCGGCTCAGGTCATGATCCCAGGGTCCTGGGATCGAGCCCCACATCGGGCTCCCTGCTCAGCAGGTTGTCTGCTGCTCTCTCTCCCTCTGCCTGTCCCCACCGTTCATCCTCTCGCTCGAATAAATAAATAAAATCTTTAAAAAAAATAAATACAAAATAAAGAATAAACCTACTTGAAAATCTGCAGGAGACAGGAAATGATAAGTGAACATAAAGAGCAGATAGGAAAATCAAACAGAATCCTAGAGATGAAAAGCAAATCACCAAAATTAAAAACTGGGGCGGGGGGCGCCTGGGTGGCTCAGTTGTTAAGCGTCTGCCTTCGGCTCAGGTCATGGTCCCAGGGTCCTGGGATCGAGCCCCGCATCGGGCTCCCTGCTCCGCGGGAAGCCTGCTTCTCCCTCTCCCACTCCCCCTGCTTGTGTTCCCTCTCTCGCTGTGTCTCTCTCTGTCAAATAAATAAATAAAATCTTAAAAAAAAAGAAAGAAAGAAAAAAGAAATGACTGGCAACCTAGAATTCTAAACCTGGAAAAAACATACAGTATTTAAAGAATCAAGGTAAAGTAAAGGTATTTTCAGACAAACAAGAATGGAGAGTTCTTCGCCAACAGACTCACACTAAGGGACATTCCAGATGGGCACAGAGGTCACTGCTTTAAGTGGCCTGCGGCCTCTAGCAGCCAGGAGCACAGTAAGATACGGGCTGCTGCAGATGCAGATACAGCATGTTGCTATTCCTCCGGGAGCAGAAGACAGACCACACCAACAAAGCAACAGAAGGAAACAATGAAAGAATAGAAAGGATAATAGAAGCTGACATGCAACCCCAAGTATAATTAATAACAACACTCTGAGAATATACTAAATTTGTTATCCCTGTTGCACTCTCTCTGAGAGATTTCAGCATGACCCAGATGTTCCTGTTTTGAAACACAATCCAAGCCTCTAACGTGATTCCCTGCAGCAGGCAGACACAAACATGTCCAGCAGTCTGCTACAAACTGTTGGGGAAGCAAAATTGATCACTTTTCCATCAAAATTAGTAGAAATTATGGGGCACCTGGGTGGCTCAGTCGTTAGGTGTCTGCCTTCGGTTCAGGTCATGATCCCAGGGTCCTGGGATCGAGCCCCTCGTGGGGCTCCCTGCTCAGCGGGAAGCCTGCTTCTCCCTCTCCCACTCCCCCTGGTGTTCCCTCTCTTGCTGTGTCTCTCTCTGTCAAATAAATAAATAAAAATCTTTTTAAAAATTAGTAGAAATTATAAAGTATATTTTGTAATTTCGGAAACTACTCAAAATGACTTGATTTAGGATTAAGGATACATAAAGCTTAACATTTATATCTCTTTGATATTTATAAATCAGGAACTGCTAAGAAACCATCTTCATTGAAAATTAAGAGTCTGGGGGTGCCTGGGTGGCTCAGTTAAGTGTCTGCCTTCAGCTCAGGTCATGATCTCCAGGGTCCTGAGATCGAGCCCCGCATCGGGCTCCCTGCTCAGCGGGGAGCCTGCATCTCCCTCTCCCTCTGCCGCTCCACCTACTTGTGTTTTCTGTCAAATAAACAAACAAAATCTTAAAAAAAGAAAAGAAAATTAAGAGTTTGCTTTTTAAATAAAGTCTGCTGATGAACTCTGCAGCTGCAAGAAGTGGGGTGGTATGCACACATAGACTCGGGCAACTTCATATTAGTTCTAGAAAAATACGCAGAAAACTATTAACTACAGTCACTTCTAGAGGAGGGAACTGGAAGAAGAAAGGCAGACAGGAAATTTTACCATATGCCCTTTTGAAAATTATGAATCTAACTTAAAAAATATATTTGACCCTCTGATACTAACAATTTTATGGAAAGACAGCTAAAAATACCCAAAGTACTGCTAAGGATAACTTTGGGGGTCTTGCTTTTCCAAATACTGACAATTTTTATAAAGTGGTAGTAATTAAGACACCATGGTGTAGGTGCTAGGACAGAAAACGGACTGACAGTACGGAAGGGTATGTGCAGACAGATGCGCTTATCTGGGAACACCTGACTTGGGACACAGCTGGCTTCATAGGTTGGTGAGAGAAGCAGTTTTGCAATAATTGGTGGTTACGCATGTTTAAACATAAATGAAAAAAAATCAAGAAAAATGGATCCCTACCCGCCTGGGTGGCTGAGTCGGTTAAGCATCTGCCTTCGGCTCGGGTCATGACCCCGGGGTCCTGGGGTGGAGCCCCACATTGGGCTCCCTATTCAGCGGGGAGCCTCCTTCTCCCTCTGCCTGCCGCTCCCCCTGCTTGTGCTCTCTCGACAAATAAATAAATAAAAATGTTTAAAAAAAAAAAGGATCCCTACCTTACACCATACAAATGGGAGAACAGATTTTTGACCCTGAGCTACAGATTTTTTAAAAGTAAGAAAATACAGGGGCACCTGGGTGGCTTAGTTGGTTAAGCAACTGCCTTCGGCTCAGGTCATGATCCTGGAGTCCCGGGATCGAGTCCCACATCGGGCTCCCTGCTCGGCAGGGGGTCTGCTTCTCCCTCTGACCCTCTTCCCTCTCGTGCTCTCTATCTCTCATTCTCCCTCTCTCAAATAAATAAATAAAATCTTTAAAAAAAATAAATAAAAGTAAGAAAATACAACTATAGGGCGCCTGGGTGTCTCAGTCAGTTAAGCACCTGATCTCGGTTTCAGCTCAGGTCATGATCTCAGGGTCGTGAGATCGAGCCCCACCTCAGGCTCCACGCTCAGCATGGAGTCTGCTGGAGATTTGCTCTCTGCCTCCCCTACTGCGCCTCTCCCTACTCGTGCTCTCTCTCTCTAAAATAAGTAAATAAATCTTAAAAAAAAAGAAAATACAACTATAAAGAAAAATTCATAATTTACATTAAAATTAAGACCCTGTGTTAATCAAAAGATACTATAAAGAGAATGAAAAAGCAAGCCATAAACTGGAAGATTGTGCCACTCCCATTCTGAATTATATCTAGAATATATAAAGAACTTCTGTGAATTAAAAAGAGAAAAATAAATGACCCAATAGAAAAGTTGGGGGGGGGATTTTATAGAAGAGGAAACACAAATAGTTCCTAAACATATGAAATGATGTGCTATCTTGTCATAAAACAGAAAAATATAAATTAAAATCATTGTATCATCTCACACCTACTCTGTTGCAAAAAGTTAAGGATTGATAACATCAAATGCTAGTGAGGAAGTGGGACAAGGGGCTGCAGACGTCTTTTTTTTTTTTTAAAGATTTTATTTATTTGAGACAGAGTGAGCCCAAGCAGGAAGGAGGATCAGAGGGAGAGGGAGAAGCAGACTCCCTACTGAGCAGGGAGCCCAACATGAGGACCCTGAGATCATGACCTGAGCCGAAGGTAGACACTTGACCCACTGAGCCACGCAGGTGCCCCAGAGGACTGCAGTTGTACCTGCAAACGTATAAAACTTCCTTGGAAAACAGTTTGACAATAACTGGTAAAACTGAACATGTCTATACTCTGTACCCACCAATTCTGCCTCTGGGTATAACCCTACAGAAATCAGAAATGTGTGCTTATGAGCACTAAAAGACACATACGAAAGTATATATAGCAACACTGTTTGAAACAAAAGATGAGGAACTGAAATGTCCATCAATGGGAGAACTAGTAAGGTGTGTCATAACCATGCATTATACACTAGAATATTATACATTACTATCAGCCAAGAGGAGCCTAAGGAGACATGATAACTACAAGTGATGTACTATCCTGGATAGAATCGTGAAACAGAAAAAGGACATCAGGTAAAAACTAAGAAAGTGTAAATCAACTATGGGCTTTTATTAACAATAATGTATCAGGGCGACTGGGTGGCTCAGTCAGTTAAGCATCTGCCTTCAGCTCAGGTCATCATCCCGGGTCCTGGGATTGAGCCCAGAGCTGGGCTCCGTGTTCAGTGGAGAGTCGGCTTCTCCCTCTTCCTCTGCCCCACCTCCCCCCCCACACACACTCATGCTCTCTCTCTCACTCTCTTGCTAATAAAATCTTCAAAAATAATAATGTATCAATCTTGGTTCATGAATTATAATCAATGTACCGTATTGATATAAGGAGATTGTGCAAGGTAATTGGAAACTCTATGTACTAGCACTCAATTTTTCTGTAAATCTAAAAATGTTCTAAAAATGTCTATTAATTAGGGTACCAGGGTGGCTCAGTCAGTTGGGCATCCAACTCTTGGTTTTGGATCAGGTCATGATCTCAGGGTTGTGAGATTAAGCCCTGGTGGGGCTCTGTCATACTCAGCGAGGAGTCGGCTTGGGGTCCTCTTTCCCTTTCCCTCTACCCCCCGACTCCCACTCATGCTCTCACTCTCTCAAATAAAATCTTAAAAATGTCAATTAAAACATGAATGAGTTATAGCAGCATTAACATGGATCAATTTTAAAAATAACATTAAGCAAAAGATACCATGGAAAAACAGACACGACTCCATTTACATTAAGTTCAAGAACAAGCAAATAAATGTGTTAAGATATGGTAAAACTACAGCTGAGTAACGGTATTGTTTTTGTACAGGTGAGAAAAATTAGCTCATCACTTGCTCAAGGTTCACAAGACCTTCCAGGGCCAGAAAATAAAGGAAGTATAAAAACAAAATTGAGAAGAGTGGTTGCCTCTGGTAAGGGGAGTGTGAAAGGAGGAAGGGAAAGAGTTGTGATCAGGTCTAAATACACAGCGGGGTGGGGGGGTGCTTCTGGGATTGTGAAGCATTCTATTTCTTGTCCTGGGTGGAGTGTACACGTGTGTTCTGTGGTTCTTTAACCACTACATGTTTTCAAACACTTCTGTATGTGTGCTATACTTCACAAATTTATGTTTTTATTAAAAAAGAAAAGAAATATTTGGTCCCGGGGCAAGCTGTGGGCCCTGATGCACTGGCAGAATTATTTTATATAGGAGGCTGCTCTCCTGGACCTCCTTAAGGGCCTCTACATGGCCCTGACCTCCAAGGTAGCTCCCCTTGGATTCCCCTAAGCTGAGGGAAGCTGTCTTCTTGGTCAATGCATGCCTGGCTTGAGTTTATGCTCATCATTCCAAAAAAAGCTACAGATGGGGGCTGTGCATAGGGGTCATCTCTGTTCCTTCCTGTCATATACCACCAGGCTCAGCAAAGCAACAGCACAGGAGTGGGAAGCAGCCTGGGCCTGTGGGATGTTGGGGGTCAGCTTGTTTCAGCCAGTCCAAGATGAGGCTTCAGTCTGGGCAGCACCCAGGCTGGAGGGCACAGGCCTCTCTCAGGACAGATGGCTGCTTGCTGCCACTCCCACTCAATTCCTGGACCAAAAAATCCCCACTGCCCCAAGGGACTGAGAAGAGAGATGGGCCAGTGGGCCAAGTAGGCTGAGGTCATGGATGGAAGATGAACTGTGGGCTACAGAGCATGCAAAACTAAATCTATCACTGAGAGGGGCTCAGGGCAAATCTGTTGATCCAGTGCCGAAAGGGGTACAGCCTGTAGGTCACTGATCCCCAGTTTAGCCCTGGGAGGCTGCTCCCCTCCCACATGCTCCACCCAAGCCTTGAGCGCTGACATCCCTGCCACAAAGCGCCCCCACCCCAACAACAGGGAGATGGAACCAGACTCTTTGAGTTCTCTTCCAAAGGTAAATGGAGGCACAGAGAGCCTGAGAGTTACCTGTGACCACACAGCTAGTGACAGGCCATGGACCTTTGGCTTCCAGCTAGTGATGGAGAGGCCCTCCCCTTGAGAGGCTCAGCTCTCCTACTGGAGTGAGTGGGATTCCTTCAATGGAAGGAATTGAAACCATTGAAAGAAGATAGGTACTCAGAACACAAGTAGCCATAAACCTTATCAAGCATAGTCTTCTTCAGCCCTAGATAGAGCAAGCAAGATCTGATCTCAATCTAGAAAACATTCCCCAACCTAGAGCCAGGAAGGGTTGTTCCATGGGGGAAGGGGCCCCAAATCCCAAAGGCCCAAGAAAGCAAAGGCAGATGCCTTGGCAGACATCACCAGAGTCCACCACAAGCTCTCAACTCCACTGAGAGAAGGGAAAGTTTCAGAGATTAGGGAGCGCCTGGTTCACCCCTAACCTGAAGCCAATAAATAGACTGGGATGGCCAGAAGAGGCCACAGGGCCAGCCTTGGCTTACAGATTCACTGAACAGAGAGAGGACCAGCCAACCAGACCCCTTAAACATTCCAAAAAAGATTATGCACTATCACTTAGAAATCCCCCTCCTGGGAATTTGCCCAAAGAAGGAAAAAGCTGCGAGCACAAAGGAGGTCACCAGAGGGTTGTTTATAGACAGACGCTGGAAGATTTAAGTGACAAAAGAGAGAGCTGAGAGCTACGTTGTGATGATGTTGTCCTTGACAGTCTGGCTGGCAAGGTTTAAATGCAGCAAGGCTGAGGACCTTGCTCCATTTTCTCTTTATGCCTCAGGGCTATAACGTTAAGATGTGATAACATAAGCAAACGGCTTGCTTGATCACTCAAATTGTAGCTCAAGCAAATAAAAATGATGGAATATTTATCACATCTAAAACTGGTAAGAAAAAAAAAAAACCTTGACACTGGTATTGGTGAGAGTGCAGGAAACAAGCTATTGGAGAGCAATCTGACAGCATCCATCAAAGCCTTAAATGGACATAGTCTGAGACCCAGAAATTACACTGCAAAGAACTTGACCCGTGTGTCTTTAGATTATGCCAAAATATGTTCACGACAGTGCAGACTGTAATAATTATATACAAAACTGGAAACAAGTGTCTACCAACAGCAGAAGGATTACAGAAATTGTTCCATCCACAGAATGGAATTCTGTGGAACTGTCAAACAAGGAAGAGCACGCAGACAACCTCGGGCAGGAATTTCTCAGAGTGACAGCATGACTACTTTAGTGTAACTTTCATATACAGATCATTAAGTAAAGGCGCAAAACTATTTTTCTAAAGGTAGAACTAGAACATTTATTTTGTAGAGAGGCACTGGGATTCAGTGGGTAGATTTTAATTTTATACCTTTCTTTGAATTTTTAAAATTATGTGTACATTCATATAACACATATATAATTACAAATACATGTGTTAATGGGGCTGTCTGGACGACAGAATTATAGACCATTTCTTTACTGGTTTTTAGTTATATACACATACATATAAAAGTGTCTATATACATAGTACATATGTGTGTGTGTATATACATACATACATACATATATACATATAACTCTCTCTATATATAGATATAAATAAAATTTACCATCTTAACCATTTTTCAGTTTGGTGGCATTAAGTACATTCATGTTGTGCAACCATCACCACCATCCATCTCCAGAAGCTTTTCAACATTCTAAATGGAAACCTTTCCCTGTTAAACACTAATTCCCTATCCCTGCTCCCTGCCCAACTTCTAACCAACATTCCACTGTCTCTATGAATTTTGGCTTCTCCAGGGATCACGTTACAGTATTTCTTCTTTTGTGCCTGGCTTGTTACACTTAGCATGTCCTCAAGGTTCATCCATGTTGTGCCATGTGATAGGACTTTCTTCCTTTTTAAAGCTCAATTGTATTCCATTGTGTGGGTGTGTGTGTGTGTACATACACACACACACACACACACACACACTGCATTTTTGTTAATCCATTCATTCCACAATATAATACTTAGGTTGTTTCCACCTTTTCACTGTTGTGAAGAATGTTGCTATGAACAAGGGTGTGCAAGTATCTGGTGAAGATCCTGCTTTAATTCTTTTGGCTATGTACCCAGAAGTGGAATTGCTGGATCATATGGTAATTGTTTAAACTTTTGAAGAACTGCCAGACTGTTTTCCCCACAATGGCCACAATGGCTCTATCATTTTACTTTCCCACCAACAATGCGTGAGGGTACTCTTAATTTTAAACTGTTTTAATGGCTGCTAAGGAGACCGACTTAGTGGTTTCTGGCTTGTTCCTGGTATTGCTGATACTATGTGATTTGTGAAATAAGTGACGTGTTCTGTGTTGCCAACACCCAACATCTTCCACAGTAATCTGGAAAAAAGCCCATACACCTTGGCCCTGTCTAGTGGCGCAGCCGGAGCAGCTCAGAAGCATCGAGACACCAGAAGCCTGCCATTTTGTGCCCCAAGAGGGAAAGTGGCGGCTGGTGTACCACCCCCTCCCCTCTGTCCACTGCCCCAGGGCGGAGAGGCTCCAGAGAAAAGTGGAAAACCTTAGTGAGGCACTTACCTCAATGTGCCCTCCCAGTGCCAGGGATTCCTGGCTGGCCTGGTCAAGGCCATGGTCCCCGGAGGCCACGGTGAGGTGCGTGTTGAGTCAGGCCTCACTGCCTGTAGCCAACGGAGAATACAGTTACCATGCAGCAGGCAGAGCCTGTGGCCTCAGGTCTGGGCATGGCCTCCAAAAACCTGGTCAGACAGCTGTACAGTGAGGCCCCCACAGGCCTTCTGAGGTCAAGCCTACAGCTTCTGGGACCCTCAAGTCCCCTCCCCCAGGTTTCTCAATATTTGGACCACAAAATGCCTGCATCCGAAAAAGAAATCAAGGTGGGAGTGATTGAAGATGCAGATTCCTGGGCCTGAGCCCTGGATTTGGATTCAGGTTTGATGCTGTGCCTGGTAACCTGCATCATCTGAGAATTACAGATTTTGGCAAAAGCTGGTCTCATTCTCCGAGGAAGAACTCAGAGGCAGGAGCATGGCTCCCAAACTAAGGCTGGGAAGGAGAGCTCCTGTCATCAACCCTGTAGGGGCCATGTCTGCCAGATCCCTGGCATACAGCAAGGGTTCAGTGTGAACACCCAAGACAGGGGGCAAGGAGCACCCTTCCTTAGGACCCTGCCTCCTTGTTTAGCTGAGGGACCTCCAGGAGAAAAAAGACAAGAAAGCTTCAGAGTGATACCACCAATCCTCAATTCCTAAGGGAAAGACTGGCAGTCTGGCATTTACCCTGGTAAAGGTAATGGGATACACAATGGGCACCATACTGAACTCCTTGTGGGCTGATTCCATCCTCAGTCCTGAAGCTATTGGAGCTCAGGCCACGGAAGCGAACAGCCCCTGACCTGCAGCTCTGACAGTGGGAGAGCAGGGACTTTTAAAGAACCTAGACTGATTCCAAACTGGTGGAGGGAAAGGATAGGATTAGTTAAAACATCCTCTTCCTTATTGGTGTGTGAAACTCCAGACACCAGAGGGTACCCATGGTTGACTACAGGCATTTGGGAGCCCATCCCTGGTCAAGAAGCTTCGTCTCCTGGAAGGTGGCTCACTGGGACAGCCAGAGAGCTGGGCAGCCTGATTCTGTTCCTGCTTCCTGGGGCTCCCTGCCCTTATGAGGTTTTTTTTGTGAGACCAAGTGACAGTAGCAATGCCAGGTGAGATCTTCAGCACCCTCCTCCCTTCTTTGATGTGGACCAAGAGTGTCTTCAATCCTGCATCAGGTGCGCTAAAAAATGTAGCTTCAGTTGCCTCTTCCAACCCAGTTTTGACCCTAACATGGTCAGGATAGAAATGCTGGAGCTGCAGATCGGAGGGGTAGGAGGGATCCAGCCCAGGGTGTTGCCAGGATGGAGGGGTCTGGGATGATCCAGATCCCAGCAGCAGGGCTGAGGGCCAGCCCAGGAAAGGGGAGGAACATGCTGACAGAAGGTAATACACAGGGCGTGGGCTCCAAGGCACATCCTGACCCCATGGGAATCTCAGGGTTAACAGCGACAAGCCTGGCATGCGGCAACATGTAGGCTGGGTGTGGCTGGGCTTCTTCCCCAAGCCAGGGAAATGGCAAAGAGGTTTCACCTTCCTTCCCAACGCACTGACTTGTAACAGCTGCTAAGAGGAAGCCGAAGGCCATGAAGCTACATCCAGAGCAAGCACCGAGGCCAATGAGCAGTGTCTTCTCCCCGGCAGCATGCTCACCGGGAACGACCCCAACTGCAAGCTGGACTCTTTAAACACTGTTTGATCAAATGGTGGCTGCCCAGGCTCTGTGTCTCATACTGAAAGATACTCAAACAATAACATTTTTGCCCACTTGAAGTTGTAGTTACCATGTTCTGAGCTCCTAAACTACTGCACACTTCCACTGTTTTTACACTTTGGACAGAACTTTCCATTTATATCAAAATCACATTTTGTATCACCTTTGACTAATTTTGTTTTAGTGAGTATTTGGGGTTAACTGTGCCATTCTCCTCATCTTCACCTCCAAGTTAAGGATACAGTGAAAAGCATGGCATCTTAAGAAACAAGAGGGTAGGGTAAAATCTCCCAGCACCAAGCCCAGGGAATGCACCCCCTGCTGATCCCATGACAGAATGCTGTAACCAGACACCGACTTGTTTAGTGCCCTCGACAGAACTGGGCAGAACCAGCTACAATCAGGCCAAAGACTCTCTCCCCCAGGGGAATTTAACCAATCAAAAATGCAAACAGATGAACCAGCGCAGTGTTACCCAAAGTTCCCAATCTTCCTGGCTCCCAACACTCTGGGAAGAAAGGGAGTGTATTTATGGCAAATAATTCTGGGGCTGAATCAATGCATTGTGACTCAGAGACCCCCCCCCCAAAATAAGAATCTATAAAGGGCTTCCATTGTGATCAACCCAACACCATTACTGTACAAAAAACAGTTTTATTAGTTAATTACCCCAGGTGTGCCTTTGTTCATGCTCTAGGTCACACCCACTTCTCAGATCCGGCCCAGGCTCATAGGCAAGTTACCAGATTAGCAAATAGGAAAATTGTTCTGCAAAATAGCAACTGTCAGCTTAAGGCATTACTAACATTGCAGAAGGAAGCAAGGTTACTAGGGAAGTTTGGACAGCTCAGGATGATGATTTCCGGAACAGGAAACCCTCTCTGAAAGGGCCTGCCCATGCTGCTGTCTGACATGGGAGAGGACACTCTTGCTCTGGGTGATAGGTCACTCCTTTAAACTCACCCACAATGTCACAGACAAAACTGTCTATTCCTCAAGCTTTCAGATTTAGAAATTAGTTATATAAAAAGCACTCTGTCCCAGAAGCCCTGGCACATCTGCAGGCCTCCCAGAGAGCTCACTCGATCCTCCCTGACTGGAGCAGGGGAGGACAGAGGTATATGGAAGGTCGGTCAGGCTCAGTTTTTAAAAATGAATTCACTACTAGAAATATGGAGCAAGGGGTAGAGACCCCTGCTGCAATTACATGCGGAATCATTGTCCTCCCAGAGAGCGGGCTCCTCCGGGCTCCTTCAGTCCACAGAAGTGCTCAGAGCAGGGCAGGCCAGTGTGGCCACAGAGCTGCCGCCTGCCTCACTGCATGCCGAACCACTGCTCCTGGTCAGCCCACTGGGCCGCCTCACTGTCGCTGCCCTCCAGGTCCCCTTCTTCCCCACTCCCTTCCATGTCGTCCACATCCTCCTCCTGAGTGGCATCCGTGGGACTCTCCTCCTTCTCCATCTTCTGCATCCCCTCTAGAGACTTCTGGTCATTGGGGTCCAAACTAGGGGACAACAAAACAAAGGAGAGGCCTGAATCTCTGCCTTGCTTCTTGCGGGCTGATGCGTCATCTCCCTGGTACGGCAGTGAAATGACCACCCAGTCACAGAGAAACTGCTAATGCCTGGCCTCTCCAAACAACTCTGGTTCCACAGGTGAGATCCAGGGAGTCCACCACTAGAAGTGAAAAAAGGTGTCTTGTCCTAATTTTTAGAATTCTCAATTTGAGTTTTTCTCCACGTATTTCTTAAACGTTTTCACACTTATTACCCCAGCATTCTGCTGGAGGAAGATACTAGATAAGACAAATGAAAAAGCAGCAAACCACCTTTAACAGAAAAATTCAACTGTAATTTCTTAACAGTATCAGATATTTAAGCTACAAAGTTACAAAAAAATACTTATTTTTCTGTGAGTGAAGTTGTTTCACGTTCTTATGATGTAATTAACCACATCAGCATTTCAGTAGTCAACCAAAATTGTCATGCTTACCATGGAATACATCTGTCAACTCCTAGGTTAGACCCCAGGACCCAAAGCTACCTCCACCTGGGCACACGAGTTTAGCAGCTAAGAATCATTACACATGCCAAAATCCCCAAAGTTCAGAGGCTCCAGAACATTTATTTACTTGGCTTCTAAACAATTCTTCCTCTAGCCTTTGTGATTATCACCAAGGCCAAGAGGTGTCCAATCTCTAGCAAATTCCACCTCTACTTATGTAACTGTAGATTGATTTGTAACCTCTTCTCTGAAACCTTCCATACAGTTCTCACCCACACCCAGGGCTCCCCACCCTTGGGACTCCCACCTTGCCTTCTAGAGACTGCTATGAAAGCACTTAGCACGTGGCATCCATCAGTCTACATGCCTGAGACTGAGAGCTCCCAGAATCGCAGCACACCCAGTGGTTACTGAGATGCCAGGTGCTCAACTGCTGAACAAATAAATGGATGTGATCAGACTCGATTAAAGACAGGCCTTCATAACCTTACAGACACACAGACAACCCTCAAAGAAATCACTTCTATATTAAACAGTAAGAATACCACTATTTATTTAGTATTTACTATGTACCAGGCACAGCACTAAGAGCTTTACATGGAATAATTTAATCCTCATTTAACCATTTAATACCTAATAAGATAGATATAAACAAATTAGTAACTTGCCCAAGATAACAGGTGAAGGTAATATTCAACTTCAGAGCTTAAGTTCTTTACTACAGTAGGTAGAAACATGGGAAAGTACTTACAATATTTTTGATTTGAAAAAGCAGATTATAAAATATATACTACATATACCCTATAAAAATATGTTTATGTGTGGGCAAGGCCAGGAAGATGATCTATACAAATGAAAACAGATGATATAGTGATATGGGCTGGTTATGAGTGAAACAGTTCTTTAATGTTGCTTATAATATACTTTATGAATTTTTTTTTTTTTTTTTTTTTTTAGAACTCACAAATAACTCTTCTACCATTACTATTATTACTCTGTTTCAACCATGGGCACAAAACTGTGTGTGTTTCCAGAATTCCTATTACATAGTTCCCTGCTTCCTCTTCCCCTCATTGACCTTCCCCCCATGGGAGGCTAAGTGCCTACCTTAGTGCTATACTATATTGGTCCATTGCCTCCTGATACTCATTGACAGCTACAAGGAAATCTCCTAGGATCCGATGCAGGACACAGTCACTCTGATTAGCTAGTGCGTTCCTCAGCAAAGCAATTCCATCTTCATATTTCTGTTCTCTGCCTAAAAAGAAAAAAGATCCTCATTTTCCTACTTAACATTGTGAAAATATACCCCCATCTCAAATCATATACACAAAACCACAACAATGATCACAATCCAATAATCTCTTTGTAGATGTCTTTAAGAGAATAGTGGTATGGCAAGAAAGAAGAAAAAGCTCGTATGAATTCCTATTCGATTAAGAAATGTAGAGCTTGAGTTCTAATTTTTTAAATTATACTCTTAACCTTAGTTCAAATAAAAAGCCAAAATGCATTTTATTTGCCAAACTAGCCCAAACCCAGGATTTCATCATAAATCAGGACTAAAAAAACAAAAGCTAAAAGGAAAGTCATAAGCAAATCAGGATGGGTTGAAATAGTTCAAGCTGGCTAAAACCAGTTCTATTCAGCCCAAACTAGTTCAGGAAAACCAAAACCAGATCAAAGTGAGCTGAACAGGTACCAACCAGGTATAGCTGGTTTGAGCCACTCAAAAAGTGAGTCACTGCCAATCCAAGCCGGTCTAAGCCATCTACATTTGGTTGTGCTAAATATACACCAATTCACATAGGCGCAAATCTACTACAAAAGGCACACACCTGTCTGGTCATCTGTAACCAGCTGGGACCAGGAACTCCAAATGAGATCAGGTTTTATACAATTAACAACAAAAGGGAAGTAAATAAGATACACTTACTAAGTAGTTCTGCTTTTTTCACCACAGCCTTAATGTAATCCGGCCTTTGGGTCAGGGCTTTATCTAATAAAGTTTTGGCTTTCTCCTGTGTCACTGGGTCTTCAAGACAAACAGTGGCTAAAAGGGTAAGGGTCTGTGCATTTGCTCCTAGAGTTTTGTAAACGTTGTTAGCCATTACCATTGCTTCACGAATACTGTTGGAAGCCAAGTAACATTCAATGAGACCTGAAAAAATAAAACAAAAGTTCAACCACATTACCATTCTAAGCAATGCTTCCACTCTGACAGCCTTCCAAACTGCAAACCTTCAAAGCTTCAGACAAAGGGCAGGCCAGGGGAAAACTCTGATGACATGAGACTAGAGAGTATGTTGATACAATAAGAAGTGCTCTTCCCCAGGGCACTTCAGGGATGTAGAAAAAGGCTGCATGCACTGCAAAGGCACCTTTAGTTAGTAAAGGAAACAAACACGCATAAGTAAAATGAAACAGGTAGGCAGCCCAGCTGAATGTTAGAGAAGTAAGACCTTAATCATTACTTGAAATAGAGATGACGCTGACAACAAAGCGCAAGGTTCCACTGCCTCTAAACGAGCTATTAATTCCTGGCTGTATTCAGTCACCTTTAGTCCTAGGCTTATGTGGAAGAGCTTTACAGTTCCAAGTGAATGTCCGGCTCTACAAAACTACTAGTTTAGTGTAATTTCTAGTAATGGACCTACGGAGGAACCTAAGAAGAAAGGACAACTTTTCATTTGAAACAAGTTATCTCAAAATACATTTGCTGAGGGCTTCCCTAACCTAGATGGAAAACACTTATCAGATGGACCAAATGCACAGAGAGTGGCAGCTCCTGCCTCTTACCACGCCCACCAGATGCCCTATGGGGACACCTCAAGCAAAGACAATTCTCAACTCTTCTTGCCAAGAACTTGAGAACAGAGGAAGTACTTTTTGACACAAAGCTCTCATCAAAACAGAAAAACAGCTTAAACCCCATACCCACGCATCCCTGGCAGATTTTCTCTATGCACTCCTCCACCCTAGCAGCATTTATAGTATTTGTGCACATTCTACCACACACTATGGTTACTTAACCAGAAATTACCTAACTCTTCAGGCCAACGTGCTGGATTCAGAATATAGTTGTTTGCAACTACTTATTGAGCAGTTTTATTTCCCTGCTAAAGCCCCTCTTGGAACTTCAGAAGGAAATGGAAAGAATGTTCTTCACTACTCCAATGCCTCCGCCAATAAAGGAAGCTCAGCTGGAGGTTACAAGAAGCACCAGAGAGCATAATCGGTTACCCTACTTCAAAACTCCAAATGGTAGCTTGAGTGCAGGCAACCCATGAAGCCTCACTGGCCTGAGAAAGGTCCTCTGCTCCCAAAGACTCTAACCATCCTCTGCCCAAACATTGTGGAGTTCATTATTCAACTGCAATCCTGGGCTCTTGTGAAACAGGCACGCAGCAAAAAGGAATTAGTGTGATAAAAGCAGCTGAGAGGCTAGGTAGGTAGTTTCAGGATAAAAAATTTAATCTGGAACCAAAATCTTGGTTTGCTGGGGATACTTTAAGAACAAATCCACAATATGCAGAGTTCTCTAAACAGATTTGTTCTTTACCCCAACTTCCAAATTTTCTCAAATCTGAACTCATCTTCCTGTTAAGAGCAAGTCACTCTTAGACTCCTGGGTTTATTTTTAAATTCTTATAAAAATATGCTTTGGAAGAACTGCATCTTATAAGATCTATTTTAACATCTGTGACTGAGTCACCAAATGTTGCTGAAGCTGGCACGCATCCTTTGAACTCCTAGGGTCAGTTCACATGAACTTAAAATAGTACATAACAAAACAAAGTTTGACCCTGATCATGCCCACTCAGGAGGTCACAATGAACTGACTAGTTCCCACAACTAACACTGTCATGGATATGAAGTTACCCTCTTGAGTAATATTTCTGGCCCAAGGTAAAACTGTTAAAAAAGAATAAAGACAAAACCAAGCGATCTAGCACAGTGCCAGCACAGATTCACATTAAAGAGTGGGCCATGTTTGAGAAATAAAAATAGGACAAAAGACCGTCCCCAACTACTCCCTCACCACAAACCAGGAAAAGAGAATGAAAAAAATATATTCTGAAGGTCCAGTGAAAGCCGTAAATGATTTTTTAAATGCCTAATGCAGTGATTCCCAAACTTGTCCACATATTGGCACTACCTGGGGTCTTCAAAAAAATACTGGTGTCTATCTCCCAACCACAATATTCTGATTTAGACAGTACTGGCGTGACCTGGCATGAGGATTTTTTAAAAAGTGCC
Organism: Zalophus californianus; assembly: GCF_009762305.2. Classification (NCBI taxonomy): domain Eukaryota; kingdom Metazoa; phylum Chordata; class Mammalia; order Carnivora; family Otariidae; genus Zalophus; species Zalophus californianus. The sequence goes on from NC_045608.1 coordinate 8,400,929, forward strand.
CCCAGAGGACTCTAACATGCAAGAGAGTTTGGGAACTGCTGGCTTCACAAAACCCTCCATCCGGGGGCGCCTGGGTGGCTCAGTAAGTTAAGCATCCCAACTCTTGATTTCGGCTCAGGTCATAATCTCAGGGTCGTGAGATCAAGGCCCTGTGCTGGGTATGGAACCTGCTTAAGATTCTCTATCTCCCTCTGCCTCTTCCCCCTATAACTTGTGAGTGCATGTGCTCTCTCTCTCAAAAAAACAAAAATTAAAACCTTCCATCTGAGAGCTAATGCTACACACCTAGAGATTCACACCATCCATCTCTATTTTTCATCTTACCTTCATAACAATCTAAGCGACAAGGTGCAAGCCGTATAGCCTCCCGAAAGTGGATTATTGCTTCTTGGACTCTGCCCATGTTTCTAAGTGCTGCTCCCTTAAGTAACAAAGCTTGAACACTATTACTATTCAGCTGAATGGCCTTGGCTCCTAAATAGAGGGCCCGAGAATAGCGTTTGCTATAAAAGCTATGACACCTGGAGAAAAAAAAAAAACAATGCAACATTACCTGAGAGAAAATGGTAAAGAAACTTCATTCAGAACCAAACAGAAGGACCTCTACCTGATCCTTATTACAAAGCAAACTTACAGCTTTACCTGAGATATTAGCGCGGTGGGGGGGGGGGGGGGACACAAAAAAATCTAAACGTTTATTTTGAAGGGGAAATATTGATATGGAAGGGAAAAGTTATGGGAAAGAACCTGATATCTGGATGTTATCAAGTGAGAGATATTCAGAGAATCTGTAAAGCCACGTTAAGTAACAAAGCAGCAGCTTCTGGCCTGTTCGCTGATGGCTTCCAGTGCTGAGCACAATGCATTATCTCAGTGGATATCTACCCCCTGAAAGTCTGAGAAAAGACTCAGTGAGTTAACTAATGTGTCCAAAGTCAAAGACCTTGATCTGAATTCTAAGTCTGATTATCTCTTAAACCTGTGTTTTCAACCTATATGCTATTTGGGAGGAAACACAATTTCCCAAAGAGTGTACTGAAAACTGGAGAGAAAAAAGAATGCATAAACATACCCAGAGACCACCCAGGGTTCTGCATGCTGATCAGAAATATTGAAAAGGCGGCAGCCAAGGTTCTCCACATCCTCTAGCCGCCCTTCTCTCGCCAGGAGGTAGCCATATACATCCATTCCTGGAAAGGAAGAGGCTTTTTTAAAAAGCAGCAGGTGTCATTTATTAAAGAGGAACAGCCTTCATCAGAGCCCCCACTCAAGCCCCAACTCCAGCACTGTCTGAGCCCTTTCCACCAGCATGAGCTCCTCCCACCAGCATTCCCACTTTCCTACAATATGACTATTAAAGGGGCGCCTGAGTGGTTCAGTCAGTTGGGAGTCTGACTCTTGATTTCCACTCAGGTCATGATCTCAGAATCGTGAGATCAAGCCCCACATGAGGCTCTGTGCTCATCGGGGAGTCTGCTTGAGATTCTCTCTCCCTCTGCCCCTCCCCCCACTATGGCTTGTGAGCTCTCTCCCTCTCTCTCTAAAATAAATAAATCTTAAATTTAAAAAAATGACTTTTTAAAAAAAGATTTTATTTGTCAGAGAGAGAGCACGCACAAGCAGGGGGAGTGACAGGCAGAGGGAGAAGCAGGCTCTCCACTGAGCAAGAAGCCCGATATGGGACTTGATCCCAGGACCCTGGGATCATGACCTGAGCTGAAGGCAGATGCTTAACCGACTGAGCCACCCAGGTGTCCCGAAAAAAATGACTATTAAAAAGACAAAACACATCCAAAAAGTTTAAAAAGCAAAGGAGTAGAAGGGTCTACAACTCACAATTTGAAAGCCAATTATTTTTGGGAATTGTTTGTCCTATGACATGATATACAGTTATCCTAACTCATAACCAGGAAAGGCCCAAAAAGGCATCATGTAATTTCTTTTCTCCAAGAAGCCTGGGCACAGTCCAGAGTACATACTTAATATGCTGGTTAGTCTCAGAAAAAGTAGCCTATTCCAGAAAAAACATCTAGTTCTTTTGGAGTCCAGCTGATTTAAGATCACCCCGCTCCCTGCTTATTCTTACTCGTGTTCTATAAAAAGGGTCCCATGCTTGCTGTCACCCATCTCTTACCACCATCCCCTTCATTCCTTGTTACCCCTTCAGACTCCCAGGAAAATGTCTCTCTTGCCAAGATCACTGCAATACTCCCTGCTGGCCCCCAAACTCGGGCCTGAGCTTTCAACTCCAAGCTGCCAACTACTGCCAGACTAGTATTTCTAATACACCATCTTCATCATGGGCACAGGCAAAACTCAGAGAAGAGAAATAAGCACTGGGCAGGAGGGAGACCTTGGGCAAACAATTTCATCTTTCTGGATCTGTTCTCTCATCTTCTGCTCTGTAGTTCTCATGGCTTACAAGTCTACAGGACTAACTACTGTCACAAGGCCATATTTTTCTAATGGCCTCTTTTGGGACTTTATAAGCAGATTCCAGCCTATCTATCAGACCTTATTTCCTACTACCCATCACTCACTGCCAGTCATTGGACACTCATCCTTTGGAAGTCCCTATGGCTCACCCCTTCAGCTACAATCTTTGAGATCAATGATTTTTTGTTGTTGTTCATTCCTAATTACTTCCTTCAGTCACCTCATTCCTTACTTAATGCCTGTTCACTTACTCCCTTTTAAGTATACTAAGGATACAGTAAAGCTAAATCCCCTAAAAGGATATTATGGTTTTGGGGATGCCATCCAAATTCTCAGTCAGGCACACCATAAATTTAAAAATCATAAGGAAGGGCTATCACCCCTCCCCCACAAAAAAAGCCAAATAATGATCTGCCTGGAGATGACGCTTGAATTCAAGCAAAAACAACTACTCAAAATGGAATTACTCAAGTGTTAGAGACATGTATCAGACGTAAAAAAAAAAAAGGTAAAAGGCTACCAGAACAAGTTTCACAAAATATTTCTTTGAAAATGGTATCAGAATATTATGCTACTTTGTCTCCCTTTCTTTTCTGATCCTCCCCTCTGCAGCCACTACCACCATGCCTCAAGAATTACTTACCTTTTATCAAATAAGGATCCAACATCTGTGCCTGTTCAAACTTGAGGACAGAGTTTTTATTGTCTCCAGCTCTGAAGTACAGATCTGCTAAGCTTCCCAGCAGGTCCACGTTATCTCGCAATAAGGACTTTTTCTCTAGTGAACTTCAAAATATTAAACATTGACCCTTAAGATTTATGAATTCTCTTAGTTTCTGAATCTGGGTGACAGGCATATAAGCACTATTTTCTTTTGCATATATACGACATTTTTCATAATAAGCTTTTCAAACAAACCATATACACTAAGATTTTATTCCGAGCTTATGATTTAAAGAAAGTTATACACGATAATAAAGTCAATATACAGAATGAAGCAGAATTCTCTCTCATTACTGAGAACTTTCTGGTTGCAGGTTTTCAGAGGACAACATGGTGCTAAAGGTAATGTCATTCACAAGTGACTTTGCGTAACACAAAACCCAGTCTCTTATCCTTGGACTTCAATTGACTAAAAGAAAATCCCAGTCCTAAAGAGGCAACCCAAGTCAGATGCTGCAATCTATGCTTCTAGGACATCCAGAAAGATGTTCTTCCAGGTTCCAGCATGACAACTAATGCAGCCGGCTGTGCAAGGGTTACCACTTTTGCAAATACAGAGCTGAACTCGGTCAAAGTTTACATTTAACAGGTCCTCACAGCAGACATTATTATCCTTAGGACCATTAAGTACATTAAGAGACTAAAGCAAGCTGGAGGACAACAGGCTGCAACACCAAGAAATAAGCATCTCATATTTCTATTTTACACCAGACCTCCATAAAGGAAAGGGCCTCAAGAACACTGAATTAACTTTGTGGCTCTCACCAGATGGTATTGATTGCTCTCGAGTTGTCACCAGTATGCACAAAAGCATATGCTTTGATCCACACAGAAAGCCAATCCAAGTTAGGCACAGTCTGGATCACGTTCATTGTCATCGATGCCACCTCTGCGCCTTTTACAGAAAGGGAAAGCAAACCTAATCCAACAGAAAACAGGAGAAATAAGGTGAAGCATAGCATCCCTCTTCCACAATGCAAGAAGCATTAGGCTACTCTTTCTGTTGGCAACAAGGTAACCCTTTCCCTATTCTCAGCAAGATGCAGATGACAAAACAACCATAATTTAATGTTTCCTGATCTGTGAAAAATACATGACAACAGTAATCTACCGAATCACTCTCTGGAAGTTAGGCATGGGCAAATTTTTTTTTTTTTTTTTTAATTTACCTTTTTAGTAAATCTCTACATTCAACATGGGGCTTGAACTCATGCCCTGAGATCAAGAGTCATAAGCTCTTCCAACTGAGCCAGCCAGGTGCCCTGGCATGTACAGATTCTAATGTACAGCTAAGAATGAGAACTACCATCTCAGAGAGTAAACATCCATAGAAATAGGCTGAGAATGATCTGTACCTAGTATGGCATCGAGGGCTAACGGGCACTGCCTCAGCACTTCCTTATAGCTGGTGACTGAAGGGCGTTCCTGACCAGCCTTCTTGTACAGGTTCGCCAGCATCATGTTTATCTGTAATAAACAAAAACAAAAGACAGTAAGATAAGCGCATATTGCAAAGAAAATATCTCACCACCAATTAAGTCCTCATTTTTTATTATCAGCTACTATTCTACTTTTTCCTGGAAAATCTACCCACAGCCCTGTGGAAATAAATGAAGACCAATCCCATTCTTCAAACCAAAGAGGAAATTACTACTTTCGCTCTTCCTACGTCCTCCCATTTCTAAGAGGAAAGTCAAATTCCTCTCACTTACCCAACCAAAAGGTCCCGTTCTATCTGGACCAAAGATGCTGCCTCTGGAAATGGGAGTAATATTTATTTGAGAAATGTTACAGAATTCTAATTATCTTGATTCTTTCTTGATCTTAAGACAGAAGATGAACTACCCTAGAAGTGCTCAAGTTTACATATTTTAAATGCAATTAATATCAAGACATAAGAAAATGAGGAATTCTTAACATAGCTTGTTAAGAAAGAGCAGATGAATTTTCCCCAAAAAGAAAATGACAGATACAGAATTAAATACCTGGATTCTCTCTGACAATTATTCTGACAGCTAGACTCTAGCCTTTCTAACACTGAAAGCATGGACCCACAGGTACTATCTGACTCATCAAAGTGATGCTACAAAAATCAAACTCTAACTCACCTCTGGAGGTACAATGGTCCAGAGATTAGCTACATCATTTAAATCCAGTAAATGCATTTTTAGCACAATTCAAATTTGTAACTCAGTAGAGCTCTTTTAAAATAACCCTTTCTAAAAACACAAGGAAAATTTGAGAAAACCTAAAAGTTCCAAAGAACGTAGAAGTTACAAGGAAAAGTAAATGATCTTCTTAATAGCACAGAGAGAAAAAAAAGAACATTCCAATTTAAAATTAATAAATCTTAAACATAGCAGTGTTTGCCAGATCATTAACCTACGGAAGCAGTCAACATGAGGATATACAAAAAAAGCCAATCCCCAATCTCTTCGGTTATTTGTAGCCTGATACGCCAGATATTTACTCAAAAGAGGGCTCTGAAGATGAAGAACATCTGTTCCAATTATGACTTACAGTATATAAAACAATCTAGTATGGCATTAATCCATACTGATGATTCAAATAATGAAATAATGAAATACTAGAAATAAAACTTTATTTGGCCTCAGCTTTTCCGTTTTAGGCTATGTTGAAAATGCAAAAGAAAATACTTAAAGGAAAACTCCAGTATTAGTGTCAATACTTGAAAAGAATAAAAGGTTAAATTTAAGATCCTTTCTTGACTGCTTGTGATTAACAAACTATGACCTAGAGACCATCTGTCTCAACAAATATTAAAATTCCCTTTAAACTACCTGTCACTTCAAAAGCATGAGTTTTGAGTACTACCTATGAGAAAGTCAATTCTCTTTAGAACAGATCCTTACTTGGGAACATCACAAAGCCATATTCTACCAGTTAGAAACATAAGCAGTCATCTTTTTCTTAAAACTGAGTGAGAAATTTTATGTTGATATGTTTACTCTTAAAAGGTGAAGATTTACCAAGATATAATAATCTCACACTGGAATTTTCCTTTAAAATGTGAAGAAATGTGTGGTGGTGTTTACCATACATTAACAGACGTTCATTTAGACGTATTTTGACTCACTTCCTTGTCCTTTACACAGACTGAGAAGCCAGTTAACTCCCTAACGGACAAGAAAGAAAAACTGTAAATATTATAGGTTTATGTTTGAGGCACACATCTTTGTTTGTTCCTGGCTACAACAGCTCTACAGAATGAAGGATATGTACTCCTAACAACTGTGGACTCCTCCAGTCCCTCTTAAAATGATGGCTTTAAACACCAAAGTGTTGGATACCACAAACTGAGCTTATCTGCCATTACTCATTTTCAAAAAATGTCCCCACCCTCCAGTCATTGAGGAAATTGTGGCATATTTCCAATAAGATAAGGAAAAGGCATCATTCAAGTTTATAATCAAAATGGCATCTTCCAAAAGGAAGACACTCTTCACAAATGTAAAAAAATTATACTTGGGATAAGTCTTTCATAGTGTATCAGAAAACAATTTAGTATAAAGCATGCAACCTTATTATGAGACAGGTTAGTCTATAATATGCTTCCAAATGTTCTTAATAGCATAAAATAAACTAAGGAAATAGCTTAGTTTTTTAACATATTCAGAAAATAGTAAGTAAATCCTCAATATAAGGAGATGCTTAAACACATTCTCATCAAGTTTTGGTTACTTTTAAAACTCAGCAACACTTAGGTGAAAAAACACTAAATATACCACTGCTTAGATTCCTTTTCTTTTAAGGGCAGGAGGATGTACACAGACATCTTACATATAAAATTCCTCATTGTTAAGCACAAGTTGCACCAAATGGTTCTTCAATGAAGTGAGGAAGGCAGTTGACATGAGAGTATATGTTAGAATATTAACTACTGATGTGAATTCAATACTAAGAGCAAGGATTCTCATTGTTCTTCTAAGACTCAAAACAAACTGTAATCAAAGATATCCAATATAATACTCCTTACAGAATAGTATTTTGAAAAGTATTCTTTCACATATGAACTTATTTATTTTTCCAAAGGTCAGCAGAGAAAAGTATTATTAACCTCATTTTATAAATTAAAAAAAAGTAAAGTTCAGATTGGTAACTTGCTCAAGTTCACACTATACAGTACACAGCTTGTATGCCCTAAACTCAGACAAGATACCAGATCTCTTGATTTCAGTTGAAGGTGTTCTATTGATAATATGTTGCCAAATCAAACACAAATATATATCCCACATACAAATAAGTACATAAAGATCTTGTAATCTTGGATTTTTAAAACAAAGGGATTAATAAGCTCATTCACATTATCAAATGGGGGCACCTACAGCATGCAAAACATGAGTTCTAAAAAAAGTACCATTGCCACCTGGAAGCATTTGCAAATTATTATTTCCTATGGTAAGAAATACCAAAGAATGAGCACTAGTAGTATTCTCCAGCTATCATTTTCATCAGCTGAATTTTCAGGGTTTCATAGGAAAGTAATTCTTCTATCTCTCTGAACCTCATCCACTCCATTAACAGGGGAACAAAGTGAGTCAAGAGTAAAATGTTCAGATGGACTCCCTAAAGCATGGAGAAAACATGGAGGAAGTGGGTTGGAAGGACCGGGTAGATGAATATTATGTAACAAATTGTTAATTCAACTTACTTTGGGAGTCCTTTGTCTTGAAGGGATCCCATCAAGTATAGCAATGGCATCTTTATCTTGTTTTAGCATTGTATAACATTCAGCCATTTTGTATTTCACTTCAATTTCAGATGGAAGACACTAAGAGGCAATGAAGACATTTCTTCAAAATACTACTTCAAAATATGGCAGGTCTTTAAAATGCTATACATAGAGTTACCATATGAGCCCTCAATTCTGCTCCCGCACATACAGCCAAGAGAACTGAAAATCTATGTCCGCACAAAAACCTACACACAAATGTTGGGGTGCCTGGGTGGCTCAGTTAAGCGTCCGACTCTTGATTTCAGCTCAGGTCATGGAGCCTACTTAAAAACAAAACAAAAGGGGCGCCTGGGTGGCTCAGTCGTTAAGCATCTGCCTTCAGCTCAGGTCATGGTCCCAGGGTCCTGGGATCAAGCCCCGCATTGGGCTCCCTGCTCAGCGGGAGGCCTGCCTCTCCCTCTCCCACTCCCCCTGCTTGTGTTTCCTCTCTCGTTGTGTCTATCAATTAAATAAATAAAATCTTTAAAAAAAAACCTGCACACAAATGTCCATACCAACATTATTGATAGACAAAAAGTGGAAGTAATGTCCGTCAACTAATGAATACATAAAATATCGCATATCCATACAATGGAATTTTTTTTTTAAGATTTATTTATTTGCCAGAGCAAGAGAGTGAGCACGAATGGAGGGGAGGGGGCAGAGGGAAAGGAAGAAGCAGACTCTCCACTGAGTAGGGAGTCCGACTCGAGGCTTGATCCCAGGACCCTGAGATCATGACCTGAGCCAAAGGCAGATGCATAACTGACTGAGCCACCCAGGCACTCCCATACAGTGGAATATTACTTGGCAATAAAAAGGAAAGAACAAAGAACTGACTCATGCTATGACATGGATCAAACTTGAAAAAATTATGCTAAAGTAAAAGAAGCCAGACACAAAAGGTCACATATTTTATGATTCCATTCATATGAAATGTCCAGAACATGCAAATCCATAGACAGAGGGGTTAGTGATTCCCAGAGGCTGAGGAGGTAACAGGCATGGGAATTTTCTAGGGTGATAAAAATGTTCTGGAATTAAACAGTGGTGATAGTTGCGCAATTTTGTGAACATACTAAAACCTACTGTTTAATTATAGAGAACTGATAGTTACCAGAGGGGAGGGAGGTGAGGGGGTGGGTTAAGTAGGTGATGAGCATTAAGGAATGCACTAGTCGTGATGAGCACAGGGTGATGTATGCAAGTGTTGAATTACTATATTGTATACCTGAAACTAATATGACACTGTAATGATTACTAACTGGAATTAAAACAAAAACTTTTTTTTAATGTGAGGTCAAAAAAATTCCTTAAAAATTAAATGTATTTAATTAACATGAAGGGTTTAGCATGGTGCTTGGCATACTGAATACTCAAAAAGTTAGCTACTTCTATGAATGACCCTATGTGGATAATATACATGACTTCCATTCAGTGCCAGAAAACAGAAAATCCTGGGGTGCCTCGCTGGCTCAGTCAGTGGAACATACAACTCTTGATCTTGGGGTTGTGAGTTTGAGCCCCACACTGGGTATATAGATTACTTAAAAAAAATAATAAAATAAAATAGGGGCACCTGGGTGGCTCAGTCAGCTAAGCATCTGACTCTTGATTTCGGCTCAGGTCATGACCTCAGGGTCCTGGGAGAGAGCCCGGCACCAGGCTTGCTGCTCAGCAGGGAGTCTGCTTGTCTCCCTCTGATTCTTTCTCTCTCTCAAATAAATAAATCTTAAAAATAAAATAAACAAAAATAAAAGAAAACAAAGAAAATCCTGGCAATCAACTCTTTAATAACAAAAACCAAAGGTTTTACATAAGAGACACCAAGATGAAAATCAAGAGGCTTTAAAAATAGAGCAACTAATTTGTCTTTTTACAAAATGTGGAAAAATACAAAGTAGAAAAAACATGACTTATAATTTCACTCCCAGCTCATTCTACTGACATTTCTTCTACTGTATGCACGTATGTATTTATTAATGCAAGGTAAAAGTTTCCCTCTCCCTAAAGCTTTCCACCATTAAATTGCTTTCCTTCAAACACACAAAATCTTTCATGCATATTACCGGTGTGTGTGTGTGTGTGTGTACACATATATATTAGGCATATACCAGGATATATTTATATCTCTATAAACGATCCCCTTTAAACAGAAAGCACTGAAACGTTTCTTCAAACTGTATTTTCCTTATTAATATACATAGTTCTTTCCAAATCAGCATGTGCACCTCTATCTCATTTTTCATTTAAGTAACAGTTCCACCACATCCCATCTTATGGTTATGCTCTAATTTAACTAGACCTTACTGATGAAAACTTTTGCTTCTAGTTTCTTACCATTAAAATTGCTGCAATAAGCAGCCTTGGTTATATGATATACCCTGTAAACCTTCTGCGAGTCTATTAGGGTTAATTTCTAGCAACTGGACAACTGTCAAATCAGAGGACTCTGAAATTACAGTTTTCCCCTTCATTTATTTAATTATCAAGCTACTGAAACTGCAGAAGTTCTTAGAATATTTCCCATAAATTTCCCTAGGTACTCACAATCCTAATAATTGAGTTACATTTTAAAATTTGTACTTTAATTAAAATTATAAAAACTTTAGATTTTGAATTGTTTGTATAAAAGGGAGAAACAATGCAGAACTTCAGTGAACCCATATAATTCATGTTTAACTCCATATTTAGATTCATCCAGAATGAATTTTGCATTCTTGCTCTGATTTTTCATCTTTGTTTCTCCAGTCAGCTCCCCTTTAAAATTACTTATTTTTTCCATTTTCTACATCTAATCAGCAGTCTTGTAAATTCTTTGTCTCTCTCACTCTCAAAAAAAAGAAAAAAATCACACCTCCATCTCCATTTACCTGACTTTGTGGAGTAGATGCAGAATTACCAGTTGAAGGTCTCACTTTTGAAGTTTTACTTAGGGCTTTCTTCTGCTGTAACGCCATGGTATACTTACTCACAGCATTCCGATATTCTTTATCATGAAAGAGAGAATCTGCATGATACACCAAAAGCTGGTACTTCTGAGATGGAGAGAATAACTCACTAGAAAACAAAGAAAATATACCCCCTACATGGGTTATTTTGAAATGTTAGACAGACACCCTCCTTAGTGTCCACCCACATAAGTCTAGCATAAAGCCTTGTGTAATGACAGCTTACAAAAGTCATTGTACCCTAAGTGCTAGTCCCTAAAATGAGAGGCATGAGTTGTACTCTATGCTAATATGGTCAACACATACAGGCAACTGCTTTAAATTAGTTTTAATATGCTTTTCTCATTTACTATAAAAGTAATGATACCTCTAAATCAAATTCAGTAATACATAGATATACAAAGAGAAATGTTATACATCTTCTTCCCTTCTTTAGCCCAAACCCTCTTTATTTTTTTTTAAAGAGAGAGAGAGTGCAAGAGTGTGCGCAAGTGGAGTGGGTGGGGAGAAAGAGAGGGAGAGAATCTTAAGCAGGTTCCATGCTCAGCATGGAGACCAGTGCAGGGCTCAATCTCACCACCATGAGATCATGACCTGAGCTGAAATCCACAGTTGGACACTTAACCAACTGAGCCACCCAGGTGCCCCCCAAAGCCCTCTTAATTTAATAGTTCGATATATATATATCCATACTTTCTTATATTAGTATCAATTTTTAGCATAATATAGACAAAGGAGAGAAGTCACAATGATTTAACTTATGCTATCAAAGAAGGGCTGAAGAACCTGGAAAAGTGAGACCTCACCACTTTGAAACATTTTTAGGAAAGTGCTGAAAAAAAGAGGTTTCAAAGGAACTGAAAATTCTTCAAATACTGAAGATGGGAATATAAAAAGCTGAAGAATGGGAATAGAATAGGACAAGCCAATGAGATAAAGTGGGATAGAAAGAGGATTAGCCTTATTTGATGACAGGTTTTTTTTAATTTTACATACAAATTTTATTTTTTTTAATTTTTTAAAGATTTCTTATTTATTTATTTGAGAGAGAGAGCACAGAGGGAGAGTGAGAGGGAGAAGCAGACTCCCAGCTGAGCAGGGAGCCCAACATGGGGCCCAATCCCAGGACCAGGATCATGACCCAAACTGAAGGCAGATGCCCAACCGAGCCACCCAGGCGCCTCAAAAGTAAACGTTATGAACACTAAAAGAATTTTTACCTCCTTGAATCTCAGGGGTTTGAGGACAGAGTAAAACATTTCAAAACTTTTTCATTAATGTTGAACATTGCTCACAAGCATTATAACTGCCTCCAAGCTGGCCACCATTCTTAATGGGAAACATATTTTTAATCTCCAATTCCACTCCCCCCTCATTGCCCTGACTCCTGCCAAATTAAGAGGAATTTACACGTTTTTCTTTGACAGGTAAAAGCTATAGCCACTTAAAATGAAAGAACAGTCACAGTCAACTCTGTAAACAGTTGATTTGTCAACAAATGAAGGATACTCAAGAATAGGTACCAGAGATTAGTGGTTGCCAGGGGCTGGAGGAAGTGGGATTAGGGGTGCTTACTAACAGATATGGGGTTTCTTTTGGGGATAATGAACATGTTTGGAATAGATATGGTGATGGTTGTACAACTGTGAATATACTCAAAACCACAGAAATGTATTCTTTAAAAGGATGAATCTAATGGTATGTCAATTTTTTAAAAAAGATTTTATTTATTTATTTGACAGAGAGAGACACAGCGAGAGAGGGAACACAAGCAGGGGGAGTGGGAGAGGAAGAAGCAGGCTTCCCGCTGAGCAGGGAGCCCGATGCCAGGCTCGATCCCAGGACCGTGGGATCATGACCCGAGCCAAAGGCAGACACTTAACAACTGAGCCACCCAGGTGTCCCTGGTATGTCAATTTTATCTTAATTTCTTTTAATCTTAAAAAAAAAACAAGGACAGCTAGGCTGAACACTGGATATAAAATTATAAAGGAAATTCAAGGACTAAAGGTATAGTCCAGATACTTAAGATCTCTTCCAACTCTGAGATTCTACATATTTACTGAGAAATAAGATTTGACAGAAAATACTGCTACACTCAGAGAATGCATTCAGACATTTATATATTGTAACACATGCCTACTTATGCACTCATAAATTACCTTTGGAATGATACAGGAGACACTGTTACTGGTTGTTGCCTGGAGAATGGAAATGGTGGGGTAAGGTTCAAGATCAGGGACAGACACTTATCTGCATACCGCTTCTGTACTATTTGAATTTTTCACACTGTGTATAGTGCCAAATCACTAAGAACATTTAATAATACATGGTAAAGGTCAGAATTTAAACTGACCTCCCGGAAGCTAGGAAACTGCCAGTTTAACCTAATAGAAAGAAACATGGGCTAAGCCAAGTCAGAGGATTAAACTTCTTCTATCCTGTAACATCTTCAAGAACCAAGAGTAATGACTAACTGGTGCACAAATTCCCAATGATGGAAAGTGTTCCTTGACCAATCACTCAAAAGCTCCAGAATAAACACAGAAGGCTGAAAGAGACCAGGGCTCCTCACTGTCAACACTAAGTGGACGGTGGTGAAATGATGGGTCTCATGTAGCAAGGTCCAGAAGCACACTAATGGAAATAAAATATCAGCAGCTGCAGTACAGACACTTAAGGGTCTTTTCCTTTCTGACCTAGACAGCTTCTAGAGCAGGCCAAATGCAAATGGGTCCATCCTGAGTAGAAAATTCAATTATGCCACTTAGAAGTAGCAGACTGTGGTGGGTCAGTCCAAAGTTTTCAGAATCAGAAGGACCAAAGCCCAGACATCATGGCTCCTCCACTTACTAAATGTGTGAATTTGGACAGTTTTACCTCCCTAAGGTACGTACGTCCTTAGCACATTTAATAAACATGTGAGTGCTCATTGCACAAAGGCACTGTGCTGACTTCCTTGGGTGTTAAGAGTGATGCAGAACACAGATCCTAAAAAAGTTCTCGTCAGCCTAAGTGGCTAAATTGGTTGGGCATCAGACTCTGGATTTCCGCCCTGGTCACGATCTCGGGGCTGTGAGATCAGCCGAGTTGGAGTCTGCACTCAGTGCGGGGCCCGCCTGTTCTTCTCCCTTCGTTCCTCCCCCCAGTCACTCTCTCTCTCTCTCAAGTAAATAAACGAAAATAAAACCTTTAAAAGTTCTCAACGCAAGAAAAAAACCATGTGGTGGTGGATGTTAACTAGACTTATTGCGGTCACTTCACAATATATTGATACAATTAACAAGTCATTATGTTGCACACCTGAAATATGTCAATTATATCTCAATTTAAAAAGAGTGATGCAGAATACAGAACAGGGCAAAGGGATGAACAGTGAGGGTTAGGGGCAATTCTGACAGTTACAGAAGCTGTTCCCTAGAAGAGGTTATCTGAGCTGAAACCTGACTGAGGATACAGTTCACTGACGTGGACTCCAAGCCAAACAGCAAACGCAAAGCCCTTACATAGAACGAGCCTGGGGGCTTCAAGTAACAGAAGGAACTGCCTGCAAGTACAGTGAGCCGGGGGCATGAAATGAGGTCAGGGAGAAAAATGTTTGGCCTCCGAGGCCCTGGGAAGGAATTTAAGTACAATGGAGGAGGGGCGCCTGGGTGGCTCAGTCGTTAAGCCTCTGCCCTCGGCTCAGGTCATGATCCCAGGGTCCTGGGATCGAGCCCCGCATCGGGCTCCCTGCTTGGCGGGACTTCTCCCTCTCCCGCTCCCCCGGCTTGCGTTCCCTCTCTCCCTGTGTCTCTCTCTGTCAAATAAATGAACACAATCTTAAAAAAAAAAAAAAAAAAAGTACAATGGAGGAATGTAAGCAGGGGAGCAACGCGCACTCAAGGCTGGAAACAGCCCTGTGCTGCATCCGTCATTGGACTCAAACAAGAAAGGGGCACTGCGTGTCCTTAAAAGGGCGCCACTCCCACCCATCTAAGGGGTCTCCCGTTTTCAGGGGTTTATGGAGGCCGGAACGTGGATCCTTCTGACACACTCAAGGGGGAAAAATCAATCTCAGAAGGGGACGAAGGTATAAGACCGGGTTGGACCCCTTGGAGCTGCGGCGAGCGATAAAACGTTCTTCGGGAAAGAGCCAGGAAAAGAGGAGTCGGCCCAGCGAAGTGACAGTCGCTATGCCCGGCGACAGGTGCCTCAGGGAACCCTCCGCTCACAACTTTCGGGAAACCCTAGCCAGGCTCGCCCTCAAGGCCTCCGCCTTCCAGTTCTCGAAGCCGCCGCTCGCCACCTCTCCCTCAGGGAGCTCATCCCAGCGTCTGGTACAGCGCAGAGACCGAGTCAACTCAACTTGCGTTCCTAGATCCGCTCCGGCCGACGATGCCGTCGCTGACCCCGAAGCCTCAGCTGAGGCCCGCGGACGCTCTTTCCCGCCAGTTCCCAGGCCCCCTCAGCCCCCGCTCCCAAACCGGCGCCGCTTTCTCCTCAGCCCCAGGCCGCTCCCCGCCTCAACTCACGGGTTGTTATTACTCATTGTAAGTAACAGGCTGCTGAGGAGCCGCACGTTAGAGTGCAGCCCCGCGGCCGCCATGTCTCGCACGTGGTCTATCACATTCATCCTGCCCGGCAAGGCCGCGGGTAGCGGCGGCAGCAGCGCGAAAAGCCGGTAGAAGCTCCTTAGGGAAGACTCCAAAATGGCGGCTTCACCGGGGTCCATGAGGTCCACAAGCGGCACCGCCCCCGGGAAGATAGGCAACTACTGAAGTGCCTGAGGGAAAAAAAAAAACTCCGTTCTTTCCCCCAGGCACTCTATGAAGTGGGATGATTTGGTTTTGTTTTCTTTTGTTTTGTTTTAGCAAAAGTTATGTCACTCTATGCTGCAAACTTTATTGAGGGCTTACAATGGGGCTGGGGACAAAAGGCACTTCAGTATGAATACATGCTCAATTGAAATAAGATGACTCGGAGAGAAATTTCTATCTCAAAAATTAATAAAAACGTATGGTCACTTACCATAAATAAGTTAATATAGTAGAGTTGGGGGAATCTCCAACAGCTGGGGTTAAATATTTTAATCAGGCGCTAGGGGCAGTCCTAACTGCTTTTACAGTCGGGCTTGCGCACTAGGCTGAAGGCACCACGCCCCCTTCTCTCAGGTATTGTGTGTTCCTGCAGAAATCAAGCTTCACCCTTTGGATAGCATCCTTGAGGGCAAAAGGGCGTATTTTTACCCTTTAAAATGACTCACCAGCTCAGAGTGAATAAAGGCTGGGTTGAGTTTTAGCCATCCTAATATCTGTGTAGTGGTAACTTATTTTAATTTGCAATTCCCTAATGACATATGATGTTGAGCATCGTATTTGCTATCTGTAGATCTTCTTTGGTGAGATATCTATTCAAATCTTTAGCCAATATTTTAATTTGGGCTGTTCTTTTTTTTTCTATTTTAAAAAAGTTTTATTTAAGTAATCTTTACACCTTACGTGGGGCTCAAACTCACAACCCCGAGATCCAGTCGCATGGTCTTCTAAGTCAGCCAGGCGCCCCTGGGTTGTTCGTTTTCTTATCTTTGAGTTTTAAGGGTTCTTTGTATATCTTGGATAACAGTCCTTTATCAGATACATGTTTTATAAATATTTTCTCCCAGTCTGTGATTTGTCTTCTCATTCTCTTGACCACCCCATCTCCATTCAGAAAAAAGTACTTTCAGTAATAATCCTGAAATGAACTGACTAGTAATGGCCAGAAAATAAACTGTGAAAATATTATCTTATTAAACTTTAAACTTCATCTAAATATGATGCTAGGTTGTGGTCCATTGAAAAAAACAATAAAGATGCCAGTAAATTTTTTAATTAAAAATAAAACCAGTATTACAGTACAAAGGGTAAGAGATTAATACTTTTTAAATTACAAAAATGTATCTTAAGAACTTTTATCCTACATATTGGATTGGTAAAGGAATGAATGATACAGTTTCTGCAAATTTGTCAATGGCTGTCAAAACTGATCATCTTTGCATATTTGTGTTCCATAAGCATATAATCAGATTTGTCAATTGCTGGAGCACAACCATGAAAAGACATGGAGGAAATATAAGTTCATACTATTATGTGGAAGAAGCCAATCTGAAAAGACTACATACTATGATTCCAACTACATGACATTCTGGAAAAGATGAGACTGGGGAAAAGATCATTGGTTGCCAGGGTTTGGGAGGTTGGGAGGAATAGGTGGAGCACAGGGGATTTTTTAAGGCGGTGAAACTTCTATATGATACTGTAATGGCAGATATGTCATTAAACATTTGTCAAAACTCAGAATGTACAACAGTCAGAGAAATCTAACAGTATGCTATGGACTTTGGGTGATAGTGATGTGTCAGTGTAGGTACATCAGTTGTAACAACGTCCCATGCTGGTGTGGGATGTTGATAGTGTGGGAGGCTGTGCATGTGGAGGATAGAAGGTATATGAGAACTCTCTGTATATCACACTCAATTTTGCTCTGAAACTAAAACTGCTCTAAAAAATAAAGTTTACCCAAAAAAGAAGAAAGAAGTGGAGAGGATGTAAAAATTGACCTGTTGTGGGTGTCAGACATGCTAGATACACCACTGTACCTAACACACTTAGAATAATGGCTAGCACACAGTTGCTGTTATACTGTTTTCTACCTTTGATATATTTCGTAATTAAAACCACATCTAGGGGCGCCTGGGTGGCTCAGTCGATTAAGCGTCTGCCTTCGGCTCAGTCATGATACTAGGGTCCTTTGATCAAGTACCACATCAGGCTCCCTGCTCCGCAGGAAGCCTGCTTCTCCATCTGCCTGCCACTCCCCCTGCTTGTGCTCTCACTCTGTCAAATAAATAAAATCTTTAAAAACAAAACCAAACATAACTTGCTTCAGCACACGGTTAACCCTGGGGCATCCTGCCATTAAGTGGTGAGAGAGAAGAGGAAAAACCAGCAAAAGAGACTGAGAAAGAACAGCCGATGAGGTGGAAAGGAAAGTAAGACAGTGGTGTTCTGGAATCCAAACAAAGAATATGGTTCCAAGAAGGTGGGAATAATCAGTTGTGTGTATACATCAAGGGCTAGTGAGAGGTTAAGTAAGATGTTGAGAAATGGCCATCGGGTTAACAGCATGGAGGTCACTGATGTCCTTGAGAGCATTTTCAGTAGGGGAGTGGTCAAGAAGGGATGGGAGGAGAAAAAGGTGAGAGTACAGATAGAGCTTTCCTTTGCTGCAGAGCAATGGTTCTCAAGTGGGGAGGATTTTGCCTCTAGGGTACAATTTGGTAATGTCTGCAGACCTTTTTTGGGGGGGTGCAACTGGCATCTGGGGGTAGAAACCAGGAATGTTGCTAAACATCCTGAAATGCACAGGACAGACCCCCACAATAAAGTGGAGCAGAAATTTAAGTATCAAGTCCAAAATGTCAAAGTCGAGGTTGAGGAAACCGTTGTTGTAAAGGGAAGGAGCAAATACGTGGTAGCGGATGCGAAAAGTAGAATAAAGAGAGGATTTTAAGAAAGGAGAACTAACTTGTTAATATATTGATAGGAATGAAGCAGAACGTATCACTGGCTAAACAGCAGGAGAAAAGTTGATAATTTCTGTAAAGAGTGCTAAAACACACCTGTGCAGTTGACAAACTCATAGAAAGAGTGAACAAAGCAAAATATTTATAGAGAAAAAGAAAGAGGTAAAAGAGAATCTTCTTTGGAAATTTTTTTACAATCCTTTTTTTTTTTTTTAAGAGTTTATTTATTTGACAGAGAACCAGCGAGCACAAGCAGGGGGAGCAGCAGAGGGAGAGGGAGAAGCAGGCTCCTCGCTGAAGTGGCAGCCAGATGCTGGGCTCAATCCCAGGACCCCTGGGATCACGACCCGATCAGAAGGCAGACGCTTAACGACTGAGCCACCCAGGCGCATCTACAATCCTTTTATTTTTATTTATTTTTTTTAAAGATTTTATTTATTTATTTGAGAGAGAGAGAGAATGAGAGACAGAAAGCACGAGAGGGAAGAGGGTCAGAGGGAGAAGCAGACTCCCTGCTGAGCAGGAAGCCTGATGTGGGACTCGATCCCAGGACTCCGGGATCATGACCTGAGCCGAAGGCAGTCGCTTAACCAACTGAGCCACCCAGGCGCCCTCTACAATCCTTTTAAAAATCAACCCAAAGTGGGCGCCTGGGTGGCTCAGTTGGTTAGGCGACTGCCTTCGGCTCAGGTCATGATCCCGGAGTCCCAGGATTGAGTCCCACGTTGGGCTCCCTGCTCAGCGGGGAGTCTGCTTCTCCCTCTGACCCTCTTCCCTCTCGTGCTCTCTGTCTCTCATTCTCTCTCTCTCAAGTAAATAAATAAATAAAATCTTTAAAAAAAAAAATAAAAATCAACCCAAAGTAAGATAGATTCATGGTCAAGTTCCATTAACCTAATAAAAGTCAGATCATACTGGGGCACCTGGGTGGTGCAGTTGATTGAGCGTCCAACTCTTGGCTTCGGCTTGATGATCTTGGGGTTGTGGGATCGGCCCACATCAAGCTCCACACTCAGTGAGGAGTCTGCTTGGGATCCTCTCTCCCTCTCCCTCTTTGCTCCCCCCCACTTATGTGCATGCTCTCTCTCTCAACTAACTAAATAAATCTTTTTATTTTATTTATTTTTTTTAAAGATTTTATTTATTTATTTGACAGAGAGAGAGACAGCGAGAGAGGGAACACAAGCAGGGGGAGCGGGAGAGGGAGAAGCAGGCCTCCCACCGAGCAGGGACCCCATGCAGGGCTCAATCCCAGGACCCCGAGATCCTGACCTGAGCTGAAGGCAGTCGCTTAACCAACTGAGCCACCCAGGTGCCCCTAAATAAATCTTTTTTTAAAAGAGTTAGATCATACTGATTTTAATATTATTTAAAGAATGTGTATAATGTTAAACTCACTTAGGACACTCAAGAGATATACCCAAGGGGACCAGGCCCCCTCCTTCTTTTGGAATCATCTTCTAAAATGATAATTTTGGAACTGAAGGGGACTTTAGAAGTCATCCCACTTTTAATCTCCATTTTATTGGTGAGGAAACTGAGGCTCTGGGATGCTAGTTGATGTGAACAGTTACACAGCTGGCCCTGAACTTTTAAGTAAGCCGTTTAGATGCTGAATGATGTGGATACCATAGATACTGTGGAGTGTTGAAACAGATACATTAGAGGGACAATTTATAAATGTAAATGTTCTGCTTCACTTAAGTTCATTTCTAAAATGTTCAGCAGCCTCCTAAGAATGAAAATCTTTCCCAGCTGCATTACACATTTTTCTTAGATCTGTCCTTTGTACAAGGGGAAAAACACAACACTTGCAAATTGCTCTGAGGGAAACATTACTTAACATCCCTTAAGTGTCTCCTGGCAGTGACAGCCTTCCTTTCAAGTGGAAAAGTAACTTCAGGTCAAAGAATTTGGAGGGAATACATAGGGCCATCTTTCAAATGATTTTCCCCCTTTTCAGTAAAAGTGGCTAGCAAGGGAATATTCTGGGGTTCTAAGGTGTCCATTTTATTTATGAAATGGTCAGATAAGTAAGGCTAGAACAACTAACTCATTCAAACACAAATGCAAAATCAAGACAGCTTGCCCTAGTCGTGTTCAACTGCCATAAAATAAATTTTCTGTCAATTTTAATACTAGTAACAACCTCCTCCAAGAAATTCCTCTCTCTGACTCCCATGCTTTATTGATCAACCTTTCATTCTGACTAACCTTAGACTGATTCTCTGCTGATTCCTTCCATCTTCCTGATTCATAACTGCTGATTTGCCTCAGAGATCAGATTCTGGAATTTCCCAATTCCACTAGAAGTCTTTATTTCTATTCCTGATCTTTCACATATATTTGTACTTGCTTGAAACTTGGATTTCACCCAAGCCATCAGCTGCCCTCTCAAACTCAGTGTGCTTGGAATTAAACTCATCTCCCACTTCCCTTCCAAAGGACTTCAAGCCCAAATCCTCAGGACAATCCCAGTTTATGTCCCCTGTCCCAAAAGAATTAACCCTAGCAGGCTCTTTTACACACAAGAGTTTGGATGACACATTATATTGTCACTCAACCTATTTTCATGAAAGGCACTGCTATTTTTCAAGTCAACTAGATTCAAAACCTCAACCTAACCTTTAGCTGCTAAATCCAATGTAGTAGAATCCTCTTTTAGAATGTCCTTCAAGGGTGCCTGGGTGGCTCAGTTGGTTAAGCGACTGCCTTCGGCTCAGGTCATGATCCTGGAGTCCCGGGATCGAGTCCCGCATCAGGTTCCCTGCTTGGCAGGGAGTCCGCTTCTCCCTCTGACCCTCCCCTCTCTCATGTGCTCTCTCTCATTCTCTCTCTCAAATAAATAAATAAAATCTAAAAAAATAAAAAGAATGTCCTTCAAATCTCCCCTTATTCTTGCATTCCCAGTAACACCAACTAAAACCTTACATCGGGACCATTAATAAGGCTTCTTATTCCCTGGTATCTCTCTCTCCCATCTTCCTACCCTCCAATCCATCTAGTATAATGTAATTAACTCAATCTTATAAAAATCCTGATTTTATCTTCTCACCTCTCTGCTTAAAAATTTAAATGTAATAATTCAGTGAATATATATGGTATTTATTATGTGAGAAGCAGTCAGTCTTGGCCCTCAGAAAGCTTCATTCTTTCAATACATATTTGAGTGCCTACTGTATGCACCTCACCTCTGTAGGCATGGAAGCACAGTGATGATAGGCATGGCCCATGACCATGTAAAAAAGCTTCAATAGCAATATAAGACAGCCAGTTAATGGCTTAGAGAGATCTTAAGGGGACATGTGATGAAATGGCAGCAAATGAGTGATTTTTTTAAAAGCACCCTAAGAAACAGGAACTTGAACAGATACCTACACACTGTTCATTACAGCATTATTCAAAATGACAAAAAGGGGCGCCTGGGTGGCTCAGTCGTTAAGCGTCTGCCTTCAGCTCAGGTCATGATCCCAGGGTCCTGGGATCAAGCCCCGCATCAGGCTCCCTGCTCGGCAGGAAGCCTGCTTCTCCCTCTCCCACTCCCCCTGCTTGTGTTCCCTCTCTCTCTCTCTTTCTGTGTCAAATAAATAAATACAATCTTTAAAAAAAATGGCGAAAAGGTAGAGACAACCCACCAACAGATGAGTGGATAAACAAAATGTGGTCCATCCACACAGTGGATTGGATACATAAAAAGCCATAAAAAGAAATTGAGTTCTGATACATGTTACAATATAGATGAACCTCTGAATCATCACACTAAGTAAAAGAACCCAATCACAAAAGGACAAAAATTGTATGATTCCCCTTATATGAAATATCTAGAATAAGCAAATTCAGAGACAGAAAGTAGGTAAGAGGTTACCAGGGGTTGAGAGGAAGGGGAACGGGGAGTTAGTGTTTAACGGGTACAGAGTTTTGGAAATAGCCACGATGGATGCACATTATTAGTGTAATTAATGCCACCAAATTACTCTTAAAATGGCTAAAATGGAAGATTTTATGTTATATATATATAAATTAATGTAATATGGGGCGCCTGGGTGGCTCAGTCGTTAAGCATCTGCCTTCGGCTCAGGTCGTGATCCCAGGGTCCTGGGATCGAGCCCCATGTCGGGCTCCCTGCTCCGCGGGAAGCCTGCTTCTCCCTCTCCCACTCCCCCTGCTTGTGTTCCCTCTCTCGCTGTGTCTCTCTCTGTCAAATAAATACATAAAATCTTAAAAAAAATTAATGTAATATGCTAAAAACCATTGAATTGTATGTTTCACGTGGGTGAATTATATAAAATTTAAATTATATGTCAATAAAACTATTTTTAAAAAAGCACTGAGGAGCACCTGGGTGGTGCAGTCAGTTAAGCGTCCAACTCTCTGGCTTTCCGCTCTGGTTGTGATCTTGGGGTTGTGAGACTGAGCCCTACTCCGGGCTTGGGGCTCTGCACTCATTGCAGCATCGGCTGGGGACCCTCTCTCCTTCTCCCTTTGTCCTCCCCCCACCCCCTGCACGCGTGCTCTCTCTCTCAAATTAAACAAACAAATAAATAAATCTTTTTTAAAAAAAGCACTTGAGAGGGGCTGAGAGTTGAAAAATAAATCAAACTTCTCCCTCAAAAATAAATAAATAAATAAATAAATGCACCTGAGAGGCAAGTGCAGAAACTGTGGAATGGTTTGGAAAAGAAACAAGTGCAGGAAAAGTGATGGTTGCTCAGGCAAATGTTTCTCATGGTAGTAGATAAAAGCAAAATGGTGCCCTGGCATGGAGAATCTGTCCTGTTGTCTTGCTAATAGAATAAAGTTTAAAGGTCTAAGCTCGACTTTGGCTCTCAAAAAGTGAAACATACCTCCTGCTAAGACAGCTGCTTCTCTACTGTATTCTTCGCCCTAAGGTTTCCTTCATGGCAGGCTCGGTCGTGCCATGTAGCTCGGGATACCCTTTTCTCATCAAGCCTGCCCAATTTGGCTCCCTTGTTCTGAGGTCAGTTAAATGCCATCTACATGAAATCTCCAACTGACCTTAGCAATAACAACCTGTCCTTTCTCTGAGCTTCTGTAACCCTAAGCAGTCACGCCAGTCTCTGTGTTTCTTGGTTCTATCTTGTTATACACATTTCTCATCAGATGGTTAAGGTCTTGGAGAGCAGAGTTCATATTTACATTTCTCATATGTACTTCCAGTAGCTGGCACAGAAGAATACAGCGATTCCCCAGTCTTGTTGCCAGAATGCATTACTTAAAAGTTGCAGAGTAGCAGAACAACCACCTTGTAATGGCCAAGAGGGACAGCCCTGGGTTCAAAAAGACTCAGGTTTAATTGCTGATTTTGCCAACTTCCAGGTGTGTGTTTGGTCAAGTCATTTAATTTCTGTACACTTCAGCTTCTTCTCCTGGAAGAGGGGAGAGTACTTGTATCTGCCACAATAGTTCTTGCAAGGGTTAAACAGGATTTTAAAATGTAAAGTGTTTAGCACACTGCCAGATTACCTGTAAGTTGGAGCAGCAGTGTAAAAAGCAAAGAGGAAAATCATGACTGATGATTTATCTCAAAATCAACACAGAACAGATGTAGCCCTAAAATTATACTCTCTTAATGGAATGCTATTCCAAATTTCTATAAACAAAATGAAGGGAGAAACAAACCAAATGGCTTTTGGTATAATGGTATCACATCCCTTTCTGGACATAGCTCTGAACTCATTAAGGTCTTCAGGACTGATAATTTTGGAGAAAAGAAAAATGCGAAATAAAATAATTTTCATAAATCTTGTTCAAGTATTTTCATGTAATCTTTCTACAGATCTGATAATAATTAGTGGCATATTAAAATGATAAATGTAAACAGGATGCTTAAGAAAAAACAAAGTGACTGTCGTCCTTAGCCTGTTTTTGGCTATTAATTTTTTCTAATATTTCATTTTTTATCAATTTTTTTAAAGTAGTCATTTAAGGTAACGCACATGTGACTGAATTATAGTATGTATGACTTGGAAGGGACAAGCCTTTTTGCTTCTTCCCCAAGATAATCACTGTTAACAGTTTGGTGCATGTGCTCCCATAGTTTTTCCTGGAGTACATACAATTAAATCAATAAAGATGGAATCACACTATAATACTGTCCTTTTTTTTTGACTCAGTGAAGTATACTAAGATATCTTCCCATGACAGAAGATAGAATCTTTTATCATTTTTAATGGCTGCGTATTTCATTTTATGGAGGTACCACAATTTATCCAATTCTCTATGAAAAGATGACTCCGTGTGTATGTGTGTGTGTGTGTGTGTGTGCGCGCGTGTGTGTGTGTATGTTTCAGCATTCAACAATGCTTGAAGTTGAGTTGCTGGATCACAAAGAATGAACATTTAAAACTCTGATACAATTTTAAAAAGAAAAAATATAATTATTACAAAATTGCCTTCCCTAAAGAGCCATGCATACCTTGTAACAATCTTTTAATGATGGCATTACCTTTTGATCAAAGCTGTATTTTAAAACTCACTATGCTACCCTTCATGTATAATTTATTCTGGATTCTTTGGAGACTGTTCTCTCAGGTGCATTTAAAAAAAAAAAAACAACCTCCTACTATAATATTGTACCAACGGAAAGTTTTTAGAAGCCAGGTTTTAGCTCTAATTGTCTGCGATTCCCCTGCCGACACTAATGGAACAGGCACCATAGTGAGTGGTTGCTATCAGAAAGGTTCCACAATTAAAAAAAAAACCCAAAACAAACAAAAACTCATCTGTTATAATCTTGATATGAATCACTGTGGTTTTCTTTCTTTCTTTCTGACATGTGTCTGAGTTTGTAACAGAAGTTCAAACCCTAATGCCCAGAATCTGATTGATTTTATTTATTTAATATTTTATTTATTTATTTGAGAGAGAGAGAGTGAGCAAGAGAGAACATGCGCAGGGACAGAGGGAGAGGGAGAAGTAGACTCCCCTGCTGAGCAGGAGAGCCCAACACGGTGCTCAATCCCAGGACCTTGGAATCATGACCTGATTCCTGAAGGCAGATGCTTAACCACTGAGCCATGCAGGTGCCCCTGGAATCTAATTTTAGATAACAATTTTAATTATAAAACAAAAATACAAACCAATAAAAACACTCTTTTGGCTTTAAGACTGTGCTTTCATGCATCTGTGGAGTATGTTTTTATATACCCACAACTCCTGGGTATGTGAAATTGGTACTTAGTCCATAACTCAGATCTTCAGTGAACAAGATGGCTCAAGTACATTTAACTCATACATTACAATTATATAATAACCCATAAAACCAAAATGGAAATACAGTTGATCCTTGAACAACATGGGGGTTAGGGACACTGACCTCCCCCACCCCAGTCAAAAATCTGTGTATGACTTTTGACTCCCAGAAAACTTAACTACTAATAGCCTACTGTGGACTGGAAGCCTTACCGATACCATAAACCATCAATTAAGATGTATTTTGTGTATGTATTTTATACTATATTCTTATAATAAAGTAAGCTAGAGAAAAGAAAATGTTTTAAAGAAAATCATAAGGAAGGGAAAATAACATTTACCATATTGTACTTGTAAAAAATCTGCATGTAAATGGACCCAAGCAGTTCAAACCCATGTTGTTTAAGGGTCAACTCTAGTCCATCAAGTAACACCATCAAGCTCCAGTTTTAATAAAATCTGAAACTTAGTTCTACATCTATATATCCTTCCCTTTGTCCTTAGCACAACACAAATAATCAGGGTAGCAACATGCTTTAAAATTTTTCTTCTTGGGGCGCCTGGGTGGCTCAGTCGTTAAGCGTCTGCCTTCGGCTCAGGTCATGATCCCAGGGTCCTGGGATCGAGCCCCGTGTCAGGCTCCCTGCTCCACGGGAAGCCTGCTTCTCCCTCTCCCACTCCCCCTGCTTGTGTTCCCTCTCTCGCTGTCTCTCTCTGTCAAATAAATAAAATCTTTAAAAAAATAAATAAAATGTTTCTTCTTTCCAGACTCCTTGTAGCTAAACGCAAAGGAGACATAGCACAAGTTGCTGGACAGGATTTCTGGGAAGGATATTTAAGGTGGCGCTCAGCTGGTATGCCCTTCGGTCCTCATGCTCTCCCCACTTCTTCCTGCCCAGCCCAGAGGTGCAGGAGCATCTAGAGATCCTAGACATGTGGCATGTAACGAAGGGTAGAGCAAGGAAATTGGAGGAGCCTGCGTCTCCAATGACATCTTTAAATGGCTGCCCCATTCAGGGACTACTTCCAGAAACAAAAGAAAAATAAGACCCCCAATGCACTGCAAATTGGGTTTTCTGTGCTTGGGGCAAAATATAATCCCAAAGTAGATACAAAAACAACTGCCTCGGGGCGCCTGGGTGGCTCAGTTGGTTAAGCGCCTGCCTTCGGCTCAGGTCATGATCCTGGAGTCCCGGGATCGAGTCCCGCATCGGGCTCCCTGCTCCGCGGGGGGTCTGCTTCTCCCTCTGACCCTCTTCCCTCTCGTGCTCTCTCTCACTCTCTCTCGAATAAAAAAAAAAAAAAAAAAAAAAAAAAAAAAAAAAAACAACTGCCTCTTAAAATAAAAGCCAAACATATATAGGTTTAATAGAGATGGGAGTGCAGTATCTTTGTATCTAAAGGACTCAAGGCACTTTCTGAATTACCTAATTTATAACTTTAACATACCAGGAAATATATGGTCCCGTAAGTATTGGAACAACTCACATAATAGCTGTGAAGACCTCTTAAATGCTAAAAACTGGCCAAACATAAAAGTGAATGTCACATAAGGACAGACAATAGAGTCTAGAAAGAAACCCATACATTTCCAGTCACCTGATTTTTGACAAGGGAGCCAATTCAAAAGAGAAAGGATAGTCTTTTCAACAAATGGTACTGCAAAAGATGGATAGCTGTGTCCAAAAGAATAAAGCTGGACCTCTACCTCACATCATATATAAAAAGGAACTAAAAATGGATCAAAAACCCAAATGTTAAGAGCTAAAAGTAGAAAACACTTAGGAAATCAATACTTAGGTGTCGATTGATGCTTTGGATACACTATGGTTCTTTAGATTTAACACCAAAAGAAATGACCAAAGAAAAAAGAGACAAATGATAATTCACCAAAATTAAAAACCTCTGTGCTGGGGCACCTGGGTGGCTCAGTCAGTTGGGCATCTGCCTTTGGCTCTGATCATGATCTTGGGTTCCTGGGATTGGCCCCGCATCAGGTTCCCTGCTCAGCATGGAGTCTGCTTCTTCTTTTCCCTTTCTCTGTCCCTCCCCTCCATCTGTGCTCTCTCAAATAAATAAATAAAATCTTTAAAAACAAAACAAAACACTGGGGCGCCTGGGTCGTTCAGTTGGATAAGTGTCTGCCTTCGGCCCAGGTCATGATCCCAGGGTCCTGGAATCGAGTCCCACATCGAGCTCCCTGCTCAGCGGAGAGTCTGCTTGTTCCTATCCCTCTGCCCTGCTTGCGCATGCTCTCTCTCAAATAAATAAATAAAATCTTTAAAACAAAACAGAACAAAACAGAAACCTCTGTGCTTCAAAGGACATGTGAAAAAACCCTGTAGAAATGGGGGAAAATTCCTGCAAATCATGTATCTGATAAGGGCTAGTATTCAGAATACATATAAAGAACTCTTACAACTCGACAAAAGATAAATAATTCAAGTTAAAAAATGGGCAAAGAATATAGGTATAGAACCAAGAGAAATGGAAACCTATGTCTACACAAAAATTTGTACAGGAATGTCCTGCAACATTGTAACAGCCCAAACTTGGAAACCATCCAGATGTCCATAAACTGATGGATAAACAAAATGGGATATATATATATATTATATATATATATATATAAAACTACATATATATAATATTCCATTGTGTGTCCAGTGTGTATACTGGAGTATTCAGCCATTAAAAGGAATGAAGTATTGACACAGGCTGAAATATAGATGAATCTTGAAGACATTATGCTAAGTAAAAGAAGCCAGATATGAAAGGACAAATGTTGTTGGATTCCACTTACATGAGGTACCATAATAGGCAAATTTAGAGGTTGAAAGTAGAGATTAACAGGAGCTGGGGGTTACAATCACCAGTAGTTTAATGGTTAGTGTTTCTGTTTGGGGTACTGAGAAAGTTTTGGAAATGCATAGTGGTGATGGTTGCACAGCATTGGGAATGTAATTAATACCAGTGAACTACACTTAAAAATGGTTAAAATGGTAATGTTACGTATGTTTTACCACAATAAAGAAAAAAGGAAAGGAATGGAGAACTATTAGTTCTCCACTATTAGTAACATGGATGAACCTTGAAAACATTATTCTTTTTTTTATTTAGGATTTTATTTATTTGAGAGAGAGAATGAGAGAGAGCAGGAGAGGGGGGAAGGTCAGAGGGAGAAGCAGACTCCCCGCTGAGCGGGGAGCCCGATGCAGGACTCGATCCCGGCACTCCAGGATCATGACCTGAGCTGAAGGCAGTCGCTTAACCAAGTGAGCCACCCAGGCGCCCTTGAAAACATTATTCTAAGTGAAAGAAACCAGACACAAAAAAGCCACGTTATATGATCCCATTATGTGAAATGTCCAGAAGAGGCAGATCTATAGAGACAGAAAGTAGATCTGTGGTTGCTGGGGGCTGAGGGGTGGGTAGTCAGGGGGAGAGGAAAAGAATGGGGGAGGGTGTCTGCCATTGAATTGTATGTATGTGTGTATTTAAATAGGCTCCACACCCCCAGCATGGAGCCCAATGTGGGGCTTGAACTCATGACCCTGAGATCAAGACCTGAATTGCGATCAAGACTCAGATGCTTAGCTGACTGAGCCATCCGCACCTGTGAATTGTACACTTTAAAAGGGTGAATATTATCTCAAAAAAATTTTAAGTGAATGTCAAAGATAAGCAGTAAAGTTTTTTGACATGGAATGTTAGAAATTTCTTTATTCTTACTTATTTTTATTAAGCACCAGCTTAATACTGCAGAAAATTTCAAATCACCCATTCTTCCCTCCCCGCCCCAAATTCTTGATAAAAGAGCTCTTCAAGTGAAGACATGCTCTCTTCTCTCTTCTGTATAAAACTTTATCAAATAAAGGCAAATAACTGTGTACACCTTGCTGTAAAATGCTGCCCACGGCTGTGGAAAGTGTCTGCTCAGGCTCCTTTCACTGTCCAGGTCCTGAAAGACTCTTGTTCATGAACTGTCTCTTCACAAAGCAAGTCCACCACTAGCAAGAGGGGATAAAACAGAATGAAGAGTGGTGGTCAAATCACAATGCAAGTTCAAGGTAAGGTCAGAATAGGAATTTATGTAATAACAAAATTTAATCTTGGTCTGTCATCCCTTATGTTATAAACTTCTTGGCAACATGTTAAAAAAATGTTTTTTTTGACTCACAAGTCAAAATAATGACGACAAAAAAATGTAATACATTCAAGGTATCTCACACAAAAAATCTGCCCTATGGGTTTACAATGCCCTAACATAAGAACAAACAACCAAAAATGTTTATTATATGCAATTCATTATGCAGTGTGACTCAGTGAATCCTTACCGTGTAGTTAAGCAACACTGCAATGCAGAAACTCAAAAGTATTCTCACCATAGAAAACTTTAGTTTGTTTAATAGTAGCTACATGATAAAAGGTTATTTATCAACTAAATAGGTAAGGAAGAGGGTCTTACCTTGCTAGGTTTATCATTCTGAGGGTCAAAAACTTTCTCACAAAGTCTCAGTCCAGTCTCTTGTCTCAGCTGCTGTAAGTAGGCCCTCATCACCTCTAAAATAAGGAACAGGCAGAACAATAAAAAAAATCCTGAGAATGCATCCCCCATGGGCTGGTTGCTGGTCTGCACAATGACGCTGGCAATACACTTCTACACATTCAAATAGGATTAAGAAAAAGAAATGATAGTCCCAATGGTTTTATAACTATTTTGGTTCAAAAGATTCTCTATGTGTTGTACTTGTTGCCAAGAATCTTTTTTTTCCCCCAGGATTAGAGAGAGAGAGAGAGCACACAAGCAAGGGGAGAGGCAGGCAGAGAGAGAAGCAGACTCGCCACTGAGCAGGGAGCCTGATATGGGACTCGATCCCCAGACTCTGGAATCATGACCTGAGCTGAAGGCAGTGGCTCAACCTACTGAGCCACCCAGGCGTCCCGCCAAGAATCTTTTGTGAGAGTTACTGGTAAGATAATATCCGTGTTATGATTCCACTCTCCACCTGTACACCAATCAAGACAAGGAAAGAAGGGGGGTAAAAAGTCAAATGGAGGACATCTTGTGCCATAGAGAGGAAGGAAGAAACCCTGTTCTTACCATCTTCCTGTTTGTTTGCAGGTTTGGCATAAATTGCATTAAGTGGAAAACCAGGCTCTCCAGGAATGGGAAAATTAGTGATTCCCAGTGTATACATTTCTTTTTCACCTTGGCTTTTGGAATTGCACTAAAAAAAAATTATACACACATACTTTACAGAGAAAAGGATAATAACATCCAATTTGTAATTTTTTTCAGTCTAAGTAGATATGCCTAGGATTACTAATGTATTTGGGTGCCCTTCTGCAATCCAGGGAAGTCTGTGGACTCCTCAGAATAATGTTTTATTCATTTATTTATTGTTTTACTTACTCAAAAGATTTTATTCATTTATTTGTCAGAGAGAGAGCGCGCACAAACAGGGGGAGCAGCAGAGGGAGAAGCAGGCTCCCCGCTGGGCAAGGAGCCCAGTATGGAACTCGATCCCAGGCTCGATCCCTGGGATCATGACCTGAGCCAAAGGCAGATGCTTAACTGACGGAGCCACCTAGCATCCCCAGAATAATGTTTTAAATGAATAAAATAAAATACACAAAATTACAAAAGAAATCAATTATAGTCAAACACAATTACAATATTAAAAAGGCAAATTTATGACACACACATGCATGTGCTTCTTTATTAATGCAATGGGCCTAATAACTAAAATTTGAAGTAGTAATGAGTGAAAATAAAATTTCAAAATAACTTCAACTCTAAATGTAATATGAAAATGCTGTGGGGGCGGGGAGCCTGCTCTCCCTCTCCCACTTCCCCTGCTTGTGCTCTGTCAAATAAATAAATAAAATCTTAAAAAAAAAAGGAAAATGCAAAAATGATGTGATTTTTACTGGAGAAAAAGTTACAGGTATGGCTAATGCTACTGTGGGTTGTTGCCTACATTAGTAATTAATGTAAATGCTAAATCTCAGTTACAAGTTAGTGAAAAGACAGACGTAATCTTTTTCCCACTCAAGCTCATGAACCCTTGAATTATATCTTTGGCCCAGAGGTTCTTGGTTCTTAACCTGGGGCTGAGAAAGATTTCTGTCTTGGGAAAATACATGCAAAGCCTTAAAACACCAGCCCCTTACCTTCTCATTAGTCAACTAAACTACTGTTTAGAATCCACATTCAGATTGTCCTCTTAGGTACATGCTCTAAGTGGGAGGAAGTATTATCTACTTGACCTTAAAGTCTCAACGAGTCCAGATAGCTAGGAGGGTGAACATGTATCAGTACTGTGTTTTTTCTGATAGACAATCATCCAAGTTTAATTACCTTTTGGAGTTTCTTTAGACACTCAGAAATGTACAGAGTTATATATATCAAGGTTCTATCAGCTTCATTCTGCAGGGGCCGGGGTGGGGGGAGGAAGGGTGAGGGAGGAACAAAAGTTAAAAACAGTCCTGATCAAAACATAACAATCACATGTAATAAATGAATTCAAGCTTTGTCTTTTGAGTATCAACTGAACACTGTGCAAGTGTAGTTCCTACAGCATCAACAGTTCCCATTCACCAAATGCAGTCTTCCCAAGCCACCTTTCTGTCTGCCCCGGGGGAGGGAGCCACCTCCTGCCATCCAGAGCTGTGGGGCGGCCCTGCCTCTGGGTCCCAGGATGTCGTGCCAACAGCCCCTCCCTCCGTGTAGGAAGGAGAGTTTAACAGAGCTGCTTGGAAAGCCTGAGGTGTACCATATGGTCGGCTAATTTTTAAAACCTTCTCACTTCAGGATCTGTGCCGAGAACAAAAGCATTCCTGACTCTAAAGGAGGAAACAGCTATTTCACGTGTTTCTTGTTCCTGAAGAGCTCCAAGAGCCCAACTCTTGATCTAAGCAAAAGGAAAATGCGAAGATTGGATGTTGAGCAGAAGTGGCATGTACTTCAGGTCTGATTTAACACAGATTTACAGTTAAAAAAAAAAAAAACTGCACCTGCCCCTATTTTTAAGGGCATATGACATTCAGCAGAGAATGAAATGTGGCAGAATTACATTTATTTACACCTACTACAAACATCACACTTAGACCGAGCATTAAATACAAAAAACACCATGAATATCATAGGATGTTTAGACTACAACTTGTAGACCAAGAGCCTGCAAAAAAGATTTCACACCCTGTTTGATTCCAAAAGGTCAAAGTTTGTCAAGGAAAGGCTGAAGTTCCATATTCTAGAATATTATCAAGGAAAGTTGTGGACATTCCTGTAACTTGCTCATAGGAAGAACTCAGAAAAGTTCTTTTTTTTTCCCCGTTTCTCCCTCTTCTTTTCTGCCACCCTCCTTCTAAACTTCCTTTTGACCTCATTCCTCACAAGAACTAAGAGCAGAAAGGAAGAAAAGGTAGCTGAGGGAAGGGTCAGGATCACTGAACTTTATTTCTCCATCTCAGGGTCCAGGACACAAAAGTATTTAAAAATAACATTGCTACAATGTAGAATTTTTTTAGTTTTGGACTGGCACATAGTAGGTGCTTTATTAATGTTGAATGAATAAAAGTGTCTAGATCATGGGTTGGCAAACTTCCTCTAGAAAAGACTAGATATTAAATATTTTAGGTTTTGTGGGCCAAACAGTCTTTGTCACAACTATTCGACCCAGCTGCTGTGGCATGAAAGCAGCCATAGACAATATATTAAAAAATGAATGTGGCTGTGTTCCAATAAAATTTTATTTAGAAAAAGAGGCAGTGGGCCAGATTTGGCCCTCAGGCTATAGTTTGCTGAACCATGGTATAGACTTTGGAGAAAAATGAGAAACTAATACTGATACAGAATCTAATATTAAGTATTATTCTGGGTTTTTAAGGTCATGCAAGCTCAATCAATTTTATTTACTCCTCAGAACAACCCTGAGTGCCAGGCAGATTATTATCCCCATCAGAATACTAAATTAAATATTAAAAGCTCTGTACTTTACCTTAATCTCATAGTTTTTGAAGAAGACATTGGCCTTAAAGTAATAGATGGCTTCATCCACAATATCTGTATCTTTTGCTAAACAGGACACAAGGGGAGAAAGGCAGAGAACAACAGCTAAATGTAAAAATAACACTTAACAAAGCTATAGAGAAAAAAAAACCCAGCTCAATGGTCAAAGTCTTAGAGTTGAGTGAAATAAAATGAGGCCATTGAAATGTAAGGTCTTCAGAAACAATTTCTAGAAAAATAAGCACATGGTTTATTTTGATAGCTCTACTGTTTCTATAAAAAGTCTACTCATTAGAAACAAATTAATCAGTACAGAAAAATATTTTATTTTCACCCTAAATCTCACTGCCTAGAAATAACTACTATTAACATTTGGTGAACATCATTTCAGACATCTCTCAATGCATTTATAAAAATAGACTGAGACAGACTAACTTTGATAAAATGCTGTTTAAAAATAAAAAGTGTTCAATGTAATTTTATATGAATTAACATACTGCAGTTTCAGGGGGAAAAAAATCTCAATTGTCATTTAGGAACACACTGGGTTCACACATGCGTCTTTCTTTTTATGAAAACTGTGACTTAAAATATACTTGTACAAGCTGTTCTAGGTGGCTGGAGACTGAGAAAAGCCAGAAATACTGTTGTGACAAAGACAGATCTCATTATACAATTTCTTGGGCAGTTTTTTGTTTTCCTTTTCTTATTTCAAAAAGGTCAAAATCCCAGGGTCTTGATATCCGGCAGGCGGGTGCAGCAATGCAGTGACAGTTTTGTTTTTGTTTTTCAGAGAGTTATTTATATTTCTTGTCCATAACCACTATCCCTCTCACACCACAGAAATGCGAAGTAATCCTGGAGGTTTAGCACTCTGATTCAGCTGTCTTTAACCCTGCCCGTTCCCCTGCTAAAGAATTTCAACAGAATTCTAACTCTAGACTCCTGTTCTTGCAATTTTCTTATCTGCAGAAAGAACGCTTCCTCAGAAGATTCAGTGTTTACAAAACCAGTTAGTTCTAAACGTAACAATGTGGGGGTGGGGAGTGGGCTAAAAGATTTGGAACCTAGAAGGATGTTTGGCACATAAAGGTGTTAAAAAGGTGTCTGATGAATGTAAATAAATGAACTTGATTGATGCTAACAGTTATTTAGCTCCAGCATAGGCTTGTACTCCTTCATGATTCCAGTTCATTCTAATCCTGCCCCCTGGGGAAGAGTAACAGGTCATTCCTTATCTACAGAAACCATGAAGATCTGGTTTCTTGGGGTCCTGTTCTCCCTCAAGGGCCCATGAATTGTTGCAGAGGTGGTAATTAGATAAACTCCAGCCTCGGTCAACTGCATCTTCTGATATGCTACATGGTATTCTGTAAAGATCTGAAAGGGTTCTTCTCAAGGAATCTGGGACAACATTGATTTTTTTATTCTTTCTTTACACTGTATTTCTTTTAGATTATTTTTCTTCTTTTTGGTCTTTTTTTTTTCCTCATCTGTTCCTTTTCCTTCATCTTGGCATCAAGTAAAAACTGTGGTGATTCACCAAATTTATTCAGTTTACTGAACTTCCAACTGATGTTGAAAACAAAATTAAAAAGAGGTCACGTCAAAGAGTATGGCAGAGGAATGAAAATGGGGTCAGTACAGAATTGGCAATGAAAACCATGGTCTTAAAAACCTTGAATGGAACTCAGTGCAGATGCTTTCTGGGTGCAAGGAAACCATGTCTAATATAATACAAAATTATACTGTTGGCAGAACATCTCAGAATGTGTCAGAAGAGTCTAAAAAGAATGGGGCTTTCTAAACAGTAAGAAATGGTTCGAAAAAAGAGAAAGTGAGTACCAAAAAAGAAAGTAAAGATATAAAATTGAGAAAAGCAAAAGAAAGAATGTGTAATGTTATACAGGACACTTAAGATTTAAGATCAAGGTACTGCTGAAAATGAAGATCCTGAAGAATGACTAAAGGAAGTAGATATAGATGGGGGAAGGGGTTAAAATGTTTTGGATTTTTTTCTCCAGCCTTATGACAGAAAAACGATGGGGACATGGTATTCTATAGAAGTAGCAGTATTAGATCACTTTGTAAGAACTGAGAGCGATGACAGAACAGTGTCGAGAATTAAGGACATTTCCTCTTCCCTCTCAAAAAAATATCCAAGAGAACTCAGCGGCAATAATACACTTTCTTACTCAATACAACATACGTGATCTTGAAAGGTCTAGAGGGGCAATATCTATCAAGGAAACAGAAAATACAAGAGCAGTGTGAGACAGAGGACTGGGCTAAGAATTTGCCTGATTTGATAATGTCAGAGAGTTGCTAGATGTTTCCTACTAAAATCTGAAAATAATGGAAAGAAGTTTCAACTTACTCTCTCTAGGGGCAGGTCCTTTGAACTGACTTCTGATAGGCAACAGTGCCATGTTTCCAATGAGTTTGGTGTCAGGGTCCATGAGAGAAGAGTGGTAAGCCTGTAGTGGCAAGCCAGGTAAGAATACGGAGACAAAGAGAGCAAACGTCAGCGGGGCAGACAAGTAACATTTTTACAAAGGAAATAAAGAGGAACCCACCCAAGACTAACTAGGAGAGGAGGAAAAAGGGATGGTAGCAGCAATATGCTGGAGCTGGCTTTTACTGGCTCATGAAAACTGAATGTTAAATTTTGAGCAATTTAAAATTTTTATTTATTTTATTTTTAAATTTTTATTTTATATTTTTTAAAGATTTTATTTACCTGAGAGCGAGCAAGAGTGAGAGAGCACAAGTGGGGGAGGGGGGAGCAGCAAAGGGGGAGGGAGAAGCAGGCTCCTCACCAAGCAGAGAGCCCAATGTGGGGCTCGATCCCAGAACCCCTAGATCATGGCCAGAGCTGAAGGCAAGACGCCTAACTGACTGAGCCACCCAGGCGCCCCTTGAGCAATTTTCTAAAATATTTTTATTTATTTAAGTAATCTCTACACCCCACATGGGGCTTGAACTCACAATCCTGAGATCAAGAGTTACATGCTCTTCTGACTGAGCCAGCCAGGCGCCCCTAAATTTTGAGGAATTTTGACAAATTTTGAGGCAAGCTGTTGTTAAACACAGCCGTTACTAAAAATTAAATTATATAAATTTGCAATTAATTATATTAAAAACAAAGGTAATACTCAAAATTCATTACTTCCTATTTTAAAAAATTATTTTACTATTGTTTATGATCTTAAGGTTATTTATAATTTTTGTAACTTTGTGGCAGAAATACTATGCAATGGTGTGCTACTGTGCATCCTCCAATTCCATGTTCAGTGATATTACATTGGTAACTGGTGGGAGTATTTATGCTACAGAAATAGGCAGACACTATAATAAATCAGGGGTACACCGTCCCCCCTACCCCCCCAGCTATAGTTAAACCAGAACTCAAGCACTGGCTTTTTAGTTCTGCCACTTCCTGGCTATGTTTGACCAAGACATCACTTTTCTTCTCTTAGCTTGTTTCCAAATTTATAAAATGAAGAGTTATCTACTGCCCTCATTGGGTAGATGTGAATTAAAGGAGCAGGGGAAATCACATTTATGAGAGCAATTTGTATGCTGATTCCTAGTTCTGCTTTTTACAAGATGTCTGGCTTTTAGTAATACAAGAAGCATACCTGTGCTTCATTCATATATTCACATATTCATTGATCCACCAAATGATTATCAAGCACCTTCTATGTGCAAGGCATGGTGATAAATGGTATGCAAGACCAGTAAGATCTCTGCCCTTGAAGAACCTTCAAGCTAATGGAAGAGGCAGGTAATAAACAAGAAATCACAGCAAAGTCCAGGAATGAGCACAGGACTTTATAAAGTCCCAGCTTAAAATCTGGCTTTACCACTAGTACCGAAAAGTTGGGTAAGTTACTATACTTCTCTGAGCCTCAATTTCCTCCTCTGCAAAATGGAAACAATGAGTATCTACTTCACAGGGTCACTGTGAGGATTAAATGGGATAACTTACATGCCGTGTGTAGCTCAGTGCCTGTCTGGCACATAGCAGGCTTTGAATGGTACCCACCGGATTCCTTAAGTAAGTATCGCTAACTATGGCTTGCTCCTTTTTGTCACAGGTATGCTTCATCTAAAGCAGCCTCCACTCTCCCCTTCACCAGCTGTCTTGTTACCCATCTATTTTCTTCAACACATTTGTCACTATCTAAACCTATCTTAGGGGTGCCTGGGTGGCTCAGTCGGCTAAGCCATAGACTCTCGATTTAGGCTCAGGTCAGGATCTCAGGGGGTGGGATAGAGCCCCCCAGGGGGCTCCGGGCACTGTGCTCAGCGGTGGAGTCTGCTTGTCCCTCTGCCTCTGCTCTCCGACCCCCCAGCGTGCTCCCACTCTCTCTCTCTCTCTCTCAAAAACAAAAACAAAAACTTTAAAACTATCTTTTTTCTTTATTTCCATTTACATGTTTGTCTGTCTCCCCATTAGAAGGTAAACTCCTTGGGCGTAGGGATTTGTTGGCCTTAGTCACTGCTGTAACAGTACTTGGCATGCAGCAGGTGCTCACTAATGTTTTTTGTGTGAGTAATCACGTTATTGAAGCTCCTTTTCCTCATCTGCAAAATGGAGACCATGATGGCGATAAATTCACCCCACCAGACTGGCTGTCAGAAATGAAGGACAACCAGACTACAGTCAATTTTACTCTTACTCGGATGCGCACGAAAACAGAAACCAGGAGCGGACCCTGCAGCTGCTCCGGCGGCCCCTACACCCAGCAGCTAAGCGTGGCCACCACCGCCGGGGAGACAGAGGAGGAGTCCGGGAAGTGGAGTATGACAGTGACGAGCAGCGGGA
Organism: Zalophus californianus; assembly: GCF_009762305.2. Taxonomy (NCBI): domain Eukaryota; kingdom Metazoa; phylum Chordata; class Mammalia; order Carnivora; family Otariidae; genus Zalophus; species Zalophus californianus. The sequence goes on from NC_045608.1 coordinate 8,439,380, forward strand.
GGGACCCGCCCCCGCCCCCTGGGGTTGAGGAGGAAGTGGGCCTGTGGCAGGGAGAAAAAGGAGAAGCCGGACCCCAGACTTGAGAAATTAAAAATAAAAAGCACAGCCCTTGGCTTCTCAGCTCGAGTGAATCTTCGGGGATCCTGCTGGAGTAGGGGAGTACAGAAAGAGCGAGAGAAGGGGTCAGCACTGGAACGAGGGGGGCGGGAGGGGACGAGGCAGCCTCCTCTGCACGCTCAGGGTCTCTGCCCACTCTGCCGCGGCCCCGTCCCCCCTGGCCGACACCCCCGGGCCGACCCAATCCTACAGCGACCGGCCTTTCCTCGCTTCTCCCCTCCTCAGGCCCCGCTTCTTCTCTGCCCTCCTCCGCCCACTTCTCTCAGCTCACGCACGATTTCTCGCCGCTCCCCCCCAGCTCTCGCCATCTCCCCACACCGCGAATCGGGCCCCCGTACCGGCATCTTGGCGGCGCCGGTGTTTCAACCCAGACGAGGAGGTTGGGGTTCGAGCGCGGCGCTTCCGGTCCGGGGGCCCGGGCGGGGTAGGCGGAAGTTAGGCGGAAGGGGAGGGTGAGGGGAGGACGCGGCACTTCCGGTCCTGCTGTCCCGCCGCAGGCTGCTGCGGCTGCGCACGGTCGAAGGGACGCCAGGGGGCGCCCGAGCACTAGGCAGGGGCTGTGAGTGCTGTGCGTGCGTTAAGTGTGCGCGACAATAGGGCTAGGTTTTTGGGTTAAAGAATACTTGGTTTTTCCTCAGAGTTCATTTTTTTCAGTGAATCATTCTCTGGATCACACTATTTTAAATTCAATCCCACTCCACTCCCCTGCGTCATCCTTATTTCCCTCTTTTTCCCTTAGTTATGATTCTTTTATTATTTAGCTTACTTTTGGTATGTTTCTTCATCCATGTGAACGTCAAAAAGGCTGGGATTTTGTCCGTTTGGTACAATATTGCATCCCCTGCATCTGTAATAATGATATACATAGTGAGCATCAATAAATATTTGATGAATGAATGAACCCAACTGGTTCGTTCTGGATTTAACAATGGGTAAAGGGGAGCGCTCTGAGAAGGGATTTATGTATTACTCTGTACTTCAGGTTTTTTGTGTGTAAAAACTGAGAAAGTGGACTCTGGGTTTGAATCCCAGCTCCAACATTTACTAGCAGTGTAATTCTGGGCAAGTTAATTAACCTGTCTGTGCCTGTTTCCTGAAAACGGAGAGAATAGTACTTACCTCATTGTTTCATGCTTAAAACTCACATGCCTGGAACATCCTGAAAGTTCAGGAGTTTTTTACCTATTACTAGAAAGCACATCATGTGTTAGTTTGCAAACTGGCCACTCTACACAGAGGGTAAGGACAGACTGAAGAATCCAGATGTATAGGTGGTGGTTTTAATAAGCAAGGGAACTTACTTGTGAGGCTTATTGTTAAAGGATTTTGTGTCCCTTTAGTGCCTGCAGTTCTTGGTCACACTACTTCGAAGAATGAAGAGGTAGACCAGATGAACAGTGGTGGGCAGCAAAGTTTATTGAACAAGAGAACAAAGCCCCCTGAGAGGGAGGGGGACAGAAGTGGGTTGCTCTCAGAGTTTCTAAGTTTAGGTGTTTTTATGAACTCTTTTGCATCTGTATACCTATTAGGTCAATGTCCACGTGATTTTTTTTTTTTTTTTTTTTTTTTGCTGACATCTGGGGGTTTATGTCTCACTTGCCCCTTGCCTGTGATATTGACAAATGCTTTTGTGGTTAATTGTTTTGTTTTAGGACATTTTGCAGAAGTCATTTCTGCAAAGGCTGCAAAGCAGAATGTCAGTGCGGTCCTAAGCTGCAAACAGGATGTCACTGCTGTTTTATTTTAGCTGTCCTGACTCCGTATTTTCTTGTTGGGAACCCTGGCCCTGACTACCTAACTGTCCAACTAACTCCTAACATTATCTCTGGCAAGGTAAGAGTAGATCTCTCCACCCACCTACCTGCCAGAATCTTTTAAGTTTATATGGAGGCCTTAACTGGGTTCAGTCACATCCAATGGTCTCAACACATTCTCTCCGGACTGTGTCCTTGGAACATCTCCCACAGTGAGGGATGGGAGGGGTGGAAGAACCTCCCATTGCCTGGGCCCAGTTCAAGGGTCAACCAGTGGTCACATCCTCTTGATTATCTTCCCCAACATCACCTTAAGAGCCAAGTTCATTGCTATCTCAGGCTATTTCTCCTGCCAGTCCCTCAGACTGGAATACTCTGCTCTATGTTCCCACAAATAATTTCTCATTCAGGTTTCTGGCCAAATAGTACCAATCAGGAAACTTCTTTTGACAATGAGCCCCAAGTAGTCCCTTAGTCACTCTCCATTTCATTACTGTTTTCATTTCTTCCCATTCCTTATCAAGGTTTCCTTGCTTATGGTCTCAAGGGCCCTGTATGTCAGCTCCATGAGAGTAAGGCCCTGTCTGCTCTGAGTGCTCCCATTTTATCCCCAGTGCCTGGCACCCACCCGTAAATTTTTTCCACAGAATCATGCCAGGCTCTCTGCCAAGATAATGAATTCCTTGAGGACTGGAATGGACATACTCATCTTTGAAACCTGTGTCCAGAGGGGAAGGAAATTCGATCTGGCCCTTCACTTCTTGCCCAGAGGCACATACTAGACTCTCCAGAAGCTGAACCAGGGAAGAATAGCTCTAGGAGCAACGAGAACAAATGAAGTTGCCTTTCCTTTCTTCCATAATAATAAATTTCTAAGAATTAGCAACACTTAGAGATCAGGGTGTTTTCACCCGTTCGTGAAAGGGTGTGTCCCCAAGCAGGACAGCACATTCCCAAGATGCCCGTTCATGTTCTCTCCTGATTGCCCCCATGACAGTAGCTCACACCAATGGAGCATGATGCAAATACCTGACTTTTGCCCCTAGCCTAAGCCCTCAGACAGAAGTCACCACTGATAGCTATGGTTCCTCCCACTTGGCATGTCTTTAGTTAAAACGGATCAAATGTGACACTGCAGGTGTACTCCTGCTATCTAGCCCAAGAATGATTAAAAATTTAACCTGAGCTGTGGGTTTCCTATAAGGACTTAAATTGTATAGCTGTACAATCCAGGGCCAAATGGCAAATGAAGCTTGGTCCTGTTATGAGGATTAAATGAAAGAGATTACGCAAAATATTTCTTAGCATAAGGTCTTGCATAACTCATTAAGTTAGATTGTTTTGTTTTGGCAGGGCCTGGCCCATGGTAGATGCTAGAGAAATATCTGTTGACTGACTAGCCACTTTGCATGCTTTCACACCCAACGCTACTGAACTTAAAAACACTGGAAATAAGCAATTCAACCAATGTGCACATTAAAAAGAAAAAAATTATGTCCTTTGCATTTTTGTGTGCATCTGTTATTATTCCAGTAAAGTGTAAATTTTTAAATGTTCAGCATCTACAAACTGCATTTTTAAGAAATCATGGACTATATTTTGACACCTGGGCAAATTTATTCATTCAAAAATTTGCCCTGAGTATTTCAAATTCTGACTGGAAAACAGTAGTGTAATGAAAGGTTAGTGCTATCTTTCTATTTCTTTTATTTATATACATATATATGTTATTTTTATTTATTTTTTGAAAGATTTTATTTATTTATTTGACAGACAGTGAGAGAGGGAACACAAGCAGGGGGAGTGGGACAGGGAGAAGCAGGCTTCCTGCTGGGCAGGGAGCCCAATGGGGGGCTCAATCCCAGGACGTGGGGGTCATGACCTGAGCCGAAGGCAGACGCTTAATGACTGAGCCACCCAGGCGCCCCTACATATATATATATTTTAAAACATTTACTTTTCATTTTTTAATTACACAAATGATACATTTTCAATGTAAGAAAACTCAGACATGCAGATAAGCAATGGTCTTAACTATGTCCTTCCAGATTTTTCTCCTTTGGACACAGATGTGTATATTTTGTTACAATAATTCCTGCCTCTCCAAAACACCTTCAAAAATAATAAAAATCAAATAGTAAAAATAAAGGCAGACTGGGTCCTAACTGTACCACAGATGCTCATTTGTATTATATACAAGTCTATGTGCATTCATGTCAATTTCAACATTTAAAATCTAAATTGATGTTGTTAAAATAATACTAAAAGATTCCACTTGAAACACCAGCCATTTCAAACTAACTAGAATTTGACTCAGGCATGCTGCTGATAAAGAGCCAAGTATTGCTTTTTTCATTAAAATAAGTAGCCTTCTAGTATCACATCCTTCTAAGAGAAGAATGTCTTGCTGGTTCAGTAGCAAGTGCTTCACGTATATATAGTTACTCTGATAAATTCTTCATTCCTTCTGGTGTCCTTGAAAATATTCATCAAACATAGAAGAGTCATCTTCATGTTCCTGACACAAAGGAAACAAAACAGAAAATATTCATTTCCCTTAAGTTAGACCTAGTATGTGCTTACCTATTTTTCAGGTAATGCTCTACCAGGAGATAATGCCCAGCTGTATCTTTTGCAGCGGCAAAAGGTATGATTGATAGAATTTTTCCAGCTATGTGGTAAATTAAAATACTTAAATCTCATTGGAAGCATTTGTACTTGAGTTTACACTTGCTGACCCTCAGCTAATTTGCTGAGACAGTGGCCTACAACAACTACTATCAGGCTTCCCACTGACAAATGTGAGGGCGGCCCAAGTTCAACTGGATTTCATCTCCTCTTTGTACATACCCCCAAGCCCTGAGGACAAAGAAACTTGGTAATAGTGCCTCAATATCAGGTAGAATGAAACTGATACTGCTTGTTAAGCACAGATGTCAATTTCAGACATTCCCCCCTCGACACACCCAGGTTACTACTACTGCTAAGACAAAATCTGAGGAGTTGCTGGGATTATGCAGGAGGCCAGTGAGTGCTGGCAAACATGGTTACCAAAAGCCAATGGTCAAAAATTACCTTTGGTTCTTTGAATTCTAAGTCTTCTCCATACTGAATGGCAAAATCAATATGCTGTAACACAATGTTCATGCTTTCTTCATCCGACTGATCGTAAGGCAAAAATCGAACCATGCTGTAGTCATCAATCTACAAGTTGGGAATTTCATAAAGGGTCATTCTGAAGCTGTACAAAATACTTAATTTCCAACTTACATTTTAGTTTATAACCAGTTATACTTCTGATTAAAAACATTTGTGTGTGGAAGGAGGGGGAAGGAGGGAGACAGAGCAAAAGCAAATCATCATTGATTTTCCTGACCTCTGACCTCCCAGAACACTCATTAACTTATTAACTAGACACTTACTGTTTCATAGATATTTATCTGAATTCAACAACCATCGGAAATTTCAAAATGGCAAGGACAGTTCTGAACTCCCCAAATGGTTTGGAATAATAGGCCCGTCAGTTAACTTATCAGATCCCAGCAATAACTACTTCTACATTAAACTACTGACCAGCCAGCCCACAGCCTGCCCCCACCCGCCTCCCCTTTGCAAGGAAATAGGATTGGACTGTGCTTTCCGTAACGGTGGCCACTGCCTGGCTATGGGTAAACAGCTGATCAGGTCATTTAAAAAAACTTGAAAAACTTACCAGTCCACATATAGCTTTAGTCAATTTTTTGAATTTTTTGCTTCTTAAGTCACTTGCGGAATCGTCTAATAAAGAATACATGTCTGGGTCTAGAAACCTTTGAAAGTGAAAAAGAAGACTGATGAATAAAAGGAAGAATAAATCAGGAAACTAGATTTGTAGACTAACAGAACCTCACATCTCTGCAATTAAGATCTGACGATAATGGAAGAAGTAAACTCACTTTTCAATTTCCTTTTTAGCTTTCTTGCTCAGCAGATCCATTTTTGTCATGATGTTAACTTGTGGAATTTCTAGAGAGATCATAGCACTCAGGGCTGCCAAGATGCCAGAAATAAACTGAAGGAGGGAACAGAAAAGGGAATATGGAACTGTTACCAACAAAATTCGCTGGTCTCCACATAAAAGAGAGGATTTTGCTCCTCACAGAAACAAAACTGGCCTAAGTAAAAGAAATGCTCATCCTAAAGAAAAGACAGTCCACTAATCAGATGGTTGACCCTTGGCTTCCAAAGGTGAGAATAAGGTGGGAAGAGGTAGATTTAATTTACAGTGATCATGGGGCACCGGACTGGCTCATTTGGCAGAGCATGTGACTCTTGATCTCTGGGTTGTAAGTTCGAGCCCCATGTTGGGTGTAGAGATTACTAAAAAATAAAGTCTTTTACGGGGGGTGGAGGGGCGCCTCGGTGGTTCAGTCAGTTAAGTGCCCAACTCTTGATTTCAACTCACATCATGATCTCAGGGTTGTGGGATGGAGCCCCACATTGAGCTCCGTGCTAGGCATGGAGCCGGCTTAAGACTCTCTTTCTCCCTTTCCCTCTGCCTCTCCCCTCACTCTAAAAAAAAAAATTTACAGTGATCACAAATCTCAATTTAGATGGTATCTTAACCTCTTTTCCCACTGAATATTCCTTAAGGGTGATTAATGGGAAATATATTATAAACTAGACAAAAGGCTCTCAGAGAATTAAAAATACTTATAAAATATGCATCTGCCTCATTTTTCTTGATAAGTAGTTCCCCCAAATCTATATGATATCATAACATCATTTTTGAGTTAAAAATATATCATTACAACAACTGAATAATAAAGGATGCTAAATTATTCCAGAATATAGTTTCTGAAATGTCCAGAGTGTGAAATCAGAGTCCTTAAAGGAGACAGTCATCTGCTTGTACCCACAACTAAAAAATCGACAAGACTGGTCTTCAAACCTTGAACGACTCCACCATGAACTGAGAATCAACGAGAAAAACTCCACAGACTCGGAACTCCCACTGTTCCAGCTGTTGGACCAGCTGTTTCATCACGGGCAGGTGCGTATACAACTCAATCTGACCTACGTGAAGAACATGACAAGACTAATACAAACAGGAAGTATGTAGTCATCAAACTACATGAAAAAAATTTTCCTATAAGATGGTTTAAAAAGGGAGTCAAAAGCGAGTGCTACCAAGGTGTGTGTTTTTGGGAATATCCATCAAGCTGTATGCTTAGGATGTATGTGCTTTTCTGTGGGTTCAATTGAAAACAAGGGAAAATATTCTCTCTCTCTCTAAAAAAAAGGGGTGGGGGCGCCTGGGTGGTTCAGTCGGTTAAGTGTCTGACTCTTGATTTTGGCTCAGGTCCTGAGTTCAGGGTTGTGAGATCGAGCCCCGCACTGGGCTCCAATGGAGCCTGCTGAAGACTCTCTCCCTCTCCCTCGCCCAACCCTTGCGCACAAACTCTCTCTAAAAATAAAAAATAAAGTAAAATAAAAGCAAGGGAAAATAAAGTGAGAGCCACAACTGATCATAGCTAGGTCAGCCTCAAGTCTAAAACCCACAACCTGGCTTAAGAAGCTGTGTGTGATTATCTGTCCCCCGCCAGCCTCACCTCATGATATTTCCCTGGATTTTCAGCACTCCAGCCACCCTGCCCTTCTTGGTGCCCCAAACCCACCTCACTCCTTCCCACCTCAAGGCTTCTGGCACGCTGCGCCTCTGCCTGGACCATGGTCTCCCTCACCTTCACCCCGCAGCCCTGTTTACAGACCACTTGATCAGAAGCCTCCTAATCTTGTTGCTCTGTGATGGTCTGTGCTACTCCTGTGGAGCACCTGTCACAAATTAATATTAAATGATAATCTAGGTGATTTTGTTCATTCTGTCTAATTCTGTCTAGTACTCCCACTTGACTGTGAGCTCCACGAAGGCAAAGACCATGGCTGCCTGGGTCTCTATGGTATTCCCATCATACGAACTAAGCACTCAGTAAACTCAATGAATGAGTTAAAGCCAATAAATAAGAGCTTTGTACCTCACTGCAGTATAGTTAAGAGCTATGAAGGCTCAGTCCACTTTCTCTCACTGGGGACAGAATTAGCACAGCTTCAAGGAAAATGTCATATTAAAATTGCTGACTTACCTGGACAGTCAAAAAGGATATAGTCGTCCTCTACGTGGCCAAGACAGTTCTCTAGCCAGTCAAAATTATTGGCAAAGTACTCCATGCAAAATACCAATCCTCCATTGGGACCAAACCGCAGAGAGTCATCCTCCATGACATCATCCACCTCAATCAGTTCCCGGATGTCTGCAAAAGATAGGGCCCAGAATATAAAAACATCCATTCAAAAGTTGTTATCCTCGTTAGTGGTAGTTAATAATTATATAAAAACTCACATATGTAAAACTATTTCTGTACATGATTAGTCACTGTAGCAGTGTTCATGGAAACCAATGAAATTACTGTACAGCCAGACAATGGAATCCTACATAGCCATTAAAAGGAGCAGCTCTTTAAACACGGATGTGATATAATCTTCCTGCTTGGCAGGAAGCCTGCTCCTCCCTCTCCCACTCCCCCTGCTTGTGTTCCTGCTCTTACTATATCTCTGTCAAATAAATAAATAAAATCTTTAAAAAAAAATAAAATGATTAAAACAGAATCAAACCAAGAAAACCAATTGTGTTTTTTTAAGACTTTATTTATTTGTCAGAGAGAGAGCACAAGCAGGGGGAGTGAAAGAGGGTGAGGAAGAAGCAGACTCCCTGCAGAGCAAGGAGCCCGATGTGGGACTCGATCCCAGGACCCTGCGATCATGACCTGCGCTGAAGGCAGATGCTTGACCGACTGAGCCACCCAGGCATCCCCCAATTGCTGTTTCTTAACATGACCTCAGGGAAGCTACTTAACCTCTCCACACCTCACTTTCTTTATTTATAAAAAGGGGGAAAAATCCTATATCCTGGGGTAGAAGGATGAAGGCTCTATGAGATAATGTAGCTAAATCACCTACAGCAGGGGCTTAAAAATTCTGGTATATGCACAGTTCTCTTCTACTACTAATTTTGGAAATCTGTACTTATAACCTTCTCCCATAGGTTTTTTATGTTTGTGCACAAACCTACAACCTCTGTTCACAGAGCACTGCCTCACTCATAGCCATGTTTATGTGGATAATACCTTCTTATGCACTTCTTCTCCCTATCCAAGGGGTAAACATCTGACTCAAGTTGGGACAATGAGATTGGATCTTCTAAAAGGATGACTCAAGGACATAAGTCAGTCATTAAGACATCTGGACCAGAAAGTGATGTGAACCTGCAGTTGGTGGCACCTTGCTGGGCCCCCTGAAGCTGAGAAAGCTGGTCTGTAAGAGGGAGAAAAAGGCAGAGACAGAGAGAAAGCTAGCTTCAGTTTGTTAGTTTTTGTTTGGAGTTCTAGTCTCTCATTAAGCCTTGCTCTTGGGTTTTGTGAGAGATCCCGATTCCTTCTAAAAAAATCCTCCTTTTACGTAAGCTGGCTTCAGTGCTTTCTGTTGGGTGCAACCAAACGATCCCAAGAAATGCAAAGTTTTGTTTTGTTTTGTTTTGTTTGAGGGGCAGAGGGAGAGGGAGATAGAGAATCTTGCAGGCTCTACGCTTGGTGCAGAGCCCAACACAGGGCTCGATCTCACAGCCGAGATCATGACCTGACCCAAAATCAGGCCATCGGATGCTTAACTGACTGTGCCACCCAGGTGCCCCTGCAATCCCTTTTCCTATGGAAGATGACTATTTCATACCTCCTCCTCTTCATTCAACCCCTGCCTCCCCAACCCCATTCACACTCACTTCCAGCCACCCTCATGTCCCGATGGCACACATGTCATTAACAGAAATCAGAAGCCAACAAAAGAGAATTCCTCATATTCCCACCACCAGTATTACATGGTGTCTTCTACCCTGTCTTCCCTTTGGTTACAAAAGCAGCAGCATCCCACTCCTGGGGCACCTGGTGGCTCAGTTGGTGGAGCATGTGACTCTTGATCTCGGGGTTGTGAGTTCAAGCCCCACAGTGGGTATAGAGATTACTTAAAAATAAAATTTTTAAGAAAAAATAAAAGCACCCCACTCCTAGTGAAGGCAAAACTCCCCACCTGTTTGGGATCCCTCTTCCCTTTCAGGCTCTTGAAGTTATTCCCACTGTCTGGCGTTTTCAGTTTCTCTTTTTCTACCGGATCTTTCTGTTCAGCAATCAAGTCTGTTCCATAGTTAGCATCTCCAACGTTAAAACGCAACCTCCCTTGACCCTCCTAGCCCCGGTTCTCACTCCACTTCTCTGCTCCTTTCACAGGGAAACTTCCTCGTCTCCTCCGCTGATACTGCATCACCTTCAGGCCACTCTTCAAACCCCTGCCCTGAAACTGCCAGGCAAAGTCACCTCCAGGTCTGTGTCCACGTATTCCTGTGACAGCCACTGTATTTCTGTCCTCATCTCCCACAACTTCTGTCATACCTGACATAACCAAGCACACAAGCGTTTTCTTCAGTCTCTCCTCCTGGCTTCTGCGATGCTCCACTTTCCTGGCTTTCCTCCGACCTCACTGACTCTACCCCCTCCTCCAGAACTCTGAAGATTAGACAGCTTCAAGGCTTGGTCTTGGGTTCTCTTCTCTCCCATACTTCCTCCCAAAATGATCTCATCCGGTCCCGGAACTTTATCTTCTGTCTATACGCTGCTGACTTGCAAATTTATACCTTGAAGCCAGACCTTGTCCGAGTCCCAGACTATTATATCCAATTGGTTCCTTGACAGTGCCTCTTAGATATCAGATGTCTCAAGCTTAATAAGTGCAAAGAGAACTGCCCCAAACCTAAACAGATTTGTCTTCCTTCCTGATAAATGGTATCATACACTCTCTTCAGCAATTCAAGCAGTTCAAGTCAGATATCTAAGAGTCACCCTTGATGATTCCTTCCTTCCTTACACCCCTCTGGTATACAAATTGCCACTAATTCTACTTGCAAAGTAGGTACTGAATCCACCTGCTTCTTTGTATCTCCACCTTGACCACAGTAGTCCAAGCCACTTAGACATCCGCAATAGCCATCCTGCTCATCCCTGCTTCTACTCTTGACCCCCTAGAGTCCGTTTTTCATCTGAGAGCCAGTTATCTTTAAAAGTGTGTAACAGATGTCAATCCTCTCTCCCCTGCTTTAAATCCTTCAATGGCATTCCACTGCTGACAGATGCTACAAACTGAATGTCTGTGTCCCCTCAAAATTCTTATGTTGAAAACCTAATGCCCAAGGTGATAATATTAGGAGGTGGGGCCTTTGGGAGGCAATTAGGTCATGAGGGTGGTGCCCCATGAATGGGATTAGTGCTCTAATAAGAGGCCCCAGAGAGATCCCTTGCCCCCTTCCATCATGTGAGGACACAGTGGGGAGTTGGCATTCTGCCACCTAGAAGAGGACCTTCACCAGAACCCAACTATGCTGGCACCCCGATCTTGGGCTTCCAACCTCCAGAACCATAAGACATACATTTCTGTTGTTTATAAGCTGCCCTGTCCGTGGCATTTTGTTAAAGCAGCTCAAATGGACTAAGAAAACAGGGCAGAAGCCAAACTTCTCATGTCTTACTAGCACCTACCCACTTCTTTCCTTCACTCATTATGCCCCAGCTCATCGACATCTTTGCTTTTTCTGAAACATACCAAACCCCTTCCTATCTCTAGGCTATTTATTGACCTGATGTTCCCTCATCTTGGAAGGCCTCTCTCCAGCTTGGTGAGGACATTACTATCTTCGAATCTGGGCCCAAATCTCCCCTCCTGAGACTTCTTCCCAACTACCTTTCCTAAAGCAAGTTATTCTTTTCATCGGCCTATTTGCTAGTCGTTATCACAATCTGTAATGTTTATCATTTTGCTCATCTCCCTGCTAAAAGGTCCATGAAGGCAAGGATAATGTCTGCCTTGTTCTCTGCTAGAACCCCGGTGTCTGGCATAAAGTAGGTGTTCAAAGACATCTGAATGATTACATTAAAAGAGTTTTATTTGAGGGCGCCTGGGTGGCTCAGTTGGTTAAGCAACTGCCTTCGGCTCAGGTCATGATCCTGGAGTCCCGGGATCGAGTCCCGCATCGGGCTTCCTGCTCAGCGGGGAATCTGCTTCTCCCTCTGACCTTCTTCCCTCTCGTGCTTTCTATCTCTCATTCTCTCTCTCTCTCAAATAAATAAATAAAATCTTTAAAAAAAAAAAAAGTTTTATTTGAGAGGCGCCGGGGTGGCTCAGTCAGTTAAGTGTCCAACTCTTGATTCTGGCTCAGGACACGGTTGTGAGATCAAGGCCTGAGCTGGGCTCCGCACTGGGTGTGGAGGCTGCTTAAGATTCTCTCTCTCCCTCTCCCCCTCTCTAAAAAAATTAAATATTTTTTTTTTAAAGAGATAGAGGAGCAGAAGGCACCCCTAAAAGAATTTTAAAAACAAAACAGTTAAGCTGCTCACTTAACTATGATCTGCAGCAAACCCGATTCACCACAGCAGGACTAAGCATGGAAAGGGACAGAAGGGAAGTGTGATGAGGGAGGAGTCTACTCACTTAATTCCTAAACTAAAGACCAAGAAAGGATACTGTCACACATGTCACCATGAGTGGATGTCACCAGATGACATTCAGCCTCATGCTGTTAACCATGAAACAGGGGAGCAGACTGTAATAATTAAGTTTTCAGCTTCTGTGCCCAAGCAGCCAGCACTCACGGCCTCTCCACCCCCTTATTTTTCCTGAAGGAGGGGAAAGGCTCTGCTCAGGACTCACCAGCCATCACGGAATAGTTGAAGTGTTCTGCTGCAGGATCCAGGTTCACAACTTGCACAGACCGATTGAGGGCTTCACAGTGCTGAACCATGGTGGCACAGTAGGTGCTCTGGAATGTCACAAGGCATGAGGGGGTCAAAGCGACAGGCAGTCTACTGCTACCTCCTGCATCCCTAAAAGGACACCCAAATCCCTTGATCGGTGTCCACTAAGGCCAAAACTATGCCTTCACTGACCGAGAAGCTGACTGAAACCAGGAAAGGTACCAGGCTGGGAGTCGGGACACCTGACTGGGCTGCAGATCCACACTTGGCTGGGACTCACTGGTAACTTTAGCGAAAGCACTTCTCTACTTTGCCCCTCAGCTTCCTCTTTTTTTTTTTTTTTAAAGATTTTAAGTAATCTCTACACCCAACGTGGGTCTCAAACTTAACCCCAAGATCAAGAGTTGCATGTTCCACCAAATGAACCCGCCAGGTGCCCCACCCCCCCGTTTTCTTGTCTCTAACTGGGATGGCCTCCACGATCACTAAGCCTCCTTGCTGCTCTAACATGCAGCAAATGGAATTTAAAGGGAAGACTTCTGATCATACCATGCAGCACCTAACACACAATGTCTCCACGAAGATGATTACAGTCCAAACAAAGCTTTAAGGAGGGTAGTCAGGGATGTTTCGGGCGGGGGGGGGCGGTTATGTTTGAGCCAAGGGATGTGAATGTGCTTGCCAAGCCAGGGGAAGAGTATTTCAAAATGAGAGCACACTGAGGTCAATAAATAGTCTGGAAATGGACTATCAGTTTGCAACTTTTGGTTTAGAGAATTCCTTATCCCTCATGTAGTCCTTAACACACTATGTTAAAATCTCTAGGCTACTTGTCTGATCTACCCACTGTCTATTTAAAGGCAGGGATGTCTTTTATGCAGTTTTATAAGCCTAGGGACTAGCACTGGTACATAATGAATGTGTGATAATTATTTCTAATTCACTTAATATATTTGGAATATAAACTCTACAAGAGCAGAGATTTGTGTGCATACGTGTGTGTGTGTTTTATTCAGTACACAATTCCCCAGGCCCAGAACAGTGCTTGGCACAGAGAACATGCTCAGTGAGTACTTCTAACAGTAGGCATCAAGAATTTGTAGGAAGATACTTGTCTAACACAATCAGTCTGAAAATTCATCTGGAATATAGAAATAACTTCTATCATGTTTAGTGACTTTTCATATATATTCTCTCTAAGAGGAGGCCCGTTCCATGTATCATACTATATTTTAATTGGCAAGGCATCTATCAGTCTTCCCAAATAGACTATAGACTCTGGGTAGGCAAGGGCTATATTACAGTCACATGTAGATCTCCTACACCCAGAATAGGTCAAACCTTAGAACAGTATGTTCAAGACTGAAGCCAGACAACACCTCCACAGACTCCAGTGTTTCTCACACTCCTGTTATTTGACTAATAACTTCATTTTTTTTAAGATTTTATTTATTTATTTGACAGAGAGCACAAGTAGGCAGAGCGGCAGGCAGAGGGAGAAGGAGAAGCAGGTTCCCTGCTGAGCAGAGAGCCCAACATGGGGCTCAATCCCAGGACCCGGGTATCATGACCTGAGCCGAAGGCAGGTGCTTTTTTTTTTTTTTTTTAAGATTTTTATTTTTTTATTTGACACAGAGAGAGAGAGATAGTGAGTGAGAGAGCACAAGCAGGGGGAGCAGCAGGCAGGCCGAGGGAGAGGGAGAAGCAGGCTCTCCGCCAAGCAAGGAGCCCGATGCAGGGCTCAATCCCAGGACCTTGGGATCATGACCTGAGCCGAAGGCAGACACTTAACCGACTGAGACACCCAGGCGCCCCCTTCACCCATTTTTATATTTGAATGCCTCTCATATCATTCCACTCATACTTGTTTACAAGAAAAAAATTATACCTCTATATTGTAAATAGAAAACCAGTTATATTTATCATAACATGAAGGTAACCATAAAATTAAATACCCTTAAAGCTCTTTTTGTTCTAGCTAAATATAAATGTCAAAAGCTCTAAGATCTGATCTCTGAAGAGACTTGGGGGTTAAAAGAAGTATTACAGATATAAAGCATCAAACTGACCATTTCACTTCAATGCAAACTGAAAGAGAACTGAAAAGGGAGTAACTTTCTCAATATATGATTCAATGTTCATTAATGTTAGGCCCATGTGCCTCCTAAAATCGCCTCTATATACAAGAAGTCCATGTTTCAAGCTCTGACAACAGTGATTTAAGACCTCATTTGAACTTTCTATGAGCGAGACCGGGCCACATTCCGTAATTACACAAAACTGGATTCAAATTCCAGCGGTCACTTAGTAGCTGTGGGATCCTGGGCAAAGAACTTAACTTTTCTGGCGCTTGGGTGGCTCAGTCGGTTAAGCATCTGCCTTCGGCTCAGGTCATGATCCCAGGGTCCTGGGATCGAGTCCCACATCGGGCTCCCTGCTCAACTTGGGAGCCTGCTTCTCCCTCTGCCTGCGGCTCCCCCTGCTTGTGCGCACTGTCTCTTTCTGTGTCAAATAAAATCTTAAAAAAGAAAGAACTTAACCTTTCTGTGTCTCATTTTCTGTAAAATTCCCATCTGCAAAAATGAGAATAACAGGACCTATCTCACAGCGTTGTTCTGGAAATAAGTTAGTTTAAAAGCAATATCTAGGGCACAAATATAATATAAACGTTAGCACCACCGTTGGTTACTCCACTTTCAAAACCACAACAACGAGCACTGAAGCCCAGACAGCAGAAGCGCGCTGCCCAAGGGTCCCCAGTGTACGCACCCGCTGGTCCCTCGGTCCGGACCAGAACCTCCCTGCCTCCCCACGAGCTCCGACTTTTCTCTTCTTCTCCCGCCAAATCCTCACCTTCCCGCTGCCTGCCGGGCCCATGACCAGCTGCGCATACCGAGGCATGTCGGCGCTCCCAGTAGCCGGTGGGGCCCGCCGCACAACAGAGTCCGACCGCCCCGCTCCCTTCAGCCTTCGCGCGGCGCTCACTGAGTTCCGGGAACACCACGTGCGAACCAATCGCAATCCGAAGTCTCTTTGTGCCTTCTGTTCCAGTACATCCTTGACTACGGAGCGGCCCGCAGGTCAAATCTCGTGTGAAACGCGTTCTCAGGAAACTTCAGCTGGGGGCGGGGGGCGATTAAGGCGGGGCCGGGGTGGGGGGAGGAGGGAGGAAGGGGGGAGGAGGGAGGAAGGGGGGAGGAGGGAGGAAGGGGGGAGGAGGGAGGAAGGGAGGGAGGGCGGTTTGCGTGTGTGCGGAAGTAGTTGGCGGAAATCGGCGGTTGGGATACTGGAGACGCCTGGTTGCCTTGGTGATAACGGATAACGGCTAACACTGCATCCCTACGCCGGGGACTGTGGTCCTTGGTTAGCGTACTGATGTTTGACCTATATGGTGACAGTCAAGATTTGCAAATTTGTAGAGGGTCTGGAATACTAAGGGTCCGGAAGGCACCTCCTGTTTTAGAGGGCATGTATATTTCCTTCCCGTGACTACTCCCTTCCACAAACCGTGCAAGCGCGCAATCAACTAAAGAACTCCTGCCCCTCCCCCAACTTAATTCCAGCGTCGTGCATCTGCCCTCCCCGCTCTCCCGAAGCTATTCGGGCAGTGTCCGGAGCGCATCGGAGGGGGCTAGAATACGGCATCGGCCTCTTCACCCCCAATATCGCCCGGCCTGACGCACGCGTGCTGACGGGGGAGGGGAGAGGGGAAAGCTGCTTCCGCACACTGCTCGAGGTCCGGGCACCCGGGAGGAGATGCCCGGCCAGGGTCCGGTGTCCGACTGGACAGAATGCAGCTCTTCCGCAGAGCCTCCCGCAGTAGCCGGGACCGGGGGTGGCGGCGGCGGGTGAGGCTGAGGGGCCCTGAGGGGTTAGGGAGGATGACGACCGGCTCCGGATCGGGATCCCCTGTGGAGGAGGGGGTGGGAGCTGGCTGCTCCAGTGGACTGGTCCCCGGTGGACTGAAGTGAGAGGAGGGGAGAACCTTTGTTGTGGCCGGGGTGGGACAGATGGAAGCCGACTCACTGTTTAGGGGAAGGGCTTGTGAGGTACGGGTGAGTGTTGGTGCAATGACTAAACGCGGGGACTGCGACAATTGCCTGGGTGCATTTTTCTGCCCCGAGGGGGCGCTGCGAAACCTGCTGGAAAATATGCAGTCTCCCACAGGATCTCTACAAAAAGAGGGGGTTGGGGGCCCAGCAGAAACAGAGGTTCAACGGAGGGCTTCCAAGTCAATAAATCAGTTACATGTATGCGACATTAGCCACCTTTATGTCCAGGGAATTCATAATGCCGATGTGACAGATAATTATGAATATTAGAGGCACCTTGATCTTGACATTTTCTTCCCACTGAAGTTTTTCTTCATAAATCCATTTTATTTTGAGCAGGTTTTTTACTGTTATTTCCCGGATGCTGAAGACAATTAGTCTTCAGTACCTTCTCATCCCTTCTATCAGTTCTTCCCTAAAAGTGAGAGCTGCAGGGTGTTCCTCTCCAAAAGCACAGTCATGGCTCCTTCTGCACCCATTACCATTTTATATATATATATATAGTGGATCGAAGACTTTCTTAAAAAGATTTACTTATTTGAGAGAGAGAGAGTGCAGATGTGCACGGGAGCGGGGGGGGGGCAGAGGGAGAGAGAGAATCCTCAAGCAGACTCCCCACTGAGTGAGGACCCTGAGATTATGACCTGAGCCCAAATCAAGTCAGCCGCTTAACCAACTGAGCCACCCAGGTGCGCCTGGAAGACTGTTAAAGATGGGGTCTTGTCTTTTCTGTTCATTATATTGCTTGACTAAGTGCTGGATCCTAATATATCAGGAGATCAATGAACACTCGGTCACTGAATAAATTGAAGGAAGCAGGAAGGAAGCCTGTTTGTTTTAATTTGAAAGAAGAAAAAAGAACTTGTACAAAACTAGAAACATTCCAGACCAATTTATCAGTTCCAGTATACCTTAATTACATACAGTAAAGAACAAGATAGTCTTTTCCATATCAAGTTACTTTATTAAAAATAGAGCAAGGAAATACCACAGATAACACAGAAGCCCAAACTACTTTATTGAGCTCAATGTAGGAATTAGATTAAGGGGCCTTAAAAGTAAGACCAAATCTGGCTTAAGGTAAATCCTTTCTAGTACAGTAAAAACCTCAGATAACTCACTTGGAAAAAGCCTGGAGCCATTAGGATATAACCAGGAGTACAGGACAAAATTTGCAAGATATTCCATCTGATGGGAGCATGAAAAGTAAAAAGCATATACAGTACTGTCTTTTTTCATTTAAAATACTTTCTTTAATGCTTATAAAGCTGTCAATTATTACATACTATTTAAATCCTTTTTCCCCCCCAACAGATCAGCTGGACATTCTTATCAGAATTCCAAAGGTATTGGTAAGTAGAGCTATAAAGTAGATAATACTTATAAATAACATGGTTCAGAGATGCTAATTTTGCTATAACTACAAACACAAAGGAGTTTTAAAAATAGACTTTATTAGCATCCTGGTGAAATTAGTCTTTAAGATTTTCAAAGGACAATCCAGCAGGTTCTTTTTCTCTTGTTATTTCACATCAAGCATTTTAAAAAGAGTACTTCAAAATAGCAATGAATCTGAAAAGAACTGTGTTATAACTGATGTTTGAAAAGCAAAGAGTATGGCCTGGGGTTTATAAATTGAAGGGAAAAATTCTAACTTGAACAACTTCAATGTTGCTATTTTTCCTCTCACTTGAAATAAAGGATAAAGCTGCTGGAATTAAGAGAGTAAGACAAACCCCCAACGGTGTCTCATTAATTTTTTTGGGGGGGGAGCAATTTCAATTCAATGATATATAAACCTGGATTCATACTTTTTCTTGGAAAATGTATAGTCCTTACAGTTACCTGAGAAAAACACACAGACACATATCTATGTGTATATACATACATAAAAATGCATATATACATATAAATAATGTGGTTTTTAAATGGAATTGCTGGATCATATGGTGATTATTCTGTTTAATTTTTGGAGAACCACCACACTGTTTCCACAGCAGCTGCACCATTTTACATTCTCATCAATGCACACAGTCCGAGTTTCTCCACATGCTAGCTAACACTTGTCATTTTTTTAAATGATAGTTATCCTTATGAGTATAAAATGGTACTTCACTGTTATTTTTATTTATATCTCCCTAATGAGTAGTGATAGCATCTTTTCAGGTGCTTATTGGCCATTTGTATATCTTCCTTGGAGACATTCAAAGTCCATTCAAGTCCTTTGCCCATTTTTCAGTTGGGTGTTTCTCTTTGAGTTTAACTATTATTTTTTTAAAAGGTTTATTTATTTGAGAGGGGGAGGGCAGAGGGAGAGAGAATCTCAAACAGGCTTCCTGCTGAGCGTGGAGCTGGATGCAGGGCTTGATCTCAAGACCCTGAGATCGTGACCGGACCCTAAATCAAGAGTCAAATGCATAACTGACTGAGCCACCCAGGAGCCCCTAACTAATATTTATAAATGCTTCATTTTCTGTAAAGAAATGTTATCAAGCTTTTGAGAAGTTAAATTTTAGTGCAGGCTATAATACACATATCAGAAATACTGATTAGCAGGGACACAAAAGATATATTCTTAGATAATTAGTCCACATTTATGACTTGAAACAGGATTTTTTTAAAAAATAAACTTTTATTATTATAGATTTCAAATTATATTTTAAAGGTCATAATAACATAATTTCCAGATGATTTTCCCTTTGTTGGCAAACTCGTTAGTCCTTAGTCCTTCAGTAAAGCAAATATAACCCTTACTTATCTGAATTAACTCTCCAATTTGTCAAAATCTTGAAGAAATAAAATTTAATATGTAAAATTATAGTGCCTTTGTTGTCAATATTGAAACAAAATTGTGTTCATTTAATTCAACTTCTAAATACAAACTTTTAACTTAAAAATATGTCCTGCCAGCTTTATTTATACTAGCCTAAAACTGGAAACAATCCAGATGTCCATCAACAGGTGGATGGATAAGCAAATTGTGATATGTTGGAATATAACCCAAGAATAAAAAGGAATGAACTATTGTTACACATCACATATGTTGAGGGAAAGAAGTCAGACACATCAGAATATATACTGTATGTTTCTATTTAAATCAAACTCAAGAAAATGCAAACTGATTTACAGTGATACTAACTGTAGTGACAGAAAGTTGTCTGGAGGGAGGGAGTGTGTGAGAAGAAGGGGAGTGTTACAAAGAGTTTTTTACTAGTTAAAATTTCCCAGATACTGTTTTTCCCCAAAGTGCTACTGAAGTTTATACCCTAAATTAAGTTACTGGTTTCAATATGTCTGAAACTGAAAACTAGTTTCATTCTTCTAGATACGTCTCAACTTTTATTTTTATTAAATGACTCTTCTTTTAATCTATCCACATCAGTATTAAAAACATTGAAATAATTGAAATTGTGTAAAAGTAAGTTTTAGTAAAATTCTGCAAAGCCCTTTTAACACTGCCTCATTAAAGATACAAAATTTGTGTTGTTCTATCTTGAGTTTAATACTATATGCTAAAGTCGAATGATAAAATATTGTTATAAATCTTTACAGTGCAAGTTCTGCATGTATATTCCTGTTTAATATGGTCTGACATACAATAAGCTAACAAAAATAAGCTACTGTCAACAGTTTATATCTCAGCTAAGTTCAAAATAATGTAGTCTATATATTATGATACATATATATGGTAAATGTTTACAAATATCTTAAGAGTTTTGTATGGTCTAAAACCAAGTGGCCATATCATACAGTCTCTTCAAATTTAACAGAATGACTCATACTACTACTCCAGGATAATCACAGACACATGTAAATATATAGATAT
The DNA here is from genome assembly GCF_009762305.2 of Zalophus californianus. Taxonomy (NCBI): domain Eukaryota; kingdom Metazoa; phylum Chordata; class Mammalia; order Carnivora; family Otariidae; genus Zalophus; species Zalophus californianus. The sequence continues at coordinate 8,459,958 of NC_045608.1, forward strand.
TAACAATCAATTTGTTGAGCTGCTGTTTGGTCATGAAATTCACATAATGTCCTTGTCTACAGACAGAATCAAAGACGGACACAAAGTGAACACACACATAGCCAAGCTGCAAGAGTTGTGGAAAACTCCTCAAATTCAAGCAATTCACATCCCTAAATCAATGACCGATGCGTCCTTTCTAAAGGTATACTAAGTACCAATACTTTGTTTAAATACCAAATTCTGTGTATTCAGAGCTGAACTTTTTATTGAAGATAAGCTACTTAGAGGGTAAGGCACTTCAGAAGACAAGGTACACTCAGCCTATTGTCTAAGAGTCCATAAATACCCGCTGAGTAAACTCATGAAATGAATAAAAGGATTTTTATCATTATAGATTCCTTATCATATCCATATAATTTCTTTCGGGGCTTTATGATACTTGAGATCTAATGTACCTTTACTCAGGAAGCTCAACTCCCCTAAGGAAAGTTACATTCTAGAGATGGAAACCCAAACTCACAGGTTCCGCTGAAGGTCTGTAAAATTAGAAGCAAGCAAGTAAAGAAAATGGCACAGTCAGCATTTTACAACTGTTGAACCTCTATTACCCATTAAAGGTCATAACTGCCAGAAGTATCCTTGTGAGAGCAATGCAAATGAAGGTTACAATAGTCTGTGCAAATTGGTCAATTTTTCTGACCAACATTTTGAATTTTCTCTGGATTTACCTATTCAGTTCAGTAAATCCTGTGTGTGTGTACACACATACATCTGCAGGGGAGTCTTGCATGTTAAGTGTTACCTTCTAAAATCAGCAAGTGAAAATCTTAGTTAAAATTACTTTTACCAAAGACCAATAGACTATTCCTCAGTCTGTTCAACACAGACAGTTATTCTTCTGGTGCTAGAAAAGACTGTTTCTTTAGTTAAGACTAAGTAGAATAGCTGAGTTGCTTTTAGATACCACAGGATACCTCAAAAATTGTATTTAGAAGGTAAGATGCCTACACTCACTGAGAGGCACACAGGAACTAAGACTCACAGAACAGCATATCCCTACTCTGCTTATTCTTCTAGGGTAGTGGTTTTCACCCCTCAGAGGCATCTGAATCACTTGAGTGGAAATGGCAGGCAGACTCACTTGTGCTGTTTAAATGGCCATTTCTTTCTTTTTTTGGCCAGATTAGCATAGTTGAATTTGAATAGGCAAAATGTACAGATGGTAAGCTCTCCTGAACATTCATCCTTTCAGATAAGGAATATTGCCAACCTCTTGTTCTGCAGTGCCTATAAATCTTGTTTGTCTTTTAGCATCCAGACCTCACCACAGGCCAGAAGCGCTACCTGTGCAGCATTGCTAAGATCTATAATGCGAACTATCTGCGGACGTTAATGAGGAGGCAGTACATGCATGTGATCCAGCACAGCTCCCAAAAGCCAGGCAGGTGCACCTCATTAGTTTCTCACTAGTTCTCACAAGAAACCAGAGAGTCTTCTAACAGAGGTGATCTGTATGACAGGTTTCCTCACTCATCACAAGAGCCGCCTCAGTTCTCGTTCCTCCCAGAAGCAGCATTACCCCTGCACCACATGGCGACACCAGCTGGAGAGAGTGGACTCGGGGCCTCCTAACATGGCAGTTGCACCCGCGCCTGAAATGATCCTACAGCATTCCCTTTGGCGACCAGCGAGAAACAAAGAAGGGTCTGTTTCTTATGGTTTAAAAGGAGGAAAATATAGCCCAATTTTATTTGAACGGTTGCTAACTGAGATTAAAGCTTGTTTCCTAATAAGTTCATTTGGCTAAATTCAGAATAGGTTAGACAGAAAGCACAAAAGGATCTTACAGTCTCTTTACTGATCTGACTGGGATATGCCACTCCTTTTAGAACATATTTTGTGGAACTGTAAAAATTTCTTGATCAGCTAGAGATCTGCAAGACTGCCCTTTTCAGTAATTCCTACTCAAATTCAAAATAATACAAACATTTCCAAAAGGAGCATATGGTTGCTTCTGCACAGATTACTATAAACAAGAAAAGGAAATAAGAAAAAAAAAAAAAAGAGAAGCAGCAGCCTGATTATTCAACCTGCACTACAATAGTTAGCTTTGCGTTTCAGGGTTAGTAAGTCAAAGGAGACTGCAAGAATCTTTTTGGTGAAACTGGCAGCTTAATAAAAAGAATTTGTATGGTCTTCCACATGCATTAGACAGCTGTTGATTTTGCTGGTTCCAATTAAGATGCTTCTCTTTCTTATAGTTTAAAAACTGGATATGCATCTAAAACAAGATGTAAGTCATTGAAGATTTTTAGAAAACCAGGAAAACTGTTCATGCAATCAGGTAAATGTGAAATTTTAAAAATATGCATTTTGAAAGCTCTTATGCTTAAAAAAATATTAAACCCAATAATTTCATTTCTATTACAGAAGACATTAAAAATGTAGAATGTGATTTGCTTTTAATTCTCCAAATGAGTATGAAATACAGTTTCTGCTTTCACTTAAAAGAACATACTGCTCAGGGGAGTAAGATTCAAGGTACTTCTAAACAAAGGTATTTATAATAGCAAGGTCAGAGACTTAACAGAATGAATTTGTTAGAACCCAGAGCCACTAACATGACTTTTTCAAGCCATAGCACTTTTATGAGATAGTGCCATTTTTGGACGGACAACATATTTTGTATGGCATCATAGTTTATGAAGGGCTGTATCACCTCTATAATTTTGTTTAATATTCAACAAACCAGTGGAAGCAAGCCAACCCAGTGGTATCAAAATTTTGCGAAGCAACTCCAAGAAATCCAGAGTTGGTAGATATCAGCATAAAGGATCGTACAAATGCAGAATACTACAAAATGAAAAGGGCAAAAGGGGAAGAAAGAATGCTCAGAGGTATTCTTCAGAATTGATAAAGTGGAAAGGATTAAGTGGAAGTTAAACAATTTTGTAGCTGTTCCTACAATGAGTAGGGAAGTAGATAGAAGTAGGGAAGTTAGGCCTTCTGAACTCCTATCCCATTGCTGTGTGACAGTCCAAGAAATGAGGGAAATGGCAGGGGAGAAAGTGAGTCTGTGTCCAAAGATAATAGCTGGAGGAACCCCAGGTAGGGGGAAAGTCCCTGTGGTCCCTGAGAGAAGAGAGAGGAGTAGGAACTTAATGCTTAAAGAGAGGAGAATGCTGAAGCTATGACCTTCCCGTACCCAAAAGATTTTGACGAGCAAAGACAAAATAGGACTTAGTAACAGAAAATTTGCTATACAATAACTTGGCTTGAATACAGTACTTACTGTGTATCTTATTTTAAAAAGTAAGAGATTTGGGGGAAGGGGGAAGTGGTTAAGTTTTGAAAATTGCAGGCGATTTTTGTGAAAGCCTTATTACTAAGGTAGGTCATTTTGAAGTTGGTTTTTATATACAAATCTCAATTTTCAGGATGAAATACACCTTTATTTCCAAAACAGACATTATAAACTCTTATTTTTCTTTCAGTTTCTACAAATGATTCTGAATCATACATGAATGAAGAAAAAAAGGAAGAAGATTTACTAAATAAGTGTATGCAATCGATGTCAATTGAAGAACAAGGAGAACATCTGATGTGAACTTGACAGCCTTGTCTTGTGAATTGATGAGGTGCCAAAAGGGGGGAAGTGGTTGTGAATTGTGTCCTCTTTCTACATTTAGGATAGTATTGTTATTCACCAAGAAGTCATTAAGTAATTTTAGTTTGTTCAGAAATGTTTACAACAGTGTAATTAATTGGTTTGATGTAGTTCCACGTACTGATATTCGTGTAATAAGAGTTATGTGTAATGTATGCTTGTATTTCTAGCTAGATACAATTAAAAATTTTCTCGTCGCTTAAAATTGTTTTTCTTTAAATCTGTCAAACTATGTAATTCCTTTTCACCTTACAGTAAGTCCTAAGACAAAAACATGAGAATCCCCTACAAGTATTTTCTTGATTGGGCTAAGGAAAGCTCTGAAATAGACTGATACAGAATAGCATTTGATAGAGACTTGCAGAAAAAGTGTTTAATAAATATTTACTGCTTGAATACAACTTAAAAATGGAAGAATCAATTTGCCCTATTTTATGAAAATTGCCAAACGCTTGGACTCTCAAACTAGAGTAAGTTGGGAGTAACTGTACTGAGAAGATTATGTATTCATTCTACTGTGCTTCCTTTCTAAAAACACACACACACACAAATTAAAACTTGAAATACAGGAATAGGGCAATTTAAAGCAACAGTTTGAGGAATTATTGCTAATGTCAATATAGTATATATATTTTTAAAGATTTTACTTGACACAGAGACAGTGAGAGAGAGAGAGAGACAGAGAACAAGCAGGGGGGAGCGACAGGCAGGGGAGAAGCAGACTCTCCGTTGAGCAAGGAGCCCGATGCAGGGCTCGGTCGAGGATCTGAGCCGAAGGCAGACGCTTAACGACTGAGCTACTCAGGCGCTCCAATATAGTATATTCTTTAGAAGATCAAATCTGAGCCCAACATTATGACCCAGAACATTGTAAGAAATGAGCCGTGAAAGGTCAACCCATCTACCTCATCACTTTGATGCTTGGGTGCAGTTTCATATGGTCTGTAATTTTTATGATTTTTAAAAATTAAAACAGTTTATCAAGAAAGTATAAATGAAAAGTAACTGTTTATTACTGGAGAGAAAAGTGTATACAAGAAAGTCTAGATTCTTTTTCCTCATGCACTACTTTTGTAATAAAGTTCCAGATATCAACTTTGAAGATATTTACAAGGGTACATTTTTCTTAGCATGGGACCATTTACTGTATGATGGACATTTCCTCAGAGAAATCATATATGGAAACGGAACATATTCTTATAGTTTACAAGAAGCTTAGAACATTGTATTAACAGAAGATGATATATTTTACTGCAAAATATTAAAAAAGTGATACAATTTTGTAGCTCATAAACGTTTAATTACTTGATTTGAACGGTAATGAAAAAAAAACCCAGCAAGACAGGCCTGGCTTTTAAGACTTTTTATATTCAATTCGTTCTACTTTCACATCATCTCCAATTAGCTGATACACGTAAGTGACAACTGTAGAAGCCTGGATGTCCATTAACACAAATGAAGGAATAATATTTCTGGAAGAAAATATAAATAATGTCAGTGTTTTGTACTAAAAAGCACCAGCACTAAAAATTTCAATTTACAACAGTTTGGATTCAAGAATTCTAGTTGTTACATATTGAAAATAATCACCAAAAGAAGATTGCCCAAAAGGCTATAATTATTGAAATGGTTGCATTTCTCCTTTATGAAATGTCACACATGCAATTATTAACTTTAAAAAATTCCCAAATCCTCAAATTACTACTTACGTTTCCAAGGCATTATATGCTCCAGTGGCAGAACCTGGGTTAATGTAGAATTTATTTTCATGCTCAAATGCTTCAAATTTGTGTGTGTGTCCCGAGATAAGAATGTCCACATCAAACTGCCTCTGCAACAGGGCTAAGCTGGCCATATCTCCCCATGGAATAACTTGATGCCCATGGATCAAACCAATTTTGAACTGCCCAACAGTCACAACTTTCTGTTCTGGATAATTCAGATTCTAAAATAAGAGACATAAGTATATATATATATATTTAGAGATATTCATGTTTAAAAAACCTGGTTAAATACTCAATCCCATGTGGATATTTTGATACAGTGCTCCCCAACCAACACATTTATTAAATATTTGATTTCTCCTCAGTCTCTAAGACTACAACTATGCTCAAAACATAACTTATTCCAGGTAAACTGGAATTTATCAAGGAATCCCTGCCTCGTGTTTATCTTTTTCTTTTTTTAACAGAATATGGGTTCTTTGGGGAATGCTGTAGAGAATAATTATTCCCCCATATTTGTGAGTTTCCTCTACCTAAGAATCCTAGGCATATGACCTATAAGCTAAGTGTGTTCAAATTATAGCCCAGACTTTATTATATAGATGGCTTCAAATAATAATGATAGTTAACACCCATATAGCACTTAGTATGAAGCAGGCACTAAGGGCTTTATAAATATCAACCTATTTAATACTGACAGTCCTAAGAGGTAGCTTCTGTTATGATCCCCATTTTATGGATGAGGAAACTGAGGCAAAGAGAGGTTAAAATAACTTGCCCAAGGTCACACGTTAGTAAGTGGTTGAGCCAAATCAGAAGCAAAAAATTTTAATTCTTGCTACTGAAACTCTCTTTAGCATAACACAAACAGAACCGCAAATATGTTTTTAACCAACCAAACCTATATTCTATTTATTGACAAGAAATCTGCCCCTTCCCTTCTCATCTCCCTGTCTTTTGCCCCCAGGTGAAAGATTTATCTGAACTCTTTTTTTAAAATCCACTATAAAGAGGGCGCCTGGGTGGCTCAGTCGTTAAGCGTCTGCTTTCGGCTCAGGTCATGATCCCACGGTCCTGGGATCGAGGCCCATGTCAGGCTCCCTGCTCCGTGGGAAGCCTGCTTCTCCCTCTCCCACTCCCCCTGCTTGTGTTCCTTCTCTCACTGTGTCTCTCTCTGTCAAATAAATAAATAAATAAATAATCTTAAAAAAAAAAAAAATCCACTAAAGAAAAAGACATTATGCTTATTCAGTTTGGTATAAAGGAACCCCAGTAAACAGCACCAATGAAGTTAACTGATTTATGAAAAAGCTTACCAGAAATACAAAGGAAATTCTTCACACATCAGATTTATCATGCTAAATCATATAATGTTAGTATGGGTTGGGATCTTAAAAATCATCTATTCCAATCATATTTACATAAGAGGAAACTAAGGTCAGAAAGGATATAATTTGCCTAAAATCTCATTATGAACTAATAGACAAAGCTGCAATCCCAGAACTTCTAACTTTGTTCTTTAAAGTCAGGTTTATTGAGGTATAATTCACATACAGTAAAATTACTCTTTTTAGTGTACAATTTAAGGGGATTTGACAAATGCATAGTTATGTAAGCTCTGCCACAATCAAGACGCAGAACAGTTTTATCACCTCCCAAACTTCCTCATGCCCCTTTGTAGTTAACCCTCAAGTTAGAGAGGCACAGTAGGGTTTTCAGCATAGTGGTGATGTGATCTTACTTCACCTAAAAAGGATCACACTGGTTGCTACTTGGAGAACAAACTATGGAGGGAGGAAGGGTAGAATGAGAAAGCTGGAATACAGGAAAGTGATTTGGTGGCTTGGAACAGGATCAGGATAGCAGCGGTGGTGGTGAGAAGTCTGTAATAAAAATATAAACTAAATGATAGTACTATAAAAAAGTGACAAAATCACTTTTATTCCATATCTATTTATTTTTTAAAGATTTTATTTATTTTTTAAAGATTTATTTATTTATTTGACAGAGACACAGCGAGAGAGGGAACACAACAGGGGGAGTGGGAGAGGGAGAACAGGCTTCCCACGGAGCAGGGAGTCCGAAGCAGGGCTCGATCCCAGAGCCCTGGGATCATGACCTGAGCTGAAGGCAGATGCTTAATGACTGAGCCACCCAGGTGCACCAATCAATTTAGTTTAGAACAAGTATTTAATATACTTACCGAGTAGTCTAACATCAGTGATTTTCAAAGAGTAAGGGACAAGTAGGTGTAGTAAATTTGTATTTGGGAAGTTAGCAACAACAACAAAAAACCCTCAACAACTGCAAAACTCAGGTGTAAAGGATAACGCTTATATATGTAAGAATCAAGAAAAGAAATATTTGTGAATGTAAAGAGAAATACATCACCTCATCGAAGTCTCCTCTCACAATATGAACATCACCGGCCAGAGTCTTGAGATAGTCATAACTCTCTTTGGTGCAAAGGTTTCCAGTACAGAGAATGTGCTGAATCTTTCCTGGCACCAGCAGTTTTTTGAATTTAGCCGGCAAACTGTTGCACCGGTGTGGGATGTGCAGGTCTCCTAATACCAACACCAACTTTAAAGTGTCAAGGAGAGACAAGGTGTAATGTCAAACATGACGTCAAAACAAGATGTTCTCCTCTCTTAACTCTCCTTTAAACTAAGCAGAGATTTCAGAACCCAAAGAAGCGGAAGTTATCCATACAGTTCTTACCATGACCATTTAAACAAAGACACACATGGTAACATACTCTGTTCTAATCATCTTTATATTTTATTTTGGTCATAAACAGTGTGTATACACAATACAGTCATCATTCTATTTACCAAGAATAAAACCAGGCTTTCTCAAGCAATTCATCTAGAGACCTATAAATGACTGAATTTAAAAAATTGCAAAATGAAAAATATACTGTGGGGTCCTATGAAATTTGGCATTTTTGAGTGACAGGGTAATTCATATTTCTGCAGCTATAATGTAAAACATAGTGTACTGATTCCGATGTTCCAGGAACATTAAAGAGAATTGTTAAAAATGTAGCGATAGAGAAAAAACTTAATTCTGTAATTTATGTTTACTAGACTGAAACTATTTGGAGGAAAAGTAGCCAAAATTTACAATATTTTTTATACTAAAAACTATTAGCTATATAGTACAAAGGAATAAAAACAGCCTATGTTTCAAAGAGTTTCAATAGGACAAACCCGTGCTTTTGAATTCTGGTCGCTGTTCTCTCCTCCTTATGAGAAATCCTCACTGTCATACGTTTACTATCTAGATTAAATGGCCTATGTATCCTCAGTTTGGTTCCCAAACTTAAAATAACATCTTCACAGTCTTTCATGTGCATTAGAGCATTTAAAAAAAAAAAAGAGAGAGAGAGAGAGAAAGAGAAAGATCAGCTAAATAAGTGATGAATTTAGGAGGAGGTGGTTTAGAGTTGTAATACAGTCTCAGATGACAAAAATAAATTTTGCACTTAAGTATAATAAAAAACCTCAATCCTGTAAAACTTTTAATTTTACAATTTAAAATATTGACATATAAACATTACTTAATTCAGTCATTTAATGGAATATTGTCAAAAGGTCATTTTAACTATTTATCGTCCAAAGGACAACAATCAATTTCTTCATGTTGATTAGTATAAACACCTTCATTCTGTAACAGGATGTTTTCCCACACAGACATCCCATCCATAAATGTACATGCCCTTTAACTGCTTTTAAAGACGGCATGACGATTCCTTAATATCATCCAAGAAAACATTAAGTATCTAAAGTAGAATAAAAACAAAAGTTTTGCCACCATAGACTTTTAAACTTAATCAAAACAAAATGTGTGAAACTAAAATTATTAAACAAACTTGATTCATCTCGCAACAAATATCAACATGATTACAAAGGACACAGAGTAATTGAAGTAACACAAGGTTACAAAACTAGCATACTTTAAAAATAAATTGTTAAAAAGTTTCTTCTTTTTAAAGAGTAGTTTCAGCTGGTATTTGTTCAATGACTTGTTTCAATCCAGATCTTAGTGGATAAAACATCTTAGTGTAAAACTAAAAACCACTATGAAGTTTCCACCCTCATTGGTAATCAATGCAAAAGTACCTGGAGAGAGAACAATCTTCATTTTTAGAGGGGGATCCCTTCAGACAGGGACTGAAGTACATAGTTAATGTAGGCAGCTGGCATATGAGGAAAAGGCAAAAAATAGATTTCTATATTAAAAAAAAAAAGAACCTCAAACTCATAAAGGGTCTATGTCTATTGCAGGATGATAGTCTTTGGGACTGATAAATGAACGAGCTGTTCAATCTGAATGTGCTAAAAAGAGTATTAGTATGACATGATACTTTATAATGATCGATGACCTAAATTCTATCATGTATTATGGATTATGCCAAAGTGTATCCAGATTATTAGCAGTTTAAAGATATAACTATATGAATGAGCAAACAAAAATTATTTCAAACTAGTAAAGATTCTTACTAAGACTCCTGTTTCATGTAGGTGACTAAGTTATTGGGGAAACAGTGTCACATAACAAATGTCATACTTTGAGGAATGTCCTTGCCCAAATTCCACACTTTGGACAGTTCAAGTTAGACAAAGTTTATAGTCTTTTGAGACAGCAAAAGATCCTGGAAATGGCAGTCTTGTTAAATTCAAATAAAGAACCAACCCAATCAAAGCATAGGAATTTGGCTACTTCCTGTTGGATAGACTGTAAAAGGGTGAAAATCCCAGTAATCAGCCACCCGACCACCGTTGTTAGTACGAGCTAGGAGAAGAAACTTACTCTGTGCCCAGCCTTAGTGGAATGAAGAAGTTGATTGCAGACAGGGGAATGAAAAAAAAGGGTGAAACATGACCAATGTTAAAAGAAAGCAACGAAAAGAAACCAAAAACAGAGCAACAAAAAACTCGTATCAAATGAATATGCAAACAATTGTTAATGATTTGAGTGTTATGAAAGAAAATGTTAAAAACTGGCTTTGCTCAAAACAATACCAAAAGAACCATTTGCTGTATTTTTAAACATGACACAAACACACTGTTAAAAAAAAAATCTGCCTTGTCAATTTTTTCTACTTCTAATCTTATTCTCTATATTGACTCCCTTCCCTTTCGTTTCCTGCTGTTTAGAATTTTATAGGACAATTTGGAAAATTCATCAGGAACAATGTAAAAGAAAGCTAACATTTTGTGGATTCTTAAGGACTAATTATTCCTCAAGTATACTGGTTTTAATTCTCTTATGCTCAAATTCTAGTAGCTGGAAAATTTATGCTGCAGCTAGATCATTATCTTGTATAGATCCAACACAGCACTCTGAATACATTATCAGATGGTGAAGTCACCAACTAAAGATGATAAAAAACCAAACACATTCCTCCAGCTAAAACTGGACCTTCTCCACAGCTGAATTTGCTGCCCATAGGCTCTGGACACTACTGAGTGTTGAACATTTCTAGTCTACTTTGCCAAATGAAAGATTTTTAATCATAAAAGAATCAGCTAATGCTAAATTTTACCCAGTTCTATCTCAGGTGACAAGTTATGTTCCAGTATAACTACCCTAAAAAAGTGTTCATCTTTCAAAAAAACCTTTAGAAACATGAGTATGGAATCATATGTCATCTTCTCAAAACTGTCTCAAAATTACTGTAAACCGATCACTCTAAACTGGAGTCTGTTTAGAAGCAAAAATCAAAAACGGGATTAAAGCCTTTCACTTATACAAGACATTAAAGAAGCATAAACCATAAATCTGTGGCTGTCACATCTATAAGCCACCTCAAAGGCTATGCTTGTCAGAATCGTGATAATCTTAAAAATGCAATGGATGCTCATCAAAAAGAAAAGTCCCTTTAGAGTTACCCTCATCAACACAAATAGCAAGATAATCTGAGCTCCTTTTTGAACACGTTCTTAACTTTTTAGGGGGTGAAGGGCATCTCTGAAAATCTGATTACAGCTACGAGCCCTCTCCAGTAGCAGCTCCTGAGTTTTTACTAGGAAGGTCTTAGGGGCGGAAACCTATTGGAGGCCAGCGGGTGGGGGGCCAGCCTTGAAGCTGGCTGGGCAATCTGATGAACGACGGAGGTAAAATTCCCCAACGTACCCCTTGGCGCCATACTGGCTCCTTACCTGGAAAAACACACATATTCACAAAATTTTCTAATTTCGAGGAGCTCATAAACCATTTAGGAAACAATAGTTCCAACCATTCTAAGAGCCAAATCCAGTCCCCTGAGGACTCGCTACATTTCAATGGCAGCAGCACTTTATTTCAGGGGCGAAGGGAACAGTTTGTACGCCTTTTCCCCGGATGGCAAACCAAAATGGATAGGGGATTCTGCTCGTTACTTCCCGTTTTGCATCCAAGAAGCCAGCTTTCAACACATGCGGGTGACAACCGGTACACCCCAACCAGCCGGAGGTGCCTTTTAAGGGAAAGGAGTAGGGAAACATCTGGAAAAGGGCGGGGGGTACCGTGCCCCTTTCTCGGGGGCGCTGGAGGCCCAGGCCCAAAGGCCTTTCCCGACTCGGGCGTGCGGGTCTCGTGACAGGACGAGCCGCTGAGAGGGGCCCCTTTCCCCTCGGGCGTCCTCTGGCCCCTGGGGCGGGGCTGCGAAGCCAGCGCGGGCCGCAGCCAGAGGTGGCTGCTCCTTATCCTCCCCTGCCCTTCCCCTAGGCCTTCTCCAGGCCTGGCCCTGGGCTGCGCCCGCCACGACCCCCGTAATGGCCCACGCCCTCGCCTAGAGACTCCCAGCTGCTCCCAAGGACGCAGCACCGCGGCCGACAGCTAGGCCTCGGTCGCCGCATCTGTCGTCCTCACCATCCTGTCACTGGGCTCCGCTCAGTCACCACCGCCGCCGCCGCCTTCTTCCTCGGGCTCCTCGGCGCCCCGCCCACCTCGCTCTCAGCCAATGACAGATGGTGTCGGCAGGAGACAGCCTACGGAGGCCCGCAGAGGCCCTTCCCCGCCGTAAAACAGATGCTCTTTGGGAAATGGTGGCGTGGGGGCGGGAGGTGTAACATCTCGAAGCTTCGAAAAGAGCGGGCGACATCCGGGCATTTGGGGCCGTCGAGCAGAGGCGCGCCTTGGAGCGCGGCTTGTTAGGGCCCGCGGCCATGCTGAAGTGCGGGATGAGCGGCAGTCAAGTGAAAGGTGGAGCGACTTTTCTTGCATTCCTAATTAGAAAAGGGAAAGCAAAAAAAGAGAGAAAGAAAGACTAAGGTTCATGGGGGCGACTTCCCCTTTGTCCTTTATGCAAAGGGGCTGGCGACACAAGGCCTGGCACTGAACAGCCGCCACCCACCCAGGCTCCTAGTAGCTTCCAAGAGGAGGAAGAGGGCCCGTTTGCATTTATTTATGCATAGTATTCATTGTCCTCGGTGTCCATGAAATGAAACTGCACCACTGGAACAGAGATTGGGAATGTGGGCCTCAAACTCGGAATGATAAGGACTGCGTGAGGAGGAGTTGGGGGAAAAAATGATGCTTAGACAGTAAAAAGTATTTTAGTGCCACGAGGAAAGCATTGACCTGGTTTTTATTCTAGATTCTACCATTTTTCGGTGTATGACCTGGGACAAACCACTGAATCACTGTGGGGCTCAGTTTCCTCATCTGTAAAAATGAGAATAATAACAGCATTTTCATCACAGGGCTTGTTGTAGGAATGAAACAGATGCATGTAAAGAGCTCAATAATAGATGGGAATGTACTTAAACGTTAAGTCACTCCGGAATGTCTCTGTTTAAGAAAAGAATGGTTTCCTACGGATTGTAACCTGGAAGTGATCGTAGAATGGCGTCTTGTGTCATGGTTAGCTTCCCCTGGGTTGAGGCCATCCATGGAACGGTGGTAAAGAATAGGAAAGGGAAGCACAAGCTCCCAGCTGTTACAGGTTCTTAGCGTTCTAGAAGTTCTCTCGCAGTGTATAGCTCGGTTCTCAATAAACAACTATTTCTATGATTGTTTTTGCTTTTCCTCCTGGACTGTAGGCAAGGCACTGTGAGGGCAGGAGCTGTTCCTGTCCTGTTCATTGCTCTACCCCCATCACAGTGGGTTGTGCTCGGAACATAGTGGGTGCTCAAAAACTAGTCATCAGATGAGTGAAAGGTCTGCGTCAGGCAACTCCAGGAAAAAGTGTTGAATGTGAAGTGCTAAAAAGGGAGAAATGCCTCCATCTCCCCTCACCCCCCCATCATCCCATCTTAGTTTCAGGCTGGCACCCCCAATGCACACACTTCTGATTCTTAAGCATTATAATCTGATTTTATGTTCTGGAATCTTTTCTTTTTTCTACTGTTCTATGGATTGGTGTGGTCATCCACTTTGTTTATTTATTTATTTATCTATCTATTTGAGAGAGAGAGAGAGCACAAGTGGGGGAAGAGAAAGAGAGGGGCAGAGTTCATGCTGAGCATGGAGCCCAACGTGGGCCTCACATAATATCCATGTGGGCTTTGCATAATATCCTCTATGTGTTTGCCACATTTTGTACTTATTCATAGTTCTTAAGAATATTAACAGTGTCGTATCAGATTAGACAAATAGGTCACCCAGCCTAGCCTCTCTTCCTTACAGGGCATCTGAGTGTGTTTGGTGGGAAGATCTGGCATGTTGCATGCTACCCTCAAATATCAGAGATGCATCTTGAATGCCTCTAATTTCTCTCTCGTGACTTTTTTTGACCTTGCCACCCCTGAAGTTATTAAGTCCCTTCAAATCCCTTCATGCTGTGTTTTCACACTTCTTTTTGGGGGGGGGCAGGTAATATATTTATTTAAACCAAATCTAAAAATACATTAGTATGGAAATTGGCTTTCCACAGTAGCTCCGTGCAAACATACAGAAAGGAAGAGTGTGCATTTTATCATTTTGCGCACTCTGTAAATTTACTGAGCTCTTACTGTGTGTCTAGCATTTTGTCAAGAGTATTAATATGTATTTAAAGCAATTTTTAGCATTAGTCTATAAAACACTGTTCTTTATGCATTAAAACTTGAGTCCTGTGAATGCTGAAGTAGTCCTATGATTTGTATTTATTGTTTGAGGAAAGAATGTAAGCAGTACCTTTCTTTTTCTCTGTAGTATTTGGGAAAGCAATCCAAGCTCTATCACGAATCAGTGACGAGCTGTGGCTAGACCCATCTGAAAAAGGTGTAAGTAAGAAAATTAACAAATATACCATCTATTAAGGCAAAAGAAGATGTTTAAAGACCCCAGGCCAGATTGAATGTTAACTAGGAAACCCAGAAATTGTAATTATCCCTTTCACTGTTCATCTTTATTTTATATATCTGAATACATTGAGAGCATATTATAAAAATCGTGCAGAGAAACACAAGAGATTTAAACCAGAAATTGCAAACTGGTGGTCAAGAAGCTAGATAGAGCTTGCAGAAGTGTTTTGTGGGAATGCACTATATTTCCTTTTTTAATGAAATAATTTCGTAAGCTTAAAAATTGGTAGAGTCCATATAAAGATCTGAGTTTCTTGCTTCTCTTAAAAGCTTAGAAGATCTGACAGTTTGGGGCCAGCATTCCCAGGTGGAAGTAGTTGGCTGGAGCTGTCCGACGATTTTTGCTTTAGATGAGGCAAGAGATTGCCATTCTGCTGCCATCTTTTTACCCCCTTTTACATTGCCTTCTGCCACTTTGTGCATAAAAGTTAAAGGCCTTCACAACTTTACAATTTCAACCTGCAAGACCTTAGAGTTAATACCTGTATGTATTCAATACAGATGTGTATCATGTATGTATATGTATGCAAATTCAATATAGTGTATGATGTATAGTGTCTATATGTATGATCTATAGTGTATAGTGTATGATGATTTAGTATCTATAATAATTCGTATTTATAATGTAGTCCATATAATGCAGTTACCATCCCATAGCCTTATTTGAACACATTTAACTGCAGCGTTAAACATAATAGAATTTTTTGAATTAATCATTTAGAGAAAGTTGATTTTTTCCTTAATATCTCTTATTTTTCAGCTTGCTTTAAGATCTGTGAATTCTTGTCGATCAGCATATGGATGTGTCCTGTTTTCTCCTGTGTTTTTTCAACATTATCAATGGTCAACCTCAGTGAAAGTAAATGAGAATGATTCGACAACATCAAATTTAAATTGCAAATTGGGAATGAAGGTAAATATAAGTGGCCCTGGTTTTCTCGTATATTGTAGAAATATTTATTACATAGTACATGACATCTAATCTGCAGTTAATACATGGTTAAAAAGGCATGCAGGACACCCCAATGTTTATAGCAGCAATGTCCACAATAGCCAAACTATGGAAAGAGCCCAGATGTCCATCAACAGATGAATGGGTAAAGATATGAGGTGTGTGTGTGTGTACACACACACACACACACACACACACACACACACACACAATGGAATATTACTCAGCCATCAAAATGAAATCTTACCATTTGCAATGACATAGATGGAACTAGAAGGTATTATGCTAAGTGAAATAAATCAGAGAAAGACAATTATAAAATCCACTCATATGTGGAATTTAAATTTTTAAATTGTTAAGAATTTAACAAAAGAGAGGATCACAGGGGAAGGGAGGGGAAAATACAAGAAGATGAAACCAGAGAGGGAGACAAACCATAAGGGACTTTTTTTTTTCAAAGATTTTATTTATTATTTGAGAGAGAGAGCATGAGCGGGGTGAGGGGTAGAGGGAGAAGCAGACTCCCCGCTGAGTGGGGAGCCTGACATGGGGCTCTATCCCAGGACTCCGGGATCATGACCTGAGCTGAAGGCAGATGCTCAACCAACTGAACCACTCAGGCACCCCAGGAGACTCTTAATATAGGAAACAAACTGAGGGTTACTGGAGGAGAGGTGGCTGGGGGTGGGGGTTGGGGTAACTGGGTGATGGGCATTAAGGAGGGCACTTGATGTAATGAGCACTGGGTGTTACATGCAACTGAGGAATAACTAAACTCTACCTCTGAAACTAATATTACACTATATGTTAATTGAATTTAAATTTAAAAAGAGAAAAAAATAAAATGTTAAAAGAAGGGGAAAATACCTTTTCAACCCAGAAAAAAAAATGAATATTGGCTATTTTATTTTTAAAGTTGACATTACATAGTTACATAGTTCAAAACGGAAATAAAAACTTTAAAAATATTTTAAAAAGGCAATGCAAGGCAAATCTATTCACTTATGAATATATATGCTCTTCTTTTGTTAGTTCATTTAAACTAATAGAACAACCATATTAAGTATCTGCTGTTCTATGTTGTATTTGTGTTACAGTCAATTCTGCCCATCTTTAGATGTCTGAATTCCCTTGAAAGAAATGTAGAGAAGTGCAAAATATTCACCAGTTCTGATCTGTGCAAAGTCGTCATTCAGTTCTTCTGCAGACATGGTAGGTCTCATTAAAACTAGTTTAAAGTATTGTGGTTTTTTGTTAATATTTTTTATGTTTAGAATATTCAAACTGCATATTAAGACTTCTCATTGCATTACTGCTTAGAATTTGGTTTTGTGGTAGAGCCATTGTAAGTACTTGAAAAGTATTATCTTACTTGTCTCTGTAGAAGTATTATGAAGTGATTGGTACTTTTCCTTTTCCAACTTGTCAGCGGCACAAGCTTTGCCTGCATACAAACCAATTTTTTTTTTAATGTCCACTTGAATTCAAACAATAGGTGGTTCTAAAATTAACTGGCTGCTTGATGATATTCTGTAAGAGTGCCTTGGAAACAGTGTTCTTCGGTAAGAATAGAAAGGAATAGTGCCAGCTTGTATTGAAAGTCCTCTGGGGCGCCTGGGTGGCTCAGTTGGTTAAGCGACTGCCTTTGGCTCAGGTCATGATCCTGGAGTCCCGGGATCGAGTCCCGCATCGGGCTCCCTGCTCAGCGGGGAGTCTGCTTCTCCCTCTGACCCTCTCCCCTCTCATGCTCTCTCTCTATCTCATTCTCTCTCTCAAATAAATAAATAAAATCTTTAAAAAAAAAAAAAAAGTCCTCTGGGAGGCAGATAGTACTTATCTGGGACTGAAAGAAGCATGGTAACTGGCCCAGGGTCACAAAACTAGTAAGTCGCCGAACCTGGCTTTGAGTCGAGCCCCACTAGTAGGAGCCAAAACCTTTATACATTCTCTCTGTCACACCAAGCTGTAAAACAGATTTCCTACCTCACAGCCTTGCAGGGTAGATATTCAAATGTTTTACTCACAGGACATTTACATGCTTAAGTATCTCTAGCACAGTGATTAAGAACATGGATTCTGGAGGCCACAAAGTTTCGGGCAGCATCCTGCTCTGCCCTTTCCTTGCTGATACTTTGGACAAATTATTTTACAACTGTGTGCCTCATTTGCCTTAAATGTAAAATGGGGATCATGTTAGTCCCAGCATTCTTGGGTTTTTGTGAGGATTCAATGAGTTATAGGAAGTTAGAGTTCCACAGTGTTTAAAAGAATGCCTGGCACCTTCTCTAAGTGTTAGCTCTAGTTATAATTTTTATGATTGCTGTTATTTTATTTGAAGTTAGCAGGTAGAATTGTATGCTTTACAACTCATGCTTGTGATATTAGTCCAAATCTTTTTTTGTAGTGGAATGATGTTCTGGAAGGTTATCATAGTGTTACAATTATCTTTTATCTGTTACTTTCCCTGACAATTATCTTAATATTTTAAGCTCCTATTTGTATTATATTCTTTAATTTTTTCCCTGCAAAATATCAATGATTTAACGTGATTTTCCCCCTTTGAATTTTAGTTCACATAATAGCAGAATCAGGTAAAGAGCATGATTAAAAGCACAGCAGGCAGGGGCATCCGGGTGGCTCAGTCGGTTAAGCGTCTGCCTTTGTCTCAGGTCATGATCCCAGAGTCCTGGGATCGAGTCCCGCGTTGGGTTCCCTGCTCAGCGGGGAGTCTGCTTCTCCCTCTCCCTCTGCCTGCCTCTCTGCCTGCTTGTGCTCTCTATCTCTCTGTCAAATAAATAAATAAAATCTTTAAAAAAAAAAAAAAGCACAGCAGGCCTTGACATCACAGACATGGGTATGGATTCTTCTATACTTACTAGCTTTGTGAAAGTACATAAGCTTTGTCAACGCAAATTGAACAAACCTTGTAGAATCTCAGAAAGTAAGAGAGTTTTATTCGAGTCCAAGTTAGGACAACTGCCTGGAAACACAATTTTCACAGGGAAGAAAGTGTTCCAGAGGATGAACAGTTTTTACAGGGTTATATACAATTTTACATCTTGTAAAAGCTGAAAAGATTATAGATGAGTATGTAGGCAGGCATCACAAGTTTCATTGTAAAGGAATGCAGGGAGGAGGAGCATTGATTGAGATGCCTCAAGGACAAGATGGTTTTCGTTTAGGCTACTCATCACAAAGCAGATGTACATTGCATGCATGGCAGGCCATAAATCAGGCTTTTGGTTTGAACAAAGTTTATGTACAGTCATGTGAATTTAGGAAGAAATCTAAGATGGCCTCCCTTGTATATCAGGCCGTTAGAGAGTTTTTCTCTCATCAGTTCTCTGTACTGTCATTTTCTTTTATGTAAATGGGGATAATCTTATCTACCCTCATGTTCCGGGGTTGTTGTGAATGTGAAGCAGGATCACAGTGTGAAGCACATAGCGTGGTGTCTGACGCAGAGGGAGTACATCGTCAATGATTGCTGTTATTACAATGACCCTCATCCCTTATTTCCAGCTAGATTTTAAACAACCAACTTTTCAGTTTCTTTTTTTTTTTTTTAAAGATTTTATTTATTTATTTGACAGAGAGAGACACAGCAAGAGAGGGAACACAAGCAGGGGGAGTGGGAGAGGGAGCAGCAGGCTCCCCGCTGAGCAGGGAGCCCAATGTGGGGCTCGATCCCAGGACCCTGGGATCACGACCTGAGCCGAAGGCAGCTGCTTAACCAACTGAGCCACCCAGGCGCCCCTCAGTTTCTTTTTTTAAAAATTTTATTTATTTGACAGAGAGAGCGAGCACAAGCAGGGGGAGCTGCAGAGGGAGAGGGTGAAGCAGGCTTCCCGCCAAGCAGGGAGCCCGATGCTGCCAGGACCCTGGGATCATGACCTGAGCCGAAGGCAGACGCTTAACGACTGAGCCACCCAGGCGCCCCTTCAGTTTCTTAAGAATCTCTCAAGTCGCTTAATTAGAGTAATGTCTAATACATATTTGTAATTGGTTGATTTTTAATAGCTTTTGTAGGAAAACTGTGAGTTAGGATGCCTTAAGTTGCAACTAACAGGGAAAAAAAAAAAACACACGGAAAATCCAACTCAAACTGACTTTAATAATGAGGAGGAATATTGGCTCTTGTAAATGAAAAAATTTCAAAATTAGGTCACAGGCGTGGTTTGATCAAGGCTGCAGCAGCTGCTGCTTCTTTTCCTCCTTCCTTTTCTTTTCTTTTTTTTTTTTAAAGATTTTATTTATTTATTTGAGAGAGAGAGAGTGCGCACACAAGCAGGTAGAGGGGCAGAGGGAGAGGGAGAAGCAGGGAGCCCGATGCGGGGCTCGATCCCAGGACCCCGGGATCATGACCTGAGCCCAGGACGCTTAACTGAGCCCGCCAGGCGCCCCTTTCCTTTTTTAAATTCACTCAGCTCTACTTTCCTCCATGTGATTTATCCTAAGGCTTCTCTTACAAACTTTCAGTGCTAAGGCGGCTTGAGCAGCAGCTGGGGCTAATTATTTCCTCTTTCACATCCAGTGGGAGTGAGAGCCTTGCCTTATGTATCCAGTGAACAAAAGCGCTTGACTTTGCTCTGACTGTACCAACCTAAATCAATCCTAGTGGCCAGGGCATTCCCATCTCTTAAGTGCCATATCTGGTCCAAATTTAATTGCAGGGGGATAAGATCACACCAGTTGCTTTGTACCAATGAGGGCCTACCAGCTGAAAGTAGAATCAGTCCCCCCACCCCCCAGCCTCATGGCTGCTATGAAAGGGGGAAGGGCCAATTCAGGAAGGAAGGGGGGACCGGAGGACATGGATGCTGCTAGGTAACTGGAGTAGTTATGGTTTCCAAAACTGTATGCACACAGCAAATTATGCTTGCGACTTTATATCTGTAATCTGGTGGGGAAACATTGTTCAGATTTAGTTGAAAAAAATCACCTGGGTAGAGATAGCCCATAAGCTGCTAGAAATATATGTTTGGGATTTGGGAAGGAATTAAGGACAGTGATGTCAATTTGGCTCTCTTCATTGATAGAAAACAATTGAAAAAAACATGAGCTACTAAAAAAGACTAACTTCTCTAAATCTAACCTTGAAAAGTTTCCAGCACAGTGATTTCTTGAATTATTTAGCATCTGCTAACAGGAAACAAGGATTTGTATCATCGAGAACCAAGATTTACCTGAAATATTTATTTTATTAATAATTCCATCCATTCTCCATTCTTTCTTTGCACTGGCCCTAGAATTGCTAAAAATGAGTCTGTGAGTTCCTGAAGCACACTCTCTGATACACACCACATGCTAACGTGTTCTGTCCTGGCTCAAGGAGACAGGCCTCCAGCAGAGAGGGGCTTCCATAAGAGAAGAGGAGTTCACTGGGATACTGAGCGAAAATAAAACTTTGATTCATACGCATGTATTAATGAAGTGATGTCAAGAAGGCTGGAATCCCACTTCAGGGTTTCAAGTTTTTGTCAAAGGGCATTCTACAGATGTGCTAATGACTTTAAACTTGCTTAACAGTGAACTTATAGGGATTGGGTCCCATTTAAATAACTTACAAGATTTTTGAAGTATCACTCACCTCTGAAATTCTAAACTCTACAAATGTAACATCTCCAAAATAATGGTTGTTCCTTAGCTGTACCCCTTCAGGTTTGAAAGAGTTCTCTGGACCCACTGAGGGAAGTTCCAAATTGAGCTTATGAAGTGGCAAGTAGAATTCTGCCCTAGCGTCAGGAATCCCGTGGCCAGGAGCAGATGGGATGAGACACTACTACTCAGAATGATCGTTAGCCTGGCTGCTGGGCCCCAAGCTGTTGTCACCGGTCTGTGAGATATTAAGGAGCTTATGCCAGAATTTAAGCCAAACATGTGACTAAGCATTTGCTTTAGTTCAGCTGTTGTTGTTATCTTTTTTTTCTTCTTAAGTAGGCTCTGCTCCCAGCATGGAGCCCAGTGCAGGGCTTGAACTCACAACCTTGAGATCAAGACCTGAGCTGAGATCAAGTTGGACGCTTAACTGACTGAGCCCCCCAAATGCCCCAGTTGTTGTTCTTAGTAGTAAGATTTTCTCCATGAAATGGAGAAAATGCAAAATTCCTTATTGCATTACGGTCCAGTACTTTGTGCAGCACAAGATAAAGTTAATAAATGACCCAGGGAGAAAACAGGACTTCTAAATGTTTATCCCATTTGTATCCTATCAAGGAAAATTGTTATTAAACTAGAAGACTAGAAAAATGCAGTGAAGAGGTACATGCTTTAAAAAGGGTACAGTAGGGGGGCACCTGGGTGGCTCAGTCAGTTAAGTGTCTGACTCTTGATCTCCACTCAGGTCTTGATCGCAGGGTCGTGAGTTCAAGCCCCATGTGAGCTCCATGCCCAACGTGGAGCCTACTTAAAAAAATAAGATAAAATAGAAAGGGTACAGTGGATGTTCTTTGGGCCAGAGATTCAGAGGAGAGAAAGGTGAAGAGGAAAGGCTTTGTGGTTAGTGACTAGGTGAGTGACTAGATGAGTTTCCAGGAGGTGGAAATGGGAAGGCATTCTATGAGGAGCAAGCAGTGGGAGCAGAGGTATAGGCTGAAAGTGTTTAGCACTTGTCGATAAGGAAAAAGGAGAAGGAAGCAAGTGGCAAGAAAAGGAGCATCAGGAATGACAAGGAAATTAGACATTTCTCTGCTTGGACATCTTTGGCCATGCCAATATTCACTTGAGTGAAATATTTAGAGGTATGTTCTAGAGGTACGATTGTGCTGCATATGCCACAGCTGTTTCTAAGAATACCTAAGAAACTGCTAACAGTGGTCCCCTCTGTGGAGGGTATGGGGGTGGCAGGAGTTAGGGGTTGGGGGTGACTTCCTTTTCATTGACTATTCTTTGGTATCTTTTCAACTTTAGACCATAAGCATCTAATACTTGTTGCTCCAAAAGTAAGTTGGAAATAGTTTTTAAAATAGGGTAAATTATGCCAACTTTAGAGCTTTGTGTCTTCCCAAAATAGAAATCACAGTAATTCCTTGCAGTGCCATGCTCTTTGTAGTACATCTAAGATGTACGGATGAGTGTAAAGATGAAATAAGTGGGATATGTCACTCTAGTGCTCAAAATTCTCTCAACGCCTCCCCCCAAGCCTCCCCATTTACCCAGGGTAAAAGCCAGAGATCTTACCGTGGCCAATAAGGTCCTACATGGGTCGGGAGCCCTCTGCCTAGCAAGCTCCTTCTCCAGATAGCATGTTGCTTTGCTCTTTCTCCTCCTCCAAGTCTTTACTCAGATGGCTTCGTTTCCATGAGGTTTTCCTTGACCTCCCTATTTATTTTATTTTTTTTTTAAGATTTTATTTATTTTTTTTTCTGTTTTTTTTTTTTTTCCAAGCCACACATTTATTGTTGACCTCCCTATTTAAAATTGCTATCTACCATGACTGGCACCCCCTAATGCCCATTCTGCTTTGCTTTTTTTCTGTGGCCCTTATCACGATGTGACCTATCAATTATTTTACTTATTTATTTTCTTGTCATCTGTCTCCCTTCCCTAGAAGGTAAGCTCTGTGAAGAGAGAGATTTTTGTCTGATTTGTGCTTTGCTAATCTCTAGCTCCTGAAATTGTTCCTGTGTAGTAGATTACCAGACAAGTGCTCACAAATTATTTGCTGCTCCTCACCCTTTGAAAGCTGGAGTCTGTTTCCCCAGCTGGAATCTTGGCTGGTGTTGGGCTTGCTTTATCAATTAAATAGAAGTGATATTGTGTGAGTTGCAAGCCTAGGCCTTAAGAGGCATGGCAGCTTCCCCTTTGAAAGCAGGAACCCTTCCCTCAGCATGAGAACAAGTGCTGCGCAGTAGACTTCTGGAGGATTAAGACCATGTGGTGGGAGGCCTCAGCTGTCTCAGCAGTCTCAGCCATGCCGGTTGTTCCACTGGGGCCTAAATGTGAAAGTGAAGCCATCCAAGATGTCCAGCCACAGCTAAGCCAGCTGAAACCAGAACTACTCAGCTGAATTGTGAGAAATAATAAATGTTTGTTATTTTGAGCCACTAAGTTTTGGAGTGGTTTGTTTTCCAGCAAAAGCTAACTAATGCAGCTTTGTGCATAGTAGGTGGTCTGTAAATATGAAATTAATAAATGTTGCCATTATTAATTTTGTATCCAAAAAAACCCCCAGGGGCACCTGGGTGGCTCAGTTGGTTAGCTGTCCGACTCTTGATTTCAGCACAGGTCATGATCTTGGGGTCATGGGATCGAGCCTTGTGTCAGGCTCATGCACTGGGCATGGAGCCTGCTTGGGATTCTCTCTCTCCCTCTCCCCCTCCTCCCTAAAAGAAAAAAAATCCAAGTAAGATGAGAAATGTTGTTTCTAGTGAGTCCTTTTGATTCTCACCACAACATTATTGTGCTGTAGAAGGTTACAGCCCATTTGGATTTCATTACATGGGCTCTATATTCAAACTTAGGTTCAAATTATCCCTATACTTGTTAAAATAGCATCACCTTAAAAAGTCAGTTAGCCTCACTGAGCTACAGGTTCCTTTTCTGAGACTAAGTGCCTACCCCACAAGGCTGTTGTGAAGATCATAGGTAATGTGTGTAAAATGCATACTACAGTTGCTGGCACATACAGCCATAGCCGGTAGGGCTACGCACTCTTCCCCTCTTACTCCCCTCAGAGAAAAAGAATTCACAGACCAGGTGTTCATGTCTGACTTCCAGAATTCCCAGAAACCCAGAAATATCAGACCTGGATGAAAGGTAGTGAAAGAGAATGATAGGCACATGAACTAGAGTGGGCAATGACTATTTTACCCACAATTTAAGAAATAACTTGTATTTCAAAAGAACTTGGAAACTCTACTGCCTGATTGGTCCGAGGATATGGCATGTTGCATGGTATCCACTAAGGGGCGATAAACACATTTCATAAAGGAATTCTGCTCCTTCAAGCTACGGGCACCTGCCAGATAGGAAATGTTTCTTTAATTTTATTATTTTAACGTGGCTGTGAAACATAGACTTTTTAAATAGTTCATGTTGCACTTAAAATTATTAACAGATTGCTTTATTCTTTTTAAGGTATTAGAAGAACTCATAATGTGTGTTTTCAAGAAAGTCAGCCCTTGCAAGTTATTTTTGAAAAGAATATGTGTTCTAATATGCTAATTATTCAACCAAGGTAATGAGTTCTCTGGTGTTTATTTTTTTCTCTAAACATAATGTGGGCACAGAGTAAAGAGTTAATGCCCTTAATTAAAATTTGAAATCAGTTATATTTTTTAAAAAAGCTAACATTTGACTTGGAGAAGTCCCCTTACAAGGTCAAGAGGAAACTGTGAAAAAGATAATAGTAGATAATATAATTGCTTAATGGTAGCAATAATGATTTAGTGGCAAGAAAGTTCTAAAAATATCCCATTAGTGCCTTTCTACATCAAGTGATACCAAGAGAAAAATATATTCCCTAATTATACTTTGCATTTATATATTGCCTTCTGAGTCTTAAAACACACAACACAAGGAAACGTTAATGTTTTTATGTAAACTGATTTTATCCCAAGTGTTTGCATTTTTTCTTTAGAGAATGTGCATTTGTCAGAAAAGTGCATTTGTCAGAAAAGTGCACCCAATTTTTTAGTTAAGCTGTAGCATTAAACATTAAACATTAATTACTTTGTGAGCCAAAGGATATTTTATCCTTGTTGTCCTTTAAATTAAACAAGCAATACACGCTCCTTGTAATACATCTAGAATTTATAGAGGAGTGCAAAGATAAAAAAATTAAAAGTTTTTCTCCTCTACCTGTCCCCTCTACCCCACTTGGCAGAGGTAACATCAGTCAACAATTTGGGGTATATCCTTGTAGATCTTCTTCTTTCTATAGCCAATCTCTCTGTAACTCACCCTCTCCTTATAGCTATGGATATCTTTCTTTCTCTTCCTTCTTCCCCCCTCTCAAATTTATATTACTTATTAGACACATACTTATAACTAATTTTTTCAAAGAAAATGTCCTACTGTTACTATTTGGCAACTTGATTTTTTAAGTTTCTGTGTCAGTTCACTGAAATCAATCTTACTGTTTTTAATGATTACATAATTTTTCACTGTATGACTGAACCATAATTTAGTTACCCATTGTCCTATTAGTGAAAAAGTACGTTGTTTCCAGCTTTTTGCCATACAAAAAAAGTATATGAGTTGCCTATTTCTGTGGAAAAAATTTCCTCCAAACTCAGAGCTTTAAGAAACCAGATATTGATTACTTCATAGTTATAAGTGTGGCTTAACTGGGTGCATCTGGCTCAAGGTGTCTCATGAAGTTGGAGTCAAGCTGTCAGCCAGGGCTGTGGTCTCATCTGAAGGCTGGACTTGGGCGGGGGGGATTCACTCCCAAACTCACAGACATGGCTGTGGGGAGGCCTCAGGTGATCGACTTCCAAGCTCACTAGTCTGGTTGCTGGTAGGTCTCAGTTCCTCACCACACAGGCCTCTCTGTGGATTATCTGATTGTCCTCTCAACGTGGCCACTGGTAATCAGAAAGAGAGAGAATTGATTGAGATGACTGATTGAGAGAGAGAATTCACAAATGGAACCAAAGTCTTTTTATAACCTACTCTCAGAACTGACATTTCATCACTTCTGCCATTTTCTTTGGTAGAAGTGACTCTGTAAATTAAGCCCACACTCAAGGGCGGGGATTATATGAGGGCATAAATACCAGGAGGTGGGGATCACTGGGGGCCATCTTATATGCTTAACACAGAGTCCTAGAAATGAAATCACTGGGTCAAAGGCTTACCAAATTTTAAATTTGCATACATACTGACTACCAAATTGCTGTCTTAAATGATGAGCCAACTTACATTCCCACCAGAAGTATAGGGGAGTCCTTTCAAGTAACATATATGATCAATCTTTAAAATTTTTGCCAACCTGATAGGTAGAAAATTGTATTATTAGATGTCCTTTTTTGTTGTGTTGATTCCTTGGGAGTTTGAACATCTTTTCATATATTTATTGTATTTTTCTTCCTTTTTGAATTGCACATTTCTGTTGTAATTCTTTTGTATCAAGTTATTTGGTATTTTATAAAACACCATAACACTGGAAAAGTTCCTAGATGAATTTGGTAGGTGTTCCTGACATTTTGGCATCAAGAAACAATGCTGAGCTAATTTCTAGCTTCAGGTTAACATCAACATTACATACATTCTAAGACTTTCACTTTTATCTGACAACATCTCAATTTCAAAAGTAGCCCAGATCTTGTAATGTAATAATAAAAAGATAACCTAATTAAAAATGGGCAAAGGATTTGAATAGATAATTTGCCAAAGAAGATATACAAATGGTTGAAAAGGTGCTCAACATCATTAATAGTTAGGGAAACACAAATTAAAAAACTTTAAATCTGTGAATTGTACAGTATGTGAATTCTGTATCAACAAAACTATTTTTAAAAAGGGAGCCCAAGATAAAAGGGCATTTGGGATGTCAAGACAACCTTGAAAGTAATAGGTAATAATCTAGGACAAGTAACAAAGGGAAAGAGAATAGAAGTAGCAGGCTGCTCATAAACCTCTAGCCCTCACCCGGATCTCCAGCATAGTTCCACCCGGTTCTATCTGAATAGCGATGTTTTCTACTACCTCCCTTAGGAGTATGATTGCAGGTCATTAAAAATATATAGGGGGTATATAAAACCACGGAATTGAAGACATTTCTACCAGTGTCTGGTTTATTCTGCAGCTTTCACATGTCTTACTAAGAATATATTTTACTATTCTCTTGGCTTTCAAGTGAATTTTAAAATATACTAAAAATATTGCAGCTCACGTAGAAAAAATAAGATAGGTATTTTGGGTAAGTTTTTTTAAAAATCTGGGCTGACTCACCTGTTTATTTCCAGATTAAAGGTTTGAGTCCCATTTAATAAGATTCTTTCTTCTTGTTTTTCAAGTAACATAGTACTTTTCATTACATTTTGTAGAGTGCTTGCTGAGGCAGTTGTTCTTTTTACATCAAGTCAAGAAGAAGTTACTCTTGCTGTTACCCCACTCAGCGTTTGCCTTAAGAGTTCCAGTGATGAACCAATGGGTAAGGACTACATCTGTCATGGCGCTTGGATGGCATGTCACTTCCTGGGTTTCTTGATGACTGACCATACAGTAAACATTGGTGGCATAACGTTTATTCTTGTCTAAAAAGCAGTAAGATGTAGAAAGATCATTAAAATTTTTAAGAGATCCAGGAAATGGAACACAATCAATAATTAAAATATTTGGCTTTGAAATTCAGGTTGTTTTAAAATTAGGAGAATCGTTACTGAGAAAAGTATATTTTCAGTTAAGATTTTTAAGGTCTGGTTTTCATCTTTTTTTAAATTTATTTATTTTTTAGTAATCTCTGCACCCAACATGGGGCTCAAACTCATGACCCCAAGATCAAGAGTTGCATGCTCTTCTAATTGAGCCGGCCAGGCACCCCTGTTTTTCATCTTTTATCACCCTTTGTGTTTAGCATAAAGAAAAATTAAGAGGCCAGCAATCCAATTGAGATTATCGTTAATCACATAAGAAGAAAAAGTAGCTTTGAACTAGAGAAGTAAGATATTCCAGATGGCAAACACACACAGCAGAAAACGTGAATACTTACGTCAGCTCCTCCAAGAGTTATCTAGACTGAATGGAGAAACTAAGGCATGATTGAATCAGAATTTTTGCTATCAAGAAAATTGACCATGGTCTTTTGGGTACAAGCTGTTTGAGACTTTTTAACCTTGGGTAATTTGGTGTGTGTGTGTGTGTGTTTGTGTGTGTGTGACAGCAGTAAAGAAAAGAAATGGAGGGAACTGTATTATTCCAGACTGAAAAACCAGTAGAACTAGGGCTGAAGTTGGATCAGATGACTTTTGTGGTGTTTAGTGTGTGCCATGTTCTTGTTCTTTTTTTTAACTTTTTAAAAAAAGATTCATTTATTTATTTTGAGAGAGAAGGGGAGTGTGAGCAGGGGGAGGGGCAGAGGGAAAGGGAGAGAATTTCAAGCAGACTCCCTGCTGGGTGGGGAGCCTGACGCAGGGCTCGATTCCAGGACCCCAAGATCATGACCCAAGCCAAAATCAAGAGTCGGCTTTTCAATCAACTGAACCATCCAGGTGCCCCTCTATGTTCTTTTTCTAAATGGTTTCCATTTATGAATTCATGTGATCTTTGTAAGCTCTGTGATGTAGGTCCTATTATTATGTCCATTTTTCATGTGAAGCACAGAGAAACTCAGTGACTTGCCTGGTGTCACACAGTTAATAAGTGTGGATTATCTGAACATAGGCTCCAAGGCACAGGCTCATTACCATTGTGCTATTATTACTTCTTTCTAGTCTTACCTCGCATTGTTTTTTGACACTCAGAAGCACATGATCAGGAAACAATATGCTTGGCTAGTGAAAGGGTCTGTTTTGTATTCCATAATTCCATCTCTGAATAAAGATGGCCATTTAGTAACCAGGAGATATTGTCCCTTGTGAGTAGCTTTCTAATGAGTAGTTCTAGTTATGGTTGACTAGGGACCCAATTGTTTATTATTGAATCTACTCTATGCTAGTACTTGGGAAGTGACATGAACCTTCTTGTTTGATAGGAATGATTTCTAGGATAGTGTTTGGTCCTTTTAAAAAATATATACTATTTATCCTTTGTTCTTACAGTTACATTAATTCATATTCATTGAAGAAAATAAAAAACACAAAATAAGCACTAATAAAAAAAAAATCACCTGAAATCCCACTATCCAGAGATAAGCACTTTTAATAGTTTGGGACATCTCCTTCTATACTTCAAATCTAATATCAGAAGATTGGTTGAGTAAAGATAATGAAATACTATGAAGCTATTAAAAGTAATCCAATAAAAAAATGGGCGGGATTGGGGCACCTGAATGGTGTAGTCAGTTAAGCATCCTACTCTTGATTTTGGCTCAGGTTGTGATCTCAGGGTCATGGGATAGAGCCCATGTCGGGTGCTCAGTGTGGAGTCTGCTTAAGATTCTCTCTCCCTCTGCCCCTGCCTCCCACTCTCTCTCTTTTCACTCTCTCTCCCTCTCTCAAATAAATCTTTTTAAAAAATGGGCAGAGTACCTGAATACTTTCTCCAAAGAATATATACAGATGGCCACAGACACATGAAAAGATGCTCAACATCACTCATCAGCAGGGAAATGCAAATCAAAACCACAATGAAGATGTGAGGGCAATGTGGCTGAAACATCTGTCACTCCATTGATCGCCAGGATTGATTCAGCAGATCTGGCTGCTAGGCGGGTGTCCCCTTCCTCCCTCACCACTCCATGTGTGTCCCTCCCAAAGCTTTGCGCTCAAAGAGGACAACATTCCCAATAGAGGAGGACCGTTCTTTGGTCAAGGGTATATGAATAGCTGCCTCCCTGCTGGAGCCTTCAAACAAGCTCTCAATGTCCATTTGCAGGAGAGCGTAGGGTAGTCAAGCTTCCAAGACTCCAGACACATCCCAATGAGGTGCTGCATGTGGTAGTCTGCCTTTCTTTAAAGAGAAAAAAAAAAAAAACCACAATGAGATCTCATCTTATACCTGTCAGAATGGCTAAAATCAAAAACACAAGAAATAATGAGTGCTGGCGAAGATGTGGAGAAAAAGGAACCCTTGTGTACTGTTGGTGGGAATGTAAATTGGTGCAGACACTGTGGGAAACAGTATTGAGGTTCCTCAAAAAATTAAAAATAAAAATATCATATGGTCCAATAATTCTGCTACTGGGTGTTTACCCAGAAAAAATGAAAACACTGATTTGAAAAGATATATGCACTCCTGTGTTCACTGCAGTATTATTTACAATAGCCAGGATATGGAAGCAACCCAAATCCATCATAGACAAATGGATAAAGAAGATGTGGTGTATATATAATGTAGTATTAGTCATAAAAAAGAATGAAATCTTGCCATTTGCGACAGCATGGATGGACCTAAAGATATAATGCTAGGGGCGCCTGGGTGGCTCAGTCAGTTCAGTGTCTGACTTTGGCTCAGGTCATGATCTCAGGGTCCTGGGGTCGAGCCTGCGTCAGTCTCTCTGCTCAGCAGGGGTCAGCTTGTCCATCTCCCTCTGCCCCTCCCCTTGCTTGTGCACGAGTGCCCTCTCTCTTTCTCTCTCAAATAAATAAAATCTTTTTAAAAAAGGATATCATGCTAAATGCAATAAGTCAATCAGAGAAAGACAGATACCATATGATTTCACTCATATGTGGAATTTAAGAAACAAAACAAATGAACAAACAAAGAAAAAGAGACAAACATCTCGGGATGCCTGAGTGGCTCAGTCGGTTAAGTGGCTGCTTTCGGCCCAGGTTATGAGCCGAGGGTCCTGGGATCGAGTCCCACATCGGGCTCCTTGCTCAGCAGGGAGCCTGCTTCTCTCTCTCTCTCCCTCTGCTTGTGCTCTCTCTGTCAAATAAATAAAATCTTAAAAAAAAGAGAGAGACAAACATCTCTTAAATACAGAGAGCAAACTAGTGGTTGGCAGGAGGGGGTGAAATAGATAAAGGGGATTAAGAGCAATTTATCTTGATGAATACTGAGAAATGTATAGAATTGTTGAATTTTTATATTGTATACCTGAAACTAAGGTAACACAGTATGTTAACTACACTTCAATTAGAAAAAAAAGAAAATGAGAAAAAGAAAAGGTACTTGTGTGTGTGTGTGTGTGTGTGTATTTCTTTTTTCTTTTATTCCGAATTTTTGTGGTTCCTTTCAGATATCTTTGTATCCATGAAATGTTTCTCCTCTTTCCTCCCGATTTTTTTTTTTAATGTTTAAACTTTTTTTTTTTTTTAAGATTTTATTTATTTGACAGAGAGAGACACAGCGAGAGAGGGAACACAAGCAGGGGGAGTGGGAGAGGGAGAAGCAGGCTTCCCGTTGAGCAGGGAGCCCGATGCGGGGCTCGATCCCAGCACCCTGGGATCATGACCTGAGCTGAAGGCAGACGCTTAACGACTGAGCCACCCAGGCGCCCCCTTTCCTCCCGATTTTAAGGAGAGATGAAAATGACAAAGACTTTCATTTCTTAGCTTTATCCTGAGGCATCTTTGAGAAGGAAGCAATAGGGAGCTATGCAATATTCACAAGGATGACTACCTTTTGCTGAATGACTTGCTTTCTGTGCTCAGGCAGAAGCCTACAGACAAATAGTGCCTATTTTATGGGTGTTTATTTGTTGTTTGTTTTCTCCCTCGTTCCTACTTCCTCCTTCTTTTTAAACTTCTTACATTTCCCAGCTTGCACAGGTGAGGCCTCATGTCGCTCAGTACAACACAATGAAGCACCTCTGGGGCACCTGGGTGGCTCAGTTGGTTAAGCAACTGCCTTCAGCTCAGGGCATGATCCTGGGGTCTGGGATGGAGCCCCACATCGGGCTTCTTGCTCGGTGGGGAGTCTGCTTCTCCCTCTCCCTCTGCTGCTCTCTCTCATTCTCCATTATCATTGCTTCTTTTAAGTGCTGAGTAACTTCTTGATTCTGCCTCCTTTTGGACTTTCTCCAGTGACTTTGAACAGGCAATCTTTACATTTTGTGGTTCTGGAGGCTGTAAGTCAGCTGAGGGCCTCCTCCTGGGTCACAGACTTCTTATTGTGTCCTCCAGGGCAGAAGGTGTGTGTATGTATTTCTGAGCGTGTATATCAAACATTTTTGTGGTGAAAAACTCGAAATAATTCATTCTCATCGTTTATGTTTCTGTGGGTTGATGGGGCTCAGCTAGACAGTCTGTTCTTGGGGTCTCATGCAATTGCAGTTAGACAGTGGCTGGGTCTGGAATCATCTGAATCCATCCAAGATGGCACACTGACATGGCTGGTAATTGATGCTGGGAGCAGGGCTGGGCTGTTAACCAGAGTGACTGCACACATATGGCCTCTCCATTTAACTTGGTCTTCATATAGCATGAACTCAGCATGGTGGCCAAGTTCCAAGAGTGAGTGTTACGGCACAGAGGAAGTGGATGGAGGATAGAGGAAGCGGAAGTTGCCAGTCTCTTAAGGCCTGGGCTCAGAAGCCAACACGAGGTCATTTCATCTATAGCACCATATCCTATTGGCCTTAGCAGTCAGAGAGCCCAACGACCCAACTTCAAGGGGAGGGGACATAGGGATGGACCCCATCTCTCAGTGAAAGTGTCAGAGGATTGGTGGCTGTTTTTAATCTATCACTTACAGTTATATTTTCATATTAAAATTTAACAAGTACCCCTGGAACTAATTCTATTCTTTCTTTACCTATAATATTGAACAGATTTGACCAGTTCTGTGTACAGTGAAATGTTTGTTGGCCCAGATGAGTTTGACTTCTTTCAAATTGGAGCTGATACTGAAATAACATTCTGCTTCAAAGAATTAAAGGTGAACAAAAATTTGTATCAAAATTTCGCTGGTAGTTTTTAAAATAAAGATTTCAACTATTTTTCTTCTTTTTCTCTTTCAGGGAATGCTGACATTTTCAGAAGCTACACATGCTCCTATAGCCATTCATTTTGATTTTCCTGGGAAGTAAGTCCTTGGGAAATTTCCTCCCTCCCTCCCTCCCTTCTTTTCTTCCTTCCTTTCTTCCTTTTGTTATATATCAATAATAAAACCCTTTGGATCACTTTGAAATTAATTCACACCTCAAGAATTCCTTAACTTTGCTAGCAACACTTACCAAACTAAAATTTGAAGGATGCCATACATGGCATTTTTAAATTGGTAATGGAAAAAGATATATTCTGCAGAGTGAAAACATTTATAAATTTGACATGGTGAAATTAATTGCCTAATTAGAAAATTAATTAGACATGGCTTAAACAAGTCTAATTTCTATGAAACCATGATATTTCATATGGTATTTCAGAACTAAAATTCCAGAGACTGGGTTAGATGAGCTTTTTGAAATCAGATCTGATGATGTCGAAGGACCATGTCAATTTGTGAAAAGACAAATAAGACTTCTACTTCTACTGTCTCTTTTTACTTCTGAAGTGTCATTTTCTAATTTTCCTAATGTCCATCAGAAAACATGTATGATGCTTGCTCTGACTTTGCCTTTTTTTAGACCTATGGCTTTAAGTATCGATGATATGTTATTGGAAGCTAACTTTATTTTGGCTACATTAGCTGATGAGCCAAGTAGAGCATCTTCTCCACCATCACTGTGTCTTTCACAAAAACAAAAAAGGTAAGACCAATGTTTTAACATCTTTGCTGGTTGGGAAAAAGCCATTGCAATCTTATTCTGAAATAATTCATTGGCATTTCATTTAGGAAACAATCGAGGAGTAAAACGTTAGATCAGAAATATTGACTGAATCAGAAAGAGCTACAGTAGGAGCTAACTAGTGAGAAATAGCACCAATCATGCACTAGACATCTGTTTTTTCTCTTCTGATCAGAATTTAACAGGACTGTCTGATTTATCTTTGTTCTTACCCAAACCTCATTTCCAGTCTTGGCAGTTGTTTTTTAGGAGGGATACAGTGTTGAGGTTCATGGGTAAGTTTCTGTTCACTGCCTAGAACTCTTCTTTCTTGGACATGGGGACAGCCTTTGTTTTTCTTTCTTTTTTTTCTTTTGTCTCCATAACTTTTTTTTTTTTTTTTTTGGTGCAGGGTGCTTCACTGTAAAAGTTAACTTAAAACTACTATGGGAAATTTGGAAAATAGAGAAAAGTACAAAGAAGATAAATTGCACCACCTGGAGATAGCCACTGTTAACATTTGGCTCACTGTTTTTTCTTTTAGACTTTTTATTTTGCATAAGATGTTTTAAAATAAGATCAGGCTCATGGAGGATATGCAGTTTTCTATCCTCTTTGTCCCCCACAAAGTATATTGTGAACAGGTTCCAATATCACTGATTATGACTTGGAAATATGATTTTTAATGACTGTATAGAATTTTATCATGCAGATGTATAGTAATTTGACTTTTTTTCTAACTCAGGCCCTGTTACTATATCACAAGTTTGTCTCATGCACACTGGGTTGCTTTACTGAAGAATTTGAATCTGTAGAGAAAATTTCTAAATAATCATATATATAAATTTTAGCTTTCTTTTTTAAAATTTTTTTATTTAAATTCTAGTTAGTTAACATACAGTGCAATATTGGTTTCAGGAGTAGAATTTAGTGATTCATCACTTACATACAACACCCAATGCTCATCATAACTGAATGCCCACATTCTGAATGCCCACCACCCATCTAGCCCATCCTCCACACACCTCCCTCCATCAACCCTCAGTTTGGTCTCTATCGTTAAGTCTCATGGTTTGGGCAGAAGACATGAACAGACATTTCTGCAAAGAAGACATCCAAATGGCCAACGGACACATGAAAAAGTGCTCAACATCACTCGGCATTAGGGAAATCCAAATCAAAACCTCCATGAGATACCACCTCACACCCGTCAGCGTGGCTAGAATTAACAAGTCAGGAAACGACAGATGTTGGCGGGGATGTGGAGAAAGGGGAACCGTCCTACACTGTTGGTGGGAATGCAAGCTGGTGCAGCCACTCTGGAAAACAGTATGGAGGTTCCTCAAACAGTTGAAAATAGAGCTGCACTACCACCCAGCAATTGCACTATTGGGTGTTTACCCCAAAGATACAAATATAGTGATCCAAAGGGGCACCTGCACCCTGATGTTTATAGCAGCAATGTCCACAATAGCCAAACTGTGGAAAGACCCAGATGTCCATCGACAGATGAATGGATAAAGAAGAGGTGGTAAGGGGAGTAGGGGGATGGGTTAGCCCGGTGGTGGGTATTAAGGAGGGCATGTATTGAATGGAGCACTGGGTGTTATACACAAACAATGAATCATGAAACACTACATCAAAAACTAATGATGTAATGTATGGTGGCTAACATAACATAATAAAATTAAATTAAAAAAAAAAGATGGGAGTCTCGGTGATGGACATTGGGGAGGATATGTGTTGTGGTGAGTGCTGTGTGTTGTGTAAGACTGATGAATCACAGACCTGTACCCCTGAAACAAATAATACATTATATGTTAATAATAATAAAAAAAGTCTCTTACGGTTTGTTTCCTTCTCTCTCTCTCTCTCTCTTTT
Source organism: Zalophus californianus (assembly GCF_009762305.2). Lineage (NCBI taxonomy): Eukaryota > Metazoa > Chordata > Mammalia > Carnivora > Otariidae > Zalophus > Zalophus californianus. The sequence goes on from NC_045608.1 coordinate 8,495,695, forward strand.
ATTCCTCTCCCTCCCATATGAGCTTCTGTTTTGTTTCTTAAATTCCACATAAGAGTGAAATCATATGGCATTTGTCTTTCTCTGACTGACTTATTTTGCTTAGTATAATACATGCTACGTAATACACCTTATTAGAGTGTCCACATTGTTGCAAATGGCAGGATTTCATTCTTTTTTTTTAAGATTTTTAAAATTAATTTATTTGACAGAGAGAGACACATCAAGAGAGGGAACACAAGCAGGGGGAGTGGGAGAGGGAAAAGCAGGCTTCCCGCTGAGCAGGGAGCCCGACGCGGGGCTCGATCCCAGGACCCTGGGATCATGACCTGAGCCAAAGGCAGACGCCTAACAACTGAGCCATCCAGGCACCCCGGCAGGATTTCATTCTTTTTGATGGCTGAGTAATATTCCATATATATATATATCATATCTTCTTTATCCATTCATCAGTCGATGGACATTTGGGCTCTTTTCATAGTTTGGCTATCGTTGATAATGCTGCTATAAACATAGGGGTGCATGTATCCCTTCAAATCTGTATTTTTGTATCCTTGAGTAAATACCTAGTAGGGTAATTACTGGATAGTAGGGTAGGTAGTTCTATTTTTAACTTTTTGAGGTAAATTTTAAACTTTCAACAATCAGTTCTATGTTGTTTCAATATATTCTCTAAACTAGTGTTATCACTGTCATCCCATATTGCTTCATTAGTTATATAAAAATATACATTTGCAGGCTAACAGCTCATTCATTTAATCCCTTAATACCTCAGGTCTGATCTGATGTGTTCAACAAACAACAATTCAAAGACTGGCAAAAATGCAACCAGCAAGGCCCCAGGATGTATCTTGAGAAAAGCAGCACCCAAAAGGCTTTATCCTAATGAGACTCAAACAGACATCCCTGCATTGGAAAACTGTGGCAGCCCTATAATGAAAAGAGTGAATGAAGACATTAGTGAAGTGCCAGAAAGCAGTGTCAGCAACACGGAGGAGGGGCCAGGGTCTTCATATCTAAGGCAGGTAAAGGGAAAACATTGAGACATGACAACGTCTCAGTCAAGATTTCTCATCATCTGTCTCCCTTTGCAGTCTCCCTGCCCAGGTCCACCCCAATGTCCCGAAAATAGTTTCCTTACTTTTTGATAGGAGAGTGGTGAAACCAGTCTGACTTACAGACTGTCAGTACAAAAGAGTTTAAATTGCTCATTGAGCAACAAAATATATTCAAGTGCATATCTGGGTCACTTGTATTAAAGAATAAATTATGATTGCTTACAGGATAATCTTTGAATACAAATAATACGCTAAAGGCATATAATTTACTTTCTAAGATAAGTGTCCTCATTTTATTCTTCAAATTGGGTTGGGAAATCCTTTACTCATCATAGTACAAATTAAATTTCATCCCAACAAGTATCACCAATTATTTCATAGTGGAGTCCCAGTTAATAACCTATTATATTACCAACATTTTACTAGTTGGATGATAAGCTTTACAGAATGCCATTGTGTTAAACCTTATGATATCTATTGAACTGAAGATAAATATGATTTATTAGAAACTGAAGTATCTCAAATAAATAATTCCCAATTTAATATGTTTACATTAATGGTTTATTCAAGCTTGTTTTACTATTGCTATTATTATTGGTTTAGAAATATGAGTTTCCTAACAAATTTGAAGGGAGAAATAATATTTCTAAAAGTCACTATCTTACACTGTATAAAAGACTTTTAGAGCAGTAAAATTGGGTAGTAAACTCCATTCATTATTCAGTTTGATACTGTGTTTATTGAATACCTATTATATGCCTAGCAGTTATAGCAATTTTCTCTTGTATATTACTAAGTTGGCCATAAGGTGAAAACTGAAATTTGTCTTTCATTATACAGAAGCATTTTCCCCTTCTGTTTTTTTGGTCACACATATTGTGCTTACTTTTTCAAAGGTAACAATACAAAAACATTTTCTGGCCACTTCACTTCCCTGAAATTCACTAAGATTGCCCATTTCCTCACTAGGGAAAGTGACATTTATAAAGGACTGTAAAGAACTGTAAGCTCCATGAGCATCGTTACAGGACTCTTCTTCAAATTTCCCATCATGTCACTTATATTCTAAAAACAACCGCCACCCAGGAGCCCCAACACAGTCCTATTTTAAATGGTATTATTTGCCTTAATGTGGCAAAGTCCTGCAAAACTGAAATTACAATATGATTGTTATTTAGACCCTTATCATCTTCCACCCAAACTATTGTGAGCCTTCCCATTGGCTTCCATGCCTCCATTCCCGTCCACTCTGGTTCTCCAGTGTACCAGAAGATTTTGTCCAAACCTTACATTTACAGTGAAGTACAGAGGTTTAGAGCACTGGCTCCAGATTTAGAATTCCTAGGTTTACATCCCTGTTTGCCACTTACTAGTTGTGTGACTTGGACAAGTTACTCCTCTTTTGCCTTGGTTTTATTATCAGTAAAAAGGGGATAATAATAGTACTACCCATTAAATAGAACTGTGGGAATTAATTGAACTAATATATGGAGCTGGCACATGGCTAATGCTCATTAAATGTTAGTTACTGTTATACATCACTCTCCTGTCTTCAAAACTCTTGGATCATTCCCTTTGTCCCATAGGATTACAACTAAACTCCTTGGAATGGCTTTCAGGGACTGTCCCTGGGGTATTTATTATGCTCTTCACTAGGCCTCCCCCTTTCCTCCTTCCTGCTCCCATACAAAACATACTCTATGCCGGGAATGGCAGATAGGTTTCCTCTTTAGTAACATCACCAGTCATTTGGTTGGGCAAACTAAGTTGAGTGTGACTAAAGCTATATCTATAGTTGATTTGCAGCATTTGCCATGCACACGGGAGGGCCATCACCTGGGAACCAGACTCAAGCTATAGCCGTTATGGTGCTAGTAACATTCTGATAATAATATGGCCCATTATTATTTGCTTGTTTGTTTTTAACTTTCCATTTTAAAATAATTTCACTTTTAAAAAGTTGCAAAAATTGGGGCACCTGGGCTGCTCAGTCGGTTAAGCATTTTCCTTCAGCTTAGGTCATGATCCCAGGGTCCTGGGATCAAGCCCTGTGTCAGGCTCCCTGCTCATTGGGGAGTCTGCTTCTCCCTACCCCTGCTTGTGCTCGGGCGTGAGCTCTCTCTCTCTCTCTCAAATAAATAAATAAATTCTTGAAAAAAAGTTGCAAAAATAGTACAAAGAATTCCTACATACCCTTCTCCCAGACTCTCCAAATGTTAACATTTATGTAATAGTACAATTCTCATTTCACCAGAGAAAAATCAGAAAATACCAATAAGAGATTATCAGAGATAATCACTACAAACACTTCTATTATTACTGTTAGGGCTTTTTCTATGCATATTATATACACACATGCTTGCACACGTGCACATCATATTTTTTAAAATTTTGAAATAAATTCAGACTCACTTGCAGAAGTAGTATAAAGAATTCCCATATACTGTTCACCCAGATTCCCTAAATATTAACAGCGTCTCCTTTAGTCTGGAACATTTTCTAAATGTTGTTTTATCTTTCTTTACCTTGACACTTTAGTAGAATGTCCCTGTATTTGAATTTTTCTGATTTCGTCATGATTAAATTTCAGCTGTGCATTTTTAGTAAGAATGAAACAGAACAATGCTGTGTTCTTCTCACACATTTTATCTGGAAACCCATGATGGAGATTTGTCTTCTTGGTGATCCTAATTTTATCATATAGTTAAGGTTATCTGCCACATTTCTCCACGGTAAAGTTACTGTTTTCTGTTAGTAATCGAAAGTGGTTTGGTGGGAGATACTTTGAAACTAAGTAAATATCCTGTTTCTCATCATACTTTTTGCCTACTAATTTTAGCATCCATTGATGCTTTTTTGTCTAAAATAGTTATTACTATGATACTTGAGAAATGGTAATTTTTCTATTATCAGATGAAATTCTGCTTTAATAACTTTCCTTCTCTCCATTTATTTATTCAATTATTTATGTGACAAAATACTCTTGAATATTAATTTTATTTTGGGGGTTATAATCCATTACTATCATTTATACTGGGAGCCTCTGTCTCTTTGGCATATCTCCAGCATTTTTTGAGTACTTCCTTACTTTCTGGAAACTTAAAGTGTTCTAGGCTTACCTTGTATTTCCCAACTCCAACCCAAATGGAATCAGTCTTTTCTCCCAAGAGTCCTGGTTCCTTTGATCAGAGATGGTAGACAGAAACAACTTCTGGATGGTAGGTGTGCTCTTTTGTACTGGGATCTCCTTGCTTCTAGGCCCTCTCAGCAGACAAAGCTAGGAAACATACTCATTTATAGACACATACACACATATTGATCAATTTTTATATCTATTTGTATACATACATACTTATGTACATTAAAACCCATAAATTCATACTGATACCTCCAGTTCCAGTCCAACACCACAGGGTTCATACTGGCCTCCCCCATTTATTTATTTTTTAATTATTTTTTTAAAAAGATTTTATTTGGGCACCTGGGTGGCTCAGATGGATAAGCGTCTGCCTTTAGCTCAGGTCATGATCCCAGGGTCCTGGGATTGAGTCCCGCATCGGGGTCCCTGCTCAGTGCAGAGCCTGCTTCTCCCTCTCCCTCTGCCATTCCCTCTGCTTGTGCTCTTCTGTCTATCTCTCTGTCAAATAAATAAATAAAATCTTTAAAAAAAAAGATTTTATTTATTTATTTGAGAGAGAGAACATGAGCAGGGGGGAGGGTGAGAGGGAGAGGGAGAAGCAGACTCCCTGCTGAGCAGGGAGCCCAACGCAGGGCTCCATCCCAGGACCCTGGGATCATGACCTGAGCTGAAGGCAGATGCTTCACCGACTGAGCCCCCTGGGCGCCCCTCCCCTGTTTCTTTAAAACTCCTTTGTCTGACAGTGAGAAACTTGGCTGTTGTTATCCACAACATGTTTACTTACTGTTCAATCTGAGAACACATAGTTTCAGAATTGCCAATCCATACCCCTGGAAGAAATGAATCTGCTAACAGAAGTACAATATTTGTGAATATTATTTTGTCTTCAGCTATTAAGTATATATTCAAAATACTGTTTCTCAGGGCAGCTCATTGGTGCATTCAGTTAAGCATCCAACTCTTGGTTTCAGCTTGGGTCATAATCTCATGGTCGGGAGATCAAGCCCCACATCAGGCTCCATGCTCAGCACAGAGGGTGCTTGACATTCTCTCTCCCTCTGCCCCTCCTTCTGTGCACGCTCTCTGAAGTGAATAAATAAATCTTTAAAAAAAATACTGTTCTTCAAAGTTACTTAGGTTAGTTTTTTTCCCTTATTCATATTTCAGTATGGTTATATTAATCATCTTTAATGCAGGTAGCTTTGTTTGCTCCCATTTCAGTTCTTCCCAAATCCTTGTTGATTTTGGTCTTTGAGTGCTGACCTATGAACAGCACTGGAAGTCAGAACTATAAAAGGGTGTATGCAGAGCAGTGTCACTCCTTCCCTTCTTTGCACCCTTTGTAGAGAATAAATCTCAATTTTTATCATTTATGTTTCTTTTTGCACAAATGAGCAGATACATACATATTTTATTTCTTTTTCTGTAAATATTATTTTCCACTTTGCTTTTTGCATCTAGCAGTATGTACTAGAAATCACTCCATATCACTTTATTTTTCCCCTCAATAACTGCGTAGTATTTCATGTGTGATATACCATAGTTAATTCAACTATTCTCTTATATGTGGGCATTTAGATCCCTCCCCCTTATATTTTGCAATTTCAAAGCTGCAGTCAATAACCTTTTACACATGTAAAGGTTTTCATATTGTCTGAAGTCTACAAGACAAATTCCTGAAAGTGTGTTGCTGGTTTAAAAGTGCATATGTAAAAAAGAAAAAAAAGTGCATCTGTAGTTTTGTTAGATGCTGCCAGATTCTTCTCAGAAAGGTTGTACCAGTTTGCACTCCCTCCTGCAACAGAGGAGAGGGCCTATTTTCTGCAGCCTGCAAACAGCATGTATGTCATACTGATAGTTGAGAAATGGTACCTCGGTGTTGCTTTAATTTGCATTTCTCTAATTGTGAGGTTGAACATCTTTTCATGTGTTTAAAAACTTTAGTAATTTTGGGGTGCCTGGGTGGCTCAGTCGGTTGGACATCTGACTCTGTTTCAGCTCAGGTTCTGATCTCATGGCTTGTATGACTGAGCACCAAGTTGAACTCTGTACTCAGCGGGAGTCTGCCCCTTTACCCTCTTGTGCGGGCTTTCTCTCTCAAATAAATATTTAAAAACTTTTATAATTTTTGTGAATTGATTATCTCTTCCCATTTTTCTATTTTTTGTCCTTCAAATTTTAAGAGCTTTATATATATATAAGGCTATTAGCCATTTATTTATTTGTGATATATGGTGTAAATATTTTCAGTTTATCAGTGGTCAAATTTTTAAGGTTTTTTTCTCATGCAAAAAATTTTTCATTTTATATAGTCAAACTTACCTACCTTTAAAAAAAATCATCTTTGGATTTTGAGTCATTAATTAGAAAGAAAGCCTTTCCCCATGTGGAGGTTAAAAGAGAAACTCACCCATGTTTCCCTTCTAGAACTTGTATGGTTTCATCTTTTTTTTTTTTTAGAGGGAGTACATGAGCGGTGGTGGTGGGTGAGGTTCAGGAGTAGGGGAGGGGCAGAAGAAGAGGGAGAATGAATCCCAAGCAGTTTCCCCGCCCACCGCAGAGCCCAACACAGGGCTTTGTCTCACAACCCTGAGATCATGACCTGAGCTGAAATCAAGATTTGGATGCTTAACTGACAGAGCCACCCAGGCGCTCCTGATTTCATCTTTTTAGATTTACACCTGAACTATTTGGAGTTTCTTGTGTGTGGTGTGAGGTAGGGGTTCAATTTTATCTTTTTCAAAATGGCTACCCAGCCATCCCAGAACCACTTCTTAAAGGTCTACCTTTGCCTTAGTGATTTGAGGTGCTCTCTTTGTCACATAATACACTTATGTATGTTTTAGGGTCTATTTCTTTTTTTTTTTTTTAATATATTTCCATGGTTGAGTAACATGGGTTAAAATTTTTTTTTAAATATTTTATTTATTTATTCATGAGAGACAGAGGAGGAGAGAGAGAGAGGGAGAGAGAGAAGCAGAGGGAGAAGCAGGCTTCCAAGGAGCAGGGAGCCTGATGCGGGACTCGATCCCAGGACCCTGGGATCATGACCTGAGCCGAAGGCAGACGCTTAACCATCTGAGCCACCCAGGCGCCCAGGGTCTATTTCTTGACTTCCTTTTCTATTCTGCTGATCTGTTCGTTTGTCAGAACCACATTTTTCATTACAGAGGCTTCAGAGTATGTCTGAATGTTCAGTAGTCGGTATCCCTTTGTAGATTTTGTCAGTTTTTCCTGGCTATTCCTGAATGTTGAACTTTAGTATCAATTTATCTAGCTCCATAAAAGTCTGTTGTCATTTTTTTATTGGGATTTCCTTAAATTTGTTAGCTTGGGGAAAAATGACATGTTTATCATGTTGAGTCATTCTGTCCCAAAACAGGCAATGCATTTCCATTTGTTGGTCTACTTTTATGTCTTTCAGGGGTGTTTTAAAATTTTCCTCATATAGGTTCTATGAATTTATTAAGTTTATTCATAAGTAATTAACCTTTTATGTTGCTATTGCAAATGGAGTTTCCTCTACCATTATATTCTCCAACTGCCTATTGTATGTATATGAAGGCTGTTGTTTTCTTGTGTTAATTTTTTTAAAGATTTTATTTATTTATTTGACAGAGAGAGACACAGCGAGAGAGGGAACACAAGCAGGAGGAGTGGGAGAGGGAGAAGCAGGCTTCCCACCAAGCAGGGAGCCCAGTGCTCCCAGGACCCTGGGATCATGACCTGAGCCGAAGGCAGACGCTTAACGACTGAGCCACCCAGGGACCCCTCTTGTGTTAATTTTATATACTATTATCTTGCTGAATTATTTTGTTAACATTAGTTTTAGCATTGATTCTCTCAGATTTTCCAGACATACTATCTATCATCTTTATAGATAGTTTTACTTCCTCTTTAATGCCTTCAACTGATCTTTTTTGTTCAGCTGCATTAGCTTATAATCTCTAGTACAATGTTGAGTAGCAGTGGAGAGAGTGGACATCCTTGCTTAGTTCCTAATTTTGGTGGTAAGGTTTAGCACACACTTTTGTGTTCTACTTTTACTCATGCTATTGTTCCTACAGCCTGGGATGATAGTAATTCTTTCTTTTCCACCTTTCAAACTCCTACCCATCCTTCAAGGCCTGGCTCAAATGATACTTCTCATTTTGAAGTCTTCCCATTCTACTCAAAGCACTTGTGCATCATATTCACTGTCACTGTCACATAATAATTTAACATACATGTTTGTTAGTCTACTGGGTAGACTGTGAGTTCATCAAGGACAAGCCTGAGTCTTACTCATCTCTGTATCCTAGTGCATAGCCAATGGCTGGCACACTTTCAGTACTGGTTTGGGATAGCCTAGGGAAGTTTTTAAAAATCCTTTCAAGTCATATCACAAAATTCCAAAATGAAATCAATTTTTTTTAAGATTTTATTTATTTATTTGACAGAGAGAGACACAGCAAGAGAGGGAACACAAGCAAGGGGAGTGGGAGAGGGAGAAGCAGGCTTCCCGCTGAGCAAGTAGCCTGATGCGGGGCTCAATCCCAGGACCCTGGGACCATGACCTGAGCTGAAGGCAAACGCTTAACGCCTGAGCCACCCAGGCACCCCAATGAAGTCAATTTTAATTCACTGTATTTAAAATAATATATGGTAGTATATTGCTTTGGGAAAGGGGATTTTCAAAATTAAATTATGACAGAGTATTACTATGTTGTAAACAATGACAGGTGTTTTTTTTCCATTGTGGATTTCAATAAGTTTAAACAAGAAGGTATACACAGTTCTTGGAGCACCAAAATGGGGGAAATATGTATATTATTTAAAAAGAGGGGCGCCTGGGTGGCTCAGTCATTAAGCGTCTGCCTTCCGCTCAGGTCATGATCCCAGGGTCCTGGGATCGAGCCCCACATCAGGGTCCCTGCTCAGTGGGAAGCCTGCTTCTCCCTCTCCCACTCCCCCTGCTTGTGTTTCTTCTCTCGCTGTGTCTCTCTCTGTCTCTGTCAAATAAATAAATAAAAATCTTAAAAAAAAAAATCAAAGCCAGTCGTATTATTTTCCTATTAATGCTAGAACAAATAACCACAAATTTAGAGCTTCAAAACACCAGTTTATTGTCTTAAGGTTCTGGAGGTCTGAAGTCCAAAATGGGTCTTACTGGGCTAAAATCTAGGTGTCGGCAGGCGTGTGTTCCTTTCTGGAGACTCTAGAAAGAAAACAATCTGTTTTCTTGCCTTTCCCAGTTTCTTGAGGTCACCTGCATTCTTTGGTTTGTGGTTCCCTCCCATCTTCAAAACCAGCAGTGGGAGCACCTGGGTGGCTCAGTCGGTTAAACATCTGCCTTTGGCTTAGGTCATGATTCCAGGGTCCTGGAATCGAGCCCTGCGTTGGGCTCCTGCTCAGTGGGGAGCCTGCTTCTCCCTCTCCCCCTGTCTCTTTCCCCTGCTCATGCTCTCTCAAATAAATAAAATCTTTAAAAGAAGTTTAATAAAATTATGAGATGTATTCATAAAATTAAAAAGAAAAACCCAGCAATGACTGGCCGAGTCTTTTTCACATCACTTTACTATGACCTTTTTTCTTCCTCTCCCTCCTTCACATTTAAGGATCCTTGTAATTCCATTGGGCCCACCTGGATGGTCCAAGTCAGCTGATTAGCAACTTAAATTCCATCTACTATCTTTAATTTCCCTCTTCCACATGATGTAACATATTTACAGTTCTTGGGATTAAGATGTGTACACCTTTGGGGGGGCATTCTGTCTATCACAGCTAATTTGGGTGTTCCATCTGAAGCAAGAATTCCGCAGCTGCTGTCAGACTGCCACTATGCAGAGGGCATCTTCACCTTCTGATTTGTGAGGATGAGCCAAGAACAAGGCTCATTCATTTATTCATTCATGCAACTATCATGCAATTCCCACAAGTATCTGTCAAGGGTCATGTGTCTTAGATGTAGGAAATACAATGGAGAGCAAAATAAACAAGGAAGTTTCCTTTTTTAAAAAAAGACTTTATCCATTTATTTGACAGAGACACAGCGAGAGAGGGAACACAAGCAGGGGAAGAGGGAGAAGTAGGCTTCCCGCGGAGCAGGAAGCCCGATGCGGGGCTCGATCCCAGGACCCTGGGATCATGACCTGAGCTGAACGCAGCCGCCCAACCAACTGAGCCACTCAGGCACCCCAACAAGAAAGATTCTTAAACTTGATTATAGACTAGGGGGGAGATACACATTAAGTAGTCACATGACATGCTAATTAAAAAAAAACTGTGATAAGTTCAATTAAGGAAAAGTTCAGGATGCTTTGAGAGGACTTAAGATGTGATTGACCTAATCTAGGTCAGAAAGCCTTCTCCTTGAAACTGGTGTTTGGGCTGAGCTAGAAAGGTTAAAGTAGTGTAGTTGGGTGAATGTATGGCATGTGCAAAGGCCATGTGATGGAGTGTGGTGGTTTTAAGGAAGTGAAGGCTGGCCAATGTGATCAGAGAGCAGATAGCCAAGGGTAAACAATGGCACAGGGTGAAGTTAGAACAGTTGTTGAGTACCAGATGCCTGAAGAGTCCTAGAAGCCATGTTTGTTCTCTGTAGTTAAGAGTCTGGTTTTTGTTTTTTGTTTTTTTTGTCTTTTGATTTTGAGAGAGAGAGAACAAGTGGGGCAGAGAGAAGCAGAGGGAGAGGGAGAAGCAGACTCCCCACTAAGCAGGGAGCCCAATGTGGGGCTTGATCCCAGGACCCTGGGATCATGACCTCAGCCAAAGGCAGACGCTTAACCAACTGAGCCACCCAGATACCCCGAGTCTGTTATTTGTTTCTCTCTCTCCCTTATTTTTCTCCTGTTTTGTTTCTTAAATTCCACGAGTGAAATCATACGGTATTTCTTTCTCTGACTTCACTAAGCTTTATAGTCTCTAGATCTATCCATGTTGTTGCAAATAGCAAGATTCATTCTTTGTTATGGCCGAATAATACTCCACTATATATATACATACATCTTCTTTATCCATTTATCTATTGATGGACACTTGAGCTGCTTCCGTATTTTGGCTATTGTAAATATAATGCTGCTATATACATAGAGGTGCATGTATCACTTTGAATTAGTGTTCTTATATTCTTTGGGTAAATACCAGTAGTGCCCTTGCTGGATCACAAGATAGTTCTATTTTAACTTTTTGAGGAACCTCCATACTGTTTTCCACAGTGGCTGCACTAGTTTGCATTCCCACCAACAGTGCACAAGGGTTCCTTTTACTCCACATCCTTAACAATACCTGTTGTTTCTTGTGTTGTTGATTTTAGTAATTCTGACAGGTGTGAGGTGATATTGTAGTTTTGATTTGCACTTCCCTGACGATAAGTGATGATGAACATCTTCATGTGTCTGTTGGCCACCTTTAAGTCTTCTTTGGAGAAATGTCTGTTCATGTCTTCTGTCCATTTTTTAAAAGATTTTGAGGGAGAGAGAGCGCCCAGACAGGGGGGAGGAGCAGAGGGAGAGGGACAAGCAGACTCTGCACAGAGCCTGACGTGGGGCTTGCTCTCACGACCCTGAGATCATGACCTGAGCTGAAATCAAGAGTTGGATGCTTAACCAACTGAGCCACCCAGGCGCCCCTTTTGTCCATTTTTAAAATTGGATTGTTTTTTGGGTGTTGGGTTTTATAAGTTCTTTATATATTTTGGATACTAACCCTTTATTGGCTATGTCATTTGCAAATATCTTCTCCCATTTTGTAGGTTGGCTTTCAGTTTGTTGTTTCCTTTGCTGTGTAGCAGCTTTTTATTTTTATTTAGTCCCAATAGTTTATTTTTGCTTTTGTTTCCTTTGCCTCAGGAGACATATCTAGAAAGAAGTTGCTACAGCCAACGTCAAAGAAGTTACTGCCTGTGTTTTCTTCTAGGATTTTTATGGTTTCAGGTCTCACATTTAGGTCTTTAATCCATTTTTAATCTATTTTTGTGTGTGGTGTTAAAAGTGGTCCAGTTTCATTCTTCTGCATGTTGTCCAGTTTTCCAACTCCATTTGTTGAAGAGACATTCTTTTTCTCATTGGATATTCTTTATTTTGTTAAAGATTGTTAAAGATTAGCTGATCATATAATTGTGTATTTTCCACAATTCTGTTCCATTGATCTATGTGTCTGTTTTTGTGCTAGTACCATACTGTTCTGATTACTACAGCTTTGTAATATAACTTGAAGTCTGGAATTGTGATGCCTCCAGCCTTTGCTTTTCTTTTTCAAGATTACTTTGGTTATTTGGGGTCTTTTGTGGTTCCAGACAAATTTTAGGATTGTTTTTGTAGTTCTGTAAAAATGCTGTTGGTATTTTTTTAGGGATTGCATTAAATGAGTAGATTGCTTTGGGTAGTAAAGATATTTTAACAATATTTGTTCTTCCAATCCATGAGCATGTCTTTCTATTTCCTTGTGTCATCTTCAATTTCTTTCATCAGTGTTTTACAGTTTTCGGAGAACAGGTCTTTTACCTCCTTGGTTAGGCTTATTCTTAGGTATCTTATTATTTTGGGTGCACTGTACAGAGTAGAATTTTTAAAAAGATAACTGTAGAGCAGCCAAAGCGGCTACTGTGTGAAGAATGGGGTACAGTGAGGCAAGAATGGAAGCTCAGTTGTAGCATCTGAGATGGGGGTGATTCCTTATAGTAGAGATGGAGGGACATGGCCAAAGATGACAACTAACTGAGGAGGTAAAAATAACAGGATTTGGTAATGGATTGGTTATGGAGGTTAAAGGAAAAAGAGGTTTCAGAAAGACAGGTTTGGAGAAACAGGTTCACTGCTCACTAAGATCACAGTCAGTTTGGGATATGTTAAGTTGCAGAAATCAAGTACGTAGTAGGATATATGGATTGAAGTTCAAATTTTAACTTTGAGACTCCCTGGCATATATAGGTGGTAATTTCAGCCAAGGGTGTGAATGAAATCTCCTAGGGAGAGGGTAGAGGAGGGCTGCCATCATAGAAAGCAGCGGTTCTTAACCTGGGGCAGTTATGCTCCCCAGGGGACATTGAGCAACGTCTGGGGACATTTTTGGATGTTGCAATTTGGGAAGGGGTGTGCTACTTGATGTCTAGTGGGTACAGGCCAGGGATGCTGCTCAACCTCTGCTGCACAGCACAGTCCCTACAACAAAGAATCATCAGACCCAAAATGTCAGTAGTGCTGGGATTGAGAAACCCTAATTCAAAGGGTGGGTAGAGGACCAGCCAGCGGAAAAGTCTAAAAGCAACCAGGAAGAGTGTGGCATGAGGAAGGTACGAGAAGAAAGTGTCTGAGTATCAAGTGGGATGAAGACTGAAAATGGTCATTGGCTTAAGGATGTGGTGATTTTTGGTGACCATAAGAACAGTTTGTGAAGTGGTGGGGTCAGCAGCTTTTTCAAATAGGACTGAGGAATAAGAGAATGAGAAAATGGAGACAGTGAATGTAGACAGCTTGACAGCAGAGGTAAGGCAATAGTTGAGGAGGGGGTGGGGGGGGGTGGGATGGGATAAGGCTATTTTATTTTTTTTTAAGATTTTATTTATTTATTTGACAGAGAGAGACACAGCGAGAGAGGGAACACAAGCAGGGGGGAGTGGGAGACGGAGAAGCAGGCCTCCCCTGGAGCAGGGAGCTCGATGCTGGGCTCGACCCCAAGACCCTGGGATCACGACCTGAGCTGAAGGCAGACGCTCAATGACTGAACCACCCAGGCGCCCCTAGGCTATGTTGTATTTTAAACATGAGAGACATTTGATTAAAGTGCTGATATTCCTATTCAACAGAGAAGCGGCCTGGGAAGGCCTGGGGGGCAGAGACAGGGAGGGGAGGATTGGCTTTAGCTGGGAGTGGTGGCTTCAGCTGCAGCAGGAGGGAAAGGGGAGAAGATGGATTCATCAAGTAGGATTGCCTGCAGAGGGTCCCTTTGTCTGTCATTCCCTTGGTGTGAGTTTTAATGGCTCCAGCAGAGGAGTCAGAAGATCAGTGATCCCAAACTGTTCTTTTTAGTCAGGGAAGGGTTTTGTTTTAGCATGTGCTGTACCAGTCATGAAGGTTTGGGTGTTCCATGAGCCATTATCATCAAAGTTAGGGAGACCACATGGGCCAAATTTCTGAAAAGGGGCTGTGACCTGGAGCATCTAATGAGCACTAACTTTTGCTCGAATAAACAGTGGAGTTACTTTTTTCCCTCCAGTTTTCTTGCGTGTTCTTTGGAGCAGTTTCTTCTGACCAGCGACAACACTTCAACTACCCTTTTGACAGTCTGGCAACAGCAAGTGACAGTGAAGAGGACATGAATAACGGCAGTTCTTCCACATTCTAACACTTAATGATGGCTCCATTGGCCCCCAGGTCCAAGTGCTAGCTCACTTGCACCTCAAACACGTTTTCAAATTTAGTCTAAAAGATACTGTCTTGGACTTCCTTGAAATGCGAGGATGGGCTTCTGCTTTGCTAAACATCATCATCTTTTATAACAGCCATATCTAGAAATAGCTGCTTGTTAAGTGTACATATTTGCTTTAAATCCATTATGCTACTTGGAGGCAGAAGAGTCTTCTGTGCAGGGAAAAAGCTCATTAGAATTCTTCAATGCACGTTCACACTAGAGCTTTTAGCATTTTCTTTGCCAGTTTTATAAAGGTATTTAGACCTTTTTCAGCAGCCATCTAGAGTGCATCAATATGGCTTGTAGTTCTGTGACTAGTAGGGAGCTTTTGTATTTGATTGCAAACATTTGAGTTTTGGTGCTTTCAGACATAGTAAAAAGCTATGCAGTCTCTTCCCATGTAATGCCATGACTTTTTTTGTCCATTACTTTTTATATTCTGTTAAGATTTTAAGTAAAAATAATCCCTGAAATAAAGGTCAAGAATAAAAATATATAGCCACCCCTTCTCACTTTGGAGTCTTTTCATATATTGTAAAATTTTATTTTACAGCCTTAAGTTGTTCTGATTTTCATATGTGATTTTTACATTTTGCAGTGGCATGCAGAAAAGAATTTAATGGAACTGCTGCCAAAATTATTTCTGTATTATCTGACATAGAGCAGCAACCGCCACTTCGAGAGCCTAGGTTTGGAGTAAAATGAGGTAGATTATGAATGTCTCTGTTCTTTGCCCCTTTAAGAATTAGCTTCTTACCTGAACAAACAGACTAAAAAATCTGGCACAAAACCATTGTTACATAATATGATGCCTCTCCCTCCCCCAAACCCGTTTATAGTGAATTGTAACCTGACAAACTCTTGACTTCTGTAACATCTTACTGTGAAGTCTTTGTGAAACCAACAAATCACAAGGAAACAACTGGCAGGCAGTTGTACTTTACATTTTGTGAGGAATTCATACACAAAGGTGGCTGAGTGAATTAGTAAACTTTAGAACTGTGAAGAGTTCTAACTAAAACCAGAATGATTTTGGCTCTTATAGCTTAGTAGTGAGTCAGAGCTACCCACAATAACCTAATAAAAACTCTAGTTTGTCCCAAAATGTTCCTCAATGAATGAAAATGGGCTTTCACCAAGCTTTTTGTGGAAATTCGCAATGCCCACATAATTTCAAGTCCTTTCACACTGTAGGCTAAAGATTTACGTATCTTATGCTTACACTGATGATTAACACTGAATTTCACATATTCCTGACAGATGCAGATGATGACAAAGAGAGCATTTATACCCGAGTTACTGTAGGTCTCCTTGCAGAGGGTGAAGTTTCTGGTTCACTCACTGAAATGGGCAGAGGGGTGTAGGTTGTGAAGGCACCATCATCAGTAATAGCCTGGATGCAGCATCAGTCTGGAAAAGACAGTTACACTATTAAATTGTATATAATTTGGGTTTTAGAATTTGCACACAGAATGTTAAGTTTAAATGACACCAGATCTTTTTGTGGCTTCATTCCATACCATTTGGAAGATGCAAAAGCCTTCTCAGTTGGGAAAACATCTATATTTTACGTTCAATTATCAGTCCATTTTGATGGAATTTTTGAGGCAGCTAAACTGATGTAGTAAACCAGCTGGTGAAAAAGAGCTAAGGGAGATAAACTAGGAAAAGACAGAAAATGACAGCTACAAAGTAAGGAGTCCCTGCTAGAATGACTAAGAGGCTTGGAAATGAGGACTTGATATAGAGACCAACAAAATGCCAAGGGCTGGTGTCTTACTCAGTTACGGTTCAAGTGAAGAGGAGTTACGCAGATTAGTATAAATACTATATTTATTAAATATCTTTACAGTTTATTTAAATGTATTTACAGAACTATTCCTGCATAAGTTATATTTCAGACATCCAATTCAGGTCATTGCCTCTTGGGTAAGACAAATAATGATAGTCTCAACAGAAAAAAGCAGCTCATTAGTATACACAGATTCAAATTTGCTTCATATTTAGCCATCTTTGCCACAGACTACCTGCTAACAGTTAAAATTTTGACATGGACACTGTTGCTTTTTAATTGAGAAGTTCAATTCTGCAAATAATTTTTTTAAATAAATAGAATCCAAATGCTTTCTGCTTCATATTTTCAGTTTTATAAGCAGATTTCGGGGATTTTTTTGATATTGTAAAAATTTGTTAACTGCAAAAATGTGATAGTTTCCAGGGAAATTGGATGCTGTAGCTTCTAACAAAGATAGCTGGTATAAGGTGACAAGGAACCATGAACTTATTCAAAAGTACGAACATTTACAGTTCTAGCCAATCTTGTTTACAATCTCCAAAATGCTCAAAACTGACTCCGTGAATTCCCACAATTCCTGCCTTGTTACTCGATGTGGTAGGTTGGTGGTACTAAAGGTGGTCCTGAAGGCTACTGTTCTATCCAGAACAAATGCAGCTGATAGAAGAGGACACTCTCCTATCATGCAAAGCTTGAAATCTAGTTTCTACTCTAGACGTAGCACAGCCCCCCAGACATGCATACCTGGAATGGATTCTTTTGTGATTTAGTACCTATCAACCATGTCAAGCCAGTACAGTAATTCAGGACAAATAACTTGTTTCCCCCACCCCCATTTCTTCTTTCAGTTTTTAAGAGCCTATGGACTCTACTGCATTATCCATTCAGTAAATTTTTTTTGTGCGCAGGCAGCTTAAGTTCACAGGAAGAAATAAGGTTCTGATATGTTTCGAGTGCACATTTTAAAACAGAATAAAATAAAAATTTCAAGCATGTGATAAAAATATTGATTTTTATAATACAGTATTGCTTTATAAATATAGATGGAAAAGCTATAAACTTTACTGGTCTTTGGTGCATCCAGACAGGGATAAATAATTTGCCATTTGTAAATTAGAAATCCAAATTCTCTTTTGTTATAAAAGTCCATTACATGAGGCAAATGTGTGTTTTATGCTGCTTGATTTAAAATATAATTAACACACATATCAAGTTCAGAATCAGACCCACCAAGTGGTATATCTCAGTCACTCCCCACAGAGACTTGGGTTCTGTGACCTGGAAAATTCCAGTATGGGTCCAACAGAGCCTCTTGACTACTGGGAGTGGAAGGAGAGTTACTTGTTAAGCAGCACTCCAACTGATCACCCCCCCCACACCCCCCGGCAGTCATAAAATTAATTGTGTCACACACAAAGGACAGGGCAAAAAGAAAATCGAGAAAATATTCTGTGTCACTAATCTATAGGCCAGGTCCAAAGTCAGTTCCATTGTGAAACTCAAATTCTTGTCCCACTATTTTCAATATCACTGACACAAACATTGTTGATTTCTTATGGTCATTTCTCAAAAAAGACTAAGTTGATTAAATGAGTCGTGTAAAACACCACCAATCTAGCTTTATAAAGATTGTGTTTGATGGGTTAAATGAGAGCAGAGAAAAGCCAGTGACTTGACCAGCACTGCTCTTACAAGGAATTAAAAGTAGGCATTGGAAAATTAATGCAAGATATATCCAGATCATAAGGCTACATACCCCTGACCAGAAATAATTAAAAACCCAAACGAAAGAACTGAAATTGTCAGCCCAAATATAAATGTATTCCTTCTAACAAAACCCTTCTGGATGCAACTTTCTTTACTTTTTAAATATACAGAGACTGCAAACAGTTTGTGCAAAATAAATACCCTGCCACTTGCCACTCATGCTTCCGTGTTTTATCATAGCACGATGGGTACTCATTATTTAAACAGAATGTACCTCTACCCACCCCTCCCGGCCCTGACCCCTATCTCCTCTACCAACGAATTCTGTTTTGTCAAGTTAGGGTAGTTAAGGCATTCTGACATGTAATTAAAGGTGATTCAAAATAGATATCTAACATTATGCCAATTTAGGAATAGTAGATAAATTACTGAACGGCTTACAAATGAATAACTCATTCTTATTATAAATGAAATGCCTGTTACAAGCATGATGCATTGAAATATAGTAATGACATGTACATGGTACATGTTAAACAATTTTAAATAAAACAAAAGCTTGACAGTTACTCAAATATACAGTACAAATTCACAAAACAAAATCTTTTAAAACAAGTTGAGGTAACCTCAAACATAAGTTTTAATGCAATAAACCAGGAAATAAGTCTCTCCTTTAGAGAAAGATACTTTCTGTATTCTCTTCCAGTAGATCCTCATCAGGTTTAATTGCATTCTCATCTATACACCAATGTTACCTGACTTATATATAAAACATGGCTTTAATTTAAGGATTTCTAAGTATATATATTTTTCTACCACCAAGTTAATGAAGGAAAAAAAACTGACCCAAAAATATATATCTTTACAGCAGTTGACTTGTGCACAAACCTTAAAAATAAGTTTGAGCTTGCAGGTAAGGGGAAAACTGTGGGTAGTTTTATACGGAAACTATACACTGCAAGATGGCTATTCGGAAACTGTAAACATTAAGCTTGATTCAGAAACCCCTAAATTTTTGTGTAGGGCAAATGCAAATGTCAGATCATCACCAGGAGTTCTCCTCGTGGACTCCTGTGCCGTTGTCACTGCCCACAGTGCTCTTTTCACATGGACTCCCTGAACCTGGTGCGTGCTCTATGGAAAGCAAGCCTATTAATGAAAGGTCTGAGAGGGAGACTAGGAGTAACATGACCATCAAAACCCAACAAAATTCAAAGTTATAGCTGTCTGTTCTCAACCTGTGAGGCCTGCGGGCCTAGAGCTCCCACACAGGAAGCTCGTATCAGAAAGCTGGGAGGAATTTCAGCCATAACATTAAATTTCTAGGCTTTGAGGAGTTTTATAATCTTGAGTAATATTTCCTTTGGAAAAATCTGGTAGGGAGTCTCCCCAATGCCTCCTGCAAATCAAGCCACCAGCCTATAATTTGGACTAATCAATAAACTGCCGGAACTTCCCTCACAGGAGCACGAGTAAGCATCTTTTAAAAACCAAAACACATTTGCATCCATAGAACTAAACTAAATTTTTCTTCCAATTTGTAACAAAAAAGCTCCTGGGATGAAGATTTCATAATCCAGAGCAATGTTTTAGAGCAGAATTATAAGCCCCTGAAAAACAGGAGTTTATAATGAAAACATAAAGCCACACCAATCATCATAACAAAGACTGTATAGTACACGTGTAACATTTCTTTTGATGATAATGTTTCTAGTAGATGTACCATAACATACAATTTGTGTTAGACTTTAAAATCCCTTTTACACATTGTAATTTTGAATTCACTTTACCAACATCACTCATTTTCAATACTTAAACCATTTTTGAAACATAATAGCCATTTTGGCGTTGAAAATCTCCATTCCATTGTAGAAAGGACTGTAAGAAGTGAAGGTCAATCTTCAAACCTTGATTCTCTTCCAAGTTGCTGGCAGATATGAGCTAGCGAATGACAGTAGTGGTTCTCCACAAAGATCTCAACCAGGTCTCAAAAAGACAAGCAAAGGCTTACATCACAGGCCATTGAGATCAGTGGCAAAGAAACACAGTCCTGCCAGCAGCATCAGCACACATGGCAGGGGAGAATCTGGGAAAATGAAAGGAAAGGCCGGAGTTGACACTTAGGCGAGTCAGTCTGTATACTCAGCCACTATTGAAAGAAGGACGGTGATGTCATCTGGCTTTCCACCTAAAATGAACATGAAAATGAAAACGTCTTCATAGGTCTTAAAAGAGAAAGTCAATTAAAAACGTAAGCCTAAGAAAGTACTAAGAGACAAATGCTTGCAATTCAGGCAGGTTTGGTTTGTGCTTTAGTAGAAAAAAGAAGAAAATATTCGATAAAGAGAAATGGTTTTAAAAAAATGACATGTAACTTAATTGAAGTTTAAAAAAAAAAAACCACTTCACTGCTTCTTTACAAAAGGCACTCTATTAAAATGGTCACCACATCCTCTGTTTATAGCAATTACAGTAAAGACAAAATCTGGTTAAGATAAATTCTGCCTGATGAGAAAGTTATATGCTTCTACTCACAATCCTAATTTGGACAAACATATCTAATGTTTTGAAACTAGGAAGGAATAGTCTTGTATTCTAATCTGCCAAACAGCTATGGCATGTGCTTTTTTCTATTTTAATACTTCCTGGAGGGCTAAGAAATGCTTTACATGTCATAATATTATATCAGCAAGAAACTGACCAACTCCATGAGTTCTGATATGATAGCACCAACATGTCATCCCAGCTCTAAGACTGAGCTACTGGCCTGTTCCCAAAGTTACATATCGTTCAGTAGATAGAAAGACTCTTTAGGCAAGGACAGTTTAACATTGCTTCCCTCTTCAAAATCTGCTGTGGTAATTTGGCAGGCAAATATTGTCAACGAGTCCCACAAAGCCAGAGGGAAGGGAGAAGTGAAATGTCAGACCCGTGAAGGGCAGAATGTTAAACTGTTAGGAATGTCCAGGGCCTCTGGGCGGACTTCGAAGCCTTTTGGGCTCAGGTCCAAGCCGTGGAGTGGTGGCAATAAAGGGCTTCAGGTTCTGCCTGCCTCTACAGCCAATGAAGTTCAGTTCTGGAGGGCATCCTCGGTGGGGAAGACATGATGACATGCACTTGCTCTTGATCTCCAGTGTTAGGGCCTACTGACCTTGCTCAAAGCCAGGGGCTCACAGCTGGAAGAGGACACCTCACCAGTCTCACCCGAGTGCTCTAGTTTACCTCACCCTACAGCCAAGAATGCTCTCATCCCACTATGTCCCCAATTAGTCCCTATGACCTTCCTAAAGAATGCTTACCTCTCACATTCAATCCGTTGTCACATGCAAACTGTGCAAAAGGTGACATATAATTTGGGTCATAGGCCAGCTCATGGGCTTGCTCAGCAATGCTTCTTGCCGTCTGTTGTATACTTTCATAATTTGAATTCTAAGATGAAAGGATGAGGGAGTTATTTTTACCACAATGCCTCACATGATTTCTGCATGTAAGTATACTTCTTGCAAATATCACTTTTTGAGACAGTAACATTTATCTAACCACAGTTTCCACCATTTAAGTTTTATTACAGTTAGAGAAGACACTACAACATTACATCTTTGGTAAAATGAAGAAGACCACCAGTGAGTGCTGCCTGCACAAGATGTCAATCATATATCACCCTTTGCTAGGGTGGCCTTGGGCCCCAAAGTCTGGATTTTCATTTTTGCTTTTTTTTCCCATTTGGAATTCTTAAGGTATTCTTGCTAAAATTGGACGGGACTGAAAAGGCAGATTTTGATAGCACTTTAGGGATGACCTCAAAAGTTTCCTTGCTTAGGAATGCAACCCTGGCCAACCACAGTTTGCTCTCCAAGTAAGAGCTGCCAGTTGTCCTACTGAAAATACCTTTAGAATTTTATATCATGATGAAAGATTCTTGTTTAGCTGTGTAATCTTGAGTCATACCCTTATCCTTGCTGCTTCAACTTCCTCATCTGTAAAATGGGGATGGGAAACAAGGTCCATTTTAGCTCTACCATTCTAAGATTCGGAATAGTTTCAGTATAAATAATAAAAGGCCTCTGCTTCAATGTCACCTCCTCAAAGAGGCCTTCTCTGAACAATCTTTCCAAAACAGCAGCCCTCTTTATTCTCTATTCCTTTACCCTGCTTTATTGTTCTTATTTACCACCAACATTTATCATATATTTTTTTCTCTGTATTATCTGTCTTCCTCCACTAGAAATATAAGCTCCATATGGGGAGGGAATATGACGTTTCTGCTTACCACCCCGTCACCACACAGAGCACAGTGCCAGCTCCATGTAAGCACCTGACCTTTACTGCATCCCACAGATGGGGCATGGCACTAAGGATTTTGTACACATGGTCTTAGTTAATCCTCACCACAACTCTATAAAATAGGACCTTTGGTACCCCCCACTTTAAAGGTGAGGAAAATATTGCTTAAAAAGTTTAGAAACTTACTCACAGTCATACTGCTTAGTGTTAAGAACATAGGAAAAGACTAATTCCCCCCCAGAGTTAGTACTTTTACAAAGCCAGGAAAATATGGAAAAACTGGTTTTTACTTCCTTCCACTTTCTGTATGGGCCAAGTCTGAACTGTTCGTTACTGGTGACAGCTCAGATCACATCAAGGCCCCTAGCTGCCTGCTGCCCTTGGCTGGCTCTAGTATGGCGATTTCCTATCTCTCCCAACCTCAACACCTGCTGGGTTTGTTAAAAGAATAAGAGGAGAAAAAGACAATCGGGAGCTAACACCATTAAAAATACAAGAAATTTCTCTTATGGGCTTTCCTACCTTTACCACTTTACTAAAGGTATGGGTGAGAAATCCCCTTTCCCCTCAAGTTCTCCAATTGTGAATATTTCCATTTACAATTGCTTAAAAGACTGGGACCATTATTTTCCTAAATTCACAAAATAGTCTTTTCCAAAACTACAAAAAGAGATACTAC
Organism: Zalophus californianus; assembly: GCF_009762305.2. Taxonomy (NCBI): domain Eukaryota; kingdom Metazoa; phylum Chordata; class Mammalia; order Carnivora; family Otariidae; genus Zalophus; species Zalophus californianus. Next base: position 8,518,740 of record NC_045608.1, read on the forward strand.
AATTGGACCAATAAGACTTAACTGCCCAGAGAGGGCCACTGTTTCCATCAACCAACCTTTGAGTTAATTACCTTTAATTTTTTTAGCTCCTGAAGGATCATATAATCAGGCATGTTGTCAAAAAGTCCATCTGTTGCCGTCAGGATAATGTCTCCTAACTGGACATCAAAAGATGTGCTATCAGCAGCATCTGGGCTGTGACAAGGACAGGGTAGGGACAAAGTTATGAGAGGCCTTCAGAGATAAGTTTCAAAGTTTCCAAGAGGCACTATGTTACAGTGTAATGAGGCTTTAAGAAAAACTAATTTATAATAACAGAATCAATAATAAAAACCAGTCATTTTGAAATTCCTAACCTTGAGAAAATTAATTGAAAAATGTGATATAAATAATTCAAAAGCTTAACTGAAACTACCAAGTAAAACTGAGTCTGATAATTAGTCACATATGCCTTAAAAGGAAGAAGCGTTCTTTTCTGAGTCAGAACTAACATGCCTCTAAAATCCTAGTAGAAATGAGTCTTTATTTCCTAATTCTTTATAGCCAAATTCCAACCTCTCTTACTCATTTTCTACTCATCAGTTTCTCTGCAGGCTTAACTCTGGCTCTCAGGAGGCTGCAGTACAGTGGAACAACAGAGCACTATGGAAAAGAACATGCAAATCCCGTAAGAATTAATTCACATGAAATACCTACAATGGTATTTCTTACCATAGTACTAGTAATTACTAGTATTATCACTAGTATATTATTACTAGTATGGACTAGTAAGGCAGAGTAAGGACTGTGTGTCTCTCAGGGCTTAAAGAGTGCTCACCACGGATAAATATTTAATTATTAGTGTGCCTGGCACATAGTAGGTCTTCAAGAAATATCTAATAAATGAAGAAACAAAGTAACCCTCCAAACTGGGGCGGGCTGGGGGGACTCCTTAATATATTGTTAATGAAGAGAGGAATGTACAGACTGTGTGTGTATGTTTGTGTGGCAGGGGGAAGATTCATAGATACAGATGCTTCTATATGCAGAGAATAAATCTGGAAGCACGCAAAGAAACAGATAATAGTGGCTGCCTCTGAGGAGAGAAAATGTGTTGGTGGGGATGGGATAGGAGGTAGAGTTTTCACTACATCTTTTTGTATAAAACTTTAAAAGATAGAAGGGAGGTTTTTTCCTCTGATAACACCTGATGAAAACATACAAGAATTGGGGGTAGGGAAGGGATACCTGGTGGGGAGAAAAGATCATATATTCAAAGAGTTAATGGCCCTCTCAAAGGCTGGTTCTCAGCCATTTCCAGAGACCAGCTTCACTGAATCCAAGCCCCTAAGGTGAGGGAAAAGTGAAATATCTAATAGTCTGCCTTAACCTGTAATTAGGGAACAAGTGCAAAGAAAAAATTTACACACTGACCCAGAAAGAAGGAGCCAGAACCAAAGCACCCTAAGCTTGACAGAAAGACCCCAAAGCTTATGTAACTGACATGTTATAAAATATGTCAAATATGTGAGGAGAAAACATAAAAACAACCCACCAATGTGTGCTGGGGATTTACACAAAGTACACTGAGAAGATTCCAGGTTCACCCTCTCTTGACTGAGGAAAGAAGGGGCACGTTTAAAAATTCTGTGATGGGCTTTGGCAAGGAACTTTCACTTACACATTTATACCACAAACCCTTTGTAAAAACAGCTACTAAAGGAAAACCTATAAATTAAGGGTTAAAAATATATTTTATAGATAAGAGGAACTAAGTAAAAAAGGAAGTAAATGCTTTCATGCAGCAGGGGAAAAAAGACTAAAACTGGTGGAAACCAGGTCGATTCCTGCTGTGAAATAAAGAAAAACAATACAAGACACTGCACAGTTGCTCAGACTTTGGAAACAAATCAGGTTCTAGAAGTTTAGATTAATGAGCAGGTTGGCAGCAAAGCTCTACTTTATGCTGAGGTTCTTCTTCCCCGGGAGTGTCCTCTGCCATCCTGCCTGTGCGAGACTTGCCACCATTGGACAGCTGGTCCTCTTCTCCCAACACTCCCACCCAGGAGCTTGGTGTTCCGCCAGCGGCAGTTCTGCCCATTTTGACTGAACATACTGTGCCGCTGGAAACTTTTGACTGCACTGAAACACGAGCTGAAGTCACATGCTAGCAAGCTGTCTGTGGGTTGCAGGGGAAGCAACCTCCACCTCGCTGGCAGGCCAGGCAGAGTGCTGCCCTAACCACACAGTCCCAAAGATGGGGTGTGAGATATGGCAGGGCAGCTCTAGCACTGAGAAGCCAAAACAAGAATCAAAGAAAGGAAAATTAAAACACTGCTCTCTGTAACAGTTAGCTGAGCTTGGTATCTACCAAGCCCTTGGGGTTCTGCTTTCTCCTCACTCCAATATGGCTAATATGAATATACACACTAACTGAAGAAGGATCTATAATGAAATATTGTTCCAATCAGGGTAACATACCTTAATCTGACAGTAAAAAATGCTTCCCTCTACGAGTCAGCAATAGACTTTCGATGGACAATCCTGAATACCTAACTACATAATATACTTATTTCAGTTTAAAAAATGGCAGTAATAATCATTTTATCTTAGTTTGTACTCAAGATCTGGCTTAATAAGAACTATCAAGTAGAGACAACAGACATTTGCAACACTACTTCTATTTTTACAAAAGGTTCATTACCCATTTAACAACATTTATGAATCACCAGCAATGTTTGTGCCAGGTCCTATTAAGTTGTTAGAGGCAGAGGAATCTGAGACTGTCTTAGTCTCACTCTGTATTCACATCTCAGAAAAGATAAACTGTAAAAGTTGATTCAAAAAAGTAGTTACTGTCTTGTAAAGGTCTTGACAATTTAAAAGTTCTATCTGATGCATATAATAGAAGGCCCTGAGAATCAGGAAGTTATTCTGATAAATAAAGCAGATGTCTGTTTGAACTCTTCCCTAAGAACATATGCAAAATCTTGTACAGGCAGTGGCATGCATGGACAATGACTCATTTCTCCAGCACAATTTAACAAATATGTACATATGTACCATGTTGGTCTTGGTATGAAAAACTGATATTCTGTAAGCTTGAAGAGTATTTTCAGTCTTGTCAAATTACTGGGTTTTTATCTGAATTCAACTTGGCTGCAAGAGCCAGCAAAATATCTTTTGAAGTCAAACTAAAAGGTCCTTTTGATGAGAATATTCTCATTGTACCTTCTTATCACACATGACAACTGAAAATGCCTATCTCCACTGTAGTTAAGGGGGACAGGAGAAGGAACAGCCATGCCCTGCTTACTCTTAATGGCTAAGAGGGGAGATTACCTGTCACTTAGGACGACTCCTTCGGCTTCAGGTGGTGCAATTGAGAGCTGGAATGGAGTGTTGAAGTAATGCTGCTGTTCATCTGATCGGTGCACAACTTCACCGCCCCTGACAACCAAAAAGCCTGAATCACCCAGGTTTGCTGTGTGTAAGCGGTGGCTAGTTCTGTCCAGCACCACGATGCAGGCAGTACTGCTACCTAGAAACAAAGATGATCTCCATTTATTTTCTCTTCCTAGACTATCTTTGGATCCACATTTTTATCCCATCACCCCAAAAAGCAACATGCCACACTGGAAGCTCCTTTGCCTACCTTAGTCATGCTCCTACCTCCAACAAATAGCAATAGTAACCTGATCAGGGTCAACATGATGGGTAAAGAAAAAGGGATTTATATTATATATAGTAAGCAGGCCCCTGAAATCTGAATTCTTCCATTTGCAGAGATAGGAAACAAATCGCACTATTTCATTTCAGTAGTACTGTAATCTACGCCAAATGCTCAAAACCATATTGTTGAGGTATTAAGTTTTAATACTTAAATGCCAGAATAAGAATGTTATGTTTTCCTGACATTTCTCATTAGTCATTGGCAGGAAGCCTTCTCCATGAAATTCACTAAAATTTAAGACAGGGCACATAACTACAATTTTTAGCCAGATTTCCATCTGTTGAGGTCATGAAGAACCTTCACTGGAGACTGACTCACTATGAACGGACAAGACCAATTTTCCCAGGTAGCCTGTGGAATCATCCTGTTCACTTTACAGAGACTACTAATGTTCAGAGGGAAGAGACCACATTCCAAGTAGAGAGCAAAAAGCTTCTGTGTACCTTTGCAGCCCACAGCTCACATGACCTTCCCCAGACTGAAAAGCTGATGTACAACCAGTAAGACTGCTTTCAAGTACTAAAATTTAAACCTATACCTACAGAAAAAAAAAGTCAAAATAGAAAAATAAACAGTTCACCAAGAAGTAAATTTAATGGTCTGTAAATATATGAAAAAATCATCACACTAGTAGCCATTTTGTCTATTAGTTTAACAAGAGTCAAAAAAAAAAAAAAGATACTTCATGGTACTGGCAAGAGTGCAGGGAACATGGTCACTCTTACTCCACGGTGGCAAGATAGTAAAACCACATGACCTTTCTAAAGGGCAGCATAACCTTGAAAAATGTGCATATCCTTTGATTTACCAATTCTAAGAAACAACTAGAGATGTAAACAAAATAAGTACAAAAACATTAAGATCAAGAAGAACTGGAAACAACCTCAACATCTAAAATTAAGGGATTGGTTAAATAAATTACAGTACATCCATACAGTGGAAAGCTACATGCTGTCATATAATACTTAGGAGTAGACTCTGGAGTCAGCCTGCCTGCATCTGAATGCTGGCTCTTACTTAACTAGCTGTGTGTCCTGGGGCCTCTCTGCACCTGTTTCCTCATTTACAAAATAGGGAGACCATAACGATCTCTTAGTGTTGGGAGGATAAAATTAGTTAAATCATATCGAACACTTACAACACATAATAAGTGTTAGCTATTTGGTAGCCACTAAAATTGTTAGAGAAATAGATTTGAAAATGAAAGGTAAGTGAAACAAGTAGATTTCAAGCTAGTATTAAAGTTCCCTTAAATAAAAAGTGTTATCAAACTTAAACTGTACATCAAAAAAAATAAAATTTAATGTAATTAAAAAAAATAAACCAACAGTAGGTAAAAGCTAAACTGTTAAGATGACCGTTAAAAGCAAAACAAAAGAAACAGGCTGTGGAACCAGCTGTATTAAATCCCAGGGCTCCATTGTTTTCTAGCTGTGTGACTGTGGGCAAGTCACTTATTCTCTCTAGGCCACAGTTTTTTCCTAACAAAACAGGAAATAAAAGCAAAGAACCTACCTCATGGGGCTACTGTAAGCACACAGTATATTCACAATTCCTATTACCATTATTCTATGCACAAACATATACAGAAGAAAAATCAGGGAGCATCATTATTAAAATATTAATAGTTTTCTTGGTGGGGTTATGGATAATTTAATTTCTGTTATTTTTCCTTGATGAAGGATGTATGATGAAAATATATAACTTAATATAAAAAAAAACTAAATTTAAGCATTTACCTCATCATAATGTTCAGAAATTCCATTTCCTTGTTATCTAACCTCACACCCTAATGCTAAGCTATCTAGTCTCTACCCATCAAACATGAGAGAAAAAACAAAGTACTGTAACTAACTGGCGGTGCTGCCAGATAACCTACTGCACAGCTTATGTTAGAGTTAAGATCACCAATTACCCTTCCTTCTTAACTCAATGCACAAAAACTCCAATCATTTTTCATTAACAGAATCACCATACAAAGGATCTTCTGAAAGCTGATGGGATTAATCTGAAGAGGAAAAATGACAGATGAGTAGCAGAGCCTTGAAAATCCTGGGGCAGGAAGAACTCATGTTGACTCATTATTACTCACTGACAAACCCAGGCTATCATTTTGCTACCCTGGTGGCTGTCACCATCACCCGCTGAGTTAGAGTCAAAAAGGTCCTTGTGAATGACAGAGCTTTAATACGCAAAGCAGCACCAATGAAGGCAAGCCCAGCCTTACAGAATCACGTAGGCTTGGAGTGTATACTCTTCCTCTACCTCTTCATATAACTGATGATCATGTGCCCATGGCTCAGGCCCTGAGAGCCTAATACTGGGAAAAGACCTCATTATTCTTATGTATTTGGAGAGGAACAAGCAGGAAAAGAAGAAAAGAAGCGCTAAGAACAACAGCATCAGATTTTCAGACCACTGACAAATCCAGACAGTCACCCAAGCAAACCACTCATGCTAAAATGGAAATATTTTTATCACTGGCCCCTAATTTTGTAAACTACCATGAAATCCTTTGTGCAGCAAAGAAAGAACCTTATTAGGATTGACCCCTCAAATTCTTAAGATATGTTGTCTCCATAAGACTTAACTCCACTTAAGAGTTTCTAAGGAAATATATATTAGCCCAGATCTAAAAGCAGCTAGAAATTCTCAAGAAACATGTGGCTGACCTTTATACTGGAATAGTGTTATAGGCTTTTTAGCAATTGCTGGATTAAAAAAAAAAAAAAAAAGGATTGTGGCACCTGGATGGTTTATTTATTTGACAGAGAGAGACACAGCGAGAGAGGGAACACAAGCAGGGGGAGTGGGAGAGGGAGAAGTAGGCTTCCCACTGAGAAGGGAGCCCGATGTGGGACTCGATCCCAGGACTCTTGGGGATCATGACCGGAGCCGAAGGCAGACGCTTAACGACTGAGCCACCCAGGTGCCATGGATGGCTCAGTCTTTAAGCGTCTGCCTTCGGCTCCGGTCATGATTCCAGGGTCCTGGGATCGAGTCCCACATCGGGCTCCCTTCTCAGTAGGAAGCCTACTTCTCCCTCTCCCACTCCCCCAGCTTGTGTTCCCTTTCTTGCTCTTTGTAAAAAAATAAATAAATGAAATCTTTAAAAAAAAGGGGGATTACTTAATCTTGTAAAGTTATCATTATTTGCAATTATATCTGAGGTTCAGTAAAATTCAGTAGGCTGTCTTTGCCAAAAAATGCTTGAGTTTAGTTACAAACAACTTAGAGGTATGTGTGTGGATTAGGTGACAGAAGCGTCTATGTGTCATAGTAATGAAGGATTATTTCAACATGTACTTTAGGAGAAAAAAGTGATTATAATATTCAGTGTAAGAAAACTTCTAATATGTCCTTAAATTTAAGATCTCTGAACTACATGAGGGTAAATAGGAAAGGAAGGAGGGATAAGGAAGAAACACAGCAAAGAAACCAAAGCTTTCAAAGTGCAAAATCAGGACAGGTGTTTTCAGCTGCTTATTCCAAGTCACAGTAAAGGGGAAGGGGGGTGTCGGCAGAGGACTCATGGGAACATGCAGGAGTTGGGACCTGGAATCTGTATCTATAGGCTCTTTGTTAGGTGTCAGACTATTAGATAGTATTCTGCAATGTCCTCTTTCCCTCAACATGTGTCTGAGTATTGCATGAAGCTTTGAGTCATTCCTTTTCACAAAAAAAAAGATCTCTCCATTTAACAAATGAAGCAAGGGGGTCAGAGGTCAAGTAGTTTGCCAAAGTCGTATTTGCGGGCAAGTTGACAGGTACTAGAAATAGAATCTAAGATGTTTCACTGTGCCAGGCAAGCTCCAGATTGCATGTCCAAAATAGCGGATTAAGACAAAGCGGTATATTGAAACCTCAAGACAAGGTTTCTCTTCAGTTAGAAGGAAAACAAGCTGATTAGTCACAGCACAAAGACAGAAGACGGCAGCGTGATAAAAAGAACCCCTTCTCATAAAAGATTTAAATTTAAGGCAAAATTTTACAACGTGGAGAACTCCATTAACACTGAACAGAGGTTGATTTTTAATATGGATGGTGATTTGGGGGGGAGGTTACTTCTAGTAACCAGAAAAGATGCTGGCAACTAGCAGAAACTTAGTAACACCCTCCTGAGAGCTTGCTCAGAAGGCTGGGTAAGTTGTTGGGTAAGTTCCCAGGAAACCATTTTAACAAACAAATGCAGAAGCTTGGCCAAAAGATGCTCCATTAGCATATCAGATAAACACACACTAGGAATTTGGAAGTTTTCCAATACAAGATTAACAGGGATCTATTTTGTGCCATGCTATTTCACAGACTAATCAGTTACCTGCTACAGTCTGGGGTGCCTATCTGCAACTTGAACTCTCCAACTTAGTTTTACATACCAGATCCCACTCCCTTTCTTACTCCCCTGGAGAGAACCGCTATCCTGAATTATACAACCAATTACTTTTCTTTCTTCTTTTATTCTATTTTGGAGTCCCTGAACAATATGGTTTTACTTTTATGTTTTTTGAATTTGAAATATGGAATCAGACTGTTAGGTGGTAGTCTGCAATGTTCTATTTTCCCTCAACAACATGTTCCTGAGTATTGCATGCAGCTTTAAGTTGTTCCTTGTCTTTCTGTATTTATTTGACAGAGACAGAACACGAGCTGGGGGGAGGAGCAGAGGGAGAGAGAAAGAAGCAGACTCCCCACTGAACAGGGAGCGGGGCTCAATCCCAGGACCGAGATCACGACCTGAGCAGAAGACAGATGCTTAACTGACTGAGCCACCAGGCACCCCAAGTTGTTCCTTTTCAAAATGCGTTTTTCTACAATAAATGGACTTTTTAGGTTGTTCCCAGTTTTCTGCTGTTATAAGCAATGTTACTATGAACACTCTTGTACCTATCTCTTTTTTTTTTTTTTAAGGGCGCAGCCTCTGGGCCTGTCCCCACCTCCGGAGCTGCCGAGTGGGCGCGGTGGCGCAGCAGAAGGTCCGCGGCGTCCACTCCGCGCGCCCCGCTCTCCTCACTTGTACCTATCTCTTAATACACAAATGTGCAAAAGTTTCTCTAGTCTAAGGTATAGACCCAAAAGTGGAATTGCTAAGGCATACTATCTATTTACATTTAACTTTATTCCATAATTCCAAATTGTTTTCCAAAGTGGCCATACCTATTTACATTCCCTCGAAGCAGTAGTACGTATTCTGGTGAGCTCATATCTTCTCTATCAAACTCTGCTTAATAAAGAGCTTCAGAAAAAAAAAGCTGGGCTACTAAGTGATTTTCTTGGTTTTGTTGTTAACCATCTTCTGAGCTTCTTTACAGAGGAAAACACAGTGTATCTACTTACCAAGCAAAGGTACTTTATTTTGCAGCAACTCACAGTAGCTTGTGGTGAGGATTCCAATGGGGTTACTTGGGACGAACCGTCCTTCTTTTACTAACCGTTCACATGTCCGCATTAAAGTCCCTGAGAACTGGGATGGATCAACTCCATAGTCTCTCCATCCTCCTACACCATCTGCAACTCCTAAAAACAAAACAGAACAAAATTACATCAAAAGGATATTCTTACCGACTGCTCAAATTCTTTCTTATCCCTGTCTCCTCTTAACAGTTAATTTTACTACATACTAGTACATACATTTACCCTGAGATTCAGAATGAAAAGTGTTCAAATTTAATGTATCATACACTAGTACTCTTTCATCACATTTTCTACTTAGAATCTGATCTTTCTTATATTGATGAATAAATATGTGAGCTACCACAGGGTGGCATTGCTTACTAGCCAAGAGTTCAATTTCAGCAGGATTATCGTCTTTGTATGGAAGTATTTATGTTATTCAGCTTTGTTCTATAAGAATGAAAATTGATTTTTTTAATGTGCTGAAACTAGTGATAATACGACTGAGCCAGAGCTGGCAATCATTCAGAATACCAAACACAGTAAACGTTAACTTCAAATTTTGGTAACTGTGAAATAAAGAAAGAAAATTAAGAACATACCTCATCCTCTTTCCTCCTCCCTCAGAGACAACCACTATCCTTTCTGTACTGGCCTGCACTGTCTAATACAACAGCCACTACCAAACGTGACTACTGAGTCTTTGAAATGGTGCAGATTCAAATTAAGAAGTCCTCAAAGTATAAAATACACATTTTGAAAACTTAGTAAAAAATATTTTGGATATAATGTGCTAAAGATTAAAATTAATTTCACCCATTTCTATTTTTAACTAATGCAAATACCAGGAAATTTAAAGTGACATGTGTGGTTCACATTATATTTCTATTGGACAGCACTGGTATAGAGATTTTCACAGGTCCCTAGAGCTGTTGATGAGTTCAGAATCTGCACAAGACTCCTTTTATCAAGAGAAAACTAGTGTACAAGAAAGTCAGTAAGATATCAAAGTCAACATCATACCATCTCCTATTCAACCCCTTGCAAAACACTAAGCTAACTGTTCAATATTAAAACCAACTTCTGTCTACTAAATTCAAACAAAGTGAGGGAACTAGAAGATCAGATATACACACTATTAAGGATTTAAGTGACTGTATATGAACTTTTCTGGAAGGATCTATAAGAAGTATTAATAGTAGTTCTGAGGGTGCCTGGGTGGCTCAGTTGGTTGGGCGACTGCCTTTGGCTCAGGTCATGATCCTGGAATCCCAGGATCGAGTCCCGCCTCGGGCTCCCTGCTCAGTGGGGAGTCTGCTTCTCCCTCTGACCACTCTGTCTCTCATTCTCTCTCTCTCAAATAAATAAATAAATAATCTTTAAAAAAAATAGTAGTTTTGGAAATAAGAGACTGCAAGTAATCAGTGAACAAATGGGGAGATTTTAGCTTTTTACCTCATACTGTCCTGTATTGTTTGAAATTTAATTTTATAATGATCATGTATTGATTTCATAATAAAAATATTATTTAGGAATTTTATCATTTTTAAGGCTTGCTGAGCATTAAACATCCTCCCCACATACATATTTACATTTTTTTGTACGTTCAACTTTCACACATTTTTTTTTTTTTTCCACACACATTTTAAAGAACCTATTTGGTACAAAAGTAGGAGAGTGCCTATATAAATCATCCCAGAAAAAAACTGGCTTAACATGAAATGAACACATGAAACTGTTTTCTGGTGATGGCATTTCTCAACAGAAACGGAATACATTCTGAAAAACATGAGAGGAAATATAACTGGAAGAGAGTATAAAGAAGGTGACAGACAACATCACTATTGGGGCAGCTACTTTCCCTACCTTTTGTGACCAACCAGTAAGCAAAATTTCACTATGGGGCAGTTCCAAATCAGTTGATTAAATGATATGATGTCTAGGGGCGCCTGGGTGGCAGAGTTGGTTAAGCACCCCACTCTTGGTTTCAGCTCAGGTCGTGATCTGACAGTAGTGAAAGTGAGCCCTGAGTGGAGCTCTGTGCTGAGCGTGGAGTCTGCTTTTTCTCCCTCTCCCTCTGCAACAACCCCCCCGCAACCGCGCGCTTGCACTCTTGCTCTAAAATAAATAAATCTTTTAAAAAAATGATATGATATCTGGGATTTATTGCAAAATAGGGGGGAGGGCTGATGGAGGAATGGATGAAACAAGAGTGGCTATGAATGGATAACTGAAGTGGAATGAGAAGTACGCTCATCTCTCTGATACATATTTGAAATTTTCCATTACACAAAGTTTAAATAGAACTAATGATAATAAGAAAGAAAACAGATTCTTCTGCTGGCTCTGTAGAGAGCAAGAGCAGAAAAAAGGGATGAGTCAGGAGTCTATCTTAGTAGGTTGGTCATGAAATGGTGGCAGTACATTTGGAATGCAGGGATTTGAGATCCAATGAAACAGAAGGACTTACTGGTATACTGGGTAGGGGTGTAGCAGCGGTGGGGAGAGAGAAGAATAAAGGATGACTTAAGGTCTACCCTACCAGGAAGAAGTATTACTTTTTTTCTGTTTTTCAAGCATTTTGAGGATATCTGGAAATTCTTAAGAGAATTTAAGATAGTTTAATAGGAACTTTTTTTTTAATTTATTATTGTTATGTTACTCCCCATACATTACATCATTAGTTTTGGATGTAGTGTTCCAGGATTCATTTTTTGTGCATAACACCCAGTGCTCCATGCAGAACGTGCCCTCTTCAATACCCATCACCAGGCGAACCCATCCCCCCACTCTCCTCCCCTCTAGAACGCTGTTTGTTTTTCAGAGTCCATCATCTCTCCTGGTTCGTCTCCCCCTCTGACTTACTCCCCTTCATTCTTCCTCTCCTGCTATCTTCTTCTTTTTCTTTTTTCTTAAAATATGTTGCATCATTCGCTTCAGAAGTACAGATCTGTGATTCAACAGTCTTACACAATTCACAGCGCTCACCGTAGCACATATCTTCCCCAATGTCCATCACCCAGCCACCCCATCCCTCCCACCCCCAACCACTCCAGCAACCCTCAGTTTGTTCCTGAGAAGATCTCATTCCTTTTGATGGCTGCATAATATTCCATTGTGTATATATACCACTTCTTCTTTATCCATTCATCTATCGATGGACATCTTGGCTCTTTCCATAGTTTGGCTATTGTGGACATTGCTGCTATAAACATTGGGGTGCACATACCCCTTCGGGTCCCTACATTTGTATCTTTGGGGTAAATACCCAGTAGTGCAGTTGCTGCATCGTATGGTAGCTTTATTTTCAACTTTTTGAGGAACCTCCATACTGTTCTCCAGAGTGGTTGCACCAGCTTGCACTCCCACCAACAGTGTAGGAGGGTTCCCCTTTCTCTGCATCCCCGTCAACATCTGTCGTTTCCTGACTTGTTAATTTTAGCCATTCTGACTGGTGTGAGGTGGTATCTCATTGAGGTTTTGATTTGGATTTCCCTGATGCTGAGCGATGTTGAGCACTTTTTCATGTGTCTGTTGGCCATTTGGATGTCTTCTTTGGAAAAATGTCTGTTCATGTCTTCTGCCCATTTCTTGATTGGATTATTTGTTCTTTGGGTGTTGAGTTTGATAAGTTCTTTATACATTTTGGATCCTAGCCTTTTATCTGATATGTCATTTGCAAATATCTTCTCCCATTCTGTCGGTTGTGTTTTGTTTTTGTTGACTGTTTCTTTTGCTGTGCAAAAGTTTTTTATCTTGATGAAGTCCCAATGATTCATTTTGGCCCTTCCTTCCTTTGCCTTGGGCCATGTTTCTAGGAAGAAGTTGCCGCGACTGAGGTCGAAGAGGTTGCTGCCTGTGTTCTCCTTTAGGATTTTGATGGACTCCTGTCTCACATTTAGGTGTTTCACCATTTGCAGTCCATTTTTGTGTGTGGTATAAGGAAACGGTCCAGTTTTATTTTTCTGCATGTGGCTGTCCAATTTCTCAACACCATTTGTTGAAGAGAGTGTCTTTTTTCCATTGGACATTCTTTTTAATAGGAACTTCTTTCGAGAAATTTTATTAGGGGTAAGATTTCACCATCATTCTATTTATTTTATTTTTTAAAGATTTAATTTTTAAGTAATTTCTACACCCAGCATGGGGCTTGAACTCACAACCAAGAGCTGCATGCTCCAACAACTGAGCCAGCCAAGCAACTTGCCCTCACCATTATTTTAAATGCAACAATTTGTGTTAAAATACAGAATGCAATTATAATCCTTGCAATTCCATCTGATGAATCATTCATTCTTTCCAAATTACTGCCTGCTTGAGAAAAGAATTTCTCTTTAACCAGTCTCTGATCTAAGAGCCACAATTAATTTTAAATTACAAAGTGGTTTCATCTACAAATGCCCTTCACAAGAAAACCATTAAAATCTGAGATAATGTTGAGAGTTGATCCTGGCACTCACTAAATAATCTGTCAGCAGGTTATAGAGTCTGACCTGACACAGCCCTTCAACATTAATCAGATTTCTCCCAGAATAGAGTGTAACCTTTCAAGCACCTGTTTGCTTTTCTATGGGAAAAAGATACCACGCAAAGCTTCACTGCTGAAATCTCTTTAGGGGAAAAAAGAGATTCAAAAAGCACATAAGCTGTTCAATAAAGCTGTGGGGAAAAAAAGGCCTTACATAAATAAATATATATTATGTTTATACATAAATAATTTACTTACAAAGAACAAGTTATATAAAAGAAGAGTCATATTTGGGATTAGAATCAGGCTAAAACCAGAATAACCTACCACAGGTACATTTGAAATCTAGTTTAATTCATATTAGGTAGTTATTTCTACAAGGAAATGAGTATTTCCTCTCATGCACAAGCAAAAGCTTCCAGCCACAAAGGGAGAACACTTTTTAAACAGTGGAATTAATCCAGATATAAAGAGAAATTTTACTCAGAATACATTTCAAAGGAAAAGAAAACAATTGTTAAAGGAGAGAATGCTTAAGATACAAAAGATATGAAACAGCAAAGAATAAGAACACCTCTAAGAGCAAATGGAGGCCATAGTAAATACTAGGAAATAGAGAACTGAGGGAGACACATCCTGCCTATGAGAAGCTCACCTTCTAGTGGGCAGTGACTACTCACTCACACAGGAACTAGACAAACAGTTCCCATAAATGCTGCTATGGGGGGGTTAAGAGCAAATGGTTAATGCTCATGGGGCACTGTGGGAATGGAGCAAAACTGCTTAAGAAATAGCATTCACATTAGGCCCTGGAAGGTAAGTCAGATTTCCACAAGCAAGGGAGAGTAGTACCAGGAAAAGAATGGAGGGCAATTAGGTGTGGCTGGGGTTTGGGTAAGTGCTGAGAAGTTGAAAAATGCAGGACAGGAGCTGAAGTTGTGGAGGGCCAAGAATTGTTATCCAAGAACTTAAATTTTTTAAAAAAGATTTACTTTAGAGAAAGAGAGAGAGAGCATGAACGGGGGGAGGGGCAGAGGGAAAGGGAAATCCTCAAGCAGACTCCCTGCTGAGCACATGAGCCCAACTGTGGGGCTCAATCCCAGGACACTGATATCATGACCTGAGCCAAAATCAAGAGTCAGGCGCTCAACTGACTGAGCCACCCAGGCTCCCCGTGACCCAAGAACTTTACACTTTATGCTATAAGCTTGTGCTGTCTGATATGGGAACCAATAGACACATGTGGCTATTGAGTTTGAAATGTGGCTAGTTTGGATTGAGATGGGCTGGATGTAATTATGTAAAATATGTAGATATGTAAAATGTAAAATAACACACAGGATTCCAAAAATGTAGTACAAAAAAAATGGTAAGGGGTGCCTGGGTGGCTCAGATGGTTAAGCGTCTGCCTTCGGCTCAGGTCATGATCCCAGGGTCCTGGGATCGAGTTCTGCATCAGGCTCCTTGTTCAGCAGGGAGTCTGCTTCTCCCTCTCCCTCTCCCCCTGCTTGTTCTCTCTGTCTCTCGCAAATGAATAAATAAAAAAAAAAAATCTTTAAAAAAATAAAAATAAAAAAATGGTAAAATATTTGTGATAGTTTTATACTGACTAGATTGAAATATTTTAGATATAGTGGGTTAAATACATATATTAATTGAAATTAACTGTATCTGTTTCATTTTACTCTTTTAAATGTGGCTACTAGAAAATTTAAGATTACATATGTAGTTTACAGTATATTTCTACTGGACAGCACTGCTATAGACAACAAAAAGTCATCAAGGTTTCTGGGTGGAAGTGATATAATCCTATCTATCTATCTATCTATCTGTTTTTAAAGATTTTATTTATTTATTTGACAGAGAGAGAGCACAGTTAGGCAGAGCAGCAGGCAGAGGGAGAGGGAGAAGCAGGCTCTCCGCTGAGCAGGGAGCCCGATGTAGGGCTCGATCCCAGGACCCTGGGACCATGACCTGAGTGGGAGGCAGACACCCAACCAACTGAGCCACCCAGGCGCCCCCAATATATTTTTTAAAAGATTTTAGAAGGAGACAGAGACAGCACGTGTGCATGTGGGGCGAGGGGCAGAGGGAGAGAATCCCCAAGCAGACTCCCCACCCAGCAGAGCCCCATGTCATGAGATCATGACCTGAGCAGAAACCAAGAGTCCGACGCCCAACCGACTGAGCCACTCAGTCTTTGGTTAAGTTTCCCACAGACTGTTTTTCTGAAGTGAAGAGTTAAGAGAAAAGGAGAAAGGGTAATTCTGTTGTGTTTCCCATTAAAGTCTATCTTTTTATAAAAAGAAAATTCTTAAAGTAACAGCCAATTTTCATTTTTCTAATTAACAATTAGAAGCCCCTCCAATCTATACTTTAGAAAAATAATCCTGATAGTGATGGAGAGAATGGGTTGGGAAGAGGTTAGAGGTCAGGCATCAGCTGCAAGATTTTAGGTTAGAGGTAACGAGAAAAATAGAATCATCACTGGAAATACAAAGAATTGAATACAGAAAGATACCTGGACTTGATATCAATGTATTTTATATCAATAGGTTTCTGGATTTCAGGAATGAGTATTGATTGGATGATTCCCCAGTTGGGAAAGGGGTGGAAATGCCTTTAGAAGATACTGAATTCTGTCTCAGGGTATACAGTTTTAGGCGCCAGGAGGACATTTTTAGGGAAATGTTCTATATAAAGTCAGAAACTATGAGTCGGCAGCTGGGAAGGCAATCAGAGCCAGATCTCTGACAAAGATTGGGAATTGACACCATTAGGAGTAGATGACATGCTCAGAGAGAGCACAGAGAGTAATAAATTCAAGTGGGGATCTTAGGAATGAGAATTCCTGGCCAAATAGCTCATTTGTTAATTGCATCTTACTCTAGGCATCAAATTACAATCACAGATATGATAGCTGATTAAGGAAGTATCCAGTTTGGCAGAATGATATAATTTCTTTGGAGGTGAAAAGAGGTGAAGCTGAAAAGGTAGGCTGAGTTAATAACTGGGAAGGCTTTGAATGCCAAGAGAGAGTTTACACTGAGTATAGAAGTTATTTCCTTTAATTCACTGTAATCATGTCTCCATTAATAACGTTCTGTCAGCATAAGTCTAGCTTAAGTGTTTCCTTTGACCCAAAAATCCAATTAAAACCATTATCAGACTAAGATAATGGTTACATATCTGAAATAGCCAAGCAGAAGGCTGAGAGGAGACTACAGAGTGCAGATAATTCCTTCAGGTGTACTATTTGCATGGAAATACCAGTTTTATGAAGTGGGAGATAATCAACCAGAAAATATATATGATAATTACAATTTTTCACATAATATTTTGGTTAAGTTTCCCATAGACTGTTTTTCTGAAGTGAAGAGTTAAGAGAAAAGGAGAAAGGGTAATTCTGTTGTGTTTCCCATTATTTAAGTCTATCTTTTTATAAAAAGAAAATTCTTAAAGTAACAGCCAATTTTCATTTTTCTAATTAACACATTTTTGTTTTTGCCTTAGTATAGTCATCTAAAAACAAAATTTTGCTGTACTTTAAAAATCATTTAGCTTTTTATTAACTCAGAATTTTACTTAATAGCTTTGTTCTATGCCAAAAGGTGAAGGAAACTCTCCCTCCTCCACCGCTGCCACCTCCTTCTGGTGCTGCTTGTGTGCTCGTTCAGTGCAGACCCGGTACCTCTTTTGTGAAGCGGCAGCTGAGGAGACTCCAGCACTCGCCATGGCCGACGAAAAGCCCAAGGAAGGAGTCAAGATTGAGAACAACAATCATATTAATTTGAAGGCGGCGGGGCAGGATGGTTCTGTGGTGCAGTTTAAGATTAAGAGGCATACACCACTTAGTAAACTAATGAAAGCCTATTGCGAATGACAGGGTTTGTCAATGAGGCAGATCAGATTCCGATTTGATGGGCAGTCAATCAATGAAACAGACACACCTGCACAGTTGGAAATGGAGGATGAAGATACAATTGATGTGTCCCAGCAGCAGACAGGAGGTGTCTACTAAAAAGGGAACCTGCTACTTTACTCCAGAACTCTGTTCCTCCAGACCAAGAAGACATTCTCAATTAAAAAGCCGCAATTTGGTTCCATCAACTCCTGACTACTACAGTATAGTTTTCTCTATTCTTTCATTTTCCCCTTCCCCATTCCTTTATTGTACATAAAGTAACTGTGTATGTGCACAAGCATCCTGCATTTTTTTTTTTAACTAAATGGCCAATGATACCAGTCAGTTTTGACTGACATCAAATGGAGATGGGATGGGGGGAAATACTGCTTCTGTGAAAATACCCCCACTCTCCATTAGTGGCACGCTCAGTCAGCTCTTATCTTTATATTCCAGTAAGTTATTGTGCTCTCACTGTTTAACAAAAAAAGAACAACACAAAAATCCTTGCATGCCTTGTTTGATTGGAGAATTTTAATGTTTTTCATTTATCATGTAAAACCAAGGACAATTTTATAACTTTTTTGTACATAATTGTTACATGTAGGGCAATCTGTCTTTAAGTAGGGATAAATTACTCTAAAAGAAATGAATCCTAGATAGTTTTCCCTTCAAGTCAAGCATCTTGTTTAAATAAACTTCTTGTTTAAAAAGAAAAGGTGAAGGAAAAAAGATATGGTAAGCTGAAATTGTGGAAGCTTAAAAATCCCATCTTTCCATTTACTTATGGTCACCTAACTGTATTGCTGTAAAAGGCTCACCCTGAAAAAGACTTTGAACTAAGCCTGTGTCTCTCTAGCACTGTCCTCCTATTATCAGCCATGAGCATGAGGTTGCCATTCTTAAGCCCTTCTACTACAATCATCTTCAAATTGACATGCAATTAGTTACAAAGCAAATATTTTCCAGAAGATAGTGATGCCTAGAGAAGAAATACTAAATTTCAATTTTAATGTAATGAAATGATGTAATGTAAAAATGAATTTAATGTAATGAAATAATGAAAAAAAATTGGCAATTTTATTTTATCCAAAACTAGACTGGCAGAATTTTGAATATTAAATAGTACCCAAAGGTAATAGCTTTATTCCTTGCATCTTTGATGATCTCAAGGCATTTTACATTGAGCCTCACACTCTAATGAAGCAAGACAGTTCTACAGGGATTGTTTTTCCATCAGCGAAACATCTCCTATCTACTAAGATGGGTACTTGATAGTGAATTGAAATTCTAGAAGAGAAACTGAGTAAGGATCTGGCTGGATCACAACAATTGAATAAGGAGGGATAAAGATATCTAATTTTACACTTTCTGCAGCAAGTATTCATCTAATGAGGCACTGGCTATGTGGTATTTATTGCCGTGCTACAGCCAACTTCTTTTCAGATGAAGAGGTTCTTCTTCAAATACTATAATCTAGTGTTCTCAAAGCAAACCTTATTTGTCTAGAGACATCACAACATGAAGCATTATAACTAAAGAAAAATGAGATCAGAGTATAAATTCAATATCTATCAAATAGAACAGATCATATCTGTATCAACATTGCTGAAGCCTCAACAATTTGGGCATGAAGAACACTCCCCTGTGATTCAGGACTGTGAAATGTATTTGCAAATAATTATCCCAAAGGGAACAAAAAGCAGGATTACTGGAAAAAAAAATTCAACAGCTGAGTTATTCAGAAAAGTACAATTTGCTTTGACTAACAGTCCTTTCAGTTCTCTAGAGGTGAAATTATATAGATTATGATGTTCTTCCTGCTTTAACAAGCAAGTGATATATTCCCTTTGCAAAAAGTTTCCCCAAAGCAACCACTCTGCATTAATCACAATGAAACCTACTTCTTCTGAATCTCCAGAGACCAAGTCTATGTCAAGAACTCAAGATCTCTAGGCTGAACAGCTAATTCAAAAGCTGAGGCACGAAGCTGAAAGAATGGAAAGGAAGAAAGGTTCAACCCCGTAATAAAATGTGCCAAAGTGGAACCTATAAGCAAAACTCAAATTCTGCTAAAGAAATGGAACTGTCTGAGGCAGTTAACAAAACTCAAATAAGGACTACAATGCAGGAATAAATGGTCCATTTTACGTTTTGGAATTCCAAACAAAATAGCTATTCCTTTCTAGTTTAGTAAACACAAAATTACTTTATAATTAATCAAATTAAAATGTACACACATACACACATTCATATCTACTGCCCAGAATACTTCATTATCTAGAGATGGTAAATTACAGACTATTCTGGGCAGTTGCTTTGCCTTAAAAAAGTAGTGAAAAATGCTGAAGAGGTTAAGGAAATGACAGTGTGAAGGCAAAGAAACTCAGTCACCTTTTTTTTTAAAGATTTTATTTATTTTATTTTAGAGAGATAGAGTGAGCAAGAGTGAGGAGGAGAGGGGAGGGGGAAGGAATCCCAAGCGGACCCCACACTAAGCACAGAGCCCAATGCGAGGCTTGCTCTCACAACCCCAAGGTCATGACCTGAGCCCAAACCAAGAGTCAGACGCTTAACTGACTGAGCCATCCAGGTGCCCCCAAAGCCAACCTTTTTTTAAATTTTTTATTGTTATGTTAAGCACCATACATTAGTTCTTGATGTAGTGTTCCATGATTGTTTGTGCATAACACCCAGTGCTCCACGCAGAATGTGCCCTCTTTAATACCCATCACGAGGCTAACCCACCCCCCCACCCTCCTCCCCTCTAGAACCCTCACTTTGTTTTTCAAAGTCCATCGTCTCTCATGGTTCGTCTCCCCCTCCGACTTACTCCCCTTCATTCTTCCCCTCCTGCTATCTTCTTCTTTTTCTTTTTTCTTAACATATGTTGCATTATTTGTTTCAGAAGTACAGATCTGTGATTCAACAGTCTTGCACAATTCACAGCGCTCACCATAGCACATAACCCTCCCCAATGTCTATCACCCAGCCACCCCATCCCTCCCACCCCCCACCACTCCAGCAACCCTCAGTTTGTTTCCTGAGATTAAGAATTCCTCATATCAGTGAGGTCATATGATACATGTCTTTCTCTGATTGACTTATTTCACTCAGCATAACACCCTCCAGTTCCATCCACGTCGTTGCAAATGGCAAGATCTCATTCCTTTTGATGGCTGCATAATATTCCATCGTGTATATATACCACATCTTCTTTATCCATTCATCTGTCAATGGACATCTTCAAAGCCAACCTTTTTAAAATAAAATGTTCTTCCTCTAACTTTAGCTCACCTGTTTAAATACCAAACACCTAATGTGGAACATTTGGCTCAATGTGGCCTGGGGACCTTGGGTATCTTATAGACTTGGGTAGGAATTACCTTCTCACCACACAAGCTGAAGTCACAGAAAAGGTCATTTCACTCCTTTCTGAGCTGCAACAGTATCTTCCCCAAATGGTAAATGCTGTTAGCAATGCTTTCTGAACAGAAGAAAGCAACAGGCAAATCACGGGCTCACACTTACTGTGAACTATGGACAGTATGGGCAGGGCCCTTAGTGTGTTATAGAATTAAGGGCTTCTGTTAAAGCTGAGACTTCTGTTAGTTTCTAGATATCAGAAAATGTTATATAACACCTAATAATTTAACATTTAAATAAGAAAATAACAGCAATTAAAGTCTAGCTATCTGATGTGTGCCTACTTGTACTAGCCCTTTAGGCCAAGAGAGAATTTTTCCTTCTGTTTATAATCTATAAGATTAGATCTAGAATTCTGGTCTTAAAGGTTAACCTAATATTTATGACAATTAAGCTATATATCCTTGACCTAACCCCAAAGAGGTTACTATTTACCTCCCTGGTTTTCTCACCCCTCTATAAAAATAAGAGCTGGCCTTTACTGAAATACCACCCTCTGGGAGAGGTCAAGAGTCACATGTAGCCCTGGCACACTCTTTTTTAAAAAAATGAGAACATAATTTCCTTTGAATAAGCCTGCCAAGTGGAGAACTGTCCCTTAATTTCTAAACACTAATTATATTTTTTTCTACATGCTGTTTAATTAATGATCTTTGAGTGGTAGGACCAGTAATTGTTTCTTCTTTTTACTTTCCACATTTTCCAATAATGAGTATGTATATTACCTTTATGGGAGGGATTACAAAAACTATATAAATCCAGTTAGAGCTACATTTTACACTTACATTAAATATTAAAGTTATTCAACACAGTTTATTGACCCTTTTCTATATACATGACACCGTAGCGAAAAGCAGCTAAAGGGATTTACATGTAATAAAAGATTTCCTGCCCACGAAGCTTAAAATCAAGTGGTAGTGACTACGGCAGGGGAGAGGGGTTTGGAGAGGTTTATGATAAATGGCTCTAACAAAATAAATATGCACCAATAAAAACTAAAGCACGAAGATCAGATTACATCTAGCTAAAGGAATCAGGAAAAGTATTCATGGAGAAAAGAAGTGGCTGATATGAGCCTTGAATGATGAAAACACAAGTCATGAGGGAGGAGGTTGAGGATAGAATTAATTTGGGCAGTTCCCTAAGATTCTGACTAATATGGATAAAGTGCAGTAATAAAGGTAAGGTTAAGCTCTAAGAGCAGAGAAACCTGACCTCCAGGTAAATGCCTATTACATTCCTGCCAGGAACCTCTGACCAGCAATCAGCCCAAACACGCTGCAGGAGTTCAGGCATAAAGGAGGTCCCCAGAAGTAAAGGGCTGGCCTGAAGTCACCCAAGTTCCTGTGGCCCACTGAACTAGTTCAACTGAGGCCTTTATTTGCTTTAATGAAGGGGCTCTGCTCAACTGTTAGCCTAGGAATAGCTAATATCAAAGTACTATTCAGACTCAATAAAGATCATTTCAGTGAAACAAAGTTTTAAATGATCATTTGATTTGAAAAGCAGTGTATACACACTAGGCAAGGGCATAGGCTTTGGAGTCAGATCTGGGTTCAAAGTGCAGCTTCAGGACTAGAGTTATGTGTACCAAGGGTGTCCTTAGGTAGCCCTCTGAGCTTTAGTATCTTCACCTGTAAATGGGTATAATAACGGATATCACAGGACTGATGTGACGAACAGGGATAATGGATTAAA
Organism: Zalophus californianus; assembly: GCF_009762305.2. Lineage (NCBI taxonomy): Eukaryota > Metazoa > Chordata > Mammalia > Carnivora > Otariidae > Zalophus > Zalophus californianus. The sequence continues at coordinate 8,541,339 of NC_045608.1, forward strand.
GAGTACCACCACAATGCTTAGCTCCCAGTCAACATGCAATAACAGAGTTATGCCTCTCTTTCAGAAAAACTAAATAACAGCATATAGAATAGCCTAGCCTGTAACAATCAGAAAAAACAATCTTTGATTAGTGTTTGTATCTGTGGTCACAACCAAAAGACAATTCCCACTCACAGATAATGTATAAAAGATGAGTGGTCCATTCAGCTTTTCCCATCACACATCTACCACCATTCAATATCTCATTAAACATTTAACAGTAACTAAGAAACAAACTTATGTCTCTAAAAAATACACAAGGAGAAATAGATACACCTGCACTTTGAAGAAATTAGTTTTTTTCCAGAAGTGGCTCTGAAATAACCTTATTTAACAAGTATCTCTTAAGTGCCTGCTGCCTACTATGTGCCAGGGTTCAGACTTAGATATTCCTTATTTTTTTTTTTTAAAGATTTTTTTAATTTATTTGACAGAGTGTGAGAGACAGCGAGAGAGGGAACACAAGCAGGGGGAGTGGGAGAGGGAGAAGCAGGCTTCCCGCGGAGCAGAGAGCCCGATGCTGGGCTTGATCCCAGGACTCTGGGATCGTGACTTGAGCCGAAGGCAGACACTTAACGACTGAGCCACCCAGGCGCCCCAAGATATTCCTTATTTTAAATGGAAAATCTTATAACAACTGGTGATACATAAATTGGCCTAAACCATTTCCTTAGGTAATAATAACTGCAGCACCTCTATCACAGCTTTCCTGTCTCCTTTCTCCCTCTCTATATTATAACTCCCCTTCAGGGCTGAGTCTTTTTCCATTGCTAACCAACCATCTTTTTCATTTCTGGGTGCTGGCCTAGTACCTGGCACAAAAGTTCTCAATTCTTGCTGCACACTGAGATTACCCAAGCCCCACCTTCTGAGTCAGTTTGTCTAGGGTGGGCCTGGGTCTCCTAGCAAAGTATGAAAACCAAACTGCACAGGTAATCCTAATGAGAACCATTGCTGCAACACTTAGAACTCAGTAAAGGCCAGCTGGACTTAAGCATTCCATGAGCCAGATGATTCCACCTCTGAAATGCCTCTCCCACCAAGCAATCCTGTTTTCCATCCCCAAATTTGATCCTTCCCTTGCGTATCCTAACCTGGTTAATGGCAGCCCAACCCACCCACACTTGTAGGCTAGAAACTTGAGGCTTCCAAATGCAAAACCTCAAAATCAACTTCAATTCCTCTTTTCTCTTTCACTCTTCGTCCAATTATCACTAAGTCCTCTTGATATGTCTGCAATGTTTCTGAAGCCCGACTACTTTGAACTGTCCTAGTTAAAGCCTTTTCTAGCTCAGACTATTTCAGTAGCTCCCTAATTGGTCTTTTGCTTTCCTATTCTCCCATTACACTCTGTATCATTTTTTCTTTCTTTTTTACTTTTTATGAGATTGCTATGTCCATGTTACTCTTCAAATACCTTCCACGTATATACACTTTTCTACTTGTATATGTAAAAACATTCTCTGGCGGGGGGGGGGGGGGCGGCGCCTGAGTGGCTGCTCAGTTGGTTAAGCGTCTGCCTTCGGCTCAGGTCATGATCCTGGGGTCCTGGGATCAAGCCCCACATCGGGCTCTCTGCTCAGCCGGGAAGCCTGTTTCTCTCTCTCTCCTCTGCTTGCTGCTCCCCCTGCTTGTGTTCTGTCAAATAAATAAATAAAATCTTTTTTAAAACAATTCTCTGGAAGGATACACCAGAAACTGGTAACATTAGTTCCTTCTGGGAGAGGAACTTTGCAGCTAGAAGACAAGAGAGAAACTTTTCACTCTGTACCCTTTTAAATTTAGAATACCTTTTGAATTTTGTACCATTTGCATGTGTTGCCTCTTCAAAAACCACCAAACCAAATGCAAAACAAAGGCAACACGATCTTCTATAGCTTCCTAACCAAAAAAAAAAAAAAAAAAATGGAACCCAGTTATTTAACATGGCAATTGTGACCTTCAACAGTTTGGTCTCAACCTATTTTCTAACAATTCTCAACTGCCCTTCCAAAATCACTCAGCCAGTCCAAACTACTCACTCTCTAGCCACAAAACAGCCATAGTTTGAAGACAATCTTCTGTATCTGCTGATCCCTCAATCTGGAGAGCTTTACCATTCTTCTCACTTGCCTCAATTATTGAAAAACCCATCTATCGAGACCTGACTCCATGCTTCCACAACACCTAATGTGTGTGTTTTCATTATACTGTTCCTGTGGCCTTCCCTGCCAGACTTCAGAGCTGAAGTCTCTCTTGTTCTTGGTCTTCTTCACAGCACCTGTCAGGGACTTACAGGAAACAACCAGTAAACGATAAATTCAGTTGACTGTACTGAAAAGTTAGAATACCAACACGCTGGTGTACAAACTTTCATCTGAGAACTCCAAAAAGAGTTCATCCTAGAGTTGCACAAGATGTTACATGTGCCCTGGGTTGAAGCTAGCTACAAGACGCTCCTCTTGCAGACCGTTGTTAAGAAAGTCTGATGGAAAGAACCCTGAAAAGGAGTCAGGGGATGATACCACAGCCAGCTTACTTTGCCACTAACTGGTTGTAGGACACTGGACAAATCACTTCTCTAAGCTTTAGTTTTCTCATCTGTGAAATAAGGGGCAGGGGGACAAATTCTCTCAAGAATTCCTTTTTCTAAGATCTAAGACTCTGGGATTCTAAGTTGTACTACTGTTTTTAGAAACTATAAAATAAGGGTTAACATACAGCTATGCTTTATTTTTCACACACAACATTACATTTATTACAAGAACTAGTTTTAAAGCAGAGGCTCCATCTCAGCCTTCCCAAACTTTCCTTTCTCTTTATTACACCAACACATATATGTTTTCAGAGAAGTTTCGATAATGATTCAGAGAGTAAAAATACTGCCCCATGTCCTTTTACTTTGGTTTTAACCATCTAAAATGTTGGAGAATATGCTTCTTCTTTAAGTTAAAGTCTAAGTAAACTAAGCCTAACTAACAAAAAGTCCAGCCAACCATTTTTCAATTTGAAATTCTGATAAAATAAAAGATGGTTATGGATTAGTATTAATTTACTTCACTGAATTCAGACGATCTGTAAATAAATATGTGTATGTGGAATGTATTCAGAAAACACACTTTGTTATCCAAAAACCATTGACTGTTCAGTGAATTTAGCGTACCCGAACAAGAAAAGCAATGATAAGATCAAATTTGCTGCTCAAGAACCAAGAGAAGTGAATTCTTAAAAGTAATGTGTGCAGGGGTGCCTGGGTGGCTCAGTCGGTTAAGCATCTGCCTTCAGCTCAGGTCATGATCCCAGGGTCCTGGGATCAAGCCCCACATCAGGCTCCTTGCTCAGTGGGGAGCCTGCTTCTCCCTCTGCCTGCCGCTCCGCTCCCCCTGCTTGTGGTCTCTTCTCTAATAAATAAATAAAATCTTTAAAAAAAATGCATGCATAAGACATCCTTGTTTAGACTTCATTTCATAGAAACATCGATGACCATATTATCAATTAGTGGTTAACTTAGAGGCCATGAACAGTTTTCTAGCTCTTATGCAAATAGCTCACATCTATTTTCTTATCCAAAACCGCTATCCAAACATTGATGTGAAAACAGAAGCACTTTTTGTTTGGTTCAGCACAGCTATTCTTTTTCATCTACATCAAATGACAGCATAGACTAATTCTGATAAGTCAAAAAACCTGGATGATAGGATTCTTGAAAGATCAAAATGTACAGTCAAAGCAGTACACATACACACAAAGAAATTCCCTTTCTTTTCAAAATAGTCTGTTAATGAGTAAAAGAAAAATCGGTACAAAAATGTGTTGGAATTGGCCTGAATCAAAATAATACTGGGTCTTTCAACAGAAAGCACTCTTTGTAGTAAGTCACTTTTGTAGTCTCTGGCAAAGTTTTTGCAGTCATTTTGTAGTCCGTGGGATTCATACCAACAATCCAATCAATTCTAGAACTATTCACCAAACTTATTCACCACAAAAACAACCATTTAAGAACCTGGTAAATTTATAAACTGTTAAATGTGACAGACTCAAGATCAACAATAAGCTTATTGATGAGAGCAATTTCATAACAACTGGAAACGTATAAATTAGCATAACATTTCTGGAGGGACCCATGCTAATATTCATATCAGAGGCCTTGCAAATGTTCATAGCTTTTGATTCAAGAACTCTTCAAGGAATTTATTCTAAGGAAATATTCAGATGCCGAGATACTCATTCATTCTAATCTTACTCAAAACAGAAAACTGGAAATTGGGGCCCCTGGCTGGCTCATTTGGTTAAAGCATGCAATTGATCTTGGGGTTGTGAGTTCGAGCTCCACACAGGTGTAGAGATTACTTAAATAAGACTTAAAAAAAATAAATAAAATCTTGAAAAAAAAAGAAAACTGGAAATAATCTAAATAACTAAAAATAGAGAACTGGTTATTAAACAAATTATGGGCTATACGTGCAGAAAAAATATGATGCAGTGACGCATGGAAATATGCTCAGTTTACATTACATAAAATAACATTACAGAGCAGACTACATATATATATTAGCTCAATTTTATTTAATAGTATGTATACATACAATTGTATATACACAAAAGCTGGAGGAAACCACACTGACTATAGTTCAGTTATGAGTTACAGGTGTTTTACACTGTGCTTTTCTGAACATGTGTTATTTTTATAAGCACAAAACAAAAGCATTTACTTAAAAGCACTAGACACACAAGCAGGAAACTTAGGTCCAAGTCCCAGCTATGATACTAGCTGTATTGACCTTATTGATGAGTCAACTTTATAGATAAGGAAACAGATGCAGACTAAGTGGAGATAAGAGCAGCTATTCATAGTTAAAAGATTAAATAATGTAAAACACAAAAACACACTGTTAAATCTAAATCACTATATATAAAGCTCTGATAAGATGAATCATATTTTGTGTCAGGATACTAAATAATGCTTAGGAAAAATAGAGTGAAATACTTTCACTCTTTAAGGAAAAGCTTTGTACCCCCACCTCTCAATCCACCCAAAATCCTATTTGGGATCTTATTCAAAAGAACTGAGCATCTTTTTCTCCTCAAAATTTTAACATAAATTGAAAGAGCTATGCCACTTGCCAAATCAAGTTTAACTGATTAAGTATGTGTTATCAGTCCAATGCCCTCAGCGGTGAGTCAGTTTTTGCAAAAAGTCTTGATTTATGATGCAATCTTATAAATTGTGTGTATTGTTTAATAGGAAATAAATGATTTTAGCTCTCAAGGAGATAGAAAACTACTATATTTTTAAAATATTTGACAACTCCCAAACAAGACAGATGACTAAATTTTATTACTAATGACAAAAATTAGGATCCAGGGCACCACTTCTTAAAATGAGACCAAAAGTTAACACTAATTTTGAAAGGCAAACCCACAAGGCACACTGTTTTCAACTAACTAGAACTTCTCATCTGAAAAGTCAAGTTTCTTCAGGAAGGAAATACTAATGTTAACTTACTTTTCTAAAGCATTTTCCTGAAAATTCTGAACCTGAAGTCCCAAGTAAGGCCTCTCTAAAAGGCATAGGGACCTACATAAAATGCATTTGACATTTAGCTTGAACTTGACATAAGCATTTACTCAAAGGACATGGTTTTAAGTCAAATACTGTGGCCTGGGTATAGTGCTTCTTGAGTCACACCTGAGTACAAACTCCATTTGGATACTGTTGGAGCTATTCAAGTTATGTATTGCCCAGTTTCATAAAGTAGTGCTGAAGTTCAGGGAACAGCCTCCTCCAATCCAGCCCCTTCTCCCTGCAAAAAACCCCAACACAACCAACACATGCATCTTACCCTCTGCTACAAATTAAAACCTTTTAACAAAAATGTATTTTCGAAAAAGTATAAATAGTCATGCTTTCAAATTCAATTACTTGCTCTATAAAAAAGGTTCATCCAAAATCCTTTAAAAAGATTAACACATTGAGAGAACCTGAAACTTAGGAAAATTTAAAACTAAGCTTGAGAATCTCTAAAGACTGAACAAAGGAAAAGTAGTTTTGACAGTATAACAAATGAGGAAATGACTTGAAAAATAATGTACCTTATAAGAACCTCTGAAAAGTACAATGTATCTGTATTAGCAAAGTGAGGAAAAATATCAGGGAGCAAGAGTTTAAAAAACAAACGGCAGGGGCGCCTGGGTGGCTCAGTCGTTAAGCGTCTGCCTTCGGCTCAGGACATGATTCCACGGTCCTGGGATCAAGTCCCGCATCAGGCTCCCCGCTCTGCGGGAAGCCTGCTTCTCCCTCTCCCACTCCCCCTGCTTGTGTTCCCTCTCTCACTGTGTCTCTCTCTGTCAGTTAAATAAATAAAAATCTTTAATAATAACAAAAACAGCAAAATTCCTCTATCCGTCAACCTTGTAATCTTATTTATTACACAAAGACAGAACACACAAAGACAGAACACTCAGAATAAGTCAGACAGCAACTAGTCAAATGTGTGGCTTTTTTTTTCTTCTTTCTTTTGGTCAGTGGCCTTTTTTTTTTTAAGATTTTATTTATTTATTTGACAGAGAGAGACACAGTGAAAGAGGGAACACAAGCAGGGGAGTGGGAGAGGGAGAAGCAGGCTTCCCATGGAGTAGGCAGCCCGATGTGGGGCTGGATCCCAGGACCCTGGGATCATGACCTGAGCCGAAGGCAGACGCTTAATGACTGAGCCACCCAGGCGCCCATGGTCAGTGGCTTCTCAAGCCTTGCTATTTCCATGAGTCCTAGAAAGCTCTTTTACTGAATCCACAACTCTCCATTTCCTTAATATTCCACAATTTTCTCTTGAAAGCACATAGATTATGAAATCAGGCATAAAGTACTGATTAGGGACACCTGGGTGGCTCAGTTGGTTAAACACCTGCCTTCGGCTCGGGTGATGATCCCAGGGTCCTGGTATAGAGTCAAGCATCGGGCTCCTTGCTCAGCAGGGAGACTGCTTCTGCTTCTGCCTCTGCCTGACGCTCCCCTTGCTTGTGCTCGCTCGCTAGCGCACTCTCTCTCTTTCCTTGACAAATAAATAAAATCTTTAAAAATTAAAAAAAATTTAAAAAATAAAGTACTGATTAACCTTAGAACTTATATTTGATGACTTTTAAAAAATATTTCCCTTGGATAAAATAATAAGTATATAAAAATAATTATATTAAAAAAACTATATTCCTCATAAAGTTATAGCTATAGTAAGACCCAACAATTCCATTTTTAGGTATATACCCAAGAGAATGAAAAATATATGTTCACACAAAAGCCTGTACATGGATGTGTCACAGCAGCACTATTCACAACAGCCAAAAAGTGGAAACAACCCAATGTCCATTAATAAATGGATGGATAAACAAAATGTGGTATATCCATACAATGGAATATTATTCAGCCATAAAAAGGAACAAAGCACTGATACAAACTACAATGTGGGTGGACCTTAAAATATACTAAGTGAAAAATGCCAGATACAAAAGACCACATTTTGTATGATTCCATTTATATGAAATGTCCAAAACAGGCAAATCTATAGTCAGCCTATACTTTCTGTTGCCCGGGGTTAAGGGAGGGGAGACGGGGGAGTGACTGCTAATGCACAGGGGTTTCTTTTGTGGTGATGAGTATGGTCTGGTACTAGTCAGTGGTGGTGGTTGCACAACCCTGTGAATGTACTAAATGCCACCAATTTTTTTTATTTTTTACTTTAAAAGGTAGGCGTTATGACAGATGAATTCTGTATCTCAATTTTTAAAAATTCAAACCAGGGTCATGTCTGCTGTCAAGAGGTAGATCAGGCTAAAATTTGACTTTCAGAAAATTATGACTATATAATAATAAGACTAGTTTCCTGACACAGCTTAAAATCTAGCTGAGGGAAATTCCAAAGATGACTTCTTCAAAGGCTTAAATCAGCACACATGCACTCTCCCAATGTGACTACTTTGTTATTAAAAGGATAACTCACTTTCAGATACCGAGCTTCTACCAAATATATTAAAATTATCATGACTGTTGGAAAACATAAAATTCTACCTAATCTATTCACTTCCTAAATAAACTTTTGATCCTTATATTGTTCACGTAATCCTTATAGCTCAAGACAACTACTTTTAAGATTGGCATTACTTACAAAAACACTTCAAAAATCCTGGCCACAATCAAAATCATATCCAAAGGCTGGAATATGAAATTGTTTTCATTTCTCTTTAAGGTTTCAAGTTAAATCAAGCTTCAATAAACATCTGGCAGTTTTATAAGAATTACTTTACAACTCTATTCAGGGGTCAGATTTTACATGGCGTAGACCATGCTGCCGTTTCTTAAAGAAGTGGTTTCAGTAAACTGTGGTTTAGTACGCAGAGGAGCTTTTGTTGCATTTAATTATAAGTCATAGTGTGGATACAGAAGTTGTAAACACACACACACACACAACACACACAACACACACAACACACACACACATATACCCTTAAGCAGGAAAAACATTAGAAGGATCAACTGTACCTAAAGAGACTGGTTTTGAATTCACCCATGTTATCAAGAAAACTTAACTAGTGATGCAATGGAAAGTGGACTGTAATGGGCAATCTTGGTGGTAGTCCTAGTTCTGCCATTAACTGGTGGAATAACCTTAGCAAAATTATTTGACCCTCTGTAGGCCTCCATTTTCTCACTGGACTCCAAGGTTTCTAAGTCTTACAACTCTCACCAGTCTGATTCTATTGTTAAGCAGCTTAGAGCTGTGGGAGGCCTAGCAATTACACACTAGGCAGCTCTCATATTTTTGTGTACTTAGGCATCCTGTACCATATAAAGTAATGAGAGAACTCAGGATTAGCCACAACGAAGAAGAAAAAAGAAAAGTGCACATAGCTCCTGCTGGTATTGGTTTACTCCTGTTGGACCTAATAAAGAGAAAGCACCTTTGCCAATTTTCCAGGGGATAGGAGTGGTTCCTATGTCTCACCACACCCACCATAGTTGGTTTTTCCTAAAAGAAATCCAGTGCGGACTCTACAAAAATGCTGTAAAGCACCAAGTACTTTTAGTCACTGCATACTAATAGAACAAATGAATTCTAAATTAAAGACATAAAACAGCTTTCTCTTTCTAATACAAAAAGAAATAAACAGCTTTTATTCCAGTCAAGGAGTTGTAGATGAGCACAGTGAGTTGTACATATATTAAGCAACAAACACAGTGTTAACCCAAAGAAAATGAATTATCTGTAGAACTAGAAGGTTCAAAGCACTGAGGTTCAACATAACATTATTCAACATGGTCCTTTAATGCTTTTCAATTTACAACTCCAACTTCCAGAGAAAAAGCATTACTAAGGACTTGCTGAGATGCCTCACCTCTTTCATAGCAAGCAATAATCAGACCTGCCTGATGGGATAGTGTCAATAAAACAGAAGTCACCATCACACAAACTGGTTTGTAGAAGTCAAAGATCAAATGAGGCCTATTCTGAAGTTGTTTCAAGTGGCCCCCCAAGATGGCTTTCTGGAAGAGCTCTTCTAAAACAGGACAGTCCTAAGAACCTGTCTCCCAATTTGTACACCAAACACACACACACACACTCTTATTCTCTCTCTTAAAATGGCTCTTTGTCAAATATGGCCAAAGACCACCCCTAGGTCACACCTGTCTGGTTATGCCTGACAGTATTCCTTTTGGAGGGGTTACAGAGCTGTGGTTCCTAATCTGGTCCCTGTGGATGGACCTCTAAGTGGTATGCAGATGGACTTCGTGGGGTCAGTGAAGTCACTGAATGCTTATGCAAAATTTTGTCTCCATGCACATTTTTCTGGGTAGAGAGCCCTTGGGCACTCAAAAGTCCTGAGGCCACAAACCAAGGAAAGTTAAGAACCACTGGTTTAGCGCTAAATATAAAACTGGAGAACTATACTGAAGGTACCCATGTGAATGAGATAGGAAATAATGTCTGTTATTTGAGGTGCAAAATAACAAAGCGCGAGTTTTTTTCAAAACAAAAAGAAAATATGATCTGATGGTCAGAAGTCCCTAAGGGTCAGGTAGTCCACTCCCTTCCTCCTCTAGTCTAGATGAGGAAAATGAGCTGAGAGGCTCTTGCCCAAAACCACATATCACAGAGCCAGGTTGGCAAAGTTGAGTACCAAATTTGGCAGGGTTTCTGCCAAGATGGTAGGTTTATACTTTTTTCAAAATGGGTTTGACCAAAATTCCCCATATCCTTCTAAATACCCCACTCCATTAAGAAAGCAGACTTCACAAATTTTAAAATCAAGGTTAAGCATAGGAATTTAACTCATTAAAATGTTCCCAAATCATTAATCAAATTGCAAATCTTTCACAAAAGCCAGCACACAGATTTGTAAGGGGGAACGTTAGTGGCTCATTATCACCTATCCTGTTGCACTGACTCCAATTTGAAAAAGCAGCACAGGTCACAAGCTCATTAAATGAAGCTTCTAAATGTAATGGGAAAAGACAGCTATTGACAGCCCTTTAAAAAAGATACTGAGTCAGGGATGCCTGCGTGGCTCAGTCGGTTAAGTGGCTGTCTTCAGCTCAGGTCATCATCCCAGGGTCCTGGGATCGAGTCCCTGCTCCACGGGGAGCCTGCTTCTCCCTCTGCCTCGCTCTCTCTCATGAATAAATAAATAAAAGATTAAAAAAAAAAAAGATACTGAGTCAGGGTCAAGCTGACTTCAAAGTGAATTTGTATGATTTCTATCTACAAGCTCCTTCACCTACTGAATCCTCCCTCACCCTCTTAAAGTTAACATAAAGAGTGTTGCCTAATGATTTTTTCAACACAGGTAATGGGGTCATTCATAAATTAAACTGAGAACAACCTTTCCAGTAACCCTGTTCACAAACACTACATGTAGTAGAAACAAAGATAATAGGCAGTTACTCTGAGATCAAATTAAAAAATAATTATTGTCATAAAAAGTTACAGGACCATTTGTTCCAATGCCAAACTGTGCCTCAGCATATGAAATTTAAAGTAGTCAAAAACTCAACCTCACCTAAGAAGTGAAACCAAACTGACATTTGAACCCAAGTTCAATGACAGCATGTCCTTCAATATCAAAGGAAGTGCTTTACTTATTAAAGGAGATTTAATGGCATATGATTCTATGGCATACACATTGTCTCCAAAGACGTATATTATGATAAACTTTCTGATTGCTTATGAATTATATTTAGCCCTTTCTATCAGCTCATACGTTAGTCTCCCGGCCAAAGGTGTAACTGGAATAGGCCTTTGGAAGCACCTGTGGCCTGAAAATGCTTTAACCAATTCCCAAGGCTTTCTTCGCTGCAGTTTGAAGAAGGTTCGACCATTCTATTTTGGGTCAAGGAGACTCTCTTCCACCCCAAACGACCTGAAGTGGGCAAGAGCAGTTTGGGAGAATGCACTGCGAGTGTTTTTTCACCAGGCCAGCGCCACCGCCTGCGAGACTCCGAAAAGGATGGAGATCTGGTCACCATCGAGGCGGCGAAAGAATGCGGCTGGGCTGTCTGGGGCTCAGGACAGTGAGTCCGCTCTGGATCCCGCAGCCTGCAGGCAGGCTGTGGCGTCAGGAGCACGCGAAGAATTATAGAGATCTCCGGAGCAAGCAGAGGGAGGAGGCGGGGAGGGAACAAGAACGAGGTTAGGAGTCTGCAGGTGTCTCCGGGGGAAGGGACGAGGTCGTCGGGACTGGCACAGCCAAGTGACTAACAGTGCGGTTTTGGACTCGGTCAAACTGGTCACACTGTCAGGCTGTGTGACCTTGAGCACAGAACTCGACCGTTCTGCGGCTCAGTTTCCTCATCTCTAAAATGGGGGTTGTTGCAACGGAGAACGCACCACGGGCGCTTGGCACGGCGCCTGGCACATAGTAAGCGCTCCCTCCCTACAGCTACTACTGGCTCTCGGGCTCCTCTCACCGCTCGGAGGAACTGGGGAAGAACTGGGGAAGCCCCGAGCAGGGGAGTCCCCAGGAGGCGGATCTGGGGCTGGGGCGGGAGGACCCGGGCCGGGTACTCACCGAGCACGTCTGCCGAGCGGTGCCGGGCCACGAAGCACGCGTCGTCCCCGTAGCACGCGCCCTTCTTGAGAAGGCCCTTACGGAAGTCTTTGCCGAAGCCGCAGCCGGCCGTCACCAGCCCGTAGTCACCGCTGCCGCCGCCACCGGCCCTGGGGTCGGTCTGCGAGAGGCCGCCAAGCACGGCGCGGGCCACCAGCCGCCCGTACGAGAGGACCGAGAACATCGCCGCCGCCGCCCCCCCGAGGAGGCGGGGGGCCCGGGGAGCAGGAGGACGCGGAGGCCCAGAGCCGGCTCTCTCCTCAGCCGCAGCAGCGCCGCCGCCGGGGCGCTCCTCAGGGCGGCGCGCAATCGCCGCCGCCGCCCCTGCCCTACGCGCGGGGCCTCGCACACGCTCCGCTGCGCGCACCGGAGCCACAGCGAGGTCAGAGCCGGCAGCTCCTCCACCTCAGGCCAAGTGGGGTCCCGGCTGCAGCCACCGCTGCCGCCGCCATCTTCCGCTCCACTAGCGTGTTCCGGGCCGCGCCGGCAGCGCCGCCCCCTCCATGGCCACGCCTGTAGCCCCGCCTACGGTTCGCGCTCACGCCCAAGCCACGCCCCCTCGGGCTCGGTGCCTTATGCGGTCTCTGAGGTCGAGTGTGCGCAGAGGGTGTAGACGCAATGTCTCCTGGGAGTTGTAGTCTCTGCTTCACTGCTTAGCATCCAAAACCTAGGAGGATTTCCCCACGAGGGACCTAAATTAAGTTATTGAAAACTACAGATGGGCTGTTTGAAAGTTTCCTCCTTGTTTTAACCATATATTTTATTTTATTTATTTATTTTTAAAGATGTTATTTATTTATTTGACAGAGAGAGGGATAGCAAGAGCAGGAACACAAGCAGGGGGAGTGGGAGAGGGAAAAGCAGGCTTCCCGCGGAGCAGGGAGCCTGATGCGGGGCTCGATCCCAGGACCCTGGGACCATGACCTGAGCTGAAGGCAGCTGCTTAACCGACTAAGCCACCCAGGCGCCCTTAACCATATATTTTAAAGGCTATTGTTTTAAATAACCCACCAACCCTTCAAAGAAAAACCCAAAAGAAACTAGGGTCAGGTCATGTAGTATGTAGTACTCTGTAGTACATACATTAGGAAACTGAAGTACACAACTCTAGTGACATCTCCAGAATTTATATACTGGAAGGGTTTAGAGGCGGCAATCTGGAAAGAAGAGCCATTTTACATAATATTAAGAAAATTCGAGGAAATATTACTATCCCTATTAGACTGATGGGGTGAACAGGGTGATCGTGATGGAGACACAGAAATGGCCACTACACATATACCATAGAAGTGTTTCAGACTTTGCAAATGGTTCTGCCAATTTGGGGATAAACAATCCCAGGCCCCAAATTTCTTTGTCCCAAATCTTAAATTTCTTGAGGGTCCACCTGTCTAAGCAGGTTTTCTGACCTCTGGCTTGGGTGCCCAGACAGGTCATGCAGTGCCAAAGACTTGCAAAGATGAGGCCCCTTGCTCTCTCCTTCCACAGCTGACACCTCTTCTCTTCAGAAGGACAGCCCCTGGCAAGAAAGGCAGTTCCTCTACTTTTTTGTTAAGCTCTAAGCCCATCCTTAACAAAGACATCACAGTAGCCTTCTCCAGATTTTGATTATTATTATTAACACACTTTCTCTGAAATTGTTTAAGTTAAATACCTAAATTTAACAGGGAGCTTGTAATCTAATGGAAAGATTAGCTCACCAAATATGTGTAATATGTCTGTATGTGTATATAAATGTACAGATTACATACCATGCCTGGTGGGGCTATACATAATCTAGCCCCTGCATACCTCTCCATCTCATTTGGTGCCATGTTCCCTTCACTGACTGGGCTCTAGCCATGGTCACAGATGCTTCAGGGTGTATGCTTTTGCTCTTTCTTCTATTCACTAGAATGTAATTTTGTTATCTCAGGGTCCTGTGTTCTTTGTTGCTGTATCCCCAGAACATATGGGCACACAGTAAATACTTCAGTAAATGAATGAAAGAATTAATGAATAGTTCACTAGATCCTAAACTCCCCAAGGGCAAGAATCATTTGCCATTGTATTACTAGAATCTAATGTACTGCCTGGCACATAGTAAGGGAGATTGTAAATGCATGTTGAATAAAAGAAGGAATAACTGAATAGGAATCATAAATAATATAAAAAATCGTTATTTGTTGAATAAAAGAATGATTGAATGAAGAGTAGTTACAAATAAAAGAAAACTGAGATTTGAAGCAAGTGATCCAATTTGGAATAATTTTTAGTTTTATTTATTTATTTTTTAAAGATTTTATTTATTTATTTGAGAGAGAGAGAATGAGATAGAGAGCACGAGAGGGAAGAGGGTCAGAGGGAGAAGCAGACTCCCTGCTGAGCAGGGAGCCCGATGTAGGACTTGATCCCGGGACTCCAGGATCATGACCCGAGCCGAAGGCAGTCGCTCAACTAACTGAGCCACCCAGGCGCCCAATTTTTAGTTTTATTAAGACAAATATTGATAACTCCGACACATTGGTACTTTTCCAGTTCACTTTTTTGTATTTTTTTATTTTTTAATAAAGATTTTATTTATTTGTTTGAGAGAGAGATTGAGAGCACGAGATGGGGGAGGGTCAGAGGGAGAAGCAGACTCCCCACTGAGCAGAGAGCCTGATGCAGGACTCTATCCTGAGACTCCAGGATCATGACCTGAGCCGAAGGCAGTTGCTTAGCCAACTGAGCCACTCAGGCGCCCTCCAGTTCACTTTTGACAGAAGGGTAGTTACTCTGGGGATTCTCATTTCATTCTTTAAATGATTCTTTTTTATACCTTTCTTACTATATCTAAAGTCCTGCCAAACATTCACTCAAAGTGCATTGTTCCATTATCCTAATTACTGCCATCATTAAACTCTTCTGTGTTTCACAGTGTGCCAAGCGCTCTATATGTTTCTATCCTTAAGAGTTCTCATAAAAACTGGACTGAATAAATTACTTTGCATAGTGAGTGGCATTTTGTCAAATACGTAGACTAAGAAAAAGCTCATTTATTGGATGAAAGATATGGCGATTCCAGGATCGCAGTGACACCTTGCTATTTTTTATGACCCAGAAGAATTGGAGCGCGCCCAGAAGAGGGGGCGGAGCCTTGCGGAGCCTCTGCTTGGCATTTATGTTTATGCCAGCCGTGCTAAAGGTTGTTCCTTCAAGCACACACACCACTACCGAATCCCAGCCAGTCTGTCAGGTAATTCTACCCCAAGGACAAACTTTTTAAAAATAGCATGTCAACCCATATTCCTTGCCTCGTCAAACTTCTTCAGACAGCTACTACCGTTCATTTTCAGGGCATATATTATCTAATTTCCGTGTCACTCACAAGAACCGGTCGGATGAGATGAGCAGGAACCTAAGATGTGACTCTCAAGCTGGTAACCTCTGCTCGGATGGGGCTGCTCTTTTCAGTTAAATGATCCCCGGGCCTTGAGTTTCCTGCAAATGAGTTGTTCACCCAGAGCACCATGGGAACAGAATCCTTTCTTAAAGCTCCTTTGCAGTTTTTGGAAAGGAGAGGAGACAGGGCCTCAGGTTCCCTTGAATCATTTATTCCAGAGACAGCTCTGAAAAGTTTCAGCATCGTGGGGAAGTCAGAAGAGGGTACTTTAAAAAAAAAAAACAAAAAAACAAACAACCTTCCCCTGCCCTGCCCCAGAAGCACAATTCCCTTTTCACATTTTGATAGATTTAAAAAGCCCTAAGAGTTTTCTTCCTTAGCAGAATTACATTCCTAGCACTTCAAAGATTCCTGGGAGGTCAGTTGTCACTCTCAAAGGCGAACAAGTGGTGAAAATACCATCTGTGCTCCCAGGGCACCTCTGTGGCATTAGGAAAGAGTTTTGCACTGGAGTCACCCCCAGCTCCTAAAAAAAGAAAAAAAAAATCCCTAATATGATTTTCTGCCAAAGTGGTGCACTGATCTCTCCTAATTTCTTTTTGTTAACCTATTCAAAAGGAGCACTAATCAGTTTATGGAAATGTTTCTCAACCTTGGCACTATTGACCTTTGAGGCCAGATAATTTTTTATCATGAAGGGCTGTCCTGTGCATTGGAGGGGGCTTAGCAGCTTCCCTGGCCTCTACCTACTAGATGCCAGTAGCACACCTCACCCCCTAGTTAGGACAACCCCAAAAATGTCTCCAGATATTGCTAAATGGCCCTTGGGGAACAAAATTGCCCCCCGTTTAGAACTACTGGGTAGATGGGACGCCTGGATGGCCCAGTCGGTTAAGCATCAGCCTTCTGCTCAGGTCATGATCCCAGGGTCCTGGGATCGAGTCCCACATTGGGCTCCTTGCTCAGTGGGGAGCCTGCTTCTCCCTCTCCCTCTGCCTGCCACTCCCCCTGCTTGTGCGTGCTCTCTCTCTCTCTGACCAAAAAAAAAAAAAGAACTACTGGGTGATAACAATACAATGGAAGTGAGCAAATACTTGATGGGCACTTGTGATGTCTCAGGCTGTGGGATAAGGATAAAAAACATTGGTGACTTCATGGCAATCACAGTGGAGCAGGAGGGTTAAAGTTAAGTAAATATATAGAAAAAAGAAGCATCATCGGTTGAAATAAAAAAGGAGCCTAGGGAGGAGGAATGGGACCTGTTGGGGTGGGAGAACACTCAGGGCACTTCATGAAGAGGTGACATTTGTGAGAGGCCTGAATGTACAGAGAGAAGTCTGAGGAGGTCGGACAAGGGGATGGCCAGTCTGAGAGGAAGAAATAGAAACTAAACAAATGCAGAGTGTGACTGGAGAACAGGGAGTCCAGTGCAGCTCCACCTTAGAATGTGAATGAAGAATAATGAAGAACGGGGCTAGGAAAGTAGCCTAGGAAGGCCATAAAAAGGAGTGAAGCAGTGACACATGCCTCAGCATGGATGACCCTTGAAAACATGATGCTCAGTTAAAGAAACCAGTCCCCAAAGACCACATGTTGTATGCTTCTATTTATATGAAATGTCTGGACTAGGCAAACCCGTAGAGACAGAAAGCAAATTAGTGGTTGCCAGAGGCTGGGGTGGGGGAATGGGAAGTGACTGTTAATGGGTGTGGAGTTTCTTTTTGGGATAATGAAAACGTTCTGGAATTAGATAGCGGTGATGGTTGCACAACCTTATAAATATACAAAAAACATTGGACTGACCACTTTAAAGGGCAAATGTTATAGTAAGTGAATTACATCTCAATTTAAAAAAATAGTTTAGGACCTACAGCAGAGGGCCTTATATGCTAAGGTTACACGCATTAAGCTGGAAACACCAAGGGGTTACCAAAGGCTTTTAATATGCCAGTGACAATAATAAAGTAATAAGTAATATTATAATTGTAATAAAATAATAAACAATAGTGATGAGAAGAAGAATGAGAGTGAGAATAGACACCATAGATTGAGTACCTGCCATGTGCTTTACGTGTATCATCTGCTCTGACTACCTAACCATGTGACTACCCAATAGTTCCATCTGTTGTTTCCTTCATAGCATGTAGGACTTACTTATTTTGTTAATTGTTTGGTTCCTCCCTGACTAAAATGTAAGTTCTAGGAGAGCAGGGGATTTTGTCTATTTTATTCACTACTTTATCTCAAGTCTCCAGAACAGTGGCTGGCAAGCACAGGTGCTAAATAAATCTAGTAAGTGGATGTTGTTGAATAAAAGAACTTTAGAGATCCCACAGAACAAGCAACTTATTCCACAGCTGAAGTAAAGGGAGCAAGCAACATGTTCATCCTATATGAAGTTAATGGGTGGAGTTGGGCTGAACTGGAGAGACGTCCGGGAAACTCTTGGTGCCTGCCCTGCAAAGCCCTTTTTTTTTTTTTAAAGATTTTATTTATTTATTTCAGAGAGAGAGAGAATGAGAGACAGAAAGCACGAGGGGCAAGGGGGTCAGAGGGAGAAGCAGACTCCCCGCCGAGCGGGGAGCCCGATGCGGGACTCGATCCTGGGACTCCAGGATCATGACCTGAGCCGAAGGCAGTTGCTTAACCAACTGAGCCACCCAGGCGCCATACAAAGCCCTTTTGAAAGAACTAGCCATAGGCTGTTCTTTTCATTGAACTTACCTTGCTTTGCATTGTGTGTGCTGGTCATGTTTTTCCCACCTAGAATCCATTCTCCCCATTCTCTGATAATAGCATTTTGATTTTCTTTGGAGGTATATCGGACACGCCCTTGGTTCATGCGGATTGGGTGGAACTGGACCAGAGGTGGACACGTGACCCAGGTCTGACCAATCAGAACATTGCATTCTCTTCGTCACTGTGATTGGTCCAGAGTGAAGGCATAAGACCCAAGGTAGGCCAATGAAACTCCACTATGTAATTTGCTGGAAGTATTAGGAAGGAGAAACTCTCACCAGGGTTTGTAAGCTGGTGGAATACAACCCTGGAGTTGCTGATGGCCGTTTTGCTACTACTTGGGAAGAATTAGCCTGAAAATAAAGGCAATACAAAGAGAAGCAGAGCCTACAGATAGTAAGAAACAGAGGCCTGGTGACACTGAGTACACCCCTGAAACCAGCTTTACCTGAAAGAAGAACAGTCCCTGCACTCCTAATATTTCCCTATTTTGCTTAAGTCTGTTTGAGTTTGGCTTGCAATACTGTGAATCCTGACAAACACATCATGTGACCCAGGTACCATGGTTACATTTATTGAACCAAGAATAAGTCCCCAAACCAAAGGCAGCTTATTCACATGGAGAAGGAGGAGCTCCCAGTCCTCATTAGAAAAGGTAGTGAAGGCAAACTTGTGAGCTCTTCCTTTTGTACCTCCATGGGATGAGGAGTGCTTTGTCTGAATAGTGGGTTTGGGAGAAGATGCTAAGCATGTTACCCAGTCCCTTTCTCTTTTTTCTTTCTTGCTATGGCCTGACCTTGGGGTACTCATGTTTCCTCCTCCGACTTGGGGAGCCTGTCCCTATGGAGGAAGCTTGCAGTAATCCAGCCTGTAATCATTTGAATCAGTGTAATCCAGAGGGGCAACTGAGTGCACACAGAAGCCGTGATCTCCAAACAGCCTTATCAATAAAGCTGATACTTTAGAGCCCTGGCTGCCTGATTCATACATCTACTTCTCAGTGGGTTTGGAATTTGGAAAGGTTGAGAAGGGTGTAATGAATGATCACCCCATACATTTACCCCCAACATGTTCATATTCTCTTCAGAAAGCTTTGAGAGGCAGGCATGAAGACTGACATTTGGGGGCTAAAATAGCACATGGAGATCAAGTTTCTGGTGCAGCCAGGTCTCTAGGCTCAAAGGTAATTGTGGGTCAAGTGGGTTTTGACCTGGGCATTTTGTGACAGCTACAGTTGTTTGGCAGGATTTTAACTGGCAGGGGCCTGAGTACAAGGGCCTCTTGTGCAGGCCTTGACCTAACCCGTGTGAGCACAGCTTTGACCTCAGCAGGTGGTGGGGACAGGGATTAGGTCATTGGGGAAATAAATCTTTTTTGTCCCAGGAAAGGCTTACCTTAAAGAAGGCAGAACGTTAGCCTCCACACATTTAGGCTCTGGTGGACTGGTTTTTACTTCTTGTAGTATGTCTTTCAGCAAAACTTTAGGCTAGACTTTATTTTTATTTTTTAAGGTTTTATTTATTTATTTGTCAGAAAGAGAGAGAGAGAGACAGAGCACAAGCAGGGTGAGGGGCAGAGAGAGAAGCAGGCTCCCCGCTGAGCAGGGAGGACGTGGGGCCCCATCCCAGGAACCTTGGACCACGACCTGAGCCTAAGGCAGACACTTAACAACTGAGCCACCCAGGTGTCCCTAGGCTAGACTTTAAAACAGCTAAATTATACAGGGTCCGCAGAGCTCTTCTTTGTGAAATTGTAGCCTCCTTGTAGCCTGAACACAGGGCGTAGGTGGATGCCACAAAGTTAACCTCAAATCCATTCTTCTGTAGGTTATTCTGAGCTTCCTTTGGAGCCATGAGCCAGACCCGTGGAGGGGCTGATTTCTTAACATTTGGTTTGTCACAGGCTGGTAAGGCTCGTTTCACCACTGCGATCTCAGGATGGCTTTGATTTGTTAATTGCATAAACCTTGATCATGGCTTTGGATTTCGGGAGCTCAGACTCTGACTTTACCCACAGAACGGAGGTATATTTTGTTAATGAAAACAAAGAAAAAGAATAGAACCCCTTATTATACGGGAGGTAATGTTTCTTTATGGGTTGAGGTAGAGAAAGCTAACAAAAACCTAGCAGCTAAGAAGGCAGTTAATGAAGTGTATGCCCAGAAGACTTTGTCTCTGGGAAATAGGTTTGCTGAGGAAATCAGGGAGGAATGAGGTTGTTTTGTTTTAAATACACTTCTGTCATGCTACAGAACAGAACCAGTGGAAGAATGAAAGACAAATAAGGGATTGGCTTACTAAACTGGATGGGGGAAGGAAGGGACTTTTTTTTAAAGCTAGAACCGTGATCTTAGTAGACCGACCAGACAGATATGAAAGGGAAATAAATGAGTTTTTGAAGGCTCAGCTAGGCAGATATTAAGAGGGAGAAGAGACTCATGCATCTATAGAAACTTGAGAGGAAGCCAAGGTAGTATTACAGATTAATGGGAAAAATATTATTATTTATTATTTTCTAAAGATTTATTCATTCATTTTAGAGAGAAAAAAAGTGCAAGCAGGAGAGGAACAGAGAGAGGGAGAGAGTCCCAAGAAGACTCCAAGCTGAGCATGGAACCTGACACAGGGCTCCATCCAACGACCCCACGACCACGACCTGAGCTGAAACCAAGAGTTGGATGCTCAACTGACTGAGACATCCAGGTGCCCCTATTATTATTATTTTTAAAGATTTTGTTTTCAAGTAATCTCTACACCCAACATGGGTCTCAAACCCACAACCCCAAGAACAAGAGTTGCACACTCCCCGGACCTAGCCAGCCAGGCACCCCGGGGGAAAAATTATTTTTAAATGGTGTGAGGACATTGGTTATCCCTCTGGAAAAAAAAAAAAAAAACTAAACTGGGCCCCTAACTCACACAATATACAAGAGTAAATTCCAGGGGTCAAAGAAAATCTTTAAAGCTTTTAGAAGGAAATATAGAATATTGGGATAAGAAGTGATGGCTTCAATAATAATAAAAATGTACACATTGTTAAGAAAAATTTTGATCAGTTAAAAGTTCCCCAAAATTAATCAAAGGCCTATACGTGAGAGCTAAAACTATAAAACTCTTAGAAGAAAATATAGAGGGGAAGCTTCATGACATTGGATTTGGCAATGATTTTTGGCTATGACTCCAAAAGCACAGGCAACAGAAGAAAAAATAGATAAATCAGACTAAATCAAAATTTAAAACTTCTGTTCATCAAAGATTGTAATCAATGGAGTGAAAAGGCAATCATGAAATGAGAGAGAATATATGCAAGTGATATATCTGATAAGGAGTTAATATCCAGAATATATAAAAAACTCTCACACCTCAACGACAAGAGGAAAAAAAAGAGGAAAACAAATGGGCAAAGGAGAAGATACACAAATGGCCAATAAGCACAGGCAAAGATGCTCAACATCACTAATCATTAGAGAGATGAAAATCAAAACCACAGCGATGGCACCTCACACACATTAGGATGGTTGCTGTAATAATTATTATTTTTGTAATAATTCAGAAAATAATAAATGTTACCAAGGATCCGGAGAATTTGGAACCCTTGTGCACTGTTGATGGGAATGTAAACTGGTGTGACTGCTGTGGAAATCAGTAGGACGGTTCCTCAAAAATTAAACATAGAATTACCATTTGATCCAGCAATTGCACTTCTGGGCATATACCCAAAAGAACTGAAAGCTGGAACTTGAACAGTTATTTGTACATCCATGTTCATAGCTGTATTATTCCACGATAGCCAAAAGGAGGAAGCAACCCAAGTGTTCAGCAGCAGATGAATAGATACACAAAATGTGGTCTATCCATACAATGAAATATTAGTCAGTCTTAGAAAGGAAGGAAATTCAAGAGACGCCTGGGTGGCTCAGTCAGTTAAGCGGCTGCCTTCGGCTCAGGTCATGATCCCAGGGTCCTGGGATTGAGTCCCACGTTGGGCTCCTTGCTTGGCGGGGAGCCTGCTTCTCCCTCTGCCTGCCTCTCCCCCTGCTTGTGTTCTATCTCTCTCTCTCTGACAAATAAATAAATAAATAAATAAATCTTAAAAAAAAAAAAAAAGAAAGGAAGGAAATTCTGATACCTGCTTGACCATGGAAGAATTTTGAAGACATTATGCTAAGTGAAATAAGCCAGATACAAAAAGATAAATACTATAGGATTCCACTTATATGAAGTATGTAGAGTAGTCACATTATTAGAGACAAAAAGTAGAATGGTGGTTGCTGTGTCCTGAAGGGTAGAGGGAATGGAGAGTTATTTTTTCATGTATATGGAGTTTCAGTTTTGCAAGATGAAAAGAGTTCTAGAGATGGACAGTGGTGATGGCTGCAGAACAATGTGAATATGCTTAATGCCACTGAACTTATACTTAAAAAGCTCATTTTAAATTTTATGTTATGCATATTTTATGTCAGATAACATTTTTAAAAGCTTCTGCACAACAAAAGGCATCATTAAAATATTTTTTTAAAAAGGGGCGCCTGGGTGGCTCAGTTGGTTCAGCAACTGCCTTCGGCTCAGGTCATGATCCTGGAGTCCCGGGATCGAGTCCCACATCGGGCTCCCTGCTCAGCGGGGAGTCTGCTTCTCCCTCTGACCCTCTTCCCTCTCGTGCTCTCTATCTCTCATTCTCTCTCTCTCTCAAATAAATAAATAAAATCTTTAAAAAAAAATTTTTTTAAAAAGATAAGCCATAGACCGAGAGAAGATATTTGTAATGCATAAAGTAAAAAAGGATTAGTATCCAGAGTACATAAAGAACTTCTTCACATTAATAAAGAAAACGAACTCAGTAGAAAAGTAGAAAATTATTAAAAATGACCAACAGGCTGTTAAATTAATTAAACATAGAGGCTATTTGAGTGTGGTGGCTTAGGGCCCTAACAGCCTACATAAGCAAACCCAAAGCTAAGCCTGTAAATGTCTCAAGGTTAAGAAATTCAAACCTTAGGGGGCATCTGGCTGGCTCAGTCAGTGAGAGGAGCATGAGACTCTTATTCTCGGGGTTATAAGTTCGAGTCCCCCATTGGATGGCGAGATGACTTAAAAATAAAACCTTAAAACAAAAAAAAGAAATTCAAACCTTAGGACAACCTGTCACAAACAGCCAACCGGGCTCTCTCACATAAGGCAATCACTTAAGGTACAGCCAATCAAGTGATTTCCTTGCTTTGTTTCCTGGTCTTCTCTGGAAGTCTTGCTCTTAACTCCTGCTGGTAGTCCTAACCACTTCTGGTTTGGCACTACTTTAGATGGATTTGTGCTCAAGGAAATTCCTAAAATTTTAATATGCCTCAGTTTATCTTTTAACAAGGGCATTTCTGAAGAGAAAACCCAGTTGTCCAATAGACATGTGAAGAGATAGGCGATCTCACTAATGATCAGGTAAATGACTACAGTGGGGAGGCTCCATTAGGGTGGGCAGAGAAGGCCACTCTAAATGGTATCATTTGATCTGAAACCTCAATGAAAAGTTGAGAAAAAACAACCATCCATTCATAATTCTGGAAGAAGGGCATTCCAGACCCAGGGAACAGCCAGTGCAAATGTCCTGGGGTGGGAATAGGTTTAGCCATGTCTTAGCTTGGGCTGTCATAACAAAATACCATAAACTGGGTGGCTTAAACAACAGACATTTATTTTCTCACAGTTCTGGATGTCTGAGATCAGGGTGCCAGTGTGGTTGGGTTCTTCTGAGGCCTCTCTTTCTGGCTTGCCTATGACCTCATCCATAATCCCCATCCTTATGACCTCATTTAACTTTAATTATCTCCTAAAAGCCCTGTCTCCAATTACAGTCACATTGGGGATTAGGGCTTTAACATATGAATTTTGAGGGATATCAACATTCAGTTCATAACACCTTGGGGAGGAGATTGTTTTAAAAAAGTGGATTTGAGGAGGCCAGAATTTTGGGACTAAAATGTGGAAGTGAGATCCTAGAGAGCACCTGAGACCAGGTAAAATAGAATGAATCCTCCCATAGTCTATTGTTTGGAAATATAAAGAATTGTACATTATTCATGCCAAGGGGAATGGGGGGGCGGGGAGAAATGATATGGGCTTAAAAAAAAATTCCTTGCCAAAGGCACAAAATCTCTGTCCCTGCCACAGGGGGTTTCTCTCCTCTGAATTTGACAACAGAGTGGAATGCAATTCCTAAATTCTTTCTTTGCTACCCTCCGTGATAACACGGGGCTCTAAGGTAATGGGTTTTACTAATTACTGGGGAACAACAAAAGTATAACAAACAACGTCAAAAGTTACAACATGACTCATTCGAACAGAGGATAAACACAAGTGAAAAATTTATTCCACTCGTTAAAGAGGAAACAGCTGGGTCAGAAACATTTTGAGAAGTAGGAAACTTAAATACAAAACGGATTAATCTCCACAGGGTAATAAAAACTATACATTTCAGGGTTCTGTGTGTGTCTCTGTGTGTGTGTGTGCTGGATAGAAATGATTTGAAACTCTCCCAGACAAAAAAATCTGAGATTTTAACCAATAGGAAATAGCTAGGCAGACAAAGATACATTCCTTGGCTGACATATAAACCAGGGGGCCAAATCTGGCCCTGCTGCTTACATTTATAATAAAGTTTTTAAAAAAATTTTATTTACTTTTGAGAGAGAGAGAGAGAGAGAATGACAGAGAGAATGAGGGGGGGAGGGGCAGAGGGAGAAGCAGACTCCCCGCTGAGCAGGGAGACAGATGTGGGACTCGATCCCGGGACTCCAGGATCATGACCTGAGCCAAAGGCAGTCGCTTAACCAACTGAGCCACCCAGGCACCCCTGTAATAAAGTTTTATTGGAACACAGTCACAACCATTTGTTTACATGTTATCTAAGGCTGCCTTTGCTTCACAACAAGAGAGTGCTAAGACAACAGAGTTGAATAGTTGAGCATAAGAGCCTGAAAGCCTGAAATATTTTACTATATGGACTTTTACAGGAAAAGCTTCCAGACCCCTGCTAGGGAATTCATCCTTTTTTTTTTTTTTTAAGATTTTATTTATTTATTTGACAGAGATAGAGAGAGAGAGCACAAGCAGGGAGAGTGGCAGGCAGAGGGAGAAGCAGGCTCTCGCTGAGCAAGGAGCACAATGTGGGGCTCTATCCCAGGACCATGGGATCATGACCTGAGTTGAAGGCAGCCGCTTAACCAACTGAGCCACCCAGGCGCCCTGAGAAGTCATCCTTTTTTTTTTTTTTTTAAAGATTTTATTTATTTATTTGACAGAGACACAGCGAGAGAGGGAACACAAGCAGGGGGAGTGGGAGAAGGAGAAGCATGCTTCCCGCAGAGCGGGGAGCCCAATGCGGGGCTCGATCCTACGACCCTGAGATTATGATCTGCCCTGAAGGCAGACGGTTAACGACTGAGCCACCCAGGTGCCCCTAGAGAATTCATCCTTGGGTGGGCTTGTTCAACAATGTCCTAGATAACATTGAAAGAACTATGCTGCCCTCTCTTGGTCTTATTTCCAAATTCTGGATACTTTTTCTTCAAAAGGAGATGTATGGCTTAAGAATAGGGGGGCATGGTCCCAGGGTCCTGGGATCGAGCCCCGCGTCAGGCTCCCTGCTCGGCAGGAAGCCTGCTTCTCCCTCTTCCGCTCCCCCTGCTGTGTTCCCTCTCTCGCTGTCTCTCTGTCAAATAAATAAATAAAAACTTAAAAAAAAAAAAGAATGGGGGCACATTTGAGAGTTGTTATCACTGGCTTGTAATTCCTAAATCCTCCCATCCACCCACTCCAACACCCCAACACCCCTTTCTACGTTGGTGACTATCTCAATGCCCCTTAGCCTCCCAACCCTTTCCTTGAAGGGTGGGACTTATGAAAATCAAGTACAAGTAAGCCTGAAGAATTATTGGTGATAAGTAATGTCCTTTACAGCATCATTTTCGCTCAAGAGGGCATTCTGTTTCTTAATAGGACTCCAGTTAGGGCTTGTGCCTCATACTTGCACAGTCACGTGGAAGGTTTTTTGGGGGAGGAATGTAGGGGAAGAAGGGTCCTCTCAGCTTCTTTGAATTAAATTCCAGAGCTGTTGCAAACTGTTAAGTTCAGAGAAGGCAGTGGCGGTGTGTACTTGACCACTGTTGTTTCCATGGTTCTTGGCACACAGTAGGTACTCAGTAAATACTTACTGAGTAAATGACTAAACCAATGGAAGAATAAAGACAGAGGGTATGAGGGCACCTGGGTAGCTCAGTTGTTGGGTATCTGCCTTAGGCTCCGTTCATGATCCCAGCGTCCTGGGATAAAGCCCCACATCGGGCTCTCTGCTCGGTGGGAAGCCTGCTTCTCCCTCTCCCACTCCCCCTGCTTGTGTTCCCTCTCTCACTGTATCTCTCTCTGTCAAATAGATAAATAAAATCTTTAACAAGAACAACAAAAAAGACAGAGGATATGTTTTCCTCTCAGGGTCAACTCTGGCTGAGGAACAAAGTTTTGGTGACAAAGGTTGCCACCTGCAGGATAAATATGAAACTGCAAGGTTCAAAGCTGCTAAAGCCTTGAGAATACAGTCAACTTCAGGATAAGATGATCAGAGAATCAACTGTTCTCTTTTAGCTTTTGGCAGAATTAATCAATATCATTTTGTCCTTTCCTTTTTTTTTTTTTAAGTATGTTCTACGCCGAACGTGGGGCTTGGACTCATGACCCAGAGATCAGGAGTCACATGTGATGTAGGAAAGAACGTTACGGTTCAAAGCTGACGGCCAAGAAAGAATTCTTGAGACGTTTTTTGGTGCAAAAATGTGGTTTTCTTAAAGCACGGGGACAGGACCTGTGAGCAGAAAGAGCTGCACTGGGGTCATGAGGAGTGGCCCATTATATACTTTCAAGTTGGGAGGGGGTTAGGGATAGCATAAGTCTCTAAGGAATTTTGGAAGCAAGGTTTCCAGGACCTTGAGGGCGCTAGCTGTTGTTGCGAAAAGATCATTTATTACTGTCTAATAAAACCTTAGTCATGAGACCCTTCAGATGTATATTGGTGGCCATATGCTTGGGGGATGATTGCCAACACATATCTTGGGGGTTTAGAGATAAAGGAAATTTCTAAAGGAATTTTTATATGTTAAAGTAGACTTACAGGATCCTGGGGTGTGGGGTCAGGCTAGGATTGTCTTTTGCCCTTAGCTGAGTGTCAATATCAAGGCAGCTGAGTCCCTAGAGGAATGTCACTCTGTTTCAAGGACTTGTCAGTGGGCTCTAGGTAGTAAGGCAATTTAGTAATTTTTCTTCTGCCTTTGTTTCCCACATCATCATGCTTTACTGAGTCTGCTATGCACTTCATTTCGTCCTTTCCAATTAATGAATGTTGTACCCTTTCCTTTTTTTCTTTTTCTTTTTGTATTGAACCATCATGTTTTATTTTCTCATTAACCTGAAAGAATTAAATCAATATAACTGGACATTTCATGACAGTAGAGTCATAAACACAAACCTATATCTGGGGCTAACAATGTCTGACTGTTCATGAATGTAAAGGGATCCAGGATCTATATACTGTTTTTCAAAATCCTTGCAATAAATTTGCACCTGCACACACATGTACACACCTTCTCATATAGAATGTCAAGATCTGGGACAAGTTTGTACCCTTTCTTTAATAATATTTTAAAACTTCAGAGTGCTTAATAAGTGTCCAGTACCACACCACACACTCATACAATTTTGCGACCAGTCCCACTATTATCCCCATTTGATAAATGAGGAATGTGAGCGGGGCGCCTGGGTGGCTCAGTTGGTTAAGGGACTGCCTTCGGCTCAGGTCATGATCCTGGAGTCCCAGGATCGAGTCCCGCATCAGGCTCCCTGCTCAGCAGGGAGTCTGCTTCTCCCTCTGACCCTCCCCCCCTCATGTGCTCGCTCGCTCTCTCTCTCATTCTCTCTCTCAAATAAATAAATAAATAAAATCTTTAAAAAAAATGAGGAATGTGAGCACAGAAAGCCTGCCCAAGATTACACAACTCTCAAGTAGTAGAACCAGGGATCTGGACCCAAACACCGTGGGTGTACTTTTCATCATTCACTTTGCCACCTCTGTACTCATGATATGGAAAATGTTTACATGAAACATAGAGAAACATGGTGGAGATGACCCGTGCACTTAATCTCTGTGCTCCCCTGAAACACACTAACATGATGGAAGAGGGAGCAAAAAGGTCTAAACCCATACAGAATGAGAGAGATGATGACTGCTCCTGAGAGATGTCAAATCCTTTGCGGAGGCCAGAAAGCGGATGGAGGATTTGGCTGAGTGGAGAAGCCCTAGGTCTTGCAGAAGGAATTGCCAAGGAGGAGTAAGCCAGTTGCAACCGCGGAGCCCCGGAAGGGCTCCGGGATCGAAGGTCCCAGGTACGTGGGGGGAGAGTTGGGAATCAAAGCAGACCATTAATTGTACCAGTAACATATCCTTGGAGTCCAATAACATAACCTCAGATTCCCCCCAAGACAAGTGACGTCTTGTCTTGATCCTTGCAGAAGATTGGGTGTTTATTCTTTGGAGAACATCAAACAGAACAGCTCTAAGTTCAGAGATAGCATTGAGAGAAAAGAGTGGAGGCAACGTGATAAAAACAGAGGGATTAAATGAAAGCACACAGCTAAAAAGAAATCTCCTGTTTTTTAAATACCCATGTGTTTGGTGATAGTATTGGCATTGTTATTCTGAGACTTAGCCCTGTGCTAAGTGTGTATTTTGGGATAAATCAAGTAATAAATTATGTTGGAGTTGTGGTGTGGGAGAAAATAAATGCATGTGCAAGACCAATATGTTTAAATAAAACCCCTCCAGTCTTGGGGCATCTCGGTGGCTCAACCAGTTAAGCCTCTGCCTTGGGCTTGGGTCATGATCTCAGGGTCCGGGGATTGAGCCCTGCATTGGGCTCCCTGCTCGGCAGGGAGTCTGCTTCTCCCTCTCCCTCCGACCCTCCTCCCTGCTTGCGCTTTCTCTGTCTGTCTCAATTAAATAAAATCTTTTTTAAAAAACCCTCTAGTCTTGATTTTATTTATTTTTATTTTTGTGGTTTTTTAAAAGATTTTATTTTTAAGTAATCTCTACACTGAACATGGGGCTTGAACTCACAACCCTGAGATCAAGAGTCGCAGGCGCCACTGATTGAGCCAGTCAGGTGCCCCATTGTCTTGATTTTATTTATTTATTTATTTTTAAAAATTTTTTAAAAGATTTTATTTATTTATTTGAGAGAGAGAATGAGAGATAGAGAGCACGAGAGGGAAGAGGGTCAGAGGGAGAAGCAGACTCCCCACTGAGCGGGGAGCCCGATGCGGGACTCGATCCCGGGACTCCAGGATCATGACCTGAGCCAAAGGCAGTCGCTTAACCAACTGAGCCACCCAGGCGCCCTGTCTTGATTTTAATTGGAACCGTCAGTATGACAGATTTTATCAGAAAATTTAAGTACCCAGTTAATAAGAGATGGAACTAGATTAACCCAGACTGGTCTTGCTCTGAAATTTGTGAGAGTCTGCCTCCTTGGTGGGTCAGGGCCGGGGGGCCTCCTGGAGGAGGTGAAATCTGAAGGATAAGTAGGAGCAATAAATGGACATCTCTTCTGATCTCTGGAAGATCTGCTTATCATGACCCAGTAATGCTGGGCTGATCTGGAAAGATTTTGTTTCTGAAATGTCAAAATGGAGAGCCAGCCTGCAAATCATGGTGACCAGTGACCAACAGAAGTTACCTGGGCAGCAAAATGGTCTCCCTCTGTGCCATCTAGTAAAAAAAAACTTTAAGAATGACATATATTTTCGAAAATTCCTGAAAGCAAACACTTCTTATGGCACAATCATAGAAGCCTACAGTATTTGTTTGAGTCTAATTTTCTTTAGACTTGAAAATGTTCACAACTTTTAAAATTTGCTTTCAAGTCTAGTTTAAGCAGTAAATGTTGGGCAAAGCTGGGAGGAAAGAAGGATTTTTGTCCTATTTTCCAATTGTTCTCCCTAATGGAATATAAGAATGATGATTAAGAGGGGAAACATAGGGGTGACTGGGTGGCTCAGTTAGTTAAGCATCTGCCTTCGGCTCAGGTCATGATCCTGGGGTCCTGGGACCAAGCCCCGCGTTGGGCTCCCCGATGAGTGGGGAGTCTGCTTCTCCCTTTCCCCCTCCCCCAGTCCTGTCTCTCAAATAAATAAATGAAATCTTTTTTAAAAAGATGAGGAACATATGTCTTAAAATTTTATTTTGTTTTTGTGTTCACTTAATTTAAAAATCAATTTTATTTTATTTTTTAAGTAAGCTCTATGCCCAACATGGGGCTTGAACTCAACCCTGAGATCAGGAGTCACATGCTCCATGGACTGAGCCAACCAGGCACCTCAAGAAAAATCAATCTGATTTTAACTGAAAAGTAATACAGGCACAATAGATTGAAGAGTGACTTGCCTTCCTTCCTTCTCCCCAGAAACCGTTACAATTACCAGCTTCTTACGTCTTGAAGAGAACATTTTAAAAGGAAACTTTTAGGCCTGTTTCATGATTCATGTTGGAGGGGATAGAAGTTAAAATATGACTGATATTTTATTATCTCATAGAGTAAGAAGCTGCCTTTGAGGAAGAATTTGTAGCTAGATTCAGGTCGGAAGGACATTCATTCATTCTTTTAAGGAATTCACAAACAATCTTGATAAAAAAGAGATATCAGTTGGCGTGTTTGTCCAAACAGACCTAGACAAAATAAATCTTTTCTCATCAGGCCATTCCCCTAGCCCCCAATAAATTGACAATAATATAGAGATGGGGATTCTGGAGTTTGGAATTTGTGTTGATTCCATCCAGATTTTTTTTTTTTTAAAGAGTGAGAGAGCACACCAGTGGAGGGAAGAGGCAGAGGGAGAGGGAGAAGCAGGCTCCCTATAGGGAGCCCTACGTGGGGCTCGATCCCGGGGATCTGGGATTATGACCTGAGCCGAAGGCAGATGCCCGACTGAGCCACCCAGGCGCCCCTCCATCCAGATTTTTCATAACCATGGCCACGATAACTCTGAAGTTTCCAGGACATTCCAATTTTTTTACTGTCTTCATAACGACATGCAGACTTGTCAGATCATGGGTCCTGATTTTGGGTAAGGAAAACATGCTTCAACAGTGTGAGGTTGAGGCTTTTGACATAGGCTTACCCAATCTTGTGTTTACTCTTCTTTCGTCTCCACATTCTTTCCAACGAATTTAGGTTAATAAAAAGGTACATGCTTTGAAACCAGCCACAATAGAAATGACTGACCCCATGACAGGGCAAAATGAAGCAGGTTCAGGCCTCAAGAAGAATTCACTAACAGGCTTCCAGTAAGGGGTGAATAAAAGCAGAACTACCTGCAGGTCCTGAGGACAATGACGAAAACATGTTTACCACAGAGAAATAGAAATAGGGGTGGGGGAGGGGGGAGCAGTGCCCCTCAGTGGCACGGAGAGGCCAACTCACTTCCATTTTTTTGAGGCTCTTTGTCTACAGAAAAATGAAGAATTTATTTCTTTATTGGATATTTAACAAATGCTTTTGGCACCCCAAGATTAAAATGCAGTGTAAGATGACCAAATTTATTAAAAGCCCACTAATAAAGCCACAATGAGATACCACCACACACTTATTAGAATAGCTAAAAATGAAAATGAAAACAAAACTGACCATACCAAGTTTTTATGAGCATGTGAAGCAACTAGAAATCTCTTATCTTGTTGGTGGGAATGCAAAATGTACAGTCACTTTGGAAAAAAGTTGGGCAATTTCTTGTAAAATTAAACAGACATCCACCGTAAAACACAGAAATCTTACTCCCAGGTATATACTCCCAAGAGAAATGAAAATGTATGTTCATATAAAATCTGTATATGAATGTTTATAGTGACTTTATTTATAATTGCCCCAAACTGGGAAGACCCAAATACCTTCAACTGGTGAGTGAAAAAATAGTGGTATATCCATCATGGAATACCTGTCAGCAATAAAAAGGAGTGGACTGAAATAAACTTGCATGTATGGCCAAATGATTTTTAACAAGGATGCCAAGACTACGCAATGATATTATAATAGTGTTATATGGTGACAAATGGTAACTACACTTGTGGGGAGCGTAGCATCATATATAAACTTAACGAAACACTATGTTGTACACCAGAAACTAATGTAACATTAGGTGTCAACTACACAAATTTTTTTAAAAAAAGAAATGTGCTTGGGTGGCTCAGTTGGTTAAGTGACGGCCTTCAGCTCAGGTCATGATCCTGGAGTCCCGGGGTGGAGTCCCGCATTGGGCTCCCTGCTTAGTGGGGAGTCTGCTTCTCTCTCTGACCCTCCCCCCTCTCATGTGCTCTCTCTCTCTCTCTCTCTCTCATTCTCTCTTTCTCAAATAAATAAATAAAATCTTAAAAAAAATAAAAAAGGAAATGTGACATATATGTATATATGTATACACACACACACACACACACATATATATATATATATATATACACACAATGAAATATTATGCAGCCTTTAAAAAAAAAGGCCTTTGGTTTTTCAGACTCCTCATATCAGGCAGCTTCCAAATGCTATAACCTGGATGAACCTCAAAAATAACCACTATGGTTCCAATTATATGAAGTATCTAAAGTAGTCAGATTCACAAAAACAGAAAATAGAGAGTTGGTCCTGAAGGGCTGGGGGGAGGGTCAGGGGAATTAGCATTTAGTGGGTGGAGTTTCAGTGTTGTAAGACGAAAAAGTTCTAGAGATCTATTGCACAACAATGTGAAAACCCTCAACACTACTGAACTGTATACTTAAAAATTATGATGGTAAGTTTAATGTCATGTGTTTTTACACATTATTGTTATTATTATTAATAATAAAAGGAATGGATTATTGACACAACATAAAAAATTCTCAAAGGCATTAGGCTAAGTGAAAAGCCAGGCTCAAAGGGCTGCATGCTGAATGATTCCATTGATGTGACATTCTGGAGAAGGGAGAATCTTAGGGATGGAATATAGATTACTGTCCTAAAGAGCTGGGCCAGTGGGAAGGGTTTGGGGGTGGTAAAATTGTTCTATATCTTGATTGTAATTGTGGTTACATGGCTGTATGTGTTTGTTAAAATTCATAAAACTACACCAAAAAAACCCCTGTACATCGATGCATGAGAAAAACTTGTACAGCAAAAACTACACAAAGAAACTTATACTGTATATAAATTATCCCTCATGAAACTGACTAAAAAGAAATATGGAGTAAATATGGCAAAATGTCAAATCTGGTCACAATACAGTGTACAGTGGTATTTTCTGTAACTTTCATCATGATTGCATTTCCGCATGCAAATAATAAAGCCAAAAATGATTCTTTTTTTTTTTTTTTTTTTTTTTTTAATAAGTTTTTTTTTAAGATTTTTTACTTATTTATTTGAGAGACAGAATGAGATAGAGAGAGAGCATGAGAGGGGAGAGGGTCAGAGGGAGAAGCAGACTCCCTGCTGAGCAGGGAGCCCGATGTGGGACTCGATCCCGGGACTCCGGGATCATGACCTGAGCCGAAGGCAGTCGCTTAACCAACTGAGCCACCCAGGCGCCCCCAAAAATGATTCTTAAAAACCCAACTAGTTTAGGGGTGCCTGGGTGGCTCAGTTGGTTAGGCAACTGCCTTCAGCTCAGGTCATGATCTCAGGGTCCTGGGATCGAGCCCCGCATCGGGCTCCCTGCTCCGCGGGAAGCCTGCTTCTCCCTCTGACCCTCCCCCTGCTTGTGTTCCCTCTCTCGCTGTCTCTCTCTCTCTGTCAATTAAATAAATAAATAAAATCTTTAAAAAAAAAAAAAAACAAAAAAAAAAAACCCAACTAGTTTATTCGAACTGCAGTACGGTCCATTAATAGGATGCAGTTTTGAAGTTGTTTGGTAGACAAGGAATTCTTATTTCATTCCTGTGAGTGTATGTCTGTGACCATATTTATTACTTCATTTTCAGAAAAGGTCAAACTTGTAAATTTGGGAACTTCCAAGAATGTGAATTCTGCTCAAATAGTCCTCCTGTCCCCATAGTGTTTCAGAACAAGAATAATGCCTGGTGGTTGACTGGGCATGTGAAGAATGGGAGGCAGAGAGAAACTGAGGATTATTTTCTTTTTTTTAAGATTTTATTTATTTATTCATGAGAGACAGAGAGAGAGAGAGAGAGAGGCAGAGGGTAGAAGCAGGCTCCCAAGGAGCAGGGAGCCCGATGCGGGACTCGATCCGATCCCAGGACTCTGGGATCATGACCCGAGCCGAAGGCAGACGCCTAACCATCTGAGCCACCCAGGATTATTTTCTTCTGGGTGTTGATTTAGAAATCAATTACTGGACTGTTCACTTCAACCAAAGTGGTAGAGTCAATTCTTTGTCTTCACACAGCCTTGGTCTCCTTGTAGTGCTAAGCAATTCCTTTATAAAGCTTGATGGTTCTGCCTCCCTATCTGTAAAATATTTGGCTAAGTTGAATAAAGATCGGAAAAACTGGATACCTAATTTTAGACAGGTTAGAAACCAGTTCACCCCAAACCATACCAAAGACCAAGTCAGAGTGGTTAACGCTGCCTTAAAAAGTCAGCCTTAGCTATTTTTCCACCTAGCCACTCCTGTCTTTGGTTTTTCAGGCTCCTCATATCAGGCAGCTTCCAAATGCAGAATTCCAAAAAGCTGAATTGTCTTGATTCCTCCCAATGTTGGCACAGACTATAAGGAATTGAGAACGCCAATAATCCTAGAGAAACAGATGGATATTTTTAATCACAAACATTTATGCACAACCCAAATGATGCAGTTTTGGATGAAATACAGAAATTGATCTTGGCCTTTCTTGTGTCCTTCCATCCTAATGAGGGAAACTGCCAAGGGCAGGGGAGAAGGAAGGGAGAAAGTGTCCTCTAGGTTGAAAGATGAAAAAAGCCTGGCAGAAATGGGTCACCTGTGGAAGGAAAAGTCTCAGTGTTCCCAAGATTTGCAAAATGGATCTGAGTTGATGTAGCCCTCATTTCAACTTTGCAAGATGTCATAAAATTACCTTTGGGCAACCTACCAAGTATTTGAGATTGGACAAAAAGGGGTGGTGAGATGATTTCCCAAACCATAAAATGAAAATGTTATAGACAAAGGACTCTTCATCAAAGTTTAATCCAGCAGCCTAAAATTTCAAAACAGAAAACAAGACAAAGTGATTCACAGATATTAGGGAATAGAAAAGAAAGTAGTACCAGGAAGTAAAGAGAAGGTTTAAAAAAAACAATAGGTCCTGAAATAAAGGTTAGGAAAATACAGTTTCGTTTTTTTAAAGGGAAGCATTACATCAGTTGTTAAAAATGGTCCACAATTTCAGTCAGATGTTAAAGCAATCCTTCGCAGGAAAAAAAAAAAAAGGAAATATCTGTAGTACACCTTTGATCCAATTATATTTTTCTACACTTTCTCTGGTATGCCACAGAAAGGTGCTCAAGGTGACACTTCGATGATTTAACTTTGCTATATAAATTTAATAAACTAGGTATATGTACTATTTTGGCATTTTTTTTCTGAATTGGTAAGTGTGTTTCTTGAGTAAATACCAAGACATTTTAATTTGACATTTAGTTCTGAATTGTAAGGCAATTAAGTGTCAACGATATAGCCAACATCCCTGGGCTGGAGTATCTTTATAAATAAGCCAGTTTAGACTGGAGGAGCTTTCCTAAGTAAGTCTTGTGGTCTCCATGTCATTTTGTAGAGTTATATAGATTTTTTTTTCCCTTTAAAACTTACACATCATTCTACTTAATTTTTGTCAAGTTTTTTTGTTTGTAAAAAAGTTAAGTGTTCATTTGTCCCCCTTATTACAACAGGGTGACTAGAAGTTATCTGGCGACCTCCTTAGATCCGGCTATCTGAAACAAAAAAGACAAAGCTAGTGTTGACAGGGTGTGTGACAGAGAAAATTCAAGGACCATGAAGTGGTTCTGTGCTAGTAGCTGTGGGAGACAGGATCCCAAATTTCCGTCCCCTCAGTGGTTACGTCAGGACCTTTGTTAAAAAATATTGATTCCTGGACACTGCCCTAGATTTACTGAGTCTGAATTCCGGGTCACAACCTGGAAATATGCATTTTTTAAATAAGCGCCGCAGTCCGTTTGGAAACCACCGCGGGAATTCGCAAGTCCTTTGCCCCGACTAGCCACACACGACCCTATGTCCGCGTTCCCTCGTCCCGCCCCCGTCCCCGCCCCCCCAGTGGCCTGCCTTGCCCAGGCCCCGCCCTCCGCCCCCGCGGTCTCGTGCGGCCTCGCGGGACCCTTCCCGTGATGCCCCGCGCCGAGCCGCCGCGGTTGCCCGGCAACGAACGGTCCTTGTCGCTGGTCGCGTGGGGCTCCGCCCGGCCATGGGGCCGCAGGGCCTCCTGCCGCTCCTGCTTATGCTCCTGGATTGCTGGGCCTCCGTGAGCGCCCAGACCAGGGCAACTCCGCCTGTGACGACGGAAGGACTCAACTCTACGCAGGCAGCCCGGACGACTCCCCGACCCGCCTTGTCTCTTAGGCCCCCTGGAACCCCCAAGGCCTCTGTGCCCTCTTCTGGCCCCAGGCCCACCCCGGTCACGGACGGTGGGTACCAAGTAGCAGTTCCTGGGGATCCAGAGTGATCCAACTTGGAGCGGGTAGCCCGGGTGAGGCTGTCATCATGATAGTAAACGTTTATTGAACACTTAACTGTGTGCAGGCATTGCTGAGTATTTCGTAGGTGTTGCTTGTGTCAGCAACTCGTAGGGTAGACCTCATTGTCCCTCTCAGACAGAAGAGAAAAACCGAGGTTCAGAGAGCGTAAGTGGGACAGTATAAAGTCTTTGAAATACCTTGGCAGTGGTCCTGGACAACATTAACGCTAAAGGTAATAATGAACGAGTCGTTGCACCTTTGCAGCCAGCGATGAAATTACGTAAATCCAAAGTTTCTGGGCAGTTGTGGAAATTGAATGCATAGGATGTGTTGAACTTTTCATTTAGCAAAAAGAAACGCCAGAAGTCTAGTTTACATAAATATGACTAGACCCTTCCTTGTCTGTGGACTTGAATTATGAAACCCCAGAATTCCTCCTGTGTTGAGTTGGAGGTGGGAAACAACGGGGTGAGGGGTTATGTCCACTTCTTAGGATTCATCATTAGGGATAATTAACATATTTCTCAGAAAGTGATCTAATTCTGGAGTTAGACATTAGTGAATATTTTATAATCTGATTTGATATGGATGACTTAAGGGGATGGATGTGACCCTGAGATGGCTGTGCCCTGAGTGCAAAATTTTGTGAATGTGCATTTTTCTGGGTGAGGGTTCTTAGTTTCTCAAAGGGGTTTGTGATCTCAAAAAAAAAAAACAAACCCAAAACCTTTTAGGTCCTCTGACTGTAACCCCAATATGTATGCAGTTTTTTGATTTTTGTTTTTTCCCCTTCGTAAGAGAAGAAGACCTTGAGTAAAGCTCAGTATTAGTAAATAGAAAACTCATCCTTGGGTGATATCTTGTACTCTAGGACTTCAGTTCCTGAATCATCATTTCTCCAAAGGGCCGCCTTTATAAATTAGTAAGGAATATGCGTAAGTAAAAGTATAAATGAGTAAAGGAAAAGTACAGAGAAATACATTTTCTATTTCAGTATATAATAAAGCTTTTTTTAAAAAATAAAGCTTTTATAGCAAAACTGTTGATTTAATGAATTAGTTGAGGAGGTAAATAAGTGATAAATGGGGACAGACTACAGCATAGTATTCAGTATCCTAAAATTCTCTAAGGTTTTTGGACTGGGTTGTCTTGTATCCATCTAAGTATTCCATCTGTTTATGTGATTTCTCCCCCAAATGAAGCTATTCTTGGACCATCATTATTAGGGCATGTGTTCAGGGCTGTTTTTCTGGCATGGGGGGATGAATTTGCGCTTCATCTTTTTAAAGGGCCCTGCTTTAGGCCTGTGAAAGTAATGATAATAGATGACAGCTGGCATTTATTCACTGCTTACTGTGTAGCAGGCTCTGTGCTAAGCTTTTTGTCTGTAATGTATCTCATTTAATCCCCTATGATGTGGGTTATCCCTATTTTTCAGGTAGGTGAATTATTTGCCTGATTTTAGGTCACACCCCTGGCAGGTGTTGGAGCAGGGGCTGACTCTGAGTGGAGAACTGGACACCATGTGCAGGATTGGTTACAGGTGGGAAGAGAGAAGTGATAACTTTCATCTTGATCTGAGCTCTGTTCCTTAGTGTCTTGCTCTAGAGCCAGGCATGTCCATGTTAAGAGGTGTAGAAGAACAGCTGAGAGCTACTCAGACCTTGGGAGTGCTCAGCAGATACTTGTTGGCTGATTAAGTACACTCACATTCTGGATAGAGATCTCCCCCCACCCCAGTGGAGTTATTAAACACTATTGCTTTGGCCTTACTAGTCTTATAGCTACTTAACAAGGGTTTTGAGTTCTGAAAAAAATCAAGATTGTAATTTTAAACACAAGGCAGGGAGCCTAAACACTTTTTTATATTAACATGCTCGAATTGCATTTTCATTTTACTAGGCACATGGAAGAGTGCTTGGCTAGAGGGAAGTATGTTAGCTTATGGGGGAAGACTCCTGTGTCTCAGATTAAGAAGGGATTGTGTATTTATTGGCAAAACCTTCTTATTCATACTCTTCAGAGTATGCTATTTTACCTTTTTTTGAGCTATATTTTTCTAAAGTTCATTTTTGTTGTGAAGTAGTTCATACATGCAAGTCAGAATGTTGCATGGAATCTGCCACCATTTGCTTTAGATCCTTGTTTGTTTTGCATGAGATTTTTTTTTTTGAAAAAGGAAACATTATAGGCAAGACAAGTGTGATCTTATTTTCCCCTTCCCAGCAATAATTACTACCATGAATTCAGTGTTTATCATTCTTATGCTCTGCCATCTTTATTTTTTTAAAGATTTTATTTATTTATTTGAGAGAGCAAGAATGAGAGAGAGAGCACATGAGAGCGGGAAGGGTCAGGGGGAGAAGCAGACTCCCTGCTGAGCAGGGAGTCTGATGTGGGACTCGATCCCAGGACTCCAGGATCATGACCTGAGCTGAAGGCAGTCGCTTAACCGACTGAGCCACCCAGGCACCCACGCTCTGCCATCTTTAAAAGGGTTTTTTTTCCTCCCCTGGTTGACAGAATAAAATAGGGAATGAAAAGTCCAGAGAGTCATTATTATTAAAAATTAAATGTTGTGGGGGTACCTGGGTGGTTCAGTCTGTTAAGCTTCCAACTCTTGGTTTGGGCTCAGGTCATGATCTCAGGGTTGTGGGATTGAGCCCCTCAGGGGACTCCTCGCTGAGTATGGAGTCTGCTTAATATTCTCTCTTGCCCTCAGCTCCTTCCTCCCTGCTCCTCATGTGCTCTCTTTCTAAAAAAAAGAAAAATGTTGCGAAGTGGGGAGATTTCTATTCCCATCATGCTTTATTGTCTAAATTAACAAATGTAGGGGCGCCTGCCTGGCTCAGTCGGTTAAGCGTCTGCCTTTGGCTCAGGTCATGGTCCCAGAGTCCTAGGATCAAGCCTCACAGGAAGTCTACTTCTCCTTCTGCCCTTCACCTCGCTTGTGCTCTCTTTCTCTCTCTCAAATAAATAAATAAAATCTTTAAAAAAATAAATTACCAAAGGTATTTCCAGAACCGCAAGTACAAAGTACCTGAGCCAGTTTGATTCTTGGTCAATAGTTTGTGAATGTGGGCTCAGCTTCAAAGCCGCAGGTGACACCTGAAGAGAGAAACAAGTTTGAGAGCCCTGATTCCTGGTGGACTTCACTGGGCTCTTCCTCTGAATCAGAGTCTCCAGAGGCGGAACTTGGGAATCTGTACTATTACACCAGTGGTTCTTATGGTCCGGCAAGTGATTTAGCATGCTGGTTAAATTATCAGCATCACCTGGAAAGTTTTTGAAAAACAGATGTCTGGGTTTCCTAGCTTACCAACTGGTGGTTCTAATGGGCAGAGAAGTGATTTAGTTTGCTGGTTCTTAAGCCTGTTTTAATTATCAGCATCACCTGGATGATTTTTAAAAACATAAATGCCTGGGTTTCATAGTCGCTTACCAAATCAGAGTCCTTGTAGGTAGAGCACAAACAGCACTTTCCAAGTGAGTCAGATGATTAGCTACTTTGGGGAAACCTCAGATTGAGAAGCATTCAAACTGACAGATTTTCACTTTATAGATTGCCCTCAAAGTGCAATAGGAAAAATAAAATAGACCTTTTGTATGAAATGGACTTTTGATACTTTGCAGTGGCAGGGGGCAGTCACTCCTTGCTGATGGAGAAGTTCTGCATCCTACCTCTTGTTTCTGTAGTTGCTGCTCTGTGTGTCTGTGACCTGACTCCAGCACAGTGTGACGTCAACTGCTGTTGTGATCCTGATTGCAGCTCCATGGATTTCAGTGTCTTTTCTGCCTGTTCAGTTCCGATTGTCATGTAAGTTGGTGATGCATGCAGTTTTGATGAAATTGGACCAAGATTATAAAATCTGGGGACAGAAAGTGAAAAATTTTCCAGGCTGAAAAACCCAAAGCTGGGTTTCTTGAATTTTGCATCATTCAGAAGCATGCTGTCCAAACCAATATGTAGAAGAGTATCTCTCCCTTATTTGCATCCTGCTGGATGATAGTGGAGGCAAAAGACAAGAGAGAGTGTACTTTGTTAAGAGTATAAGGAAATCTTTGTATTCAGATTGAATTACATTTCACTCTGATTTGTAAACAGATAATGTGCATATTTTTGTATAAGTGAATTAGTCTCATGTATATAGCCTAGGGTGGAAAGTGCAGTTGAATTTTACAGCTTTTGTTGTGGACATAGTACTTGTAACAAAAAATTAGGAAAGCTTTGTTTACACTTTTCTGATATGTAAATCTACCAGGAGTTCTCACAGTTCACCTTGCATAGGAGGACAGTGGAAAGTGATATTCCCAGTCTATTACAAGGTAAAGAAACAGTCTCCTCTGAATAATTGGTTTCTCGTAATTCAGACTTCAAAGGTCTTTGAAAAATACAGTACTTAAAAGAGGTTAATTTATTCGGGACGGGACCAATTATTATTCAGAGATAGCTAACTTAAATTTAGTCTTGTAGCAAATTGTAGCAATTGATACTTGGTAGATTGAATGCTTTTTGGAAATACAGTGTGTTTTTCCCACGAGAAACTTTTTTTTAAGATTTTAATTTGAGAGTGAGTGCACACACAGCATAAGGCGGGAGGAGGGGCAGGGGCAGAGGCAGGGGCAGAGGCAGGGGCAGAGGCAGGGGCAGAGGCACAGGCAGGGGCAGAGGCAGGGGCAGAGAGAGAATCTCAAGCAGACTCCATTCCAGCTGTGGGGCTCATCTCACAACCCATGAGATCATCACCTGAGCCGAAATCAAGCGTCAGACACTTAACCAACTGAGCCACCCAGATGTCTCTTACGAGAAACTATATTACTGACCAACGGGAAATTGAATCTGCTTCTAATATTGTAAAAATGTTTGGAGAATGGTCTGTTGTAGTCAGAATATTTTTCTGGGTATCTGGACTACAGCATGGTTCAATCTTTGTTAGAAATCATTCTGCTTTTCTGCCTTAAGTATCAAAAGCCTGAGAGTGAGATTTTGGCTCTATTCGAGATCATAATTTAGAATGTCATTTTTTCTTTTATTAGTCAACATTGAATTTTAGATATAGACTATTTAGAATGTGGGTCAGGAAGCTTTTTCTGTAAAAAGCCATATAATAAATATTTTAAGCTTTAGAGGCCAGTGGTCTCTGTTGCAACTTCCTCACCTCTACCATTGATGAGCCAAAGCAGCCAGGTAAATGAATGGGCATGACTATGTTTCAGTCAATCTTCATTTACAAAATTAGGTGTGGTTTGTGGACCCCTCGTATAGAAGTTAGAGCTGAATCCATAGTGCCCTCAGGAAAGGACCTCAGAATTTTTTTGAGTTTTGCTTATGACTTTCTCCTAAAAAAGAAGTGTAGAAATAGTGAAATCAAAATTAATAATCCCAATTAATTGATTATTCTCATTAGGTTCTAATTCATAAAAGGTTTGTTTACATCTGCTAAACTGTCAACAGCTAATCCTGTCATCTAATGATTTGTAAATTTATTGTTAAGATTATTGGATTAATGTCTGTTTTCTTCACTAGATGTAAACCTCACAAGAGCAAGGATAATATCCCTCATGCCAGTAGTGCTTAGCAAACTCCTGCCACATAGTTGGCCCTCATTAGAAGTGAGTTGAATCAGTGAATGAATTTCTCCCCTCCACCCCTAACCAACCCTCTAGTATTCTCTTGACTTCTCTACCATTGTTCTCTCAGGCAGACACCTAGGCCAGAACCTGGAGGCTACCCTGACTCCTGCCTCTCCTTTGCCTTCTCACATCTAGCCTTCTTCCACACCACGCCTTACCTTTCACGAGCACCAGGGATGTAAGGTGAGCTGGATGCGGCCCTGCCCTCCAGGAGCTCATCGAGTAAGGGAGATAGAGGAGTGGGTGGCAGTTCTGCCCCAGCACTGAGACAGCTCAGAGGAGTAGCATCTAACCTAGGCAGTTGGGCTAGGGAAGACTTTCTAGAAAAGACAATCAGAGCTGGGTTCTGAAGGACAAGTGGGAATTGGCCAGCATGGAATCAGTGGAAGGCATTCTAGGTCAAGGGAGCTGCATGGCAGTCTTGGAGGTGAAGGAGTATGCTGTTGCTTTAACTGCAGTTAGCTCAGTGTGGCTGGAGAAGGGAGCTGAGAAGAGTGTGCCACAATGACAGGGGATCGATCTTGAGGGGCCTTGTGTGTATGCTGAGGGGTTTGGATTTTGTTCTGAATTCTGCAGGGTGCCAGGGAGTGAGGGGATTAGATTCCCATCTTAAGCAGTTCTCCGGCAGCATGGATGATGGGTCACAGGGGCTAAACCTGGTGGCAGGGAACTGAGTAAGAAACTGTTGCAGATACAGATGAATAGGTACCCCCCCCCCCCCCGCCCCACTGAAGGTCATGACTAGAGAAATACGCAGAACTGATACTGATCCACTGTGCGGGATTTGAGAGTGGGCAGACTGGAAGGGGAAGAGTAAGGTATCCCATTCTGCTGCATTCCTTCACGCTACCTCTTGTGTCTGTCCATTCCTACTCCCTCTGTATAAGCTCACACCTCATCTTGTCACTCACTTGCTAAAAAAAAACCTTCAGAAGCTCTCATTACTTACAGACTCCTTAGCCTGGATTCAGATCCATCCCCAAACTGACAAATTCAGATCCTATTTCCTACTAACCCGCATCTTGAATCCTCCATGCAGCCTAACTTTGGTACTAGAGTTTTCTATACCACACCAGTACATTACCCATCCTTGGCCAAGGCCATTCTTGCACTTGGATTAGCCATTCCTTCTTTGTCTGACTCCTGCGTATCCTTTAAGACGCAGTAGGCCTCATAAATTTT
Source organism: Zalophus californianus (assembly GCF_009762305.2). Lineage (NCBI taxonomy): Eukaryota > Metazoa > Chordata > Mammalia > Carnivora > Otariidae > Zalophus > Zalophus californianus. The sequence continues at coordinate 8,585,090 of NC_045608.1, forward strand.
TTAGTGCTAGATGTTTTCTCATATACTAATATTTTTTCAAAAGTATTTTTTAGGGGTGCCTGGGTGGCTCAGGCGTTAAGCGTCTGCCTTCAGCTCAGGACATGATCCCAGGGTCCTGGGATCGAGCCCTGCATCGGGCTCCCCACTCAGCAGGAAGCCTGCTTCTCCCTCTCCCTCTGCCCCTGCTTGTGTTCTCTCTCTCACTGTGTCTCTCTCTGTCAAATAAATAAATAAAATCTTTAAAAAAAAAAAGTATTTTTTATGCCACAGTAATGACTGATAAGCCATTAGAACTTTACAGAGTTTTTGGAAAAGTGGCTACTTATAAGTTGATAGCTTCCTTATACTTCAGCAATAACCATCAAAAAATATAATGGAAATGGATCCTCTTCATAACACCCAATAGAAATGTCACATAAGAAAAAACTTAAGGGATGCCTGGGTGGCTCCATCAGTTAAGCGTCTGCCTTCGGCTCAGGTCATGATCCTGGGGTCCTGGGATCGAGTCCCACATTGACCTCCTTGCTCAGCAGGGAGCCTGCTTCTCCCTCTGCCTGCCACTCCCCCTGCTTGTGCTCTTTCTGACAAATAAATAAAATCTTTAAAAAAAAAAAAGAACTGGGGCACCTGGGTGGCTCAGTCGTTAAGCGTCTGCCTTCGGCTCGGGTCATGGTCCCAGTGTCCTGGGATCGAGCCCCGCATTGGGCTCCCTGCTCCGCGGGAAGCCTGCTTCTCCCTCTCCCACTCCCCCTGCTTGTGTTCCCTCTCTCACTGTCTCTCTTTGTCAAATAAATAAAGAAAATCTTAAAAAAAAAATTAAATACTTAGAATTTATGTGAAGAAAACTTGAAGTATAGTGAGAGACAGAACATTTGAATAAATGGAGGAACTTATGTGGTGGGATAGAAAGAATTATTATGTAAACTAACTTATAGAAACTTAATGTATAAGTGTAATTCCAGTCAGGTGGGGGAAGGATAATGCATCAAAATGATTCTGTATGACAAAAAACACCGTAAAATTGAAAGGTTGAAAACAGGGATAAAATATTTACAACTCATGATACTCAAAGGAGATTCTTAAAGATATGGATTCTCACAAACCATTGAGAAGATATTCTATTTTCTTTGAGAAGTCAAACATTTTAATAAAAAATGGTCAGTAGATATGAAGAAGCACCTTACTGAAGAAGAGATACCAATGAGCAATAACCATATGGAAAAATGCTTTAGCTCCCTAGTAAATGAGAAAATTCAAATTAAAATGAGATAACAGATTTTTGCCCATGAAATTGGCAAAGGGTAGAAATTGGATAGTATCTATTCTTGGCAAGAATACAGGGACCTAGGCACTCTTACTGTGGTATTGGTGAGCATGCATCTTCCTTTTCTGGAGGGAGATCTGGCAGTATGTCTCAGAAGCCTTGAACAACACACCTACCTTTGATCCAGCAATTCCACTTCAGGGAACATAGCCCAAGAAAATAGCTGGAGACATTCATAAAGATATATGTGCAAGGATGATGTGATAGCATTATATGTAATTGGGGAAAACTAGAAATAGCCCGAACCAACAGCAGAGAATTGGCTAAAAAAAATTGGAGAATCTTAATAAGTTGGTATACAATGAAGCCATTTCGTATAATACTGCAAAAACATATCGATGACATGGGAAATATTGGGGCAATACATACTGAGAGAAGGCTTTAAAGCATTAGGTAGATTATGATCCCTTTTTTGATACATCTCTATTTCAACACCATATCTGTATCAAATTGATTAGTTTGTCAAGTCTGGGATTGGTTGAAGTCTTGATTGTATCCTAACTTTTAAGCCCCCAGACTTCCAGATGACTTCACATTTTCTGATTCTCACAGTCCTTTGAAGTCCGCTTTATTCTAAAGACAAGGAATTTTGGATCCATTTTGGGTACTTACAAACAATCTGAAGTTCTGCAAAATTTTATATGATTGATTGTGTCAGAATACAGGGATTGTGTTTACGGGGTTCATTTACATCAAAATTATACCCTGATCTTTATTCCGTACTTGACAAGATTTCCTTAAAGGTTATTCTACTTGTCTTAATATTTTCCCTGTTAGAGGAAAAAGTTTCAAATGCCAAACATTTTAACACTGAATAAACTAAATAAAAATGGATTCAGTTCTAACATCACGCTTTCATAAATATCTTCCATGTAGCTGTTAACATAGTACAGTGCAGGCATCTGACAGTTTTAAAATAATCTAGCTAAGATTGTGTGCATATGCCTTAAAATTTTGTACTATTATTTTTTAATTTTCAGGGGCGATAGTCAGTTTTGTAGTCAGAAAGCAGCCATCTACTCATTGAATTTTACAGCAAATCCACCTCAAAGGGTATTTAAACTTGTCAACCGGATTAATCCATCTATATTCTGCATTCATATTACAAACTGTAAGTATTTGATGGTGATATGCTTTGAGAAGCACTGGAAAGTTTTTCTTTAAAAAGTTCTTTTATAAAGGGGGCACCTGGGTGGCCCATTTGGTTAAGCGTCTGCCTTTGGCTCAGGTCATGATCCTGGGGTCCTGGGATCAAGTCCCACATCAGGCTCTCTGCTCACCGGGGAGTCTGCTTCTCCCTCTCCCTCTCCCTGCTACTCTGCCTACCTGTGCTTTCTCTCTCTCTGTCAAATAAATAAAATGTTTTTTTTTTTAAGTTCTTTTATGGAAAAATGTCTTAGTTAGATTTAAAGCAATAATTTTGTGGTTTGGCTAAGGTGCATCTTCTGAGGCTGTTTCACAGGCCACTGCAAGTAACTTTATAGACCTGTGGGCATGAGCATTTTCTATAAAACTAATGTGCTTATGTAGTTGTTTTTGGAAATCTCATGCTTTATTTCACTGGTGTTTATAATATGTAGACACACATAGGAATCTAGGTTTATTTAAGTTTGTGTGTGTGTGTGTGTGTGTGTGTATAATTTTTTTAAATTTCCTCATGGTTTAATGGTTGAAAATCAGGTTGAGCTTTGGTTTCAATTTCCTTTTTTCTCTTTTATTTTTACTAAGAATATTTGCATAAAAACAAGATCTTTATTTTTATCTCAGCATTTAGCTCAAATAGGTGTCTAGATCCAAAGTACATGTAAGTTTAAAATGTTAACAAGATATCTAAGATCAGAGATATATTTATGGTTTTATCAGTTAAGCTTCATCATCTTTTCAGAACATCTTTATATTTTGAATTTGTTCCCTTGCAGTTGAAAACTAGGCAAATGCTCTTTGATTTTTTGGGGGGTGGGGAGAGAAAGGAAGGGGGAGGGGCAGAAGGAGAGAGCGAGAGAACCTTAAGCAGGTTCCCAGGATGGACACGGAGCTCAATCTCACAATCCTGAGATCATGACCTGAGATGAAATCAAGAGTGGAACACTTAACCAACTGAGCCACCCTGAGCCACCCAGTGCTCTGGGATTTGTAATCTAAAGTAAGGACTGGTTAGTCATTGTCAAGTTCTATGACGTAACACCAGGCAAGTGAACATACCAGCCCATTTCCTCTTTCTCCCAAGATGTTCTATACACAGCCACATTATTCTCCTGGGCTTTGGTTTGGAGGTGGCTGTGTGAGGGTAGAAAAAAATCATTTGTCCCTGTGGCCATCTTCAGAGAGGTTTGCCTTAGAGGTTAATGTAGCAGGCTTCTCAGTCCATGGGCTGGAGAAAGATTGGTTATTATTGGCTTCTGTTGTGCTGTTTGCCTGCAGGCTTAGAAACCATTACTTCCACACTGTTAGAGAAGCAGGCCAAGTCTGGGGATCCTGTTTATTTAACAAGACTCAAGAAATTTGGGGTAAAGTAAATACGGAAAGAGACACTATTTTTTTCACATCAGCCTTAATGCTACTAAAAACTGTTTCAAAATATTGTTATATACATAATGTACATATTTATGTTGATTTAAAATACTTTTTCTAAAAAACAGATAAACCCGCGTTATCCTTTATTAATCCAGAAGTGCCTGATGAAAATAATTTTGATAAATTGATGAAAAAATCTGATGGTTTTGCCTTGAGTTCAGAATCAGAGATTTCTTTCGCAACCCAGTCGGACATTCCAGCTACTGCTAAATATAAGGTGAGCCAAGAACTTGATTAAGTCCACTCATCTTGTTGCAAATATCCCATCCTTGTGAGTTAATTGTTCACTATCAAAACTGGCTTCCCCGAGACTGAATTCACATTATAGAGGGAAAAACTTAATGTTCATGCCTAGAAATCAAAGATCACAAAAATTAAAAATGAGTAGTTGAGTTGTAACATAGGGTTGAAAGTTGTTTATTCATTAGTAAGCCTGCTTTTGTCTCCGCAGAATTCTTTGTGCTTCTCTACCTCAAAAGACGCAGCAGAGTGCTTGAGTCATGCTTCTGGGGACACGGAGTGGATTGGTTGGGTGCCTGGTCCTCTTCTCAAAGCTATATTTAGTTTTACAGGTTTAGGAAGATATGTGCTATTTTATATCTATTCATTAGTAAACCTTTAAATGCGATATACATTAACTTTGAATAAGCTTCCGATTTTTTGGAAGCATCTTTAAAGAGAAGTAAAAAAGCACCATGTGCTAATTCTAAAAGTTAAAAGTATAGAGGTACATAAGATGGAAAGGCCCCTGTGTCCACTAAAATGCACATTGCAAATCACTGTTAACAGATTGGTTTATATTCCTGATTTTTAAATTAATCTATAAAAATATACATATAGTATTATACAGAAGTAGGGTTTATAGCTATCTACATTGTTCTGTAAGCTTCCTTTTTTATTCAGTGATAAATCTTAGGCATCTTCCCATATCAATATAAAAGTTACCATTTCTTGCAGAGCTTTCCAGACATTACTTCACAGGACCCTGAAGGGGATACATCATTGTCCCCATTTAAAAGATAAGAAAAACTTCTGTATAGGAAAATAACTTGTCAGAGCTACTGCTGGAGCTACATTTTACTGATACAAAGTATCCCTTCTATGTCTATATCGGCTTTTATTATTGAGCCATTCCACTATTAACAGACATTTGTTTCCAGTTTTTCTATTATAAATAATCCACAATGAACATTCTTATAGACACTTATATGTTTGATTTAATTCTTAGATACCTTCCTATAACTGGATTAACTTAGTCAAAATGAATGGAAATTTAAAATATCCATATCAGATTGCCCTCTAGAAAGATTACAGGAGTTTAAACTCCCAGGTCCAGTGAAGGAGAGAGTTTGTTTCCCCATATCCTTGTTGGTACCAAAGCATTTGGATACTTTTTGAATTCAAGAAAATTGGTTGTATGCACAACAGCTGTAAATTTTGTTTTGAATATTGGGGAAAAGTTTCATGTAGTTTGGTTTTGGGAAAGAAGGCCCATCAGTGTTACGATTTCAACGTGTGCTGTATCTGTTATTTAAATAATTACTGCTGGGGTACCTGGGTGGCTCAGATGGTTGAGCATCTGCCTTCGGCTTGGGTCATGATCCCAGGGTCCTGGGATCGAGCTCCCCATAGGGATCCTGGCTCAGTGGGGAGCCTGCTTCTCCCTCTCCCTCTGCCTCTCTCCCTACTCATGCTCTCTCTTTCTCTATCTCTGTGTCTCAAATGAATAAAATCTTTAAAAAAAAGTAAATAATTATTGCTAGTAAAAAATAATTACCTTGGGGTACCTGGGTGGCTCAGTCAGTTGGGCATCTGCCTTCTACTCAGGTCATGATCCTAGGGTCCTGGTATCGAGCCCCACGTCAGGCACCCTGCTCAGTGGGGAGCCTGCTTCTGCCTCTCCAGCTCCCCTGCTTGTGCTCTCTCTCTCTCTGTCAAATAAATAAAATCTTAAAAAAAAAAAAAATTACCTCTCTCACCCCTGTTCTGGCCACCCAGTTCCTGTCTGCAGAGGCAGATACTATGTCAGCTTCTTATATACCTTTCCAGAGGAATTCTGTAATAAGCCTGCAGGGGTGCCTGGGTGGCTCAGTCGGTTAAGCATCCGACTCTTGATTTCAGCTCAGGTCATGATCTCAGGGTCATGAGATCAAGCCCTATGTAGGGTTCTGTACTCTGCCTGGGAGTCTGCTTGAGATTCCGTCTCCCTCTGCCCCTCTCCCTGCTTGCACACACACGTGCACGTGCGCGCTCTCTAAAATAAACGAATCTTAAAAAAAGCCTGCAAATAAAACAACATCACATACACAGAAACACATACCTTTGAAAGAAAGGGGTGGGGCAGCTGGGTGTAAGCTCCATGCAGGCAAAGACTGCATCTGTTTTTTGCTCATTACTGTGTTCCTGATGCTTGTAATGCTGCCTGGCACATGGTAGGTGTCCGGTAGGTGTTGCATGAATGCTTTCTTAGCACCATAATAGCTATTGGTTGGTCTCTCTGCAGTATGGGGCTCGTCTGCAGACTTCAGATTCATTTTTGAGATTTCCTTCTCCCCTTATGTCATCTCTGTGCACTGATGATAACCCTGCAGGTAAGACTGTGGGTGTTTTTCTTTCTGTCTATAAACAGAGTTTGCTCTTAGTTTGAATATATAGTAGTCATAATTAAACAGGCTTCATAACTGGAAACAGTCTTAGAGTTGAAAGAGGCCTCAAAGGTTATGCAGGTCAGATTGCCAACCACATCTTTTCTGCCATATGCAGTCACTGCTTGAGCACTTGTAGTGATAGGGAACTCACTACCTGAAACCAGCCTGCTCAGTTGTTTAACCCTTCTAGTTTTAGGGAAGTTCTTTCTCCACTGGAGCTAAAGTTTGTCAATAACTAATATTTATTAAGCACTTACCTTGTGCTTGCATGTGTTTTTCCATTTGATTGTCACAATAATCCCTGAAGGTCAGGTTATTCATTTTTTAGATGAGGAAACTGAGAAACATTCAGTCTTTTGCTCAGGCTCACTCAGGCAGTGGTGGAGCAGGGATGCAGCCCACACAGCCACCTCCCGCGGGACCTGCTTCTTTCAGGAGCATCACAGAATCTGTGGAGTAACTGTGTTGGCAGTGGGAGGCAGCAGGCGTGGTTCTCCGATCCTTAAGGCAGCACCACTCTGAAGAAGCTAGCTAAGGAGTGTATGGTGGCATGTGGCCTAACGAAACATCATTTCATATAGGAACGAAAGTGGATTCTGTTGAAAAGACACTCAACCCTGCTCACAATAGGAACAGTGTAAATTAAAACCAAACTGAGATACCATTTCCATGTAATGGATTGGCAAAGCTTAGGAAATTGAAGGCTCTGGAGAAGTAGGCCTTCATCTACATTGTTGGCGGGACTACAAATTGGTACAACCTCTGTGAAGAGCAGTTTAGCAATATGTGTCAAAATTGCAAATGAATATGCCCTTTGACCCATTGTTTTGCTTCTAGGAGTTGGTCCTACAGAATCTGGCCTGCTTGCAAAATAGTATATTGCAGCATTGTTTGTGATGGCAAAGCTAGAGACAACTTAAGTATCTGTTAATGTGAACTTGGTGAATAAATTATGACATATCCATAATAGAATACTAATTATCCCTGAAAGAAAAAAAAAAAGGACGAGGAGGAAGCTCTTCATGTTCTAAGATAGCCTGAACTCCAAGATACATTGTTCAGTAAAAAAAGCGAAGGGTAGAATATATAGCATGTGTTTGTTTCCAAAAGGGGAAAGAAATACTAAAAATATATGTACACACGTGCTTTTATTTGCATAGAATATTTCAGAAAGATACACAACAAACTTGATGCTGGTTGTCTCTGGGGACAAGTAGTTGTCTCTGGTGGTGGCTGGGGGATGGGCGAGGGGGGACAAGTGTTGGAGAACACTCTCTTGCGCCTTTTGAATTTTGAATCGTGTGAGTGTATTACCTATTAAAAATATAATTTTAAGTCCTTTTTTAAGCATGTTGTATATCTGTGTTATAACTAATTTTATGGTTTTACTTAGACTACAATTTTTTAGTTACCATGGGACAGTTGAAAAATTTCTTCTCTCTCATTTTTTTTCCCCTTGGGAATGTTATGATTTCCAGCATTTCTGGTGAACCAAGCTGTTAAGTGCACCAGAAGGATAAATTTGGAACAGTGTGAAGAAATTGAAGCCCTGGGCATGGCTTATTACAGCAGCCCTAAAATTTTGAGGGTAAGAATTATTTTGAAGTGAAACTTGTCAGAGTTGTTTTCTGTTCTTTGCACCCTTTTGAGGTATGACAAGTATAGAATAATTTCAGTACATGATTGACAACTCGTTTAAATTTTTCTTCTCTAGTTCTTTGGTATACTGATACCAAAGATATTGAAATAATCACTTAAAATTTTTATTTTTATATAGTTCATATTTGCTTTTATTCATTGTTTTGTTTTTTGGCTTTCATTCATTTTGATGGTAACCATTAATGTCTTTCTCCTGAATAAAGAAAGACTTTATTTAATAACTGAAAACTTTAGAAATTATAAAAACATCTTAATGTCTGTGACAGAAATGATCACATTAGCACCAAAAAGATACCTCTTTGAGAGACAGGCCAGAAAAGAATAGAAAATCCACTTTCTGGTTGGCAGATGAAATCAGCAGGAAGGAACAGGCAGGAAATAGGATTGCTGGTGAAGGAGAAGAGGTCACGGGAGGTCACAGCAGTATAGAGGCCCCTTCTTTCTGGTTGTAGTGACTGAAGCCTGAAGAGATAAGAGGCCACTGGCCCATTTGGGGGATGGCATGGAGGGTTGCAAGAGGTGAAGATTTTTTTCAATGATGAAAAACCGTATGATTACTGTGAACCCTCACCTCCTGATTTCCTTATTTTGGGGGGAACAGGAAAGGAGTAGGGTGGTCCGTGATATCAGTATTCATCCAGACTGCAGTCTTCAGAATCAAGTTGAAGACTTTCCTCTCCTTTCCCATTCCCTCTTCCTCTCTTCTTATAAGTCAGCCACGTAGGCCTGTGAATTCTTCCAGTTATCTGACTTCTCATGGTGGTCCTGGAAATAGCCTGTCAGGCGTGCAGCCACAACTCTCTCAGCACTGGCCTCTCCAAGCATGTCTACTCAGCCCCCTCCCCAAAGCTCCCTTTGGCCCTGTAGGGTGTCTTGGGATGAGAAGTAAGGCTGGGGGAATTGGGGATGGGAAGTGAAGGAAGTGGAGGCCTTCGGAAGGAGTGCTCGGCTGTGTTGGGGAGGCAGGAGCTCGCCATTGAGGGGTTTGGGCTAGATGCAGGAAGAGCAGTTAGGAGGCATTGGAAATTGCCTGGGCCTGGGCCAGCAATGGTGGCCTTCCAGTGTGGACAGGCGCAGGAGGGTGACCAGAAGGCTAGGAGCCGCGTCTTTCCCACAGCGCTGTGTCACTGGTGACCATGTGGAAAGTACTGAATGAAGCAGGGAGACTTTCTGAGACCAGCTCCATGGGGCTGCTCTATTCTATTAAGCTTCCTATCTGAAGGAAATGAATATAGGAAAGGAAATAATTATGACATAGATATGAAAATATGTAGGCGGCAAGTCTTAAGGAAATTCTGTTTTCCTCTTTATGAAGTCTTTAATAAGATAATTATGCCCTTTAACCCATGGTCTGAAAAAGCAATACAAATGCTTCTCATTGTACTTAACAAAATTTGTTGTTTCTTTTTGTTTAGGTGCCTGGTTTAAGAACAAAGGCAGAGGTAAGAGTATTTCTTGATGGAAAGTAAAATAGTTTATGATGCACGGTCTTATTTCTAAACCTTTTGAGATGAATACACTTAGGATTACAAGGATACCTTACTGCGAGTCACAACATTTGCCAAAAGGCAAGCACTAATGAAATAGGGAAGCTCTTGTAGCAGCCGACTCTTTTGTAATTGCCATATGTACATCAGAAAGGATGAATACCCAGCTTTTACATCCACATGGATGGGACTGGAGGAGATGATGCTAAGTGAAATAAGTCGGGCAGAGAAAGTCAATTATCATATGGTTTCACTTATTTGTGGAACATCAGGACTAACATGGAGGACATTAGGAGAAGGAAGGGAAAAATGAAGGGGGGGAAATCAGAGGGAGAGATGAACCATGAGAGACTACAGACTCTGAGAAACAGGGTTTTAGAGGGGAGGGATGTGGGGGGATGGGTTAGCCTGGTGATGGGTATTAAGGAGGGCACGTACTGCATGGAGCACTGAGTGTTACACGAAAACAATGGATCGTGGATCACATCAAAAACTAATGATGTATGGTGAATAACATAACATGATAAAAAAAAGGGGGAGCAGATTTTCAAATTCCCCGTTTTCGAAGTTAGCACTTTTTTTCATATTTAAATGGCATAGCTGTGTTGACAGACAATGGGTGTGATTAGCTTCTGTGCTTTCCCCAGCATCCCTTGAGATCTTCTTGGTCTCTTGTCCAGAGAGCTGGCTAGCTCCCAAGGCGCTGTCTGTCCCGGGTAGAAGATAGAAACATCTTGCCCTGTGAATGTCCACACCTGTGTAGGGGTGGAACACTCCAGTATAGCTTCAGGGGTTGAGGTATGGGTGTAGGTTCTGTTGGACCCCAGCTCAGAGGTTCTGTCAGGCTGTGAGCAGGTGGCCCAGGTCTTTTTGTGGATATGTCAGAGCAAAGGAACATGGATCTACAACCCCTTATTTTTGGGTCTGTGAAGACAGTCCCCAAGGAGGCCCAAGGCATTGATCTTGTCACAGTCTCCCAGAGCTTGTGGGATTGGCTCGCCTTGGTTCAAAATTCAGCTTTGCCATTATTTCCTCCTGTGACATGTGCCTCACTTCCCCAGTTTTCCAGCAGATGGTAAGTGTCTGCCCCAGAGGCCGATGTGAAGTTCCAGTGGGAGAATGCACATGTGCTCTGTGCAGCATCTGGCACCCAGGCAGCACTTGGGACAGTGGTACCTACTGTAACTGATTTCATTAAGTCTCAAGACACAAACATGTATTTGAGGTAGATACTTGTAAGGAAATAGTCATGTGAATTTGGACTTCACACTTGTGTGTGTGGGTCTGGATTTCCTCATCTGTGAAGGTGTCTTCAAACCTGTTTTAGTTGCAGAGTTTTTTCAAATGTGATCTCAAGCAGAACTCTCCCTAGTGTGTAACTTGGATTGAATCCAAAGCCCCTCGTTGAAGCAGGGGTGGGGCCTAGAGCCCTCTTCCTGCCCGGCTTTCCCATCTCTCTCCTTTTTGGTCCTTCTGAGGAATCCTATGGCTCCCAGGAACCCAGTTTGAAAACCATATAATAGACTAGCTCTCAAATACCTCCAACCTCTAGAAAGTGCTTTGATTCTACCATTCAAAACTTGATCTGGGGGGGCAGCAACCCTATCTGTCTTGTCCAGGATATATCTGCAATGCTAAGGTAGTGCCTCGTATGTATTGGGCACTCAGTGGGTTATGTGTTAATTGAGTGAATGCCTAGGAGATCGGTTCAATCAAGCAATCAAGCATCCTCACCTGTTGTGAGGATGATGGGATGTTATGGAAAGGCATGTACTGTGTGCCATACACTGTTCTAAGTCCCGTGCATGTTTGAAGTCCGTTAAGTTGTCTCAGCAAGCCTAGGAGGTAGGTACTGTTGTTGTCACTCCCTGGCACATGAGTTACAGAGCAATGAATTAGCTTGCTCAAGGCTACCCAGTGGGGAAGTGGCAGAGTTGGGACAGGGATCCCCAAAGACCTTACTCTCAACCATGACACTGGACGAGCTGTACTGTGTGCCAAGCTTCAAACACATTTTTTCTTCGCAACCTGTGGCCATGCAATCAGGAAGTGACGGACTGGGGCTTATAACTCAGATCTGTGTGATACTAGAGCTTGTGCTCTAACGGACAACATGTCAACTCAGAGATTTGCTTAAAGTTTTTTTTAAAAAGTAACTTCCAAGATTTGTTAGATGATGAATATAAAAATTGGATCCAGGTTCCTCATTCCACAGCCTGTTAAGATTGCCTGGAATCAGTTAATATTTATTGAACTGTCCATGAAAGAAGTTATGGCTCTGTAATTTCATTGTTAAGTATCCTTTAGTTCTTTGCCACAGGGTAGTGTGGAAATGGGATATGGCTGAATGGGACATTCAGGAAACCAGAGTAGCCCTACCATTTTCATTCTGTGACCATTCCAGTGGCTGTTGATAGACCAGAGCAGCTCTTTCCACCTACACTCATCCATCCGTCTTTCCAAAGCTTGTCTAACCTGGACCCTTTGGTTTCTGCCAAGCACACCCCCATACCACTGGAACGGCTCTGTCAGAGGCTGGTCTGGAAGGGTGTGCATTTTCTTGGAACCCTGCATTATTGCTGAACCGGGGATCAGTAGGTTCAGATAAAGGAATCCAGGGTTGTCTTTTTTTTTTTTTTTTTAAAGATTTTATTTATTTATTTGAGAGAGAGTGAGAGAGAGCACGAGAGGGAAGAGGGTCAGAGGGAGAAGCAGACTCCCCGCTGAGCAGGGAGCCCGATGTGGGACTCGATCCCGGGACTCCAGGATCATGACCTGAGCCGAAGGCAGTCGCCCAACCAACTGAGCCACCCAGGCACCCTCCAGGGTTGTCTTTTGAGGATGTAAACTGAAGAGCTCATGAACTCGTAGCAAGGGACTCCCTCTGTAGCTCTTAAACCGATCCATAGGGCTTGTTATGCAGAGGGTATTGTGGTGATTGGTGTTGCCCTTCTGCCACTCTTGTCACATGACGGCTTGTCTTTGCCTCTGAACCATGTCACGTTCTTAGAGGTTTGACTTAAATGGACAGTCACAGGTCTTCTTGGTCATGGGAGCATGGTACACAATTGAGGGCAAAGTTCAAAGCAATATAAACAACTAGATACAAGGTAGATTCCTTCCTAAACGGTGGTTTCTAAGTGCTGACATTTAGTGCAAATGTCACATTTGTCATACAGTATGAAGAGGCCCAACTCCCTAGAGGGTTGAGTCATTTAAAGGATTGCCCGCTGCTTGTCATTCTGCTGCCAGTGGCCATAAATGAAAGATGTCCTTTAATAGCATTGGGTTATTCAGGACTTCCTGATTCTGCTTGAAAGACTTGTCTCTGTTTTCTCTTCCCGTGATCCCACCACCTAGTGTGTATGTGTAAGGGTGTGTGTAGAAGTTGTGCATGAATTGGGTCAAGCCTATGTTTAGGGAGGGTGTGGGGATTAGGGGTGTGTGTCCTGGGACTATGGAGCACGTGCACATGTGTGTACGGAGCGAGTGCATTGATCGGTAGGAGCCGTGCTGTGGAGGGGAGCGTATACACCTGTTGGGTGATACGATGGAGTTGTGAGTGTGTGTGAATGTTTGAGATACAATTCACATACCCTAAAACTCACCATTTTTAAGTGTACAATTCAGTGGTTTTTAGTGTGTTCACAGGGTTGTGCAACCATCACCACTACCTAATTCCAGAACATTTTCATCACCTCAGAAAGAATGCCTGTGCTTATTAGCAGGCACTCCTCATTCTTCTCCAGTCGTCTCCCTCAGCCTCTGGGCAACCACTGATCTACTTTCTGTCTCTGTGGATTTGCCTGTTCTAGACATTTCCTGTAAATGGGATCATGTAATATGTGACCTTTTGTGTCTGGCTTCTTTCACTTAGCATGTTTTCAAGATTCATCTGTGTGGTGGAATGAATCTGCCCTTTATATCATTTTATGGATGAATAATATTCTTTTATATGGATATACTATATTTTTCCATTTATCAGTTGATGGACATTTGCATTGTTTTCAGTTTCTGGCTGTTATGAATGCTGCTGTGAACATTTGTGTATAAGTTTTTGTGTGAACGTAGGTTTTCAGAGAGAACCACTTTTAAAGCTGTGGTTATATTCTCTAGTATTTCCTATTTAAAGGTTGTACATATAAATACCTGTATTTTTGCGAGTATACAGTTAGAGTGTGCATATTGTTCTGTTGTGTGTTTTTCCCTGCTTGGCAGTGTATTTGCAGAGGTTTGTCTTCAGGTTCTCATCACTGTGACTCATTCATCTCTGTTGGACAGTGTCCTTAGTGAGCCAGCTCTCCTTTGCTTTGCAGATCCCTATCACTGTTCAGTCCGTCCTCATTCAGTCTCTGAATAAAACACTAACCCGACTGGAGGACTCGCTGGTATTGAACCAGACTCTTGTTGAGGCTGGGGATGTTAAAATCTGCACTAATGTCGTTCTTGAGGTAGGTACCCGATTTGGCTTGGAAAGCTGAGTCTGTGTGTGGCAGACTCAAGCTGCATGGTCCTGAGGGGGTAACTGGACGCCCTCCAAAGGGGGTTCTGGCCTCTTCTGAGGTACTGGTGTTCTTGGCTTGCCCTCCTACTTGCCGGTACACCGTGCTTCCTTAAGTAGGGTCTCTGAAATAATTCCGTGTGATTTTTCTCCACAAACCTAGAGACTTTCACGAATATGTCAGAATTTGTTTTTTGTTGCTTTTGTTTTAACACATTTCCTCTGCAGAGATTGATCACACTCTGTTCAAACCTGCTGATTTGGAATTCATATAACTAGGTACAGAGAGGCTCAAATGACCCTGTCAGCTGGGGGTGGTGCTGAGGCGTTACCTCCCGAAATCTGATGGGACAGGAGAAAAAAGCTTCTGCGAGCGGAGAAATGGGAAAGGATTTGCCTCCTCTGTGTATTTGGAGTTACTGATGCAGTGGGCACAGGTGTATGTGGAGTGCCGTTTTGTTTTCAGGTCAAATACAGCCTCACATACACAGAGGCAGGTGAGATAGCGCAGGCTGGCCTTGCTCTCCTTCTGGGGACAGTGAGCGGGCCAGTGGTTCCACTCGAGCAGAAGTTTGAAATTCATTTTATTCAGGTAAGTTTGATCACTTTTGTACACATATTTAATCACAAGTAAAAAAATAACTTCCTAGTGAAAAAAAATCTGTTTAGAAGTCTTACCATCTATCCACTTGTACTAAACAAAGGGCTTTATGTAGCATGTGTTTGTAACAAAATCAGGCAGAGTCCTTGTATCTTTTTCCTTTCTGGGAATAAGATTCTCTTCCATACAAGCTCATTCTTTTATAGAATGATGTACTCCTACACTCAGCAGATATATTTATAGTTCTGAGTAGGGGGAGAAATTCTTTCATTTGTTGGAAATCCCAGATTTTACTGTGAAAAGCATTTTATTTTCACCCTATTTCCTTATTAAAATGAGAATTATTGGGGGCATTTCTGCATTGTCTTTCAGCAAAATACAAAGCCAGTTCCTCTCAGTGGAAACCCTGGTTATGTTGTGGGGCTCCCATTAGCTGCTGGATTTCAGCCTCAGAAGGGATATCCTTTTTGGTTCTGTGGAGAGGGCTGATTTCCCTGTCCACGTGTGTGTTTATTGCTGAGAGTCCTGTCGGCTGGAGGTTTGTTTTGGCCAGGACTTCTCTGGGTGGCTCTGGTGGGTGGTGGGTCTGTTGCACAGCAGATGGGGCCTTGTGGACACTGGTGGTTGGGAGTGGAACAGCATGGCCCAGGAAAATGTTTTATAATGAAAATCTTAGGACAGAAAAGTTGACAGACTTTTAGATATATTTAATTACATACTCAAGCAGAAACTCTTAAATTTAGTAATTTCGGAAAATTTGGAATGATTTTGGAGGAACAGTTTCTGAGGAGTTTTCTTCTGAGAATCTACTACTCTAGGAAAATAGAACTATTTTCTGTTCTGTCCTGGGAAATGACTGTCAAGATCGCAGAGGCCCGGAGAAGGGTTATTTGGGTTTCACTCCTGTCTCATGTCACACATTTGTCACTGTGTCCTGAGAATCAGACTGCCTTAGTACTGGGTGATTGTCCCTTAACTTTCTATGAATATCTGGGATTATTCAGACCACGAACAGATTTGGACAACTTACTATTCTTCGTAGCACAGCTGAGCAAGACTGCTTAGCAGTTGAGGGGATCCGGACCCCAGTATTATTTGGTTATGATATGCAGTCTGGCTGTAAACTAAGGTAAGAGAGGAACTTGCTGCTTTTGGAACTTGTCTGTGTTGATCAGAAAACAAAGCATTCCTACTCCTCCCCGTTTTAATCAAACCTCTGCATCAGCCAGCGAGCGCCTGTGAAAGCCACAGTGTGACCTGTTAGCACCAGTGACAGTACTTTTTTGTTTTCTAATTTTAATTTTCACAACCATAAACCATTTGTCGTGATTCAAAGGAAAACTGTTGCAATCATTTTTCTTATCAGACGTGGCAGGGTAAAAATCCCAAGGCTTTTATAGGTCTTAAGGTTGCACAGCACTTGAGTTCACAGTAAAAATTCTTTGCTTGAAAGTCCTTCCTGTATTTCTGAATTTTAATATATGTAGTGCAACAAACCCAGTGAGAAGCCTGAATGTGATCTCTGTGTTTATCTTTTTGGTATTAAGCGTATATAGAGTGTAAAATATCAAACGGCCCTGCATGGCTTATTATAAAGGCACCAGCTCTTACCCTCATTTCCCCCACTCTGCAGGTGATCACTTGCAACTCCTGTAGCTGAGTTTTTGGAAATTTACTCCCAAATCTGTCAATAACCTATATGTAATACTATTTCCTCACACTTTGGTTTTATGAATTGTTGAGTTCCCACTGTGGAAGGCAAGGATTTGGCTCTTTCCCCTTTCTTCCCCTACCCTGCCATGCAGTCACTTCCCATCCCTACTTCCCCCCAGGGTAATTACATCATTGTTTTGGTTAGACCAACAGATACTATTTATATTATTGGTTCTGATCCCTTTAGACCAGAATTTCTCAGAGGGTGTTCCTTGGATTACATTTCTAAAGAGTCAGTAGGGCTATGTCTGTGGTCCAATTAATATGTTTGAGGAACACCAAATTAAAGTTAAAAACACGATTCCTTACTGTAAGGACTTCTCAGAGACCTTATATGCCAGTGTGCTGCAGGAGGGGCATGGGCATGCAATATTTCCCAAATTTTTGGCCACAGAACTCTTCTTGTACAGAGCCTCTCAGTGGAACACAGTTTGGGAAACATTGTTTTGTTTCTCCCTGGCCAACCAGGATTTCTCAGAGTTAGAGACACTTTGGCTTTTGTCATATAATGTTTGGAGAGAGAGAAAATAAAGCAACTGGAGAGGGCATGCGTGTTGTTGAGGCCTGTGAGAACTGTTGGAATGAACAACAGCTCCATTCCATCGACCTTTTTTTCCTTCCCAAAAGACTGCCCAAAGCCATCACGTGCCAGCTCGCAGTGCAGAAAGTGAAAAGCCTCCTGAAGGGCCAAGGCTTCCCAGATTATGTGGCCCCTTTTGGAAATTCCCAGGCCCAGGATGTGCTGGACTGGGTACCGGTCCACTTCATCACCCAGGCATCCCACATGAAGGTAAAGGGGAAGCTGAAGGCCATGTGCCAGTGGTCTCTCCTCCTCCCACTGCTCCTCCGCCCTGTGGGGAGGTAGAGGCAGAGGCAGCTGGGGGAGCCACCTGTTGAGGCCGAGGGCTCTGGGTAGGAACTCGGGCTTTGTTATCAGATGGGCCTGGGTCTTGAACACTGATTTTGCGCTTTGTTAGCCCTCTCGCCTTTGAGGGTTTGAGCCTGTTTCCTCATCTGTGAAATAGGGAATGAGAGCTATATAGTGTCAGCCTCGTGGGGTTGTTGAGTTAAACGAGGTAACATTTGTGGGGCCTAGTGGTTGCTCCAAACATGGGGACTCACCACCATCCTGACTGTTCCCATGATCATTGTTGGTGTGACATGAGGCATCATGATAGGACAGTGTGTGAAGACTGTGGCAGAAAGTGAGACTCCTCCTGTCCACATCACTGCCCCAGCCATTGTTCCCTGGTCTATAAAGGCAGCCCGCATGTGAGAGCTTTCAATTCCAAAGTTCCCCAAAGAGTTTAATGGAAGTTGACATCCTACAAAGAGGTTCCTGATCACACGTGATTCCTCTGCCCACCTTTTTCTTTTGTCTCAGCGTCAGAGTGTGGGCTGGTCCCCGTCACTGGAGGCGTCACTGGAGGCGTGCTCTCCATCTTATCCTTTAATTGCCCAGCTTTTGTGTCGCAGCTTCTCAGGCCTCTCATTTATCTGCTTAGCATATTTATAGCAGGCGGACAATGGGGGTGAGCACCCGCTCTCCAGCTCTGATCCGGCCCTCCTCCTCCGGAGTCCCCAGCAGAGAACCAGTATTACTCAGTCCCTGCTGTTCAGCTGCTCAGTCTTGGCTCAACACTGCCGCCTCAGTGAACCAGCCACATCGCTTCTGGCTTCTCAGAGATAGGTTAAGACATTGTTACTACCCCCTCAGAAGGGAAGACAGGTTGGGAGGAGGGGCAGTGCGGACATTCGCATTTTCAGGGTCTGTGCGGGGGCAGGGAGCTCAGAGGGCCCGGGGCGGGTTTTGTACCTACCTTGCGGGGAACTCCGGTGGCAGCAGACCCGCACACAGGTGCCAGGCCCAGCTTCCCTGGGCTGCTTGTTGCCTCTTCTCCAGCCTGCAGCCTTCCTAAGAGGCAGTTCCCAGCTAAGGAGTTCCACCAGTGCCTTTTTGGCAGCCACCAAATTTAGCAGGCTTGCTTGCTAGCTTTTCATGCCCTGAAGAGGCATATTTTAAAAAGCTTGTTGTGGGGAAATTTCAAACAGACACAGAAGTAGAGTATTACAGTGGAATTCCTTCTACCTGTTGTGCTGCTTCAGCGGTCCTCACATTTGCCAACAAACGCGAAGGCAGGGAAAGGGTTGGGAAGGTCCCCTCAGCCGCTCTTCCCTGGGGCAGAGGCCTCAGGCCCGCTCCCAGGTCTCCAGCCTGCGCTCACGCAGAGGCGCTGCTCTCGGCTCACACGGAGAGTTAGTATCTTTGACAACTTACAGACTTGGCTGTGTACCGCCGTGTAACAGCTTAATCGCCAAGTGATGAAATTAGAGAAAGCATTTACATTTCCTCCGGCTGCATTTTAACGTGATACGCAGTTAGGTTTAATTTCTGTGACTCCTGCCATCCCCCCGCCCCCATGCCGGCTTCTCCCCTCAAGAATCTCTGAGCTGGATGAAGTTGGGGCCCAAGGTTCCATGGTTTGGTGTTGGGATCGCCACAACTTCCAAGTAGTGCTGGCCTCTAGAAACAGGAGACGTTGGAAAAATGCTGTTTTCGGTGTTAAAATATTTCTGGAGCATCGAGTACTTTAAAATATGTGCTGTCAGCTGTTTTTATCTGAACTTCTAGAGTCTCTTCACTGTCTTGTTCAGAACATTTTGTATTACGTGAAACATTTTATAATTAAAACTCTGAACTGCAGATTAAGTTTGACATGAGGTTGTGTAATGTTCAGATTGATTAATGGCATTTTGTTGTGTAGGATTCTTGCCAGCTCCCGGTCGCTTTGGTGATAGAAGTGAAGTGGACTAAATACGGGTCCTTACTGAACCCACAAGCTAAAATAGTAAACGTGACTGCAAGTCTCCTCTCATCCTCCTTTCCTGAGGTAGGTCTAACTTGGGTTTCAAGGTGTAGGTTAAGACATAAGTCCAGACAAAACTCAAGCGTGATAGTGAAATTTATTTTGTGAAAAAATTGAAATTTAATCTGAATTCTTAAAACAATTCAGCATTTTCTTTTATTAGAGAAAACCCACTGACAACAGTTGAATTGACACTAGCATTCTTGTTTAGATTTGATCTTTAAAATTCTTTGAAAATGGAGTTGTGGCCAACATTGGTGGGTTAGGACAACCTAGGTAAAAACTCTCTCACCCAAGTGAGCGGCTGAGGAGGCCTCCGCATGCCTAGGAGATGCACTGACCGCGTCGGGGTGTGAGGAAGGTTCCGGAACGTGGCCTGTCCCAGCTTTGTTATCCCGAGCACAGGAGCACACACTGGAAGGCAGGGCTTGCAACACTCTTTTTATTACAGACCAACTCAGGAAATGAGAGGACGGTTCTCATTTCCACTGCGGTTGCTTTTGTGGATGCATCTGCACCTGCGGAGGCAGGCTTCAGAGCTCAGCCAACCATCGATGCCAGGCTGCCGTTTGATTTCTTCTTTCCGTTTGTTTGACGTAAGTTGTTAATTACCTCTAGAATCGAGTGCTCTGGGGCCTGGGCTCCCTTGGAGACATCCTGGTATTCTACCTCTGACCCATGGGGTTACCCTCAGACCACACACTTCCCCTCTTCACTCACTCCCCTCCTTTTGGAAATTTTATTCTCCTTGGTTTGACCTTAGAATGGGGCACCATCTGGTCTTGGTGATTTCCAGTATTGTCAGCCACGTAGGTCATGTGCGGAAACCAAATTGCACCTTTGGGAAGATTGTAAAGGGGACAGACCCAGAAGTAGCACAGGTGTCGAGGGTTTATCCAGTTTATGCATCCTCTTCTTCAATGTGAGTTCTTTTTAAAATACTCATTGTAGTTCAGGTTTTCTTTCCTTTTCAGGCCCCGTGGGAATGAATACAAAAATAGCAAAGTATTGTATATAAAATCATGCGTGCGAGTAGAGTACTCGGCCTCCTGAGGGGATCTTCCCCCAGTGTCATCTTCATTACATGGAGTCTTGGGTCTAATTGCTGTTTCGGTGGCAGGCACTGGAGCTCTCCATCTCGTGGGCTGTATGGGATGCCACAGAGCAGTTCCAAGCAGTTGATGCTGGAAAGAATAGAGTAGGAGGGCCCGAGGGAAGGAGTTTCTTTTATACGTTAATTGTACAGTAATTGAGAAAAATGTTGTCGGGTGGCAGAACAAGGTAGAGCCAGTTAGAAGCTGGAGGCTGCAGAGGAGGGGGCTGCGTACCTGAGAACAACCTCTCTGGGGGAATCTGCACGAAGAGGAGCTATTGAGACCAGCTTAAGAAGATAAGACTTTTCTAGAATGGGCTAGTAGCTAAGGTAGCTTCCTTTTTTTCTTTTGTCTTTCAGAGTGCTCATATGAAATGATGCACTGGTTCCTCATACATGCGAAATGTGAAAAGTACATTTGATGAGATTAAATTTTATATACAACTAGTAGTTGTCCAACTTTGTCCTTCATTTTAAGCAAGAGTCAAGTGTTTAACATGAGAAAATATAGTTTGTGATACACTGTGATAGGGGGTGAGAATGGGATGGGGAAGCTCTTGGTCACACCAAGAAAGAGCGAGCCTTCCCACAGACTTTCCTCCTCAGCCCCCCAGAATCTGAGCTGGGTGGGGGTGAGGCAAAGGCATCAAACCAAACCTCTCCCCGAAATGGCCCCGGGAGGGGCAGCTGTCTTTCTCGTCAGCGGCACAAGCCTGTGAGGCAAGGGTCTTCTCTTCGGGATGGAGCAGGCGCATGTCTAGTTGACCTCAGCAAGAAGTCCGTGCTGTTTCAGTAGCTTGTTCAGCCTTTCAATTTCTCGTTCCTGTCATTACAAAAGCAGATAACTCAGTTTACCTTCTGCACCTCACCAGGGATGTGGGAATCATTCAGTGGGCCCCAAGGGCGCAAAGCTGAATGAACGCTACGCTCCCCGTGGAGTCTGCCAGCAGAGCCCGCTGCAGTCAGCGGGGGTCTAGTGGGTGCTGGAGTGACAAGAGGGCCTCAGTGGAGGGGTACCTGGCACAGCTCTGGGGAAGGAGGCGATGCTAATCTGCAAGAACAAGGAAGACTGAGCCAAGGGCAGCGTCCGAGCAAGGGCCTGGTAGGGAGAGGCACCGTACTGAAGGCAAACAGGTGGCATTTGCCCAAAAGTGTCTTCTTACCTTCTCAGAGCAGCTGAATTCAAGGTGTTGGATCTTGGCAGCCAACTGTATATTCATCTGTTTTAACCTCAGCAGTTGCCGTTCTGAACGTGTCTTAACTGAGATAATTATTCCTGTAAAATAATTGAGGGTCTCAGTGATACAGGTTTCTAATTAAACCACTTGAAAAAAACCTCTGTCTTCCTTCTAAGTGTATACAGTTGGGAAGAATGGTGGCAGACAAAACAGTCCATCACTTAAAGGCATCAGAAACAGGAAGGTCAGATTTTTAATTTCTGAGCTGCCCATTAACCATTTGTGAAATATTTCCCTTCAGCTTGCATGGACTAAGAAATCCTTTATAGTCACTTGACCAGATGAGTGTTAAGCTCCTTCATACAGAGCTTGTTCACAACAGAGGCTTAGCGCTTAGCAGCACCGTCCCTAAAAGCCACGGAAGAGCAAGGCTGGAAATGCTCACGCTTAGCCTTGGGATTGTCACTTTCCCAGTTTTCTGCCTCCCACAGCTATGGCCAGTTCAGCTGTCAGGCGATCAACTAAGTCTTGGCCAACAGAGGGGTCATCATCCTTATCTGATGGCTCCCCAATGCCCACACCACTGTGGGGACGTGGCCGCATAAGACTGTGCAGCAATTGGGGATGCTCTGCGCCATCCAAGTAAGAGTGACCATGTCTGGACTCAGTGGTCATGAAGCCCAGGAGCACTGGCCCCTTGTGCCCTGCATTCTTGGTTGTCTGAATCCAGTTGAAGCTTGGGCATTAGGCAGTCCTATGGCCTGCTACCATTCAGACAAATAAAATGCACAAATCTCAGATGTTTGGTTTTATCTGCAAAGCAAACCTCACCGTGGTGTGATAACGAGAGTAAAGGGTAGTAACTGCATTCATGAGTTGTTCACGGTCATGGTTTATCTACCTCCATGGTACATAATCTTTGCACAGAGTATTTTTCTGTTTGATGAATAATCAATTAGCATAAGCATATTCAGTAGTAAGTGAAAAGCTTCCTTTATTTCTTTTGACAGAGCCCAAATGAATACTCTTAATGGGCTTTCATCAGAAGATCTAAACTGGCTCCTAAAGCCAGGGGGAGCCCATGGTGCCCACAGGCAGAGCCCCTCACACAGCCCTGCATCGGAGATGTGACACTTGCCCTGCCAGCAGGGGAGACTGGGATAGAACTCACTTGTGCTGCCAAGCAAAGGAGCTCTGTGTCAGAGGACAGGCCCGCCTCACTCACTCTCTGGGCAATGACAGAGCCTATCGTGCTGGGCCCTCGTCTAGGGATTCCCAAACCTGACTGGACACCCAAATCACCTGGTAGCGCTTCAAAAATAGACACCCTATGAGGGTCTATGCCAGACTTCCAGAAGCACTGGAGGTGATTTTTTTTTTAAAGATTTTATTTATTTATTTGAGAGAGAGAGAGAGAGCATGAGAGGGAAGAGGGTCAGAGAGAGAAGCAGACTCCCTGCTGAGCAAGGAGCCCGATGTGGGACTCGATCCCGGGACTCCAGGATCATGACCTGAGCCGAAGGCAGTTGCTTAACCAACTGAGCCACCCAGGCGCCCGCACTGGAGGTGATTCTGATGCGGTGGGTTCACAGACACATTGGAGCACCTCTGACTAGAGTTCCTGAGAGCTGAGCAGTTAACAGCAGAGACGTGGCTTCTCAGAAACGGAGCCTCCCTGCACCACTAGGGTGTGTGTGAGGAATGGGATCTTTACCTGAAGTACAGTAGAGCATTATTTCCCCAAGTGTGTTCTCTAGAGCCAAAGTCTACAACATGTTAACAGGTGTTATTTCCCCAGTAGTGTCCAGTTGGTCAATTTGGGGAACTCAGAGTTCTCAGGCTTCCTCATGCCAACAAGTGGTGCCCCTCCCAGGGGGATGGGGTTTGGTAGAACATTCTTCAGGAAACACCAAATTAAAAACAAAAGTGCTCTGGGAACCAAGCTGGAGGGGCTTAATCAAAATATTCGTCTGACTCTTTCTGTAAATACCTTCTAATAATCATGAAAACAAGGCCTAACGGAGAAAGGTAGTTCCTCTTAGAGCATGTGTAACTTGGTGTCAGTTTGCAGCCACAGAGGCAGTGGTGGGGCGCCAAATCAGACCACTTCATTTATCTCTAGAAAATACTAGCCAGGAGGAGGAGGAGCCATGGTCCCCTCCCGGGCTCTGCCCAGCCGGCTGTCCCTCTGCCGCCTTGGGGGTATGGGGGACATACCGTTGATGATCCGGGCCACCCGCCACAGCCGGAGCAGAATCAGCAGGCCGAGAGCCTCAAACTGGTGCTTCTGGAACAGGAGGACGAAGTCGAGGATGAAGGAAACCACCACCACAATGGCATCCAGGATTTCAAACTTGTGGTGAAAGAACTCCAAGCGGAAGACAAATAATTTAAAAAAGATCTCCATCATAAAAAAGGTCAGGATGGCAAAGCTCATGTAGTGGAACACCTGGAGAAAAACAGAGGGGGCACAGTGAGAACAGATCCAGGGTTGGCCACAGGCCGGGGCAGGGCACGCCCACGAGCTGTTAAAAGGATATAGCAGTCAGCCTGAAGAGATAGTGATCAAATTTAGTAGGACAATTTGGACCCTGAACCGAATGGCTATGATTGTGATACACTGAATAAAAAAAAAAATCCATGAGTCTTTAGTGATACATACACATACAGGGAAAAAAAGAAAGCTCTTCTATACATATATAAAACCAACAAAAAAACCCACCTACCAGATGTGAAATGAATGATAGAAATCTCAGTTTGCATCTCCCAGTGTATTCACTGACTCAGACAGTGACCATCAGGTGGATGCTAACTGGAGAAGAGGATCTCTGGAGGGTAGTCCAGTGTCACTGTGCAGATTATTTCTAACTGCAAAGGGAAAGTGCCCCTGGACAGTGGAACAGCTCACATTTACTACCATCCGTGATCCCAGCGAATATCACTGATCGTGATACGCCATGCTATAAAAAAAACAGCCCACCAGCCAAACACTCTTGCTAACTGAGCCTCTAGACCTAACCTCTGGTGTACAGGGAATAAGGGAACAAGTTGACCTCTGGGGAAAGAGACAAATCCAGAACGTGGGACATCCTACAAGATGACTGGCTGGACTCGGGGAAAAAAAATGTGGAAGGACTCTCCTAGATGAAGAGCCTGAGGAGATATAACCAAGTATTGTATCAGAAGTCTGGATTCTAGTTTGAAAAAAAGAAAAAAGCATTATAACAGATATTCTTGGGACAAATGAGGAAATTTGAATATAAACTGGTTATTATGGAATTATTGATAATTTTTGAGGTGTGATAATGTGATTATGGTTCCATAGGAGAAAAGACCTTATTCTTAGGCATATTGAAGTATTTGTGTCCTGATGTCTAACTTACTTTCAAATAGTCAAAAATACATGGGTGTGTTTGTGGATATATAGAGAGATAAAGCAAATGTAGTGAAAAGTATATTTGCCATTTTTCATAATAAAAAGTTGGGAAAAAGAAGTTGAGGAAAAAGGCACAAGACCAGTGAGGGGCACCTGGGTGGCTCAGTTGGTTAAGCGTCTGCCTTCGGCTCAGGTCGTGATCCCGGGGTCCTGGGATCACACCCGGGGTTGGGCTCCCTGCTCAGCGGGGGAGTCTGCTTCTCCCTCTGCCTCTGCCCCTCCCCCCGCTTGTGTGTGCACGCGCTGTCTCTCAAATAAAAAAAAAATCTTAAAAAGAAAAAGTACAGCAGGTATGTCACTGATGGTGTTAAAAGCAGAGGGAGAGGAAAAATATTCATCCATCTGTGGAAGGACTCAGGCTGGCCACAGAAGAAAAGCTAGCAGCTGCCTTGGGAAGGCTGGACAAATGTCTGGGATGGGCTCAGGCAGCAGCTGTGAATTGAAGAATAAACAGTGGGCAGATCTCCAGCACAGGGACCATGTCAGAATGTTGACAGGCCGAGAAATAGCCTGTCTGCCACTGAAGATGGGACAGTGTCACTGTTTTGGTTAGATCCTCCCTCTTGAAGCAGTGACACGCCTCAGCTCAGTGGTCTAGCACCACTCAAGCTTCAAGCCATCAAGTGAAATGAGGTTTCCTGCTTATAGCAGATGCTTGTCTATAATTTGGAAAGAAGACATTTTCCCTGCTCTCTGGTTAAAAGCACCCAGTCAACTTAGTCTGTTAAGGACTTGCTACTCCCAGGAGGGTGCTATCTGCCCCTCTCTGCCCACCTCAGGAAAGGTGCAGGGAATGGTATTAAAGGGCTGCCAGCACCCTACCTTGGCGGCATAGTCATTCTTGTCAAGCTCGATGATCTTCAGGTCCAGAATGAGCTCAGCGAGCACCAGGAGGGCATCCAGAATGACCAGGCAAATGATGACAACCTGCAGACCAAGGGAAGGAGTGAGAAACCGTGAGACCTAAAACGTGACCCTCCTTCCATCTTTAAGGGCCAGAAGCATCTAGGGGAAACCACTGGGTGAAGATGCCAAGGATGGGAGGCCGCTGCCCACAGCTGCACACCGTCCAGGCCTGTCGGCCCCCCGGGCAGTGCCTGTCCTCCTAGAGCTGCTCTGCCTGGCTCACTGAGTGACAGTCACCACTGGTCTTTCGTATTCATTCACTGTCTCTCAGCATCTCTCAAGCCAAACTGCTAATTCCTAGATGGCAAAAAAAAATTTTTTTTTGTTTTAATTTTCCTATTTCTGGAGATTTTCTTGCCAGGGTACACCCAGAACAGATGCTCAATAGATAATTAAAAAGATCCGCCTCAGAGATCTGAGTCATGGAAGTCCCTCCAGGGACTGCCTGCCTTGAGGCAGTTGGATTAAGTGATATCCACTGTACAGACATCACAGCTTCTGTCTGGAACCGTCAGTCCCGGCCCCGGCTTGTGCGGGCTCGTCAGGGGGTGCGGGGCGGCTGGAGTCTGAGGTTTCCTGGGGACCGAGGAGAGGTGTGAGAAAGACCATCTCGGGGGCTCTGCGACCTGCCAGTGGAGGAGGCTGGTGGGGACCAGGGTGCCAGGCGTGTGTGCTCTCACCGATGGGGGAGGGGGGGGGCCCACGGGGACAGAGGTGGTGGAGATGCTGGTGGGGGCTCTCATGGCAGGGTGCGGGTGATGGTGTTCGGTGATGGAAATGGCAGCAGTGCAAGGACCCCTCCAACGGACACCCTGTGACCCCTCTCTTCCCTTGGGAATTCTGGCTCCCCATTGCCTCCCTCGGGGCCCTGCTTCCTACGTCAGACGCGCTCAGGTAGATTCTGCAAGTTAATCTGCCGTTTTCTCGGCAGCGCCTGCACTCTCAGGTTGAAACTGGACAGGCCTCGGTAAAAGTGGACTAGGAAACCTTCCGACCATTTCAGCCCATAGCTAGTCACTTCCGTAATTCAAGCGTTTGAGGACGTGGTTTACTGTGAAAATTGCATGGCAAAGTAATGACGTTTTCACACATATCCAAATTCAGCAGCTCGATAAAGATTCAAGCCTCCGGCGGGTGGTTTTTCCTTTTTCTTTCTTTCTTCATCCTTGGTTTTATTTTAGAGCTAACGGGACGTGAGAGCTCATCTGGTCTAAAACCAAGGTACAGAGACATTAAAAACAGAGTGAATATTCAGCCATAAAAAGGAAGAAGCCCTGACACGCGCCACAGCGGGAATGCCTGGAGAAGCCACGATGCTGAGAAAAGCAGCCGGACACAGAGCCCGCACGGCGTCTGATTCCGCTTATATAAAGAGGGCAGAGAAGGCAAATCCGTACACACAGAGCAGATAAGCGGTTCTCAGGGGCTGGGGGCCCATTGTTTGGTGGGTACCGGGTCGCCTTTTGGGGTGATGGAAGCATTCTGGAACGAGACAGTGGTGGTGGCTGAACAGCATGTGAAAGTGCCACATAAACGCCACTGAATTATTCACTTTACAATGACCAACTTTATGTGAATTCCTCCTCAAGAAGAGCAAGACAGACCGACCCCGGGTCACAAAACTATAATGCTTGGGTCCCAGTCCTGGCCTCTGTCAACTAATCCCCAGAACCTGAATTTGCCGCTTTACAAGGCAGTGCTATTTCTGAGGGGAGTCACGTCACAAAGAGAAACGCCGAGAATTCAGGGAAGCTGGTTGATTCCACATCCAGATGGGGCAAAGAGGGCCGGGCCCAACTGGAGAATGCAGTGGTGGGGAGCGCCGGCTATGGGGCCGCCAGCCCTGGGCCAGCTCCCGCATTAGCCTCGACCCTGGGCACATCTCTCAAGACCGATGAGCCTCCGGTGTTAATGCTAAGCTTCAACGTCCTCTTGGAGAAAAGGGGGTTGACCTCATTTTCCACCCTAGATTGACGGAGCATGACATGAGGTAACATGTGAAGGGTACTTATTCCAGGGCCCCGTCATAGTGAGCAGGTAATAAAGTGAAGCTTCTTGACCTTCACGGCTATCGTCCCCTGGCTCAGCTACCCTCTCCACCCATGGATTCCACAGAGGCCCAACACACTCTATTCTCTCCCTTGCTTGTACCATCCTATGTGAGAAGTGATGGCAATTAACTATATATCAGGTCACCTAGGCTGCTTCAAACCATGGGCACAGGTAGAGAGAATGTATCTGAGAAAAGGATTCCAGAATCCTCTTGCACGCTGATTCTACTGGCTTGAGATCAAACCCCTGAACTGGTATCCCCACTCCGTGGTGGTCTCCCGGAGTCCCTCTACAAATCTAGTCACGTCACTCCCTCCCACCCATACATGTAGATTGTCCGTGGCCGCCCACTGCCCACAGATGACCTTCTAGCACCTCCTCTCTTGCCAAGGTCTCCCTCTACTTGCTACATGTAAGCCATATGGACCCTTCGCAATTCTAGAAATGCGGCAGATCCTTTCCTATCTTGGGCCCTTTGCAAACACAATCTCTCTGCCTGGAAACTTCCTCCCTTCCACATTTACAGAGCTCACCCCTGCCCAACCTTCAGGTGTCAGATGAAATGTCACCTCCTCCACCACACGTCCTCTGACACCCAATCCTAGGTCAGGTGTCTCCCTATCCGCAGGATTTCTCAGAGCCCCCCTCTGTCTCCCTACAGAGGGCTTCTCTTCACTTGCAACCAGCATCAGTCTGGGTGATGGTTCCTGGAGTGCCTGACTCTCCACAGACCATCGGTCCTCCGAGAGTAAGGACAGGGGTGTACCTGCCGTGCTTGCTGCTCTGTCCCCCGCACACAGAAGTAACTGCTCGAGAAATCACTGTCCAGTGAATGACTAAGCATCTCTGCTTATGTTTCAGTGGTCAAGCTGCTTCTCCAGTAGGAGTGTCCTTAGAGGCCCTGGCTCAGCGGGCAGCCCTGTGGCCCAGTCAGGAGATGAAGGACCTCCCAGAGCAGGGAGGCCCAGGGTTCCCCTTGCAGCTGGAAGGAAACTGGCTCCTTCCTTCTGCTTCTGAAATTGAGGGTTTGGGATTTCAACCCCAACAACTTAATACCACGTTTCCTTTCCTGTCACAGCCACAGAGCAACGCACAGAGCTGCGAGGCCTGCTGGGGGTGTGTGGCCTGTTTCGTTTCTCTAAGCTACATGAAAGCGAGAAAAAGACCAAAATAATTTTTTTTTTTCTATTTTACCCTGGAACAAAGTCGGTGATGGGAGAGGCAAGGGCTGTTTCTGCTTCCAGAAGGGAAGTCAGCTCTAGGGAGGCACTGGTTTATTTCGGTTTAGGAGGACACCTGCTACAGGGTCCCCAGAATGGCTCCATGGGACCCGGGCTGACGAGGGGCTGCATGCCTGCCCAGTGTCCTGGGCCTCCTGCATTCTCTGGGGGCCCTCAGAACAGGTTTCCAGACACCCAGGGCTGGGGGCTGAGACAGGGCCCCGCCACACTCAACCTGCATTTTTGTCCTCCAAAGTCGGAAGATGCCGACAAAGAACCCTTCACTGTTCTTTGAAGTCCGTGTGTCCCTCTTGTGTTCTCCCGTAAGCGCACCCAGGGGTCAGCTGTGGACTACACTAGGCAGATCACTCCACAAAACAGGAGGCTGAAGCCCCCAGGGTGATACTTCTGGGAGGCACAGGACCCTCTTGGCCTTTGTTCAGCTCAGGGCAGGCACTCAATGTCTGCTGAATGAATGCAGGAACGTTTTCTCTGCCTCCAATGTTTACCCTTTTGTTTACTTTTTGTGTAGGAATAGTAAAATCTTCAAAACATAAAATCTACCATAACAAAACTGGAACCATTTTGAAGCTGGCATATAGTTCAGGGGCATCAAGCACCTTCACAAGGTGGTGCAGGCATCACCACTACGAATAGTTCTGGAACGTCTTGATGACCCCACATAGAAACCTGTATCCATTACGCAGTCCCTTGCCATTCTGCCCTCCCTCCAACTTGTAACCACCAATCTGCTGTCTGTCTCTCTGGATTTGCCTCTCACATCAACGGACTCAGACAACGTGTGGTCTTTTGTGTCTGGCTTCTCTCACTAAGCGTCACCTTGTCACCACTCATAGCAGGTGTCACTGCTCCATTCCTCTTCACGGCCGAGTGTGGACAGCCTACGTTTTGTTCATTCACTCGTCAGGTGACAGACCTTGCACTGGCTTTGGCCCGTGACTGACTTTATCCCTGGCGGCACGGGATCTGCCCAGCACTGTACGGGGCGCCTGCCACAGGGTTAGTACTCAGGTGCCAGACATCAAACGAACAGGGCGGTGGCAGAGCTAGGCCCCCACCCCGGCCTTGTGACTCTTGGCTGACGGCTCTGCCCCACCCCAGGCATCTTGGGCCTCTGCCCACCTACCTGAAACCTGTGGGAGCTAAAGAGCTTCCTCAGTGTGGCCCTGAAGTTGAGGGGGGGCCGGGGCACGGGGGCGGGGGCCGCCGTTGGGTCGGGGGCTCTGCCCTCCTCGCTGGACGCGGGTGCCGGCGACGTCTGCTCCTCCTCCTCGTCGTCCTCCTCGTTCTCCCATTTCTTGTAGTTGATGTTCCACGCATGGTAATCGTCCCCAACGACAGTGAAGTGCTTCAAGAACTTGCTCATCCTCTTGGCTGGAGCCACTTTGGCCCTGCGGGAGCTGGCCTAGAGAAGGGGGAGAGAGAGCCGGCGCTCAGGCAGGGAGGCCCTCAGAGCCTGTCCAGACCACTCGGACCGCACGCTGCTCTGGCAGGGAGCAGGGCCCAGGCTGGGCCAGGCCGCGGGGGTGAAAACAGCCCTGGCCCTCAGAGCACCATGCAAGCAGGGACCGTGAGCTTACGGTGGTTTCTTGTGCTTTTATTTTTAGAATCCAGGGTCTCAGTGCCGGTGAGGCAACAGGAAACCCCAGAACCCATCAGGCCTGTCACTATGGTCTGGTTGGCAATAACCAATGAAATTGGTACCGTAGCCCAGTCACAAAATACCCACCACGTGTAAGTACCGGAAGAGCGGCCCCATGGTTCAGAGACATCACAACCTGAAAAACCGGAGGTGAGAGTTGGCGGGGCAGGGGTGTGGAAAGCCAAAAGTAAAAGTACCCAGAGTTTCACAGAAAAGTGAGGGCCGCCCCCTTCATGCCACAGATGGGTTCTTGAAATGTGAGTGGTAAATAGATTTTTTCTAAGTGTACAGTGCTATTTTAAGTACACGACGGACAGTTGTTTAAAGGCGAGTGACTTCAAAGCAAAAAGCAAATAATCCTCCCTTTGCCCAACTGACCCTACCAGATATCAAATTTCCTCTAAAGTTCAATAATGAAAACTTTGGGGTATGGGTCCAAGAATGGGCAATATGATCAGTGGAACAGGAAAAAAGAGCCCAATCACACCCATACCCCAGTAGGGAACTGGATGGGATGGTGGTGGCAGTACAGATCAATGGGAAAAGGCTGGAGAGGTCAGGACACCTGGCTTTCACGACAGGAAACAAACAAAAAACAAAAGATCCCTACCTCATACCCTACAGAGAATAAATTTCAGATGCATTAACCGTAACATATATAAACTAAAACAAAACAAAACAAAAAACTTTAAAAGTCTTAGAACAAAAGATAGGCAAGTATCTTCATGACCTTCAGGTAGGGAAAGGTTGCTTAAATAAGACACAAAACAAATGGATAGATTTGATTCATCAAAACTAAAAGCTTTTATATTTCTCTCTCTCTCTCTCTCTCTCACACACACATACACACACACACACCACACACACACACCACACAACCCTAGAAAGACACACCACAGACTGGGTGTGACACATATTTGCAATGTACTTAAAAGACATTGTTTAGTGTCCAGTATAAAGAAATAATACAAACTAAAAAAAAAAAAAAAAAAAGACAACTCCCTTGAAAACTGGGCAATGGATATTAATAGGTGGGTCACCTAAAAGGAAACCCAAATGGCAGAGACACAACCTCACTAGGACTCAGGAAAATGTGAATGGCAAGAATTCTAAAGTCTGCAATAGCAAATGTTGGCAAAGATGCGAAGCAGTGGGGGCTCTTGAACACTGAACATAGGAATTGACGATGGCACCACCATTTTGGGAAACAATCTGGCACTGTTTTGTCAAGTTGAAGCTGTGCATATCTTTCTTAATAATCTAGTGATTCCATCCCTAGAAAGGCTCCACAGAGAAACACTGCTACATGTGCTCAGATCGGTAGCTTGTTCAGGAATGATCACTGAAAATGTTCACCTAAATGATGGGAGATAGAGGAAGGAGCCTTCTCTCTTCACGTGATGGAATGCTAGACAGCAGTTAAAATGAACTGCATTACTCTATGTCACTGATGACATCCACAGGTACCCACTTGGCAGCAGTGAACACAGTAGGTCACTCCTGCCCTCACTGGCTTCTGGGATTCCATACTCTCCTGGTTTTCCTCCCACCTCGATGGTTACTTTTTACCAGTCTCTTGCTGGATTCCATAAGAGGAAGACCCTACATTTAAGTATTGACATGCCCAGGGCTTAGGTGTCTCTTCTCCATACTTAGTTCCTAGGGGTTCTCATTCAGCAGCATAGCTTTAAAAGCCATCTGTACATGGATTATACAGAAACACTATCTCCAATCCCAATCTCAACTAAGGACATCCACCCTTAGTTACCTAAAAGTTATCTTATACCTAGCATGTTCAAAGCAGAATTATTCATTTGCCACCCAAAATGTCCCCATCTCAGTTTAGGGCATTTCATTTGTCTAGTTCCTTAGGCCAATAACTTTGGCATTATTCTTTAAATGTCTTTCTCCTCATTCAATACTGACCTAGCAGTAAGTTTTTTTGGTCCTCCCTGTAAACTACTTTCCAAGTAAGACCACTTCTCCCCATCATTTCCTGCTATCTCTTGCCTGGATTGCTACAGCAGCCTCCCTACCTCCTCCAATATCCATTCTTCATCCGGCAACTCGAAAGAACTTTCTCAAATATAAATGAGATCACGTCATGCCCATCCTTAAAACTTCCACATTATTTTTTTTTTTCAGCACCCTCATGCCTTCTTTCTGGAAATGGCTTCTCCCAGACATCTGCGTGGTTCACACCTTCACTTGGGTCAGGCTTCCGCTCAAATATCATCTCTGCTGAGACCTGGTCTGGTTGCCCTTCCCCAGTCACACTGCATCCACTTACCCTGCTTCATTTTTCTTTTCTTTTCTTTTTTTATTTTTAAGTAATCTCTAGACCCAATATGGAGCTCAAACTCACAACCCTGAGATCAAGAGTCTCATGCTCTACTGACTGAGCCAGTCAGGTGCCCCTCATTCTTCTTTATTGCACTTATTGGTGACATTATATATGAATTGTTTATCTGTTTATTATCTGCCTATATCCCCGCCCCCAGACTCTAAGCTCCACGAGAGTGGAACTTTTTCCATCTTGTTTAAATTGCCTACCCAGTGTCTTGTACTTAATACACACTCAAAAACACCCAAATATCTAAGTGACTAAATGAATACATAAATGTGGATAGGTCTTTATAAATATGTTGGGGGCACCTGACGGGTCATGAGATCAAGCCCCACATCAGGCTTTGCACTCAGTGGGGAGTCTACTTAAAGATTCTATCCCTCTGCCCCTCCCTGTGCACATGCATACATGTTCTCTCTCTTTCAAATAAATAAATCTTTTATTTTTTTTATTATTTTTTAAAGATTTTATTTATTCATTTGTGAGAGAGACAGAGAGAGAACAAAGCAGGGGGAGAGGCAGAGGGAGAGGGAGAAGCAGGCTCCCACTGAGCAAGGAGCCCGATGAGGGACTCGATCCTAGGACCCTGGGATGATGACCTGAGCCTAAGGCAGACGCTTAACCATCTGAGCCACCCAGGCACCCATAAATAAATCTTTTAGAAAAATTAAAAATATGTTGAGTTTAAAAGGAAGATATAGAAGAATATGAATATAATACCACTTAAGTAAAAATTTAAAAATACATGCAAAATATTACTACATGCTGTTTTGGGAATGTGTAAAATGGAAGTGTAAACATACAAAAGAAGGGGATTTCTGCTTCTGGTCATGACAGAGTAACTGGTAGCAGATTAGTCCTCTTGCCATAAAAAAGCAAAACAAAACAAAAAACTATGGAACTGGATAAAATGCATGAAATTTACAGTGGTCCCTGAGAGAAGAGAAACAGATGCGGTGAGCCCCCACACTCACCCTGGCTTTCTGCCTAGAGGTACTTTCTGGACTATGGCAGCAAGGCTATTGAGCCTCTCTCCCTCAAGAATTTGCATGGCAAAGTACCTGAGAAAAGGAAGCTCTGCAGAGAAGGAACTCCAAAAATCCACCTTTGGCTGAATTCTAAACAGCCAGAGATGACACAAGGCTGGGTTAGGAGATGTATGAGTTCCAAACATCCAGAATAGAGATGTCTTGTTAAACACTCTGAGCATTCAGTCGAAATTCCAGAAAGGTCATGCCTTATTAGTAGACATAATCTAGCCCTATAGTAAGAACTACCTTAGACCTGTCCCAAATACACTTGGGAGGGGGCTGGGGGGATGGGTGAGCCTGGTGGTGGGTATTAAGGAGGGCACGTACTGAATGGAGCACTGGGTGTTATACGCAAACAATGAATCATGGAACACTACATCAAAAACTACTATTGTAATGTATGGTGACTAACGTAATAAAATAAAAAAAGAAATGTCAAAAAAAAAAAAAAAGCCTTGAAAAGATCAAGCAGATCCCCAGGTAAATTGACTGCCTGTTGGAACAAAACTCAAATTCCAGTAGGGAGGACAACAAAATACACTCAACAGTGTAGCATTTATAAATGTATAGCATACAATAAAAAATTACTAGACAGATAAAGCAGAAAAACTTGGCCCATAACCACTGGAAACACTAGCTTACCAAAATGGACAGAGATAATAGAACTGGCCAACAAAGACTTGTAAATAGCTATTAGAAATATGTTCAAGGATTTCAAAGAAAATATGAGCTTAATGAGAGAACAAATAGAGAATCTTAATAGAGAAATGGAAACTGTAAAAAAGAAAAAAAATCCAAATGGGCTCAAAGCTGATTAGATGCTGCAGTACAAAAGATCAGTGAATTTAAAGACAGAGCACTCATCAAGTGGAAACATGGTGAGAAAAAGGGCAGGGAAAAAAAACCCAGAGCCTTAGGGACAATATCAAGTGGTCTAATGTACACGTACCTAGGATACCAAAAGATGAGAGAGAGATTGGGGCAGAAAAATTTAGAGAAATAATGGACTTTAAAAATTTCAAAATCTGATGGAAAAATATAAACATGTAGATCCAAGAAGCTCAATGAACACCAGGGAGGACGAAATTAAAACGAATGGACTAGAAAGAGACACCAAATTCATCATGGTGGTTGGGAGGGGTTGCCTTAGGGAGGGGTAAGGGCCAAAGACGGAAGGAGTCAGAAAGCACTTGAATGCTATCTGAAAAACATCTTTTTAAATCACACAAAGATTTGAGGAAAATAGGACAAAATGTTAATAGCTGTCAATTTAGGATGATTATATAAGTACTTGGTAATGTTTGTATTCTTTTTTTTTTATTAGGATTTTATTTATTAGAGAGAGCAAGAGGAGGGGGGCAGAGGGAGAGGAGAGGGAGAAGCAGACCCCCCATTGAGCAGAGGCCCCCCCCCCCCGCCGACATGGGGCTCGATCCCAGGACGCTGAGATCATGACCTGAGCCGAAGGCAGATGCTTAACTGACTGAGCCACCCAGGTGCCCCAGTATTTGTATTCTTTTATATTTTTACACTTTTCAAGTAAAATAAAATGATCTCTCTCCAACACACACCTTTGATGCATACTCAGACCTTTTTCATAATAGGTTTCACAAGCTCAGGAAAGGTTAGAGTCCAAAGAGATTACCTGGTCTGATCTCCCCACTATTTCGGAGATGGGAGCACTTCGGAGATGGGCAGCCAGGGCTTCCTCAAGGTCTCCGTGCACTTGGAAGTAGAGAACTCAAACTCTTTTGCCCTCAGTCCACTATCCTTTCATCTATGAAGCCTGTACATGTCCAAGCTCCCAATTTGGACAAAGTATATCACCTCTCTCAGAAGCCTCCCTGAACCCCAACATTTTGTTAAGTGCGCTGGGGAAGTCCCCACTCCAAAGACTGCAGGGTGAGGCTGGAAGTGATGAGTGTGGAGGGGGCGGTGCTCCAAATGCTCCATCCAAGAATCCCATAGTTTGGATTCCAGATGGCCTCCTCTGCCTCATCTTCCATATAGTTCGAGTGCCTTAGGAGCTCCCGATTTGAGGCTTCCTCAGATACTAAGAGGTCCAAGGAGAGCTTATGACCACGGCATAACCTCCTCAGAGTGAACCTTCTGGTTCTTTCTGCATCCATGATCCTGGAGCCTGTCTGGCTTTCCTCTCCCCACATAAGCTATTCATTTCTTCCTCTTCTACCACCCCAGTCCAAGCCTTCATCCTGTCACCCCAAAGACTGCAACGGCCTCGGGGGGCCTGGGTGGCTCAGTCAGTTAAACGTCTGTCTTCGGCTCAGGTCATGATCCCAGCGTCCTGGGATCAAGCCCCGCATTAGGAGCCTGCTTCTCCCTCTCCCGCTCCCCCTACTTGTGTGCTCTCCCCCCGACCCCCATCAAATAAATAAATACAATCTTTATTAAAAAAAAAAAAAAAAGACTGCCACAGCCTCCTTGTGGATTTCTCTCCCTGGACCCGGTTCTTACGTGCATTCTCTAACCAGTAGCCCAGGCAGGCCTAATAAACCCTCACACCTGATCGTAGCACCTGATCATACCACTGCCCCCTGATTTTTGGATAAAAATCCAAGATCCTTCCTATGATGAACATGGCCCTGTGGGATCTGGCCTTATCTCCTTCCCCATGACCTGCTCACCACACTCCAGCCACACTGCTTGCCCTTCTGTCCCTCCAAGCTCTGCATTCTCCCCAGGCCCAGGATTCACACAGGCTCCTCCCTCAACCTGGACTACTCTTCTTCCAACTCTGAGCTTGGCTCACTTTTACTCAGGCTTGAAGCCTCAGCTGACATGACCCTTCCTCAGAGAGGCCCTCCTTAACCCCTAAAATCTAAATCAGACCCCTTCTCAATTTTATAACCTATCTTTTTCTAGTTTCTAATCAGAATTTTTGTGTGTGTGGCCATTTATTTATTACTCCTCTTTCCACACTAGCAGTTAAGTTCCATGAAAGCAAGGCCTGTGTCCCCACTGTCTCATGGGACACCTGACCTAGAGCAAAAGCCCATCAAGCATCCGCCGGCTGAAGGCAGTGGTACCCTGTCTCCCATGCTGGGCGGCAGCTTATCTCAGGCTGGACCCTCCCCTGCTAAGCTCCCAGGGTTGACCAAGGGCCAGGTCTGCAGCTATGGTAAAGCCCTCTGAGCAGCTCCTGGCCATAATTTTCCCCCTAAAACACTTTACCTGGCAGATGGAAACTTCCAGTGCTAGTTCTCAGCAGGGTGGGAGCCTTTGGGTGCTTTGCAAAAACCACATTTATATTTTGCAGGAGAGGAAACTTCTCTTTCTGAAACCATCGACCAGTAAAAAGCAACTTTCAGTAATCTGGGATGAAAATATTTACGGCACCCAGAGGAGCAGAAGACAACTCTGGTTTTAAGTCAAGAATAGGACATACCAAGAGCAGAGAAGTTTCAGAAAAGGTCAAAGATATAGCTGATCATGAAAATGTTGTGGGCCTTGGCGACCTCACCACCCACTTTGGGCTCTCGGGTTCCACACCCCCCGCCTGGGCGGGTGGGAGGACTGACTCAGTAGCTACACAGAGCACCACCCTCAGGGCCTGGCCTGGAACGGCCCCCCCATAAGTGCCCGCTGTTCTTCAGCAACACAAACTCTCATTTCCACTCCTCTGCTTACCAGCCTGCTGCCTGCCTCTGCAACCCCCTGACTCTTCAGTCCCATCGACCGATAGAGTCCCTTTGGGGCCTGAGCTAGATTGAGGAGTTGTTTCTGTCACTTGCAAGCCCCAGAATCGAGACCAGTAGAGTCCCTGGCACTGGACACCCCCCATCTCCATGTCCCCCGCACTAACCTTCACTGTCCCACTACACCCTGACCCCTGTCTTTCCAGGATCACCTTTCAGTCTCAAAGCCCACAGTGGGGTTCCCAAGCTGACTGTCCTGCTTCCACTTACTGTTGACTTGGTTCCGTTGGACCATCTCGCCTCTTGATTTCTCTCCCATCTCCAGCCAACCTCCTCAGCCTCCATGTCCCTGCCCCCGTGCCACTGGAAGTCCCCTACACCCCAATCCTGACCCTGTGCTCATGCAGGGCAACTCTCCCCACTTTGGTGGTCTCAGCACACCTGTGTTCGCAACACTGAGAACATGTGCAAATCAGTCTCATGTGCAAATCAGTCTCTAGCCTGAAGTCTGGTATCCTGCCAGGTCATTAGTTTTGCTAGGACCCAAACTCAAATCAATTTCTTCCCCGCAGATCCACTCTTTTTTTTTTTTTTTTTTTTTTTTTTTAAGATTTTATTATATGTCAGAGGCAGAAGCAGGCTCCCCGCTGAGCAAGGAGCCTGGTGCGGGACTTGATCTCAGGACCCCGGGATCATGACCCGAGCCGAAGGCAGATCCCTAACAGACCGAGCCACCCAGGCGCCCCTCCCCATATCCACTCTTCCGTCCGTCCGTGTTTCCCTAGCATCACATCAACCCTGCTGCCCCAAGCCAAGAGCCAAAGGTCAAAGGTCATCCTGGGCTCCTCTCTCTCCCTCAAGGCTTGTCAATCTAACCTCCTAGACATGGCTGTTCCCACTGCCCCTTCTCTTCTCTTCTCCCTCGTAAG
This sequence comes from Zalophus californianus, assembly GCF_009762305.2. Lineage (NCBI taxonomy): Eukaryota > Metazoa > Chordata > Mammalia > Carnivora > Otariidae > Zalophus > Zalophus californianus. The sequence goes on from NC_045608.1 coordinate 8,623,975, forward strand.
CTGCCAGCACCTCCTGCCTGGATGCCTGCACTGGCCTCCTTCCTCACCTGGCCTCCTGCCTCGTCCTTTCTCCACACAGCAGGGGCCAGGGTCCCCTTTCTGCAGTGACCACGGGGCTGTGTCCCCGCTCTCACCTGCCCCCTCCCCCAGGATCTTTAGCCTCCCACCCCAGCCCCTGCCAACCACTGCCCTCAGGACAAAGGCAAAGCTCTCTTGGTCTCCCCAGGCCCTGGTCTCCTCCCCAGGCCCCCTGCCTCTGCCACACCCCAGCCACACCCAGTGCCTCAGGGTTCTAGAATAAACCTCACTCCCTCTTGCTTTAGGACTCTGCACACCTGCACCCACTGGCTGGTAGATCTTTTGCCTTTTGCACGCTATTGCTCTTTCAGATCTTACAGACATCTAGATTCTACCCCCCCGGGGAGGCCTTCCTTAGCCGCCACCTGCTGGGTGAGCCTCCTTCCTCTATTTCCCTGTCTTGCCACTTCCTAAGGAGTGCTGGGGCATCTCGGTACTGTCTGTCTCCTGCTCTGGTCTGTGAATCCTGGGAGGGCAGGGACTGGCTCCTCCCTCAGTCACACGGAGAAGGTAGATAACTATTTAATAAGTGAATGAACAGCAAAGCGCAAGAGCTACCCCTCAAAGGTAAATGGATCGCCTGCTTCTCTTTTACACATGACAAGTATCGGACCAGAAAGATTACTACCTGGGAGAGAGCGGGGGCAGAAATGAGAAAAACAGACCTCGGAGAGAGAGAAAAAAATGTTCTTGTGAACATCTCTTTTTACAGGCTCGGTCAGAAGCTGCCATCTGTAGGAGGGGAAAAGCCCCTATTTTGTGGTCATCCAACAATCACAGAAAAAAGTACTTTTAAAGAAATTCGGCAGACTCCTGATGTCCCTTAAGTCCCCATTTGCCTGCTCCCTCCCAGAGCCTACTTCTGGGGACCTGATTTGCTTATCATTCAACATCTCCTGCCTCAAACTCCAGGAAGACACAAGAGCAGTGACATCTCTTATTACTGATTGTTTATTTGGTTATTTGTTTTATTGTATTAACGTACCACTAAAGTTCCTTAAATGCACGAAATAATTTTATTCCTAACAACCCCCTAAGGTTGAGGCCATCATTTTGGGGCTTGGTGAGGCAGGTGGCTTGTCCCAAGTCACGCCCTTGGAAAATGGCAGTGCCAGGATCTGCTCCCGGGCTGTTTTGACTTGGAGCCCATGTTTCAGAACACATGGCTGAGAGAAAGCCACGCAGCCAGGGGCTGGAGATCTGCCTTCTAGGGCAGTATTGTGGGTTGAACTGTGGCTGCTCCCAAATTCATGTCCGTGTGGAACCTCAGAATATGACCTTGCTTGGAATATGGGTCTTTGCAGGTGTAACTAGTTAAAAGGTCTTGAGATGAGATCATCCGAATTTAGGGTGGGCCCTAAATCCAACGACTGATGTCCTTATAAGGAGGGGACCATGCGTGGATGGAGGCAGAGACTGGAGTGCATCTACAAGCCAAGGATGCCAAAGACTGCCAGCAACCACCAGAAGCTGGGAGAAGGGACAGAACAGATGCTCCCTCAAAGCTTCCAGAAGGATCCAGCCCTGCCAAAACCTTGATTTTAGACTTCAAGCCTTCAGAACTGACAGAATACATTTCTGTTGTTTTAAGCCACCTGGTTCGTGGTTATTCATTATAGCAGCTCCGAGAAGCTAAGGCAGAGAGTATGCGCCCGAAGTCAGCCTATGACGGGTGGCCACGGGGGGCCTGCTCCCTCCTTTTATCTTTGTGGGCCACACATCCATACTGCACTCTGGGGAGAAAGTAGGCTCCTTCAGAGGTTGCAAAACCACTGGGAAAAGCCTGTTTCTTTTCTTTTCTAAGATTTTATTTATTTGAGAGAGAGAGAGAGAGTGAGAGCAGGAACACAAGCAGGGGGAGTGGCAGAGGGAGAAGCAGGCTCCCAAGAAGCAGGGAGCCCGATGTGGGACTCGATCCCAGGACCCTGGGATCATGACCTGAGCCGAAGGCAGATGCTTAACGGACAGCTACCCAGGTGCCCTGGGAAAAGCCTGTTTCTGCCACCAATCCTGGGAAAAACTGCTTCCTTTTGCTCACAGCTTACAGGCCACCTCCACCCACTTCTGCTCTCGCTTGATGCTTGTAACAATCCCGAGAGGTAGACAGGCAGGCTCCCCACCCCACAGAAGGGGAAACTGAGGAGCAGGGAGGAAAGACCAACTGCCCAAAGTCACATAGTGTGGCAGGATGACAGAGGCTAAGGAAGGGGGCTTGTAAATGGGTATATTCTTCTTAGGAGAGCAATGGGACAGTTTCTTTCATCTTTTGAAAAAATGTTTGGGGCCGCTTGGGTGGTTCAGTTGGTTAAGTGTCCGCCTCCGGCTCAGGTCATGCTCCTGGGGTCCTAGGATCGAGCTTCACATGGGACTCCCTGCTCCTCAGGGAGCCTGCTTCTCCCTCTGCCTGCCACTCCCCCTGCTTGTGTGCACGCTATCAAATAAATGAATAAAATCTTAAAAAAAAGAAAAAAGAAAAAAACGTTTGAGTCTCTCCAATGTGCCAGGCATGGGAGCAAAGAAGGGGGTCAGCCTTAACCAGTTTCTGTCAAAATTTGAAGTGTCCCTATCATTTGGCCTGACAAGGGACTCACACATAAGCACATGGATGCTCCCTAGAGTCCTGCTGCAACAACCCAAACCTGGAAATGACCTCAAAGTCCATCATGAAATACCCTGTGCAGACGCACACTAGAGAACACTAGGCAGCTATTCAGAAGACAGTCAGCTGGTGCACCCGTAGGCATGGGCACAGAAGGGGGTCCTTGATGTATATGAACTCTAAGTGAAAACCAGCATGTCATGGACCAGACTGCATCATATAATGCCATCTTTGTTAACAACAGACAAAATCGGGGTGCCTCGGTGGCTCAGTCGGTTAGGCATCTGACTCTTGGTTTCAGCTCAGATCATGATCTCGGGGTCCTGGGATCGAGCTCCATGTCGGGCTCTGCGCTTGGCATGGAGTCTGCTGGAGATTCTCTCTTGTTCTCTCTCCCTCTCCTGCTGCTCCTCCCCCTGTTCTCTAAAATAAAATCTTTAAAAAAGCAGACAAAAATCAATAACCCAAACCAAATGGTTCCCTCTGGAAGGGAGTGGGGTTGGGTTGGAGGGTGAAGAGAAACTTTCAAATTTTATTCTATTAGATTTAACCATAAGAAATAGCCATTTTTGGAGGGGGATCCTGCCTACAGAGAATTGAATGGTGAATGAAGTATTTGGGGGTCAGGCAGGAAGGAGAATGAACCAATATACATTATTGGAATCCCTGGATCAGAAAACCAAAACAATGGAACAGAAGAGCTACCTAAAAACAAAGAAACATAAGTGGTAGAACCGGTACATGAACTCAAGTCTAGCAGCTTTGTTCTTTCTATAACGCTCCACAATGAGGGGAAAATATGGCAGAAAAGCTGATGTTGCAAAGCAACAGCAGAGGATTTTGTGAAAGGTAGAATCAAGGTTCTGAGGTGCAATCTGCCCTCCCGTGGCAGATGGGGAAACTGAGGCCCTACAACAAGGCAAATGCCTCCAGTCAGCAGACACTCCTGGACCTGTGCCTGGGTCTCTTGTCTTCCAGGCCGGGGCACTTAAAACATCCTCAGAGGAGCTGTCCCTTGGCGCCAACTTTCCCTCCACCTCCCCCTACGGCCTACTCATCACGAAGCCCCGAACCACCTACTTCTCCCAACCTCTGCCACCCGCCCGGCCTCACCTCCACCTCCCAAAATCTAATCCTGTCACTCCCTGAGCAGAACAGGCTTGAGGCTGCTGTCCTTTGAAAGGCCTGCTTGGCCCTTGGCTAGCATCTGGAAAGTTCCACCACTCCCTGATATGAACAGCTCACGGCGCCTAGACTGTGGACACAATGGGGCTGATGTTGAATACTTGCTTTCCTTTGGGGAGTCTGGAATTCTGCAAGTGCTGGACAGAAGGGGCCCCTGTGACCAGCCCCCCGCAGAAACCGCGGGCACAGCGTCTCTCCCAGGTTTTGCAGTGGACACTGGACCCACACGGTCACCACTCGCTCCTGGAGGAACTGAGTGAGTCCTGTGTTTGAGACTGTCACCCACCATCAGGGCCCTTCTTGCCCGGCAGCCTGCCGTTGCCTGCTGAACACAGCCTGGATGGTGGAATGACCCCCCCCGCCCCCCCCCCCCCCCCCCCCCCCCAGCAAACCTCTCCTCTGTGGGGGAGGCAGGGCGACTTCCAGCAGCAAGGTGACCTACCCCAGTGCCGCCTCCCCCAGCCAGCCCCCCGGGGATGTGTGTTCTGAGGAATGCCTATTTTTAAAATCAGGGAAGTCTTTAAATAAGCGTGGCAGCTTTTCCTTCTCTAGGGTGGGGAGGAAGTCTGAGGTTGACGAAAACAACCATCGCTGGTGGGGGACTGCTGCTTACAGGCTGAGGAACCCGACCGGGGGGCCTAGGCTCCCCCCAGAGATGCGGCAACATTTCCCTCCTCTTCCTGTGGGGTCAGGATCCCTCCTGTCTTCATGAGAGTCACCTGCCAACCCGGGGAGGCAAGAGGATGGCGAGGCTGGCTGGAGATGATGAGGGGAAAGAACATCCCATAGCAGGAGCCGTCGTGTTGACGACCCCCGCCCCCCAGGACCTGCCATTTCTGAGCTCCTTACAAAGCCCTCAGGCGACACATTGCAACACTTTGTTTGGCCTCAGGAGAAGGGGACTGAAACATTCCCATTTACAGGAGAGGCCCAACAATCTGCCCCAGGGCTCACGGCCAGGGAGAAGCAGAGCTCTGATTAGGAGGCAGGCTGCCTGGCCCAGAGCCCCCTCCTCTTGCAAGGACCCCTTTGACCACCACCCTGGCTGGGCCGGGCTCCCCGCTGCGAGGAGCTCAGCGCTGTGCAGGGAGCTCAGCCCAGTGTTACTCCATAAGAAAAACACACTTTAAACCTGCCTTTTCATACACACTGACATACGTGTGTTCTACAACCAAAGTTTCTAAGTGTGAGCCCTCTTGTGGCTTCCATTTTTATTCTATTTCATCACTTACGACCGATAGCAGCCCACTAATGGATTTCAGGAGTCACCAATGAGCTGAGTTTGAAAGAGGCATGGGGAGGATGCACCCAGTCTATGTCCCTGGGGTCGGGAGATGACCGCCAGAGAGGACGCAGCCCTGTCCAACGTATGTGACCTCAGCCATGTTAGCTGGGAAGCATAAGTCACATTATTTTATTATGAAAGCATAAAATGAAAACATAGCAAGAAAAAAAAACCCAGTTATTCAGCCAGAAACGAAGACCTGTCACCAGTGTGACCGAGTCATCCAGGCAACTCCCAGCCCCAGTGTCTTAGCAATGCTTTGGCCGGGTGGGGGGAAAAGATGGGGCGAACAGAATTCAGGATGCCCCTCTCGCCCATGGAGAGAGCAACCCGACCCAGCCACAGTCTAACCAGTGCCTCTCTGCCCTGGCTACACTTTGGAACCACCTGCAAGCTTTTAAAAAACCCAAGGCCTGGGTCCCAGGCCCCAAGATTGTGATTCAGTTGGTCTGGGGGTGGCCTGGGTGTTGGGATCTCCCATGTGCAGCCAAAGTGGAGTACCAGCACTGTAAATAAACCTGAAGCCTCCAGATGCCTCATGAGAAATGTGCAAAGGGCTACTGCGACTTCTAAGCACACTGGCTCCCAGGTTCCCCAGATGTGGCTGGTGACACGAGATCATCCGAGAGGGGGAGGAGGTCAGCTAATGGCCAAGAACCCAGCTCGGCCTCATGACCCAGCGAGCAGGCTGAGTCTTTGCTGTAGCCTGGCCCTGGCTCCGTGAGCTGTTTTTGATCCTCACAACCCGAGAGGGAGGATCATTGTTCCCATTTCACGGAAGAGGAACTCTGAGGCACAGGGAGGTGGGAAGGGCTCTCTGCAGAAATGGCTGTGGGTAAAACAGGTCTGAAAAACTCCGCCCGTTTCTCCTACGACACCATCATTTTCCCCTCAAACACCAGGGCAGCCGGACAATTCAAAAGCTCCTAAAAGCAATTCTATTAAAACAACTTTTTAAAAAACACAATTAACTCCACAAGGGTAAATCACTCAAAGGAACTTGTCCTTTGAATCAAGAGAGTCTCAGTTGCTACAGGTGGGACTGAGCCAATATTCCCCAGCTCTTGCCAGCAACTTGTACTGGCCTCCGTGTCACGACAAAAAGGTTCCTGTCCCCCGCCCCCGACACACAATTGTTGTCAGTGCCCTCCCCCAAAAGTGTGTCCTCTGTGCCACATCCCAATTCTGTGCTTCTGCTGTTTCTGTGCCTTTAACCCCTCCCCCCACCCCACCAGCTCCCTGGCTTCATTCAGAGCCCCCTGCACAGCCCACCCCCCACCCCTCCACCCCCATCCCCCACCCCCGTCCCCAGATTTACCTGCTGTCATTCACCCTAATGAGCAGACCTTTAACCTCCATCTATTTCTTTTAGCATTGTGCAAACTCGAGCAGAAGAAAAGAAATTCACGATGATCCCAGCACACCAGACTTCTCGACCGCCTGAGGTCTCTTTCTAATTATAATCAAAGACGGCAGACAATTTTGTATCTTACTTTTCCCACTAGTTACGTGCATCAGATTTATGCCTTCTTAAGGGCCAAGAAACTTCCTCAAGAAGTTAATGCTCTCACTATTGCATCTACTGATTACTCCTCATTTTTAGCACCTTTATCACCAATTTGAAGACCACATTTTCTCAGAATTTTCCTGAAATCTGAACGTCTCACGAATGACCGGTTTCAGCGTTCGGTCACATTACGTCACAATAAATGGCAGCATTATTTTCTCCATGGGACAAAATAATGGTACATCTACTATCAGTGGCGCCTGATGGGCTATGAGATATGGTGCTCACAATTAGTTTCCTTCTTACAGATTATTTCCTTTAAAGTGAGATGACCAGGTTTGATTATGAACATTTTCATGGTTCTGGACACACACTGTTTAATTTTTGTTCAGAACAACTGTATGGGTTGATCAGCCGCTCACTAGGTATGAGCTGGCTTCACCACAGAATAACCAGCATTGAACATTTTGGCTTTTTTGGTTTGCCTGATTTCATAGGGAACTACAAATGAAGGAAAGTAGGAATTGTTTCCATTTGCCTTTGATTAATAATCACTGGAACTCCTGGAGTTGCTCCCTCTCGGGTGGCAGGCCTTGTGCGTCCAATGCCTTACCAGGAAGGGTCACAAGTCCATGGTGAGGACTGTCGACTCCACTCATGGCCGCGGACACGGAGGCTCAGGGAGGTTCGGAAACTGGTCTGAGGCCACACAGCCCACAAGGGGCGGAGGCAGGATTTGAATGCTGGCCCTGAGCTGCTCTCACCTCCGCTCACCCCCGGAGCAGGTGGTAGGCTAGCGTCTCCCAGATTGGCAGGAAGTCCGCTCCAGCACTAGGCTTCTCCGGGATGAAAGTGCAGGCTCCTCAGCTGGCCGTGGTGGTGGTGGTGGTGGTGGTGGTGGTTGTGGTGGTGGTGGTGGTGGGGACGACACCCTCCTCCAACCCCCCCCACCCCCCCCACTCCCTGCTCTGTGGAGCTTTACATAAGCCTGCTTCCTGGCCTTTGTCCATGCTGTTCCCGCCTCTAGAAATGCCCTTTCCTTGGACCCCATGAGTTCAAATCCCAAGGCCCAGCTCAAAGGCTGCCTCTTCTGCAGAACCTTCCATGACCCTCTAAAGGAAAGGGGACTTCCTCCTCCTAACTTCAGTCCCACATTCTACATACACGCCACTGCCATTGTCGCCCCAGATTCTGGGTACTTCACTCACAAATCCCTGCCCACCCCCACCAGTGCCGGAGCCATGCCCCTGCTCCCTCCCCTCCTTGCCGGCCCTCCATGTCCTTGCTGGTATTTTTACCCACTTCCACAGGACACCAGAGAAACTTTTCCAAGTTCAGGCCTTATGGGTCTCTGCTCTGCCTGCCCACTGTTCTTAGCACCACCCCCAGAACGTTCCGCGTCCCCTGAGCTCTGCCTGGCCTTGTCTCTCCAGACTTAGCACCTCCTGGCCCCCCATCACGTTGCTCCACCCTGGCCTCCTTCAGGCCTCGCTTCTACCTGCCTTCTGGCCTCTGCATAGGCCGCTTCCTCTGCCAAGACACCCTCTCCGTCTCCCCCCCCCCACCCCCCCGTACCTGGTTCCCTGCTCCGGCCCTCCAGGTGTCAGGTCTGGAGGCCCTTCTGATCTCAATGGCCCCAGTGAGGGGCCCACATGAACCATGGCCTCTTTTTTAAGGCTCTGCCCATGTGCACCTTCATACATTCCGTTTAGGGACTTGACAGGGGTCTGTCGCTCAGCCAGAGGAAGCCATAGGCAGGCAGGGACCAGTGCTTTGCTGCTACAGCCTGACAACAGTGGTTGGTGCCAGGACACAGCTGGTGTTGATAAACATTTGTTAGGTGCATGAATGATGGAGGGAAGGAATCCTTCCCAGCAAGCCCCTGTGATCCCCATTCCCTGCTCCCTTCCTGCCAGAGGTGAACTCTTCGCCCTGGAGACCTATCCTGTCTTTGGGATAGACTGTGTTTGAGAAGCATACAAGGCACAATCACTAGTCAGTAATTAGGGCATGGAAGCCAGGCAGCATGGGTCTGAACCTCTCACCAGCTGTGTGACCTTGGGCAAATTGCTAAACCTTGCTGTGCTTCAATTTCCCTAGCTGTAAGAGGGGGAAAGAAATAATAGTACTTTTAATGCACAGGGTTGCTGTGAGGGCTAAAAAACCAAATACATCGAAAGCCCTGAGCACATGCCTGGCACAGAGTAAGTGCTCAATAGATGGTCTTCATGTTATTATTGCTACTGCTCGGCCACCATATTTCATTTAATTCAAAGACGAACATTCTCTCCAGATTCAACATTTCTGAAATCAGAACTGGTAGCATCTAGCATGGGCCATTTTCCCCTGCCACAACTGTAAACAGCCCTAAAATCAAAGTGACTCTTACAAAGAAAGGGGCATCATTATCATCCCATGACCCTGCTTCTTGGACCTGCCCTGATCACCCTGCTGCTACCCTGAGCCTCCAGCTCTACCTGCCAGGACCCCGGAATCTCCCAGGGAACAGCAGAAATGGAAGCCAGCATTTCCTTTCTAACTTGTCCTCACCCTTCACAACAGATGTTCCCCCAAGCCCAACAAACCTGCACCCCAGATATCAAGGACAGAGTTTAACAGTTCTGCTTGGGATGATTGCATGATACAAGAGGCAAAGCATTTGCTCTGGAGTCAGGCCAGGGTGAAATCCTATTTCTGCCACTTTCTACCTGTGTGATCTTGAGCAAGTGGCTTTACCTCTCTGGGCCTAAGTGTCTTTATCTGTAAAATGGGCAGTAGGGAAAAGCCACTTATGGACTATCAGCCTAGCAGTTTGAGACCACGGTCTCCTCAACTCTTCCTGACAAGGCTTCAGGAACAAGGATAATTTTCTCTCCCTCTTCCAGATAAGGAGACGGAGGTCTCAGCGAGGTGAAGGTCAGGGCCTCGTGACACATGGTTATTAAAATGCAGAGGTGGGATTTGAAGGATCTGATTCAGATTATTAGGCTATCTTGAGGTCTGTGAATTCCTGCTATAGTTTTCACCTTTGTGACTAAACACTTTGGTAGGGCAGAAACAGCCCAAACAGGTATTTTCCCTTTATCCTGTTTGAAACACCAAACAGAATTGTCTTCAAGCCTGGGAAGGTCCTTTAACGCTGCTGGTCCACCAGAATTAATTTACCTTTTCATCCCAGGTGGCCATTTTCCTGTCCTCTCTGGATCTGAAAAATAAGAAAACATTTGTCTAGATCTGACATCCTGCTATCATTTATCTTAGTATGTGCTTTGCAACACTTTGTTACCAATTATTTTTAACTTGCTTACATTAACAGTGTCTGAAAATAGCATAAAGCTCAAAGTGTATGCAGAAGGATGCACACCCTTGGTATATATCCAAAAGAATTGAAAACAGGCACTCAAATACATATACACAAATACTCATAGCCAAAAGGTGGAAATAACCCGAGTGTCCATTAGGGGGATGAATGTATAAATAAAAGATGTTCTATCCATACAATGGAATGTCATCCAGCCATAAAAAGAAACGAAGTCCTGATCCGTGCCAGAGCATGAATGGACCCCCTAAAACATGACACTAAATCAAAGAAGCCACATAAAAACTTCACATATTACATGATTCCACTGATACGTAATACCCAGAATATGCAAATCCCCAGATAGAGAAAGTGGATTGGTGGTTGCCAGGGGCTGGGAGTTGGCGGGTAGGGAGTGACTGCTTAATGGATGCAGGGTTTCCTTTTGGTTTGATGTAAATGTTCTGGAACTGGATAGAAGTGGTGGTTATGTGACATTGGGAATGCACTAAATGCCACTAAACTGTTCACTAAATGTTCACGGGGTTGTAAAATGGTTAATTTCATGTTATGTGAATTTCACTCCAGTTTAAACTTAAAAAAAAAAGACACATAGACATACATTACAGTGTTGGGAATGCTCTGGAAAGCAGCAAAGTATCTATATGTCCACCAGTGTGGGTCTGGTTAAGTCAGTTTAGGTATATCTGAGCAGTGAGAAACTCTAGTGTTGTTAAATCTTCGTATGTGGATGAGGAAGGAGGTGAACAACATAGTAAAACAAAGAAAAATTCACCTTGCAGCATAATATATACAATATGACCCCCATCTATGTGAAAAATTACATATGCATTTTAATTTTTTTTTAAGATTTTTTTTTTTTAATTTATTTGACAGACAGCGAGAGCAGGAACACAAGCAGGGGGAGTGGGAGAGGGAGAAGCAGGCTTCCCGCGGAGCAGGGAGCCCGATGCAGGGCTCGATCCCAGGACCCTGGGACCACGACCTGAGCCGAAGGCAGATACTTAACGACTGAGCCACCCAGGCACCCCTACATATGCATTTTTAAAAATAAGTCTGTAAGGATATAGCCAAACTCTTTACAGTGATTACTGCTGGACAAAAAGGGAGTGATCTGGGGGGCTGATTTTTGTAGGTATTTTCCTTCACTTCTGGAAGGTCTGACCTTTTACAATGAGTATGTGTTACTTCTTAAAATTTAATTTTAATGTAGGTGACATAGGCATGTACTAAAAAACTGAAACAATTAAAAAAGATATACTATGACTAGTAAGCCTCCTTTCTACCCATTCTTCCCAGAAGCAGCCACTCTTACCAGTTTCCTATTTGGCCTTCGGGGTATCCTATGCCTTCGCAAGCACATCCATATTTACTCCCTTTCTCTCTTTTAAACTTCAACAAATGTGAGTCCACACACTCTGCTCTGAACCTTGCTTACTTCCCTTTAGGGTGTGGTGGGCTCCATAATGACCCCCCCCAAAGGTGCACCTGCCCTAATCCCCAGAACCCACGAATATGTCACTTTACATGGCAAAAGGGACTTTGCAGATGAAATTCGATGAAAGATCCCAAGATGGGGATTATCCAGGTGGGCCCAATGTAATCAGAAGGGTCTTTATGAGTAGAGCAGGAGAATCAGATTAGCAATAATCGCGCCTCGGATAAACCTCATTGGCTACGATACTGCCACTGCGCAAAGCTGAGCAGGAGAATCAGAGACAGAAGGATATGTGAGTACAGAAGCAGAAGTTGTAGGGAAGGGATTACAATCCAAGGAATGTGGACAGCCTCTAAAAGTTGGAATGGAAACAGGTTCTCCCCTAGAGCCTCCAAAACGAACGCAGCCCTGCGAACACCTCAGTGTTGGCCCACCGAAATGGATTTTGGATGTCTGATCCCCAGCACTGTAAGGTAACAAATTTATGTTGATTTAAGCCATCCAATTTGTGGTAATTTGTTATAGCAGCCATCAGAGACTAATACAGTATTTCCGATTGTTCTGGATCAGTGTGTGCTAGATCAAATGCACTCCTTGGAATGACTCCACAAGGTTTCCCTGTAGGAATGTGTGTAGTCCCGCTAGTGATCAGAATTTAGATTATTTCCCAAACTTTTGCTGCCCCAATGAGTAACCGTACACACCATGTGCTTTTATAATTTAAGAAAAAATTATCATTTTGAAAAAATTATTCACAAAGACTTAAAAAAGTTCTTTTTCTCCTCAGTACCATGCTGCGGGCACAAGGGACTCTCAAAGGGTTTCTTGCTGGTTGATTGGCAGAACAGCTTCTGCAACCAGCAGAGTTCAGCTCAGTGTTTTCCTGTTCTAGCCCCTGGGGGCCCTCACCCTGCTCTCATGAGACAGTCTCAAGTGGAACCTTTAGCACAAGCAAAGGTGAAGGGAGCAATTAAGGTGCCCTGGAGATTTCCTTCCACAAGACAGGAAATAGAATGAGCATATTTATAGAAAAACGCCCAGCTTCACTAATTCAAGCAACAGAAAATTAAAAGATACATACATGACCTTTCCATTAAACTAGACAAAAGTGTTAAAACTCAGTGCTTGTGAGGCTGTAGGGAAACTTGCACACACTGCCAGGCATTGTTTTTCTTCAACAGCCTTCGGGTGCTAGGTGGCAAGTGCCTTCAAAACAATCATACTCTTGACTTGAACACATCAGTTTGGGAACTGTTATCTCAAATCATTTCGTAGCAAATTACAGGTACAATGTGGACAAGCTAATTTGGATATGATGGCTAGAACCTGGAAAGACCCCATAAGCCCCACTTTAGAGAACAGTTGAGGAAGGCAGTGGGCTGTTAGAAGGAATGACAATTCTGAGGTCTATGTAGAAATACAGAAAGCAGGCTGTTAAACAATGACAAGTAGAACCCTGATGGTTGTGTACACCACTGGCAACTGTAAAACATAATTGAAACATTTACTACGTGCCAGGCACTGTGCTGGGTTCTGAGGGAACCCGAAGTAACGAAGAAAGAGGTCAGAACCCTGCTAGATGGATAGTTTAGCTGGGTAGACAAACAAGGAACGTAAGTAAGGTAACATCCCCCGAGCCTAAGCATGGGAAGAAAGAGAAAGAGTCATGCAGTAAGAGAGCAGGCGAGTGTGGGTCCTGTGGGTGTAGTGGTCAGGGAAGACTCCAGAAGGCAACTTGAACAGTGGTCCCTGAAATGCAAAGAGGTAAGTCACAAGAAGATGGCCGGGAAGAGCATTCTCTGGAGAAGGAAGACCATGTGCACAGGCCCTAAGAGGGCAACTCCCCTCCCCGAAACCTCAGCAAGTCCAAGGAAGAAAGAGGTCAGTGTGTCTGCAGGGAACATGTAGTGTGAGAATGGTGGCAGGAGACAAGAGTCTGATCTCATAGAGGGCTTGGGAGGCAATGCTGAAGATCTAGGGGTCAAGGGTGGTGGCAGGGAGGCCAAGAGGAGGCAAAAGATGATGGGGATGCAGAGGAATGGCCAGATGCAGAACATGCGGAGGAGTAGAAGCTGCTGTGGGCTTAGATGTGGGGGATGAGAGGAGGAGCAGGTCTTGGGGCTGTAAGAGTGTGGGCTTCCTCCTTCTTGCTTAAACCAGTGATTGCGGAGGGCTTGGGGACTGCAGAGTGGTTCTGGAATTGTGCGAGCCTCAGCCCAAAGATTTTCAAAACTCTGCTCCTACTAATCTTTCCCCCAGGGACTCAAGAGTGTGAGAAGTTGCTGCTGCCACATTTGGTCTTACTCAAGAAGCTTCCAGCTGCTGGTGGGGCTGTCCGGAAATACTGCAGATCTCAGATAGCCCTGACGGACCTGAGGTTAAAAGTGTTTGGGACAAAGGAGTGCTTTCAGAGGGGCTGGAAGGAGCTGGGGGTGTGGGTGGGGCAGAGCTCCGTAGTAACCTTGGGCCAGGGGCTGGGCTCAGCCTTTATACCAAGCATCTCACTTCATCTCAGCAATGCTGTGAGCTAAGTACCATGCTTAACCCCATGGGACAGTTAAGGGAACGGAGGTATGGAGAGGTGAAGTCCTATGGCTAAGCCTGCAAAAGCCCCTGCACCCAGCAGAGGTGCTGCCTAGAGATCTGTAAGTTCCTGTGGGGTGGCTGCACCTCTGTGTCATGGAGTTTCAACTGTCCCCAACCCACCATTCTCATTCCTCAGCACACCTTGCCCCAAGATGTGTTTATTTTTTATTTTTATTATTTTTTTAAGATTTTATTTATCTATTTGACAGAGAGAGACACAGCGAGAGAGGGAACACAAGCAGGGGGAGCAGGAGAGGGAGAAGCAGGCTTCCCGCGGAGCAGGGAGCCCGATGCGGAGCTCCATCCCAGAAGCCCGGGACCATACCCTGAGCCAAAGGCAGACGCGCCCCCCCAGGTGAAGGATTTGCTGCCCTTGAGGTTAAGCCACCTCCTGGGATACCCAGTACTACCTCTATCCTCACTGCTCCCCCTGCAGTCTCCCCGGGGGGGGGGCAGGGATGATGAATAAAAGGTTTTAGGGGTTCACACAGACCTGGGTGTAAGTTCTGGCTCTGCCTCCTTTGGCTAGGTGACCCAAGGCAAGTGGCTTGGCCCGAGATTTGGTTTCTTCACCTGTAAGAGGGAGACAAGGATGGTACTTACCTCACCTGTTGCTGCGCTCAGCGGGTGATGAAGGCACCTGTCTCCAGGTTAAGCCCGCCATACAAATGCTTCTCAACGCTCCCGTTTTCAAGGGGAGGTAACTGAGGCCAAGAAGGGCTTCCCTCCAAGACCCGTGGCACGCGGTCTCCTGTCCTGCTCCTGCACCTGACTCTAGTACGCCCTGCACAGGGCAGGGGGTCCCCGGGGAGGGGGGCAGTCCGCCCGCGCTGGCGGGGCTGTTAGACGCTGGAACAGAGGGCAACGGGGGGCGGCGGCGGAGGGCCCGAGGCGGGGGTGAGGGTCCGCTCCCGGGAGGGCTCGGGATAGGGGCGGCGCGCCAACAGCCGGGGAGCACTTACCCTGCACCCCTCCCGCCGGCGGCCACCGCAGCAACTCCGAGCTCGGCGCCCGCCCCGCCCGCCCCTTCCTCCCTGCCCCTCCCCCCGGCCCCCGCCCCGCCCCCCCGGCCGCCCCGCCCCCCCGGCCGCCCTCTAACCCTGCGAGTGCTACGGTCCCGGACTCTTGCCTGTCTCAGCGCCCTTGCCCTGGCCTGTCTGTGTCCCTGTTGGTCTCTGGCTGGCCTCCTCCCCCGCCCCCCTCCCGCTCCGCAGGCCCGGGGCCTGGCCTGGGCCTCCTGGGCTCCGGCAGATGGACAAAGGTCCCGCCCGTGGGAGCCAATCGCGAATCACGAGAATCCTGGCCCCGGCTAGCCCGAGGGAAGGGGTGGGAGGAGGAAACCACTTCCTTCCTCCTGCGGGACGGAGTGGGGCGGATCCACTCCCCTCCCCACCACAAACACGCTCGGGGAAGCTGGGCCTGATGTCCGGCGGCACCCGGTCCTGTTTGTTCGCTTAGGGGTGGCTCTGAGTGGCTTTGCTTGTCCTCTGCACTGTATCTGCCGTGCAGAGGTTGGAGAGCGGGCAGAATGTCCTAAAGCGATGGCCAACCTTGAAGCCCGCAGGCCACCCTGGAATGGGGGGAGGAGGTCTCTGAGCTAGAGGAACGAGCCTTCCTGCCTTGAGGCTGAGCCCCCTTGCTCAGGCTGACTCCTCCTCTCCTTCCAGGCCCAGCTTCACCGTCCCTCTCCTCCTGGGGCTTCCCCAGCACTCCGCTCATGCTTCATTTCTGGCACTGTCCTGGAATCCGTTTCCGTTAGCCTCTGTCTTCCAAAAAGACCATTTGTCCCAAACCTCAGGGTGGAGGCCCTCTCCTACGCATCTCCCTGCTTCTGGTTTAGTTGGGGGGCAGGAGGAGTCTCAATCCTGCGGGTTGTCTCAGTTCCCTATTGCTGCTCTAACAGGTTACCACAAACCCAGTGGCTTAACACACAAATTTATCTTAGGGCTCTGGAGGTCAATAGTCTAAATGGTCTTAATAGGGCTAAAATCAAGGTGTTGGCAGGGCTTTGTTCCTTCTGGAGGCTCTGGGGGGGGGGGGGCGGATCCTTGCCTTTTGGAGCTGCCAGAGGTGGCCTGCATTCCTCAGCGGCTGGTGGCTTCCCTCTCACCTCTGCTTTCATCTGTAGATCTGACCCTTCTCCCTCCCTCCTGAAAAGACCTTTGCGATGACATTGCGCCCACCTGGATAACCGTCTCCACAGCCTTGACTTCATTACACCCACAAAGTCCCTTTCGCCAGGTATGGTAGCATGTTCACAGGTCCTGGGGGGTAGGATGGGGACATCTCTGGGGGGCCTATTGTCTGCCTATCACAGCGGTAACGTTTCCATTGGCTTCCACCAAGTCGGCTTTTCCCAATCCTGCCCCTCCCCCCTCCTGTAGGGCAGTAGGCTTTCTTAAAACATCTCAGCCTGGGGGAGCCTGGGTGGCTAAGTTGGTTGTGCACTGGACTCTTGATTTTGGCTCAGGTCACGATCTCAGGATCCTGGGATCAAGCCCCATCTGTGTCTGGCTCTGTGCTCAGCGGGGAGTCTGCTAGAGGATTCTCTCTCTCCCTCTCCCCACCCCCCACGCTCGCTCTCCCTCTCTTAAAAAAAAAAAAATCTCTGTCTCATCTGACTTCTCAGTCACATTTTGTTATTGCAACATTCCTATTCCAGTCCTTAAGCCATAGTCTGATCCATTTTATTTTTTTTTTAAATATTTATTCATTTGAGGGTGGGGGGAAGAGCAGAGGGCGAGAGGATCTCAGGCAGACTCTCAGTCTCACAACGCTGAGATCATGACCCGAGCAGACTTCGCCACCCAGGCACCCCTAAGTCTGGTCCATTTTAAATGTCAGTCTTATATTTGACTAAAAATATCCCTCTTCTACCAGTGTCAGCTGGACAGAGTGGAGAGGATGTGTGCACTGGTCTGGTCTCTGCATCCACTCCCTCAGGAGGGGGAAGAGGTGGAGAGAACGGGTATCAGGTATCTCCTCCCCTAACTGCCCACCCTAAAGCTGCAAAGCTCTTTCCCTTGGCTTTAACAATTGCTCCTGCCTGTAGTTACCAGCTTAGGGCAGACAGGTGGTGGCCTCAACAGGCCCTAAGAGGGCAAGGCTCAAACCGTGCCCCTGGCCTGATCTTTTGGCGGACCCCTGCTGGAGGCATCTCTCATCATCCTTTCCGTGTGCTGCCTCCTTGCCCCGCCCTGCCACGGTCCTGGGGCAGCCTGCACCTGCCAACCTTACTGGTGCCCTGGAGACTGGGACCACCAGCAGGGACGTAGTTCCATACTTTTGAGGAATCAGGATCCTAAGAGAGCAGGTTAGCAAGTAGGGAGAATTTAGTGATGTTCTCAATATTTCTGTCCACAGAATGCCTCTACTGCTCGGTCTTCTCAGTTGGACAGGAAAAGATCTCAATTTTGTCACATCTGGCACATAGTAGGTGCTTTACATCTCTACTGAATAAATTAGTAAGTGAATATGGAGGGTAATAAGATAAGGGTGCCCACCATCACTGCTTCTGTTCAACATTGTACAGAAGACCCCAGCTAATGTGGTGAGACAAGAAAGGAAGTGAGAAGGACAAAGACTAAAAAGAGAAAATCTCTCATCTGCAGTCTATGTGATTATCTGCCTAGAAGATCCAAGAGACTCAAAGGGTCATGTTGGATGCCTGCTGTGTGGTAGGCAGGCCCTTTCCAGACACTTAATAGAAGATGAAGGAGCAGCGCCGTTCTCAGAGAGCTCCCCTGTGAGTTGGGGAGGCAAGGCTCAGGCATGTTTCTCTATGGTCCAGAGAGTCTAAGGCTGGTCATTTAGGATGGGAAAAATTACTTTATTTTCATTAACTGAAATTGAGCATTTCCTTCCATGATGAATGCAGGTAACAGCCCATACTTGTATTAGCAGGACCCACGGCTTTGTCATCAATCGAGATCACAGATGTCTTCAGATCACAAGACAGTTATTGCAGATACTTTAAAATATAGCTTATACTCACCTCTGCTTTGAAATTACTGTAGTTACTAAACCAGCCGTTAGCTCTCATATATTTATGACAATTTAAAAAATAATTCAGTAACTGCATTTCAAGATAATGGGTCTTTTGTAATGCAAGGCATTCTATATTATACATTTAAAAACATTCCCCCGGAGAAGAAGACCCATGTTATAAAAAAGGAGTAGGAACTCCTGCTTTAGAGGAAGGACTTGTTCTCTGGTTTGAGAAATGCCAACGCAGTCCCCTTGCACAAGGGAGTCCCTGCCCCCCACTGCACCTTTCTTATCAAGCAGTAAGCCCAGCTTGCTCAAGGACAAGTCCGTCACTGTCCCAGGAGCTTTCTGGGTGCCCGCCTTTTGATGTTCATGGAACATTCTGAGGAAGGTCATGGCATGGCCCCTGGCTCTGGTCTGCTTGTGGCCCAGGAGAGCTGGCACTGGGCCAGGGCATGGGCTCATTCTGGCTTGACCCAGCGGAAGAGACGGGGCTGCCTCTGCTGGTTTTGGTTCCTCCGAACCAGTGTTTTCAGCTGTGACAGTTGACCGCTTCCCTTTCTAGGGCGATGAGAGGTCCTGGCTCTAGGAGAATGCGAGGAAGCAGAAAGGAAGGGAGAGAAGTCCGTGAGATTTCAGCCGGGGCCCTGTTTGGATTTTCGAGTTATATCTGCCATCTGGGTCCAGAGGCTGCTTCGCCAGAAGATGTGATTCATCTAGAGCTGGTGACAGCCACACAAGGCTGGCAAACCTGTATGTGATCACGTAGCTACGTTAAAAGGTCATGGCTAACTCTGACCCCCTTCTCTGATACTCGGTTCAAGCTTCTGCTTCGTACATATATGGTTCAGAATCATGTGGAGAAGTAGAAAGAACAGAAGAGTTGGCATCAAAGAGACCTGGGTGTCAATCCTGTCTCCATCCCTTCCCTTGCTAGCTGGGTGATCTTTCATTAATTGAGCAAATAGCGTCTGAGTGCCAACTGTGTGCTGGGCACTGAGAACACAGAGGTGAATGAGACAGACAGAGCCCACCTCCTCTCATGGAACTTACTCTCTGTAGGGAAGCACACAAACACCCAATGGTGGTATTATGAAAGAATTAACCAGGGGGTTATGGCAAGAATTAACAGTGGTGGGGAGAGAGAGGAGGTCCCACTGAGGTAGGATGGTTGGGGAAGGCCTCTCTGTGGCATTTAAATTAACACTGAAAACTGAGGTAGAGCCAATCATGAAGGGAGGGGAAAGCCTTCTAAGCAGTGGGAACAGTATGTGCAAAGGGCCTGAGGTGGGAAAGAGCCTGGCTTAGTGAGAAACCAAAAGGAGGCCAGAATTATCCCAACATGGTAGGAGGGGCAGAGTGGTGAGAAGTAGGTCAGAGAGGAGAGCAGGGGCCAACAGGAAGCACTGGAGTTCATGTGAAGTGCAAGAAGCCATGGGAATTTTAAGCAGGGGAGGGACACAGTTTGATTTTTAAATTATTGTGGTAAAATACACATAACCATTATGAAGTACACTGTCAGTGGCATTCGGTACATTCACAGTGTTGGACAGTGCTCACCACTACTCAGTTCCAGAACTTTTCTGTTATCTCAGAAGGATACCTGGTACCCATTAAAGAGTTGGTCTCCATCCCCACTCCCCTCCAGCCCAAAGTTCCCACTGACCTTTCTGTCTCTTTGGATTTGTCTGTTCTGGACCTTTCTATATACAGAGTCATACAGTACGTGGCCTTTTGCGACTGGCTTCTTTCACTCAGCATGTTTTTGAGGTTCCTTCATGTTGTGGCGTGGATCAGTACTTCATTCCTGTTATGGCTGAATATTCCGTTGTGTGGCAGTGCCATAGTTTGCTTACTCTTTCATCCATTGATACAGTTTGCTTTTCCTGAGGTAACTCTGGTGGCTGGCTCTGGAGTAGATCTCGGGGAAGGCAGAAGTGGGAGTGCAGGCCAGATAATGGCTGGAACTAGTGTGCTGGGAGGAGGAATGGAAAAATGGGCACAGATTCGGGAGGTAGAACAGATGCCGGATACGTGACTGACTGGGACCACGTGTGGATTGGACGTGGAGGGGGAGGCGCCCGAGTGTGCAGGGCCCAGGTGTTCGCTGGGACGGAAAATCTGGGAAGGGTCAACCCAGCTGTTTGTGATCACATTTGAACTGTCGAAGTGGAGGGGTCACGTGGGCAGTAGGATTTGAGTCTGGAACTTGGCAGAGGGATTTGGGGTGTGATGTTGTGATAGAAGAAATATTTTGGTCTTCGTCCATGGCTCCTGACCAGAGCGCCTAAAACCCTTGTAATTTCCTAAGTGATAAGAGTACTAGGAGCAACTTGTAGTTGTTTTTTGTCCTCAGCTCCTGAAAAGCCTCCAGAGTGATAAAGATGAAAGGAGCATCCGTTGTTATTCATAACAAGCCCCTTTCCAACACACCTGAGTGTATGTGAATGAGGTGACTTTTGGAAAGAATGGGGGGCTGGCTGCCGGGGTCTGGAACTTTCAGTCCCACTCTACCTTGCCTTCCTTCCACCCCCGCCCAGCCTCTGGGGGAGGGGAGAGGGGCTGGAGGCTGCCTGAGTCACTGGTGGCCAGGGATTGAATCAACTGTGCGTGCACAGTGGAGTCTCCAGTCAGAACTCTAAGCGGAAGAGTTGAGTTTCCTGACAGGTGAACAGGTGGAGGTGCTGGGAAGATGATAAGCTTGGAGAGGGCCTGGAAGCTCTGCACACCACCCCCCAATACCTTGCCCTGTGCATCACTTCCATCTGTCTGTTTGTGTGTTGGGTCCTAGAATAAATCCTTACTTGTAAGTAAACTGTTTTCCTGAGTTCTGTGAGCCATCCTAGCAAGTTATCGAACCCGAGGAGGGGTCATAGGAACCTCTGATTTATAAGAGGCCCAGGTGAAAACCTGGACTTTCAAATGGTGTCTGAAGTGGTGTGTGTGTGTGGGGGTGTTGCAGGGTCTTGTGGGACAGCACTTAACCTGTGGGGTTTGCACTAACTCCAGGCAGTTAGTGCTGGAACTCCTGGGTGTGGAAAACCCACATGTTTGTTGAAACAAAAGTAAATATGGAATGTGGAGAGACACATGGGGTTTTTCTTTGAGGGGGTCATCAGCACAGAGCTAGTGCTGAAAACCCTGAGCCAGGTTGACCCTGGGGTGTGGTGTGGACAAAGGGCCCAGTGCTGAGCTAGAGGTTGAGCAGGTGAGGGGGAGCCTGCAGAGGGACCACGAAGGGTAACCGGAGGAAGAAGGAAAAGCCAAAGGCGTCTGGGTCCTGGAGGCCAGGAGGCCAGTGGTCCAGAAAGACAGAAATGTGAGCGTGTCAGAAGCTGAGGGGAGTGGGCCGACAGGGAGGGACAGTGCAGAGAAGGGGGCACATGGAGAAGAGACACAGGAACCACCGGGAACAGTGGCTGCTCACGAAAGGGGGCCGAGAGAGGGGACCACAGTGGGAGGTGTGGCAGGGCCCACACAGAGCCCCTAGCCTAGATGGTCCCTAGAATAGAAGAATGTCGGGCTAAGGTGTGCCGAGCATCTTGTCCCCACTCCATGGAGAAGATAAAGTCTCTGAAGGTTAAGTACAAGGCCACGCAGCTGCTGAGCGGCCGAGCTGGAGCAGGAAGTGTGCTCCACGGCGGGGCTCTCGATGGACTCCTTACCTGCCTGCCGCGGGAGCAGGGGGTGCTAATGTTTGCGAGCCGAGTTCTCCAGGCCTCTGGAATCTTCCCTGCCTGTTGATGAGGGTGAGGCTTAACATTGGGAAGATGAGGGCAGAGGACCCTGGAACTATATTCTGACGCTCATGTTGGTGAGCAGAGCCTCAAACTAAAGGATTGAGCAGCACTGCCTTGTCCCACCTGCTGGTTACTCATGGAAAATACTCAACAATGTGGGTCAGCCTTCCTGGCCAGCTGGAGCACGTTCGACCAGATGGGTCCCACATCGGCCCAGAAGCAGACCTGGGATTGACCCCCAACTTCTTTCCACTCAGGAGATTAGTCCAAACCCATTTTGGTGATTCCATCCGTCCTTGCCATTATGTTTACAGAAAGGGCATATGACGCAGTGCTGTGGCCAGTGAGACCCGGGGGAATATGTGCTGGGGCCTCTGGGAAGTGTCCTCTTTCCAGGAGCGGAGCAGGAGGGGCCTCCTCTCTTCCTCCTCCTCAGGTCTGGAGCTCCTGCTCATAGCCTGAGGGCGGAGCCCGGCGTGGAAAGTACCTGGGCCCCAGGGATGCTGCCGCTCACCATCCACCCATCCACTCACCCTGAGCAGCCACGTGCAGACGTCCGTTTTTGAGAGGCGATACAGTTCACTCGTGTTTGGGGCAGGGTCTTTGTTCCTCACTTCCAGGAGCATCCAGACCCCATCCATACTTGGGACGTTTGCTGCTCAGTGGCCATTTCACTTTCCTTTTGGGGAATGAACTTAGTCCTGTTGGGTCCGGTCCGGTGGAAGTGTTCACCAAGGTATCCCCTCTTCTGAGAGGTGGGCATATGCCCCAAACAGGGCCAGGGGGAGAGACGCAGGGAGACCCCACAAAAGTTGGCATCTGCTCCCATCAGGGTGGGATCTGCCGTGCAGCTGCTCTGCGGCTGGGGTTGCCTGTCTGTGCCAAGCCTGGGTCTCGGCCTCCCCCGCCAGCCTGTGGGAGCCTCGCGGTCTGCCAATAATCAGCCGGAGCTGGTTTCTGTCGTTGGCATCCAAGGAACCAAGCCAGAGCTGAGGGAGAGAGAGAAGACAAACCCCTGGTGTGAAGGTGCCCACCGCAAGGCGGGAGGCAGACGGCCAACAACCCGCTCATGTGCGTGAGGCACAACGAAGTGGACGGTTAGAATAACTGGGAGGACAGAACAGCCACCCGCTCCAGGGAGCGCCTACTGTGCATCGGGCCCCGTGCCGGGCCTCTTAACCACATCCTCTCATTTAACCTCCACAACAACCCCTGGGAGGCAGGGACTCTGAGTTCGGGTGACGTTCTGCTGTAAGAGAGCGCCCCGAATCATCATGGCTCAAACAAACCAGAAGCTACTTCTCATGCCAAAGGCTGGAGGCCTGACTTGCAGGGCAGGTACGGTGGCTCTGTTCTATAGAGTGGCTTTGGGTCACCGCTCTGCCACTCCCGGGGCCTTCCCTCCGGGTCAAAGGTGGCAGTGTGTGCATCTCAGGCAGCAGGACTGAGGGTGTGCGCCGGCAAGAGACGACAGATGCATGCCAGCCATCCCTTCAGACTGTGGCTCCCACCCCATGGGGAGCCCCTTAGTCCCAGGACACCCAGCTGCCAGGGGCCATGAGAAACGTGCCTTTTATTTAGGGCATCATGTGCCCCGAGGAAAAAGTCTCTGATGGTTGAGGAAGTGCAGAGAGCGCGTCGGCAAACGGCCAGGTACCGGACGGATGAGAGAAACAGAGCTCAGAGAAGGAAGTCCCTTGTTCAAGGTCACCCAGCTAGGAAGGGGCGGGGCAGGACTTGAGCCCACCCTGCCTCCGGGAGCTACGGTTACAGGCACACAGAAGGCAAAGAAAGCCACAGGGCAGCTGAGGGAGGAGGCTTCTCGGGGAAAGCGATAGTGAAGCTGGATCTCCTGGGTTAGGAAAAGGCAGGGGGAGGACATTCTGGGAGCCGAGGTTGGAGGCTTGAGAACCATTTGGAAGAAAACTTCCTTTCTCGGGGTAGCACCTTACAAAGTGCTCTCTGGCCACAGCCTGACCATCCCTGGCCATTGGGGGCTCACGCCTGTGAGAGCTGCTTGTAGGGATATTTCTCATCGGAGCCCCCCTTTGGAGGGTGGCGGCCATCTTCAGTGTCTTCCTGCTCGGCACCTGTCCCCCTTCTTCTGGAGACGTCAGCTGTCCCCTAATTTCAGCCCGAGTGGTTCGAGAGTGGCTGACCCAACCAGGCCAGTGGGGCTCCATGGGAGGCTCTGGCTGGGCCCCCTTGCTGACAGTTCCTCTGCTGGGACTGCCATTTGCAAGGATGGGTGAGCCTGGGCCTGGGGGGCAGCATGTGGAGAAGGCTTGCCTGGGGGTCAGGCCAACACAGACAGGAGTAGAGGCATCTCAGGGCTAAAGGGAGGCTGCATCCTGCTGTGCTCAGAGCTACCCTGCACACGTGAGTTGCACAGGCCAATAAATTCCCTTTCTGCTGCAGCCAGTTTGATTGGTGTTCCCGTCACTGCCCCCAGAAGAGTAACTAACAGAGGTAGGGATGTCAGGCCTCTTTTTACCACCACCTGGGCAGTGGTGGTGGGGGGGGGGTGGTGCTGGGGGAGTATTGGTGTGTTTTATTATAGTAGGGCCTGGAGCAGGGTCTCTACAAGTGTGGTCCAAGGACCCCAGTATCTGCATCACTCTGGGACTGAACTCGATGAAACCACACATTCCTGGGCCCCAACTTCCAAATCAGAATCTCCAGAGGCGAGGCCGGGACGCTGTATTTCTGTCAAGCACTGCAGGGGAGTCCCATGGCACCCAGTCTGAGAACCAGTGGCTGAACCAGGTGACCTGATATCCAACCAAGATCCTGCCACCAACTTGGGTGTTAAAAAATCTAGATTTTCAGTAACAACCAGACGGAGCCCTTCCACTGACTGGTTGTTTCATGTGTGCCTGGCACTGTGTGAGGAAATGCTTTCTGTGCACACGCCCTTATGTAATCCTCGCAACCGCTGAACATGTTTAAGGAAAGAAATGGAGGCTCAGAGAGGCTGACTGACTTGCCTCACATCACTGCTGGTGAATCTGAAGCCAGTTCTGTCTGTCCCAGGGTCCCCACTAGTCAGCACTGTGTTTTAATGCCTGTTGTCTTTCCAATGGAAATAGAACTTGTTAGGCACGTGGCTTTTCATTTTAGAAAAGGATCTTGAGGGGCCCCTGGGTGGCTCTGTCGGGTAAGCACTTAAGCGTCTGCCTTCAGCTCAGGTCGTGATCCCTGGGTCCTGGGATTGAGCCCCACGTTGGGCTCCCCACTGAGTGGGGAGTCTGCTTCTCCCTCTCTCTGCCACACCCCCTGCTTGTGCTCGTGTGCTCTCTCGCTGTCAAATAAATAAATAAAATCTTAAAAAAAAAAAGGATCTTGATTCTTCCCTACCCCCCACCTGATGACTCACGTGGAGCCCTACAATTCTGCCTCCCAATGTCACGGGAGTACATCTTCTCTTGTCTTCACCACAACTACCCCAGGCCATGTCACCACTGTCTCTTGCTTGTAACAGTCTCTCCAAGTCCACTCTTGTCTTCCTCAGACATGCTCCCCACATTGTACTGAGAGCAATTTTCACACAATCTCATCTCTTTGTTAGGAAATATCACAGACATTCAAATAATTATGCAGAATACTATACAAAGGTGTCTTTACCATCAGGTTAAGGAATAAAGTGCTTATTTCTGGAATCACAAAGCTCAGGACCCTTGCTCTTGGGATTAAAATGCAGGAGGTCCTGTCTATCTGGCCCATGCTCCTCTACACCCTGCCCCCACCCCTTTACTCTGCTCCTGCTCTGCCAGCCTTGATTTCCTCTTATACACCAGGCTTCTCCCTCAGGGCTTAGTGCACCTGCTCTTCTTCCTTCTGAAACACTGCGCCCGCCAGCTGGGTCCAGCCGTTCCTTCTCAAGCTCGGCTGTCACAATGGTGGCTCCTTAGGAGGGTCTCCCAACACTCCCAGACCAGGCAGCCCCCCATGCCTGCCTCATGTACACCTACCCACGACATTCAGTTCTTGGCTCACTGCCTATGTCTCCCACCTGAATTCCATGAGCGCAGGACCTCTGTCTCCCCAGGGCCTGGTGCAGAGTAGCTGCTATAAATAGCCCTGGATGAAGAAAGGCACTAATGAGTTATCAGCTTTTGCAACCCCAGGAAAATAGGTAACATTCACTCACTTGATGCATATTTATGGAGTGCCTCCTGTGCTGGGCTAACATTTCATTTTAAAAATGTATCTTTTGCCTTAGTAATAACAATCTGTCTCAGTTTCCTCATTATTCAGCAAAGCAGGGATCAGAGTACCTACCTTGTGCTAGGGCTCAGCACGGAGCCTGGCACTCACAGTGAGGTGGGAGAGATGGGGGCCAACATCGGGACGGGCACCGGGTTTTGCACCAAACAGAACACGGGCATCACCCAGCTTATGCTGGGTCTTTCCTTGGGCTCTGGCCAGCAACGTCCAGTCTCTTGAGCCACACCAGTTCATGCTGGTGGCACCGTTTCTTCTCTGCACCCTCCAACTTTAGGCTCTGATTGCTCATCTAGAGGGATTACAAAAGCACTGGAAGGTGCTCAGTGCCTTCCTATCAGCGTGGGGGAATTCACTCCTCTGCTCTCGGAGAAGGAAGCAGGGGGGGAGGAGCACATTAAAATGACCTCCCATACAATTCCACCCCTTCCACCCCCCAGCCCAGCGGGCTGGATCACAAAGGTGATCTGTGAAGATTTTTCCTGGGAAACACAAAGATATAGGTACTTGAGTGATACAACTGTTGATATTTGATAGTAATTTTAAACCATTTTATTGAGAAGCTGCTTTTTTCCCTATCACTCAGTAAGTTGATGGAAAACATAAGAAGCCCATTTTGGCTACAAGTAACAGAAAACTCATTTAAACTGAGCTATGGGCGCCTGGGTGGCTCAGTTGGTTAAGAGACTGCCTTTGGCTCAGGTCATGATCCTGGAGTCCTGGGATCAAGTCCCACATCGGGCTCCCTGATCAGCAGGGGGGTCTGCTTCTCCCTCTGACCCTCTTCCCTCTCGTGCTGTCTCTCATTCTCTCTCTCTCAAATAAATCTTTAAACTGACCTATATAATAAAGGAAATTTTTCTCTTTACTGAACTAGTCCAGTAGTAAGATAGGTTTCAGGTACGGTCTGATCAAGACTTTGGCTGTTTGTCTGCTATTCCCTTGGCCCTATTTCCCTTGGGTTGGTTTTCTCCCAAGGCTAGTTTTCATCCCTTGCTGCAAAATGTAGCAGTTGTAGGCTTAACATTGGCATACCATCACTTCTAGAGGAGAGGGGCCTTCTTGGTGCTGACACCACTCCCCAGTCAAAGCATGGTCCTGGGCTTTCTTTTGTTTTGATTAGGTCAATCTGGATTGTCTTTCCATCTCTGAACACACTCTGACCAGGGGAACACTGTGTGCTAGGTGGCTCGGGCTGGGCTGACCAGTGCTAAACCAATGTCTCTGCCAAGGAGTAGTGGGTTAATTCCACTCAACTTTCCCCTCCATATACCTGGAGAGAATGGGGAGCAAGTTAGAGAGGCAACCGTACTGTCTAAACAGTTGGGGAATATCGGGGTACCTGGGTGCCTCAGTTGGTTAAGTGTCCAATTCTTGATTTTGGCTCAGGTCATGATCTCAGGGTTGTGAGATGGAGCCCTGCGTTGAGCTCCACACTCAATGTGGAGTCTGCTTGAAATTCTCTCCCTCTGCCTCTCCCCTCCAATAAGTAAATAAATAACATCTTTTTGAAAAGTTGGGGAATATTTAACTGTGAGCAACAGTCTCCCAAAGTAGATCTGAGAGAAAAAGGGATACTTGAGCCCAGGGATGCATCCCTTCCTCAGCCTGAAATTCCCATCCGCATCACCTGTGGCCCTGTTGTTTTCTAATCATTTCCAGTTTCACCCTTGTGGAAATAACCCTGAAGCCCAGGAAGGGTGAAGAGATTGTTCTGACACCTCTAATGTCCACTTAGGACTTATCAGCCACTCAATAAATATCTGTCTTTGAAGAAGGAACTGAGGGTGTGTTGACCTGTAATCAAAAGGCACTTACTGATGGGTTATTGAAACTTGATGTCTGACACATCTAGACATGTACACATTCACAAATACAGATATGTCCTCATAAATCCAAAGAAATGACCTAGAAGAATACAGAAGAAATGAAAGACCAAGGGACACGTGGCATCAAAATGGCCCCGGTTCCTGGTTCTAACTCAGCATAGTCCCATCCCTTCCTTGTCTGTGCCTGGTCAGTGAGCCCGGGCTCCTGTGACCAGCTACTAACCAGGGGCTCAAGGGTCAAGCAAGGACACTGGTTAACACACAGGGACACCAAACTGGGTACAGGTCTTGCAAATGTGCATTTCGTGTGAACCAGTCTACTCTCACTGTTGTTGAAAGGGAGGTTGGCAAATTAATATATCAAACTTAACAAAAAGCGTATAGATTTACCCTTGGAGCCAGCATTACCTCTTCTGTGGACCTATCTCAAAGACACTGGGCCAGCAACTTGGAAAGATGAATGTGCCAGTTGCTTACCACCACACTACCATGAAAGCACGGGCTGGGAACTGCCCCAGTGTCCATTGGCAGAGCACTAACTGGTTGAATAAAGTATGTACATCCCACCCTGGAGGATCATAGAGCTGGAAAAGGGCAAGAGGAACTCAAATATTGCCACGGAATGGGCCCCAAGAGAAACTGTTAAAGAAAAATGCAAGGTGTAATCAAGTGTGTGATGGCCTCCCATTTTTCAAGAAACAGGGGGCCTAGGAATATACAGATGTCTTTACTTTTACTAAACATGCACACATGCACACACACATGCACACGCGCACACACACATGCATGCACACTTAGGGGCATAAACAGGGTGAGGGTGAGGTAAGGACAGGGTGGACAGGGCAGGGGGAGAAGCTAGACTTATTTGAACATACCTTGCTTTGTGTCCTTGACTTTGGGACCATGTAATTATTTTATCAAAAGCAAAATTAAATAAACATAACTTAAAAAGAATCATTTCAGGTGACTTGAAAACAGTAACTGGTGCATCCCAGAAGGACTAGAAATGAAATCTAAGGACAAAAAGAACTGTAAAAAAAAAAAAATTAGTAGTCATAGTGTTAATAATATATTATTGGGATGACTGGGTGCCTCAGTCGGTTGAGTGTCCAACTCTTGATTTCAGCTCAGGTCATAATCTCAGGGTCCTGGGATGAAGCCCCATGTGTGTCTGGCTCTGCGCTCAGTGGGGAGTCTGCTTCCCCTCTCCCTTGGCCCCTCCCCTCTCTCTCTAAAATTATAAATAAATCTTTAATAAATTATGCTGCTATTTCCTAGGACTACACAATTTTTACTTCTTTGATATTACATTGTTGTATCTCTTCTCTTAGTGAAAATCTTAGTTCCTAGCAATAGTAACATAATTATTTGCTTCATCCTATAGTATGTATAATGGTTTCAGAATAATATATTATTTTGTGGTTTTTAATTTTTTAAAGATTTTTTTTTTTTTTAAGATTTTATTTGACAGAGAGAGAGAGCACAAGCAGGGGGAGCAGCAGAGGGAGAGGGAACAGCAGTCTCCCCACTGAGCAGGGAGCCCGATGCAGGGCTCAATCCCAGGACCCCAGGACCATGACCTGAACCAAAGGCAGACCCCTAACTGACTGAGCCACCCAGGAGCCACTATTTTGCGGTTTTTTAAAATTTATTTATTTATGTTAGAGAGAGAGAGAGAGAGTGCGCGAGCAGGGGAGGGGCAGAGGGAGAGGGAGAGGGGAAGCAGATTCCCTGCGAAGCGCAGAGCCAGACACTCGGGCACATGGAGCTTGATCCCGGGACCCCGAGATTATGACCTGAGCTAAAATCGAGAGATGAACACTCAACTGACTGAACCACCCAGGCACCCCAATAATATGAATATTAGTTAACAATGTGACTACTAATATTATATAATTCAGGGTAATCAAGTAGCAGGTGAAGGGAAGTTTCTCTGCAGAGACATATTCTAGGTAACAAACGAAGGCGTGAGAGAATCAGAGTATGGACATTGTGCAATCCCTCATATTTTCGTGCCATTATGAACTCACGGATTTCAGTATTTTGCTGACTGGATATTAGGTATGCTAATGGTAAAAATCACCTTTTAGAGGTAACAGACTGAAGTATCCATAGGTACAGTGATAGCTCGGGCATCTTCCACAATGATTGTGTTGGGGCGGGAAGGAGAGGGCAGAAGCTCGGCTCTGAGCTGGGGCTGGGTGGCAGCTGCAGGGGCTTCAGTACCCTTCTGTCTGCTGGGGTGGACATGTGACATTTTTCCAGAATGAAGAGTTAAAAAAAAAAAATCGACCTCCCTTTTGATTCACAATTTGACTTCATGGAAATTATTCAACACCTAGCACCTGAATTGAACACGTGTACACCTTAGTATGGGCAACAATCTTTATTCCGGCATGATTTATAATAGCCAATAACCTAAAAGTCCATCCATACGCAGCCAATAACAGTGAAGCTATGTAAAGGAATACTGGGCAGTTTCTGAAAAGAATAAGACAGCAGTATGTACACATAATATAGGAGGATCTCCAAGATTTACTACTGAGTATAGGTTAGTAGACTTAGGTAAAGCAAGATGTAGAAGTGTGCAAAAAAATTAGTGTGTAAGGAAAAAACAGGATCAGCTTATCCTTATAAGCGTACAGAGTCGGGGGTCCCTTGTCTCTGGGGAAGAAGACTGAGGCCCAGGGGACCTCCCAGTGCCCATCCTTTCCTTTCCTACCCTTGAAAACAACTTTTTAATCACATGCATGACCACTGGCTACTACAAAGAGACAGTGAAAAACACTCACCAGAGCCCTAGCACCCAGGTTCCATGAACACTGGAGTAGAAAAGCTACCCTGAGCCGGCAGCTGCCCCTGGCAGGCCCGCCAGGCCCCTGGAGGTCCAGCCCTCACTTTTCGCGTCAGGAATGTGGCCCCTGTCGCTTCCTTCTCGCACAGTCACAAAGCTGTATGGGGGCCCATTGAGCTCATTTCCCTCTTTTGGCAACAATTCAGTAGGTACTCCTCAACCTGCACTTGAGGAACCAGAGCTGGGAACCTGGCTTGTTACAAGAACAAGTATTTCTGGGTAAATACTGACAGTTCTGCTGGCATAAAATGGGTCCCAGTGTTGGATCATAAGCCCCCCCCCATTTTTCTATTGTACTCCTGACTTCACAATTCTCTATTTTCAACAAAGGAAGAAGGTTTTTTAAATAAGCTTTTTGAAAAATTAGAATCAGGGATGGAGATGAAACAATTAGTTCTATAATATGCTAATATGGGATGTCTACAGTATGTAGTTAAGTAATGAAAACAATGTTTCAGTACCTTTTATGTTAAAAAACAGACGCAGTAGGGTGTGTACTCATACATGCTGGTGCGTGCATGGCCGATGTCTGAAAGGCGCACAAAAAACAGGGACAGATTTATCTGGGGGAACAGAGTCATCTGGGGGGCCGGGGTAAAGAGAAGATTTACTTTAACACGTGTCTGCGGCTTTGGAAAATTATTTACATATATTATACCCCCCAAAATAAATTCCTTTAGAAGATTAAAAATGCTAAAGATAGTAATTTATAACTCATTTGTTGAGACTGTATAAAATGACTTTTCTTTCAGTTTCCTAGCTAGCTTGATATTCCTTACAGAAAGCCTGTGGATCTTCATAGAGTAGAATTTTCTAACAGTGCTTTTCACAGACAAATTCTACTTTTGGTTACCAAGTACTTGATGGTGAGGGAATGAAGTTTTTTTATTTTTATTTGCATGATTTTTTTTTTTTTAATTCTCCTTCAAGTATGGAAGCAGCTTAGGTATATATCTCTCTCTTTTTTAAATCTATCTAAAGCCTTTTTCTTAAAGATTTGTTTTATTTATTTATTTGAGAGAGAGAGAGCACATGTACCCAAGAGCAGGGGGAGGAGAGAGGGAGAGGGACAAGCAGACTCTATGCTGAGTGCAGAGCCCAATGTGGGGCTTGATCCCACGACCCCAAGAACATGACCTGAGCTGAAATCAAGCATTGGATGCTTAACTGACTGAACCACCCAAGCGCCCCTAGTTTTTTTGTTTTTACTTTAACTATTTTACTCCATTCATTTAATGCTACCTGGATTTGGCGGCAGGAAATAGTCACAATAATAATAATAATGCCTCATATTCATTGCATAGCTATAATGGGTCTGGGTCTCAGTTCTTTCCATGCATTAGCTTTTAAGTTTAATCTCACAGCATTCACTGATGTAGATGTTATCATCCGTTTTATCCAAAGGAAGCACTGAGGGGCTAAATGACTCATCCAAGGCCACACAACCAGAAGAGGCAGTGACAATCCCCACCCTGGCCCAAGGCTGCAGAGCTGGGCTCTAACCACTGCCCAGCATGGCTCTGGGAAGGAGGAACTGCGGCCCAGGTGGGCCTCTGTAGACTTGGGAGCTAGTGTAACCAGCCCCAGGCCACACGGATCCACACACTCATTACAAAAATGGGTACCTCTCTGTTTACGTAGGAACTAGCTGGAGCAGCATACTTTGCAGAAAACCTTATGATACTGAATTTGCGTTCCTACTTCTAACAAATGATTCTTAAAGGAATAGAAAGCTAAAACTGAATCTCACCCATCTATATTGCTGAGAAACTATTAACAACTCAGAAAACTCCCTTATGGCTGGAAGATGTATGATTCTACTGTTTATTCATCAAAATGAACACAAATGTGCACAATGTAAATACTAGTTATTATCAGTGGGATCTCTGTTACTCTTGGCAAAGGAACCATGAGTGAGATAATTACTAGGAAGAGCGCATAAATATCATTTTAAAACATGAGACCAGAGAGGGGGAAGGGAGAGAGAGAGAATTAAATTCTAGGCCTAAGAATTTATCTTTGTATTTTAGAAACTCTCTAGAATTATGGTAATTATGAGAATGGCCACTTTCAAGTCAAATGAAGTTTGAGGTAGGACCCAAACACACTCACTCATTTCAAACCACCATTTACACTCTCTAATTATGCAAACTCGATGAAACTATAAATCCTTTCCTTAGAAAGATTCACACGTGCACTCACAGGTAATACACTGCATACAATTTCAGGGAACTCACGGACCCATGTCAGTAACCCCAGAGCTGAACTGTGGAACCGCGGGCTGAGGAGCTTTGCTCTCTGGCCTGCTGTCTGGCGTCCATCAGTCCTGATAATTAATCTCTCCATGACAGCAGCGTCACTTCCTGGTGTGGAAGCCAAGTGGCTGAATAAATTCTTACAGGAGGAAAACTGCACGGCAAATCAACAGGAGTTTTTAAAATAATGTAGCAATACACCTACCCAGCACTATTTTCTATATCACACTCTGACCTTAAAAGGATTTGCAGGTGGTAACTTCAAACAATTTAAGTAAAAGATAATTCCCAATTGAAGATCCAGGATCAAAGGATGAAACTATCAAAGAGAAATCTGACAGGCACCTGGATTCTAAAATCTCTGGGTTTAAGTGGTGGTATGTTTGAATTCATAAAACAGCAGTAAAAACAATGCCAAGGATTCAACTTAATTAGATCAACTACTGAAATAGAAATGAGCTAAGAGACTTGGAGCGACCAAAGTATGGAGAAAGATCCTGAGAGACAGACCCTTCTGATTAAAACAACTAAAATGTTAAAACAAAAAGTATGTTTAAAAAAAGATTTTATTTGCGAGAGAGCGACAGAGACAGCGACAGAGCACAAATGGGGAGAAGCAGGCCCCCCGCTCAGCGGGGAGTCGGACGCGGGGCTCGATCCCAGGACCCTGGGTTCACAACCTGAGCCGAAAGCAGACGCCTAACGAGCTGAGCCACCCAGGTGCCCCATAAAAAGTCTGTTTTTAAAGAATAAACTTCACTGGGCGCCTGGGTGGCTCAGTCGGTTAAGCGTCTGCCTTCGGCTCAGGTCATGATCCCGGGGTCCTGGGATCGAGCCCCGCGTCCGGCTCCCTGCTCGGAGGAGAGCCTGCTTCTCCCTCTCCCTCTGCCTGCCTCTCTGCCTACTTGTGCTCTCTCTCTGTCAAATAAACAAAATCTTTAAAAGTAAATAAATAAAAAATAAACTTCAGGGCTGGCATTAAAGGGATTAACAGATTGATCCCTAAACAAAGTGGAAATAGGAACCTCCAGCTTTGGGAGGCAGGGGAGCACCAAAATGGCTTCTGCTTTCAAGGCTTCTACAAAACCCCAGAGACCCTCTGCTTCCGTTTTTTTTTTTTTTTTTTTTTTAGGATTTTATGTATTTGACAGAGAGACAGCGAGAGCAGGAACACAAGCAGGGGGAGTGGGAGAGGGAGAAGCAGGCCTCCCGCCGAGCAGGGAGCCTGACACAGGACTTGATCTCAGGACCCTGGGATCATGACCCAAGCTGAAGGCAAGACGCTTAACGACTGAGCCACCTAGGCACACCTCTGCTTCAATTTTTATGACTTTCTAGGGCTCCTGGGGAAGGGGATAAAGGCCAGGACCTACTCAGGTCTACTAGAAAGTTGCTGGGTTTTTTTTCCCCAACTTTAGGACACTGCTGAATTTTGTAGGCATCACATGGTTCAACCTAATTATAGTGGACCCTGAATACAGCTGGGAATATGGCAGAAAGATAAAGAAGAAATAACCCTGCCACACATAAGGAGATAGCAAAGAACCTTGCCTATCTTGACCCTGGCACTCGGTAGAGGGAAATAAGCTCTCTCCTGAGAATTCACAAGCAGGACGTATAGGTTTGAGGCCCAATTCCATGATACCTGTATGATCTGAAAAATTTCCAGTGAGGAATTTAAAGTTTCTGTAGTATCACTGTTGTACTCTACCTGCGGAGGCAAACTCAATCTTGACTGACAGAACTCAACTTCCATTCAGGCCACAGACATTGCTCCTGGGTAAAAATACAAGGAAAAATGGGCAACTCCCACTCAAAAGTCACAAAACACACGGAAACAACAATGAAAAACCAGTAGGAGTAACAAATGAAACAGACCCCCAGAGACTTCAGATATTGGAATAATCAGATGTAATATAAAATAACCATGGTTATTATACTTAGACAAATAGAAGTTTCAAAAGATTAGCAGGGAAAAAATGACAAAGAATGACCAAGCAGATTTTTGAAAAACAACCAACCAAAAACAGAACTTGAAATAAAATACAGTAATTAAAATAAAAGAATTCAGTGGCTGGATTAGATTAGGCACAAGTGAGGAGAAAATTAGTAAACTAGAAGCTATAGCTGAAGATATTACTGAGAATGCAAATCATAGGGACAGAGATGGAAAAGAGAGAGAGGTTACAGGGAAATGGAAGAATGGGGTCTAACACATGTCTTACCATCCATCCCAAAGGACAGAGAATGTGAAGTGCAAAGATAGTAACTTCTAAAGCTAATAATGCGTATTAGAACTACTAGGGTAGACACTAAAAGAATAGTCATAAAAAATAAACTTCAAATAGAAAAAATTAGAGAAAAAAAAGACAAGACAGAGTATGCACCACCATACCCCCCAAAAACATAAAATGGGAATTGAGCATGTCAACATGGATAAATCTCTTAAAAAATGTTGAGGGGCAACTGGCTGGCTCAGTCAGAAGAGCGTGCAACTCTTGATTTGGGGTCTTGAGTTTGAGGCCCATGTTGGGTATAGAAATTACTTGAATAAATAAAACTTAAAAACAAATTTAAAGAAAATGTTGAAAGAAGCCATTCACAAAAGAATACACACAGCATATGTAACGTTCAAAAACTGGCAAAATTTAACACCATATTGTTTAGGGACACACGCACAAAAAAAAGCAAGGAAATGATTAATCTCCAATTCAAGATCGTGGTTAACTCTGGAGGGAGTATGTGTAATTGGGGAGGTACACCCACGGGTCTCCTAAGATATTGGCAATATTCTATTTCTTAACCCAGGTAGTGGGTATGTGGTGTTTCACATATATGTATCTTTTTGTATTCAGATACTTCACAAAAAAAGACACTAAAAAAATATACAGCATATGAAATATGTAACACATAAAATGGTTATATACCTTGATATACACACAGTGAAATACATTTAATGAAATTACACACACACACACACACACACACACACACAATCAAGAAACAAAGACAGTGGTGCTGGAACCCCCTCAATAAAAATCCTGGCCTTCTAAGGATGTTGGGTTCCGATCTACAGAATGCTTTCCCAATCTGTGTCCCATGATGAATGCTAAGAAGGGAAAGCCAGCTGAATAACCCTGAAGTGATTACCTGTTTGACCTATCGGGAGAGTACTTGGATTAAATTTCTTAGCTGGTTAGCTCTCAGACAAGGCATCACAAAACTGAGAAAGCTCTAACAGTTTCAAGTTGTACTAACATCTTACCGAAGCTGGTCTACAAACCCAGTCCTGTAAGCAATAGTCCTCTTAAAGCAGTGGTTTCAAGCCTTGGGGACTGAAGCTGGTGGGGGACATCGGGGACTGCAGCTGGTGGGGGACACCAAGCCCCCAGCCTCTGCTTTTAGAGCCATTCTGAATTTATTCACTTTATGGATGCCTTTGATATGATTTTGTTTGAAGGGTTCCACCTGTCAAGAGAGTATGAACAGCACTGTCTTAGAGGAATCCTAGCTTTCTGGAGTTGGGAAAAGAATGCAAATCACCTTTCTCAACTCTGTATAAATGTAAAAGCAGAGGTGACCAAAATGTGCACCCAATAAGCAATTTGCACTGCAGCAAATCTTAAAGATAGTTGGCTTGCTTTCCTCTTTTGTCCTTATTCCACTGTCTTGAGAAATACCCCATGGCTCTAGAATAACAATAGAAACAGGAGGCAGACTTGAAATCAATCTGAGCCAAGCTGGTGAACAAAATCCAGGCAATCCCCGATCCACGGAACCATGCATCTTACCAATGTTGCATGGCCTCCCGACTAAGAGTTTGAGTCAACTCCAGCTATCCCTTAATCATTAGGGACCCTATTGGCACTCAACATGAGAAGGAAGATATTGGTGTTTGTGGGTGGTGGGTCATCAAAACTTGGAAAGATGTGATTTCATTTTGGTAACTAACAGGTATAGAATTGGACTCCTCTAAAGGCTCTTTGAGTTGGTGGATGGAGCAAATCTCCAGCAGATAGCAAGTGAACCTCTGCCAAGCTCAGCAGAAACATCTTTATCCCACCTGCTCTCCTGCCACACCTACCTAACTTGCTAGGGTTTTGCTGGAAAGGTCAAGAAGCCAGTCTGTCCCAGAGCATAATGACTGGTTACTGTTCTCTCATACACTAGCCCTGAACAACTGGTGTGGGCTGGTCCTCTCTGGGAGACATGGTATTTGATACTGTGCTAGTTGGGTGGCTAGAAGAAAAAAAGGAATACCTTAAAACGGCTCCTTAGAATTTTTTCTACAGTTGCACCAAATATACATCTTGGCTGAATGATTTATTAAAACTCTGTATTTGGATGCAGCTGAGTATCACTATTAGAGAACTGGTTGTTTGGGACACAAAAATGAATGTGAAATCTAACCAGAAAAACACATTTTATTTGAACTGTCAGCATTTTCTCAAGTTTGACATTAGGTAGGAATCAGTTGCTTTATTGCTCCTGTGGTAACCACACGGTAAGTAGATGCTCACTTTTACCTGAGGTTGGAAGACCAAGTTGTCTTGTGGCTGGCCCTACCACCAAACTGAATGTCGTGTCCCAACAATTGTAAGGTTAACAGCTTCTTTCTGTTCCTAGACTTAAAAAATCTGGTTGATGACAATGATTTAATTGTACACAATCCCTCCATCTCAAGCTTTGTGCACTGCAAGATGCTGAGTATCTTCAGAAGAACTTATGATTTTTGCGATATTGATCTATTTCCAATTGTTTGCATGCCTCATACTTCAAAACTCTTAAAAACTTTTGTTAGCTTAGTTATTCCTAAACTTATCTAGATAACATCTATTTTCCAATTTATTGCTTTAACTTTTTGATTAGTGTTCAAAATTAACT
This sequence comes from Zalophus californianus, assembly GCF_009762305.2. NCBI lineage: Eukaryota > Metazoa > Chordata > Mammalia > Carnivora > Otariidae > Zalophus > Zalophus californianus. The sequence goes on from NC_045608.1 coordinate 8,661,745, forward strand.
GCTTTCATCCTATAACATATACTTTGACAAAAAAATGACAATCTGCACAAAAGGCTTACCTGTATTTGAAATTTTTGATATATGCAATAAATCCAAATGCCATGCCTGTTCGAGGTACTGCAGCTACTGTGCTGTTCAGATAAACAGGAGTCCTCTCTGTGACCACCCAATTGTTAATCATGTACTGATTCGGGGATGCCTGGAATTCTAAGTATTCATTCCATTGGTCTTGGGATGAGGTTGAAAGCACTGGTAGCAGGTCTTTGTTTTTATTCTTCATCTGTAGCTCACATATATAATCCAGCATGGGTGTATGAAAATTGATTTTTACCTATGTCTGGACAAGTTTTCCCAAGTAAGTTCCTTTTTTTTTTTTTTTTTCCATTGATGTGTATCTTAGAAACATTCTTTGGTGTCTTATAGCTGCTTACCGAATGCTCATTACGTGTAAGCCAAGTATTAGGCACTTTTTGTGGGTTTTCGATCTTCACAATCCCTCAGTACTCTGGTTTTCCATCTTACACGTCAAGAAAGCAAAGCCTGGGGTTGGGGTGTCCTATTCTTCTGCTTTAGGCTGATGTGTACATCTGATTTACAGAGCTGAAAGAAGCGAATCATGATCTCTGCAGATTCCAGCTGGCTGGTTTGCAAGGCTGAATGAACTTTGGGTCTTTTTGTAGGAGGTGGGGAAATGGGCATACAGAACTTCAAACCTTTTAACCCACTTTTTGGAAAGAGCTCTTGCCCATTCTGCCTCAGTTTGCCAGCTATTATTTTATCTTCACTTCCCAGCAGTTTCCTTTCAACCTCCCATCATGGTCCCACAGAGGAAAACGCAGGTGATATCTCTTCCCTTCCCTCAGTCTGAATTCTGTGCTTTCTTCATGACTCAACACTCAATCGTTTGTTCCTCATTCCCATGTCCCATATTCCATTTATGTATCTGTGACTTGTAAAGTATGCCATGTCAGCATCTGTGCTGCTCACTGCGGCTAGACACGGGCAGGCCTAGTTATGTAGGTACAAACCAGTGATTTCAAACGATGGGTTTCAACTATATTATATAGACTACTTAGCTACATAACGATAGCTATCACCTTTCTGAATGGTGTTGTACTAGTAGTCATCTTGAGAGCAAGAATACTTAAAAAACTAGAATTTAAAATATTACACTAATAATTGCAACAACTTCATGTTTCCTGGTTGTTTCTTTTGTATTTGCTGAAAATATAGGTGTTTAATGTGCAGTCAGTGCTCATAATTGCTTGGCTGTCCACTGCTTAGTATCAGGTGATTATAGGCCTGTATGCAATAGGCAGGTGCTATTTAGAACCCGGCCAGCTGAGTTTTCAACCACATGAAACAACTGAGATTAATTATAAAGCAACAAATAGTGAATAATACTATTATGAGTCAAACATTACTCTGAGCATATCCATCATTTCATTCAAGATTCACAATGAGGCAGGTACGCTCCCTGTTTTATAAGAGACACTGTGGCTCAGCATTTAAAAATGTCACTCACTCAAATCACACAGGTAAGAAAAGGAGCCAAGACCTGGATGGAATGTAACCAATGGTTTACAAAGGCAGATGTGATTCAGATGCACACGAAGAGAAGTAACAAATGAGAAAGTAAGGTTAGGGCAGACTGGGATTTATAAGGCAAGGCCTCAAGTTCTATTGTCATATACTAGTTTCAAATTATGAGCCTCTCCTAAGATGTCATGTCCTAAAACAAAGACTGATTTTGTTTCCTACTTACCTGGAGCTATGTGTTCTTTCTGAAAGAATTTAAGCAAGCCACCACACTCCATGCTCTATCACCTGAACAGAGTAGCCCAGTTTTATAACTACAGAATTTTGAAATCCTAGAAGTGACACAACTGATCACATCCAGGGCACAGATTAGTAACACATGAAATTTGCCTTTGACATAATCAATTACGGCTCATCTTTCTTCCTATAAAGAAGGAGATGGGAGAATATGACAAGAAATTAAACAATACAAGTTTGCATCTGTCACAGAATATGGAATGAGAAGGCACAAGAGGTCAGGAGGTCCAACCTGCCTCCCTGACAGAGGAGCATGCTTAAGGGGGAAGATGTGGCCAATGTCTTAGGACCAGAGACCATTAGTGTGGACAGGAGACTGGACCCCAGCAGCTCTATACTTTTCCCTCCACACGCCACCACTGGCACTCTGAGGGAAGCCAGTTTTTGAGAGAAGAAAGTGCTTTGCAAATGACATGCTCTTCACTCACTTTTAATGTACTTTGAGAAATGAATATCCATCTGACACACTTGTGACACACGTAATATGACACCACACTGTGTTCCATACGAATCAGGGAATCGAGGAGAGAGCAAAGAACTATGCATGCAAACACTGGTGGCTGAGTCCTAAAACGAAAGCAGTTGTTCAGCTGAACCCAGACCAACAGAAAACTACGGATGCAGGTGACACCGCAGCTCACCAAGCCTCCCACCTCGCGAACGGCAGGGAGGACAGCCCCACCGGTACCACCCTACTTCAGAAACGTGCTTACAGCCCGGTCAGAACTCCACAAACATGAGCATCCATATTATAATCCATCTTTGGAAAACAGACTATTTGAAGGAAAACAAAACCAAATTGAAACTGTGGTTTCCAGAGCAATTTATTCATTAAAATCTATTCAATATGCCATCAACAGTTCTCCTGTGTGTATTGTGCTGATAAATAGACACTGAGAGGATTTAACAAGTTCGTCGTTTAATAAGTCTGAATTCATTTTCACCACATGGTATTGTACACGGTCATCTGTTGAAACAGATTTCTTTTTAACAGATCTTAGTTTAAAAAAGTCATAGATACTGTGAGTTCTGTATAAACTGGTGGGTATTAAGTTAGTTCCTTTGTTTTGACTTATAAGCCTCAACTTCACCGCAGAATAAAGAATGTAGGCCAAAGAAAGCATAATCGGTCACTCGTATAGAACAGTATTGTTTCTATAATTTGAAGCTTTCTGAATGGACGGGTTCAGGCCTGATGTAACTGTAAAAAGATTACTTAATGAATAGACTATATGGAAATGGTACAAAATGTTATTAACTTTATAATCATTAATAGCTTAAACAGCACTATGTTACTAATTGCTATTCAAAACCAAAAACCTGTTTTTGAATCCCCAAGAAGGTGGCATGCGTACACAACCAGGCCACCTTGTACTTAGGGGTTTGTCAATACGTATTTCAACAGAAACTTTGGCTTTAGGAAAGAGTCACAAACATTTAAAATAATGGCTTTAATCATCATTTTGAGTATACGGTAGGGAAAGTGTGCTTTAATTAAATATACATCATACCAGTGATGCTGGCAAGGTTGAGTTAATCCTAACGTTGATAGCTATAAAAACTAGTTTGTACATGACAAGACAATGAGAGAAAAAAAGCAATCCCTTTGAAACAAAATTTAAAAAAAAATATGTTCACAGTGGTTTGTATCAACAGTATGCATTTTATGACAATAACATGTACAGATTGAGCACCCTAGGGCTCTCTTTATATCCTAAAGAAAACGAGCATTTACATTATTCATGGTTGAACTGAATTTTAAAAAGATCAATTGTACACTTACCCCTTAGACAGGATAAACTGTTCTGGGGTGTACAGCTTTAACACCATCATTAAAGTTGTTTGCAAAAGGAATACAGAATTAAAAAAACAAACATTTTTTCTTGGGAGTGGAGAGTCTTTCATTTGCTGTTATAACCAGCAAATGCCATTCATTAACTCAAAAAATGGAAGGGTGGCCCCACAAACACACTATTTGAGCAAGCTGACCAATACACATTACAGTTTTAAAAATGAAGGTTATATACTCTATGTTACAAGTCCCAACTAGGCAGTGTCAAAATGACATCTATTTCTTTGCTTGCTTTGTGATCATACCCCTTGGAGGTGTTACAGGTCTCGTGGCATTCGGCTTCTTTTTCTCTGCAGGTTTTAAAATCTGCAAAGATTCAAAGGTAAGTGCATTTTAGGAAATATTCTCGACCCCAAATCTTAAGATTTCTTAAATCTCACTCAAATCTTTTGTTCAGAAAGGTCTCTGACCATTTAAAACTGACCCTACAACTCTTGAAAGCCCCACTAACGTATTAACGTACCATGTTAATATGTTAACATGTAAACATTTTGGTAATAAATGCTATGATGAACAGATGAAATGCAGGGACAAATTATTTTGCCTCTGGATAAAATGACAATTTTCTGAAGTCAGTTCTTGTAGTATCTCTAGGCTATCCCCTCTGACACGGGGGTGGGGTGGAGAGTAGTCTAGAGCAGTGTTTCTCAAACCCACAGGGGGCCCTCTCATAATCTCTGGGAAGCTGCAAGTTCTCCCTGATAGTTGGTAAAACAACATTTACCTGATGACTGCCACTTGACTTCAGTGGCTTTACTTAGGATTATGACTGGGCTACCCTGAAATTGTACAAGTTTAATTGTAGTAAGAGAGCGAGAAAAAGACTCAGACAGACTTTATGTGTAAATGATACTTTTGTGCCAAGTGAAGGCCAAATGATGTCATGGTGAATCAGTCTTGTGGAAATTAAAGAAAAGTGGTGGGAGAAGGGAGTAATCACACAGCACATCTGGCACATGGCAGTTAGTTCTATTCTCACATACAAGCGGGGATTTAATTTTAGCTGAACATTATAGTGACATAAGTTTTAGATTTATAGTAAAGGAACTATAAGCATGAGGAGCCAATAAATTGTTTTTTTACCCCATTTAAATAATGTAAAAAGAGGGCGCCTGGGTGGCTCAGTTAGTTGAGCGACTGCCTTCGGCTCAGGTCATGATCCTGGAGTCCCGGGATCGAGTCCCGCATCGGGCTCCCCGCTCAGTGGGGAGTCTGCTTCTCCCTCTGACCCTCTTCCCTCTCGTGCTCTCTATCTCTCATTCTCTCTCTCTAATAAATAAATAAAATCTTTAAAAAAAAATAATAATGTAAAAAGAGTTAAATTCAACACAGCAGGAAAAGGTTCTCTGACAACTTTTTTCCCCTTAAAAGGGGTCCACTGATTACAGAATTAGGACAAACACTTGTATGGGAAATTAAAAATTTAGTCTACTCAACATAAATGAACAGTAGGCAGAAAAGAGCAATTAAAAAAAAAATCAGTAAAATTTAGACATAATAGTAGGAAACAATGTTGAAAGCATCCTCTACCTGAAAAGAACACATTAGAGTTTCGTCCACACTCATCATGGCACCTGCATTGTCAAACTCTCCACAATAATTGGGTGCAGAAAACAGAGTGACCAACTGCCTCTTTGCAAAAAATTCATATCCATCTTCAACCACCTTGGAGAGAAAATGTTTTTAGAGTAAGTAGGTGTAAACTGCAGGTGAGTAAAACCACTTTTCAGTTTCCCATTGAGCCTGATATCCTACAGGTCACTTGCAGAGACATTTTGTATGAATAAGCAATACCTACCCACTAAAATCAACAAGGAGAATCTGTGCTCACACACATGCTCTTAAGTGTACATGTAAAATTCAAAATCAATACCTGGTGGGCTCTACATATAAGATCCAAATCATGCTTATGGAGAAATTTTGCAACCACTTCTGCACCAAATGTGAAGGACACTCCTCTGTCATTTTCACCCCAGCCTAAGACATCTTTATCGGGGTCAGACCACAAAAGATCACAAAGAAGACCTTGATCTGGTACATCAGTTGGTCGCATAATTCGCCGAATCTGCTCCATAGATTGAAGATCTGGTGATAAACCTATTAAATGAAAAAAAAAAATGTTTTTTTGAAGAAAACAGAACTTCACTGTAACAGTTCCATTTGCTTACAGAGAGACTCAATGACTAACATGGAGGGCTTAAATCTATGGTTATGATTTTTTTTTTATGGTTATGTTTTCTTATTTAGCTTTGGTTTAAAATAAAAAAAACTCAACTGAAAAAGCACTAGAATTTATTACATGCACCAATTTGTGAGGCACATATGTCTAAATGGTATATGGAATCAGTTACCTCAACATACAGAGCCCTATAAAATTAAAATCCAGTGATTTATAGACAACCACTCCTCAACTCCTTTGATGATAATAATGAACAATGTACATTCTAGATTTTATTATTGACCATTTGTAATGACTGGGTGTAGAAGGTGCAGATACTCAGGTATGATGTAGCTTTCCAGGAAACCTGTGCTGTCCAAGGACCATCAAATCTATCAGACCAGCTCCAGTGTAGCTGGCTTTCATCTGAGTTTAAAATCACATGCCCAGGGGTACCTGGCTGGCTCAGTGGGTTGAGCCCACTGCAATTCCTGATCTCCAGGTTGTGAGTTCAAGCCCCACGTTGGGGGTAGAGTTTACTTAAAAAAATAAAATTAAAAAAATTTTTAAAAATCACATGCCCAGCTCTACCGAAACCAGCTGAAGTATAGGAGGGCAGGGATAATGGCTTTATTAAAATACATTGTGTTGGCTCTTTGACAGTTGTCATTATAATTTCTGACCATAGGTGAAAAGAAATCCTTTTCACAATTACTATTTAATTATGTTATACAAAGCACAACCATGGAGAAAAATAAAATCGCTTTTGAAATCCAAGTCAGAAAAATTTCTAAAAGGAGAGGACCAAAAACAGACCAAGGAAAGTCTACTCACATTTTCAGTATTCTGGAGAATCTATGATACAGCATATTAATCGCTCTTCACTTTATATTTAAAAACACTTTCTGCTCTATTTTCAAGTTAAACTGTTACAGAGCCTAGAATTCCCTGTAACAAATCAATTTCTTACTTTAGATTTCTATCCAAATGATCCTGGATGCACCAGAGCGGACCCATGGTGTAACACATCAATAAAGGAGAGTCACCTGACAGAGAAGTCATCCCAATGACAACTCAAATGTCTAAGTGTACCCCCTTCAGAAGGGATCAAAACCTATTTGCAACTAAAATTAGCCCACATACCTCCATGACAGCAGAATATCTTCTCATCCACGATGGCTGCTATCGGTAAACAGTTAAAGCAGTCTGTGAAAGTTTTCCATAGTTTAATGTTATATCTTCTTTTACCTGTGAAAATTTTAGGATGGTTAAAAAGACCGGTGTTCTGTAGGTTCATTCTCTTAGGACAATTTCTCCCAAAGTAAGGTGCTAATTACTTTTAAGTAAACAAGAACTATGCTTTTATTAAAAATTCCCTGGAGGATAGGTTTAGCAGATCTAGCTATACTTTAAAATCCCACAGAAGTTTGAAATCAGAAAATCCCAAATGTAATGATTAAGGATTATCATTAACTCCCAATAATTATTTGGTAGCACAAACTCTGTTTGGAACCTAGCATGTTTTGTTCAATCTCAACCAGAGGCAATTATGAACAGCTTACACATGTGCCATTACCATCTTCCTTCTGAGGAAGCTTCTGAGAGTTAACACCCCATCCCATCTCCTACTATCATCAAGAGCTTACTGGTACCAGATAATTCCCAGCCCTACATACTCTAGTAGCAGGCACACCAGGATAACTGTTCTTAACACTGCCACAAATGCTGAGAACGTTCCCCACAGAAACGATGTTATAGGGTGGTTATATTCCCCTCACCAGCCCCTGTATTCCCTGCATTCTGGAGTCACAGTGTGATTTGGACATAAGCATGACTTTAAGGTACTGTTCCTGCAAGCAAATTACATTGAGTTAAAAACCTACTCATAAATTCTGGAAGCACAAATCCGTCTGAATTGGGTTGAGAATAGCCCAACTGTGGGGCACCTTGTCTCCTGTACCTCCATACCAGAAAACCCAAAGATCAAAGCACAATCTTCATTCCTAAAGCCAAGTTTGTCCTTCGTCTCCTCTCCTTTCTTATTCTAGGGACATCTACAGATTTAAAGCTGAACCTTTTTGGAAAGTTTATAGACTGGCACAAGCAGCAGGTTCCTGAACCACACCTTCCACTCTACTGCAAATCAAGTCAGGTATGGAATTTAGCACAGGGTTTGGAATGTAATGCAAATTCAACAAATACTTGACTTTTCCCTTTGCAAAGGACTGTCGTCTTTCCTTCTAATAGTTTGTTTTTTCTATGACTGGGTATAAATCTCACCATGGTTCACCCTGTTTTGCATTTCTTTGGAGGTCACTAATTCCCTATTCCTTATCTTCCTTCACTGGAGGGTTCTGGAAGCCAAACAGAATTCTTCTCTACAAAAGGATGAAAGGGAACCTTTTACTTAAAAAGTGAAATAACAGAAGAACAAGGCTGGGCTGGTCCTAACCTTCAATCATAAAAGTGATTTGATTCTGTCTCCTATTTTCCTCTGAAGCCTATCTCTGAATGACCATCCAATGGCTTGCTTGGATTTTTCCTTTGCCCACATGCTGCATTTGCCAGTGCCAACGAATCCTCTTCCTTTTTGAAGTCTGCTTTGCTCCCTGATTCTTTATTCATGCAACACACTTTAGTTTGTCTTGCAGATTCCTTTGCTACTTTTGCTGGCACCTTCAATAAAAATTAGGATTCTTCCACCTGTTGCCTCGGAGCATCTTAACTAAGTCCTAGGGCCCTGTTTTCTGTTCTCTCTACACTTCCTCCCTAAGGTCACTTCAGAACAGTAAGAACATCTGGCTCCAGAAAGGTTTAGCCTGGATAACTGCCAAGGTCTCTTCCAGCTTCCAAATCCAGGGATTCTGAGCCAGAATCCCTAATGCAGTTTCCTATTACTACAGATCAGACAGCTCTGGTATCAGGAAAGGATAACACACATTCACATTTTATCTAACAACAGATTCCCCAGCTTTTCCAGGACTACACTCTTTATAAAAAAGTTGGGGTGGGGGTCGGGGGGAAAAGGAGTTGCTTGTTATACTTGTGAAATGAGCCTATCACCTAAAGCAGTGGTTTTAAATTGTTCCATGAAAACCTACATTTTAATAAAGCTTCTCAACTGTAACTTAAAGTAAAATTTTAATAAAATTATCAACAGTTTTATTAAAGTCTGCAAACCATCAATCGAAAGCCACCTATGTCAAGGACACTTTTCTGCCCACAAGTAGATTGGATGGCAAGTTATACCTGCCTGACGATGAGGGGGTGAGGGGAGCTTGAGCACAAGGTTAATCAGTAAGTCTTGATGACCAAACAAGAAACCAACCAATGCTGACCATCTAAAATAATTTTTAAAGTCTTCCGCATTAAACAGAAACTGAAAACAACGTCGCTAATATCCTCACTTGGATATATGTAACAAAGAGATTATGTGGATTGGAATCTCATCAATGAAAACATCAAAGTACTTGCTTTTCTTAACTTGTTCTAAAAAGTAGCACCTGTAACAAATATCCAAAACACAATTTATAAAACTTGCTGCCTCTCATCTCACTACCTTAAGAGAAATAACTGCTTTACTAGTACTTCTCTGATAGACTCATTGTCAAAATCAACTATCTTTCTTGGGGCATCTGGCTGTCTCAGTTGGTAGAACATCTGACTCTTGATCTTGGGGTGGTGAGTTCAAGCCCCATATTGTGTGTGGAGATTACTTAAAAACAACCACCACCACCACCTTTCTGGCCACAGACTCAGTTGCCCTAGTCAGTTAAGAACCCATAAGATTTTTCTTTGGTGATCCCTCCCCACCTCATCTTACCAGCTGGGTCTCAGGGCCTCAGACCAGGCAAACATACAATTATGGGAGAGGGTGAGAGTAGGAGAGCTAAGTCTAGAAATACAATCTTTCTAGCAGTGCACTTCTAACAAATGAGCTAGCTGAACACATTTATGTGGAACTGCAATGGAAAAACACCACATTACAGGTTATGACTATAGTCTGGTGGGGGAGGGCCACAGTGACAATGCTTTACTGGTCTTGTTATCATCACTGGCCAATGTAGTAACTCAAATTCCTTAACCACTTCTCTCCTCCCTGCCTGAAGACTCTCCTAGCAGAAATGATAGGCACAAAAGGATGGGGGTAAGGACCCAACTCACCCCCCCTTAAACATTTTATACTTATTAACACTACAACAACAACAACAACAATTCCACCAAAACTGGCAATTTTTAAGGCTTTAAGAATCTTGTTTTTTATCAATTTACCAACTCAAAGTGTACCTTCAACTATACAATCCAAAATGGGTCATAATATGTGTAAAATGTTACACAAATGATTTTTTTTTTTGTTTTTAATTTTGCTTTCTCCTTTCAGCACATTTTAGGATAATAACTGCCATTTGTCCTGGGTGTACATGTGCCAGAAGGAAACACACACACACACACAAAATCATTTGTATATTTAAAGATACCATTTATGTGAAATAACTAGAAAAGGCAAATCTACAAAGAAAGATTAGTGCTTGCCTATAAATTTACTAAATTTACTAAAAATCACTGAACTGTATACTTAAAACAGACAGATTTTATGGAATGAAATTATCTCTCAATAAAGTTGTTAAAAACAAAACTATCTATTTGGACAGGTTCTCAGACCTGTACTAAGAATTAAGTTCAACAATGATCTTAAAGAAGCCACCACTGTGACCATTACTTCTTAATCTAATAGTCACATCATAAAAGAATCTAGGGAATTATTATACTGTAGTGGCAGTGTTATATTTTTACCGTGAGAAAAAAATAAGAACAAGTTAATGAAACAGAAAATGGTAAGATTATGGGGCGCCTGGGTGGCTCAGTCGTTAAGCGTCTGCCTTCGGCTCAGGTCATGATCCCAGGGTCCTGGGATCGAGCCCCGCATCGGGCTCCCTGCTCCGCGGGAAGCCTGCTTCTCCCTCTCCCACTCCCCCTGCTTCTCCCTCTCCCACTCCCCCTGCTTGTGTTCCCTCTCTCGCTGTGTCTCTCTGTGTCAAATAAATAAAATCTTTAAAAAAAAAGAAAAGAAAAAAAAAGATAGATTATAACATTTCATCTAAACACTCACAAATCCTAACAGAAGTATGTGCAGTTTATGACCAAGTATCTCAGTTTAAGTAAGTCTTCCTTAGAAGTAGAAAGTACTTACATTCATCATAAAATCCATAAATTCTATTGATGCTGGCACATTCATGGTTTCCTCTGAGAAGAAAAAAATTCTCGGGGTATTTGATTTTGTAAGCCAGTAAGAGGCAGATAGTCTCCAGGGACTGCTTCCCCCTATCCACATAGTCCCCAAGAAACAGGTAGTTGCTTTCTGGCGGGAAACCACCGTACTCGAAAAGTCGAAGCAAATCATAGTACTGCCCGTGGATATCACCTAGAAGCAAGAATTTAGTTACACGGTGCCCTCATACTTATTGTTCAATCCACTAACAAAGTTTTGGAGAGACATTCTTTAAACATGCATTGCATAATGGGATTGACCTCTAATAATGAGAGTTAAATTTGATGGCTAACCCTAATTTCCAAACTTGTATCATGTTTTAGTTCAACCGAGCTTAATAACAATTTCAAGCTTATGTTTATGTCCAGAATCTCACACAAAACAACTAATTAAGAATTAATTTTGTGGAAAGGATTATTAATGCCTCGGCAGGCCGGCCTTCTTGCCAAGTAACATGGCTTTCCTTTCAGGTCGGCTGACCACTCTCAGATCTCCGGCAGCTCAGCCTGCAGGTTATTGTGTCAGGAGAACTGCTGCATTGCTAGTGAGCCCCAGACGTGCACGAACAAAGGCACACACACCACATCCACCAATTCATTCAGCTTTCAATTTCCCCCTGCTAGATAATGCCAAAGAGCATTTAAACTTTAAAATCATACATATAAGCTTTATCAATGTAGTCAAATATGCTAGAATATTTAGCATTACTCAGATGAACTTCAGTTTTTATACAGATTATCTGCATCTATCATGTAGAAACAGACTACAAAACGGCATCAAGGAAAGTCTATTTTTAAGCATAACCAGTCTTGCTTTAAGCTTAAGTGTAATTCCTATATATTCATATAGTTCAGACCTTTTCTTAGCTCTCCGGTGTCATTTCTTTCCTTTCTATTGCAATGTTTATATTCCTTTAGTGAAATAATTTTTAGAAAACTCGAAGCACGTTTAAGTAAACTTAAGTCCATTAGAGGTATTAATTCCAAAACTAAAATCATTTAAGTAGTTCCAGGTTATTCATAAATAGCAAACGATTCTGCTGGCTAACACAAGGGCATCTATAGATCCTCGAGTCACTTAATCAATTACATAATCAAAGGCAACTGTTCATGTGCCAAAACCTACCACATATTTTGAGTGGTGCTTCAAGTTCTAGTAGGATAGGCTGACTGAGAAAGATCTCTCGGGACTTTAAGCACAGTCCTCGGATTTCATTCTCCTGTAGCTGGACGTTCTTACCAGGCTTGGACCCTCTCACTGTACGGGAGAAAAACTCCAGTTAGTCAAATGAAGTCAAAATACAATTTAACGCGTTGGTGGTATAGTGGTGAGCATAGCTGCCTTCCAAAATACAATTTAACATACAAATTAAAAATATCTGAGAAGCACACGTTTTAATAAGGAGGAGACAAAACCACAGTTTAACTGGCTTTCTGGCTGACTTTATTTTCATAACACTTCTAAAGAACATGGTTTTAATGTCTAATTATAATTGTAAAATCTTAGACAGGATTTCATCGATTATTTAGTTGCATCTTCTATACTAAGTTAAGACTTGTTACAGTATCCTGAACAAGGGGCCACACTCTGTGTGTGAATACTGTTAGAAGGGTGGCTCAGTTGGTTACGCAACTGCCTTCCGCTCGGGTCATGATCCTGGAGTCCCAGGATCGAATCCCGCGTCAGGCTCTCTGCTCAGCGGGGAGTCTGCTTCTCCCTCTGACCTTCTTCCCTCTCATGCTCTCTCTCAATAAATAAAAATCTTAAAAAAAAAAAAAAAAGGTATTCCTTTTGTTACTTGCTGAAATCAGACTGGTTGTGGCACAGTCCAAGGCCTCAGTTTTGCATCCCAGCCACAAAAATCGGCCTTGTTGACCTCCAGCCTGCCCACCAGGCCATCTCTTTTTGCGTCCAGTCCTGTCTTCTCTTCTCCAGCCTTATAAATGAATTAGTATTTGTACAGCAGGAGATTTGAGATTATCACGTTACTGAGTTGGTTCTAAGGATTGTTTTAAAATGTGAAATTGGAGGGGCACCTGGGTGGCTCAATTGGTTAAGCATCCAACTCTTGATTTCGGCTCAGGCTGTGATCTTGAGGTGGTGAGATTGAGCCCTGTGTCAGGCTCTGGGCTCAGTGAGGGGAGTCTGCTTGAGATTCTCTCTCCTCCTCTCCCTCTGACCCCCCAAGCCCCCTCGCACGCACGTGCTCTCTTTAAATCTTTTCTTTTTATTTTTAAATATTTTATTTATTTATTTGACAGAGACAAAGCAAGAGAAGGAACACAAGCAGGGGGAGTGGGAGAGGGAGAAGCAGGCTTCCTGCTGAGCAGGGAGCCTGATGCAGGGCTCAATCCCAGGACCCTGGGATCATGTCCCGAGCTGAAGGCAGACGCTTAACAACTGAGCCACCCAGGCACCCCTAAATAAATAAATCTTTTAAAAAGTAAATAAAAAATTAAAAAGGTGAGACTGGAAATGCTCTGAACCCTCCCCCCATCAGTGTTTTTCAGAGGATGATTGGTATTTCCTCAAGAGTTCTATGAAAAAATTTAAATGTCGTTTGCATTTTACTGAAACACATTTCAGGCTCATTGTACATACTGTACATATTTTGCTGTGCAATCTCTGGGACTGCATCTGTGAATACAATTATGCCCTTACAGGGCAAAGGATGTCAATGAGTGCTGTAAGGAAGGTTTCCTAGTAATCTGAACATACAAAACAAGAAAAGGGAGAAAGGTGGCTTGTTGTTAAGCATCTGCCTTCGGCTCAGGTCATGATCCCAGGGTCCTGGGATCTAGCCCCGTGTAGGGCTCCCTGCTCCGCGGAGAGCCTGCTTCTTCCTCTCCCACTCCCCCTGCTTGTGTTCCTTCTCTCACTGTCTCTGTCAGATAAATAAAATCTTAAAAAAAAAAAAAAAGAAAAAAAAAAGAAATACTGGTACAGCACTCCATGTTGCCCACATCTGAGTACCCCTGAGTTCTACTCACTATCAAAGTAAAGCACTCCAGCCCTGTAACAGTTCATTTATCAGCAGGTAGGCAGGAAATGAAATTCTGTTTTGCTTCCAGTTATAGCAGATTAGACAGTCACTAAATACAAATTAAAGAGCACTGAATTGCTAATTTTACTTTATCTTTACAGTTCTAAAGTGGCCTGCTTGCTGGTAGGGTATGGTTAAATACAGGGACTGATTATTCGCAACTTGCAATCGGTCTTAATACTTGTTTTGTACAAAAGATTTATGAAAGCAGGCATTCAACGAATTAGAACTGAACCAAAATCACAGGACCAGACTAAATATAGAATGTCAGGTTACATCCTTCAACCATTAAACCCAATATAAAGTGATTTAGTTTTAGCAAAACCACAAAACCCATCAGATTAAATTATTGTTGCTAATTTAAATGTTATCAGTTTTGAAGGCTTTATATTCAACTTATAAAATCATTCAGCCTATTAAGTGAATAAAAGCAGTAAGTTTAACTGGCTTGTATCTAGCTTTGTTCTGTAAATATCTAATGTTACAGGGTGATAAAAAATTACAAATAAAAAACCTGATGTCTGCTGAGAATTTTTTTCCATTAAATATGGCTGGGTCCAAGTTTGAGAAATATTGTCCTAGGCAAAGCCATTTTTCAGCCTGAATAGCCGCCGAAACCCTGAGTTCTCTTAAGAGTTTTGAACAGAAACCCAACACTGTGTAGAGGGGTTTTACTTTTTCAATGAAAGAGAGTACACAAGAAAAGATGACAAGAGGGAAGGGCCAAACTCTTGAAGCACACAATGAAGAGAAAGTGTTGAAAGAGCAGTGGAACTGGTAGCCAGCCCCAAGTTTCTGTACTGGTTCTATAGCCTTGAGCAAATCACTACTTTGGACCCCAAAATATGTAACTGAAGTAAACCACCGCCAGTCTCCTTCTGATCAAAACATTATGAAATGAGAAGCAATGAAGAGGAAAGCACAGTGATGATAATTTTCGAGGGGAGATATGAGAGACACATCTATAATACTACAGCAACTGAGCAATAAAAAATGGTTTTTCTAGAACCACAGTAATTTTCTCTCCTGACACACACAGTACAGAACTCAAGAAACACTCCTGATGGAAAGACGGTGGGATTCCTGCTTCAATGGCCAGAAAACCCCAATCATTAGCAATTACACCACAAGTCAGCCAGAAGCTTGGGCAAACTGCCCAGCAGGAAACTTTTATTTTTGCATAGGAGGGGACTCCTAGAAGCTTCTGGTTTTCAACCTCAATCTTTTTCAGCAGAGCCCCACATTTGTGAATGAACAGTCCACCTTAAGTCTTTCAAGAAAGCGTGCAATTAATCTACACCTATATGGAATGAAGGCTGTACTTTTAATATGAATGCTATCATTAAATTGATGCCACCATATTAAGTCAATGTTGCTAATGTAAGTATTTACTGGTTTTGGAGGCTCCCGACTACCACCTTTAGACATAATCTATGATAGTTTTCTTATTCTGTTTTCCTGTTTGTCCTCTGAGTGAAGTGTACAGGTAAGTAAAAAGCAATATTGCTTGCTAACAATTAAAAAATTGTTCTTAATGTGCAATAAGGATTAAATGCAGTTTTTCCAGAACAAATCAAGATTTTATATCTGAAGAACAGTGCTCATTAAAAACATGGTCCCAAAGCTTCTTAAATTCCCTAGAATTAGCTAAAGCAATAAAATTATGAAAATAGAAACTCTGCCAAAACCCTCATCTACCAATTGGCAAATACCCGCTCATCCTTCAAGACTTGCCCGGGAGAACCTCTCCTATCCACCTCCTCTCCTCTCCTAAGCCTAGTTTACGCTTTCTGAAAATGCTCTCACAACGCTTGGATACCACTCAGCACACACCATACTTTGTACCGTAAATGCCATTTTGCTTCCACCTACTCATCTGGACCCTCTGGTAGGCTGTAAACCTCAACACCACACGACCGACTCTGCAGTGTACATGCCCACAGCCAGATGTGGCAGGTGCTCAAAATTTGTTGTGTGAACGAAATCTGGATAAATCTCTAAGTACTGAGGACATGTGATATCAGAATTAAACATGTGTTCCAGACCACATACTTTTGATTAGCAAAAAACCTGTCTGTGCTTTAAAGTTAAAAAAAGCAAGAGTGTCATTTCCTATCAGCCTTTAACAGAATATTTTTCTAGTTGCAAAAATTTAGGATTACTCTTAAATTTCATGTTGAAGATGATCTAACAATTAGAAGATAAAGATTTCAAAATGGGTTTTAGCAGTTCAGATAAACACTAGCTATTTCTTAAAAATGGCCACATCGGCCAATAGTTCATAAATCTACTTCACTATCTTCAACGTCCATCAGATAGAATTACTTACTAGTTGCAGCTAACATTTACCAAGCACTCATCATGTGCTGGGCACTGCACTAGAGGGCTTTACATTGCCACTTAATCCTCACAACAATCCTATGAAGTTAGGCTCTGTCACTTCTGTTAGTTTGGGAGAGGTTCGGTGACTTGGTCCAAGGTCACAGAACTTACAGGAACACCAGGTCCCTATGAACTCTAGGTCTAGTGGTGCTGCCACCATACTACTACCCTACCAACGAAGGATTTGTTCTTCTTTAACTTCCAAACCAAGGAGTTTTTATAGGACAAACCACCAAAACCCTAATATATGGTCACTGCTTCCTAAGAAAATTCTGAAATGGGATATAAAATCATAAAGCATCCTTAAATGAGAAGCATCAAATCAGAACTAAATTAGGCAATCTGTTTAAGACTATCAATACTTATTAACCATGCTTCAAACATTCAACAGAATAGTTGCAGAATATCTACCAGGTGCCAGACCCTCCGATGGATGCTGGGGATACCCTGGTAAACAGGACGGACAAGAGCCTTGTCCTTTCTCTTGTGGAGGACACAGAAAATAAGAATAGGTAACTGGAGCTTGTTATAAATGCTATGACTAGAACTATCCCTTCATAAAGATCATAAAACTACAAGTTCACCTTAAGGATAGTATCTTCAATACCATTAAAAAGACAACGGCTTTTTAAATAAAAACATCTCTATTTTAAACGGAAACATCTCTAGTTACAAACAGTGCAGCTCTACTTAATAAATATCAGTCAATACTTACCTTGAGGTTTAAAGCCTCACTGTGCTCTGAGCGCAATGGGAGAAACATGCACAAAAAGGAGACCCTTGGTAGGAAATTCAAGAGTTGTCACATGTTACCTTCCTAAGTAAGTAGCTGTGGTAGTTCAAATAATAAATATCAAATTATTTCAACAATTGCCAAAGGAATCCAAAATATTCAACAAATAAGAACTTCATTTTCCAGATGGGAGTGTTTTCTCATAAATCCAGATACTAGGCAATGCATTGAAATCAGTAGCCATTGTAAACATGTGTAGGTTAGTGATCATTACTAACACTAGTTACATTAACATACCAATTTAGAGCTTAAAACAACTTGTGAGTAAAAACCTTTCTTTAACTGGCTAGAAAGATTCAGAAAAATGCATTATGACTGTCAACAGCAAAGGCTGTTCTGTAGAAACTTATATACTTATCTGGCAAATCACTAACATGAGCATATGATAAAAACTACCACGCAATTTTATCAAAAACAGACAAAAACTTGAAATAATAAAAGAATGTTATTGGTGATTATTTGCAACGCCAGCTTTTTCTCACAAGCAACACTAACTTTTCTGACAGCCTGGCTACAAGCAGAGATGAAAACTATGCAAAGAAATTTAAAACTACTTTGGGAATATTTATAAATAATAAAAAAGTATTCTTCTTGCTCTTTCATTAAAAGTCGCTTAATTGTTGAAAGTCTTATTAAAAGGAACAGCATACACAAAAAGAAAAGCTCCAGATGAATTATAATGAAGTTTTAGAATCTAAGAATGGCACAACCAGCATAAAAATAGGCTGATGCAGATTTTGCTGTTTTAAGATAATCTTACTTAAGTAGGTGGTAATCTTGAGAATACTGCACATCATAATCATTTCCATGACAGAATCAGTAACCTCACACTATAGGACAGATTTAGGGAAGGAAGACCTCAAAACAAGACAAACAACAGTGAATATCTGCAACATTAAAACTTTCCCACACAAAACTGAGCTCTTTCCTACAAAAACTATAAACCACAAAAATGTTATCAAGAATCACTTGGTTTCATTACAGTAAGGAAGACTTCCCACTTTTGGACTGCCTGAATTGTTTCCGCACCACACACATCCTCATTCTTGACTTTCCTAACTGCTGCTGTTATACTTTGTGCATTTATTTTTTTACTGAGGTATAAGTGACACACAATGCAACAACAGTATATACTGGGGACATTTAGAGGGGATACCAATTTTCTCAAGACAAATACTCAGGATACAGTTGGAAAACACCACTGTTCTCAAAGTACCCTGAGCTTTCTACACCTAATGTGAAACCAGTTTACTGAAAAATGTTTATCTTTTCAGTCTAACAATCCATTTTGATATATTACCACTAATTAGACTTGAGGTTCTGACCCTACATTTTATGAGTAATTTTCATTTTCATAAGGCATCAGTGACACCCACTCTGGGCACCAGCAAACCCTAGAGTAGCGGAGACATTGGAGGTTTCAGGTAATCAATCGAGACCTGTAAGTAAATCATCTGTTCTTACATGCTTCGATACAGGGGTCTGATCCTAAATCTCAGTAATTTGTCCTAGAATTCCATAAACTCCAAAAATATGAAATCTTTCCTTATTCATCTTCAACAAGACTCCCATTTTTAAAGTAATTCACATCAGAATATTGTCTCCTTCACATTTCAAACTTCAAGGTCTTCTAATTGCCTTGATTGTAAATGAAGAGAAACAGTCAAGCTGGTATAAAATCATTATCAACCACTGCCCTGCTTCAGGATCAGTAATCCTCACCTACCTCAAGTAAACTGACTGGCACAGGCACATAATTTGCATAACAGGTCAAAGATTACAGGACTGCAGTATCAAAGACATGAAACAATCTCACCGGGGGCGCCTGTGTGGCTCAGTCAGTTAAGCATCTGCCTTTGGCCCAGGTCATGATCCCAGGGTCCCGGGATGGAGTCCCCCATCGGGCTCCCTGCTCAGCGGGGAGCCTGCTTCCCCGCCACCACCTGCCACTCCCCCTGCTAGTGTGCTTTCTCTCTGTGTCAAATAAATAAATAAAATCTTAAAACAACAACAATCTCTACAAAAAACCTCTACCTTTGGCAACAGATTACTAATGCGTGGCCGGCACCACCTCCATTTCACCAGCTGGGGAGAAGGAAAGCCTGGCTTCTGTTCTTGTGGCTCGCATTCCCTCAAGCACAACATCATGACACACACCACCCTGTTAGATTTCACTGATGTCCCCTGCTACTGACAAACATGGGGGCACTTCAGGCATAAGGACAGTAATCCTCTCCATGCTGTGGTTTAGGACTGGTGCAAGCTGCAGATCATGTCTCTGAGATCCTTCCCCTCCTACCTCATGGGAGAGGATGAGGCCTACTACTGACATGTGGCGAGGGGAGGGAAAGGCAGGGGGCCTCAAAACACAGACTTCTTGCAAAGTAGGGAATTAGTAACACAAGCTTTGATGATAATGTCTATCAACAAAATGCCCTATGATAATTGCTTCCAAGAAAAGCCTCTAATTGTTAAAATTATCTGACCTATTTAAAAAATAATAATTGCAGAATCCTCATTAGAAAAAAGATTACTTTTGTTTTCTTTGATCAGAATTTTAAGAACTTTTTTTTTGTCCTTTGTATGATCTTCAAAACCAGGCACTGCTGCTTTTTTAACATTAGAATATAAACATGTTTCATATTACACCAAAAAGCTAAATACATGGGTGACTTAAATTTATAGTTTCAGAGTATCTGAACACTCCCTACTTTCAGATGAACTCTTACACATCGGAGGATTATAGTAGTAGATGCTTTCTGAGGGCCAGGGTGTAAGTCATATTTATTTTATTATTATTATTTTAAAGATTTTTATTTATTTGAGAGAGAGAGAGAGAGAGAGAAAGCGCACGCACGCCCACGTACATAAGCTGGGGGAGCAGCAGGAAGAGGGAGAGGGAGAAGCAGGCTTCCCACTGAGCGGGAAGCCCATATGATTCCAGGGTCCTGGGATCACGTCCTGAGCGGAAGGCAGGTGCTTAACGACTGAGCCACCCAGGCGCCCCAAAAGTCATATTTAAATCACTAAAGTAAGTAGAACAATTATGCAGAGGCTGACAAGGTCTTGCAGTTTGACAACTGTCATCTTCAGAGAAAAGATGCTTTTTGCAAATCAGGATGTGAAATAAGTTACAGGGCCTGCTACGTAAGGAAAAGTACTAGCCATCTCTACTCCCCAAACCTGGTCACTTACAAAGTAAAACTCTACCCTCTTACTTTTCTCCAACATGGTAGGAATATCAGACCAAATCAACAGCTGGCTTATTTTCTCTCTAAATCTCCTAAGTTTTACTGTACAGTTATTTAAAAACTGAATGTTAAACTAAGGAGTTTCAAGTTTTATCATCAGCAAGGCAGAGCTTGGATAAAGCTTCCAAGGTGGGTCACCTAAGTGATGCCTCGCTTAAGAAACTACTTAAAGTTTAGACTAGAAAAGAATTGCAAAGTTGTAGTCCAAATCAACATGCTGGTTTTCTTAAAGACCTCACTATGAGTTGCCTTTTTAGTACTGTTACGAGCCACTTCTCAACTAAGCTTGCACAGTCTTCAAAGACAATTCTGAACATACAAAAACTATCACAAAACTCATATGCCATTTTCAGATATGCTTACATCTTAATTAAAATTTTTAGGGAAAAGGGTTTTGGGGGCATTACAAAAAAAGAAAAATCACAAAAAATTTATTATCAACATCTTCTAATACAGATGTGTGTGAGTGCGTGTTATCTGTATCCTCAATGGATCATCTTCAACTGTTTCTCTGCCAAATTAACACCGATGAGAAAAAAGCAAATTTAAAGTATACAGTATTATGCAATTAGCCCATTCCAGAGACATTAAAATGCAATGCTTTACATTTTCAATGAAAAAATGATACATTAAAAAATCTGGTTTTCAAGTGCAACATAACACGTAAAGAACTATTAAGAAACGATTGATCTCATTTTAGATGATCCAAGTTTATCAAGATAAATTTCTTAGCATGATTTAAAAAATAAGACTAAAATGAACAAATCTGTTACGTGAATACAGAGTTGTAAGCAACACAGGTCTTAAGTTAACAAGACTTAAATGGTTTTAAAGTTCTGATGATTCTAATCAACATAGATTCCAATTTGTTGTTTCCTCAGTGAAATAAAGCCCATCAAATCTCTCCACACATAACCCTGTACAAATATGCAAAAGTTAAAGACTTAAAATGAAAATATTTAATAAAAAGGTCCTTTCTTACTGCAAACTCTTTTAATCGGTTTCTGGCTGACTGTGGCCTCATAAAAATCAAAGGACTATATTAACTTGCATGAAAATATATGAAAAATATAGTTCTTATAATAAATGCCAAGTACTGAATGACAAGGTTTTCACCCGTAAATGCCACTGACATCTCAAGAGCATTTCAGGGGACTTTATAGACACATTCAGACACATTTCTTTTAAGAAAATATAAAAGCAAAAAAAAACAAAAACAAAAAACAAAAAACACCCCAGGATGGATGAAGATATTTTCAGAAATTTCATTTTAATGACTTAATTTAAAAGATCCGCAAATTCTAGTACCAAAGCTGCCCCAACTGTTCTTGCTCTGGACTCCATCTCTCAAGCACTTACAGTACTTTATTTTTTTTAAAGATTTTATTTATTTATTCATGAGAGACACAGAGAGAGAGAGAGAGAGGCAGAGGGAGAAGCAGGCTCCCAAGGAGCAGGGAGCCCGATGTGGGACCCGATCCCAGGACTCTGGGATCACGACCTGAGCTGAAGGCAGACGCTTAACCATCTGAGCCACCCAGGCAACCCTACAGTACATTATTTTAGAAGAACAGTATAAAGCCAAAAAGCAGTTAAAACTCAGACAAATCTTCATTATCCAGCGTCCAAATCAAGAGATTTGAATCCTTCCAAAGTCTCAGAAAAAGACATTAGCATTAGTAGACAGGCTTGGGAATTCGGGTGCGGGAGGCTCGCTTCAAAGACCCCCTTTAAAATCCAAACTTCATCGGCATCCCACATCAATATGAAACAATTGTCAGGCACCTCAGGAGTCTTAGGTCAGACAAAATTAAAGCTTTCTTTTAACTTCTGCTTAACCTTCCTTCAAACATAAGGTGGGTTGAATGTAGCCAAGTTCTAGCGCCCGGCTGGCTTTGAAACCTGTCACTAATGTGTGACCTTGGTCAAGTGACTTAACCTGTGTCTCAGTTTCTTCTGAAAAACGGTAAAAAATAACAGCACCCACCTCCCAAAAGATTGTTGGGAGAATTTATGAAATGTGTGTAAACTGCTCTAAAAATGTCTGACACACAGTAAGCGCTTTAGAAACGCTGAGTATTGCTATGAATGTAATTATGAGATGGGCGCAAAGCGCTTAATACAGAACCTGGCACATTGGAAAGATAACAAACTGTCCCCATCGCTGGTTTCATGTTCAGTGGCACGTTCAGAAAAGAGCGCGGAGACCTCTTCAAGATAAGGATAACTTAAGAAGAGTATCTGGGAAGGCAGGAGGGGATGGGTTCCGACATCCTCAGGAGATATGAACGTTCGTCACCAAATAACAAGAAATGGGCCGTCCGACCCCAGCCCCACACAAAAAATAACATAGGAAAGAAGCCCCCGAAGCTGGTGGAACCCACAGCTCCATCAAATTGCTTTCCGAGAGGGCGGGTACCAGAAAGTAAGGAACACGCGGTCCTGTAGGGCTGACCGGGGGCCCCCAGCCCTCTTTCCTCCAAAGGCTGGTCCCGCTTGCGGGGCGCAAGGGGGTACGGACCGGAAACGTGGGGGTGGGGAGCGGAGTTTTCAAATCTCCGGGAGCAAGGCTGCACCTCCGCGCAATGAATGAGCGGCGCCGGAAGGGTCCGCGGGTTGGGCCAAGTGCGCGACCCCGGCCGGCCTCCCTCCGGCTGCAGCCCCTGGCCCCACGAGCCAACTCGCGGGGCTCACTCCCCTCCGCGCTGCAAGCCCAACCGGCCTCCCAACTTCCCCCTCCCCCGCGAGTCCCCGAGGCCGCCCGCCTCCCCTCAGCCCGTCCTCCGACCCCTTCACCTTCCAGCAGCCGTTGGATGATGCTGTCGATGTTGAGTTTATCTATATCCGCCATCGCCTTCCCACCGCCGACCCTCCCGCAGCGGCGCCGCCGCCGGCTCGCGCCCGGGACTCACACCTCCTTTCCCACGCCACGAGCACAGGGGCGGTGGTGGCGGCGGTGGCAGCAGCCGCGGCGGGTTCCCCCCCCAACCGCCCCGCTCCCTGCTTCCTCCTTCTCTCCCCACTGGAACCACGAGAAGAACAAAATGGCCGCCGACTCCTCAGCCACTCTCGGTCGGCGCACGGATGCGCGCGAGGGAGTGCAGCGGCCCGGCCGGGACTTCTTTATGGGCCATAGGGCGCGCGGGAGGGGGCGGGACCAGAGCGCGGAAGGGGGCGGGGCCAGAGCGCGGGAATGAGGCGGAGACGGTTGAGCGTAACTGCAATCGCGCGCGGGATCCCTCCGCCAAACGGGCCGAGCAAATAGGCCCCCTGGCGGGAGCGGGAGCTGCAAAGTTGCACGCGGGAGTTGGAGATGAGGGGGAAGCTGTCGCTGTGCGCTCGTAGGATTGTAGCCTCCGCCAGATATTGTTCATTAGGCCGGATGTTTGCCGACTTGGCAGTGTGAAATTCCACCGGCAGAATTCTGGGGTCCTGTAATTTACGCCTTAAGATAAATCTGTCGTAGAGGTGGAGACAGAGTATTAAAGAGAAGTAGGTTGACTTATTTTTGATTAAAATTTGCTGGGATTTGGGGGAAGGGAAAGGTTTATTTGGGCACTAATTTAAAAAGTCGTCTCCCAGATAAATCAAGAGGCTAACAGTTACTCATCCTGAGTGGAGGGATCATGGGTATCTGTACATTTGTGTATGTCTGTGTGTGGCCTCTGTAACTTTTACATTTGCGGGAGTTTTTTTTTTAATACACTCAAAAATTTTTCATCATTACTATCTTTGGATTATCTTTCTTGAACTCAGTAAGTTATATAATCACTGGCACGATTGTCCTGATTACAGCCAGAGCGAAGGTGAACAGAACAAGAGTGTGCAAGCAGATAAAGGGAAAATTTGCAGATTTCGCGCGTCGGAGCTCGAGGCCGGAAGAGAGGAGCGAGTTTGCAGGGGCCGGCAAGTGCGGGTAGTGCAGGCAAGCCTGGCTTCTGCAGACATCCTTGGAGACTTTGGCCTCGTTCCCCTTTGGCCCTGTCTCCCCAAGTGCACCCCTCTCCAAGAAGCCCCCAAAATATGCCATCTCCGGGGGGGGGGGCGCTGTGCGTTGCCTTTAGCTGGGTTTGGAAGTGCAGTCCACATTCAGCAAAACATCTGCTGTCTTTCCTTTCCTGACCTTTACTTTTGTCTGTTTTCTCCTGCAGCGTTTTAGTTTGCAAAGCCCTTTCCCAGCCCCCGCAAAATTAATTTTGTTTCTCAAGGCACGCAGGATGCATGTCCCACCCCCAAATGCCATTGAGGTGATTGCCTCACCCAGGCGTCAGTCCTCTGCAGGGGTGCCCTCCCTGGGCATCAGTCCTCCGCAGGGGTGCCCTCCCTGGGCGGCCTCCTTGCACGTGGACTGTGCTTCCCCTGCTGCTGGCAGGGGCGTTGGGGTGGAGTGTTGAGGTTCAGGGCTCCCCCGGCTTGGCTCAGCTTCTAACGCCACTTTCCCCTTTTAAATTCATTCTCCCGTGCTGTAGCTCTGTCCGCCAGAAGATACACAAGTGTCGTTTGTCAGCCTAGGGCACAGGGCCCAGTTGGTGACATTCGGAGTCGATGCCCAACTCTTGAGAACAGCAGGCTGTTGAGGTCAGGGTGGCTCTCGCTGGTTTCCCCGAGACTTTGGGCTCCTCCAGGACAGGGTGCATCACCGCAACAGCAATTAGAGCAGGAATATGAAAGACAGCAATTCATTCAGCAGACAAATATTTGTGGAGCACCTTACTCTGTGCCAGGCATTGTTCTAGGCTGGAAAGCAGGGGTGAGTAAGACAGACAAGGCCCTTCTCATGGAGAGTCATCTAGTAAGCCAGACAATAAACAAAGATGCAAATAGAAATATCAGCTTCTGATAAGTGCAGGGGAGAAAAAACAAAACAAAACACTACACTCGTTTTCTTAGTATGTGCCAAAAATTATCTCATCCAAT
The DNA here is from genome assembly GCF_009762305.2 of Zalophus californianus. NCBI lineage: Eukaryota > Metazoa > Chordata > Mammalia > Carnivora > Otariidae > Zalophus > Zalophus californianus. Next base: position 8,687,246 of record NC_045608.1, read on the forward strand.
CCCTGAGACAGTCCTAGGAATTATGTACTATTCCTATCAACCCCATTTTACAGATGAAGAAAGTGAGACACAGGCTAGGTTGTCTAATGAAGGTCACACAGCTAGTAAGTTGCAGAGCCAGGCCTGGTACTTAGGACAGCTAGAAACCAAAGCCCTTGTTCGTATTTAACAAACCACCACTGTAGCACAACCTACACCTAGCACAACCCTGACACATAAATGTGGAACCGGATGGAATGATCTAAACATGTCTCTACCACAGAAAGAGTGCCATGATTCTCCACACACAAAATAGCAGGTCTCTTAATATCTGTTGATATCATCCGGGCTGGAGGAGGACTTCAGACAGGACTGGGGCATAGGGAGGGCCTCTATCCACATGCCATTCTTCACTGGACAACTCCCCTTGAGGCCAGTTTTGCTGGCATCTGTCTACATGAATTAGCTGGCGTAGAGCCTGAGAATGGCATGGACTCACAGAGTAGGCCTGAATGGCTCCCAGAAATCAGCAAACAATTCTTGGAAGAAGGAACTGGTCCCCTAGTGGCCTTTTTCTGCCATTATCAATACTAATGGCCTCCTTAAGGACTAGCAGACAAGTATTTGCCTGAAAGGCTACCATCTAATAGGCGGCGTGTCTCTTCCACTCTCTGTGCCTCACTTTGCCTATCTAGATAATGAGGATTGTGGATTAAAATGTGCTTTTTGAATGCTCGTCCTTGGATCCACAGAGCTTTCTTAGGGGGCTGCTGGAGATGGCGGAGATCTGATGAGGTTCTGGTCCCCCGTCCCTTGCATCAACCAGAGCAGCACCATGGTACACAGTAAGCATTAGGTATTAACTATTAGTACAATGATCTGTTTTATACATTGAGCTTCCATGTAAGAGAGGCTGTGGCCAAAATATTTGGAAATTCAATAGTATTTCTAGGGATACTTTAGCTTTGAGGAGGATTCAGGAACCATGAAAGAATTAAACCAAGTGGACAGAGACTGTGGTGAGCTGAGAGCCCACACCCCATTCACCTAAGGAGCCAGCCACTTCCAGTTCAAGTCCACTGAGGCCATGTGAGAAACAGGCACAGTGTGGCCAGATCCTCTGAGTTTTCAGGAGAACTTGGACATAAGGGTTTTTATGTGAAAAGTTCCAATTGTTTTTAAAGATGTTATTTATTTCAGACAGGGGCAGGGAGGGCAGAAGGAGAGGGAGAAGCAGACTCCCTGCCAAGCAGGGAGCCTGACGTGGGACTTGATCCCAGGACTCCAGGATCATGACCTGATACAAAGGCAGACGCCCAACCAACTGAGCCACCCAGGTGCCCTAAAAAGTTCCAATTTTTAAACTGGCTTGTCATGAACCCTAATTCTTCTAAAACACTATATGAGACTGACAAAACATTTCTGGGCTACATTTGGCCCTTAACCAATAATTTGGAACTCTGTTCTAGAAAGTTGGGGGTGAACACTTCCCTCCCTTATCTCAATTTAATGAGCATTAGGATTATTGTTAAACGATACAAATAAACGATGATGAGTTTTGCCAGCAAATCTGGACCTGCCTGGGTATTCTGGTGGTTTTGTACAAAGTGGAGAACCATTGGAAAAAATATGGATGAAAGCCTTTGACAAGGTCCACAGCTTTGTTTCAATGCCCTGTGGTATTACCAGCAGACACTGGTATTCTTTTTGGCAAATGTTCACTGAGGCCTTACTCTGTGTCGGGCCCCATGTAAGAAGCCGGGGACACCGCAGTAAGCAAACCATCATCACCTCTGCCCTCATGGAATTCCCAGTCTATTGGAGGAGATAGACAGGAACAGAGAAACCAGCAAAGAGGGTAGTTTCAGAGAGTGGTAAATTTTGTGACAGAATTAGAAGGGATCACATGATTACATGGGAGAGGGACTCTGAGGATTTGACATTAGAATCAAGATCTGAAGAATAAGAGAGTCATGAGAAGAACTACATGGGGAAAATCTTTCTCAACGGAGTTAACTGCAGGTGCAAAGGCCCTGAGGCAGGGACAATCTTCCAGTGTTAGTAGATTGAAAGAAGGCCAAAGGATAGTGTGAGGGGCAAGTGTTGGGAGGGGAGGTTGAAGATATGGGTAAAAGGCCAACCACTCAGGGCCTAGGAACCCATGAGAAGACATCAGATTTTATTCTAAGACGAGTGGGAAATCACTGTAGGGTGAGTCAGAGGAGTAACAGGATCTGATTCATTTTTTGTTTTTTTTTTTTTTTTAAGATTTTATTTATTTATTTCAGAGAAAGAGAGATGAGAGATAGAGAGCACGAGAGGGAAGAAGGTCGGAGGGAGAAGCAGACTCCCCGCTGAGCAGGGAGCCCGATGTGGGACTCGATCCCGGGACTCCAGGATCATGACCTGAGCCGAAGGCAGTCGCTTAACCAACTGAGCCACCCAGGCACCCCTGATTCGTTTTTTTAAATAAGCTTTTTATTTTTAAATAATTTGGGATTTACTGAGATTTGCAAAGATCGTACAAAGAGTTCCCATATACCTTTCACTCAGTTTCCCTTTAATGTTAACATCTAACCCAACCATGGCATTGCTCTTCATTTTTTAAGACACCTAAATCATAAAGAAATGTTGGATCAGAAAATATTATATAACGGGGGTGCCTGGCCTGGCTCAGTTGGTAGAGCATGTAACTCTTGATCTTGGGGTTGTAAGTTCAAGCTCCACATTGGGTATAGCAATTACTTAAAAATAAAAATTTAAAAAAATTAGGTACATTATTACCTAGAGAGCATTTTCTCCTAAATAAGATCTGATTTTGGGATGCCTGGGTGGCTCAGTCAGTTAAGTGTCTGCCTTTGGCTCAGGTCATGATCCCAGGGTTCTGGGATTGAGTCCTGCATTGGGCTCCCTGCTCAGCAGGGAGTCTGCTTCTACCCCTGCCTGCCACTCCCCCTGCTTGTGCCGTCTCTCTCCCTCTCTGACAAATAAATAAAATATTTTAAAAAAGAGATATGATTTTATTTGAAAAAGATCCCTTTGGGGGCGCCTGGGTGGCTCAGTTGGTTGAGCATCGGACTCTTGATTTCGGTTTGGGTCATGGTCTTGGGGTTGTGAAAACGAGCCCTTCATCAGGCTCCTTGCTCAGCGGGGAGTCTGCTTGGGCTTCTCTCTCTCCCTCCCCCTCTGCACCTCCCCACCCCATGCTCTCTGTCTCTCTAAAATAAATAAATAAATCTTTAAAAAAAAAGAAAAAGAAAATGATCCCTTTGGTGTCTGGGGGGATAATGGACTGGTGGGTAAGAGTGGCAGTTGGAGATCAGGGAGGGGGCTGATGAAAAATGTAGCATCACTGCTCCGAGCCTCCGTTTCCTCATCTGCAAAATGGGGATATCACACATCTCAGAAGGTTGTTGTGAGAACATCCTTCCAATGTACTTGGGGAGATAATAGTAACAAGGTGGCAATGAAGATGATGATAATAGCTAGCATTTATTGAGTGCTTACTGTGTTCCAGTCTCTGTCCTCATGGCCCTCCAGGCATGATTAGGGAGCACAGATTCTTTGGAATGTTCCCACCAGTCTCTGACAAGGAGGATTTACATGTGTCTTTCAAAATCTCTTGAACCATCGTTGGCCCTCATGGAGTTTATGTTGATGTTGGGTGTGTCTCTCTTTGAGAAGACCTCAAATGTCCTTCCATCTAGACTTACTCAACAGAGAAATTATGATGATTATCACCTTGCTAAAAGTTCTTTAGCTTCACAAAATGACTCACTGCGCAACCTCTCCCAGTATCTGGAAAGTGGATTGCACTGTCATTTGGAACTAAGTCAGGCAATGGGAGGCTCACTTTAGAGCAGAGTCTCACAACCTGGGTACTGTTGACTTTTTGGGCCAGATCATTGTCTCTTGTTGGGGGGCTGCCCTGTGTATTGTAGGACGTTTAGCAGCATCCCTGACCTTTACCTGTTAGATGCCAGAAACACGCCCCCTCCGCAATAGTGACATTCGGGAATGTCTCTAGGTACCACTATATGTCCCCTGCAAAGTCAAAATCACTCCCTCTCCCATCCCCCCTGTTGGGGACCATTGCTTTCAAGCATTTGGGGCCTGTGACAAAGTAGTGTTCAAATTGTTTTGTTCTTCCATCACTTTTTAAAAATTTTTTATTGTTATGTTAATCACCATACATTACAGCATTAGTTTTTGATGTAGTGTTCCATGATTCACTGTCTTCCATCACTTTTAACCCTATGTGTTAAGTGTTTTGCCCGAGTAGCTTCTTTGACTACTAACAGCCATCATTTATTGAGAATTTACTCTGTGTTAGGCATTGGCCTAACTCTCGTTTTACATATATATATCTTCTGATTTCATTCCCACTTAATACACAGAATAAGTCATTATTCCCATTTTATACATGGAGAAATCAAGGGTCAGAGAGACACACAGCGAAGAAGTGACAGAGCCTGGATTTGAACCCAGATTTGTCTGACTCCAGGGGCCACAATCTCTAACCATTCTGCCATGCTGAGCCTCTGAAGACAAGCTGTTAGAAAATCACCAGGGGAAAAATATTTTATAAACAGTAAAATGCCATTCTAGTATCAAGTCGGAGAAGCAGAATGGAATGAATTTGCTCTGGACTCACAGATTGGAAAAGCCAAGTTCTAGTGCAAAGTCCACAGGTGATTCACTGTGTGGCTTTGGGCAAGTCACTAGCTTGACTTCATAGGTGAAACATAAGCCCAGCCCTGCCTTCCCTCACGTGGGAGAGATGGCCCTTTGAGCAATAATGGTGCCTCCCAGCCAGAGAGTGCTGGGACCTTCTACTATGTGTTCATGTTTACTTTCATCCTCAGTAACACTAGGAAGCACAGCCCTCCCCCCTTTTTAAATTGAGATGAAGTTTGCATAAAACGAACCATTTTAAAGTGTACAATTCAGGGGCACCTGGGTGGCTCAGTCGGTTAAGCATCCAACTCTTGGCTTCGGCCCATGGTCATGATCTCAGGGTCGTGAGATCGAGCCCCTCATCAGGCTCCACACTCAGCGTGGAATCTGCTGGAGATTCTCTCTCTCCCTCTCCGCCTCTGTCTCTCCCCCCTGTGCTCTTGCAGGCGTTCCCCTCCTCAAAATAAATAAATAAAATCTTAAAAAAAAGATAAAGTGTATAATTCAGTGGCTTTTTGTACAAACATCACCTCTATCTAGTTCCAAAATATTTGCCTCACCCCCAAAAGAAACCCCATACCTATTACCCTATTCCTCCTTCCTCCCAACTCCTGGCCCCCACCAGTCTGTTTCTTGTCTCCGTGTATTTGCCTATCATGGACATTTCATCTAAGTGGAATCCAACATTATGTGACCTTTTGTGTCTGACTTCTTTCACTGAGCATGATGTTTTTGGGGTTCATCGACATTAGCAGGTGACAGTAGTTCATTCCTTTTTATGATCAAATAATATTCCATCATATGGATATGCCACTTTTGTCCATCCATTCATCCGTGGATGGACATTTAGGTTGTCACAGCCCTTTTTTTCAGATGAGGGACATGAGGCCCAGAAAAGTTAAATGTCTTCCCCAAGATCACAGAGTAAACAGACAAGCTGGCAGGTTTGGATTTTAAATTATGAAGACCAAACGGTCTTTTACTTGTTTTACCTGTAATAGACATTTCCTAACTCTGGTTGATGATGAAAAAAAAATTTTTTTTGAAAGAGAGAGAGCATGAGCAGGGGGTTGGGGGTAGGGGCAGAGGGAGAGGGAGAGAGAGAGAATCCCAAGCAGCAGGCTCCATGTCCAGTGTGGAGCCCGCTGTGGGATTGATCCCAGGACCCTGAAGTCATAACCTGAGCCGAAATCAAGAGTCAGATGTTTAAACTACTGAGCCACACAGGTGCCCTGATGACGAAATATTTTTAATGAACTATTTAAAACTTTGAGCAAGTACAGTTTGTTGATTTATTTTTTTTTCTATTTTTTAAAATTTTCTTGGTGAACAATTTAAAGCTTAGAGCAAAGCTTGGATGACCTTGTTCATGCTCCAGAATTTAACAAATGTTAACATTTGGTCATATTTGACTTAGACTTGTTTTTAGGTAACAAAAGAAATAAAACATTATAGCTGAGACTCCTTTGGAACCCTTGCTCCATTCTACTCAATTCTTTTCCCCCTCCCCAGAAGTAGCTAGCCCAAGATTGTTGTGTATATGGGTGACTATGTTTTTTCCCAATTTACAACAACATGCAAACAAGTTAACAATCAACAAGGAAGAAAAACAACAGTCTTAACTCCCATGGGCAAATGGAGTGCATTTTCATAAAGCCAGATTTATTCAACTTAAGAGATTGCCTTTGATTCTGAGGGTCGGGCTTTCCAGCTTTACTTATATTAAAATGTCCTTCCCAGTATGAAATGGTAGTGATAGTGGCAGATAGCTATTTTTTCAATGTCCCATTTGGCAAAAGAAAAAAATCTAATAGTGGGAGGGTAGAGAAATAACTCAGGCATGTTTTTGCAGTGGTGGAAATGAATGAAAGCAAGCGACATGGAGCAATATGGATGTATCTGGAAGCTAACATCAAGGGAGCAAAAAAGCCAGTTGGGGAAGGATTAGTTCTGTAGAAGACTATTTACATAAAAGTTTAAAATGACAAAACAGTATTGCATATTTAAGACAGTGTTTTTCAAACTTTTTGGGGGCCACATAGTGCTATAAGAAAGATATCTTATGAACCAATCCAGTACGCGTACACACAGTTGTAAAACCCAGGCAGAAGTTTCGGAAGACAATACTGACCTTATTACACGTGACACACTTTTATTATTTTTTAGTCCTATCTTACCCTAATCTATCCTAATTTTTTTTAAATTTTATTTATTTATTTGACAGAGAGAGAGAGAGCACAGCAGGGGGAGCGGCAGGCAGAGGGAGAAGGAGGCTTCCCACTGAGCGGGGAGCCTGAGGCTCAATCCCAGGATCCTGGGAACATGACCTGAGCCAAAGGCAGATGTTTAACAGACAGCCACCCAGGCGCCCCTCTATCCTAATTTTTAAAATGCTGGTTGTGTGGACTGCCCGGGTGGTTCAGTTGGTTGAGCTTCCTACTCTTGATTTCATCTCAGATCATGATCTCAGTATTGTGAGATCGAGCCCCGCATCCAGCCCCGTGTGGCGCTCCATGCTCAGCAGGGCGTCTGCTTGGGATTCTCTCTCTCTGCCCCTCTCCCCATTCTCTCCCTCTCAAATAAATAAATGAATTTTTAACAAATGAAATAAAATGCTGGTGTGACCCTCTAAATTGATTTTACAACCTACTAAAGGGTTGCAACCTGTGGTTTGAAAAATACTGGTTTAGGAATATACATGATGCAGTAAAGACATAAAGACACATGAGAAAAGTATGTATCATATTCAGGAAAGTGCTTCCATGTAGTAAAAATATAAAGACCACATCATATTTAGGAGGAAAGGAGAAAGGAAGGAATTGGGGACGGGTATACACTGAATGCAATTTTCTTTCTTATGTTTTATTTTTTAAATGGGAAGGTGGTTATGTGGGAGCCTGTTACCTTTGTGTTTAAAATCAACTTTATCGGGGCTCCTGGGTGGCTCAGTCGGTTAACCGTTGTCTGCCTTTGGCTTAGGTCATGATCCCTGGGGTCCTGGGATCGAGCCCCTCATCAGGCTCTCTACTCGGCAGGGAGCCTGCTTCTCCCTCTACCTGCCGCTTCCCCTGCTCGTGCTCACCCTCTCTCTCTGTCAAATAAATAAATAAAATCTTTTAAAAAATCAACTTTACTTAGGTACAACTTAGGTATGATAAAATGCACCCATTTTAAATGTACAGTTCAATGAATTTTGACCAGTGAATACAACCATGGAAACACCACCCAGTAAGATACAGAATATTTCTGTCACCCACGAAATTTTCTCCATGCCATTTGTAGTCAGTCTGCCTCCACCCAGTTCCTGGGAACAGCTGATTTGCTTTGTACCATGACATATTAGATTGATCTTTTCTAGCCTTTCAGATAAATGGGATCACAGAGTGAGCATTTTCTGTGGCTGGTGTCCTTCACTCAGCACAATGGTCTCAAGATTCATACATGTCATGTGTGTCAATAGAACATATCTTTTTATTCCTGAGAAGTATCCATAGTATAGATAGATAAGAATATGTTTATCCAGTTGCCTGTTGGAAGGCACTTGGGTTGTTTCCAGTTTGGGGGCTTAATATCATTTTTTAAACACCTGAGATGGTTATTTAAAAAAATATATACAGGGGCACCTGGGTGGCTCAGTTGGTTGAGCATCTGATTCTTGATCTCAGCTCAGGTCTTAATCTCACGGTCATGAGTTCCAGCCCTGGGTAGGGCTCCATGTTGGATGCGGTGCCTACTAAAAAACAAACAAACAAACGTACAAACAAACAATTTGAGAGAGCCTTAAAAAAAGAAAAAGGAAAAGGAAACACAAAGAACAAAAATAATAATAAACTCTGTGACATCCCCTCTCCCCATATTATTCTGGCAATTTTTTTCTGGTGTCAAACCCCAAGCCCGTGCTTCCTCGCCAGCAGCAAGGCCATGTTTCCTTGCCAGGATGCTGGAAAACCACTGAGTGCTGCCCACTGCGCAAGCTCACAATGGGGCAACGGGGCAGAGAAACCAGTGCTCCCTGGAGACCACCTTGGTTTTGGCACCGACCTGGCCTCTTCTCCTGAGAAGTATTGACTGCAGTAAAGGGGCTGCTGGCTTAGCATAGAAAGCCTTCTGTGGATCTCGAATTTGTGTGGCCTGGAATGCCTGGCCCTAGAGCAACCTTGCTGAGAAGCTGAGCCACACATGGATGGTTTCCGGAATAAGTGCTTTCCACTAGCCTTTCCGTCTGCCCACACACTGGCCCCCACCCAGCCTGGCCAGGAAGCTCTGTCCAGATTTCGGGGCCCTCCAGAGCCAAGCCAGAGCAGGGCCTGCCTCAGAGCAAATTGTCTTTTCTGCCTGTGAGTGTTCCAAACTTATCTTCTCTTCACAGCCTGGTAGTTAGGGGAACACTGTGGCCTTGGAGCCATTTGAGAAACAAAGGCTAACCCTGGGGAGGCCAGAGGGGCTGTGAGGGGGTACAGAGCAGTCAGTTCCCCAATATTGGCCACCCTGTCTCTGACTTCCCCTCCAAAGGCCATTCTCTGCCACTTCCAAGTCAGCTTGGCTGGTGCTTGCCTATTACCGGGGCCCAAACCCCTGTCTGTCCTCTTAGTAGCTGGGTGGTCTTGGGCAAGTGACATCTGAGTCTCGGTTGTGTCATCTGTGAGGTGAGAATAGTGCAAGACTGAACAAAACCATGTATGTGGGCTGCTTCACACGGTACTTAAAACACAGTACCATGGCCTGCATTTCCCAAAATTGGCCGTGACAATATTTCCAGTCCCACTTGCTCTTCTAGGACCTTACCACTCTGCTACCAAGAGATGGGATCCAGGTTCTCGACCCTTGAGACTGGGTAGGGCCATGCCTACACCAGAAGTCACTCCACGGCTTCCGAGGCTGTGTCTCAGAAGTACGATAGGCCATCCCACTCTCTCCTGGCCTGAAAGAAGTCAGACAGAGAAAGACAAAGATGGTATGTTTTCATTTCCGTGCTGAATCTAAAAATGCCGAACTCAGGGAGAGTAAAATGGTGATTACCGGGGGCTGGGGACGTGAGGGAAATGGGGAGATGTTGGTCAAGGGATGCAAACTCCCAGCTCTAAGATAAAGCAGAGCTGGGCACCAAATGCACAGCATGCTGAGTACAGTTAATGATATGCTGTATTGTATCCTTGAAAGTTGTTAAGAGAGTATAGGTCTTAAATGTTGTCACTACACACGCACACGTGCACGCGCAATTATGTGACGGAGGTGGTAACCAATCTAATTGTGGTCCTCGTTTTGCAATATATACATGTATCTAATCATCACTTCTACACCTTAAACTTATGTATGTCATACGTCAATAATATCTCAGTCAAGCTGGGGGAGAGAAAGGTAGCCGAGCTTCCCCTGACTCTCTCTTTCTCTTGGGACACTCGCTCTGGGAAAACCGCCACTCTGCTATGAGGAAGCCAGGCTCCGTACAGAAGGCCCGTGTGGATGTTCTGGCCGCAGGTGAGGTCCCAGTTAACAGCCGGCACCGGCCATCACACACACAGGGGAGTGAAGAGTTTTCAGATGAGTCCAGCATCCACGGAGTCCTCTGAGCACCCCCAGTGGATGCCAAGTAGCGCAGAGATGAGGTGTCCCCACGGAACCCTGCCCGAACTGCAGATTTGCGAGCTGAATAAATGAGTGGGATTGTTTTGAGCCACTCTGTTTCAGGGTGTTTTGTTATGCAGCAATAGAGAACGAGAACACGCAAACAGCCGCAATAAACCTCATGATTGATGTCTCTCTTTTGCTCACACTTCACACTCCCCATCCATCAGCAAATGCAAACACATCCCAGACTCAGTCCCTTCAAGTCCAAGCCACTCTCATCTCGTGCCCGCAGGACCAAAGTTAACTATTTCTTTCTTGGGAGTGGGGCGGGGGGAACCTCAGTTAAGAGCTTTATTGGTTGAACGACAGAAACGGAAGTCAAATGACTACTTATTAATGTTCACCGATGACCCGTTGTCAAGAAGATGACTGCCAATCTCAGCAAAACACATAAACTAGCTTTTCATCATTGTATATATTAAGTCCTGTTGCTTCCATATGTTTTACCGAACTTTACTATTATGTAGCTATAGTACTTAGAAGGTCCTGTCATCATTTTGTGGCTGTGAACTGTTCACACTGTTGAATGCTACCCAGCTAGCCATCTGCATCTTCAGTGTGACACACTGATCTTTCCACTGCACTATGCTCTGGGAATATGTTTCAAAATTAACTCTTTCTACTCTTGCCTTCCTGCCATCTCTTCTCCACCTGGCAGGCAGGAACCAGATCTTAGAAAGAGCAATAGGATCATGGCTCTCTCTGTTTCCAAAGACTCCCGTGGATTCCTCTCAAACTTGGAGTGAAATCTAAACTCCAAATTGTGGCCTACAAACAGTGGTGTGTTGGTAAGTCCCTCTCTAAGAAAAACAAAAACAAAAACAAAAAAAAGCCCTGATTTACAGTGCTGGCCAATTTTCGTGGTGTAAATACTCTCACCATGCTCAATTTCAAGCTACCAATGCAATGTCTTGGGAGTTGGTATGAACTGCTTTGGGCAGGCTCTGCATCACATCTCCAGCCTAGGTCCCCACCACATTCTCCCTTGCTTGTCACTGGTAGACACTCTGGCCTCCTTGCTCTGCCTTAAACATCTCAAGCGTATTCCCGTCCTAGAGCTGTGCTTAGACAGAAATGCTTTTTCCTCCAGATAATTGTTCCCTTGCTCCATTCAAGTCTCTACTCAGCTGTCACCCTCAGCTGTCAGAGAGGACTTCACTGATCACTCTGCCTAAAATAGCCCCCCTTCCCCAACCCTTCCATCGTGATCTCTCCCCTTACCTTGCTCTATTTTTCTCCATGTCACTCTTCATCATCTGCCATTGTATTATGTCTTTGTCTGCCCATTTTCTGTCACTGTGTGGGCAGGGGTTTTGTCTGCTTGGTTCACTGCTGTTTTCCCAGCGCCTGGCACATACAAGGGGCTCACTAAAAATTTGTTGAATAAACAAATGAACTGAAGCTATTAATAGTATAGGTGCAAAATGGGGACAATAATAGTTGGGGGCAGGAGTCAATAAAATGATCTAGGTAAATGCTTCACACAGCACTTGGCTCCGAGGAGGCATGCATTGTAAGGTTGCTATTTACCTCTTGTCACAGGTCTGGCTGAGGCCTACAGGACAGCATGTGGGGACAGTCGGAACCAGTGGCCATCCCATGGGGCAAAGCAGGCCTCTGCCTTCCCCTGAAGGGTCCATCACTGCAGCATAAGAAAGCAGCTCCTGGGGCCTGGGATATTCTCTCTGGCCTCGCTGCTTCACAGGTTAAGGAAGGTTGAACACCAAAGCGATATCAGGGGCTTGTAAAACCTTGCTTATTTTGATGGTAGGGAACAAAGGGCTCTTTACTGATCTTATACTCAGAAGTCCCAAATCAGTGTTGCAATATCAGCAACAGAAATACAAATTAAAAGAGTAATCACCCCCCTCCCACCAAACCACCACCCATATTCTTCCTCTAGTTTTATTTTGTAGTTATGCTTAAAATAAAATCTTTTACTGATCTTTTAGTGATAGCTACTGAAATGTTTATAGGCGAAATGACATGATGTCTGGGATTTGCTTCCAAGTAACCCTTTTGCAAGCTGGGTTTTCCCAAAGCAAGTGTGGAGGTGGAGTTTGGGGTGCAAGATGTATGTACTGCTTTGAAAATACACAGTGATTATGTATTGTTCAGTGTAAAAAGGCAAGTTGTAGAGCAATATATAGAACATAATCCTATTTTTTAAAAAGATTTTATTTATTTATTTGACAGAGAGACACACAGTGAGAGAGGGAACACAAGCGGGGGAGTGGGAGAGGGAGAAGCAGGCCTCCCACTGAGCAGGGAGCCCGATGCGGGGCTCCATCCCAGGACCCTGGGATCATGACCTGAACCGAAGGCAGACGCTTAACGACCGAGCCACCCAGGCGCCCCAATGTAATCCTATTTTTGTAAAATAAAATTATGAAGATATTGTATATCCTTGTTTGGGTAGAGAAAATTTCTGGAAAATATCAAGAAACTGTCAGCAGGGAGGAGTGGGATCAAGTGTGGGTAGGTGTCTCTGTTTCTCTTGCCACCCTTTTGCACTATTTTGAGTTTTTAAAGTATTAGACCCACATTACTTACATAATAAAAATTTCAGGTTAAAAGTTTCGCTACAATTGTTTGTGTGCCTTTTAAGAGTATTTAGCAATTTACTGTCCATTTTTAAAGAATGCAAATAATACGTGCACTACGGGCTGAATTGCGTCTCCTTAAAATCTGCATATTGAAGTCCTAACTCCAAGTACTTCAATGTGGCTGTATTTGGGAATAGGGTCTTTAAAGAGGTACTGTAGGTAAAAATGACGTCATTAGGCCAAGCCCTAATCTAACATGACCGGGTCTAATAAAAAGAGATTTGGACACAGGTGGGTAGAGAGGGAGGACTAGAAGACATAGGACGAAGGGGCCATCTACAAGCCAAGGGGAGAAATCTCAGAAGATACCAACCCCACTGACACCTTGATCCTGATCTTCTGGCCTCAGAACTGTCAGAAAGTGAATGTCTGTTGTTTAAGCCACACAGTCTGTGGTACTTCGTCATGGCAGCCTAAGCAAAGTAATTCAGCATGTGAAATGTTTGGAAAATATAGAGAAGTGGAAAAAATAAGGTCACACACAATTCTACCACCCAGCAAACCCACCCATGGGAAACAAGGGGCTCTGACCGCTCTTCTTGTCTCTTCACTCGGGATGAGGGAGGCATTTCTGGCCTGTTGCCTTCAGAAAGTTGGGAGGGATTTTGCATTTAATGAGCCTCTTTGGGGCGCCTGGGTGGCTCAGTTGGTGAAGTTGCTGCCTTCGGCTCAGGTCATGATCCCAGGGTCCTGGGATTGAGGTCCACATTGGGCTCCCTGCTCAGTGGGGAGTGTGCTTCTCCCTCTGCCTCTGCCCTCCCTTCCCCCACCCCTTGTGCACGCGTGCACTCTCTCTCTCTCTCTCTCTCTCAAATAAATAAGTAAAATCTTAAAAAAAAAAATAAAGAGCCTCTTTCAACACAAACTGGATGGCATTTGATGTCGGCATTTGACGTTTTCAGATTACAATGGGTTTTTGGTTAAAAGGAGATGCTTATCCTAGAAGGTGACAAAAATCCACACCACAGAATTTGAATGTGACCTGATTTAGAGGAGGGGTTGGCAAACTTTCTCTATGAAGGGCTAGATAGTAAATATTTTTGACTTTCTGAGCCAGTCTCTGTTGTAACCACTCAACCCTGCCACCGTTAACGAAAGTCGTCACAGACATGTGCCAGATCCACGGGCCCATGCTGACAACCCCTCGTTTGGAGCAGTGAGTTACTTCTAAAATTAAATTTAATATTTTAATTAGAAAGGACGATCTTAAGGAGAAAGTCTCAGTTGGTGCTGCTAAGTCTTTAACGGTATCCTAATCCTGATAACCTCTTCTTAATAAAGAGAAATTAGGACTCAGGCCCAGGCTTTAGGTGAGAAGATATCCAGTTAGAATTTAAGGACATTGTTTTGTCTTCGAAGTATATATATGCACAGTTATCTTCTATTTATGGCAAGTGACACTGGATTTCCACCTCTGAAAATTTTCTTTTTAAAATAGACTTTAAATACAAGAATTGCAAGTTGATTAAATATGTTCAATATGTAATAATACAGAGGGCATAAAGATATGGCAAACGTTGTGAAGAAATTCGGAAAACACTGGCTTTTGGAATACCTGGTACTTTTATTTTTTACTTTTAAATTTCTGTCTTTTGCTTTAATATTCTGACTAAGTAATATATATGTCTTAGTCCCTTTGGGCTGCTATAACAAAACTATCATAGTCTGAGTGACTTATAGACAACAAATATGTATTTTGCACAGATCTGGAGGCCAGAAGTCCAAGAGCAAGGTGTCAGCAGAATGGTGTCTGGTGAGAGCCTGCATCCTGGTTCATAGATGACTGTTTTCTCGCTGTGTCCTCACCTAGCAGAGGGGTTGACAGAGCTCTGCGGGGGTCTCTTATAAAAGCACAGATCCCATTATGAACCTTGATTTCTTTCTCTGTAAACTGGGATAATTAGTGGCATCTACTTTGGTGGGGAGTGGAGAGTTAGAGTCAATAAGGCAATTCATGCAGAGGGCTGAGAGTCTGCCGAGCAGCAGCAAGAGTTCAGTAAATGGTAGTTGTCATGGTGACATGGTGACTATGTAGTTTCAGAATGATAAAGGGAACTTCAGGGCAATATAATGTAAGAGCAGTGGACTTTGAGCCAGAAAGATTTGGTGTAAATGTTACATTGCCCATTAATTAGGCCAGTCACTCTGGACACATTAAACTTCTCAGCCTTAGTTTTCTTTATCTGCAAAATAGGAGCAAGGTCTAAATGAGGTTATATAGAGAGAACTCCTATCAGGACTATTCAGGACACTTCATCTTTTCTATTAAAGAATATTCATTGGGTGTCTGCTATGTGCCAAGCACCATTTTGTGTTCTAGGACTATGGCAGTAAGCAAAACAGAACCCCTCTCCTCCATTCCAAAAAGATAAAAATTACTGCCCTTACGCAGCACTTGGGGGAAGGTTGGGGTCAATAGACAAGATAAATAAGTAAACTATACAGAATGTTGTACGGTGTTGTAGTGAGGGAAGGGGGATAGAAAATTGGGAATTTTATTTGCAAGAATCAGAAAACTCAAGTCCAAGGGGCTTAAGCGAAGAAGTTAACTGCTTATCTGAATGAAGAGTGCATGCATAATTAAAAAAAAAAAAAACCATTCAGGGGTGGCTTGATCCAGGAACTCAAAAGATGCTAACAGGGCTGGCCTCCCTCTGTGTCTCCACTCAGTTGAGCTTCCTTTTCTGCTAACTCCGCTCTCCTCATCAGATGCTGCCCTGTGGGTGGAAAGATGGCTGCTAGCAGCTCCCGGCTCTCACAACTCCAAGACCAGCTAAGAAGGACCTCAACTCTTGGCTAATAGAACAGAAATCGGGGTCTGACTCTTCAGAGGTCCAAACTGGGGTGGCAATCACTGCGGCCAGGGGCATGTGAGGCTCTCTGATTGGCCAGGGCCAGGTCACATGACCATCCTGGGCACCGGAAGTGGAGTTGCTGTCCTGAGAAAAAGTGAACCATTGGGTGGGGGGAGGGGCATGTCCTGCAGAAAATCAAGGTGCTGTTCCTTGAAGAAGGGTGAAAAGATGGGGGTGGGTGAGTAGAGAAACAGAATAGGTGATCAGTAAATGGCTGCTGAATTTGAAGATAGTGGTTGGCCTCCTTTCTCCAAATTTCTAACCCCGCTATCCTTGGCTGAGCCAGAAAATTATTTCTGAAAATTGTCCAGCAGTTCTGACATCTCCTGCCAAAAAAATGTATCAGGATATAAAGGCCCAGCTGCTCTATTAATGGGCCTGGCAGGGAGATGGACAGGTGTGTTGTGAGAAGAACCGGTGCCTGGTGAGGACAGGAAAGAGAGGAGAGGGAAGAAGGCCGAGCTGGTGGGGGCGCAGCTCGAACCGCTCTTCATCCTCCCCAGCCTCGGGCCTGATCTGAAAGGATGGATGTGTCTGCTACATGTTTTTAGAGAAAGCAGGAGGCACCCGGGTTATAGCGGAACAGGGGTTGGAGGCCTCTGACTGGAACAAGATTAAGAAGAGGACTGGACTCCAGAGGCCAGGCAGCAGCAAAACCCTGCAGGAGTCCGCCTGGAAACTGTTTCCTCCTTGCCAGGCTTGAGAACTCTCCCTGGTAACCTCCAGGTAACACCATTCTCCCCCCATGCCATACCCAGAGCATAAAAAATAAGAAAATAAAAGACAGAGATGTATACCATAGGATTAATTTTGGCTGCATATAACAGACACTTAGGCACATATTACTCTGTTTTTTCTGTCATGTGAAAACAGGTTCATGGGTGGGCAGCTCAGGGTTTGCGTGGGGGACCCACAAAATCATCAGAGACCAAGCCTTGCCAGCTTTTCTCTCTGCTTTCTTTTGAATTGGCTTCAGATGTCAGGGCCGTTGGAAAGTTTACCCTGCCCACTCGAGGGAGGAGCAAAGCAAAGGGTATGAATGTGTGATTTTATTAAAGTAGGAACAAAAATACTCCAATGCACCAAAAGGGCCAAGATGGAGTGTTAACACTTCTTTCTAGAAGCCCTCATTTCCCACCTTAGTATCTTGCAACTTGCAGGTGTGCAGTAAATATTGCTGAGTGAATTATATCTCCCTGTCTCCTCCAACACAGCAGCAACTTCCTGCTTGTACAGAAAATTGAACATGCAATAGTCACAGCTAAGATTTATTGCACACTTTACTTCAAGTCGGGCACAATCCTTATAGAAGCACCTTGCATGCCTCTTTTTATTTACTAGAAAAAAATTTTTAGTTGTGGTAACGGGTGTTACTATTTAGTAATGTTTTTAAACATCAGGGATCTGAGGCCCAGAGAGGTTAAGTGACTTGCCTAAGGTCACACAGTAAGTGGTGGATCAGGGACTTGAACTCTCATTTGATTGACTCAGAAGGTCCTTTTCTTAACTATTAGGTGATCTTGCTCCCTTGATTCTCAAAATCTATGTCAGGAAATGTGTGCTGTAATATTCATGGCAATGTCATCAGAGCTCACACTCACGGGAGGCTTATTTTGTGCCCAACTCTGTTCTAAGCGTTTTATGTGAACTATCCTGTGTAACCCTCCCAAAGAGTCCTATGAGGTAAGGACTGTAATTAACCCAGTTTACAGATGTGGAAGCTGAGTCACGGGGGAGTTAAGTAAGTAGCCCTTGAGTGGCTGAGCTAGGATTCAAACCCAGGCAGCCTGGCCGCAGAGCCCAGAGCAGACACTGTCAGCACCTCCCTGACCTCCTTCCAGCAATCACCTTTTTGTGCAAGCCCATCTGCTGCTTCAAACCTCCCACCCCACAATTGCACAACCCCAAAAATAAGTACCTCCTGTGATTTTGCAACTTAGGCACCTCACCTGGCTCCATTGGGTCCCAGACCTCCTAACTGCCAGCACTTGGACTCGGCTCTGTCCACCAGGGCTGGCTCAGCAAGTGTGGGGGCCAACGAGAAGTGCCGGGAAGTTAGCGTGGCAGCATCCCTCAGCCAATGACTGACAGGAGTTCTTGTTCTGGATAAATACCCCAGCCCCCTCACCTCTGGGATAACTCTGAGGCATGTTCTATGGTTCCCAGTGCTCCCCAGCAGGAATGAGTCCCAGCTGCCCATAGTGGTAATTTGCTTGGTGAAGTGTACCCTTTTATTAACTTCCTTCCTTTCCTACTCCCTCCCTGATATTTCCTGGAATCACCCCTCAAATAAATAATTTGCAGTAGAATCCTTGTCTCTGAGTCTCTTTAGGGGAAACTCAAGCTAAGTAGAGTCTAAAGTCCTAACCACTACACACTGCCTATACAGATCAACGTTGTTTGTAATTGCAAACAAAACAAGCAACTTAGGAAAAAAGCCTGGAGGTCACCTAAACAGGAAACTGGCTAAATCAAAATCAATTGTATGGTATACATTCTACTTTGTATTTTAAAAAAGTTTTTTTTTTTTTTTTTTTTTTTTTATGCTCTGGGCATGCTGTGGGGAGAGAACTGTGTTATCTGCGGGTTGCCAAGGAAAGTTCTCGAGTGCAAGTGTATATGTTGTCATGTATATATGTATGTATGTGCATATGAGTGTGACATGGCATCTTCACAGACCTCTTAGATGGACCACTTCCACACCATAAAAACTTGCCTGAAACTTCAAGTTCATCCAGTCCAGCCAAGAGCAGGCAAACTTTGACTAGAGACCAATTTCTCTTTTCAAACAGCCTAACAGGAAGGGCATCTATTGATAAGATTGGCAAACGAATTTGCCATTTGTTGTGAGTTTTCAGAGTTCAAGCCAGAGCACCCCCAGCTGTGGGTTTTCAGGGGGAGGGTTTCTTTCAGAGATCCGAGGCTGGGAAGAGGAAGGTGGTGGAAGGAAGCTGATGTAGCTTAAACTAGCCGCTGTTCTGGGGTTCTTGTCAACCTAAATTTTACATAAATTTTTTCCAGGTTATTTAGGGGTGCTTTGCCAAAGCCTGACTCAGAGAGGTGACAATCCCAGTTTGGGGCCCAGGATCAGGCATCTGTCAGGCCTGGGATCTGAAATGTCAGCTGAACTGGTCCTTCCACCTAAGAGAAAAGACTGTGCCTCAGACTTTTTTCTCTCCTCTGAACAGAGCCCTTTCTCAACACCAAGGCCTTTGTGTGCATTATCTAATCCTCACCATAACCTATGAAGTAGAAGCACTCTTATTATTTCCATAACATGTATGAGGAAAATGGGGCTCCCAGAAGTGAAGTAACTTATTTGCTCAATGGCACTCAACATCGTCTACTTGGCAGAGCTGGAATTTGAACCCAGGTCGGCCTTCCTCCAAAGGACTCAACCCTTCTCAGAAGCTGGAGGTGAATGTGTAAGTCAGCTTCACTGCATAACAAATAACCCCAAGATTTCAATGGTTTACAACACACACACCTTTCTTGCTCTGTGCTTCTGCTGGGCTCTGCTCGGTGCACCTTCTCATTCTGTGCCCTGAGGAACATGTCCATTCTTGTGGCAGAAGGGAAGCCCACCAGAAAGAAGGAGAAAACTCTAGCAACACTCCCTTAAAACTCTCTCCTGGATGTGATGTGCATCACTCGCCCTCATATCCTATTGGCCAAAGCATGTCATATGGCCAAGTGGGGGCAGTGACATACAATCCTTTTACATGGAAAGGGGAAAGAGTGAAAAATTGAGAACTATAATACAGTTTATTATGTCTGCCTTCTTGGTCACAAATATTAAGTTCTCTCCCATCAGCACTTAAAATAGGGAAGTCTTCCTTCAAGGAAGACACCTCAAAAAGTCACATAGAGTTGTGATAGAAGGCTTGGAGTCTAGGATCTTGTGATGGTCTCTGCTTCATTTCTAAGACATTGTTGTCTTTGAAAACCTCTCCTGCAGGGTGTTGTACCACCTAGGAGGAAATGAATAGGCTGTCACAGTTTCAGCCTCCTGTTGGGCAACCAGTGGAAAGGCATTTCAGTAGCAGGAGAGCTAGAAGACCAGCCAGGCCAGTCAGAGCAAGAAATTCCAACCACCACCACCACCACCACCACCACCACCTCCACTATCTACAGTACACTTCCTATGGGCCAGGCAGCATGTTAAGAACTGTGTCTCATTTTATCCCCACAGTAATACCTTTTTATGATTTTATCCCATGCATTAGCATTATCGACCCATTTTACAGATATGAAGACCGAGGCTTAGAGAGCTTGACCCCAATTTATAAAATCATTCGCTTGACCATTGAGATAACTCATCCCTGCTTATTCCGCATGGTGGCTTATGGTCCTGAGACATTAACCCTTTAATTTCCATAGCTGCCATCTCCTTTCTCATGCCTTCAGTGCCATCCGAAGTGGTCTAACACTCCCACCAAGCTCTCCCAGCAGTCCCACTGATCTTTTCTTCCCCACCCTATTCAGTCTACCACTTGTCACTCTGAGCGTTGGCTCCGTATTAGTTATAATACAAGTTTAGTTGCTTTAATAAACGAGATACTAACTAGTAGTTACTGAAATAATATAGAAACTTATTGCTCTTTCATATAAAGGTATAAAGAGGCAGCCTTGGGCTAAATGGCAGCTCTATAATTATTAAGTACCAAGGCTCCTTCCATCTTGTTTTTCTTCTATTTCTGGGATGTACCTCCCCTCTTGTGATACAATATGGCTGCTATAGCACCTGCCATCACATCTGCATTTCAACCATGGAGAGCTTTAAAGGGGGAAATGAAGGGTATGTCTCCTACTTTCAAGGATACTTTCTAGAACTTATACATACATCTATTTACATCCCATTTGCTGGAAGGTAATCATATGGTTATATCTTGCTACAGTGGAGCTATGATGAAGTGTAATCTCTATTCTGGATGGCCTTGTGTGGTTTTATTACTAAAGGAAGAAAGAAGCACAGATATTGGGGAAAACTTTCTAAGGAAGGTCTTACTCAGCCTGTCAGTGAGATGGGCTTGCATTTCTCTTGGGCCTTCTGCCTTTTACCCAATGCCAGCAAATTTTCAAAGGCCTCCTCTGGCCACACTTAACTCTGAGGTGAGTCTAACGAAGGGCTTTCTTGATCTGTTGCTGAGCAGGGTTAATCCCATGAGTGATGTGTTCATATTGTGGCTCTGTTGCTTGCTGGCTTGTGTGACTTTGGGCAAATAACTTCACTTCTCTGAGTTTCAGTTTTTTCCTCTGTAAAATGAAGGTCACAATAGTGCTTACCTTATACAGCTATGTGAAGGAATGGATAGGATGACAGATGGGGTGTTTAGTCTGCTACTTGGCTCTGAGCACTCAACACAATTTAACTATTATTACTTTTTTCCAGTAATTAAAAAAAAAATAGAGTATCTCGGGGCCCCTGGGTGGTACAGTGGGTTGAGCATCTGACTCTTGGTTTCAGCTCAGGTTGTGATCTCGGGGTCGTGAGACTCTCTCTCCCTCTCCCTCGGCCTCTCTCGCCCCGCCCCCAGAATAAATAAGTAAATCTTTTTTAAAAAAATAGAGTGTCTCCTTGATCAACTGTCTAGAAAAGTAGCACCTGTTAGAAATAGAATGTGAGCCATATATGGAATTTAATTTTTTCCAGTAGCTACACTAAAAAGGTGAAAAGAACAGTGAAATTAATTTTTTAAATTATTTTTTAAAGCTTTCATTTATTTATTCATTTAAGTAATCTTTACACCTAGTGTGGGGCTCAAACTCACAACCCTGAGATCAAGAGTCCCATGCTCTTCCGACTGAGCCAGCCACGTGCCCCAAGAACAAGTGAAATTAGTTTTAATATTATATTTTATTTAACCCAATATATCCAAAATATTTCAACATGTAAACAGTATAAAGAAAAGTATTCATGAAATATTTTACTCTCTTTTTTAATGCATGAGGCTTCAAAATCCAGTGTGTATGTTACACTGACAGCATGTCTCGGTTTGGACCGGCCACATCCAAGGGCTCAGAACTGTCTGTGGGGAGTGGCTGCTATATGGACGAGATAAACCCATCCTTCTCTGGTTCTGTCTTTGTGTAGAACCAAAGAAACGTTATTATGCATCCAGATTGCTGGGACCTTGGCCAAGTCAACCTGCCAGAAGCTTTCAGAATATTTATAGGTAACCGATTTCTAGAAAACAGAAAGTGAGACTCTCTCCAGGCCCCACCACCTTCCTTCAGTCTCAGGGTCACTACCTCAACTACTGTTTTCTAGAGACCCAGCAAAAAGGGTTTGACAAGCAGCAGTACGTGCATATGCAGATGTGCAGGAAAAAGTCTGGAAGGATTCTTACCGGGTTGTTAAGAGTGGAACTTAGGGATAATATCAAAGCAGACTTTATAGTAATGCCCCCGATTTTTTCCATTGAGAATGTATTCATGTGTTACTTATATATAAGCAAAAGGTGAGAGAAAGGTAAAGGAATGTAACCATGATTTGGGGTAAATCTCTAAGAATTTGAACAGAAAACAGGGCAAGTGTGGGGACTCTGGTACCAGCCGGCCCTGCCACCTACCAGCTGTGTGTCCTGGGACAAGTTTCTTTCTCTCTCTCTCTTTTTTTTTTATTTAAGATTTTCATTTATTTAACAGATAGAGAGCACAAATAGGCAGAGCAGCAGACAGAGGGAGAGAGAGAGAAGCAGGCTCTCCGCTGAGCAAGGAGCCCAACTCAGGGCTCGATCCCAGGACCCTGGGAACATGACCTGAGCCGAAGGCAGACGCTTCACCGACTGAGCCACCCAGGTGCCCCTGGGGCACGTCTCTTACGCTCTCTGAGCCTGTTTCTTAATAAAGTGGGGATGATAAGGGGGCGTGTGTCACTGGGTTGTTTTGAGGATTAAATGAAGTGAACATGTGTAGGGTGTTGTGATCGTGCCTGGGAGAGAGGAAGTGCTCAAAAAATGTTTTTGTGCTTTTTGGTTGGGAGAAGGTAGCAGGAAGCTCTCTTCGTGCGGATACACTGATGTGAGAGCTGCAGGATCCGGGTGCGGAGTCTGGATCTGCCGTTAACTAGTTTGTGTGAACTTGGGCCTCAGTTTTATACGAATACTAATTCTAATATTCACAACAGCATTATATATATTTGAGTACTTGCTATCCCCATCCAGAGACTTTCCATGTTTTATTTCACTGGATCTTCACAACATCCCTCTGAGGCAGATGCTATTATCATTTCCCTTCTACAAATGAGGAAACAGAGGCTTGCCCAAGACCAGGCAGCTCCTAAGTCCCAGAGGAGGGATTTGAGCTGAGGGCCGTCTGCTGGATGCAAGAGCCTGAGGCGATGCCCATTGTACCACACTGCCCCATCTGTGGGTCTTGTCCAGTTTTGCTGCTCTGTGGTGCTGGGAGGTGAGTTGCATGCTGGGAGCTGAACGTTCTGGTTTTGAGCACTAGTTCTGTTAAGATTCTGGACCTGCAGTTTGCCTGTCAGTTTCGTCATCAGTAAAATCGGGCCAAGAATAACACAGTGCCCTGCCTTTGAGGGTTTGCTTGCCAGCTTTCTCTAGGGCTTCCTTTAGACCTTTGCTACCTCTTTTTATGTTATCGTACCAAACACCTCACTCATGAGATCACGATGAAGATCATAGGACGTAAGTGGAAGATCTTTGGGATGCTTCAACAAACAGCACCGTGCTTCTAAGCCAGACTATCCAGGAGGAGGAAAAAGAAGGAGGTTGTAGGGAGGGAAATCTGAATCTGATCACATTAAAGAATACACGTGGGGTTTTCGAGAGAATGGTGACTTTTGCACAGAATCTCAGGAGGGAATAGTCTGGCGCATACATGCGTATGTCCTCACATAGACAGGCTGTCTGAGATGCCTTGGCGGCCGACCTTCCGGGGATTGAGGGGGGGCAAGGAAGTTGTTAAATTATCCAGCTGTTCTGTCTAAATATGCTGCACATCTGGTGGCCTGGAAACCTCTATGTGACTTTTCACTTTACAGTCACTGTTTTGTTGTCTGGACTCAACCTTAGGGCTCTAGAGGAGGAAAAAGGAAAAAATAAAAAGAGAAACATGGGTAAATTAGAGGCAAGGGGGAGGGGAGAAAGCAGAGAGAGAGAGATTGAAAGACAGAGAGAGAGACTGACAGATGGAGATACTCAGAGAGAGACAGATATAAGCAAGCAGAGTTGGACAGAAAGACAAAGGGAGGAAAGCAGATGGGGGGTGGGGGGAAGAGGGAGAAAGAGAGTGAGGGAGAGGGGACCAAGCAGGGCGATGGAGAGAGATAAACACTGACAGAGATAGAGAAATTCACATAGAGACAGAGACATAAACACAGGAAGAGATAAAAAGATGAGATAGACACACAGAGAAAGTCAGACATGACTGGAAAGAGTGAGAGAGAGAGAGAGACAAAGATTGGGAATGGAGAGACCCACGTGCAGAGGCAGAAACAAAGAAACAGACACACAAACACTCAGACATACTCCAAGTGACAGATTCACATAGAGAGATGGGCTGCCCAGCCACTGAGGAAGAGAGGCACAGAGGTGGAAAGGCGCAGAGAGATTGAGATGGGCAAAGACAAATACACATACAGAGCAGAGACTAGAAAGAGACAGAGAATGAGACAAACAGAGGGAAAAAAGGCAAAGAAACAGATCCACAAGAAGAAAATAAACCATTCAAACAAAAAGAGCCATCAGGATTTTCTGTTCTGCCAAAAAATCTTGGGAGTCAGGATGTGTTGTGGCAGGCCTTAATGCAAAACATTAATCTCTCCAGAGGAAAGAGTGGGCTTTAAAAAATGGTTTTGATGTAAGTAATTGCTCCCCAAACGGGAAATTATTTTATTCATTTTTTTCTTTTCTCCATAGAATATCAGGACCTTCTGAGGAGCAACCAAAGACAGCATTTGAGTGTTTATCTACTTTCCACAAACATCTAGCATCAGTGGCTTCTTTTTCACAGGAGAGAAAAGTTTCTGGACAAGAACAAGGCCTCTTGATAAACAACGGGGGTGCACAGAGTGGACTGCCATGTAGAAAGTGCTAGAACAGGGAATGCACTTCCCTTGCACCTCTCATGCTGATGGACAATTAGTAGTGGCTTCCCAGAGTGCTGTGTGTGAAGGAGTTCTGAAACCACATCTCAGGGAGAAGGAATGATGTGATCCATTATTGATGTCTGCCATGGTCTGGGAGGGGACAGTCATGGGGGCCATTATTTGCCATTCCTGTACCAGAATCTAGATCTTGTGTGAAATATTGAAATAAGAGTACAAATGGAGGCCCACATACCATATGTCTAAATATATTGCAAGTTAAAATCGAGTTGCACCCATGGTCTGGACTGTGTTCTTACTCATGCCCCTGGCGGCCCACCCCTGGGATTTCCCTGTCAGCCCAAAGACTAAAGGAGTTGAGCACTTCCCTGGGCCAGCCTCACCACCACAGTCCTGAATGGCAGCTGGACATGCAGGGCAGGGCAGGGTGAATGCAGGTTCCAGGCTTAGAATGGTGCTTGGGGTGGGGCCTCACCCAGGCAATCTAACTTAGGCTTCCCAGGCAGTTCTAAGCAACTCGTAGTGTATTTCCTGAATAGAGAAGCATAGTTAACTGGGGAACATGGTCCAAGACACTGATTGTAGGTGATTTGAGATGGCCTCCTTTGAACTGAAGCAGCCATTTTACCCTCAGCACCTGGCTTAATGTCTGGCACATAGATTGCACAATAAGTATTTGTTTTAAAAAATGTATTATTTAAATATACTTCTTTGTACATGAGTTCACTTGAGTCTGTCAGGTCCCACAGTGATCCCTTCTAAAAGTGAGTGGCCAGGGAGTGCTGTGAGGAGGGGGTGTTCTTTCTGTTTTATACATGAGGTCAGCAAAGGACTCACTGGCAAAGTGACATTTGAGCCAAGACTGAGGGAAGTGAGGCAGGAAACCATGAGGATATTTGGGGAACGATGTTCCAGACAGTGAAAATAGCCAGTGCAAAGGCCCTGAGGCAGGACTGTGCCTGACATGTTTGAAGAACAGCGAGGAGGCTGGGGTGGCTGGAATGAAGGGAGTGAGAGCCAGAGCAGCAGATGCTATTACTCCTGTAGGCCTGCATGGCCATGTTAAGGGCTTTGGCTTTGACTCTGAACAAGATGGGGGCCATCAAAGGATTCAGAGCCTAGAACTGATTTACATTTTAAGAGAATCCCTCTGGCAGAAGGTGTATTGGAGCAAATTATAGCAGAGAACTTCCCTAATCTGTGAAACAGGCATCGAAATCCAGGAGGCACAGAGAACCCCCTCAAAATTAATAAAGATAGGTCAACACCCTGATATCTAATAGTAAAACTCACAAGTCTCAGAGACAAAGAGAAAATCCTGAAAACAGCTCGGGACCAGAGGTCCATAACCTACAAGGGTAGAAACGTTAGACTGGCAGCAGACCTATCCACAGACACTTGGCAGGCCAGAAAGGACTGACATGATATATTCAGGGTGCTAAATGAGAAAAACAGGCAGCCAAGAATATTTTATCCAGCAAGGCTGTCATTCAAAATAGAAGGAGAGATTAAAAAGCTTCCAGGACAGGGGCGCCTGGGTGGCTCAGCCGGTTAAGTGGCTGCCTTCGGCTCAGGTCATGATCCCAGGGTCCTGGGATCGAGCCCCGCATCGGGCTCCCTGCTCAGCGGGGAGCCTGCTTCTCCCTCTCCCTCTGCCTGCCTCTCTGCCTACTTGTTCTCTCTCTCTCTTCATCAAATAAATAAATAAAATCTTAAAAAAAAAAAGCTTCCAGGACAAATAGAAACTAAAAGAATTTGTGATCACCAAACCAGCCATGCAAGAAATATTAAAGGGGGTCCTTTAAGTGAAGAGAGAGCCCAAAAGTAACAGACCAGAAAGGAACAGAGACAATATACAGAAACAGTGACTTTACAGGTAATACAATAGCACTAAATTCATATCTTTCAATAGTTACTCTGAATATAAGTGGGCTGAATGCCCCCATTAAAAGACACAGGGTATCAGATTGGATAAAAAAGCAAGATCCATCAATATGCTGTCTGCAAGAGACTCATTTTAGATTCAAAGACACCTCCAGATTGAAAGTGGGGGGGTGGAAAACCATTTATCATGCTAATGGACATCAAAATAAAGCTGGGGTAGCAATTCTTATATCAGACAAATTAGATTTTAAACCAAAGACTGTAATAAGAGATGAGGAAGGGCACTATATCATAATTAAAGGATCTATCCAACAAGAATATTTAACAACTGTAAATATTTATGCCCCTAACATGGGAGCAGCCAATTATATAAACCAATTAATAAAAAAAGTAAAGAAACACATTGATAATAATACAATAAGAGTAGGGGACTTTAATGCCCCACTCACTGCAATGGACAGATCACTGAAGCAGGAGATCAACAAGGAAACAAGGGCTTTGAATGACACACTGGACCAGATGGACTTCACAGATATATTCAGAGCATTCCATCCTAAAGCAACAGAATACACATTCTTCTCGAGTGCACATGGAACATTCTCCAGAATAGATCACATCCTGGGTCACAAATCAGGTCTCAACCAGTACCAAAAGATTGAGATCATTCCCTGCATATTTTCAGACCACAATGCTTTGAAACTTGAACTGAATCACAAGAGGAAATTTGGAAAGAACTCAAATACATGGAGGTTAAAGAGCATCCTACTAAAGAATGAATGGGTCAACCAGGAAATTAAAGAAGAATTTAAAAAATTCATGGAAACAAATGAAAATAAAAACCCAACTGTTCAAAACCTTTGGGATGCAGCAAAGGCGGTCCTAAGAGGGAAGTATATAGTAATACAAGCCTTTCTCAAGAAACAAGAAAGGTCTCAAATACATAACCTAACCTTACACCTAAAGGAGCTGGAGAAAGAACAGCAAATAAAGCCTAAACCCAGCAGGAGAAGGGAATTAATAAAGATTAGAGCAGAAATCAATGAAATAGAAACCAAAAGAACAGTAAACAGATCAACTAAACTAGGAGCTCGTTCCCTGAAAGAATTAATAAGATCGATAAACCCCTGACTAGACTTATCAAAAAGAAGAAAGAAAGGACCCAAATAAATAAAATCGTGAATGAAAGAGGAGAGATCACAACTAACACAGAAGAAATATAAGCAGTTATAAGAACATATTATGAGCAACTATATGCCAACAAATTAGGCAAGCTGGAAGAAATGGATTCATTACTAGAGATGTATAAACTACCAAAACTGAAACAGGAAGAAATAGGAAACCTGAGCTGACCCATAACCAGCAACGAAATTGAAGCAGTAATCAAAAATCTCCCAACAAACCAGAGTCCAGGGCCAGATGACTTCCCAGGGGAATTCTACAGAACATTTAAAGAAGAATTAATACTTATTCTTCTGAAGCTGTTTCAAAAAATTGAAATGGAAGGAAAACTTCCAAACTCTTTCTATGAAGCCAGCATTACCTATCCCCAAACCAGAAAAGACCCCATCAAAAAGGAGAATTGTAGACCAATATTCCTGATGAACATGGATGTCAAAATACTCACCTAGATACTAGCCAATAGGTCCAACAGTACATTAAAAGCATTATTCACCACGACCAAGTGAGATTTATTCCTGGGCTGCAAGGATGGTTCAACATCTACAAATCAATCAATGTGATACACTACATAAATAAAAGAAAGGACAAGAACCATATGATCATCTCAAAAGATGAAGAAAAAGCATTTGACAAAGTACAGCATCCTTTCTTGGTTAAAACTTCACAGTGTAGGGATAGAGGGAACATACCTCAGTATCATAAAAGCCGTATATGAGAAGCCCACAGCAAATATCATTCTCAATGGGGAAAAATTGAGCGCTTTTCCCCTAAGGTCAGGAACATGACAGGATGTCCACTATCACGACTATTGTTCAACTAGTACCAGAAAGTCCTAGCCTCAGCAATTGGACAACAAAAAGAAATAAAAGGTATCTGAATCAGCAAAAAAGAAGTCAAACTCTTACTCTTCACAGATGACATGATAGTCTATGTGGAAAACCCAAAAGATTCTACCCCAAAATTACTAGAACTCATACTGGAATTCAGCTAAGTGGCAGGATATAATCAATGCACAGAAATCAGTTGCAATTCTGTACACTAACAATGAGACAGAAAAGAGATATTAAGGAGTTGATCCCATTTACAATTGCACGAAAAGCCATAAGATACCTAGGAATAAACCTAACCAAAGAGGCAAAGGATCTTTACTCAGAAAACTATAGAACACTCATGAAAGAAATTGAGGAAGACACAAAGAAATGGAAAAATATTCTATGCTCATGGATTGGAAGAACAAATATTGTTAAAATGTTGATGCTACCTAGAGCGATCTATACATTCACAGCAGTCCCTATCAAAATATCATCAACGTTTTTCACAGAGCTGGAAAATCCTAAAATTTGTATGGAACCAGAAAAGACCCCAAATAGCCAAAGGAATGTTGTAAAAGAAAATCAAAGCTGGTGGCATCACAATTCCGGACTTCAAGCTCTATTACAAAGCTGTCATCATCAAGAGAGAATGGTACTGGCACAAAAACAGACACATAAATCAATGGAACAGAACAGAGAACCCAGAAATGGACCCTCAACTCTATGGTCAACTAATTTTCGACAAAGCAGGAAAGAATATCCAATAGAAAAAAAGACAGTCTCTTCAACAAATGGTGTTGGGAAAATTGGACAGCCACATGCAGAAGAATGAAACTGGATCATTTTCCTACATCATACACAAAAATAGACTCAAAATGGATGAACCAAATGTGAGACAGGAATCCATCAAAATCTTAGAGGAGAACACAGGCAGCACCCTCTGTGACCTCGGCTGCAGCAACTTCTTGCTAGACATATCTCCAAAGGCAAGGGGAACAAAGGCAAAACAATGAACTATTGGAACTTCATCAAGATAAAAAGCTTTTGCACAGCAAAGGAAACAGTTGACAAAACCAAAAGACAACTGACAGAATGGGAGATGATATTTGCAAAAGTCTTATCAGATAAAGGGCTAGTATCCAAAATCTGTAAAGAATTTATCAAACTCAACACCCAAGGAACAAATAATCCAATCAAAGAAATGGGCAGAAGACACGAACAGACATTTCTCCAAAGAAGACATAAAATGGCCAACAGACAGATGAAAAAATGCTCCACATCACTTGCCATCAAGTATATACAAATCAAAACCACAATGAGACACCACCTCACACCAGTCAGAATGGTTAAAATTAACAAGTCAGGAAATGACAGATGTTGGTGAGGATGCAGAGAAAGGGGAACCCTCTTACACTGTTGGTGGGAATGCAAGCTGGGGCAGCCACTCTGGAAAACAGTATGGAGTTTCCTCAGAAAGTTGAAAATAGAGCTACCCTATGACCCAGCAATTGCACTACTAGGAATTTACCCCAAAGATACAAATGTAGTGATCTGAAGGAGTACCTGCACCCCAATGTTTATAGCAGCAATGTCCACAATAGCCAAACTATGGAAAGGGCCCAGATGTCCATCAACAGATGAATGGATAAAAAAGATGTGGTATATATATATACGATGGAATACTACTCAGCCATAAAAAATATGGAATCTTGCCATTTGCAATGACATGGATGGAACTAGAGGGTATTATGCTGAGTGAAATAAGTCAATCAGAAAAGATAATTATCATATGATCTCACTCATATGTGGAATTTAAGAAACAAAGCGGAGGATCATAAGGGAAGGGAGGGAAAAATAACACAAGGCAAAATCAGAGAGGGAGTCAAGACATAAGAGACTCAGTCTCAGGAAACAAACTGAGGGTTGCTGGAGGGGAGAGGGGATGGGGTAACTCGGTGATGGGCATTTAAGGAGGGCACATGATGTCATGAGCCCTGGGTATTATATAAAATTGATGAATCACTGAACTCTACATCTGAAACTAATAATACATTATATGTTAATTAATTGA
Organism: Zalophus californianus; assembly: GCF_009762305.2. Taxonomy (NCBI): domain Eukaryota; kingdom Metazoa; phylum Chordata; class Mammalia; order Carnivora; family Otariidae; genus Zalophus; species Zalophus californianus. Next base: position 8,718,010 of record NC_045608.1, read on the forward strand.
ATTTTAATTAAAAAAACCCCAAATATCAAATAAGCAATATTGATTATAGGTAATATATATAAATTATATATATATAAATTTTCTATTGTTAACTTTTAAACAGTATGACTTTTTTTTTTTAAAGATTTATTTATTTATTTTGAGAGAGTGAGAATGAGAGAGAGAGAGAGCGCACATGAGAGGGGGGAGGGCCAGAGGGAGAAGCAGGCTCCTCGCTGAGCAGGGAGCCTGATGCGGGACTCGATCCCGGAACTCCAGGATCATGACCTGAGCTGAAGGCAGTCGCTTAACCAACTGAGCCACCCAGGCGCCCCTAAACAGTATGACTTTAATAGTAAAATAAAGGCATATATATTATGAAATAGAATGTAAAATTAACCTATATGATTATGATGAAATAGGAAATTTAAAAAATGTTTTAATAAGGACAAAAAGAGGATCTCTCTGGCTGCTGGGCTGAGAATAGACCAGGTAGAAGCAGTGAGTTGGTCACAGACTTTCCAGATGAGAGGTGATGGTGGCTGTGTCAATAGCATAGAGAGAGGGAACAGTGGTCAGATTCTTGATATATGCTCAAGGCAAGTGATGACGGGATTTGCTAACGGATTGGATTGGGTGTGAGATGTGAGAGAATAAGCGAGTTAAGGATGACCCAAAGAGGACAAGAGAGGATGATCCAAAATTTTGGCCTGAGCCATTGAAACGTTGGAGCTCTCACCACTCCTTGAATCCGAGAAAGATGGTGGGAGGGGCTAGTTTAGGGCAACAGATCAGGAGCTCAAGGTCAGACATGGATGCCGGGGCGAGATGATGAAATCCAGGAGCAGGCGGCACTGCATCAGGTGACTGCTTTCCGTGGCCTATTGGCTTGTCTATATTTTGATTCTTCCTCTTCTCTTTGCAAATAAGTTTTCTCTGATTATTTGTCAGCATGAAAACATCTGACCCTACCCTGATTTGACAAGCTCCTGCCTTTCTTAGTTTATGCTTTAGAGCTGCAATTTTCAGATTGTGTGCCAAGGCACCCAGAGGCTCTGCAACAAACTCACAGGGGCACCACGGCGTATTTTACATTTTCAAGGCAAATACAATGATAATTGACATCTCTCCGATGCCTCTGGAGCTACTAAGCTCAAGGTAGCTCAAGCTAGTTTCAGCATGAGATTGCACGACATTCCTTTCCATGATGTCATATCTTTGCAAGGTGGATTTTCCGTGTCTGTTGTAATAAAAAGCAATTACTACTTGAAAATCAACCTGGAACAGGAAAGAAGGTGTAACCCAATCTGCTTCCAAGGTTTGAGAATTCGTGCAGTGCCCCAACAGGCACATCCATCCCATTAGACAGCAATTGTGGTTATTTAAGAATGAAATAAAAAATTTTTCTTTCAATTTATCTTTTCAAAGTCTAAGTTATTAGGCCATAAAGACTTACTAAATTGTTCGGAGCTAGCTACTTAATAAACGGAACTGTTAGGTATTTCTTTTCGCCTAGGGCTGTCACAGGGGAAAAAAAAAAAAGGACAGAGACAATAGGCAAAGCGCCCACTAACGAAGTTTGGGAGCACCTGCTGGAGACACAGTCTCTAATTGCTTACTGTCCAGCCAATGGGTTAACTAGCTTTGGATCAGGTGACCATGGCTGATCCAATCAGTGATCCAGTTGGTCTAGAAACAGGGTCCCTCGGAAGGGGATTGGGGGGGAGGTTGGTAAATCGCTGTTTCTTTTCAGTACATCTGGCCACTCCTCTTAACCATAACCCTAACACCAACTCAGGTGTTAAATTCAGAAACCTCATTCTAAGTCTTAACCTGAGCCCTGCCAGTGAGAGGAATTCTAAAATTCCAGAACTTGGCCACCTTTAAGACCCTCTAGATCCTTTTGGATCCATTTTGGCGTCTATCCCTAGTTTCTGACGCACCTCGCAAACATCGTGGGCTTTCCATTTTTCAGCTGCTGAGCCTTTGCACCCTCATCCTAAATTTGGGACTTCCCCAGATACTGGCTCTCCTGGGGGCAGGAAGGAAGGAAGTTGGCCAGTACTCACTTTCTCAGCATCCCTGACAGTTGCCTCAACCAGTCAGATGCACCCACTGACGGGTTTGACCGTGGAGTCGGCAAAGCAGCAGGGACAAGGAGACATTTAGGGATGTGTAGAAGGTGGTGGTGCGGGTGGTGTAGAAGCGGCAACACCGTCTGGGCTCCAGGGAGAGCAGTAGCAGGGAGGTTGGCGGGAGCGTCCCTTGGCCCAGCCTGGATGGGTGGGCAGCACCAGCCGCAGTGGGAGGAGCTGTGTGTCCTCGGCAGCCTGGTCTGGGCAAGCTTCTGGCCGTGGGCCCTGCTGTGTGCCTGCCTTCTGTTTGTGCCTGGTTTCTGACCTCTTTCTCCAGCCTGCCTGGCAAGTGTGTGAGCTCAGCACTCTCCCTGTAATAAATTCCCTTTCTGCTTGCTGAATTCAGTCAAGAGTCTGCTTCTGTATCTGGAGTTGCTACTGAAAACTGAACTGATTCTGGAACCCACTTTATTCCTTTATTTGGTTGAAAAAAAGTGATTCTGAAATATGTAATATATAGAAAATGTATTTGTCCAGTCTCAAAAGCGCTAATAAATACCCATATCCACACCAACCAGGCCATGAAATAAAATCTGTGTCTCAGAAGTAGGGTGATCTTATGTTCTGGTTTGTTTGGGACAGTTTAGATTTGGACCTGTTTTCTGCCATAATTATAACTAGCACCCTCTTCTCATCCTCCAAAGTACGCCAGTAAGGCAACAAAATACATGGTCACCTTCTGGAAGCGTCCTGTATGTTCCACTACCCCACTGCAGACCCTTTCTTCCCTCGAGTAACCAATGTCTGGAAATTTGCTTTAATTATTCCCCTCTTTTCTTTATAGTTTAAACACCAAAACAATGTATTGTTTACTTTTACCTGTTTTTGAGCTTTATGTAAACAGAATCATACTGTTCATATTTTTTTGTGTGACTTGCTTCTTCCACTTAGCGTTAGGTGTGTGAAGGTTTTGCTTGTTGTCACAAATAGCCGCAGTGTGTTCATTTTCCTGCTGCATACTGTTCCATGATTTGGATATGCCATGATTGATCCGTTCTCCTGTGGATGAGCATGTAACTTGTCTCCAGGTTTTGTCAGTATAAACAATGCTGCAAGGAACATTCTTACACGTGTCTTCTGGTGGGCGTGAACAAATGTTTCTTCGGGGTTTATCCCAAGTGAAGTTGCTGGCTCATCATTAAGCACATAACCAACTTCATAATTTGGTTTTGCCAAACTGTTTTCTAGAAAGGAGGTATCAATTATGTTCATTTCCTAAGGCTACTGTAACAAATTTCCACAACCTTGGTGGCTTAAAACAACAGAAATTTACCCTCTTATTCTTCTGGAAGCCAGAAGTCTGAAATCAGCGTCATCGGGCTGAAATCAAAGTAGGAAGGGAATTGCACTCCCTCTGGAGGCTCTAGGGCAAGATTCTTCCCTACCTCTTCCAGCTTCTGGTGGCTCCAGATGGTCTGTGGCTTGTGGCCCCAGCACTCTAATCTCTGCCTGAGGAGGCTGACCGTTGGATGGTGAGATGGACAAGTGAGTCAGGTGATGCAAAAGAGTCAACTCTAAGGTGTTTTTACAGCATTTGACCCAGTGTGGGGAGGTCAAGGGAGGCTTCCTGGAGGAGGCAACATTTCATTTGAGACTTAAATGACTGGAAAAGGTTATGTAGGTGGGAGGAGACAAAGAGGTGGGAGAAGGGTCTCAGGAAAAGAGAGCAGCAGAGGTAAAGGCCTGGAGGTAAGAAACAGCATGACATATTTGGGAAGGTGAAGCGTTTGATGTGGTTGTAATGAAGGATGGAGGCAGTGGAAGAAGTAGAAGGCTTTGCATCCTAAGCTAAAGAATCTGAAATAAAATATGAGTTAAAAGGTATGTATTTTAAAAGGATTCATTCTTGTGTGCTTATTGTAAAATATTCAGCTATACATTGGAAATCAGAAGTGCCCTCATCATCCCAACTGGCCCAGAAGATGGCATCTAATAATATTTGGGGGTATAACTTTTTTCCTTTTAAAAATTGAGCTATAACTATATATGTAGGAAAATGTCCAATTGTTAAGTACAGATAGATGAATTTTTACCCACATTTATACTCATGTAATTATCACTAAGATCAAGATACAGAACCAGCAAGTTTGGGGTCTTTCCAGATTTTTTTCTTTTTCTAGACCAATAATCATGTACATGTACATGTATACGCTAATATATGAATATATACATGAGTATACTAATATTCAATATAATTTTATGTATGTGTAGTTATCTTATTTTTCAAAAATGGGATCATCCTTGATTTAATATTCTGCAATATTCTTTTTTCACTTAACATGGATTTTTTCCATATCAATACATAAAAATTAAGAAATGAAAGGGGACTGGTTCATTTATTTACTCATCCATTCAACAAATACTTTTTTTGAAGTTATACAATATGCTCAGCTGTGTGTCATTTAAGGGCTTTAACCAGAGGGGCCTGGGTGGCTCAGCCATTAAGCGACTGCCTTCGGCTCAGGTCATGATCCCAAAGTCCTGGGATCGAGCCCCGCATCGGGCTCCCTGCTCGGTGGGAAGCCTGCTTCTCCCACTCCCCCTGCTTGTGTTCCCTCTCTCACTGTCTCTCTCTCTGTCAAAAAATAAATGAAGTCTTTTAAAAAAATGAAAAAAAATAAAGGGTTTTAACCAAAGGAATGACATAAAGAGGAATGATAGAACCAGTTTTATTTTTAGATAGATCATTCTGGAAGTATGCTCTCCCTCAATCCCTTGGGTGAGAGGGGAGGGGTAAAGCAATTCCCCAATGTGGGTGGCAACTGCATTGTTCTTTTCAAATTTTAAGTATTTTTGAATAAGTCTTACATTCAAGGGATTCAACATTCAAAAGCCTCGAAGGGGTATTTAGTGTGAAGTCTTCCTGCCAACCTATGCCCCGACCACTCATTTCTGCTCCAAGAGACAGCTGCTATCTTTATAACTTTTTATAACTTTCTTATGCGTTCTTCCAGAGACAGTGAAGGTGTACATGAGCAAACATATGTATGTGTTATATTTTGTATCCTTTTAGAATTTTGAGTGATCACTCATATCAGTGTGTAAAGGCATCCTCCCAGGGTGCCAAGCTGGCTCAGTCGGTAGAGTATCTGACTCTTGTTTTCAGGGTTCTGAGTTCAAGCCCTACGTTGGGTGTAGAGATTATTAAAAAAAAAAAAAAAAGCTTAAAAAAAATCCTCATGCTTTTGGTGGCTGCTATTGAGTGGAAGGACAACTTCTATTTTCAAACCTTGCCCAGAAGTTTGGTATCTTTTACTCCCTACCAGACATCTCTATGCCCCCAGCTGGTACACCCTTAGGTGGACTGGGTGGGAAGCAGGGCACTGAAAACTGGAAATTTTCCTTGACCTCCCAGGAGGTTCCTGGGAGACATTCAGTGTCCCGGAGGCTGTTCCCACTCTCCATTATTTCAAGAAGCTGCCCTGGCTCATTTATAGTCCTTTCCCTCTTGTTTCTGTGTCCAAGTGGGTCACCAGTTGACCTTAGTGTCCCCTTGCCCACACTGATCTCCCTCCCACTTGAGCATCCAGCTGTTCCATGGGTGGCTCAGAGCCCCTGGGCCTGGGCCCGCATATTCTGGCAGACAAGATCACCCTTGGTCATGGATGAAAAGTACTCGTTTAATGAGTAGTTACTATGTGCCAGGCTGTCTGGTAGCCTTTTACAAGTTAATTCTCATAGCAACCATGCCAAATAGGCACTGTCCTTCTCATTTTATGGATGAAGAAACAGTCTCTGATAAGGAAGGTCAGAAATTGGGTAATGGTGCAGCCTGAATTTGAACCCACTGATGCTCTGGCTTCTTGGTTATCCTTGGTTATCTTTTGTTAGGCATTAAGCAGTAATCACTCAATGTATATGTGCTGACTGACTGAATGAGTGAATCTGAGAGATGTTCTTGAGCAGGTCCTGTATGTCAGGCATTGGTCGAGGGGCTAAGGATCGAACAGTGAACCAGACAGCATTCTCAGAGCTGAAATTCTAGTGGGGAAGACAATCTAAACAAATAAGTAGGAAAAGAAGCAAAAATAAGATAATTAGATAGTAATAGGAATTGTGGAGGAAATATGAGAATACTAGGCAGTGGCTGAGGGGGGTGAAGGTGGGTGGGTCAACTTCAGAGACAGGGTCTGTAAGGATGTGACCTTTGGACTAAATCTGAATGGCAAGAAGGAGTGAGGTACACAAATATGTGGTAGGGAGGAGAGGATTCCAGGCAGAGGGAACAGTATATGCAAAGGCCCTGAGGTTGAGTCAAGCTTGGTGTGTTTAGGGAACAGAGAAAATACTCCTGTGGCTAGAGCAGAATACAAAGGAGAGTGGTAGGAGGTGAAGTTCAAGGTGCAGACAGGGGCCAGATCACACTGGGTCTTGCTGGCTGAGTAAAGTCTTGGAGGGTTTAAGTAGGGGGATAATATTTTCTCAGGTTGCTATGTGGAGAATAGACTGTGGGGTGGCAAGAGAGGAAGCAGGTAGCATATTGAGGAGGCCTGAGAGGGTGGTGACCTGGAAACAAACAGAATGGGGAAGCATTTTGAAAGGAGAGCTGACAAAACTTGCTGATGAATTACGGTTGGGTGATGGGAGAAAAAGAAGGATCAAGGATAACTCCTTGGTTTCTGAATCCAGCAGCTGGGTGGATGGTGACTGAACCATTTATTGAGATGGGAGGTTGGGGATAAGTAGGTTTTGGTGGGGGTGGTTGGGGAGAGAGGAGGAGGAAATGGAATTCCACTTTGGACCCAGGAAGTGTGCTCTGCCCATTAGACATCCCAGTGGACATATTGGTTAGCAGCTGGATAATGAGTCTGGGACTCAGGGGAGAAGGCAGGGCAGGAGACTGATGAGTCATCACATTGATGGTATTAAAAGCCACAAGACTGGATGAGATTGTGTGGGAGTGAGTGAAGACAGATCCCTCTTCAAGAGACAAGAGGGTGATGATGCACATCACCTGGGGGGGTGGGGACCAGCTTCTAGAATAGTGGTGGGACACCCAGCAAACAGCTCAGCCTCAAACCCAGAGGGGCCCTGAGGGGGTCCGGCTGGGGTGGCTGCAGTGGTGCTCTGGAAGTAAATGTTAGATGCCATCTGCAGGGCCTTTGACCTTATGCTCCAATGCCCTCATTCTGAAGGCCCTCAGACGGCCTTACCCGGATTTGCTGTTTACCTAACGCCTTCTTCCAAGAACTTCAAAAGCCTGGCTGGGGTCCCCAGGGAGTTGCTGTTTCTCCCTTAGGGCCTTTGGCAGAATGCAGGCCAGGAAACTCGGACAGCAAGTAACTCATTCAAGGTCACAGGGGTGGGGCTGCCTGCAGAACCATGGAGGCAAACCCCCTTACCCACCCACCTCCACATTGGTTTGGTTTCTCACAAGGCTTCTGTTTTGCCAAGGGGGATATGAAAATAAAATAGAACTTCCCAGAATAATTAAGATGTTTAGCCACAGTGGAATGGGAGAAGACTTTCCGAATAATAGAACTTGAGGAGAGAGTTTAATATGGAAGTTTGGTAACATTTGGCTTCTAATATGTAATATAATACTGTCCTTGGTCTCGACTTGGAATTTGAGCAAAATCTGTTGTACATGATGCTTTGGGGCTGAATTTATGGTTTGGGGGTGGAACAATGTGCTGAAACAGGTCTCTGGAAGGTCTTGGGGTCTGAATCCCCTGTGAGTTATGTTGGGAGGAATCTTAAGGGGGCCGAGGAAGACCATGGAATGCTTCCTGCTCTGGACCAGAGCTTCTAGAGGTCAGGGAACACACGCACCTCACTTCTGCATCCCCATCAACCCATTCTGGGTGTGAACAGACTAGGGGACCCAGAACTGTTTGTGGAATGAATGAATCAAGACAGGAGTAGGTGAGTGACTGGGTGAAGTGTAAAGGAGGTTGTGCATAGGAAAAAGAGGGAAGTGGATGGACACCACCAAGACAGGCAAAAATTCAAAGGTCTGACAATGTCGAGCTTTGGTCGTTGGTTCCCAGGACAGCCCCCAATAATTCTCGCCTTCTGATAGTCACACTGATATTAGTTTTCTACTGCTGTGTAACAAATCGCCACAAATTGAGCAGCTTAAAACAATACTTGTTTATTCTCAGGGTCTCCCAAGGCCGAAATCAAGGTGTCCGTGGGGATTGTGATCTCCCCTAAGTCTCAGAAATCTCTTCAAAGCACATGTGGTTGGCAGCACGCCTTTCCTTCCAGCTGTGGGATGGGAGGCCCTGTTTTCCTGTGAGTTATCCGCAGGGCAACACCCTCACCTCCTGGTGGCTCTTCTCGGAGTCTGGCCACGTGGCCTCCTCCACAGGCAGTTCAAACATAGCTACTTGCTTCTTCAAGAATCAGTCTGATCTCTTTGAAGGTCTCACCTGATTAGGTCAGCACCACCAGGGTATTCCTCCCTTGATGAACTAAAAATCCACTGATTAGGGACATTAATTACATCTGCAAAAATCTCTTCTGCCCTGTAACCCAACATAATCACGAGTGACATCCACCGTATTCACAGGTCCCACTCACACTCAAGGGGAGGAGAATTCACAGCACACGTTCGTTTGCCAGGGGGTAGGAAGCTTGGGGGCGATTTTACAACTCTGCTACTACAAGACCTTTGTGTGGGATGCTCCCACTTGAGTAGGATTGACCTGGGTCATAACCAGAACGATAACGCAGACACATGGTGTGTGAACTCCAAGACTAGTTCATAAAAGTTGGTGGCTTCCCGTTCTCGCTCTCTCTTGGATCACTCCTTCTGGGGGAGTATAGCCGCCATGCCGTGAGGATGTTCAAGCAGCCCTAAGTATCACAAACATACATGCCCAAAGGAAGAATTTATTAAAAACACATGGGGCTTCTGTCACTCAGACCTCTCACAGAACCGCTTTGTGACCCTGAACATCCGCCCGATGAACACCATTCAGGCCCTGGGGAAAAGCTTCTCCACATCCCTTAGGTCATGACCTCGAATTAACAGTTGTGTCGGAATGCAGTGTCACGGGTTGTGCGGCTGCCAAATTGGAGACGGGCATTCCAGTTCGGGCTCTCGCGCAGGGATAATTGAGAGTTGCAAGCACTCAGATAAGAGCAAAGACAAATGAATTAACTTGCAAGATCCCTCCTTTCCGTCAGCACAGATGCAGAAGGAACTCGGGCTGCTTTCTGAGTTCCATGTTGGGGTTCCAGAGGTATACACGCATGAGTGCGATTTCTGTAAAAACTGCACACGGCATCTGTAGGGAGCAGATTCTAAAATGTCCCACATAATTCTCACTTTGTGGATGGGACCTGCGACTTGCTTTTAACCAAGAGAATACAGCAACAGTGATGGGATTTCACATCTGTGATTACCTTGCATCGGATGTAACTACTGTCTTGCTTGCAGATTCTCCCGTATTGATGCTCTCCTTTGCTAGCTTTGATGAAGTAAGCCACAATATAGAGAGGCCCAGATGGCAAAAAAAAAAAAAAAAAAAAAAAATTGCTGAGGGCAACCTCCGGCTGACAGCCAGCAAGGAGCTGAGGCTCTGGAGTCAGCCAGCCCATATAGAATTGAATCCTAGCCTACCACCTGGAAGCAGGTCCTTCCCCAGCTGAATGTCTAATGAGATCCCAGCCTTGGCCCACCTCTTTTTATTTTTTAAATATTTTTATTTATTTATTTGTCAGTGAGAGAGAGAGAGAGCGCGCTCCCACACAAACAGGGGGAGCAGCAGAGGGAGAAGTAGGCTCCCTGCCAAGCAAGGAGCCCAGCATGGGGCTCGATCCCAGAACTCCAGGATCATGACCTGAGCTGAAGGCAGACACTTAACCAACTAAGCCACCCAGATGACCCGTAGCCCACACCTTGACTGCAGCCTTACAAGAGACTCTGAAGCAGAGGGTTCAGCTAAACCATGCCTGGATTCTTGACCACAGAAACTGTGAGAGAGGAATTCTGATTTGCTTTAAACTGCTAGATTTATGGTGATTTGTTACACAACAATATATAACTAACACAGCAGCAGGGGATCATTTTGAAATATTAAATGATTCATATTACCCTTAGGTTTGAACATATATAGATCTAGATTTAAAAGACACGAAGTGTGATACATTTCTTTACATTGCTCACCAGACATTGAAATCTAGGATTATTAGTTTTTTTAATTAATTAATTTATTTATTTATTTAAGAGAGGTCGGGGAGGGGCAGAGGGAGAGGGAGAGAGAGAATCTTAAGCAGGCTCCACGCCCAGAGCAGAGCGAGACACGGGGCTCGATCTCACCAGCCTGAGATCATGACCTGACCTGAAATTAGGAGCTGGACGCTCAACTGTCTGAGCCACCCAGGTGCCCCATTAGGTTTATTTTGAAATATTTATTAGGATTTCATTAAATTAAAAAAATAACATTTATAGCTTTATTTAAATAATTTACCTTAAAATGTTATTTTAATTTTATATTCGTGTTTTGCCTTTTGATTTTAAAAGATAATTTTAATTTAATAGAGAATTTCTTTTTAACAGAAGAAGTTAATAAAATATTTTAGGAGAAAATAACTTAAAAGCATAAAATATTTTAATTTGTTATTTTTTACATTTAATTTACATTTCTGATGAGAATATATTCAAACTGCATACTTTGGTAGAGTTTCATTTGATTTTTTTATTCCTTTCGATCATCACTGTCAATAGCACACAAATTATGTAAAAATCTATAATAATAACATGATGAGCAATTTTGCTAAAATGAAGGCAAGAAAAACATATGGAATAAACATATAGTAATTTATTAATTATGTATGTCCTTTTTTTAGATTTTTATTTATTTATTTAACAGAGAGAGAGTGCGAGCATGAGCGAGGGGTGGGGCAGAGGGAGAGGGAGAAGCAGACTCCCTGCCGAGCAGGGAGCCCGATGCAGGGCTCAATTCCAGGACCCCGGGATCATGACCTAAGCCGAAGGCAGATGCTTAACTGACTGAGCCACGCAGGTGCCCCAGTTCTGTATGTCTTTTAAAATTATTCATTTAGACAACACTGGCACATCAATACAATATCCAGGCATGCACAATCCACTTATCATTGATATTTAATCCACTCATTATGGATATTTTGCCAATTTGAGGACATACAAAAACCATAGCTTGGGTGCCTGGGTGGCTCAGTCAGTTAAGTGGCTGCCTTCGGCTCAGGTCATGATCCTGGAGTCCTGGGATCGAGTCCCGCATCGGGCTCCCTGCTCAGCAGGGAGTCTGCTTCTCCCTCTGACCCTCTTCCCTCTCGTGCTCTCTATCTCTCATTCTCTCTCTCTCAAATAAATAAAATCTTTAAAAAAAAACCCATAGCTTTACACATATTCTTTCACTTTGTTATAAGGAAGGTGTATTTGTTTAAAAAGGAGGTTAGAATGTATTTTATTTGACAATTTGGAAGCGTGATTTATAACATGAAGAGTTTTAGACACGTGGCCTGCAGGCCTCCATGGGTACTGCTGTCCCGGGTCCTGTGGATGTGAGGGCAGGCTGGCTCAAGCTTCCTCAGCGGGTAAATGGAGCCAAGATTCAAACTCCTATCTGCCTGGACTCCATGGCCTGGGCTGTGTAAGATGTGACCTTCCCTGAGTCAGCACACAGTCCAACAGAGGAGCTGCCACCTCAGGAAGCTCCCAGAAGCTGGGATATTCAGCGGTCACGGGCAGGAGAGACTACAGAATTTATGCGGCCCAGCGCAAAATGAAAATACATTGTGATTCTAATTAACACATTATTAAGATTTTCTAAATGCTTACAGTAGAGCACTAATGTAAGCAAGAGGTCCTTCTAAGTGCTGGGTCCTGTGCAGGGCCTGTTGCAAGCCATTGGTCAGGGAGCTTCCTGGAGGTGGCGGCCCAGGATCCCCCACCCCCACCTGTAATGGGTAGGGTTGGGTGTGGCCAAAAGAAGAGGCAAAAGCAAACAGAAGAGATGAGGACTATCTATTTATAGCACTTTCCGTTAAAATCATATTTATTTAAATAAAAATTTAGTCATTTAAAGAAAACAAGGAAATAAAAGCATATGTTACATGCAGATATGGAAAAAATTGCGATGAGTCATTTGAATAACTGGAGCTTGGGAAATTGCTGTCTGGGTGTGTGTGTCTACAAGTGTGTAATGGTGAGCGCGCGTAAACGGCTCGTTTGTATCAGTGAAGACGAGTATGAGTCTTTGAGTGTAGGTGCGTGATCCATTTAAACGTGTGAAAGCGGAAGCGTGTCTGAGCATATATTTTGTGAACGTGTATCCGGAGGTCTGCGTGGATGTGTGCAAGTAAAGTTTTCCTACCCTGAACTCCTCCAAGGAGAATATAAAATTGTGGACTTTTTGTGGTGCTGGCTGGCTCAGTCAATAGAGCATGCAAGTCTTGATCTCTGGGTGATGAGTTCGAACCCCACGTTGGACACAGAGGTTACTTAAAAAAATTTTTTTTAATTAAAAAAATTGTGGACTTGTTTGTACTGGACGCATTTCTGATAGCTGTGTATAGGTCTGCTCTTGCCCCAGTAACACTGTGTATCAACAAATAGGGAAATGGGAAAACACCACTAATGCAATGGATAAGAGTTTCCTTTTGGGAGGATGAAAATGTTCTAAGACTGATCATAGCGATGGTTGCACAATTGTGAATATACTAAAAAAAACCCATTGAATTGTACTATTTAAATGGGTGAATTCTCTTGTATGTAAATTATGTCTCAATTCAGCTGTTCAACAACGACAACAACACACATTAACTTTCTTGCTCCTTTGGTCTACAGGTGAACCGCAGCTCTGCGGAATCACCTGGGCTTGGCTCCTGGCAGCAGATAAGTTTGGGTATATGCTCCACATGTTTTATCTATGTGTCTTCATCCTCTTTGGATCGGCAACTGCTCAGGCATGTTCTTTTCATGGTGAACAGCAGAAGTGCAAGGGGGCGAGTAGACGCATGTAAAGTTTCTTAACACCTTGGCTCAGAACTAGCACTTGAAATAGTCATTTATACCCACATTCCATTGACTGGAAAAAAAAATCATATGGCCAAGTCCAACATCGACAGGATAGGGAAATATATTTGCCTCACTCTCGTGTACTTCAAGGTCATATGGGGGAAGAGAGTGAAGAATTGAGAGTGATGATCCAATTTACCATGCGTGTGTAACATGCTGCTCTTTCTTGCCTCTACCCTGAGTCAAACAGAGTTGAGAAGCCCAGCCTCATCACTAATTTTGAGAAGAAATGCAATCACGCTCAGCATTTAGTGCTTTTCAGAACTTTGCTGCAGATTTCAAGGCTTATAGAGAAAGATCACACGGCACATTGCACAAACTTCCACTGTATTTATGGCTCTACCACTCTCCCGTCTCTGCCTGGAGATTACAGGGAAGACTTCCTGGAGGAGGTGACGTTGGACCAGATCTTAAAAGGCTAAGGAGGAGTTGGGCACAAGACAAGGATAGGAAAGAACATTCCAGGGAGAGGGAACAGCATAGATAAAGTGAGGAAACGTCTGGCAGAGTTAAGAAAATGGAAGTAGCTGGCATGGCTAGCGTGGCAGGTATGATCTCGAGTGCTGAGTGCAAGGAGTTGTGGAGGATGAGGCCAGAGTGTTCCACAGGTCCATGAACAGTACAGCTTCTACTGTGTTCGGCTAGGCTAGAAGTCATTTTCCAGGATTCCCTTCCCTGGATGGTTCTGGGTTGGCATTGGCCACAAGAGAGATCTGTGTGAGATGTGGAAGGTGGAAGTGAAGCCATGTTTTTTATGCTTGGAAGGTCAGTGCAGGGCCCCGGGCACTGCGGACACACATTCCAGTTGGTGCTCTCAGTTGGCCTCATGGCTCCAAGTTCATCTGCCCAGGTTCCAGTTTGGCCTTGCTCCCATTCATGCCCAGCCCTCCTCCTTGACAGCTGATCTAAGTGATGCAGACACAAGGTCATTGCCTAGGCACCTCTACCAGCTTCCATAATTGTATGTGTTCTATCCTTTCTTCTGTGCTGTTCATAGTGATTCTCTGGTGCCTGATACAGCCAGGATCATAGAGACCATTGTGCGCCACTCTGAGGAGTTTGGGTTTCATCATTTAGAATGTGGTTTTTTTCCTCAAATTTCATTTTAGGGCCACTGTGACACAGGTATTGCTGTTACCCAAACCCTCTTCTTCCTGAGCGTGTGGCTACATCTCTAGCCTCCTTTGCAGCTAGGTGTGGCCATGTGATGAAGTTCTAGCTGAAAGAATGTGGGCTGATGTGAAGAGTGCATGTCCAGACCTAGCCCCCAAGTCCTTCCACGTGACACTGTGGATTTGCCCTCTATTCTCCAGCCGGCGAGCTGAATGCAGAAGTCCAAGTGGACTCCAAGGCCTGAAGCGTTTCAGAGCCATTAGCTGGAAGGACCATGAGTCCTCGAATGATTCCATAGAGCAGAGACCGCCCCCACCGCCCACTGCCCTGCATCGGGCTGTGACTTGAGAAATAGAACTTTGCTGGGTAAAGCCAGTAAGACTTGGAGTTGTTCGCTGGAGTGGGTATCCGACCTTAACAAAAGCAACCACATTCACCATCCTAGCCATAACCTTTTACCACCTGCCATTGTTGCTTTAATCACTTAAAAGAAACCCAATTCACTCTTTAGGCCTTAAAAGTATTTAAAAGGAGAATTTTATGTTACTATCTGTGAACAGAAAACAGCATCACTCGTGGTAGAGAGAGGGTAATAGTAAAAAAATAAATGCACTGAAAATCAAACAATGATATGAATTTCTTGCTGGATCCTGTTTCCACCAAGGGCTCTGGAACCTGAGACCTGCTCTCAGTTTGTCATAAAGAGAGATTAATGTGTGTTTGATAGGTGGTACTTTGGCAAGTATCAAACTGAGACTTTCTCTTTAATGTTCCTAAACCACCAGGGATAATCACACCACACTCTATGAAATTACCTAAACAAAAAAAGCTGAACAATTTAAAAACATTTCTTATTATGGAAAACTGCAAACACATACACATAAATGCAATGAGAATAATAGCATCACCCCCATGTGTTCATTACTCAGCTTCAACAGCTACCAACCTTTTGCCATTCTTATACATCCACTATCTACCCTCCCGTACACACACTTCTTTTTTTCCTGGTATATTTAAAAATAAAACCCAGACATCATATAATTGCACCTACAAATACTTTAGTACATAGTTCTAACAATAAGGACATTTAAAAAACATGTTTAAAAAGGAATACCATATTGTACTTAAAACTCAGTCTATGTTCAATTTCCCCCAGTGACCACGAAAGTGAGGTTTACACATGATTGGTTTAAATCTGGATCTGAACCCAGCACACACTGCATTTGGCTGATAGGCACATAGTCTCTCAGAACCCCTTGTTGGATTGATTGCAGTAAACGGCCTCTCTCCATACCCACCTCATTAGTGATGTGACTTCGAGGCTTCTCCTTTTGAGGGGTGGAGTCTATCTCCTGTTCTTGGAATCTGGGGTTTGATCATGGGACTTGCTTCAGTCAGCGGGATGCAGAAGTGATGCTGCACGACTTCTGGGCCCGGGCAGTGAGATATCTTGCATGACCCCACTTGTAATCTTGCACCCCTGCCTCAGCCAGAGAACCAGCTCAGGCAGCTTGCGATGGGGTAAAAGAACTTGTGCAGGAGGACTTTCCTGAATGAGGCCATTCCAGACCAGCTGGTCCTCAGCTGACCTGCCACCTGACCATCCATCAAACCCAGCCCAGATCAGCTCAGCCTGGCCCAGACCACAAGAACTGCCCAGCTGACCACAGACTCTTGAGAAATAATCAATTGTCATTTTAAATCACTACATTCTTGCGTGGTGTATTAGTTAGCATGATTGTGGCAAACAACTGATCCAAATCTACAAAACTTCCCCTCCTTTTAAAAATGTCATTTAGTTGCTTAAGACACGAGGTCATTGGTTCTTTAGTTTTTGTCATTCTAAGGCTTCTTCTAATTGCATCCCATGTGTCATTTAATGTTAGTCCCCCTATTTCTTGTAAATTAGTTAATCTTGAGGATGGATGTAATTCAGGTTGGTTTTTGGCAAGAATACTTTCTAGGGATACGTCCACTGCATTACACCAGTGGGCACACAATGTCTGGTTATCCCACTTTGAGTAATGTTAAGATCTATCAGTGGGTTCAATGAATAATTTTAGACAAGTTTGGGATACCCAGGGAGACTTCCTGGAGGAGTCAGGCTTGAGTTGGACCCCTTTGAAGGACAAGTGGGATTTAGATAGGCCAAGAGAAGTTGGAAATATTCCAAGTGAGGAGGGAAGTGTGGTTAGCATGAGTCAGAGTGTTCTGAAAACGTAGAGCAAAAACTGGTTAATCCTCCCTCATATCAGCTTCCACTGTTATCCTCTGGTCTAGAGGCCAGAGTAGGAACCAGATTTTATCTCAGGTTAATTCTAATAAATTGGTAATGGGTGCATGGAGTACTTTGTGGGGACACATTGTGAAATTGCATTTCTCCTTAATGGAACAGATTGCTGTAATTGACTACTGCTGTCTATCGTTGGTCTGGGATGCTGGGTGGTAGTATGATTGCTGTGAATCTGCCTGAGATCAATGACTCTGCCCTCATTTCAGGGTCTTTGACATTGGACCCTAGAAAAAAATAAGGGCTAAATGGGATACCTGACATGACTTGTAGTAGACTTTGTTGGTTGCTTGCCAACCTTCATTCGCCTTTTTGTCTTTTTAATGGAACCTTAGGTATTGGATGGCAGAGACCAATTAAGACATAAACGATGACCTAGTTCTGGCCGGTGAGCAACAAAGGGACATCTGATCCTTGGACTTCAGATTTTTTTTCTCCTGAATTAAAAAGAAATGTGTGAAGAGATGCTTCCCACCCCAACTTCCTTTGGAGGTGGTTGTATGAAGACATGATGCCTGGAGCAGTGGCAGCCTTCTTGTGACTATGGGGAGATATGGCCAACATGTTAAGGACGGTGGGACAAAAAATGGAAAGAATCTGGGTTTTTGATGAAGTTGTTGAGTTATGAACAAACTCATTGCCAAATCTGTTATATAAAATGAAAACCTCTATTATTTAATCCACATTTACTCGGGCGTTCTTTTACTTGCAGCCAAAGACAGCTCAAAGGACACACTGGCCATCTCCATGCTTCATGGGCATTGCTCAGGCTGGCATTTGCAAACTGGGTGTAGTCCAGGCTAGCATTTTTATGGCTGAGTCATGAAATCAATTTAGTGGGTCATGACCAACATTTAAAAAATGAAACAGAATGATAAATATGAGAATGCATGGCACACAGAAAGGATAAATATCGTTTTCGCAGAACTTTGGCTTTAATTATGTGTGTGTCAGGTCAGGTTCTTCAAGGAAGCAGGTCCTGAGACAGGATTTAGTGTTTGGGAGGTTTATTAGGGAGTATTGTTGAGATCAAGCCTGTGGAAGGGAGAGGAAGGAAGCAGGAGTGGGCAACGGGGAGAGGTCAAGCTGGGACAGAGGCCCTGCAATGACCTTGACTAACCCCATAGGGAATGTGGGAGTTAAAATGGCTCTTCAGAATTGTGCTGAGTGAGCCAAGATAGCCAGGCCTTTATCCCCAACCCACCCCGCAGTCAATCATTGGACCCGAGCACCGCCTAGAAAAGGGTGTGACCTTGGGCAAGGTGGCTCCCTTCAGGTGAGGCAGGGACTCAGTCTGAGGGCCTGATAGCTAGAGGCTTTCTGCAGACAGCATTCCCAGAGGTTAACAAAGCCCTCTTTGGAGGAATGGAGCATTTCCTGTCCATCAGCGCGCGCGCGCGTGTGTGTGTGTGTGTGTGTGTGTGTGTGTGTGTGTGTGTGTAAGCTAAACCAGGCTGTCATGCAAATGCATTCCTTTTTTTTTTTTTTAAGATTTTTATTTATTTATTCATGAGAGACAGAGGGAGAGAGAGAGAAGCAGAGGGAGAAGCAGGCTCCCAAGGAGCAGGGAGCCCGATGCGGGACTCGATCCCAGGACCCTGGGATCATGACCTGAGCCGAAGGCAGACGCTTAACCATCTGAGCCACCCAGGGGCCGCAAATGCATTCCTTAACTGTGGGTCCTGGTCAAAGTGGTTTGCAGGCTTCTGGCTGGGCTGGGTCGCACTTCCGTTGGAGTTGTTTTCCTTCTAATTAGCTTTTGGGGTGTTGTCACCTTTCCCAAGGCTCCGTCTGTGAGAGGCAGCCCTGTCTTGGTGAGACAGCCCCCTGGCACATTTGAACACCAACGCCGAGCCCAGCTGCTGGTGCCTCCCATGCATTAAGAAATGGTAGCTGCCGCCAATGTCCCCAAATGAAAACGGCTAAGGAGGATTAAAGCCAAGCAATGTCATTATCCCTGATGAAGCACACACACAGGAGCCCACTGCTCCTCTAGGGCCCCCCTTGATCCTGTCTTGGCAGGCTCCTTTACCTTCAGTTCATTTCTATCTCCCTTCCCCAGCAGATTGTCTTTAGCAAATTGTATTTTAAGTCATGTAATTATAAGTGGGTTAGAGCTCAGAGCAAGCGCTGTTCTTGGCAAAAGTCTGGAGGAAACTCTCATGCTGTTGGTTTGCAAAACCCTCCATTAGCGGCCCTTTGGTTGTTGCCGGGAAGGGGGGGGCAGGAAGGAGGGCAAAAACCACAGGGGGCTGTTCTTCTGCCCTCTGATTGGGAAAGAAGGCCCCAGCTTTCTGCAGAGCTGGAATTACAGTCAGGCTTCCTATGTGCCAGAATGCCCAGGGGTGGGGGGGGTGAAGGCTGCTAAAAATGAGGATTCCTGGGCCCTTCTGAAGATCCAAGAGTTGGGCTCTCCAGGAGGATGTGACTCAGAAATCTGCATTTTAAAGGTATTTATTTATTTATTTATTTATTTATTATTTATTTATTTTAAAATATTTTATTTATTTATTTATTTTTATTTTATTTTTTAAAGATTTTATTTATTTATTTGAGAGAGAGAATGAGAGATAGAAAGCATGAGAGAGAAGAGGGTCAGAGGGAGAAGCAGACTCCTTGCTGAGCAGGGAGCCCGATGTGGGACTCGATCCCGGGACTCCAGGATTATGACCTGAGCCGAAGGCAGTCGCTTAACCAACTGAGCCACCCAGGCGTCCCTATTTATTTATTTTAGAGAGAGAGCACGCGTGAGAGCAGGTAGAGGAGCAGAGGGAGTGGGAGATAATCTCAAGCAGACTCCATGTTGAGTGTGGACGCCACGCCAGGCTCCATCCCTGGGCCCTGAGCAGAAACCAAGAGTGGGCGATTGACAGACTGAGCCACCCAGGAGCCCCTCCGAAATCTGCATTTTAAAAGACTTCTCACTTTGAAATAATTCCACTCTTACAGAAAAGTTACAAAACTAGTGCAAAGGATTCACATATCCCGGGGACCCCGATTTTCATCCCTTTCCTCTATTATTCCTCTTTCCATATGTAAGTATGCACATGATTTCCTTCCGAACCATTTGAGAAGTTGCAAATGTGATGCCTTTTACCTTTGCTTATCTCCTAAGGACAATGAAATTGTCCATAACTACAGCATAATTATCAAATTCAGGATATTTAGCATTGATACAATACTATTATCTAATCTACAGTACCTAGCAAATTTTTCAACTTGTCCCCCCTTTCTTAATAACCCAGAATCACAGAGTGCTTTTAGTTGTCATTTCTTTTTGTCCCTTTTAATCTGAAAGTTTCTCAGCCTTTTTTTTTTTTTTTTTTTTTTTTGGTCGTTCATGACCTTGATATTTGCAAAGAGTCTAGACCAGTTGGTTGGCAGAAGGTCCCTTGGTTTGCATTTGTCTGGGGAAGCTGTATTGCTAACATCTCCGTTGACCTTGAGCCCTTTGAAAAGATTGGTCACCCCCCTCTAAGACGCAGATGCTCAAAACTCTTAGCTCCCAATAATGTCGATGTCCAGAGGATTTTGAAACAATAGCTTTATGGGGCACCAGATTTAGCTCGTCCGTGAGTTTGCGACTTTTTTTTTTTTTTTAAGATCCGATTTGCTCAGAACTCAAATCCTAGAGATTTCTTTAATTGCCTGCATTGCTAAGCTGGGGGAATCTGGAGGGATCCCGCTGGGCTTTTAATTTCTCTGACTTTGATCCGCTGTAAGGCGGGAGGGTTCTGGCAGAGTCAGCGAGCAGGCTGCTGGCTTGGGGTGGGAGGTGGGCTGGTGGGAAGCAGCAAGAGGACAGATGGGTCAAGATTGGCGGGAAGAAAAACAGCACCCCTTGGCTCCACGTTCAGACGTGCCGCGACCTGCAGGCGCTCGCTCGGCCGGATTTCCTCACCCGGTCCTCCCAACCCACCTCGGGTGAAACTTCCTTTGCTCCGTTTTGCAGATGTGCGACTGAGGCTCCCAAAAGTGCCTTCAGTTACCCCTCGGTGCTTAGGGAGTGGCTGAACTGGGATTTGAACCTAAGTCCGTTTGACTCCAAAGCAGGTGTGTACTGGGTACTTAACCAGTAAGGCCCCCAGGGAACAATGCAAATAAGGTCGGGAGAGCTCCGGAAAAACCCTGAAGTCTGACACTGAGGAGCATGCATTTGACCCAGCCACCTGCATAAGTGAGGCTGTGATGGGTCCGTGTTGGGTATCTGTCCCATGTCTGTTGGGTGGTCTTTCCACCTCACCATCAGCAACTGTCTGGATGGTGCTGGGAGCCAGAGGGCCTGAGTTCTTATTCTGACTGCCGTTAACCAGTGGTGCGCCCTGGGGCAATGATGGTTGTTTCTTGGTTGCCCCTCCGGACCTATTCCTCCCTCCACTCCCCTGCTTTCTGTGCCCAGAAGGCAGTAGCCTCCTTTGCCCTCTGCTTCTGGTTAAGTTTGGCCAATGGGAGCCTAGGAGGAGATGGTATTTATTTTCTCAACTCCTTCTGGGGGGACCCCTTGCATTCTTCTACTAAAGGCCCAGTTTCAGCCAGGCCTCTCTCATGGCAAGGACAGCTGCCACGTCCAGGTTCTGGTAGCTTCCCCTCCCCTCTTGGCTTCGTAGCTCTGGGCTAGGATGGGAGGGGCTCCTCGCTGTTGCTCTCCACCGGTTATTGCACTGCCCTTTACAGGTGTCCCAAACCTGCCCACACCTGTGCCAACGGACCCTTTATTAAACTTTTCCATTTCACTAATTTCTCTAGGAGGAAGAGGAGGGAGGCAGGGAAGGACTTCGCAGAGGAGGTGCTTCTGACCAGATCCTGGAAAGATGAGCAGGCTTAAGACAGGCAAAGAAGGGGGAAAGGCATTCTAGGGGGAGGGAACAGCATGTGCAAAGCCACTCTCATTCTAAAGCTACTTTCACTGAGGGCTTACTATGAGCTAAGGTTTGTGCTAAGCCCTTTGCATGTATCAACTCCTCCTAACAGTCTTTAATTGTTAATACAATCACCCCCATTTTACAGATGAGGAAACTGAGGTACAGAGAGCTCAAGCAACATGTTACATAGCTGGAGAGACAGCGAGACTCTGGGACCCAGGCTGTAGCCACTCTCCTGTCTCTGGGACATGAAGACAAATTTGTAGTCTGAATGGGAATTCATGAAACAGGAGGGCAGGACTGGATCCATCCAATCCTGATCTTGGGATGAGAAGCCTTTGGGGCACTTTGGCTGGTTGGGTGGCAGGACGATAGCAAGATGTTTTGCTCTGACACAATGCCCAGGATCACCTGTTCCAATCCCTGCTCAACCCCTTCTGAGCCTTGTCACCTTGGCATGTTGCTTAACCTCTCTGTGCCTTGATTTTCCCTTCTGTGAAATGGGGATAACCACATTACCTATCTCGTAGGATTATTGTAAAGATTAAATGAGTTAATGTAGCAAAAGCACTCAAAACAGCATCTGGTAAACCCTGTGAGTTACATTATGTTTGCTATCACCATCATCAGCATTATCAGCACCATCTCATTATCTACTGCAAACCCATGCATGGGTAGAGCTGAAAGAATTGAGCACTTTTGGCAAATTCACTCCTCCCCCTGCTGCTTGGGTCTGAGCTGGTCTCTGCTAAGTCATTTTACTTCTCTGTCTTCCTCTGCCAAATGGATACCTTTCCCCAACTCTCCGGCCTCCAGACCCTCTCAGAAGGAGCCTTGAGAATTTTGAGTTCTTATATTTCAGGACTGAAGTGAGAGCTTTATTAATCATCATCATCTCCAGAAGGGCAAGGAATCCAGCTCACTGTCATAAGCAGTCCTAACCTCCCAACTTCTCCTTCACTTGCACACTCATGCAGTGCCTTTATTGAGCATCTACTGTGTGCCCATCATTTTGAAGGGTGCAGGGGCAGGACTGTAGCAAGGAAAATAGG
This sequence comes from Zalophus californianus, assembly GCF_009762305.2. Classification (NCBI taxonomy): domain Eukaryota; kingdom Metazoa; phylum Chordata; class Mammalia; order Carnivora; family Otariidae; genus Zalophus; species Zalophus californianus. Next base: position 8,740,452 of record NC_045608.1, read on the forward strand.
AGACAAGGTTCCCTCTCTTGTGAAGCTGACATGATGGAAGGGATGGCAGCAGGGAAGTAAATGACAAATACATAATAGCAGAGAGAAATAAATAATGGCAATGAAAATTAAAACAAAGGCAAAGGAGGGAAAGGCGATAGAGAGTGGCTGAGAGGGGGCGGGAGGAGTGGTGTATGAGTATTTTAGACTCAGGGAAGGGCCTCTTCCCAGGATGCCCTGGAGTATTCTGGGATACCTGCAATGTCCAATAAAGTTCCCCTGGGAATTTGCAGCTGACACTGCCATCGTTCCTAAGGGGTCTCCTGTCAGTGACTCTCGCCCCCTCCCATCCATTGTCCATACTGCGGTCAATGTGGTCTTTCCAAATTTGACCACATCACCCACTTGCTTCTCACTGTGGCTAGGAGGACTCAAATCCCCACTGCAGCCCATCAGACCTGCCTTGTCTAGTCTTTTCTACCTCCTGCCTCAACTTTGGTGATGCCTCCCTCCCATGTGGGGCCCAGCCATTTAGGCTGTCTGATTCCTACCTGCCTGAATACTCTTCCCTCTGTTTGCCTCAGTAACACTCACTCCTCCATCTCAAATGTCTCTTCCTCCAGGAAGCCTTCCATAACTACATCAGACCCCCCCCACCACCTCCTGGGATTTTCCTACATAGAACTCACCACAGTTGGTAATTATATATCTGTATGCCATTTTATTAATGTCTGACTTCCCATTAGAATATAAACCCTCTAAGGACAGGGAGCTGGTCTGTCTTATTCACAGGTATTTCCCCAGCACCTCGAACAGTGCCTGACTTTTAGTAGGAGCCTTATAAATGTTTCTGAATGAATGACCAGAGCTCGAAAGAGGAATCAAGGAGCCACCAAGCAATCACCAGCAAACAGGGAGATAAAGAGAAGAGTTTTTGTACGATCTGATAATTATGATAATAAAAGGTACAGTGTGCCAGGTGCTGAGTAGGGATTCAGAAGAGGTAACAATTAACTGCTTGGCGAGGAAAGCATTGAGCATTCGATAGGAATCATGTGATTCATCCTGGTTCCCTTTTTGCCTGGAGGTGTCTGCCCATTCTTCTCGTTGGTGTCTGCTTATCTTTCTTTTATCTTCTTATTGAAAGTTGCCTCAGGGTCCTGATCAAAGATAGTAAGACCTCAACTAGAAATGAAATAGAGATATGCATAAGGATGAGGGGACAACTGTACTCTGTACCTACCCCTCTAGAAACACTGGCAGGAGCAGATAGAGATGTATGCACAAAGATGTTCACTGCAGCACTGTTTATGGAATGGAAACACTGTCCATCAGTAGGACCTGGTTAATAAGGATGTATCTGCCCCCAAAAAGACTGAAGTAGACATATGCCCACAGTTCTCAAATTTTAGTGTATAAAAGCATTACCTGCAGGTACTTGTAAATGCAGATTGCTTCTCCCCCCAGGTCTGATTCCGTAGTTTTGGGGGGAGCCTGGGAACCTGCATTTTAAATGAGCATGCTAGAGGGTGTGATGTGGAGAGACTGCAGCCCAAGCCTGAGCTGCTGATATTGACATGGGAAGTGGCTCGAGACATGCCATCAAGTGGAAAATCAAGCATCAGTCTGTTTATATATGTGTACATGGTACATTTTGATTGAGCCTTACATAGGCCAGCCCTTTGCTAGGCTTTCTATGCAATAGCTCACCTAGGAAGTAGGAACTATTATTACCCTCATCTTACAGATGAGAAAATGAGGCTCAGACAGGCGATGTCCCTAGCCCATGTCCCGTAGCTGGTTAGTGGCAAAAGTGGGATTTGAACCCAGATGTATCTGATTCCAGATACACTATGCAGACTGCTTAGATATGTGTGAAACATAGAAGCCTATGTTTGACCCCATGTGGGATTAAAAATATGTTCTTTAAGTGCTATTATCCCTTTCAAGCAAAAATCAGTGTATTTTTTTTTTTTTTGAGTAGAAAATACATTCACATGATTAAAAAAAAAAAACCTGTGTAAAAAGGTGTTGTGGGAAGTTTCCCTTATGCCAATAAGGTGAATGTGAAAGGTGGGTAGTTTCTAGCGATCTGAAGGGAGTGAACCTGAAATGCCAACAGACGCTACCGTAAGAAGCACAGGAGGTCGGAGGTGGGGCCTGGTTTCTGAGCCTGGCTGCCTGGGTTCAAACCCTAGCATTGCTGCTTGCTAGCAGCAAGGCTGGGTGCAAATTACTTCACCTCTCTGGGCCTCAGTTCCCTCATCTGTAAAGTGGGGGTAATAATGAATCTCAAAGAAGAGATGATATCAGCTACTGTTTATTAAGCACTCGCAGTAAATCCAGCATGTAATGAATCCCATATAAGCGTTTTCCCTCTGAATGTATGGAAACAAGCGGACACTAAAAAAAGTTTCTACTCTGACCTATGGATTCAGAATGTCCTGGGTCTGGGCTCTGCCACTTGCATTTTTAACAAGTCCCTGGAGGATGCTAAATCATGAGAGCCCCCCAGCAGAATTCCAGTTTGCTTCTGCGTCCTATTGGATACTTGCTAGTTTATTGGGATCTAAGACAATTGGCTCATTTTGAAATCAGAAATGAATAACAATCGCCCCCCTCCAAGAAAAACTTGTCATGCTCCTGATAGGGGGATTTCCTGTCCAAGTTCAGAGCCCAAGCCCAGGCACACCGCTCCCCCTACCTGTGAAAAGCCTCAGGAATCCAGTCCTGAGGGGGGGGGGGTCTCTTCAGTTCGCAGTGCCCACTCACCCCTGCCTTGATTTACCACCTTCAGACTCTTCCCCTTTTCAAAGAGGCCAAGTCCCTCCTCACCCAGGCTCCCAATAGGCTGGAGAAGTCATGGGTTGTGCAAGTTAATTCAAGGGCCACCTTGACCGTTGGCCTCTTAAGAGCAGAAATTGTTCCTGAGGAGTTTGACTCACTTCCTGGAGACAAAGGGAGACACTAATTTACCTCTGACTGCTCCTTGGGTGTTAAAAAGGTCCCAGTGTTCTCTTGGCGCAGCTGCCTGTCATTTACCCAATCAGTGAACCTGACTGGATCTGGGCGCACCCCTACTTGGCACAGAAAATACTGACTTCTTTTTCTTCCTGCTCATTTGCTACCAGGATGTTTTACTCATTATCACAGTCATTGCTAATGTTTATTGCCAATCTACCAAGTTCTTTATCCCCATTAATGTAATTAATTCTCACAAGGACCTTATGGGGCAGAACTGTTGTCACCCCCAATTCACAGAAGAGCAAGTTGAGGCCTGACTGCTACGTGTCTCCCAAAGTCCTTTTCAAAGCAAAAGAAATCCAACTGTTAGTGGGGAACATGGCCGCCTGGAATTTCCCAGCCTTCTTTGTGGGTAGGTGGGGACAAGTGACTGAATTACGGCTAAAGGAAGTGAGGGTTCTAGAGAACTCTGAGAGACGGTGGATGTGCTCCCTTTGCTGTTGCTTCTTTGTCTCTTCTTTTACTTGCTGTCTGGAATGCAAATGCCACCATCTTGGACCATGAGGTGGGGCCCCAAGTGGAAGTGCATCTGGCTGGGAGGACCCTTTGTCCCTGACCCTGCCCAACACTATAACCAGGCCTGGCCTGGACTTCTTCATCAGAGAGAAATAAACTCCTTTTTTTTTAAACTTTTTTTTTTTTTTTTTTATCGAGCCAACCTCAATATCAAACACCGTAGCAGAGCTGGGATTTGAGCCTCCATCTGTCTGACTCTTCGCTAACCTAACTGCAATTGTGGGCATTACAATAGGATTCATCATCTCACATATCAAGAAGTTGGAGGTGGGTTGGGCAGTGCTGATACGGCAGCTCAGTGATGCCATAAAGGGCCCAGGTTTTCTCTATCTGGTCTGTTATCTTCAGTGTATTGCTTTATTCACTAACCTTGTCTCCTCATGTTGTCAAGGTGGCTGCTGTATGCCCCACACATGATGTCCTCACAAGACAGCATCCCAAGCATGAAGTTGTGACTCAGTGGGTGAGAGCCTTCTTTTTGTGCAGCTCTTTATTGGGTATAAAAATATTTTCTAAAAGTTTCCACCTTTAGTTCATTGGCTAAGACATGTGTCTGCACCCAGACCAATCATCAGCAAAGAGAAGTAAGATTGGCACATTTGGCTTTGACTAATCACGGTTTGTCCCCTGAGGTTGGGTATATTGCTGCCTAAACCAGATTAAGTTTCTGCTCAGGGAACTAGCTTTGGGAACTGCTAGGGGCCAGTGAGTATGGTGGTTTTCCACCAGGGTGATGGTGCCCCCCATGGGACAATGGGCAATGTCTGGAGACATTCTGGGTTGCCATTATTGCAGGAGGAGTGTGTGTGGGGGGATGCTGCTGAACATCCTTCTATGCACAGGACAACCCCCCACCCTTCCCCTGCCAAACAAAGAATTATCGGGTTCAAAATGTCAATAGTCCACACAAAAACTTGTGAATGTTCATGGCAGCATTATTCATCATTCAAAACGTAGAAACAACCCAAGTGTCCATCAACTGATGAATGGACAAACAAAATGTGCTCTAGCTCTACAACGGACTATGGTTCAGCCATAAAAAAAGAATGAGGTATTGATCCATGCTACAAAATGAATGAACCTTGAAAACATTATGTTAAGTGAAAGAAGCCAGATACAAAAACCACATGCTATATGATTCCATTGATGTGAAGTATCCAGGGACAGAAAGTAGACAGTGGTTGCCAGCTGCTGAGGGAAGGGGGAATAGGAAGTGACTGCTAAGGGGTATGGAGTTTCTTTTTTGGGTGATGAAAATGTTCTAAAATTGTGGTCATAGTTACACAACTCCATATATACCAATTAGCATTGACTTGTATACTGAAATGGGTGAATGGTAAGATATGAGAATTATATTCTAATAGAGCTGGATTTTTTTTTAAATCAGTAGACAAGATTGACAGACCCTAAACTTGTAGGTAATTAGGTAACAGAAGAAAGTTGGGGAAGAGAAAGAAAGAAGAAAGAAAAGAAAGAAAGAAAGAAAGAAAGAAAGAAAGAAAGAAAGAAAGAAAGAAAGAAAGAAAGAAAGAAAGAAAGAAAGAAAGAAAGAAAGAGAGAAAGAAAAGAAAAGAAAAAGAAAGAAAGAAAGAAAGAAAGAAAGAGAGAAAGAAAAGAAAAGAAAAAGAAAAAAAAAGAAAGAAAGATAAAGAAAGAAAGAAAGAAAGGAAGGGAAGGGAGGGAGAGAGAGAGAAGGGGGGAGGGAGGGAGGGAAGGGAGATGGGGAGGAAGGGAGAAAAAAGGTAGGCAGATAGGAAGGAAGGAAGACCTCATCCGTGGTCATGCCTTGGGTGACCAGCCAGACTCTGCAGGAAGTGGTCTGTTCCAGAGCCAGGCCCAGCCTTCTGGGTGCAGCTTTCCCAGCAGCTGTGTGGCAGCCCAGGGTTGCACAACAGGCTGGGAAGCTCCTTATATAACATACCGCCCACCAGCTTGCTTCGGGCCACAGGGAGGGGAGCAGGAGAAGACAGCTTTGAATGTCAGAGGAACTTTTTGGGATCTGCATTCCAACCTCTGCTTCTTTGCTGGGCAAACTGGGGTCTCAAAAGTACAATCTCACAGCTCCTGAATCCAGCCCAGGGTTCTAGAAAGTACTCAGTTACTCTGTCCCAGTTTTCCAGAGGGTGCATTCTCAACATCTATGCGCCAATAACCTGGGCTTTCTGCGGCCTTCTATATTCTCATATTAAGGAAGAATTCTGGCCAGAGAGACAGAAAACAGTTTTATACAAGGCTGGGGCCAGGGAAGAGAGCCAAACCCTGTTTACACAACAGAAGTCTGATGTTACTGAGTTTGGACCATGTGTCAAGCAGTGTGCTAAGAATTTCACATGGATCCCTGCCTCCAATAGCATATAGTGAAGGAGAACTTACTGTTTTTATTTGACATAATTTTGTTCCCTTTCTTACCAGCTGTGTGACCTTGGGCAAGTCCCTTCATTTTCCTGAGCTTCCATTTCTGTTTGACATTAGCAAGATAAAGGGACTCATTCAAAGTCACTTGCTAGGAGGAAGGAAAGCCAGATTTCCCTGTCCACCAAAAATTGCTGATCTATGAAGACTTACTACTATTTTGGGGCAGAGAGTAGACAGAGCTGATTAAGACTCCACTTCTGCTCTCAATGAGATTACAGTCTTGAGAAGGAATAATAGCAAGTGTTTGTTTTGTTTGTTTGTTTTTTTCCTTGACAAATTGCCTGAATCAGTCAATGCCTGCCTCCCTGGACCGCCTCGGGGGGGATCTGTAGGGGAAGCGTGCCCGGATTGATTAGTAATGTCTGCTACGGGCCCCGCAGTGAGGAAGGAAGGATCTGCCTCATCTGGAGTTGGAGACAGCCCAGGTAGAATTTGGAATAGGACTGCTAAAAAGCAAGTGAGGGTCTGTATGAAGTTCTGCGGGGGGCGGGGGGGGGGGGGGAGTTTGCACTTCAGGGAAAACTATTAAAAAAAAAAAACAGGAAATGATGACAGATGAAGGGAAAGACGCGTGGTGTCTCAGCTTTCCAAACTGGAGATCTTCCGAGAGACAGGACAGCAGCCTAGAGAGCTCATAGGCTCTGGGCAAAAAGAAACTCCGAATTCAAATCCTGACACAAGTCACTTGTTTAACCCGCAAGTTAATCATTTAACCTCTCTGAACCTCAGTTTCTTGTTCTGTAAATTGGGGAGGGGGGGAGGTAGGTTATTGGGATGATTGCTGAGTGCTCATTCTTGCTGGGTGAACCTGGACAACAATGATCCAGAGAGGTGTTGTGAGCTCCACTCCCTGCAGGACTCCAGGGTGACATTCACTGTTGTCTGCGTAAATGGCGCCCCCTGGTGCACCAAGGTGAATGATATCTCCTGGAGTTAGGCGACATGGCAGCCTGGGTCAGGAAACAGAAGCCCAGAGAGGTTATGTCACTTGCCCAAATCACACAGCTAGCCCCTGGCAGCGATGGGATCTGAGCTCAAGTCTGACTCCACAGCCCAAGACTATAACCACCATGCCCTCCTGCCCACCACTGGTTTGTCAAATCTGGAAAACTGTTCCGTGTCCATGATTGTTAGAACTTTGGGAGATTGCATGAGCTGTGTACCTTCCCCACGTGATTTTCTCACATAGCAAATGAGCTCATGCCTGCAAAAATCCCAGGCACAGTGCCTGGTGTGCAGTGAAAAGTAACTCAGAGTGAGGGCACCTGTGTGGCTCGGTGTGACACTCAGTGGAGTGTCCAACTCTTGATCTCAGGGTCATGAGTTCAAGCCCTGCATTGGGCATGGAGCCTACTTTAAAAAAAAAAAAAAAGGAAAGAAAGGAAAAGTAACTCAGAGTGGTGAACAAGAGGCTTGCTGGGAAATTGAACCCTCCCTTGCAACTAAGTGTCCGGGGCAACGGGAAAGGAAGAGAGTGGGAGCAGCATTTTCCAATGAAAGGGAAGCAGAAGAGTCCCTTGGGCTTGAGGCAAAGAGGTAAAAGAAGCCGAGAAAACAGATTTGAGGATGAGAGGGGGGCTCAGATCTCCAAAGGGCCACTGGCGTACCATCTCCAGGTGTAGCAAGCAATTAGGGTCTCACAGGGGATAGGAGCTGGGCTGGAGGTAGAGGAACGCAGCCCCATGAACCAAGCCACCTGCATCCAGATAGCATGGGGCAGCCTCCCCCCGCCGCCAAACCTCGCAGGCTCAGGTTGGGAAAAGGGAACTCTGGATGCTCTTACCAGAAGAAGGCAGGGAAAGCTCAAATATGTTCATCACATGGATGATTTGAGAACATTCTGTTCACTCTCAAATTTTTTAGTTTGATGACTGTTGACTCAATCAGCTTTATTTTCTGGGTCTTTAAATGATGTGGAATTTGGTGGGATTCCGAAATGATGCCAATTCAGGGTGGGTAGCTGAGGGGCTGGGGATGAGGAGTGAAGAGATGCGTGTTTAACTACAGCCCTACATCAGGTGGCCTCCGTGTTCAAGCCATAGATGTTCCCAGAAGGTGAAAAACACACCCTCCCCAAAACTCCCTGCTGTTATTAATCAGCAAACGTCTCAGGAGCAGGTGTGCCTGAGTGAATTTTGGGGTCACGGCAGGTAATCTGGTCTGGCTAGGCTGAAGCAGGTGACCTGACTGTCTGCCTGGTCCTGAGCCACTGAATAAGGGGATTAATCTAAACCTCTTAGAGGAGAGAACGATTTTCGAGAAAGCCTGGGACCCAGAAAATGAAAGTTGGACATAGTGGCCTGAGGCTTGCTTACTGGGGTCATTTAGGGAAGCTGCCATTGCGGTTGAGACACCCCAGGATGTGGGGGCCAGAAAACATGAGCTCACAGGGGTCTGGGAGGAACGGAAATAGAAAACTGCTGGGGGTGTGCAGCCGAAGTGAGCTGGGAGTTCATGCCTTTCTCAAGGGGTCAGTTATGACCACTGCTAGCTGATTGTCACTGAATAGAGCCAGACGGGCTGGATTTGGATCCTGCCTCTGCTTCTTCACTGTGTGATGTTGGGCAGGTCACTTCCCCTCCCTGGACCCCCATTTCCTCATCTGTAAAATCGAATAATAATAGTACCCACCTCATAGAGATATTTGAATGAATGTTTGCAAATGCCCAGCACAGTGTCTGGCATGTGGTAAAAAGCACTACATATAAATGTAAATATATCAATTCCAAATGCTTTAGGAACTGTGTCAGGAACCAGGATTTCAAAGACCGCAAGGTGCTTTTGGGGCTCTTTGTCACTTAGGAAATTCCAAGGATTTTAGTAGTTCTGTGCCAGGATTGGGGGCTCAGACAAATACAGTTGACCACTGAACGATGTAGGGGTTGGTGGCACTGACCCGCTGCCACTGTCAAAAATCCCTGTATAACTTTTGACTTCCCCAACATTTAACTACTAATAGCCCACTGTTGACCAGAAGCCTTGCTGATAACATAAACAGTTGATTAATACAGTTTTGTATGTTATATGTATTATATACTATATTCTTACAATAAAGTAAGCTAGAGGGAAAAATGTTAAAAATCATAAGGAAGTGATGCTGGAGTGGTGGGGGGTGGGAGGGACGGGGTGGCTGGGTGATAGACATTGGGGAGGGTATGTGCTAAGGTGAGCGCTGTGAATTGTGCAAGACTGTTGAATCACAGATCTGTACCTCTGAAACAAATAATGCAACATATGTTAAGAAAAAAGAAAAAGAAGAAGATAGCAGGAGGGGAAGAATGAAGGGGAGTAAATCGGAGGGGGAGACGAACCATGAGAGATGATGGACTCTGAAAAACAAACTGAGGGTTCTAGAGGGGAGGGGCGTGGGGGATGGGTTAGCCTGGTGATGGGTATTAAGGAGGGCACATTCTGCGTGGAGCACTGGGTGTTATGCACAAACAATGAATCATGGAACCCTACATCAAGAACTAATGATGTAATGTGTGGTGATTACCATAACAATAAAAAATTTTAAAAAATCATAAGGAAGTGAAAGCACATTTATAGCATGTTCTGTTATTTATTGAAAAAAATCCACGTAAATGTGGACCCATGCAGTTCAAACTCATGTGGCCCGAGGATCCACTGTGTGTATATTTTCTATTATTTCACAGGGGGCCACATGGCGAAGCACCACAGTCAGGCTGGAGGTAGAGGGGGGTGAGGGGGAAATGTGGGCAAGAGACTTTGCTGTGATTTCTGCAGGAAGGAATGGGCAAGCCAGGGTAAGCAAGCTGAGAAGGTTGAAGATTGGCTCATTTGAATAATTACAGCAGGCCCTGGGGTGCAGGCTCTGTCCCCAGTTGTCGCTCCCTGGCCCTGGGGTGATTAGGACTGGGGGATAGTAGCTGAGAGCTAAGAGCTTGATAAAGTAGGCATTGGAATTGGCTGGTTTGCATGTGAAAAGCGCGCTCGCAGGTGGGTTGTTGGCTGTCTCCGGGAAGGAGCTAACCTTGGGAGAGGCTGTCATTCCCGAGTCAGCAAGGCCCTGGGAGGCCGAAGCATCAGAAGAGAAAGACACGCTTACTGCCGAGCCTACAAGCATCAGCTCACTCCATATCTGTAACCAATCTGCTGTACCAGTTGGAGTGACTTTGGCAGTTGGTACCAGAAGAACTGATTAAGAGAGGCTTAAGGAATAAGATGCTTAATTCAATCTGACATAACCAAGAGGACTTGAGGTGGAAGCTTCCAGCTTTAGCTTGTCAACTCAACAGTATCATCCAGGATGCACACAGTTTCTCTCCTTTGCCTTTTTTCCTGCCCAGCATGTTGGTGATGTCTCTCCCTGTGGTCCCAAGAAGGAGAGAGGTTTCAATGACTATTGCAATGGAACCATGCCAGAACTTCATCGTGTAAAACAACGCAATTATTTCTTACACTCGGCGGGTGAACATGACTACAGCTGGATGGTGTTTCTGTCCCATGTTGTGCAGGAACAGGATGGCAGTGGGGCCATCCACTGAACTGCCTTCGGCTGGCAGCTGGGCTAGGCTGGAAGGTTCAAGAAGGCTTTGTTCACGTGTCTAGGGCTTTGGTGCTCCTCTGGGTGGCCTCAAGTCCCATGGCTAGCTTGGGCTTCCACACAATATGGTGGTCTCAGAGTGATCAGACGCCCCTCCCAGTGGCTGGCTTCCAGGGCCAAAGAGGGGGTGCCAGGCCTTCTTTAAGGCCTCACTTCTACTGCATTCTTTTGGTCAAAGCCAGTCACAAGGCCAGCTCCAATTCGAGGGGAGTTTTTAGAGTTGGGCACCTGCCACTCCCAGTAAAAGTAAGAAAAAGAAAGAAAGGAAGGAGGGAGTGGATTTGGTGAGACAACTGGTAGTATCTGCCACACTCAAGCTTCAGTGTCCCATGCAGAGGAGGCCAGACAGAGATGGTATTTTGTTAGAGCAACGGGGTGGCATGATGGGTATTCATACTTCTTGGAGCACCAGGCTAATCTAGGGCATCCAGAGTCTTTTCCTTCCCTCTCTCTCTCCCTAGCTCAGTGTGCTCTATTTATCCATAGCCTCGTCTGGTGGTGGTGGGGGGGGGCAGGACCATGAGAGGGGAGAGGATGATGACACATATGGGGAGGGGGCAGGGCCCAGTTATATAAAAAAGATGGAAGCATTTGGCACCACTCCTGGTGCCAAATTGAAATTAATGCTGGCTTCACTCCCAGGCTGGTTCCCACCCCCTCCAGAGGGCAGAATCTCTGCAGCACTGAGTCCGGGAAGGGCACTTTCTTGTCAGAGGGGGAGGTTGGGGAGAGGCCGTGTCGGTCAGGGTCCCAGAAGAAAACTGAATCCCATGCAGGTGGATCAAGGGACTTTAAAGAAGAAACTTCTCTCAGAGTGTGGACACGGTTAGGGGTATGAGAAGAAAGGTTGATGCACAAAGAGAGTGGCAACACAGGGAAGTCATTACTACCCTTAATAAAGGCTTAAGAACTAAGATTCTTAGACCTAACAGGAGAGTCCTCCCCAGCGGGATTCAAAACTGACTCCCTCTTGCCCTTCCTTCCACTAAAGCCCAAAAGAGCGATTGTAATCTCAGTGGCAGGCTTCTAACATAAGGAGTGATGAGAACCGCACATCCTTCACAAAGTAATGTGGCCTCCCACAGCGAGAGCTCTAAAAATGTTTACACCCTTCAACCCAGGAAACCTAAATCTGGGGATTCTTCCTAAAAAAAAGTAAGATTTTTTTTTTGCCTTTGACTTTTTTCCTTTTTATTTATTTGAGAGAGAGAGAGAGAGAGCACGCAATCAGGGAGAGGGGCAGAGGGAGAGGGAGAAAAGAAGACCAGGACCTAACAGGAAATCTTGAGGTGGAAGCTCCCAGCTTCAGTTTGTCAACTCAACAGTAGACAGGAAGATAGGAAGGACCCAGAATGATGGAAGCCCAGAGAGGGCTGGGGCTGGGGAGAGCCATCCAGACAGAAGCTATGCTGGAAGGACAGCATGGCTACCACTAGAGACATGATGCTCAGACAAAGGAGTTTGAAAGAAATGCCCTACCCCCTCTCCCCAAGCCTTCTGATCTCCTGCTGGTCCCTCCCATTGGCTACACCCAACTGGAAGCTGGAAGACAAGGGAGCCCATGGGTGATGTGGACTCAGGGTAGGCAGAGAAGGGTAGAGAAAGAACTCGGGTAGGGTGGGCAAATGATACAGGGGTGTTATGCACATGCCCAAGAGAGGTGGTTATTTTTGTAGTTATTTTTCAATATTCCAGAATGTCCCATCAATAGATATGCCACCATGTAAAAAATTAAAATAAAAAAAATCCCTCTCTCGTTCATCTCTGTAGAAAACTTTTTAATTGAAGCACAATATACATATATAAGGAGGACATATCAGAAGAGCAGTTTGATGAGTTTTCACAAGTGAGCTTATCCATGTAACCAGATCAAGAAATAGAACATTCGAAGTCCCCTGACTCCCTGTCAGTATGTCTGCTTCAACTCCCCTCCAGCAGATAACCTGTATTCTGACTTCTAATTGCACAGGTTCATCCTCCCCAATTTTGTACTTTACATAAATGGCATCCTTCAGTATGAGCCCCTTGGGGTCTGGCTTCTTTCACTCCACATGGCTATTTTGTTGCTCTTTACTTATTTCCACTTGTCCCTGTAGAGATATTACAAGGGGCATCTTTGTGTCTATGGATTTTTTTTTGCCTTTGACTTTTTTTTCTTTTTAAGATTTATTTATTTGAGAGAGAGAGTGAGAGAGAGCAAGCAAGCAGGGGGAGGGGCAGAAGGAGAGGGAGAAAAGAAGACTCCCTGCTGAGCAGGGTGCCCGTGCCAGGCTCAATCCCAGGACCCCGAGATCATGCTCTGAGCTGAAATTAAGAGCCAGATACTCAACCAACTGAGTCACCCAGGGACCCTGCCTTTCACTTATTTTTTTTTTAAGGAAGAATCCTCAGATTTAGGTTTCCTGGTTGAAGGGTGTAAACATTTTTAGAGCTCTCGCTGTGGGAGGCCACATTACTTTGTGAAGGATGTGCGGTTCTCATCACTCCTTATATTAGAAGCCTGCCACTGAGATTACAATCGCTCTTTTGGGCTTTAGTGGAAGGAAGGGCAAGAGGGAGTCAGTTTTGAATCCCGCTGGGGAGGACTCTGAAGCTGTAAATATGAATTAGGGACACCCAAACCATATGTACTTTTTCCAAAATTATTTGTTATTTTGTTTAAAAAATATTATGTCAGAAGTCAGAATCCCATCAGACTGCTTGACCCTTAACTTATGGATTACTACTGTTTTTATTTTGAACCCATAGGTGGAGTGAAATATTTTATGATCTTTTTAGGCTTTCAAGTTCTCAATTTGGCCCTGGTAGTCTCAAGAAATAAAGGCTCAGAGAGGTCAACTGACTTTCCTAAGGGCACACAGCAAATTAGTGGCAGAGCCAGGACTAGAACCTGGGTATCTTAACAATTTGTTCAGTGTCCTCTCCACTGTAACACTGTGCCCTCCCTGCCTGTTCTCCCAATTGTGAGATTACTTTCACAATTCCTACAAAGGGGCTATTGTGTTCCCTCATCATGGTTCCCAGACCCCATGTGACTGCGCCGACAGTGGACATCAAATCTAGACTGAGCCAATTGGATTCTCTTTCCTAAGAAGTTGAGATTAGAACATCAGTGTGTTTTGTTTTGTTTTGTTTTTAAACTGGGCTCCAAAGTGGGAACTCAAAAGAAGCAAGCTGGGAGGAGAGGAGAGCAAAATAAATAGCTTAAAAATAAGAGGTCAGGGGCACCTGACCGGCTTAGTCAGGAGAGCATGCAACTCTTGATCTCGGGGTTGTGAGTTCAAGCCCCATGTTGGGGTTAAAGTTTACTTTAAAAAATACATAAATAAAAATAAAAACAAGAGGTCAGTTTGCGAGACCAGGTAGTTTGAAAGACAGAGTTGGAGAGAAGAGCTGATTTGGTTTCTGATAGCTCTCTAGTTCTTAGTTCTTGTTCTTCATGGGGATGTGTCTCCAGTTCACACACAATAACCCTGGTATTCCTATAATTTAGCATGATTTTGGCTGCAGTAAGAAAATTTATGAATTTTTACAACAGGAAGTACAGAGCCAAGGTGGATTTCAGGCATGGTATAATCAGAGTTCTAGGCGCTTCCCTCCATCGTGTGTTGGCTTTGATCTCACACTGGTTTCTCTCATGGTTATGAGAGGGGCCATCAACAACAAGGGCAACACTCCTCCTGTTCCCAGCCACGGAGCTAGAAAAAGCACTTCCCCTCCAACCTCGGACTATAAATACTTCCTTTCTGTCTGATTAGGCCACTGTCAGTTATGTACCTATTCTTGACCGCCTTGCAGTCTCCGGGAGAATGCTATGCCGTGACTGGCTTGCATTTGTGTTCCTGGTCCAATCATTGGCAAGGAGGTTGGAAAGGCTTGGCTAAGGGTAATAGAGATCTACCCTGGAGATACAAGTGCAAATCAACTTCAGTCAGCTGAATGGGGGGGGCTGGTTACCTGAACAAATTGGGATCTGCTAGGGAGGAAGAAGGGGTAACAGATGCTGGAGAAGGAAAAAAAATTCATTTTGGACTATTTTGAGTGGATTTCTGATCCTTGTAGCCAAAGAGTCATTTGGACAATCAGCTTCCTGGTCTGTAGCCAAATGCCTTTGCCCAGCTCCTCTGCAGCTTGATTCTAATTTCCTCCTCCATTCTGTGGACTCTGTTATCGCCAACATTTCTCACCGCTGGCTCATTGCTTTGGCAAGCTGGCATCTCACTCTGCTCCAAGCCCTGCTGATGGAGCTGAAGATCCCTTTAGCAGAATCAATTCTGGCAGGTTCTAATTTAAAAAGCCTCACACTTCTCTGCATGGGGGCTGCTGAGATCTGTGCCCATAAAGGCAGGGAGAGTAAATTCTGCTGAGAAGAGCCTATTCTAGCCTATTCTTAACAAGCCCTGAACCTAATTGAACTTAATCACTTTTCAGTCGCTGACACTTGAAATGTGTGAGTCACTAGGCTATGTATGGAGCTGAGGGCTACGGTGGCCCTTTAAATACCAAAGAGATGGTAGCTCTTTGCTTCCAGAAGAGCTGCTAGGGTGTGGGGCTGGGGTTTCACTCAGGGTTGCCCCCGAGACAGACAGTCCTGGATTCCAATCCTGGCTTCTCCACTTACTGCAACAGTCATTCTGTTTCTTCAAGCCTGTTTCCTCATCTGTAAAATGAGGATGGGAACACGCCCCAAAACACTTCATGTGAATCATCAAGGCCTGACACGAGGCTGCTCAAAATCTTTATTCTACCTGGCATGAATATTCATGTTTCCTTGCAGAAATGTTAATGTGTCTGGTTATGACGTGTTGCCCAAACCCCATACATGATATACCATTGCACTAACTTTCCTCATGGTTACAGCGTGGCTGCCAGCAACATCAGGGACAACATGTTTCCTTGTGCACCTTATTATCTTTCTGAAACCAAAAATATGGTAAGTTCTAAAACACATCCTGTCCCGAGAGTTTAGGGATAAGAGAATGGAGATCTTAGTGTGGCTGAGCTACAATTATTCCAGGGCCTAGCAGGGAAGGTAGAAATCACATGGAATCAAGATTACCCTAGGAAACCAGTACCCCCAACCTTTTCTTGAGCAATGTGGCTGCTTCTTGAATTTAGCCCCACAAGAAGTGGTCAGCTTGTGTTTGAAAAATGTTTATCTTTAAACTACCAGACTGCATTCGGCCTGTAACAAATGCTCATGCCAGGAGTCACTGGTGACCTGGGTCAGGCCAGGGTTCCCTGTGTCATGCTCACAGAGGGTGGGTGTGGGTCCTCCTGAAGAAAAATGACAGGCCAGTTCCCCCGCACTGGTGAAGTTCTTTTTTGTCTTAAATTGTTTCTCTCTTGTTTTGCAGAGCAGGAAGAAATGGGTCCTTTTTAGTGCGTGTCGAGGGTGTACCCAGCGTGGCTGCGGTAGGGATGCGGGGCTGTGAGAGCCCGAGTGAGGAGAGCGTGAATGCAGATGCCAGCGATGTGGGAGCACCTGAGGTGGCAGCTGAGTGGCGCTGTGAGGGGCTGTTACTGAGTATCGTGAGGGGCGCTACTCCGGGAAGGGGCCGCTGAGAGTGGTGTCGCTCCCCCACCCTCCGCGTTCTCGCCTTCGCTTGGGTCTTCTTCCAGCGCCTTCCAGGGGAGAACGCCCGTCTGTGCAGGTCACAAAGGCGCCCGTTCCAGGGGTCCGAGAACTCCCAGACGCGGGGCTGGGGGTGGGTGCAGCGGGGCCGCGCAGCAAGCCCTGGTCTTGGTGCCGTCGTCGGACCCGCAGCGGCGGTCGGACCCGCCGCGGGGGCTGAGTGCCCCGGGTAAGTTTCACGCCCTGACGGCCGCGCTTGCTGCTCCACAGCTCCCCCTGCTGGTGGCGGCCCCTCGCCCATTTCCTTTAAGAGGCCCTAAACCTGGAAAATATCGTAAGCCCCCTCAATTAAACACAAATAAATTACAATGTGTAAAATAACTTCAAGAAAGTCCAAGAAACTTCCATTTCACCCCAAGAGATCCCATTTTAATAAATGATTTTATTTATTCATTTCATTGACAGAGAGAGACAGCGAGAGAGGGAAAACAAGCAGGGGGAGCGGGAGAGGGAGAAGCAGGCTTCCCGCGGAGCAGGGAGCCGGATGTGGGGCTCGATCCCAAGACCCCAGGATCATGACCTCAGTCGAAGGCAGTCGCTTAACCAACTGAGCCACTCAGGCGCCCCCAAAAGATCCCATCTTTAAAAAATATTTTTTTTGTGTTTCTGTACCCCTACTTGGCTAGCACCCCAAGCATATCTTTAACGTACTACGAGGTTAGGCAGCCTTGGTTCAGGTTTTACAGGCTCCTCTCTCAGACCTGGCATTTTATAATCCACGTAGTCGTGAGTCTGGCTTTTCCTTTAATGGCAGATTGTGAACATTCAGCCGCAGAGGAGGAACCTGCCTTCCTACCCTAGCTAATTAAATGTTAGTTGGTAAAGGTGATCTCTTCATTCATTCAAACACTATTTGCTAAGAGCTTATCCTATGCCCCAGACTATAGAGATACTGTAGCGGAGGGACGGAGCCCCAGGGCACCGGAGGGCATGTGCCTGAGGGCAGGCTTTGAGTTTCCGCTCTGGAATTGCAAACTCAAATTCCTGCTAGCTCCAGGCAGTTGCAGGGAATGTGGGAATTGGAGAGAGGAGTTAGGTAGGTACTAGGGAGCAGGGAAGTCTGTAGCCAGGACAGTCAGTACACTGCCGACATTCACATTTTAAAACACTGATTCATAAACAGGACGGAAGGTAGGTTGAGCCTGCCCGTAGGCATCAAGTTTGAAACCCTGGAATGAGAAGGTGGTGAGCCAGGGGCCAGGATACTGGTGGGGCTCTGAAGGCCCAGCTGTGAGAATGGGGGTGAATCTCTCTGTAGGGAACAGAATGAGCCCAGCCCCATGGGCACAGACAGAGACAGGCCTATGTTGGTGTCTGGAAGCTGGAGAGAGCCCAGGGGGAGACTGGCTCTGTGTGTGTGAGTGGGTATCAGCAAAAATGTGGGAAGCTGATGGTGCCTCCACCTCCTGGGGAAAAACACAAAACACAACCATAACTCAAGGGCAAGATAAACTGATACTTGACAATCCTGATTCACAAACAATGTACATTCATCAAACACCTGTTATGTGCTAGGCAGTGTGCTAAGAGCTTTATAAACATTAGTTTATGCTAAGAGGTGGGTGTGAGTATCCCCATTCTACAGATGAGGAGACTAAGGCTCAGAGAGGTAGAATCACACCGTCAGTGATTGTCAGGTTTACTTGAGTCCTGCTTTTAGAAAGGTATAAGGTATATCACAGATCCACGGAAGTCCAGAAGAGCTCTTGAACATAGAAAAGCTCCTGGGCAATATGAAATTAGAGCTGCATAAAACTCTCGAGTAGAAAGAGGTCCCAAAGTGAGTATCTTTTGCCTAAACCTTATCAGTCAAGTAAATCCTGCTACAGCCTGTACCCCCACCTTGAGCTCTCTTACACACTGATCTTACTGCTTTCTTGCTTTTAAGGAACATCCAGACTTCTTTGCTATTCACTTCCCACTGGATGCTGCCACCTACACTAGATCACACACCATTCTCTGAATGCTCCTTTCATCCACTTGCCTCTCAGCCTTTGCCCAGGCAGTTCTCTCTACCCAGAATTCTACCCACTTTTCTTCCCTGCTTGTTGAACTCCTATTCATCCTTCAAAACCCAAGTTAAAATTTACCTCCTTCTTTTCCACAATTTTACCCTGGACAGAATTCATACCACCTTGAAGGCTGACTTACCACTGCGTTCCCTAAAATGTTTAGCACTCAGTAGGGGCTTAGTGTGTGTGCTAAATGGATCTAAGCACTTCGGGCATGAAAACTCATTTGGTTACAAATGATAGAAAACTCCTCTCAGATTGTTTTGAGAGAATATGTTGCGGGGTGCATGGGTGGCTCAGTTGGTTAAGCGACTGCCTTCGGCTCAGGTCATGATGCTGGAGTCCCGGAATCGAGTCCCACATCGGGCTCCCTGCTCGGCAGGGAGTCTGCTTCTCCCTCTGACCCTCCTCCCTCTCATGTGCTCTCTCTCTCATTCTTTCTCTCAAATACATAAATAAAATCTTAAAAAAAAAGAGAGAATATGTTGATTCATGTGACTGGACATGACCCAGAGGTATCTTCAGGCTTGGTTAAGTCCAGGGGTTTGGATGATGTCCCCAAGTTTCAGTCTCTCACCATTTTGTCTTCTCCATGTTAGCTTTATTCTCAGGCTCCCTGCAGAGGCAAGAAGGTTGCCAGCCACTCCCTACCTCATTCGGTAGGCTCAAGAGCAGCAGGAAACGAAGTCCCTCTCTTCTGAGTGTTCAAGACTAAACCCCACTATTCACTCTGCTGGGACAAGTCAGGGTTACGTTCCCATCTCTGACATGATCACACTGGCAGGAGTTGGAGGGGAGAGGGTTGTGGGGGGTGGAATTATGCAGATCAGCTAGGGATCTGGCACTCTGATTGGCCCTTCCAGAATCACATGCTCCGATCTGATAAGGAGGGGTGGGGTCAGTCCCAGGGAGAAAAACATAACTGGGTGGTTTCCCAAAACAAATCCAGATGTTGTGACCGGGAGTTAGAGGAATGCTGCACACTCCTCCAGCCTTCACAAACGGTTCTTAGCCTGGACCTTCATCAGATGAAACAACCCATACAATACCATATCATACTAGCCCCTGTTTACTGAGCACTTACTATGTGCCAGGCTCAGTGAGGTGCCTTAAGGCTTCCCAACCTGTGAGGTGCCTTCTAGAACTTCTCCTATTTTCCAGAGGAGGAAATGAGGCCCAGAGAACGGAAATGACTTGCCCAAGGTTAGTAAGTGGAGGAGGAGGAAATTTGTCGAGATCTGATGATTCACACAACTAATACTTTATTTTTTTTAAAGATTTTATTTAGGGGCGCCTGGGTGGCTCAATCGTTAAGCGTCTGCCTTCGGTTCAGGTCGTGGTCCCACGGTCCTGGGATCGAGCCCCACGTCGGGCTCCCTGCTCCGCGGGAAGCCTGCTTCTCCCTCTCCCACGCCCCCTGCTTGTGCTCCCTCTCTCGCTGTCTCTTTCTCTGTCAAATAAATAAATAAAATACAGGCTCCACGGCACAACTAATACTTTAAACCACTGGACTGCAGGACCCCTCAATGGGTGGCAAAACTAGAAGTTTCTGCTTTAGGATTCTAGCCCTTGAAGTCTGGGAGTCTGGGTGCAGTGGATCTCACAGCCCTCTGGGTCTTGTAGGGTTAACATTGTCATCTTCTCCTCTGAATATGTAGGCCAGATGAAGTTCAAGTTATGACTTGATGAAGTGCCTCTTGGTACCAGTGGCTCCTGCTTTAAAAGGCAGCTGTATGTGTGTGTTCTAGCCTTAGCTGAAGCTGAGGTTGGACTAATTGCATTTTAACCCCATCAGAGGACACATCGCCCTGATGCCATTTGCCCCCTCTTCTTTGGGAACACAGGAGGCAGGAGGGTAACCAACGTGCCAAACCATCTGCCTGGCTCCTAATAATAAATTGTGAGAGGAACAGTTTTCAGGCAAACATTGCTTATTAAAAAAAAAAAAAGAAGAAGAAGAAGAAGGCTCTTCTCACACCCGGGCAGCCATCTGCCGTGTCCTCCACATGCGCCAAAGTGGTGGGAGGAGGAAGGGACTGAAGGGGGGGGAGGTAAGGGAGAAGGTGCCTCTGGGCCCCACACTGCCAGCCGGGTGGCTCACACATTGTCTTCCTTTTGCCGCTGTGGACAGGACATTGCAGAGAGAGAGAAGAGCACTCACTGGCTTTGACCTCCCTGGTGTCTGAGCATAGCGAAACACAATTCCTTCAAGATGCCGATGGTAGGTATTAGCTCCTGTGTATGGAACGCTTACTGTGGGCTAGGCACATATTAGCTCATCTAATCCTGACAACAAATCTATATGCACCCATTTTATAGATGAGAGACTGGAGGCTCAGAAACGTTAAGTGATTCACCCAAGGTCACACAGCAAGGCCGCCTTTCAGTATGAAATAATGAGGCCCAGCATCCTCTCTACCCTGGCAACACAGAGCAGGTTTTCCATGTAACAGATAAGCAGTTGACATCACCCAAGGGTGTTCTTCCACCTCTAGCCCTGCCCCTAGACACTTTCCTGACCTCTGCCCTTGAGCTGAAATGTAGGCTTCTCTGGTCACCTAACCCGTTGCTCAATGCCTCCCCGTATCTCACCCAGTCAAAGAAGCACAGGAGAAAAAGCTCCGAAACCATCCAGGAACTTTCGGAGAAGGTCAAAGAGCAGCTGGCTGAGGCTGAGCTTCGGAAGCTGAGGCAGCAGTTCAGGAAGATGGTTGAGAGTCGGAAGTCCTTTAACTTCCGCTCCGAGCAGAAGATCTCGAACCAGCAGTAAGCCATGGTCAGAGTATTATACTGAGTGAACTTGGAGAAAACTTTGGATTTGGTTTCATGCGGTGTGCCTTCTTATGTGGCCTCTGAGCAGGGACCCCATTCTAAACCCATACTGGGTACCTAGGTGGGATAGCTTCAGTAGCCGGGGATATTTATTCTCAGAATCCAGGCTGTCACCAGGACTCCAAGGGGGAGCACCACACCAAGAGGCCCCCATGAATCAATTCCAATCCCAAACGCCCAGGAAAGGGGGAATCTGATTGGCTTAGCTTGGGTCAGGTGTCTAATCCTGGTCCTGGTCCAATCAGCTGTGGCCAGGGGGCGGGGACGGAGCCTTAGGATCCAAAACGGCTCTTGAGTGTCACACGCAGGGTTCTAGCAACCCGGTTGGGGGAGTTCCCAGAGGAGGGGAAATCACCAGGCTGTGGCTATCCCAAAATATGTTTCCTGCTATACGTCCTTATGGGATCTGCAAGATCAAATATTTGCAATTGGGTTGTCCTAGAAATTATGATGTGGATAGCTTTTTTAGACAATAGAAAAGTGTTCCCTGGGGTTGAATAAACAAATATCCTTAGATTCCCTCCAAAGGAATGTAATTCCTTAGCTACCTCCATAACGTTTATACAGGCAGAAACTGCCCATTCTTAGAAAGAAAATCTTACTGTTGGATATTATGTGAAATTCAGAGGATAGGGGAATCGGGACGGTTCAGAGTTTCTGTGGATTTAACACAGACAGTCCATATGGGATCTTCGTGTGAATTAGAAAAAGCACCCTTTCTCAAGACACTTTACTGCCATCTGTTGGAAACACTGTCATCACGTAGGGATTTTGTTCGACCAAGATGAAGCGTCTCCTGGGAAAGTATAGTAAGTCAAGAAATCAATTATTGCTTTTCAAGCAGACAGAGCTCCCTTGGACAGTGCAGTCCACAACCTGCACATCTGTACCTGGCAGCCCTGATTCAGAGCCTACCTCTGGTGGGCATCAGGAAAAGCCTCCTTCCTGGTGGGTCTCTGACAGTTTTTCTTGAATCTTACCCTTCATCCTACTTTTACCCCAGTCCATTTGATCTGGTTTCACCGTGATGGACCTGAAGGGGAGGGGGTGGAAAAGTGGAGATCTCAGATTCTTCAAGTGAAACACTTGTAAACAGGGGCCAGGACTGAGATGAGCTGAGTGAGGTGCCTAGCATTCAATATTTAAGGAGACACTTTTTCCTCAGTGCTTGTCCTGCACCTGTACCCCCTGAGAGTGAGGGCCTCCTTAGAGTTGGGAGCACCTCACTCCCAGTCCCAGCCCTGCTGATGAGACAGACAAACCTTCCTTTTGCTTTTACTGAGTCCTCTGAACTCCCAACTTTGGTGGACTCTTGTGCTCTTTTTTTCTCTCCACCCTAACAAAGACCCCCTCCCAAGAGTGGCTTAAGAGGGGGAGAAAGGTCCCAGCTGCCAGGTTTAGAAGACAAGTAGCTCTAGAATTAGGGGTGCACTCCCACATGGGGCTATTTACATTTGTAGCTGATGAAAGAACATTACAATTTCAGTTCTTCAGTTGCACTAGCCACATTTCAAGTGCTCAATAGTCTTGGTGCCTGGTGGATGCTATCGTACAGTAGATAGAGAACATTCCCATAATTACAGAAATTCTACTGGACATGGGCACCTGGGGGCCTCAGTCGGTTAAGCATCTGCCTTTGGCTCAGGTCATGATCTCAGGGTCCTGGGATCTGGCCCTAAATTGAGCTCCCTGTTCAGCAGGGAGTCTCCTTCTCCTTCTCCCTCTGTGCTCTCTCTCTCCCCCTCACTCAAATAAATAAATAAAATCTTTAAAAAAATGTGCATATGCGTGACTTGAGGATCTTGTCACAAAGCAGATTCTGATTCAATAGGTCCCGGGTTGGGGCCTGAGCTTCTGCATTTCTCCAAGCTGCCAAAGGATATGGAGTCTGCAGACTGCACTGCCCAGGGCGTTGGGTGCCCAGACTTTGCCAGAAACTCGGCCTCTGCGCCATTTCCCGTTGTTCAGTTGCCGTCTCCTGAGCCTTTTTTCTTTTCAAAAGCCCTGTTTGTCCACACTCCGACCCCTCTCCTCTCCAGAGTAGGAAGAGGGATGGAGAGGAGACTCCTGTCAGCTGATTTAATAAATCATTAGCACCCTGCGTAGGGAAACTGGGGGAGGTTGGAGGTTACTGCGCATCTCTGTGTTGATGCGAAATTGAAAATGCCTGCCTGATGGGCTTGCCTCTCATTACCAGAGATAATTGGCTGTAAAGTCTGGAAAGAAAGTCAGCAAAATCAGACAGATGCCCGTGAACTGCTGGCAAAAGAGAGGACCTGCCCCCCCCCCCCCGTCTAGGTAATGGGTTTTGACAGGCACGGCTGCAAATTGTTCCCTAGGAAGAAAAGGCCCCCTAGCGAGGGGACGGAGCCGTGGAGTTGCAGGCGGTCAGAGTTCCGGAGCTAGACCACCCCCCACCCCGCCCCGCCCCAGCCACCTGCCGGGGTGGGTGGTACCTCTCTGTGTCTCCTTGCAAGCGCTAAGGAGCCTGGAGCGGCAGAGCAAGGTAAACTCGGCGGTTCAGGGCTAATCACGCGCTGCTTTTCCCACAGCAAGGAAATCAAGGCCCTGCAGGGAGAGCAGGAAGAGATCACTCTGCTTTTGGGTCTCATCAAGTCCTCGAAGAACTTGGATCTGAATGAGAAGAACTACATGGAGCTGTGTTTCCTGCGGCAGACCAAGGACGACTATGAGGCCCTGATTAAGTCAATGAAAGTGCTGTTGGCAGAACTGGATGAGAAGGTGTGGTCCTTCCCTTAGAGGGTTAACTGGAGCGCAGGGCAAGGGAAGGAGGTGGGGTGGAATGGGGGGAGGGGGGTACCCATGACACCATAGGCCAGATCTGACACCCCATATTCTAAAGGTGACTGTGTTTACTCTGCCACCTTGTGACCCCTACTCTCCCAGGCCATTCCTCCACTGTGTTTCCCAGCACTTCCCCACTCCACTTAGAGTAAATTCCCAAACCCTTACTGTGCCAGTCGGGAGAGGTTAGATCATGCTAAAGTAACATCCCTGCTCACCACTCAGTGGTTTAAAACAATAAAGGTTTCTTCCCCATTCATGCTATGTCTCTCATGGATTGGCTGTGGGCTCTTCTATCTTCTCATCCTGAGACCAGGCTGATGGGGTATCCACCATCTTGAATATTGCCAGGTGTTGTGACAGAGACAAAGAGAGTTCTGGAAAGTCTCACACTGGCAATTGAATGCTGCAGCCTGGATGTGGCACATCACTTCTGTCCATGACCCAGAGGCTCAAAACTGTCTACCAAATCCATATATACCCCAACTGCCCATCCCCCAAATAGTCAACTCTATCCATCCACAAAAGTGTCTAGGAAGTGCATGTATCCAGAAGGCAAAGAGCTAGAGACATTTGCTGAACAGTGTTAATGGTCCTATCCCTTACTATGGCTTGAGAGGCCCTGCATGATCTAGCCCCTGCCTGCCCCTCTGTCCTCAACCGATGTCATTCCTTCCTCAACTCCTCTCAGCGAGCTGCAGAAGACTTCTTTTTTTTCAAATATGTGAAAACTGTTCTTACCTCAGGGCCTTTGCACATGTTCCCTTGATCTCTGCTTCTTGCCCTTTATGGCTCAGCATAAATGTGACTTTCTCAGGGAGGCCTTTTCTATACCTTTTCTCCTGTTTAAAGTATATCCCCCTTGCATTAATTAGGTTCCTGGCCAAAAACAAATAGTACACTCAGTAAGGTACTTTTGAGAAGAGTTTTATGAGGCTCTATTTACAAGGGTGTGAGCACAGAGTAGGAACATTGAAGCACTGTAGGGTTAGCCGCAGTGGGCAGGGCAGACACTCTGGAACCTGAAGACAGAGAGCAAACCAGGGGGAATAGATACCCCAACCTCTGTCTTCTCACCCACGGGCTCCCAGTGCAAGGGAGTCCTCATGGGCTCCTTCCGGGTCAGCCTCATGGGACCCAGAGCAGGGTGCGTGGAACAGAGTGGAGAGTGAACCTCAGGGGGGAAACCAGATCTCAGCACACTCCCTTAACTCCTTTCATGACACCCCATGGCACTTCCCTCATAGCACTTCTCCTCGTGGTAATTATACTTTAACACAGGTATCATCTGTCCATAGCCTGTCACCTCTAGGAGGGCAAGGACCATGTCTGTTTTGGTGCCCTCTCTACCCATCCTGTGCCTGTCCCAGTGCCTGGCACATAGGAGGTCCTCAGTAAATATTTACTGACTGAAAGAATCTGGAAATCTCATTCCATCTTTCCTCTGCTTCAAACCCTTCAGTAATTTCCTATTGTTCCTAGAGATGAGGGCCAAACTCCCCAATGTGGTTTGTTAGCTCTGCTGCCTTGTGTCCCTCCTGCCTCTCCCAACTTCTCTCCTGCGCCCCCTCCTTTGTGTTCCGTCCACACTGGCCACTTTCATGAACCCATAGTGCTGTCTCTCACTTGCAGGCCTTTGCACCTGCTGTTCCCTCTGCCTGGATTGCCCTTCCCCATCTTCTCTGCCTGGGGAGCTCCTATTCATCCTTCAGGTCTCAGCCCAAATGCTGTTTCTGCCGGATGGTTGTCCCTTCATTTCCTCTCCAGATGCCCCTGCTGTCTGTGTCCAAAATACCTTACCTCTCCCTTTTCCCAGGACTAACTGTGCTTTGTAGCTCGTTTCCAGCCCTAGTGTTGAGGTCGGGGACCATCATACTGCCTTGATTGCCTTCATACCCTTAGTTGTCTGGCACAGAGCAGGTGTTTAATAATTATTGATGAATGAGTATATGAATGAATGAGAAAGGCAATAACAGTGAAGAAAGCAGAAAATTGAAGAAAAAAATGGGGATGTGTGTCCTCAGAAACAGTAGGAAAAGGCAAGCTACTTTTTAAAAAGGATTTTATTTACTTATTTGTCCGAGAGAGAGAGAACACAAGCAGAGGAAGCGGCAGGCAGAGGGAGAAGCAGACTCCCCGCGGAGCAAGGAGCCCAATGCGGGGCTTGATCCCAGAACCCCGGGATCATGACCTGAGCCGAAGGCAGACACTTAACCGACGGAGCCACCCAGGTGTCCCAACTACTTTGGGATCCTCAAAAGAATATGGCACTCACTGCCCTGTACAGAAACTTTCTTTGCCCAGTTCCATCCCAGGGTGGGCAGGTCCCAGAATCCCCTGCGGCTGTGCCCACCACACAAAGTCCAGAGCTGCTCCCTTGCAAGAGGTCACTGGAGGCAGGGACCTCACCGGGCCCTGCCTGACCTCAAAAAGCAAATAAGCCTGTGCCTTTATGCTGAAGAGAGCACCTCACGTAGGCGATGCACTCCTCGGTGGGCGCAGCCTTGGCTGTGTCTCCTGTCGGGCAGAGGCCTGATTACTCTCCGCGTCACAAGAACAACATCTGACACAAAGGTGCCAAAGGGACTAGGAGGCTGAATTTAATCACAGGAGCAAAAGGGAAGTGCTGACATACACCTTCCTTTGTCAAGGAGCTGGAACCTGAGGTCTCTGGGTCAACTCAGGGGCGGGCACGAGGAAACGCTGCAGTCTAGAGAGGCTGAAATGAGGTTGTGTTGAGGGGCTGCCTGTGCATAGCACAGGAGAACCGAGTAGAACAGGGACCTGACTTGACTTGATCCAAAGCCTGGCTGCTGATATCACTCATACACAGTCTTCACGTGCCTTATGAGATTGTGTGAGACCCAGCGGTTCCCTTGATGCCTGATCATCTGAGCTGCCATCTTGCTTGATGTACCAATGAGGATAGATTGGGCTGTAGGTAAAGCAATTCTTGACTAGAAGTGGCTGGAAGGATAGAAGTTTGTCTTTCTCACAGAGTAAGATGTCCATCTGGAAAAAGGTCATCCCAGGGATTTTTTAGTAGCTCTGCAATGATAGGTTGGTCTTTTTCTCTCTGATCCTCTTGGTTGGCCCTCCCCTCATGGTCTCAAGATGGCTGCCAAAGCTTAGCTGGTGTAGCTTCTCACATCATCACATTCAGTGACATGAAGAAGGGATGAGGGGCTGGTTCTTACATGATAGCCTCTCTTATGGGGGAGAGACTGTTTCACAAAATCTCTCTAGCTGGTTTTCCCTCATTGGCTAGGGCTAGAGCATTTATCTACTTCTAGGCCAATCACTGGCAAAGGGAAATGAAGAGACAGACTGTCTCTTCTTAGGACGCTTTTTTAGGAAATGAAACTTTTTCTAGAAGCTTCTCTAGCAATCACACCTTCTGAATTCAGAGGCCCCAAGTGGTTTAGTCCAGCCCATCCCTGATGAATAAATCATAGGCAAAGGGGGTAAAGTTGCCATGGTTGGTTTGGATCAGTCTTCTGGGGTGGGATGGGTGTTGGGGCGGTCAGCCACCCACCATGTCCCCCACAGTTGTGGTTGTTGTCCCCTTTTCCAGCTACCTGGCTCTGGACCACTCTTCTGTCTTCTGCTTGGCATCTCTTGCTGCCTAAGCCATCTTTCACCAGTCTACTGTGGTTCCTTGTTCAAGACCTTAAAATATGGGTATAGACCAAATTGGTGATCTTCAGGACAGATTAAGCCTGACAACATGAAGGCTTTGGCCTGTTCAGTGTTTAAAATTTATCTTAATTAGTGTTAACATGTGAAAAATTGAGAAATTTCATGAAAAAAAAAGTGGGTATCTGGCTTCTCTTCAAAAAAAAAAAAAAAAAAAGACTGAAAGATCTGGCAACATTGGGCCTGATTTTCCACGGGGCAACTGTACCTAAATAGTGTTGTGGTGACACAAGAGCTATTTAGCCACTCTCTACTTCTTCCTAACAGACTCCTGAAGAGCTATGTTTCCCATCCTGCCTTGCAGCTAAGGGGGGACAATAAAATTTAAGGGGACGTTTGTTGGGGGTATCTGGGAAAGTTTTGCCTTCAGATTTAGGTTCCACCCCTTTACCCATATTGCTTCTTCTTCCTTCCTTCCTGGAACATGACTGTGAAGGCTGGTGCTGTGGTAGCCATTTTTTGACCATCAGGGAAAGGCCAGGTGAATTATAGAGATCTTGTATTTATTTCCCTGAGTTACTGAACTTTAAGCCAGCAACCTTTATGGACAGAAAGATAAACCATAATTTGTTTAAGCCATGGGGCACCTGGGTAGCTCAGCTGGTTAAGCATCTGACTCTTGCAGCTCAGGTCATGATCTCAGGGTTGTGAGATTGAACCCCTCAGAGGGCTCTGTGCTCAGGGGGGAGTCTGCTTAGGATTCTTTCTCCCTCTTCCCCTCCCCCCAACTCACGCATGCACTCTCTCTAAAATAAATAAATAAATCTTTAAAAAGCCTCTGTTTAGTTGCACTTTCTATAATTTGTAGTCGCATCATATAAGCTGCTGCCCCTTAAGGCAGGGTGTGTGTCCTCTAGTTTTCTATACTCTCTACCATCCTGTATTGTCTTATAGTGCATCCACTTTACTCTTTTATGTCACCTGCTTGGCCATAGTTTGCAAACTCTAGTATAGATTTTTCTCTCAGTGTTCCATGGTCATAGCTGAGACTGTGCTGTATAGACTTCCTGGAGGTTTGGGGATAAACAAAGGAAACTAAATCTCAGGGATGCTAACACAGGACCCCAGAGGAGACTGCTCCCAGAATTCATCAGCCCAAGCTCAGCACAGGGGTGCCTTGCTCCCAGCTGGAAGCAACCTCCATGTAGCTGACAAACTTTATATTTCATTACACCAAGCATTTAACCTGCCTCATGTGGAACTTCTCCATTCCAGAACAGGAGCTGGGCTTCAGACTGTGAATTCAAGCTACTACCTCCAGACAAACAGGGACATATCAAATTGCTTAAAATGACAGTGCCCCCACCCTTCACCCACCAGGGTTCCAAAACAAAGCCTCAGAGCTTAGTCTCACCCCAAATCCTAAGAAGATAAGGTACCTCTGACACATTAGGACCTGGCACTCACCAGTCTTTACAGGCACTTGTCTTCAGGTAATAGTTCTATAAACTTCTCTAGAACCTGCTAGGATTTAGCACTAGCCAGCTGCTTCGAGATGGGGCTAACTATTGGGCAGGTTGGATGGATGTCTGCCTGGGTGTGGGCTGAAGCCATATGGCGGGTTGGTTACGCACACTGTTGGCGGTGTGAGGAAATGACCTGATCCACTGGTACTTGTATGAAAAACTATAGAATGAGTTCTCTGAGAAGGTGATGGTGGGTGTGTTTGGGTTTGGAGAACTTGGCTGGAGCTACCAGGGTAGGAAGAAACACCCAAATTCTTTCCTGCCAGCCATGGCAAGAGTGTATTTCACTTATTTGAAGTCAGAATCAATTATCCTAAGTGCATGGTGTGTTAGGAATGCTTTTGGCCACAGGTGATGTGAAACCCAACCAAAAGAAGCTTGAACCAAAAGGTGAGTGAAATTCACAAGCACAGATAAAGCAAAACCTCTAAATTGCCTCATTTTACCCCAAACTGGCTAAGATTAAGTTGAGTTGAGCATGCATTCAAGAAAGAAATTAAAATTCTATTGATAGGGCACCTGGGTGGCTCAGTCGTTAAGCGTCTGCCTTCGGCTCAGGTCATGATCCCAGGGTCCTGGGATCGAGTCCCACATGGGGCTCCCTCCTCGGGGGGAAGCCCGCTTCTCCCTCTCCCACTCCCGCTGCTTGTGTTCCTGCTCTCGCCGTGTCTGTCTCTGTCAAATAAATAAATAAAATCTTAAAAAAAATAAATAAAATAAAATTCTATTGATAGGAAAAGAAAGAACATTGCAGTTTTTATTTTAGCACGCTTACGTTAGTGAACTGTAAAATTTGTACCTGTACAGATATTAATTTAACACAGCTGGGGGTTCTCTCTCTCTCTCTCTCCTTTCTTTTTTTCCAGATTGTTCAGATGGAAAAAAAAATTATAAACCAAAAACAGATCTTCACAAAGATACAGGAAGCCAATGACCCCCGGAAACTGCAGAAGCAGATCCATGTTCTGGAAGCCCGTTTGAATCTTGTACGTAAGGGGTTCTCTGCAGCTTTGCAAACAGCTCTGCCTTCTCTTGCTCAGAGTAGAGAATGATGTCTATGGAGCCTTTAGCAGAACCTACGCATCTTGTTCGTTGACTCAGGAGAAGGTGAACCAGTGGTGTTCACATAAGCCAGGCAGCCTTTTAGACTTACCACCCACCCTGCTCCACCCACTCTGTTCCATTGTTACCCAAGGTGCCTTTCGCCTTCTTGCTCTCTGCACTTTATGCACCATGCTCTTGCCCCCACCCCCTCTATTCCAATCCCCCACCCCTCCTGGGATGCCTATTTTTAGTGCCTTGACTTAAAAACTCTTGCTTATTTTTAAGAAGCAGCTCAAATATTACCCTTCGGCAAGCAGAATTAGTGAGACCTTCTTCCCCCATTGCGATCTGCTCACGCCTCTATTAGACCTAGTGCTTTTTGGTTGTTGTTGATATTGTCTCTAGGAAATATTCAGCATAGACATGTATAACTTGATAAAGAGAAAAGTGGTGTTTCCTAATCACTTTCAATTTATAGTGACCTTTTGCATTAAGGAGGATTCTCTAAATTACAAACTGACTTACACAAAAAAGAGAATAGATTGGCCATAGAACTGAAAAAATCAGGGGCAAAAAATTCAGTATCCACCTTCAGGCATAGCTGGATCCAGGTGCTCCAAACATGTCTTGAGGTTACTTTCTCTGTCCATCTCTCCTTTGGGTGGAAATAGCTTCATTCTTGGGCTGCCCCCAGTGTGAACAAACACCAGCAGAAAAGGACTATCTCTTTTCTAAGAGTTCAATCACAAGTCCCAGGGAGGGTTCCCATTGGGCCGTCTCGGGACAAGTGCCCATCCCTCAACCAGTCACTGTGCTCAGAAGAATGGAATACATGGACTTGAGTCACATGACTACCCTTGGATTACTCCCCCCTCCCCCAAGTCAAGAGAGGACAGCCCTATCCAACAATGTGGACTGAGAGCTGAGAAGGAGTGGTAAAAAGCAAAAAGAAAGGAAGAAAGAATGCTGAGCACATACAAACACGTTCCAGTCTGACTTGTGAAATTACAGTTCCCACAACATAAGCCAGGAGAGAGGGCAAGTGAATTGATTTGGAGGGAAGCCTGTCAGTGCCTCACTATACAAAGCTCTTAGCTTCCCCCAAACTCTGACCCCCAGGCTTTAATCAGGGATGGTTGAAGTCAATTGGATCTGATCTCTGTCTCCCCAGTAACCTGGAAGTGGACTGAAGGCAGGGCAGTGTCCTTAATATCTACACACAGTGATTTGCACCCATGCCTCAGAAGGTCTAGGATGTGTGTTAAAATGCAGATTCCTGGTTTTGAGTCAGAATCTGTAATTCTTTAGACTCACTGGTTTTGAATTCGAACCTGTAAGGCTTAGACCCAGGCATCTGCACTATTAACAACCCCAGTGAAACTGAAGCTCCCTTGGTTAAGAATCATTAATGCCCAGCACAGTGTGAGGCTTGGAGTAGGTACTTGGCAAACATCTGTTGATTGAATGAATGAATGAATGAATGAACGCATGCATGATTTAATGATGACTTGTCTATAGAGGTCTGCTTTTTTATAATAGATCTATTCAGAGTTTCTATTTCTTCCTGAGTCAATTCGGTAGTTTGTTGCTTTCTAGGAATTTGTCCATTTCATCTAAGTTATCCTAATTTGTCGTTTTACAGTTTTCTTAGTACATTGCCTTATAATTCTTTTTATTTCTGTAAGGTCTATAGTAATGTCCCCTCTTTCATTTCTGAGAGGAGTGCTGCTTCTTTACTTCTCAAATGGGTCCCCTTTCCCTTCTTCCCTGACCAGGTCTGGCTGTGCCTTTTAGTAAATTAGGTAGCTATCTCTAAAGGTTATTTCAGGGTCCCAGAATACCCCATGACCCTAAAGCCTCCTCCACTTACTCAGTGGGGCCTGAAAGTCCTCCCATTTTTATCCCACAATTAGAGGATGGGTAGCATGTCAACAGTCCTGGAGTACAATTCACACTAAAGTACAAATGACTGATAACCAATATCTTCTTAAGGGTAAGTGGAAGGCCCAGAAAGAATAAGAATGACTCTGTTCCTGGATTTCCTTCCCTTGTGTGGTGGCCACTGACACATCCTACAGAGGAACCCAGGGCCAGGACTAGGGTGAGGCAAGTAAAGAGCCCAGGATGCAAAACTGAAGGAGGCACTCGCTCTTAGGCTCATGGAAATGCAGGGTTGACTCTGGGAGAGTGAGTACCTTCTTAAATTTTGCATCCTGGTGGTCTCCCTTGCTTTCCCCCTTCTCAGCCTTGCAGAAACCTAAAGTTTCTTAGAACATGCTTTGAAAACCTCTGATCAAATCTGCCTTATATCCATTGGGAATATTTTCTGTCATTGTTTCTTTTCAGTGTCTATGGGAGCACTTTGCATAAAAAACTTTTTTTATTAAGATAAATTTATTAAGATGTGCAGAAAGGTGGAGGGAATAAAATAATGAACACCCACATACCTATCACTTAGATTTAATAATTGGTAACATTTTACTATATTTGTTTCACCCTTCTTTCCCCTGAAGTATTTTAAGGTAAATTACAGACATCTTGCTATTTCACCCCTAAATACTTCTATTTGCATCTCTAAAAATCAAACATTTTCTTTCATTGCCACCAAATCATATCACACCTTACAAAATTAATACCATTTCCTTAACATTGCCCACATTAAAATTTCTCTGGCTGGCCCCAAAGTGTCTTTGTAAAGTTGGAGCCAATCAAGTTTCTACCTGATGGTTAGGTCTCTTAAATTTCTTTAGTCGACAGCAGTGGTTCTCAAGCAGAGATGATTTTGCCCCCAAAGGGACATTGTCTCCAAAAAGAGACATTTTTGGTTGTCACAGCTGGGTTGGGGGCTGTGCTGCTGGCATTCAGTAGGTAGAAAGCAGGGATTTCTTCATTAACACCCCAAAGCACAGGACAACTCCCCACCACAAAGAATCATCCAGTCCCAAAACAGTGTTCTACAACTTTTCCCGGCCATCAACCTGTTGAAGAGTCTGAGTCTTCAAGGAATGTGATACAGAAAGTTCTACCTTCTGGATTTGGCTGATTGTTTCCTTATGGTGTTTTTTCCTGTTTACCTTTTCCTCTCTCCCCTGCCATTGCTAAAAACTGGAAGTTAGGTATAAAAGAGCTTGAGACATTTAAAATCCAGGGGCTGGGGGGTGGGGGGAAGAACCTTGCACAAGACCACTTAGCCCTTTGGTGAGTGACCTACTCAAGCCTCTCACCCAGCACTTCAGCCGCTGTGCTGTGGACCTGCGGCCAGAGGGTGGGGAGAGACCTCCCCACCCTCTGGCTGCCTTCTGGAAGCCTGTCTCGTGCTCCAGGAGTGAGCTCAGTTTTGAAGCACAGCCCTGCCCACAGGTCACTGTGCACTTTGACAAGATGCTGACCGCCAATGCTAAGCTCCGGAAGGAGCTTGAGGACCTGCGGTACGAGAAGGCTGCTTACGACAATGTGTACCAACAGCTCCAGCACTGCTTGTTGATGCAGAAGAAAACCATGAATGTGGCCATCGAGCAGTCTGCCCAGGCCTATGAGCAGAGGTGGGCTGGGTGGAGACCCTAGGGGCAGAGATGTCTCTTGGCCCCCTGCTGAGCACCTCTGCCCCTGGGCTTATGTCTCGAGGGATCTTAAATGATCATCATCACTCTGAGCACTGACTGTGTGCCCAGCATGATGCTAGGTGCTCTGAGTATTATTTCAACCCTCACAACTGCCCCAGGGGTTATATCCCTATTTTATTACAGACCAGGATACGAAGGCTTAAAGCTGCCGAAATACTCAACCTGAGAGCTAGGTAAACGGCGGATGTGGTAGGGCTGAGATTCAAACCTCTCTGCTATGCCGTCTCCTCTGGGTGCCCCAGCCTCTAGTCCTGGGGTCTCTCACTCTGGGTTATCTCCTGGCCTCACACTCGTAGGGGCAAGAGGCATATAGTTGGGTTGTGAAGAGCATAGGTTTTGGAGTTGGAGAGATCGGGGTTTGAATCCTGGCTCCATCACTATTATTATAGGACTGCTTTGGGGGTTAGTGAGAATTAAATAGTATATGTATATAAGGACTGGCTGGGCCACAGTAATTGACAAGTGCTGATAATGATAAGGTGGTGGTGGTGGAGGTGATGGTGGTGGTGGTGGTAATGGCAATGGTGGTGATGACGATGGTGGTCGTGGCGGTGGTCATGGTGGTGGCGATGATGATGATAGAACGATCTGTTCCTGGGGATGGTCTAGAGCTGGCAGCTCCTGTCATTCAGGTAAGGAGGGCTGTTCATCTGCTCCCAGAGCCTCCATGTGTAAGAGAAGTGATGGTCACTGGCAGCAAGTCCCTCTGGTCTGGCAGGGAGAGGGGAGGGTGAGAGGGGAGCCTCCGTGCCCTCAGAGCCTGTACCATCTTGCTCAGGCTGGAAGCCATGGCTCGAATGGCCGCCATGAAGGACCGCCAGCAGAAGGACATTTCTCAGTACAACCTGGAGATCCGAGAGCTGGAGCGTGTCTATGCCCACGAGACCAAGCTCAAGTCCTTCTTGCTTATCAAGCTGAATGACCGTCTGGAGTTCGAGGAGCAGGCCAAAAAGGAAGAAGGTACACTCTCCAGGCATTCTTTCTGGCTCCCTCTCAACTGAGGCGGCCCAAGGCCTTCTGGAGGAGGGTTGCCAAATTTAGCAAATAACATTACAAGATGTCTAGTTAAATTTAAATTTTAGATAAACGGTGAATAAATTTTTTAAATGAAATTAAAAGTTATTTGTTGGTTATCGGCAATTAGGACATGATGATACTTGAAAAAAATACACGGTTCGTCTGAAATTCAAATTTAACTGGGCATCCTGTATTTTATCTGCCAATCCTAACCCATAGGCTGTGTCCTTACTCTGAGGCTCCTCTTCTGTTGTTTGGGGGAAGAGACTTGGGTGTCGGGTCCCCAGGACTCCACCCCAGGTTTGGTGACCCGCTGGGAAGATTCACGAGATTCAGCCTGTAGTGACGCGCACGCCTAGGCAGTCGGGGCACGGAGCACACGCCAACAAAGAGGAAAGGCACATGGGGCACAGGCTGGAGGAACCCAGGCACAAGCTTCCAGAACCTTCTCCCAGGGCAGTCACACAGGACATGCTTAACTCCCCTAGCATCTCCCTGTGACATGTATGAAGAGGTATCTACTAGGGGAGCTCATTAGAGCCTCAGTGCCCAAGATCTCACTGGGCACTGGTCACATAGGGGTCCTCTCCCTGGCATACCCCAATTCCAGCCTCCTGGAAGGAAAGCAGGTGTTCAGCATGAACCACACACACACCATCTGCACAGCCTATGCACAGTGAGGCACTCCTAGCGTTTAGGGAAAGTCTGATATCCATGTAGGGAACTGTTTACCATCTAAGTGCCCAGGTACGGCCACGTGCCAACCTTGCAAGAAGAGCCCTTTCTGTGGAGAACAGTCTGAGGGCTGTTATTTTTACTCTCCCCTGAACAGACTGAAAAATCTGAGCTCTTTGGAGAACCCCCCCGCCCCCACCACACACACACACACACACACACACACACACACACACACACACACACACACACACACACACACACACACACACACACACACACACACCAGGCGACTGCATTTGTGCTTTGGGCTTTTGGCATTTCCCATCTTCTCTTGCCTTTTCATTTGGGACTGTGGTGTTGCAAAAAGTGTGTTTCTGAGAAACCCCACCTCTCACTCTCTAAATAACAACAGGTAAAGGAGTCACATGGCCAGATGTGCCTAGGAAGATCTAAAAAGATCTTTGTGATGGCCATTTGGAGGTTAAATCAGAGACAAGACTGAGTTCGGGAAATGTGGGGCTGTGGCAGGCATCAGGTGGGAGAGAACAAAACTTGGAGAACTTTCTTGGTTCTAATTCCTTGAATTTGCCAACGTCTGAGCCTGCCAACAGGTTCCCTTGACCTTCACCCCGCTCAAATATCACCTCGTTCGAGAGGCCTTCCCTGGCCACCCAGCTCCCCCATCACAGCATCTGATGCTGCTCCTCTCTGACGTGAGCCACAGTGTGGTGATGTACATCTTCTGTTTACGTGGGTATCTCCTTTTCTTTCCTCTTTTTGTCTGATTCCTCCACTAAATGCTCCACAGGGCAAGGATTTTGTGTCTGCAGAGCCCAGCACAGTGTCTGGCACCTCGTAGATGCTCAATTAAATATCTGTGAAGCGACTAAGGAGTAAAGCGCTTGCCCCCCCCTCCTGAAAAAGTCTAGCCTCCTCCCCAGGGCACAGTGACAACATTATGGAGCATGTCTCCCTGCCTGGCACTGCTCTGAGTGGCTTCCTTTCAGATTCATGGTTGCTGGCTTTTCCTTCCTAGCTCTCAAGGCAAAGAAGCACAGGAAGAAGAGCATGGGTGACAGTTTCGAGAGCTTTGAGGTGGCCCACCTCCGGCTGCTGAAGCTGACCAAGGATGGGAACCTGAATCAGCTCATTGAGGACTTTCTGGCCAAGGAGGAGAAGAACTTCGCTCGGTTCACGTATGTCACAGAGCTCAACAATGACATGGAGACAATGCACAAGAAGACCCAGAGAATCCAGGTGGGGGCGGCTCTTCTTTCCTATAGGCCTGGGACGTGCACACCCTCACTGCAGCCTTTCTCAAAGTGGGTTCCTCAAAGCACACCTTGAGATGCCCTGTAAAGAGGACCTCGAGGTCTAATTGGTTTGGGAAACACTATATTTCTTCAGGGATCCCCCCTTCCATTTTAACCTTTCTGAAATTAGTATTTGTCTTCCAACTGATGCAAACACATAATGTGGTCCTGCCCCCACACCCCCAATAGTGACATTTGTAATCCATGGCATGTTCCATAATCCAGGGTTCAGTA
Organism: Zalophus californianus; assembly: GCF_009762305.2. Classification (NCBI taxonomy): domain Eukaryota; kingdom Metazoa; phylum Chordata; class Mammalia; order Carnivora; family Otariidae; genus Zalophus; species Zalophus californianus. The sequence continues at coordinate 8,777,308 of NC_045608.1, forward strand.
AACTATAGCCATGGCCAGATACAGCCTGCGGTCGGTTTTTGTACAGGCCATGGGCTAAGAATGGTTTTTACACATTTAAAGGGTTAAAAGAAAAAAAGGATATACGCAAGAGAGATCATATGTGGCCTGCAATGCCTAAAATATCTCTCTGGCCCTTTGCCTTAAGAGCTTGCTGACTCATGTTAATCAACAGCTTCACAGAATTGAGGAGAGATGGTCAATCCATCTTGAAGAGAATTGAGGTACTTGAGCATCATAAAGGCTCTGACAAGTCCTGCAGTAACGAAACCTATGTACCTTTGTTGAGTCCATAATTTCCCAAACTTAATTGGCTCCTTGGGCTACTTACTCCCCAGAACACACATAAACAGCCTTTGGAACTGTCCGCATAGCATAGAATCTAAACTCCTTAGTGTGACACTCAGGCCCCTTCAAAAATTTGGCTTCAACCTGCCTTGGCAGGTTCACCTCCCCTCATGACCCCAAAGGCGCCCTCCACAGCTGCCAGTCTCAGCTGTCCTCTGAGGCTTTCCTTGTCCCATTTCCTCCCCCACCTCCTGCTTTTCTTCTGATGAAATACTGCTCGTTAGTCCTGACCCTGCACAAATGTCACCACCACTGGGAATTCATTACTCCTCCCTTGGAGGTCCCTGTGCTGTTTGTATGGGGAAGGGAGCCACTTCCTTTTGCAACGTCACTGTTTCCTGAATATGGAGCAGGTGCATTGGCCATGTGCAAATAGCTAGTAGCCTGAATACAGGTGAAAACATTTTAATTTACTAGTTGTGAGTTAATTTTTATGAGGAGTAGGACAAATATAGTTTGCAAACTAGTGATTTAATTACTTAGGGTGATAAGTAATAATAACAATAAACAAATAATGATAAACATAATACAATGAACACAATCTGGCTGATTGAAAGAAAACTATTAATAGACAATAATCGAGAGTGATAGGTAATAATTGTACAGGTGACATGCGAACATGATAGGAATGAAGGTGGTGGTATCAGGGTGGTCATGGGAAACAGATGGCGTGCCCCAAGTGGGTAAATAGAGGTGGGTTTTTTAAAAAGGGACTATTTACAAAGGTTTAAGGAAATTACAAGGGGAAAGTGCAGGACCAGCGAGAGAGGGCTCCAGAATAGTTGTGAGGAAGGAGCTGTTTCTGGAATCAGGAATGAGGTGTGTGGAGGAGGGTTTCTCTGTGTTTCTCCTGGAGGGATTGTGGCCAAGCTAGTGACCTGCCAAGTTCGGTGGGTGGGGAGGGCAAGTGCCCCCAACCTCTTTCCACCCACTAATCTCCAGCTGGTGCCTCCCTTGGGTGCAACCCAAGCCAGGGGACAAGGGAGCCCAGAGCCGTAGCCCCTGGGGTGTGCAGCAGAGGGTGGGGAAGAGAGGCAGGTAGATTTGGGGAGAAATGGAACATGTCCAGCTCAGTGTGTGTAGAGGAGATGACGGGGGGAGAGATGAGCTTGAACAGCCCTCTGTCTCCCTTCTGGAAGGTGATCTTCCGGGGGACAGGCACAGTTGTGTATTCCCTCTGCTTTCCTGATGCTCAGGATGGCTCTGTACACAGTGGGAGGCACCAGGAAATGGCTCCAAAACAATAACTGACCTTGACCTTGCCATTCACCATGAGGATAGTGTCCTCTCCTTCGGCCACACAGACTGTCTCTGTCAGGACCAGTGTGTCTGATGACAGATGGCCTCTCCTGCCTTGTCTGGCCTCATTCTCCGCATCTGTAGAATGACCTACTTGGACTAGAGCAGTACTTTCCAAACTTCTGTAAAAAAAAAAAAAAAAAAAAAAGAAAGAAAGAAATGAAATAAAATAAAATAAAGTAAAATAAAGCTACAGAACATTTTCATTTAAAGCCAGGTTGTGAGGATACACGGTAGAGAAAACAGGTAAAACGGAGCAGCTTTGGATGAGCGGGTTGGGGTGTGCGAGGGGTGGCTGGAGGGGTTGCCTGGACCCTTACCTTCTTGTCTTCTTGTGGCACCTCTGCTCAAACTAGGGTTCAGGTAAGAAAAATATATAAATCCAAAACAATTAGGATTCTAACAGCTGACTTCACCCCCTCCGGAGAGAGAGCCGGGGTCAGAGGTCGTAACTGGTTGAACCCCGCTCTCGTTCTTTTGCTTGGTCTCCCCTTCCCCGCCAATTTAAAAATTATTAGTTGCCAACATTTAAAAATCAGGATATTCCACATGAAAACCTGGATTTCTGGTTTCTCCTGGAAAATCCGATCTGACGACTCTAGCCCTGCAGGCTCCACTCTGAGCTGAAGGCCCCTCGCTCACATCCACCCATACAAGCTGGGTGCCGTCCGCTCTTGTGTCCGCCGGGCCCGGCAAGCCTCTGGAGCTTCTGCCTCCGGTGTAGGCGCTTCGCCACTGCCCTCAGGTGGCCATCTTGAGTATTGCATGGAAAATCTCTGGACGTGGAGATCTGAAGGGTGGAAGAAAGATGGATGGTCCATTTGGGACCTGGGAAGTGGGCAGGTCATTTTCTAGCAGACAGCACCTTCCTAGTCCCAGTGGGATGACAGGGACATACTATAGCAAAGGGATGTGAGGATGCTAGTCAGAAACTGACCCAATCAAGAAATGGTTCCTAAACAAAATTACACTTGATCTTTCCCACTCACCATGACGGTCTCCTCTCTCTAGGCTACACAGCCTGTCTCTGGCCTTAGCACGAGTGTATCTGATGAAGGATAGGCAAGCCCATGATCTCCCTGGGCTTCAGGCTCTCTCTCAGTAGAATGATGTTTGGACCAGAACAGTAGCTTCTGAGCTTTTCTTTGAAGTTATAGAACTGTGTCTTTTGGGACTTAATACAGCTGGAAATGCCTGCCGAATAATTCCTGAAAACATTCGTTTCTAGTGAAAATGCTTATATTTTAAAAATCTTATAAGAGAAGGATATGCTCATTATAGAAAATTTGGAAACTACTTAAGGACTGAATTTTTTAAATCACCCATTTTCCCATTCCCTAGGGATAGTCATTGTTGGTATTTTGATCTATTTCCTTCTGACTTCTTTTTTTGGGGGAGGGTGATGCCTTTGAAACTTCACATAGTGATTATCCTATAGCATATAGAGAGTTACATATTTTTTAAAAGATTTTATTTATTTGAGAGAGAGAGAGTGAGAGAGAAAAGCAGACTCCCCGCTGGGCAGGGAGCCTGATGCAGGGCTCGATCCCAGGGTCCTAGGATCATGACCTGAGCCGAAGGCAGATGCTTCACCGACTGAGCCACCCAGGCACCCCAAGAGTTACATATTCTGATTGCAAAAAATGTTCTTTTGGTTTTGTTTACCCAGCAAGTATTTATTGAGCACCTACTATGTGCCAGGCACTATTCTAGACACTGATTATGGCACAGGGAACAAAATGACAAAAAGTTCTGCCTGCTTGGAGCTTCTATTTTGGCAGAGAGAAACAATAAACAACAAGCCTAATAAATACATAAATTATAGGGTATATTAGAAAGTGAAAAGTGGTGTGGATAAAAAGAAAAAGTACAGCAGGTAAAGAGGGGTTCTGGAGCCAAATGAGGGCACGGGAATTTGAGAAGCTAAGATTTGAGCAGACTTGTAGGTGAGGGAATAAGCTGTGCAGATCTCTGGGGGATGAGTGTTCCAGGCAGAAGAAACAGCAAGTGCAAAGATCCTGACGCAGGAAAGGTGCCCATTTATAGTACTGGGATCATTCTAGACTGTTCCTACTGTTTTGAAAATCCCCCCCCCCGAAATTCATCATAGACACCTCCCAACATTTTCTATGTTCTTTTTAATGGCTTCTGGGGATGTGGATGCTCTATAGTAGAATCATAAGCTATTTCTTAAAAATGCAGATTCCCCAAATCCTGTCCCATACCTACAAACCTAGATTCTCTGAGAATGGGCTAGGAATCTGCATTTTTAACCCTATTTTTATTTGAGACCCATTCCCCTCATGATATGAATGTGCCATCATTGATCTAACTGATCCACCATCAGTAGACATTTAGGTTGTCCCTAACTGGGGGCCATTACACTAATAACGTGACAGACAGCCTTGAGTAGTCACTTTGCCCACATGTCCTACTATTCCATGGGACAGATTCCTAGAGATGAAATTACTCAAAAGGTAGCCTTTTCTATTTGGACACATTGTTCTAGCCCTAGGGGTTCTTGAATCTGGTCCCTGGATCAACCAGCAGCAGCAGCTCCTGGGAACTTTTGAGAAATGCACATTCCTGGGCCCCACCCAGAACTACTCGCCCACAACCTCTGGGACAGGGGCCCAGCAATCTGTGTTTTCACAAACCTCCAGATGATTCTGATTCATGCTAGAATTTGATAACCCCTGCTCCGGAGCTGCCTTATGTTCATTATAGTAGCACTAGCCATGTGTGACTATTTAAGTGTAAATTCATTTAAATTAAATAAAATTAAAAATTAGCTCCTCGGTGGCACTAGCCACACTTCGAGTGCTCAGTACCTAGGAGGGGCTAGTGGCTGCAGGGCTGGGTGGTGCTGAGGCAACACTGCCACCATTACCGTTCCACTGACTGTGCTGTTCTAGACAATTCTCCGAAAAGGATGAACCTCCCACCCACCCACGCCCTCATCCTCCTTTTAACTAAGAAACATCAGGGGCACCTGGGTGCACAGTCATTTAAGCGTCTTGATTTTGGCTCAGGTCGTGATCTCAGGGTCCTCGGATTGAGACCTGCGTCACCTTGGGCTCTGTGCTCAGTGGGGAGTCTGCTTGAGATTCTCTCTCTCTCCATCTGCCCTTCCCCTCTCTCTTTCTAAAATAAAAATAAATAAACCTAAAAAAAAAGAGAGAGAGAGAGACATCAGAAAGAACCTCCATGGGCATAAGAGGGGCCCAGGGGCTTGGGGCCTCTCAAAACAGATAATTTAAATCCTCATCATCTCCTGAAGGCACAGGCTCAGTTTTAGGTGCGGTGGGAGGGGAGCACCAGCTTTTCCTTACGGTCTGGTTCTCTCATGAGCAGGATGAGATCATCTCCTTGCGGTCCCAGCAGAAATCATCCCATGATGACAACCGCTCCGTCCTGAGAGAAATGGAGGTAACACTGGGGTGGGGAGGGAGGGACATGGGAGTCTCTGTTGTCTATCGGGCAGCCTGTCTGGTGGTTCTCGAGAGGAGAATATGGTATCTGCCGATGAGACTCTATTGGCCTGGCTCGTGTATTGACATGTCCTGAGGCTTTGTCTCGGGCCACCTCCGCTACAGATATTGCTGCAGAATTTTGTCCCTATAGCTTCTTTGTCCATTTTAAAGACTCCCCGACTTCAGGAAGCCTAGCCCAGGCACTTGTGCCTCTATAACTTCGTCCCAGACAGAGCTCTGCCTTAGTATTTTTTTCTCTCCTCCTTGTGCTGGCTGTGGCCTGCTCTCAATCAATTAACAGTTATTATGAACATTTGTTGAGCAATTACTACATACCAGATGCTGGGATAAGCGCCTTGCTTGTACTATCTCATTTAATCCTCACAACAGCCCTATGAGGTAGGTACTATGATCTCTACATTGTACAGATGAGGAAACTGAGGTTCAGAGAGGTAAAGTCACTTGACCAACATTATGGAGCTGGGATGCTGTATAAGAGCTTTGCATTGTATTTAGTTGCTGATCACAAGGAATCAAAGTAACAATGGCTTAAGCAAGGTAGAATTATTTACTTTGTTAAGAAATAAGTTTGGAGGGGCGCCTGAGTGGCTCAGTCGTGAAGCGTCTGCCTTCGGCTCAGGTCATGATCCCAGGGTTCTGGGATCGAGCCCCGCATCCGGCTCCCTGCTCGGTGGGAGGCCTGCTTCTCCCTCTCCCACTCTCTCTGCTTGTGTTCCCTCTCTAGCTGTCTCTCTGTCAAATAAATAAATAAAATCTTAAAAAAAAAAAAAGAAATAAGTTTGGAGATAGGTCCTTCAGGGCTGGTCATGATGTCACCAGTGACCCAGGCTCCTCCTGTTTGCCATCTTTGGTGTGTGGCTTACATTTCCAAGGATGCCGCATGGTTGTATTGTAGCTGCCAATGATCCAGCCATCACATATATGTTCCAGGCAGAAAGAAAGTCAGGGAGGCAAAAACAACAACTATGCTGACTGTTGGGCAGCTTAAAAGTTTCCTTCCATGAAGACTCAGTCAATGCCTTCTGTGTTTACATCTCACTGGCCATCTCTATTGCAGAGGAGGATCGGAAGTAGAACTTCCGCTGGGCACATTGCCACCCCAAATACAATCAGGAGTTTGTTGTTAAGGTGTAAGGGGAGAATGGATAGCAAACGTCTGACAAAGATATGAACCCAGAGAATGTGACCACACAGCCCTGCTCTAATCCAGTAGTTCCGGCCCAGGAACTGTCCTCCTGGGTCATTATCCTTTCCTTCTCTGTGACCTATTTTCTTGGCGTGCACCTGGTTATCGGGATGGCAGTGCCATTCTCTAGTAGGCCACTGGGAGGCAGCAAAGCACAAGGCACCCATTTTTGCCCCTCTGGCTCAGAGAGGCCTCTCCGAGGAATTAAACTTCCGGACAGGTCCCCAGTCCAAGGAGACCCTCCTCAAGCTGCGCACGTGCTTGGGGTCCCATGTCCTCAGCTTCAGGGCCACCCAGTGTCCAGATGCTTCCTTGGGGCTGGGACTGGTGCTGTTCTTCATCTCGGGGTTTTGAAGGCCTCAAAAGGGGCACACTGGGGAGGCTGGTGGGGCAGCCTCCAACATCTCCTCCACCTCTGAAGTCCATCCCCTCTTTGTTCCTTTGGTTGTAGCATGACTTCTGGAGGCCTCTTTTCAAATGCAAATACTCCACACAGGAGAATTTGTCTTAAAAGCAATGGGATCACAAGAGCCCTTGTTTCTTACCCCCTGCTAAAGATCGTTTACCTCTGTTCTAGTCTTGGAACCTTTCCACACACCTTCCATTCCATCATCTTCTGCTCCTCTGGGAGTAGTGGTGGCACCTGTCCCTTAACAGGAGGGTTTTGCCTAGGAGTTTGGCAGCCAGGCCCTGGGAACAAATGCTTGGGTATGACTCTCAGAAAAGTCACTTCCTAGCTGTGTGACTTTGAGAAAGTGACTTCACCTCTCTGAGCCTCTGTTTTCTCACCTGTAAAATGTGGATAATGATCATCCTCACTGCAGCGGGCCACGGAGGTTCTGTCAAGTCATGCATGTACGCGCTAGGCATGCTGTGGGCAGAGAATTCTAAACGTAGCTATCACTGTGGTTGTCCTGTAAGTCAATGAAACCTCAAAATCACCATCGCCTTGGGCCTAAATAACTGCTCAAGAGATAAAGCTCAGGTCAGGCACTCAGACTACTCAGTAGATGAAGCTAAACACAAGTTTGTTTTTCTTCTCTGACCTCAATATTCCTCATCTGGAAACCGAAGCAGTTGTGAGGAGGTGTTGAGGTGATGTGTGTGAGGTGTGTGAGGTGCTGTCACCATCACATCAGGCTCTCCGTTTAGCCACGGGATCCCCTAATGCACCTGTAGGTGAGATGGCAGATCTTGCCACCGCCGGAGGTCTCGCAGCCCCGGGCGCTGGGCACAGAGGAAACTGCCCGGCGTGGCGGTTGAGTGACAGTCCAGACCTTGGCTTCCTTCTCCAGGCTGTGTGCTTTGGAGCCTCCGTTTCCTCACCTGGAAAATGGGGGGTGTGGATAGGACTGACCCTTTGGGACTGTTATTTGGGATGATGCATATGGAGCCACGGGGAATGGCTCCTCACAGGGCCTGGTTCACCTCAGCAAGCCAAGGACTCAGAGGGAGAGACAGGAAGTGACCCAAAGCTCTCACCCCAGAGCAGGGATTCTCAGCCCGGGGCTGCAAATCAGATTCTCCTCGGAGGCTTTAAAATTCCTGAGGCCAAGCCTGCGCCCCGGAATCTCTGAGGCTGGGGCCAGGGCAGCAGGTGTTTTGAAGCTTCCAGGTGATACCAATGGGAAGCCAAGATCCAATGGACTTGCAGGGTTTCTCAAATTTCACCGTACATCACAGTCACCTGGAGGTTCATTAAAACACACGTTTCCAGGCCCATCCCCAGAGCCTCTGAATCAGGGTCTGGACTGGAGCCCAAGAATTTGCATTTTGAACAAGTTCCCTGGTAAAGCCGATGCTCTTGGTCTTGGGACCCCACTTTGAGAACCACTGGGCTAGAGTGATGTGTTTTAAACTGCAAGTGGTAAAATCAGTTTGTTGGATCAAACCAGCATTTAAAAATAATGAAACAGAACAGAAAAGATTAAAACACACAATGAGAGCATTGATTTGTGAAACTTTCACTTCATTTGATTAGATGATACACATAAACACACACCCATACGCACATGTATGTATGTATGTATGCACGCATACATTGGGCCGCAGTATAAAATGTATTCCTTCCTGTGGGCCACAACGTTAAAAAAATGAATCACCAGCTTCCAAAAGATACTGTAATCCTGGGGCGCCTGGGTGGCTCAGTCAGTTCAGCATCTGACTCTTGGTCTCAGCTCAGGTCTTGATCTCAGGGTTGTGAGTTCAAGCCCCACTTTGGGCCAATGCTGGGTGTGGAGCCTATTTTAAAAAACATTAAAAGTTAAGCAATCCAGTACACATATAGACACGTACATATATTGTAAGTGAAACAAAATGTCCATTTAACAATATTTCCCCTCTTTACCTGTAATGCATACTAGTATTTTCTCTTCCTTTCTTTTCTGTTCTATTTATTTTCTTTCTTTAAAATGCTGATTGAGGCTTAATAAACTGATTGTGCACCCCCTGAGAGGTTTGAAAATCTGTAGTTCAGAGACCCTGTTTCCAGAGGGTCCCAAACTCCCATTGGCACAGAAGGTCCTCATTGGGGGTGGGGAGCTGAGCCTAAGGTGTCAGTCTGGCTGATGCAGGGTGGGAATTGGGGTCTGTTACCAGGAGAAACTGAAGAAGACCACGGAGGAGGCAGATATGTATGAGAACAGCTATAAGGAAATCAGCAAGACCTTGGAGTATCTCAAGAACTCGGTGGAGAATCTGTTTAAAAAGATTAATTGTGATACCACCACAATCCTGGGGCACTTGGGGGAGACGGGGAAAATCACCGACAACAACCTTCCACAGTACCTTGGTGAGTCAAGCTGGGGCCCGTTGGACCATTAGGAACCATTTCCAGAGCTTTCTATGAGCAGGCACGAGGACTTGTTCTTTGGGTGGCGGTGAGCCTAGTGGTGAAGCATGTGGGCACTAACACTGGCCTGCCTGGGTTCAAATCCTGGTTCTCCTCTTACTAGTTGTGTGTCATTGGGAACTTTTTGAACCTCTCCATGCTTTATTTTTTTTCATCTAAAAAAAAAAATGAGGAGTAAACCCAATGCCTACCTCATAAGGTTGTTGGGAAGATTAAATAAAATTTAATTTTAGTGAAACTTTATGATCATATCAATAGAGACAGAAGAAGCATTTGACAAATTCAACATCCATTCATGATAAAGACACTCCACAAACTAGAACTGGAAGGAAACTTTCTTAACCTTGAAGGGTGTCTACAAAACACCTACAGTTAGGGGCGCCTGGGTGGCTCAGGTGGTTAAGTGTCCATCTTCAGTTCAGGTCATGATCCTGGGGTCCCGGGATCAAGCTCCACATAGGGCTCGCTGCTCAGCAGGGAGTCAGCTATCTCCTCTCCCTCTGCCCCTCCCCCCTGCTTGTGCTCTCTCTTTCTTTTAAACAAACAAACAAACAAACAAACAAACAAACCTACAGCTAACCTCACCCTTGAGGGTGAAAAACTGAATGTTTTCCCTCTAAGATCAGGAACAAGGCAAGAATGTTTGCTCTCACTGCTCCTATTCAATATCATAGTGATGGTCCTAAGCAATACAATAAGGCAAGAAAAAGAAATGAAAAGCATACAGGTTGGAAAGGAAGAACTAAAGTGTTCGGAGCAGTGCCTGGCATGTAGCAAATGCCTATTTCACACATTTCTAGCCATAACCTGAGCTCAGGATAGAGCAGGAGGGATGCACCTCCACAGATCAGGACAATTTGGAATGAACGGCTTGCACAGCTCTTAGAATAAAACCTGTGGTTCTTAATACAATCTGTGTTTGGGAGTTTCCCATGATGCCCCCTCCTGCCAGGTTCAGTGATTTGCTAGGAGGGCTCACAGACTCAGCATATGGTGGTACTTGTGGCTATGATTTGTCACAGCAGAAGGATAAAAAGCAACATCAACAAAAGGAAAAAGGAGCCTGGAGTGAAGTCTGGAGGAAGCCAGGAGCAAGCTTCCAAGGGTCCTCTCCCAGTGGGGTCACACAGGATGTGCTTAATTCCCCCAGCATTGAGTTGTGACAATATAGGTGAAATGTTGTCAACCAGGAGGAGCTCATTAGAGAGACTGTGTCCAGGGTGTGGAAAATAAAACAGGTGTTTAGCAGAAACATGTTTTGTATACACAGTTTAGGCACACTGAGCGGCTATTATCAGTTAATGATGATAGGAACCTTCCTGAAACCCAAGTTCCCGGATGCCAGCCTGGTGCCAACCTGGGAAGCAGGCCTTTCAAAGAAGAGGCATGTATTGAATGGAGCACTGGGTGTTACACGCAAACAATGAATCATGGAACACTACATCAAAAACTAATGATGTATGGTGATTAACATAACATAAAAAAAAAAGAAGAATAGCAGTCAGGACTGCTGTGTTAACTTCTTCCTGCCCACAGCCTATCGGGTTCTGCACAGCCTGGCCCCTGCTTCCGTTTCTCAACTCCCTCGTCCTACCCTTTGTCCCTGCTTACCACTTCAAGTCACACTCTCCTATGTATTCTTGCTACCCTCCCCTCAACACATTCCCACCTCAGGGCCTTTGCACAAGCTGTTCCCGGAATCCTTGTCCCAGTTCCTCCTCATTCTCAGATCTCAGTTTATTTATTTTTTTAAGATTTTTTTAAAATTTATTTAATTGACAGAGAGAGAGAGAGACAGCGAGAGAGGGAACACAAGCAGGGGGAGTGGGAGAGGGAGAAGCAGGCCTCCCACCGAGCAGGGAGCCTGATGCGGGGCTCGATTCCAGGACTCTGGGATTGTGACCCGAGCCGAAGGCAGTCGCCCAACCAACTGAAACAACCAGGCGCCCCTCAGATCTCAGTTTAAATGTCCTTTCTCTAGCAAGGCCTCCCTCCGCTGCCCCACCTGTAGCTGGTCCCCCCCCCCCACACTATTATTCCCTGTCATGGCAGCCCCTTTATGTAGCAGTCACACAGTTTGTCTCCATATACAGATGGCTCTCACTCTCTGAATCTATGAGGTTTTTGAGATCTGATAGCAAGTTCCAGATGCAAATATTTTTGGTTCCCGATTTTCAGAAGAATAGCCACAGTACAGGTGGTGTAAGGTTTATTTAAAACATTGTATCCAAGTCCAGTAGTTACCTAATCCAGATAATGAGCATCTGTATAGCAAGGGATATGTTTATCTATTTGTTTCCTTGTTGAATTTGTCTTTCTTTCCATCTTCTTCACATACACTGAAACTTATGAGCTTCAACAGGTCAGGGACTGCATCTTGTCTTCGTTGTTACTGTTACCGCCGTTGTTTTTCCCCCATGCATCTGGAGCATCCAGCCCTGCGCCTGGCATGGCAGGCATCGATAATCATTTGTAGAGTGAGTGAATGAACACAAGCCTCTGGTGACAGTAGGGGCCTATGAAACACAGAGCAAGAGCACGTCCCCCCGAGTAGGCAGGTCAGAGAAATGTTCCTGCAGGGGGCAGAGCCCTGATCCAAGTCTGAAAACACCAGCAGGCATTATTCACGGAGGGGTGTGGGGAAAGGCATTCTAGGCAGAAGGAACAGCATGAGCAAAAGCCCAGAAGCCTGAGACAGAGAGTGCATAGGGGGAAAAATCAGTAGTTTAAGGGGCTGCCCAGGGCTCCCAGTTTTTGGTGTAACCTAGTGTTTCTCAACCTCCTTTTCATTATTGCCTCCTAAGGAAACTTTTTAGACATTCTTTTCCTTATTGTCGCCCTCAGGCAATTTTAACACTCTTGATACACTATATAGTTGTTTATGTTCTGTATGCATATCTGTTTTATGTTATAAAGTCAGGTTTGTTGTTGTTGTTGTTGTTTTTGCCTCTGAACTACCAAATTTTGCCCCCCTCGGGGTGATACTGCCCCCTGGAGAATGCATGGGATAACCCACAAGAAAGGCCTCCTCATGTTCCTTCCCTTCCTCTCCAGCAGGGGGCGTCACCCCAAATCCCTACCCCGCCTCCCCACCCCGAACCAGGTCTCTCGGCTGCCGTCTTGGTTCTGATGGATTTTTTTCCAGCCATCATTGAGAAGAAGACCAATGACCTGCTGCTGCTAGAGTCCTACAGGCGGATCCTGGAGATGGAAGGGGCAGAGACTGAGGTCCCGCCACCATTTGTCAACCCTTTCTGGGGCGGCTCTGCCCTCCTCAAGCCTGCAGAACCCATCAAGGTCGTCCCCCCAGTGTTTGGGGCTGACCCCTTTGGCGACAGGTTGGATGAAGGTGAGTTCTCTTCCTCCTGCGACCTGCGCATGTTGCTAGGAGACCTGTGCCGGCGACAGTGTGCAGGCTAGAGCCTCAGTTTCCCTTTATGAGCCTCGTGGGCCCATGTGTTCCGTTGGGTTCCACCGGGGTTGTGGCCCTTGACTGTTTCCCCGGGGGATGCTTCTCCTTAGGGCGCAATGAAGATCCTGGAGTTTAGTGATCCTGGATATATATATATATATTTTTAAGCACTACTTTGTGACCGTTTCAAATGAACCTTAAAATGTCCACAGTTTACAAACTGGCAAATTGCAGGCACACGAGGTTCCCTGATCCCATCTGTCCCCCTCCCGCTATGCCCCTGGTCTTACTCCACCCTTGGCCCGCCCCAACCATGTCCCCCAACCTCATGGCTGAAGCAGCTGTGACTTGGCTGGTGACAGAAGCAGATGTCTAACTGTGGCGCCTGGGGCCAGGCTGTTGACCTTCCCGCCTTTCTGGGGCCGAAGCTCAGGACGCTCCCCTCACTGTGGGAAGCAGCCCTTCTCTCTGGAGGTGGGGAGAAAATCGGCCACCTGGGTTTTGGAGGGCAGTGTGGTCACAGGTGTGGCAAGCCTGAGACATGGATACACCTGTTAAGGCCATAATCTCACCCGCGCAAACTGCTCCTTCAAGAAACATTTACTCAAGGGTCCAAGATGAAAGTAGGACGATGTTCACTGCAGCCCCAAACTGGAAGTGACTGAAATGCCCACCCATTAGAAACTGGTTACATGATACCCTCTAGTTCCATCCACGTCGTTGCAAATGAATTACAGTTCCCCCGTCCATGCAATAGGAATACTGTGCAGACGTGGGAAAGAACGCAATGGGAGATATAAACTCTCACACACAGGGAATATCAATTATGTATATAATTGTAATAAATATGGATTATAAGAATATATATATATATTCAGTAATTCTCAACCTGGGGTGATTTACCCCTTAGGGGACTTTTGGCAATGTCTGCAGATATTTTTGGTTATCACATCTGGGAGGTGGGGGGTGCTGTTGGCATCTAGTGGCCAGGGATGCTGTTAAAAATCCTCCCGTGTACAAGACGGCCCTTGACAACCCTGATGTATCATGAGGAAAGAGATGTATATAATGAGAGAGTGAGTGAGAGAGGAGGAGGAAGAGGGAGGAAGGTATCTTGATAATGCATATAAAAACAGGGTTTTATAGGCTGACTTACAGTGGGTACTTCTGGTGGTGATTTACAGAGAACTTTGCATTTCTAAGTTATTGTCATTCTGTATTGTTTAAATTTTTCTTTTACAATGATCTTGAGCGGCTTTAGTAATCAGAGAAAACTGGATTTTTTAAAAAAAGTTGTCCCACTTCCCTAAGTAGCACTTCAGGTGTGCAGGTGTGTCAGGGAAGAGTGCCAACACACAGGTGCGTGCGCGCACACACACACATACCCCCTCCTGTTTGATTTAGTCGAGGCAACAGAAACTTAGCAGGAGTGAAACCTGGGTCTGGCATTAGCCACCTTAGCACAGCTTCCCTTGGCCCTTTGAGTTCCTAAAAGGAGGGTGGCAGGGCGCAGTGCTCGTAATGCTGCCCGCACAAGGTCAGGAACTTGCAGATGATGTCTTCACTTCTGCTCAAGGGAATGTTGATAATCATTGCGTTCTCTTAGCACTAGTCTCTATGGCTCATATGTATGAATTCGAAGAGGCGCCCCCTCTGGACAGATTGAGAAAAGGGGCCCCTTCTGTGCGGACATGGTTTGGCAATCAAGTAGGGGTTGGATTTCAGCCCATTCATTCACCTGTCTCCACCAGATGTCTGGGCAGTCTACATCCTGAACGACTGCACATGGTAGCCCTGTCTCTTTGACATTAAACTAAACTCACCTTCACATCCTCTTCTGGGAGAAAAAAAAAAAATATTGTCTGGGCATCCCTGTGTGGTATATCTCTATTAATGTTCTTCCTCTCTGAACCTCAAGAATGCTCACCCTCCACTCCCAGCACGGTGGAGGGACCCCAAACCGGGCTTGGACATCCTTGCCTTGGGCATCCATGAACAGGGCGGAGACGCACTGTCCGTGGAAAGGAAGCTGCCTACGCCCACCCCATGCTGGGTTTGACTTCCGAACTCCTCACACAAATCCTTTCTTTGATACAGTGGAGCAGGCCCTGGACCACAGCAGCCTTCGGCAGCTGGTGCTCAGCAACTATACTGCGAGAGAGTTTCAAAGCAGGGACTTAGACAGCATACCGGAGAGGGGTGATGATCTGAGGCTCAAGAAGAAGTTAGTGATCTGAGGCGGATGGGGCTGCGTTTGTACCTTAACCAGAGAAAATAAAGGTTTTGTTCCGTAACCCTAGTGCCTCCTCACACGCCTTACAAAGAGACTAGACTAGGGTTCTGGGAGCCACCCTGGGATGGAATAGAGAAATTAGAACAGAAGAGCTGAGACAGGAAGCAAGAGTTGTAGGAGGTTACCATGGCTCCTGAAACCCCCCCCCCGAGATTGTGACCAGAACAAACCACTAGTACCGCTGAAATTAGAAATTAACCTTATAGTTAATGGATGTGATTCTTTGCTGAATGAGCCATAGTCTTAGAATGAATGTGAGGCCTCTTCCTCTTCATTTCTCATGGGGCCCATCTAAGCACATCTAAGGGAGAAATATTCCAATGGCATCCTAAAGGAGAGGATGTCATGGAAGCTAGGCTCTACAGATGCTTGAGCTCTTTGAAGAGAAGGGCTTTGGTCCTCTAGTTAACATTCCACTAAATCGTGGCCCTTCATAGAAATAGTCCTGAGTGGCTGTGAAGGTCTATTTCAAATAAAGAGTTATTAAAATTCAATAATAATGACAGCAGGGACATCACTTGCTCATACTCAGCCTTCATGGGAACTAGCAAAGGATCTTCCTTATTCAAGGCACTTCTGTCAGAGAAACACCGCGAACAAATACACAACATCCTGTTTATTTGAACACAGCTTCTGGATGGATTTCCATCTGCAGGATGTGTGGCCACCTGGTATCTATATGCCCCTGAGGCTGCAAAGAAGATGGAGGTGGATAATGAGGCAGCCCCAAGCTAACAGGCCAGTAGCAGGGATGGCAGCATTACTGGGCAAAGTGAGAGGAGAGCAGGGACCACCTCTCCCCACCAAAGACAAGCCCAGGGTTGGGTGGTGAGCCCCTTTCAGTCCTTCTCTTCCCCATGGGTGATGATGTGCACCAGGTTCTTATAGTCCAAGTTGCCAGTCACATCAGGGGGGAAGGCGGCGAACATCTGTTCAATCTGCAATGAACCAGCAACACATACTGAGCATGACGGGAGGGGAAGCGAGAGGGACCGCTGGGTGTGGGCTTGGTCCCCGGGCAGAGGCAGAGGCAGCAGGGCTGTGGTGGGTGTGGAGACACGACACTCAGGTCCCCTTCCAGGAAGGCCTTGTCACTCAGCTGCTGCAGAGAGCTGACAGCCCCAAGGTCATGGCCTTCCTGGGGCAGCCCACAGCCAACTGATCAGTGTGGGGCCCAACTTGGGACCTTTAGAAGGGTATGCTAGCTCTAGGGCTCCCTGGGAGGTGGGGGGAAGCCAAGACACTCTTTGGGCCTGAACTGAGGTTCAACATCTCCCTCCGTGCCTCCCCCATGGGCCTTGTGCTGACCCCATGGGCCATCCTGCAGGGATGTTCCCAGGCATCCAGCCTGTAGTAGCAGGTAAAGCAGGGATCGCAAATGCAGGTGTACAAAGGGGCTAGGCAGATTGTGTAAGGGAGCAAAGGGGGGCCTGTGGCTAAAAGCAGACACACAACCAATCTACAGGGGCAGCAACTGGGCAGAGCCAGCTGAATGTTGTCGAATGGGCTAGAAGGTCACGTTTTTTGAGAGAATCTGACTCCTTGAGGGAAATGAGAAATCTAGATTTTTTTTCAACATGTAATTTCCACATTTAAAAAGTATTGACGAGTTATTTTTTAAAATACCTATTGGCCAATAATAGCTAACACATTGTCCTTATCACATGCTTCAGCACATTATGCATATTAACTGGTTCAATCCTCACAGCGTACTACCAGGAAAGTTTTATTACCATCCCCACTTTACAGATGAGGGAACTGAGGCACAGTGGGGTTAAAGAGCTTGTCCCAAGGCACCAAGCTGGTAGGAGGTGAAGGCAGGCTCTTTTAAGTGCTTGAGTTTTAGGGGGAAATCTAAATACAATTTTTAGTGAAATGTGAAACCTCATGCCATCAGGCCTGAGAAGGAGCTATTTTTAAATATTTCGTTAATAACATTGACAGGACTATTGCTTATTGATACAGGACTTTGGGTGAATTAGCAAAAGTGCCCCCTTTTCCACCTGCCAGAAAAAGTCATATATACTGCTTTAAGAAAAAAATAAAATTACAACAGGACACTTTACTGCCATCTGCTGGAAAACAATTGCAACAAATAGATACTCTGCAATATTATTTTATGAGTACAGCATCCAGAAGAATTGCACAGTGCGGAACCTACATGACTGTATGTGTCACCCTGCAAGGCACCCTCACTACATCAGGAAACTGGTGCTCTAACCAGGGCTCCGTGCACTGTGAGGAAAGTAGCCCTGGAGTCAGACTGACCTGGCTTTGAATCCAGGCCCCAGAGTTTAGCATTGGTGGTGTCCTTTAAGGCAAGTGACTAACTTCCCTGGGCCTCAGTTTCCCCAACTATAAAATGACAATAATACTAGTCCCTACCTCATAGAGTGGTTGAGAGAATTAAATGAGATGGGGGCTCAGTAGCAGGTACTCGGTCAGTGTGGGGCCAGGGGTGTTTTAGGAAAGGGGGTAACACGGGAGCTGGGGTGCAGTGTGTGTCCAAGGGGCCCCATTACCTCCTCTTTCGAAAATCTCTCTGCCTGCGTGGTCAGCATCTCCCGAACGCTGCCAAGAAAGAACAGCAGGTGTTGGCACTAGGTGTGTGTATGGGAAGCAGGGGACCCCCATGTCTCCCCCACACATCCCACTCACTAATCAGCCTTGAGCACCCCTTTGCCTTCGGGGTCAAACACTTTGAATGCGTTGAGAATGGTCTCCTCGGGGTCTGCCCCTGAAACAGAAAACAGGGTTGAACATGCCATGGGTGGCCGAGAACCCATGGTACTCCAGGAGGCAGGGCCCAACTCCCTCCAAAGATGGAAGGGCCAAAGCCAGGCTGTTTTGCTTGGAGGAAAGGCCCTGCCTTCCTCTGAGCACTGAACCTTGGTAATTGGAAAGAGTGGGCTGCGAATCCAGTCATTTCTGAGCAAACCCAAACTCAAACGTGGATCTAGATTTAGAAAGACTGAGATTCGAATCCTGACTCCAGCATTTGCTAGCTCTGTGGCCAAAGACAAGTGGCTTTCCATCTCTGAGCCTTAGACCCTAGGGATAAGAAGAGAACCTACCTCCTAGATGCTAAACGAGGTAATGCATCCAAAGTGCGTGGCATGAGGTCTGGCTCAGGGTGAGCCTTGGAGCAATGGGAGCTGCTGCTTTTTTTTTTCTTCCCCCAGTGTTACTCTGCCTTCATCTTCTGCCAACCTTTGTCTGCCCTGCTGGTGCTTTAGTTCATGCCCAAAGATGAAGACACGTAAAGACACACAGAGATGCACAGATGCAGTCAAACATACACAAATATACACGTATGGACCTACACATGAACTTACCCTTAAGTTTCTCCCCAAACATCGTTAGGAACACAGTGAAATTAATTGGACCTGGAGCTTCCTTGAGCATTTCATCAATTTCCTCATTTTTCACGTTCACACGCCCTAGGGCAGGAAAGACACAGTCAGGGCCCCCCCAGGCTGGGCCGGAAACAGCCGTCAGGACCCTGGCATTTGCCCTCGTAATTCCATTCAAGGGAATCTCGTCTAGGGACAATCAGAGACGGAGTGGGCGGGCCAGATTCACTGGAAAAGATGTTCTCCACGGTGTTATTTATGATAGCCAGACAGCTGGAAACAACCCACACATCCAATGGGGAGAGGGGCTAGCTACTTTTATAGTGGTGTCTTCAGAACCTGGAACATTTTAAACAGATCTCTTAACTTTTTTTAAAGATTTTATTTGTTTATTTGACAGAGGTAGAGAGCCAGATCTTTTAACTTTTTACTTAAATGGGAAATGTTCCTATTATAAATTTTTTAATTTTTTAAAAATATTTTATTTATTTATTTGACAGAGAGACACAGCGAGAGCAGGAACACAAGCAGGGGGAGTGGGAGAGGGAGAAGCAGGCCTCCCGCTGAGCAGGGAGCCCGATGTGGGACTCGATCCCAGGACCCTGGGATCATGACCTGAGCCGAAGGCAGACGCCTAACGACTGAGCCACCCAGGCGCCCTGTTCCTATTATAAATTATCCCTCTCAGCTGGAGGTGGGAGAGACAGATCAGAATCACCTGGAACTTTTTCAGATTATACCAGCTGTAACCCACACGACCTCGGAGATTCCAACACGCCTGTGCTATAGCCCCTGCCACGAGTCCACGTTGCACCTTTGTGCAAATTTTTAAAAGCCACCCCTTCTTAAGATAATTTATGTTTTAAATATAAAAATCTACGGTGACTACAGACATGAATAGTAATCTGTAAAATGGTGTAGTGCACAACCTACACAGCTGTTCCTGGAAGCCCTGAGTTCTGGGAGTGGGAGTGGAGTGGGGGTGAGTGGTGGCGGGTTGGACACATATTTTGAAAAAGCTCCATACACTTGTGCTCACACTGTTGAGATGTTAAATTTAAAAAGGTGAATCCAAAATAGAATGATTCCAATCTTAAAACAGCCACCACCACCACAACAAAAAAAAAACCTCACAAAAAAACAGATGTATCTAGAAAAGATTTGGAGGCTGAAATGTGACAGTGGGATGTGACCTAGTGGTTAAGTTTTCTTCTTTATACTTTTCTGAATTTTTCAAATTTTTCTATTGTGAGCTGGCATTGCATTCAAAATCACAGAAAAAAATTATTTTAAAAGAAAAATGAAAGATATGTGAAGACACTTAAAGCCTAAACACTTTGCTGTTTTCCGAAGTTTGTCTTAAAGGCCAACCATGATTGAGCCGTTTCTTGAAAAATGACAAGCTCTTGACCTTTTCAGTGGTCCCACCTTCTGCCCCTCAGGCAAGTGGGATAAGGAGACCCTCCTGCACGCCTAGCGGGGTGGGGGGCACATACCAAGAGCAGCAAAGGTATCCCTCAAATCATTCTTGTCGATGAAGCCATCCCTGTTCTGGTCCATGATGGTGAAGGCCTGTGGAAGGGGGTGGTTGGCTGGTCAGCCCAGGAGAAGTTGGGTGGAGGAGCCCAAGAGATTGGGCTATGGACTGGGGGAAATGGGATTCTGGGATTCAGGGAGCATTGAAGGACATGAGATCAAGAATCAAAAATCGGAAACATCTGGCCGTTCCTCAAAATGTTATGCATAGAGTTCCCGTAGGATCCAACCATTCCACTGCTAGGCGTCTACCCAAGAGAATTGAAAACACCTGTCCCCAAGGAAACCTGTGCCTGAGCGTCCATAGCAGCTTTATTTACAATAGCCCCAACCTGGAAACGGCCCACATATCCATCAACTGATGGATGGATCCACCAAATGTGGTCTAGCCACATAACAGACCACTACTGAGCAAGAAGAAGGAAGGAGACCCTGACACCAGCTACAACACGGATGAGCCCTGACTCAGGACACTGAGTGGAAGAAGCCAGGGCAAAAGGCCACGTGCTATATGATGCATTTCTACGAAATGCCCAGAACAGGCAAATCCGTGGGGACAGAAAATAGATGGGCGGTGGCCAGAGGCTGGGGGAGGGGGAGAGTGGCTGCTAATGGCTCAGCGGTTTCTTTCTGGGGTGAGGAAAATGTTTGGAAGTTAGTGGTTATGGCTGCACAACTCTGTGACTTCAGTAAATAAGCACCGATTGTGCACGTAGCTAACAAAGTGAATTTAGGGTTGTGTGAATTACGTATCTATGAAGTTGTTATTTAAAAAATCAAGTTAATACCTGGGGTCTCATTCCCCACCCCCACCCCACCACCAAAGCCCAGTTATCTATAAAATGGGGCTGGTAATGTTTCCCAGGAAGCTCCCATGAAGGCTCCCAAGAGCCTTGTAAATGCCCTGGTCATTTTACAAATGACTTATCATCTCCATGTTTTTTTTTTTTTTGAGTTCTTTGCAGCTGGTTCCTGAAAGTATTTGCACCCCCCCTCCACGCCCCCCAGCAACTGATCTCATTCCAGAGATTGGGACAGGGTGAGGGGGAAGGGGCGGCAGCGTCTTCTCCCTGCAAGGTGATAATTTCAAGTTCAGATACGAATATTTTGTCCTGGGAATTCTTTCCCTGGGGGCCTGTGGGACATAACATTCCTATGATCTAAACTTTAGTGAGGACAAAAAAGTGCAAGTGTTCGTGTCCCACTTGGAAGCCCTAAATGGTTTCCTCTTTGATACAGAACACACGGGCCTCTGCAGCATATTTTCCTCTAAAGGCCCAGATGGGAGTGTGGATGACTCAGTGTGAGCCATCACGACGGCTGGAAAATTAATTTAGAGTCTATCCTTCTAAGCCTGCGGGCAGTGGCTTAATTTGGCCTAATTGGTACTTAGGTTTACTTAATAAGGCACACTCCCATAGAATGCGATGGGGTTTCCACCTGGCTAGTGTTCAACAATGGGGGACTATATAATTTAAAATCCAAGAGATACTCTTTTTCGTCTCTCAGTTTGGCAGAAATGATATTTTAGGCTATTAATACCCAATGTTTGGAGATACAGGGGGAAAAGGCAATTTTTCCTTTTGAGGCTGATGGGGGTAGGGATTAGTACAGCATTTCTGGAAGGCCAGCAGTCCTGGTTTTTAGTTCCTTTTTAAAAATGCCTTTGACCCAGCAGTTCTGCTTTTAGGAATTTACCCCAAGGAAATAAACAAAGATGTGTTATTCATAATTGTAGAACAGTCTAAACAAAGATCACTTCCAACCATAGGGAGTGGTTTCAATAAATGATAGAAAATGTTGCTGAGGAATTGCTCAAAGAAAAATAGCAAAATAGTTTAAAAATAGTTTAAAAGTATATAGGCGTAATACAAAAACGACTTGAAGAATGGATATCAGAATGTTAACTGATTATCTCTGGGTGGTAGAATTGTAGGTCGTTTTTATGTTCTTCTTTGTGCTTTTCTGAATTCCAGCCCCCAACATTTTCAACAAGAAACGTACTTTACTTTGACGATCGGCAAAAAATATTAAAAATAATTTCTTTAAGCGGTTCACCCACGTCTTGTGACTGGATCTGGGATTGTTTGGAGGATAAAAACTTCTAGCCCAGAGGTCCCTGCAGGGAACATGGACCGAGGGAGCACTCCCTCTAACAGGTGGGACTCTCCATCTGGGCGGATGGTTCAACAGCTGCACCCACCTCCTTAAATTCCTGGATCTGGGTCTGTTCAAACATAGAGAACACGTTGGAATTGGCGCCTTCTGCTCTCTTCTTGGCTTTCTTCGGTGCCTGGAGAGGGTCGGGGTGGGGGGGGAAGCATCAGTGAAAAGAGTCAGAAGCTGGGAGCTGGAGAACTAGGTGAAGTTGTCCATTTCTGAGTGAGCCTCAGCTGCTCATCTGTGAAATGGGAGTATGAGGCCCACACTCCTCTCAAAATAGTGATACGGGAGGGATCAGAGGAAAACGGAATCACGTGTCTCAAAAGCACGCTGGTTCTGGTGGATGGTCAGAGATCGTGGGTCCTGCAGCACCTCCTTTGCAAACTAGGGGAGGTGGAGCTGCATCTCTGGGGAAGGAGGCAACACTTTCAGATCAGCCCCAGCAGGATCCAGCCGCCTTTGTTTCAGGACATTTCACAAAAATTCAGTAATGCACAGAAGGAGAATTGATTGGAGAGGGGACACTGTCAGGCTCTCTAAACCATGAGGAGTACCCTTACGAAATGACACTTTTTCAGGGTGTTAAAACCCACTGCTCCCCCGAAAATTCTCCTTTGATCCAGATGGCAGTGAAATCTCCTCTCCGAATTTTCTGTCCTTGCATATGGCAGACAGTGCAGAGAAAAGCAAGTTAACCTGTGTCCCCACCCCACCCCACCAGAAATAGAGCAAATGCTTGAACGCCGTATATACAGGATTTCATTTAACCCCCAGGCAAGTAGATGCTATTTTTTGGTAAAGATTTTATTTATTTATTTATTTGAGAGAGAGACCGAGATAGAGCATGAGAGGGGAGGAGAGAGAGCAGCAGACTCCCCACTGAGCAGGGAGCGTGATGCAGGACTCGATCCCAGGACCCCGAGATCATGACCTGAGCCGAAGGCAAACGCTTCACTGACTGAGCCACCCAGGCACCCCACAAGTAGATGCTATTACTACCATAGCCATTTTACTGGAGAGTCAGCCTGGGCTCAGAGAGGTTGGGTTGCTTGCCCAAGGTCACACAGTCACAGAAAGGCAAAACCGGAGTCGCACTTGGGGCAATCTGCCTCCAGAGTCTGTGCCCCTAACCATTCCCCCAGGCTGGCTCTGATTCGGTGGCTTCCTGCTTTGGGAGGGGGACACCTAACCAAACAACACAGGGAGAAAGGTTTTAAATTTGCAAGTTCAAAAGGTGAAAACAAAAAGATTCTTTTCCCCAGCTGCCTGAACAAGAGAAAAGAATTACAATTTGATCCTTAAAAGCGTTCAATCCCATTTTGCAAGCCCTGGGAGTTATTGATTCCTAGAGAGGTCAGTAGACAAGCCATAAAAAAGCCAACTCTCTTATTTTGTTTTTGCGAGTCCCTGGGAGCTGCTGTTATTGGGAGCTGCCGTTATTTGTGGCTTATCGGGGCATTGATTGGGGTTCCTCTGTGCGCACACAGCAAGCACTGCTTTTTTCAGCAGGGTCTGGGGCCCTCAAAAGCCACCTTTCTCCCCCTCCCCCTCTGGTCCTCTGCTCACAGGTGCAGTCCCCCCCCACCCCCAACCCCTGCAGCATCACACCTCTCAGAGCCCTTGCTACTCACCATGGTGGAAAGGACACAACACTGCTTCCCCAGAAGAATCCCTCAGGCTGCCCAGCTCTCCTCGGCTGGGAAACAATAAATACTTCCTCCCCATGTTTAAAAATAACCCCATGACCACTTTTGGCAGTAATAGGTGAGGCGGACACC
Source organism: Zalophus californianus (assembly GCF_009762305.2). Lineage (NCBI taxonomy): Eukaryota > Metazoa > Chordata > Mammalia > Carnivora > Otariidae > Zalophus > Zalophus californianus. The sequence continues at coordinate 8,801,039 of NC_045608.1, forward strand.
ACCTAAGGCCCCCCCACCCCATGCCGTTCTTCTGAAGTAAGGGGAGCTCACTCGCCACCCGGTGACACATGAGACCCAAAAAGGCATTCAAGGTTAAAGAGACAGGCGGCTGGGTCACAGGGAGAGATGCTGCACACTTTCGGCAGCCCTTGGGCGGGAGGCACTTGCACTTGTCAATTTTGAGAAAGAAAACGGCAGAGAGGAGACTGTTAAAATTCTCTAACGTGAGCAGGGTCCCACCCTAGGGCCTTTGCACCTGCACTTCCCTCTGCCTGGAGTGTTTTTCCATCAGACATCTTCGAGGCTCCGTCCCTCACCTCCCTCAGATCTTTGCTCAGATATCACCTCCTCAGTGAGATCTCCCCACCACCCTGTTTAAAATAGCCACTCACCCTCTGCCGTCCAGAATCCCTTCTCTGCTTTGTCTTTCTGCAGAGCACTTATCACTTCCTGACATACTGTGTAATTCACTTCTTTATTTTGTTCAGTGTCAGTGAACAGTCGGCTCAGGGAAAGCAGGGTCCTTTTCAGTTTTCCTCACTACTCTCTCCCTGGCTCCTAGCTCGTGACGGGCGTACAGCACCTGCTCAATGAATACTTGTTGATTGAAGAAATAACATCTTTCACTTACTGAGCACTTGCTACGTGCCAGGCACCATGTACACGTGTCTCACGCTCATAGTTAATTTTCCAGACACCCTCTGGGGTAGAGACCACCTTATCCTCTGTGTCACCAGCACTCATTCCCCCCCCCCCACTGTGTGCCAGGCGCTGTGCTAGTGTGGGGGAGAGGGCTGGCAGGTGACAAACTCCCTGTCATGACACTCTTAGTAAGGAGTAGATGGACAAAGATAAAGACATGCATAACCCAGATACTTTCAGGTAGTAACACATCTTCCATAGGAATGAGATAGAGAGGTGTGGAAGTCACGGGCAGGGGCTGCCTCCTGTGGGCTCGGGGGTCCTCTCTGAGCAGAGACTGGGAGAGAATGCTCCTAGCAGCGGGGACAGCAAAAGCCTCGGAGGGTGAATTGGCTTCTTTGAGGAGCAGAAGGACCTGTGTGGCTGGAGCTGAGTGAGTGAAGGGGTCTGGGGCACAAGGTGAAGCCAGAAAGGCAGGTGGGGCAGATCACAGCCTTGGGATTTTACACCAGATGCAAGGGGGAGCTATAGGGGACTTCAGAGCAGGAGACCCTTTGTCTAACCAGTCCCGGGGGGGGCTGCCAGTGCCCCGGGACATACTGATTTGGGGAGCAAGGCCGACCGTGGAAGGAGATCCTATCAAGCAAATCAATCCACAAATATCTTCTCAGTTGCTCTCATGTTCTAGAACCTTCCATGGGTGTTGCTGGGAGGAAACCGACAAGATTCTTGGCTCCCAGGAATGAACAAACTAGTTAATAAAGGAATAAGGCAGACTCTGTCCTCCTGGACTGAGTGGGGGTTGTTAGAATGTCTCCATTTGACCTGAGAAGGTTTGAGGCAGGAGAGAGTGATTTAGCCCTCAGGCTGGGAAGTCAGATGAAATTGCATTTGAACCTGAGCTCTGTGTGACCTCAGGCAAGTGACTTCACCTCTCTCAGCACATAAAGTGGGAATGAGAAAAGACCTTCCTTATGAGGCTCTGCGGCGAAAGGAGATGAGGCCCAGAGAGGCATCACTCACCTCCCCTCTCAGGTGAAAACAAAATTCAGTTTTGAGGGCACAAACCCAGGAACCATTTATTGCTGTGACGAAAAAAGATGTAAACTTTTCTCCTCTTTCCAGTCACATGCGGGTCACAATTACCCAGGAGCATCTTCTGACAGAATCTTTAATAACAAAAGGTGTGTTTTTCTGTGTGCATACAGGTGTGTATACACACACACCAGAGTGGGCACACACACACACACACAAAAAAAAACATGCACAAATCTATGTATTTGTGTGCATACGCGGAGCACATAATTCGCATGCACACTCATGTGCACACTGGTGCACACACCCATGCACACTCACACACCCATGCATGTGTGCACAGATCAGTCAAGAAGAGCTTTTCTGTCCAAGATTCTCTGACAACACCAGAATAAATGTTTCCCTAGCTAATAGGAACACCATGGATTTTCGTTAAAACACTTGTGTGAGCAGTCAGTAGCTATAAATGGCCAAGTAACATGGTTGTTGCAACTGCAGTGGATGGGCAGAATGCATGCTGGGGGATGGGGAGCCCCTGGTTCAGGGGCTCGGACAGGCTCAGGCCCTCCAGAGGCAGGTGGGTGTATAAGTGTGCCTCTGAAGGGCCACCCATACAGCTAGTCCCCCTGAGGACATATTTTTTTTTTCAACTGGATCTTTGGGAGGGGTGGCGGGGGAGAGTTCTGGCTGAGGAGCTAGAGGTGCAGGGTCTCAAACAGGGCACTAAACTTCCTGGGGCCTCAGTTTCCTCATCTGGAAAATGGAGACCATAATAGTGCATAATCCCTTAAGGCTACTGGGGGGACTGAGTGAGATTATGTGTGTCAGGCAGATTCTGGGAACATGGCGGCCTGAATAGCATGGAGCTCCATGGCTGCTGGGACTTAGGGCCCACAGGATGTGTGTCAGGCCTTGGGCTCTGTTGAGAGAACTGGAGACCCAGCGGTGGCCCCCCCTTGCCAGTGTGTTGGGTCACCACTGAGGAGCCCTCTGGAGCCCTGGGACAAGGTCCTAGGAGTGGAGAATCTGGGAAGACTTGAAGTTTGGGTCTATGTAGACTTTCCGGGGTTTCAGCGTCAGCCTCAAGAGAGCATTTGAAGAGACTCCTGGGTGGCTTAGTTGGTTGTCTCCCTTCAGCTCAGGTCAGGATGCCAGGACCCTGGGATCGAGTCCCGCATCGGGCTCCTTGCTCAGTGGGGAGCCTGCTTCTCCCTCTGCCTGCTGCTCCCCATTCTTGTGCTCTCACTCTCTCTGACAAATAAATAAATTAAATCTTCAATAAATAAATAACATCTTAAAAAAAAAAGAGTGCATTGGAGAGAATGGGTGGGCTGGAGCCTCTCTGGCCTCAAGGGTGGGGTGGTTATATCTTACCTACGAGCCATAGGCTCACAGGGCCCGAGACCCCCCTCGAGACCCTCCACCTTTCTACTGCCTGTGGGATTCCTCCAGCTGAGAAGTGTCCCCCGACCACACAAATCCCATGGAGCCACAGAGAAAAATAACTGCCCACCTGAGGTACTCAGAAGCCAGGCAAGAATGCTGGACGGGCGAATCAGAATAGCAACTTCCAAAACAATCAGAAAACGAACCCAGTGTATTCATTTCCTATCGTTGCTATAAAAATATTACCATAAATTTGGTGGCTTAAAACAGCACCAGTTTACTATCTCCCTGTTCTCAAGGTCAGAAATGGAAACTGGGTTGGCAGGGCTGCATCCCTCCTGGAGGCTCCAGTGGAGAATCCTTTCCTTGCTTTTTCCAGAGCCTGCCCACATTCCTTGGCTCATTTGTTAGCCACATCACTCCAGTCTCTGCCTCCAAACTCTGATCCTCCTGCCTCTCTCCTGTCTTCTAAGGATCCCCTGGGACTGTATTGGGTCCACCTGGATAGTCCGAGATACTTCCCCAATTGCCAGATCCATAACCACATCTGCAAAAGCTATGTGAGCTAACATATTCGTGGGTTCCGAGGATTGGGACGTGGACATCTTTGGAGAACGTAATGCTGCCTACGTACCACATCTACGTACCACGTCTACGTACCACATCTACGTACCACCTCTACGTGCCACATCTGCATACCACATCTACGTGCCACATCTAGAGAAACACAGCAGCTGGAGAAAACAGATCAACCGCTGAGTAATATTAATTACAACAATAAAACTTAAGTTAAAATTCATGGAACTATACACCAGAAAAAGGTCAATTTTATTGAATGGTAATTTAAAAAAAAAATTACCCATTGACAATTTTAAAAGAAGAGGTGAGGAGAGGGGAAAAAAAATGTAAGTAGTGCTTACAGATGTACTCTGTTTTTACGAAAGAATGATTCTGATCCCCAATTCAAAGGATATTAATTACTTAATTATTTTTTGAAGCCTTACTGTGTGCCAGGCCCTGTTTTCAGGGCCTGATGTATATCAGTAAAACTTCATTCAGGTAAGCAGAGACATGCGTATAAGAAGTTTAAATCTGAGAAAAGTGGGTATTTATGTTCAACTGTAATATGGCACAATATTCTCTTTTAAAAATGTAGCAGTGTATTAATTTGGTTATTTTTTAAAAAACCAAGTGTGTGGTTTACTCCATAAAACTCAAACAAACAAACAAAAAAACTCCTAGGGAAATTCAAGTGAAATTCTAAAGTGACTTCCTGGAGCTTTAAGATCTGATTTCTAAGCTAAAAATTAAGTGGATGAATAGCAAAAAATGGATGGTTCCTATTGCAATCCAAGTACAAGGTTTGAGTCCAGGCCAGCTTGCCTGTGTGATCTTTTGCAGTTTCTTCTGAGTCTCAGTTTCCCCATCTGTAAAATGGGGATAATTATAGCACTCACCTCAAAGGGTTTTCATGAGGCTTAAATCAGATAGCCCATTGTAAGGACTCCATAAATGTTAGCCACTGTGATTGTTTTGGGGTGTTTGACAGTTAGACCCCTACTTGGGGCCAGGAAGTTTCCAACCTTTTCCCAGGCCTAGGGGACAGGAATCTGAAAGGGAGACAGTCTTTTTTCCATTGACCATTTGGAGCCTCACCATGGTGTACCATGGAGCGTCTCAGGGTCAATGTCTCCATTTGAACTTGGATTTAATGCCTTTGCCTGGTTGGCTGTGTTTTCAGTGGGTGGAAGCGAGGCTTGGAATGAGGGGGACAGGTAAGGAACATTTGAATTCCTATAAGGCTTTGATTCCCACTTTGCTAACCACTGCTCCTGATGTTCTTCTTCTTCTTCTTTTTTTAGGTTTTTATTTTTTTATTTATTTGACAGAGAGAGAGCACGAGCAGGGGGAGGGACAGAGGGAGAGGCAAGCAGACTCCCTGCTCAGCAGGGAGCGGAAGCAGGGCTCTCCTGATGTTCTTCTTTACGTTAATATTTTAAATTGCAGGACCACCTGGGTGGCTCAGTTGGTTAAGCATCTGCCTTCAGCTCAGGTCATGATCTTGGGGTCCTGGGATCAAGCCCCATGTTGGGCTCCCTGCTCAGAAGGAGAGTCTGCTTCTCCCTCTCCCTCTGCCCCTCCTCCCTGCTGTGTTCTCTCTCAAAGAAATAAAATCTTTAAAAAATTTTTTTTAATTTCAAAATGATGCAGGGTCAAATAGGCAAAATGAATCTGTGAAGTTCCTGGGTTTAGCAAAAAATATAGAATGCCCAGTTAAATCAGAATTTGAGATAAACAATGAGTAATTGGGAGCTTGGGGGTGTTGGGGATGTTCTGTATCTTGATCTGGGTGCTGGTTCCACAGATGTAATGTTTGGGAAGATTCGTGGAGCTGGACTTCTCTATCAGTGCCCTTCTCCATGTTACATGTCCATAAAAAGTTGAATCGATGCTATGTGAATGAGTGCATTCTTAATATAAAACAATTTGAAATACTACGGAAATATAGTGACTTAAAAAGCTTCCTTTCTATCATTGCAGCCAAATCCTCTTTGTGTGTTTGGTATAAAGTCTTCCAGACTATATGTTTTTGTTTGTGTTTTGTGTTTTTATAATTTTTTATTTTATTTTAATTCCAGTCTAGTTAACACAGAGTGTTATATTAGTTTCAGGAGTACAATATAGGGATTTAACAATTCTGTGTATTACTCAGTGCTCATCACGACAGGTGTGCTCTAAATCCCCTTTGGCTCTTTCCCCCACCCCCCCACCTACCTCCCCTCTGGTAACCACCAGTTTGCTCTCTATACATAGTTAAGAATCTGTTTTTTGGTTTGTCTCTTTTCCCCCCTTTGTTCATTTGTTTTGTTTCTTAAATTCCACATATAAGTGAAATCATATGGTGTTTGCCTTTCTCTGACTGGTTTATTTCGCTTAGCATTATGCACTCTGGATCTGTGTTGTTACAAATGGCAAGATTTTGTTCTTTTTTATGGCTGCATAATACTTCGGTGTATAGATGTATATACACAAATAGGCATACCACATCTTCCTTATCCATTCATTTATCAGTGGACAGTTAGGTTGCTTCCATAATTTGGCGCTTGTGAGTAATGCTGCAATAAAATTTAGAGGTGCGTGTATCCCTTCAAATTAGTGTTTTTGTATCTTTGGGTAAATACCCAGTAGTGCAATTGATTACTAGATCATAGGGCAGTTCTATTTTTAATTTTTTGAGGACCCTCCATACTGTCTTCCGCAGGGGCTGTACCAACCTGCATTCCCACCAACCGTGCACGAGGGTTCCTTTTTCTCTACATCTTCTCCAACACTTGTTATGTTTTCCAGACTATGTTTTTAATTGTTTGCTTTTTTAACTTGAGCTGCACCTGTGGGAAAGTGCATGTCTCTTAAGTGCTCAGGGCAACAAGTTTTTGCCTATGTTCACACTCTGTCACCACCCAAGTGAAGACAGAACATTCCAGCTCCCAAAGCTTTCCCTAGTGCCCATCAACATCCCACCCTCCGCTGTAACCTTTTTTTTTCTTTACCTCTAGCACTGTAGATTCATTTTGCCATTGTAGAATTTCATAGCATTCCTTCTAGACATGCTTGAAATAAAATTTTAATGTTAGAATTCACAGAAAAATTGCTACATTCCTATATACCTCTCACTCAGTTTCTCCTAATGTTAATCTCTTATGTTACGGTGGGACATGGGTACATTACTATTAACCAAACTCCAGAGTTTATCCGGATTTCTCTGATTTTTCTACTGCTATTCTTGTTTCTGTCCCAGGATACCATATTGCAATTCCTGACTATTTCTCTCATTTGCACATACAAATATACATTTTTCACATTGATATCATACCACACACATACATACACATATGAATACACTTTTTCACACAAATGGTAAGACATACACACAGAGGCCACCTGGGTCTTTCCACTCCAGGATTCGCCTTGGAGACCTCGAGAGGAGTCCCGGGCCCTCACCTCACTAACGAGATGGGATGCACGTCTTCCTCTCTGTGGCCCATGGAGAGGCTGGGGGCAGAGCCGGGTCACGCGGCTGGCGCACTTAATACATGCTCTTTAGAACACCAGCTGAGCAGGGATGCCAAGAACAAAACAAAGAAAAACTCCGCAAACTTTTTTTGGAAAGGATTAGATATATTTTTAAAAAGGATTAAAATAGTCATCGTGGGGGGAAAATCAGAACATTGTGGGATGTTCTTACGCTAGTTTGACCATTACGCACTGTTTTTATCTTTCATTTTATGTGAGGCCGTGGGAGTCAGCGTCTTTTCTGTTTTTAGGTATTTTAGAAGTTTTAATCCAGCCCCAGCTGGGGGCATTTTAAAATTAATTTCTTTTGTAGGGTGCTTTTTCCTCTCTAGCTCCTGGATTGCAGATGCAAGCCGTTATGACCCACCTTGTAAGGTAAACAGGAAAGCCTTCTCCATATGGTTGTTTTATAAAATTCTTTGGCAAATTAAATGAGTTCATCTATTAATATCAGTGATTTAAAGAGTTAATCTAGTAACACGTTAAAATTTAGGACAGAGCCTGGCGCAGGAAAGTGCTAGATACGCGCTCACTGGATACGATACCACCGGAAGTAACTGGCTTAGCAGGTCAACTTGCCTTGAGGTCGTGCCCCTTTAAGGGGGGGGGTGAAGTCAGCCATCTCCAGATAGAACAAAGGCATACCAGGCCCTGCCAGCCCGAAGCCTGGTGGCTGATAGACTCTGTCATCGAGTGATAGTGCCTATCTCCCAGTGTCAGGGCCCCCCAGGCGTCAGCGGGAGCTACCAAGTGGGAAAGCAGCTTCTCCAGCAAGTCAGACGTGGGTGGACCAGGTCTCGTGCCCAGGGGAGACGGGTCAGCCTCATTAACGAGACCCTCACTGTGTGCAAAGTGCAGTTTGGGCAAGCAACATCAGCGCTGCCTGCCTCGGTTTCCTCATCTGTGAAATGGGGATAATAGTGGTCCTTACTTTAAACATTCTTAGGAGGTTTGAATGACTACGAGTGTAGGTAGCTGATACTTGGAAAGTGCTAGGACACTGCAGGGCGCACAGGGAGTGTTCAGGAACTGTCAGCTCTTATTCTTGGCTGTCACCTGGGTCCAGGGAGATAGGAGTCAAAGAAATAACATGATCAAATACGAATGCATTTTTTCTCCTCTTCCACTTCCCGACGCTTTTTCTATTAATGACTTTACCACTCTTTTAGGCACCCAGACCAAAATCCTCAGCCATCTTGATTCTGCCCCATTGGTGACAAAGTCTGTCTATTCTGCCTCTAGAATGTCTTTTTTTTTTTTTTTTAAGATTTATTTATTTTAGAGAGAGAGCTCATGCACGAACAGGGGGAGGGGCAGAGAGAAGAGACAGAGAGAGAAGCAGACTCCCACTGAGCCACCCAGACGCCCCACCTCTCGAATGTCTTGCACATCCGCTTCCTCCAGTCCTGTCCCAGGTCTGGCCTACGGTAATAGATCTCAACTGGTTTGGGGCCTGTCCTCTTATGACTTTCTACACCTATCTTTCACATACCCCCAGTCTAAATACTTTCCTCCATGCCTCACTCTGATGATGACCAACACACGTTCCAGAACCCTCAATGGCTCCCCACTACGTCGGGAAGAAATCTCCCCTCCTTGGCTCAACAGTGAAGATCTTTTACCACTTGACCCTGACCTAGCAGAATGGTGCGATGATTGAAAGCTGGCTTCCAGGTCAGCTCCTCCACTTCCTTAACTGTGGGGCCCTGAACAAATGACTTAACCACCATAAACCTCAGATTCCTTACTTGTTAAAAAGGGAAACAGTGGTGCTGACCTCAGCAGATTGTTTTGAAAGTAAAACTAGAAAATTGTGTTACTAATGATAGCAGCTAACATTTATTATGTGCTTACTCTGTGCCGGGCACTGTTGCAAGTGCCGTCCACATGGCAACTCCTGCCGTGTGTGTGAGTGGCTTTACATAATGCTGGGCACAGAGTACCTGCACCATGAGTGTGTGCCTATATGCACACACACATGCATGTGTGTGTACGTGGTTATTATGGTTTACTTTTCCAGGCTCATTTCCTACTCCAGCCCCGCCCCACCCCCAACCTGCTAGGCCCCTCATGCAGAGCTCTTGTAGGAGGATGCTCTGTGGCACCTGGCGAATATGCTCATTTTTTGAGTTTTTCCTCCTTTCAGGAAGGCTTCTTGGTGGAGAAAGGACACACCTGAGCTGGCTGAGTACAGCAGGCGTGTGTTGGCTCCTGGAGGGGATACTAAGTCTGGTGGTGGATCCTTACGGGTAGGTAGTAAGGACTGGGGATAGTAGGCCTGCCCCCACCATAGCTGCCACACAGCTACTGCCCCTTGAGCTTGCCAATCTGAGGTCCCCAAATATACCGGACTCTCGCTTATCTAGAGCTTCCCGTGTGACCGGGACTGTGCTCGGTGCTCTGCCCATCATATTAGTTCATCTTCAAACAACTGTAAAGAAAGTACTGTAAAGCTGTAAAGAAAGTACTGATACTAGACCCATTTTCCAGATGAGGAAACAGAGGCTCAGAGAGGAGCAGTCAGTCTGGAGGGCCCCACTGCAAGTACCTGCCGGATTTTGACCTAGAACGTCAGGCTCTAGCCCTGCACCTTTCCCCACCCTGATATTCTGATTTTAGGGCTGGGGATCCGGGCCCCAGCTCCCACTGCTCTCAGGGAGCCCAGAGGTCGGATCCAGCCCCAGGCAGCCAGACAACCCCTTGGTGGCTTTTTCTCTCTTGGTATTTTTAGCTCTTGGTCATCTGCCTTGTCTGTGTGGGGGACAGAAGCACCCAGACAATTCCATTTTTACTGGTGCCCTTCAGATGCCCGCCTGCCCACACCCGCCCGCCCCGCGGACTCAGCTGTCTTAGTGGCGTGCCTGGCATTCCGGGGGGCATTGTTCCTCTTGGTGAGGCCCAGATTCCAGCAGCAGCTGCTGCCCCAGTCTCCCGCCACCCCCACACCAGCTTTTCCGCACCCTCCTCTGCCTGCCTGTCAGAGCCCCTTTGCTGAGGCCGGGGCACTGTGACAGCCAAACCTGTCAGCATGGCCCTGCTCTGAGCTATATAAAGGTCGTGCTCCTGGCTCATTAGTCATCCGACCTGAGGTTCTCAGGTGAAGGACCTTTCAGCATGCCTTCAGCTAACACACAGCTTTGCAGGCCCGTGGCCCCTGTCCCTTCCCAGCACAGACATGGGTGTTCACAGGACTTTGATTCTGGAGAAGGATTCTCAGCCTCAGCTCTATTGACATTTGGGGCCAGATCATTCTTTATTACGGGCAAGGAGGCTGTCCTGGGCATTGTAGGACACGAAACAGCATCCCTGACCTTCACTCAGTAGATGCTAGTATGCCAGTAGCAACACCCCCCGCCCCCGGCCCCGCCCTCTGGGACAACCAACAATGTCTCCAGACACTGCCAACTGTCCTCTTAGAGGGGAAATTATTCTGGGTTGAGAACCACTGACCTAGAGAATTATTACTAGGATGAGAGAGAGGGGTTCCCTGCCAGTAGAGAGTTTGAGGGTAGTTTAGGGGTGCTGAAGTCCACCGACCACCCTTTGCCCTTCCTCCTGGTGTCTCCTGATCTACCCAGAGGGAAGAAGGGTAATTTGGAGTCAGGTCTGGGATAGAATGCTCCCTCTGCCACTTGCTGGCTGGATGAGGGAGGGCAAGTGGCTTTTCTTTGAGGAACCTCTCTTTTTTCATCTGTGAAATGGGTAAGAATACTGACCCCAGTGGGGGGGTCCTGTGAGGCTGCATTGAGATCATGTTGAACAAAATGCAACTTTGTTTTTGCCTTCCTATTTCCCAGGGTAATCTAGCCTGCCCTTAGATGAAAAGGCAAGACTTTCCTGCTCATGACTTTTCTGCTCACTCTTAGGTAAAGGACAGCCCTATGGTCATTTAATCCCCAACACAGTCTTATGTCAGTATTTAGAATGTTCAGCGCCAAATGGGAGCCCAGCTTAAAACTTCTCCCTTGATTTCATGTCTGGTCTCCTGTCCTCCCTCAGCTCAGGCCTGCAGAGAGTGCACAGCTATCCTGACATCAAATCCCTGCAACCACCCACCTGGATGACTCCAAAAACCTCCCCAAATATCTCCCCGCTTTCAGCCTTTGACCCTCTGCAGACCGTTGCCACATGGCAGCCAGAGGGACCTATTCAAAGCTGGTTGTCACCACGCATACTTTCAAGTGACTGCCCACGCTCTTAAGATAAAGACTCTTCCACCCATCTGGATCCCTTCTTCCCTTTCTCTTTATCTAGATCAGCGTTTCTCAATGTCACCATGCATGGCCCTAGAACTTTCTCTCAGATCTCTGAGGGTGCCTACAAAGGAGGAAGAGCAAATGCACTACCCCTGCCTCATTCAGTACCCACGGCAGACATCGCTAGCCAATCACAGCACTCTCTCTAATTGAGCCAGAATGGCCATGCTAAATTGGAGTTGGCAGGGGACATGAGTTGACATCTTTGACCTCTCCAACATGGTTGGAGGTGGGGGATAAAGAGTGAGGTCATCAGCACTATTGACATTTGGGGCTATATAATTCTTTGTTGTGGGGACCTGACTTGTGCATTGGAGGATGTTGAATAACATCCCTGGCCTTTTCCCTCTAGACGTCACCCAGTGGTGACAGTCCAGGATGTCTCCATACATTGCCACATGTCCCCTGGGGAGCAAAATTGCCCCCATTAGAGACCACTGATCTGCTCATGGCTTTTCTGCTCACTCTTATGTGAAAGAGTGCTCAGGCCTTTCTCATGCATGTTCTGGACTCACCTTGGGACCATCCTCGGTCCCTCTTGAATTCAGTTTCACGGAACAAGTCTGTAACGATCACCTATTATGTGCCAGGTTGAAGGGCCCTGGGAAGATGAATGAATCCTGGCCTCTGTCCTGGAAGGTTCTAGAGAAAGAGACAGACTAGCAAGACAATAAGGCAGCATGCAGTGAATGATGCAATAGAACAGCATTCAGTCATTTAGCAGACACTTACTGAGTGACTACAATGTGCCAGGCACTGTGTTGGGTGCGTGCTAGGGGAAAATGGCGAGCAAGATAGGCACAGTCTCTGTCCTGTGGAGCCACAGTCCAAGCACAGTCAGATGCTCATCAAATAATTGGACAAACAAATGTGAAATGCAACTGTGGTGAGTGAGGGACAGAGGGGCCTGGGTGCCGTAGACCTTTATCTGGGGAACTGGGTAAGAATGAATAAATTAACTAGACCATCAAAGATGTCAGTTCATCTCCCCTGCCAACTCCAATTTAGCACGACCATCCTGGCTCAGTAAGAGAGAGTGTTGTGATTGATTAGCAATGTCTGCCATGGGTGCTGGCTAAAGAGAGTGGTGGTGCATGCCATGTGCCATGTGTTTGCTATCCCTCCTTTGTAAGTATCCCCTGACACCTATAACAGAAAAAAAAATTCTAGGGCTATGTGTGTTGAGGAGAACAGGAGGGTTGGGACACATAATGGAGCCGTTCTATTTCCTCAGGAAAAGCCGGACGGAAAAGCTAGGTTTGCCCTGTTCTCCTAGGTGACTTTGGACAAGGGAACAGGAGCCTAAGGGATTAAGGGGGAGTACATGCTTATATTTCTGTATCACAGCCAGGGTCCAAGGCATTTTACAAAGGACAAAAATAGACAGGAGAGATGAGAAAGACAAAGAGGGACGGGTCACACAATCTGCTGTGGAATGAAGGTGTGAGGCCAACTAGGGCCTCCGAGGTGAGTCATGGTCTTACAAGGGGAACAGGCCCCAGAGAAGGGAAAGGTTCTGCCTGGTACAATGCCCAGAGACTGTCCTCAGGGTGAACGAGTGAGTGTTAATGCAAATGGAGAGAACTGGGCTGATCTTAATTCTGAACATAGAGCTGGGACCCCTGGATCAACGAGGAATGCTTTGGGCTGCAGGAGACAGAAGACCATTAGCAGCAGCTTAAACCAATGGGGAGTGATTTTTCTCCTATAACAAGGAGTTTGGGAATTGGGAATTCCATGGTTGTTTGGTAGCTGGGCACTATCAGAGATCCTGGTGGAGTTTCTGTGATTCTATTGGCTTTCCCTTAATGCTACCAAGATAGTGGCCGCAGATCCAAGTAGCCTGTCTACTTCCTGTCAGGGAGGGAAATACCTTTTTCAGAAGCTCCCAGGAGACTCCATGTATTTCATTGGCCAAAATAAGGTGAGGTGCCCATGTCTACACTGAGCTTGACCTACTTTCTTTGAGATCAAAGGCTCTTTGGCCAAATCCCGAACATAGACGGAGTTCTGTTAGCAAGAAAAAAGGTAGTAGATAGATTTGGGGTAGGCACTGCTCACCCCGTCGCCTACAAAATAGCTGAAGTAATTTTCCCCAGAAATTTATAGTGGAATACAAGATGTTCTGTAACCAGAAGCTTCTCCAGCCAAAGAGTCTAGTTAAATAAGTTCCTCTGTTATAGAAGTTCTCAGAGCCTTTTCACAATAACAGTTAGTATGTACTGAGTACTGACTACTTGTCAGGCTCTGTATTAGTTGCCTTATTTCTATTATCTCATTAAATCCTAATAAGAAGTCTATGGGACAAAGGATGTGGAAATTAAGGAGAGGGCGGAGCCAGAACATGAACCCAGGATTCTGATTCTAGACCACTGTGCTAAACCGTATCCCACAGAGCAAATATTTACTAAGACGGGCAAATTATTCCTGTCACAGGGGATGTTTTGCCAAGGCTGAAAGCCTGGAAATTTCCTCCACCAAGATTGCTTCTGGCTACTAGGAGAAGAATTCAGATTTAAATATCATGTTCTCATGGGGACCTCCCCAAATCAAAGTCTACCTCTGCTTCTCTTTTTCACAATATCCTGTTCTTCCCTTTCAGACCCCTTACTACAGGGTTAAATTAGATATTAGAATTGATTTATGGGCTAAGCATCTGTCTCCCCACTAGAATATCAACTCCATGGAGGCTGAGATTTTTGTGTTTCCTCTGCTCTATTCCCAGCACCTAGCACCATGTCCAGCCCACAGTGACTGCCCCGTAAAAATGCCAAGTCAGTGAACAAATCTGGCCAATCCATTTCCTCTTCTGTAACTGAACTTGCACATTCATTTACAAGTCTGGGTAAAAACTGGGTTTGAAATTCTCGTTTTGTTGGGGTGGGTTGGGTAAAAGAATACATGCTAAACACGAAACCAGAGAAAAACTCTGGACTTGAACTGACTCTAGGGAAACCAGAAGTTTAAAAAAAGATCACTGGAGGGTTGACTTAGAATTACGGCTGATTTCCATCAAGGTCAGGCCAGGCCTAATTTTTCAACAGGAGAAATCCATCCACTGTGAGAGATGAACTTGGCCTGAATTAGGACTCGGAGCCGAGGGAGTGGGCCCCATTTCCTTCTCAGCCCCTCTTCCAGACTGGAAAGGCCCCCACAGACTTATCTGGTGGCTCAGAGGAGAACCCAGGGGCCTCCTCCACCTGGTTCCTTTCCAAATTCCCAGGTTTAATTATTTGGAATGCATCTGGGCCATCAGCTGAGCACTGCAGTTCTTCATATTTCCCAGCAGGGGGCGATGCGACTTTAGGGCTCAGCCCAGCTGGGTCTGCTCGCTGGCAAATAACGGGCAAATACAAATTCCCCTTTAATGGGAATCTGGAAAGGTGACGGACAACTTTTCTCCTGCCTGTCCCTCGCAGGCCTGCCATATCCATTTCATCCACACTACTTATGAAAATAAGAAGGGCGAGGAAGAAAGTTTTCATAAAGGAAAACCATTTGCTTGTTTGTATTTCATTCATTCACTCATTCATTCCTCCAGTATTTATTGAGCTCCTACTATGCTCCAGGCCCTGTTCTAGGCTCTCAGAATCAACAGGGAACAAAATAGACAAAAATATCTATGCTCCTGGACCTGACCTGGATAGGAAGAAGAAGGGACGGAGATCATAGGTGATGAACATAATAAATAAGCAAATTACATGTTAGGTTAGAAATTATGTTCTTCTGTGGAATAAAAGAAGGAAGTGCCATAGAGTAAGAGGGAAGCGAGAGAGAGGTGTGTGTGTGTGATTTTAAATGAAGAGGTCAGGAAAGGTCCTGGAGAAAATGACATTTGAGCAAAACTTAGAGGATGTGAAGGATAGCTGACGGAGAATATTCCAGGCAGAGCAAGCTGACAGGGCCAAGGCCATGCTGCCGTTATTTAGTTTATAGTTTTAAAAAGGGCAAAGTGATATCTACCTACTGTGGGAAAAT
Source organism: Zalophus californianus (assembly GCF_009762305.2). Classification (NCBI taxonomy): domain Eukaryota; kingdom Metazoa; phylum Chordata; class Mammalia; order Carnivora; family Otariidae; genus Zalophus; species Zalophus californianus. The sequence continues at coordinate 8,816,410 of NC_045608.1, forward strand.
CAGATGTTGAAAAAGAAAATTATCACCTTTAATCCCTCTTCTCAGAAATAACTTGGTATATATTTTTATGGTCTATTTTTAAGCACATGCACGTACAAATACACATATATGCTCTTCATTTTTTTTAACAAAACATACAGTTTGTTCCATAGCCACTTGTTTGCTTCATAGGGTAACCAGAAGATCATTCCATGTCAATAAATATTGATCCACGTATCAGCTGTAGAATGTCCCATTGTGGGGATGCCCCATATTTTATTCATTAATTTCCCCCTGTAATGAGCATCTACACAGTTTTCCATCTTTCTATATAAAGGGTGATGCAGCCACCATTCTTGTAACTTTTTTTACATTGTCCAAATACCTAATTATTTCCCTAGGAAGCACTTTTGCAAAATGCTGGCCTGAAATGTGTGCATCATTTGAATGCTTTTATATGTGAGATCTATGTGTTTGTCAAGAGGGCATTTGGGAGGGCTTCAGGGGGACCCTATGGTGGCCTGAAGACGTGCTCCTTGGTATGAAATTGCCTTTTCTGAAGAAAAACAAATATCCTGCAGGAGGGTTCGTCTCCAGGGGCTGGCCATATGGGTAATTTTTATTTTAATTTTCTTCTTTACACATTTCTATATTAATTTTTTCTGTATTGGTCATGGATTGCTTTTTATATTAATTTTTCTCACAAAAGCAATATTTGCTTCTTATAAAAACCAAACACAAGAGAAGTGTGGAAAGTAGAAAGGGAAGGGTCCTATCTCCGCAGAAGTTGCCACAATCGATTGTGTGGGTCCAGCTTTTAGACATGGTCCAGCCCTTGTCCACATTTCTGCTCTTAGTGACACATCTCTCTCCCCTGTGCTCACTCTGCTCTAGTCACACTGGCCTTCTTGCTCGTCCTCAAGCACACCAGGCTCATTTGGCCTCAGGGCCTTTGCACCAGCTGTTCTTGCTGCCTGGAGCCTTTCTCTCAGATCTTCACATGTTTGGTTCTTTGTCCTCTGTGTGTCTGAGCCCAAATGACCCCTCCTGAGAGAGAGCCCCCCTCTGACCCCCAGAGTAAGGAAGTCCTCCTCTGTCTTGCTTACTTTGTCTTGCTTACTTTCTTCTTAGCACATAGGGCAATCTGAACAGATCTTGTTTTATTTATTTGCTTCCTTATTTTCTGTCTCCCCTATTAGACTTGAAGTTCCTTACAGGCAAGGATTTTTATCTGTCTTGTCTACCACTGTCCAGTGGCAGACACTGGACAGTGGTTGGCACATAGAAGGTGCTCATTAAACATTTATGAATGCTGTTGCATGAATGGACACACATAAATATGCATATGCTTGAAAACTAAATGGAGAACTCTTACAACTCAACAACAAAATGATAAATAACCCAATTTAAAAATGGGCCAAAGACTTGAATAGACCTGGCCAAGAAGCACATGAAAAGATACTCAACATCATTAGTCATTAGGGAAATGCAATCAAAACCATAATGAAATACCACTTTACACCCATTAGGATGGCTATTAAGAAAAAAAGAACCCAGAAAAGAAAGTGTTGATGAGGACATGGAGAACTTGAAACCCTTGCAAATTGCTAATGGGAATGTAAAATGGTACAATTGCTGTGGAAAACAGTTTGGCATTTCCTCAAAAAGTTAAACAGAATTACTATATGACCCAGCAGTGCCACTCCTAGATGTAGACCCAAAAGAATTGAAAACAGGTACTCGAACAAAATCTTGGACACAAACATTCATAGGAGCACTATTCGCAACAGCCAGAAGGTGGAAACAACCCAAATGTCCAGCAACTGAGAAATGGACAAACAAAATGTACTATCCCCAGACAATGGAATATTATTCAGCTTTAAAAAAGAAAGAAGCTTTGACACCTGCTACAACGTGGATGAACCTTGAAAACAGGATGCTACATGAAAGAAGCCAGACACAAAAGGTCACATACTGTATGATTCTCTTTATATGAAATATCTAGAATAGGAAAAACCATAGAGAGAGAAAGCAGGTTGGTGGTTGCCAGGGGCTGGGGGAGGGGACTCTTTAATGGGTATGGGGTTTCATTTGGGATGATGAAAATGTTTTGGAATTAGAGGCAATGGTTGCACAACATCGTGAATGTACTAAATGCTACTGAACTTTTCACTTTAAAATGGTTAATTTTATGTTTTGTGAATTTTACCTCACTAAAAAGAATACTGTCATAACAATAATCAATCAATCAAATTAAGATCATGTTACACATTAAAAAAAAATCACATGGGCTCATTTATTTATTTATTTTTTTAAAGATTTATTTATTTATTTATTTGAGAGAGAGAGAATGAGAGATAGAGAGCATGAGAGGGAAGAGGGTCAGAGGGAGAAGCAGACTCCCTGCTGAGCAGGGAGCCCGATGTGGGACTCGATCCCGGGACTCCAGGATCATGACCTGAGCCGAAGGCAGTCGCTTAACCAACTGAGCCACTCAGGCGCCCCACATGGGCTCATTTAAAACATGTCTTCTGTTCTCACTTTCTTCACTTAGTATATCTTAGATACTGTTCTCCAAGGGGCTACTTTGGTCTTTGTAATGGCTGCAGAGATTTCCATTGTGCAGAAGCCTTGAGTTATTTATTTGATCCCTTGTGGACGGGCAGCCGGGTGTTTGGCCATTATAAACAATGATGCATGGAGCATTTCATGGAGGGCAGGATCAGACTGAGTGGAGCTGGGAGGGGAGACAGACTTCAGCAGCAGCCCCACTCTGTGTGCTCTGCGTGCCTAGCACAGGGCTTCACTTCAGAGCTTGTTCAGGAAGGAGGGACTAAAGGAAGAAGCAAACCAGAAGAAGGCGTGAGATGGGAGACGGGGGGAGTGGAATGACAGAGCAGAATGTAGTCCCAGCATGGGCGTGGGAGACAGGCAGCCTGGGCTTGAGCCCACTCTGTACTGCCTCCTACCTGTGAGACTATGGGCAGCACACCTAGCCTCTTGGAGCCTCAGTGTCCCCATCTGTCAAACAGGTGCAATCACAGTCCCCGTCCCCACTTCACGGCACTGTGAAGATTAAGAGAGCAGTTTCTGCCGGTGTATGGTACAGGGCTGGGCACGTAGTAGGTTTTCAGGAAGTAGTGGCAAGTAATCATGTTGGTGTTATTTCTAGCACCATTGCTATTTTACCTCGATGAGTGGCTAGAGAGAAGTGCAATGTGCCCATTTTACAAATAAAGAAGTTGAAGGAAAAGGCCACCAGCCAGGTCCCATAACTCATAACGCACATGTGGCAAAGAAGAACTCATTCAGGGATGCACCACATTCCCAGACTCCTTCAGCTTCTCACACGGCTCCTTCCTCACCTTGATGAGTTACCCCAGATGTCCAGGATGGGAATTTCCTAGGGAGCCAGCATCTGGTATCCAGAGAACAAGAATCAGGCTGCTCAGAGAAGGTTGGCATCTGGAGACATGGTTTGACCATCTCTCTACTCAGGGCAGTTGTGCCACCAGCTTGAGGCATGAAGGGGCGATAGAAAGCAGTGACACACATGCTCCAAGAGGAACACAGCACCATGGACAGGCAAGGGAGGGGGCAGTGAATGAGACTGTGGACTCTCAGGAACCTGACTCCACCGGCCCCAGTTGCTGGAAGACACGAGGAGGGTAAGTGAGCTGTGGGGACAGACCTGCAATCCGAGACTCCCCTCCAAGGACACTCCCAGGCAAGACAACTTTGCCCAAGACAACTTTAGGGTCTGCCAAGACTTCAGCAGATGTTTCATGATGTGTTTTGAGATCCACAGATGAGAACAGCCGTGGGATTCATAGCAGTGTTTTCAGTTTCCAGCCAGAACCACATCTGTGCTTTTCTGTAGTTGTAAAAAAAGAAAAAAAGAAAGAAAAAAGGTCTGCCTAAAATTTTCTGATAGAAGTAATATATGCTTGTAGCCAAACAAAGGTTAGAAAACGCAAATGAGTCTAAAGAAGAAAAAAAAAAAACCTGTCTCGAGCTCCCCCACCCAGAAATGAGCATGGGTAACATTTCTCCTAGGCTTCTAATGTATTCAGACTCATGCCCTCCCCCGCCCCCATACTGTACATATTGCTTTTTATTCTGCATTTTTTTACACTTAAAATATGTCATGAACACCTCTGCATGTCAATAAATAGAGCAGAATGTATCCTTCTTAAAGGTTGCCCAGTAGTCCTCGGATGTGCCAGCATTTCTTCGCAAACCCGCTCTGCGTGGACCTCTAGGTTGATTCAAATTTTTGCCTGATTATAAGCCATTCTCTCTCACTATCCTGGTATCTTATCTGACTACTTCTTTGGAATTAATTCCTAGTAGTGCAATTGTGGGGGTAACGGCACTTTCTAAAGAGATTTGATGCATGGAACCAAAGTGCCTTCCAGAAAGATGCTAATTTACACACTCACCAGCTGTACATTATCCCACACTCTCACTAAAACCACTTGAGAGCTTGAATATATTTCCAAAGTGCTTTTTAGCCATTTTGACTTCCCCTCCTCCCCTTCATCCTCATTCTTCTTGTATTGCATTGCAGGTTTCTGTCACTTTCCCACATAAAAAAAGAAAAAAGCAATATATTAGTTTTTTTTTTTTGCAAATATTTTTCCAGTTTTCTGTGTCTTTATTTTATTTCATTTTTACTGTGGTAAAATTTTCATGTATCAAATGTATCATTGTAACCATTTTTAAATGTACAGTTCAGGGGCCTTAAGTGCACGCAGAGGGCTCTGCAGCTACCACCACCATCCATCTCCAGAACTTTTTCATCCTCCCAAACTAAACTTTGTACCCGTTAAACACCAACTCCCCATTCCTCCTGAGGGAAGCTCAGGCCCTGGTAACTTCTATTCTTCTTTCTGTCTCTCTGACTTTGACTACTCCAGAAACCTCATATAAGTGGAATCATATCATATTTGTCCTTTTGTGACTGGATTATTTCACTTAGCATAATGTCTTCAAGGTTTACCCATGCTGTAGCATGGGTTAGAATTTCCTTCCTTTTTTAAGGCTGGATAATATTCCCCTCTATGGATAGACCACATTTTGCTTATCCATTCAGGCATCAGTGAACTTTGGCTGTTGTGAATAATGCTAATATGAACATGGATGTAGAAACATCTGTCTGAGTCCCTGCTTTCAGTTCTTTTGGGCATATGCCTGGAAGTGAATGTCCTTAACTTTTAACTTTGCCTCTTAACTTTATGACTTTTTCTTTCATGTACAGAAGTTTTACATTTTGAAGTATTCATCTATTAATCTTTTCTTATTGCTTTGGCTCTATACTATTTTTAAGTACCTCTAGGTAAGGACTCTCTTTATTCATTACTGTGTAACAAACCACCCCATACTTTAGGGGCTTGAAGAAACAATCTTCATTTCTATTGCTCATGAATCAGCAATTTGGACAGGACCCAGTGGGGTTAGCTTATGTTTGCTCCAAAGGGCTTCAGCTGAAGCAGCTCAGTGGGGGGGTGGTGTGAAGATCCACTTCTAAGACAACTCACTCATATGGCTGGCTTCTCGGTGCTGTTAGCTAGGCACTCAGCCAGGGCGCTAGATTGGAGATGTCAGTTCCTCTCCATGTGAACCTCTTCAAGGGCCACTTGGACTTCCTCACATCATGGCGGATGGGTTTCAAGAGGGAGCACCCCAAGAGATCAAGGTGGAAATGTATGGTATTTCTGGGACTTAGCTTCAGAAGTCACACAGTGTCACTTTAGCTGTACTTCATTTGTTCAGGCAGTCATCAAGGCCAACCCAAGTTCAAGGGGATAGGACATAGATTCCACCTGTTGATGGAGGAATTGCAACATGCTAGAAGAGCACATGGAATGGGAAATATTATTGCAGCCATTTTTGGAAAACAATCTTCCAAGTTTGCTCTCTGGTCGCAATAATTCATATCCCTATCATATACAAAATACATCCCTCCAAGATTTCCCAAGAGTTTTATCCCATTACAGGGTCAGACTCAGTACCAAGACGCAGGATCTTGTTATCTTAATCAAAGGACCATATACAGATGAAAATTCCCAAATATAATGCCTTGGGTACAGCTTCTTGAGTACCTTTCCTTTTGACCTGCAGACCTGTGAACTAAAGAACAAGTTGTCTGCCTCCCACACCCAACATACAATGGGGGGACAGGCATAGGATAATTGATATGGACATAGCTGTTCAAAGAGGGAGGAAATGGGAGGCATATAGCAGTCACTGGTCGGTAGCAATTCTGAATCCAGCTGGGCAGATGTTGCCAATTCCTTGATTAGGACTCAGTATTGGTTCCTGGATGTGGTTCTGAGCCATCCTTCTTTTTCCCATAAAATATAGCCTGTGTTTGCCACTGAGGGGTTTTCTCAGCTTGCTTCCTACCCATGGAAGGTTTGGAATCCAAAGACCATTTCATTTTGCACCATTTCTCTTCCTGGTAGTCCCAGATTTCACTGCTTCCACCAGAACAATTCTACTGAAAATGTTGTGGTTTTTCTACAAATCTTATTGAGGCTCACATCATGAACGAAAAGCCAAAATAACAAGTCACCTCAAGATAGACCCTTCTCGACCTCAGGCTCCCATTGAGGCCGCTGCCTTTAAGATTCTTAGGAGCCTGATTGTACAGAGGAAAGTATCTGCGAGGCATGGCCTTTATCCCTAAAGGAGCTTTTGTCTACTTGAAAGGTTCTATAAGGCACTGCTTTGTATGTTTCTGGTGTTTTTTTTTTTATTTTTATTTTATTATGTTAATCACCATACATTACATCATTAGTTTTTGATGTAGTGTTCCATGATTCATTGTTTGTGTATAACACCCAGTGCTCCATTCAATACATGCCCTCTTTAATATCCACCACCAGGCTAACCCATCCCCCCATGCCCCTCCCCTCTAGAACCCTCAGTTTGTTTCTCAGAGTCCATAGTCTCTCATAGTTCGTCTCCCCCTCCAATTTCCCCCCCTTCATTTTCCCCTCCCTACTATCTTCTTCTTCTTCTTCTTCTTTTTTTTTTTTTTTAACATATAATGTATTATTTGTTTCAGAGGTACAGGTCTATGATTCATCAGTCTTACACAATTCACAGCGCTCACCATAGCACATACCCTCCCCAGTGTCCATCACCCAGTCACCCCATCTCTCCCACCACCTACCACTCCAGCAACCTTCAGTTTGCTTCCTGAGATTAAGAATTCCTCCTGTCAGTGAGGTCATATGATACATGTCTTTCTCTGATTGACTTATTTCGCTTAGCATAATACCCTCTAGTTCTATCCACGTCATTGCAAATGGCAAGATTTCTTTTTTTTGATGGCTGCATAATATTCCATTATATATATATTATATATATATATATATATATATATATATACCACATCTTCTTTATCCATTCATCTGTTGATGGACATCTTGGCTCTTTCCACAGTTTGGCTATTGTGGACATTGCAGCTATAAACATTGGGGTGCATGTACCTCTTTGGATCACCACATTTGTATCTTTGGGGTAAATACCTAGTAGTGCAATTGCTGGGTCGTATGGTAGCTTTATTTTCAACTTTTTGGGGAACCTCCATACTGTTTTCCAGAGTGGCTGCACCAGCTTGTATTCCCACCAGCAGTGTAAGAGGGTTCCCCTTTCTCTGCATCCTCGCCAACATCTGTTGTTTCCTGACTTGTTAATTTTAGCCACTCTGAGTGGTGTGAGGTGGTATCACATTGAGGTTTTGATCTGGACTTCCCTGATGCCAAGTGATGTTGAACAGTTTTTCATGTGTCTGTTGGCCATTTGGATGTCTTCTTTGGAAAAAATGTCTGTTCGTGTCTTCTGCCCATTTCTTGATTGGATTATTTGTTCTTTGGATGTTGAGTTTGATAGGTTCTTTATAGATTTTGGATACTAGCCCTTTATCTGATATGTCATTTGCAAATATCTTCTCCCATTCTGTCGGTTGTCTTTTGGTTTTGTTGACTGTTTCCTTTGCTGTGCAAAAGCTTTTTATCTTGATGAAGTCCCAATAGTTCATTTTTGCCCTTGCTTCCCTTGCCTTTGGCGATGTTTCTAGGAAGAAGTTGCTGTGGCTGAGGTTGAAGAGGTCGCTGCCTCTGTTCTCCTCTAGGATTTTGACGGACTCCTGTCTCACATTTAGGTCTTTCAACCATTTTGAGTTTATTTTTGTGTGTGGTATAAGGAAATGGTCCAGTTTCATTCTTCTGCATTTGGCTGTCCAATTTTCCCAACACCATTTGTTGAAGAGACTGTCTTTTTTCCATTGGACATTCTTTCTTGCTTTGTCGAAGATTAGTTGACTATAGAGTTGAGGGTCCATTTCTGGGCTGTCTATTCTGTTCCATTGATCTATGTGTCTGTTTTTGTGCCAGTACCATACCGTCTTGATGATTACAGCTTTGTAATAGAGCCTGAAGTCCGGAATTGTGATGCCACCAGCTTTGCTTTTCTTTTTCAACATTCCTCTGGCTATTTGGGGTCTTTTCTGGTTCCATACAAATTTTAGGATTATTTGTTCCATTTCTTTGAAAAAAGTTGATGGTATTTTGATGGGGATTGCCTTAAATGTACAGATTGCTCTAGGTAGCATTGACATCTTCACAATATTTGTTCTTCCAATCCATGAGCATGGAACGTTTTTCCGTTTCTTTGTGTCTTCCTCAATTTCTTTCATGAGTGTTTTATAGTTTTCTGAGTACAGATTCTTTGCCTCTTTGGTTAGATTTATTCCTAGGTATCTTATGGTTTTGGGTGCAATTGTAAATGGGATTGACTCCTTAATTTCTTTCTTCTGTCTTGTTGTTGGTGTATAGGAATGCCACTGATTGCTGTGCATTGATTTTATATCCTGCCACTTTACTGAATTCCTGTATGAGTTCTAGCAGTTTTGGGGTGGAATCTTTTGGGTTTTCCACATAAAGTATCGTATCATCTGCAAATAGTGAGAGTTTGACTTCTTCTTTGCCAATTCAGATGCCTTTGATTTCTTTTTGTTGTCTGATTGCTGTGGCTAGGACTTCTAATACTATGTTGAATAGCAGTGGTGATAGTGGACATCCCTGCCATGTTCCTGACCTTAGGGGGAAAGCTCTCAGTTTTTCCCCATCAAGAATGATATTCGCTGTGGGTTTTTCATAGGTGGTTTTCATGATATTGAGGTATGCACCCTCTCTCCCTACACTCTGAAGAGTTTTAATCAAGAAAGGATGCTGTGCTTTGTCAAATGCTTTTTCTGCATCTATTGAGAGGATCATATGGTTCTTGTTCTTTCTTTTATTAATGTATTGTATCACATTGATTGATTTGTGGATGTTGAACCAAACTTGCAGCCCAGTAATAAATCCCACTTGGTCGTGGTGAAGAATACTTTTAATGTACTGTTGGATCCTATTGGCTAGTATTTTGGTGAGAATTTTTGCATCCATATTCATCAGGGATATTGGTCTGTAATTCTCCTTTTTGATGGGGTCTTTGTCTGATTTTGGGATCAAGATAATACTGGCCTCATAAAATGAGTTTGGAAGTTTTCCTTCCATTTCTATTTTTTGGAACAGTTTCAGAAGAATAGGTATTAATTCTTCTTTAAATGTTTGGTAGAACTCCCCTGGGAAGACATCTGGCCCTGGGCTCTTTTTTGTTGGGAGACTTTTGATTACTGCTTCAATTTCCTTCGTAGTTATGGATCTGTTCAGGTTTTCTATTTCTTCCTTGTTCAGTTTTGGTAGTTTATACATCTCTAGGAATGCATCCATTTCTTCCAGATTATCTAATTATGCATATAGTTGCTCATAATATGTTCTTATAATTGTTTGTATTTCTTTGATGTTGGTCGTGATCTCTCCTCTTTCATTCATGATTTTATTTATTTGGGTCATTTCTCTTTTCTTTTTGATAAGTTTGGCCAGGCGTTTATCAATCTTACTAAATCTTTCAAAGAACCAGCCCCTAGTTTCGTTGATCTGTTCTACTGTTCTTTTGATTTCTATTTCATTGATTTCTGCTTTGACCTTTATTATTTCTCTTCTCCTGCTGGGTTTAGGCTTTATTTGCTGTTCTTTCTCCAGCTACTTTAGGTGTAGGGTTAGGTTGTGTATTTGAGACCTTTCTTGTTTCTTGAGAAAGGCTTGTATTGCTATATACTTTCCTCTTAGGACTGCCTTTGCTGTATCCCAAAGATTTTGAACAGTTGTGTTTTCATTTTCATTGGTTTCCATGAATTTTTAAAATTCTTCTTTAATTTCCTGGTTGACCCATTCATTCTTTAGTAGGATGCTCTTTAGCCTCCATGTATTTGAGTTCTTTCTGACTTTCCTCTTGTGATTGAGTTCTAGTTTCAAATCATTGTGGTCTGAAAATATGCAGGGAATGATCCCAATCTTTTGGTACCGGTTGAGACCTGATTTGTGACCTAGGATGTGATCAATTCTGGAGAATGTTCCACGGGCACTAGAGAAGAATGTGTATTCCGTTGCTTTGGGATGGAATGTTCTGAATATATCTGTGAAGTCCATTGGGTCCAGTGTTTCATTTAAAGTCTTTATTTCCTTGTTGGTCTTTTGCTTAGATGATCTGTCCATTTCAGTGAGGGGGGTGTTAAAGTTCCCCACTATTATTGTATTGTTGTCAATGTGTTTCTTTGCTTTTGTTACTAATTGGCTGCTCCCATGTTAGGGGCATAGATATTTACAATTGTTAGATCTTCTTGTTGGATAGGCCCTTTAAGTAGGATATAGTGTCCTTCCTCATCTCTTATTACAGTCTTTGGTTTAAAATCTAATTTGTCTGATATAAGGATTGCCACCCCAGCTTTCTTTTGGTGTCCATTAGCATGGTAAATGGTTTTCCACCCCCTCACTTTCAATCTGGGGGTGTCTTTGGGTCTAAAATGAGTCTCTTGCAGACAGCATATCGATGGGTCTTGTTTTTTTATCCAATCTGATAGCCTGTGTCTTTTGATTGGGGCATTTAGCCCATTTACATTCAGGGTAACTATTAAAAGATAGGAATTTAGTGCCATTGTATTGCCTGTAAGGTGACTGTTACTGTATATTGTCTCTGTTCCTTTTTGGTCTATGTTACTTTTAGGCTCTCTCTTTGCATAGAGGACCCCTTTCAATATTTCTTGTAGGGCTGGTTTCGTGTTTGCAAATTCTTTTAATTTTTGTTTGTCCTGGAAGCTTTTTATCTCTCCTCCTATTTTCAATGACAGCCTAGCTGGTTATAGTATTCTTGGCTGTATATTTTTCTCGTTTACTGCTCTGAATATATCATGCCAGTCCTTTCTGGCCTGCCAGGTCTCTATGGATAGGTCTGTTGCCAATCTAATGTTTCTACCACTGTAGGTTACAGACCTCCTGTCCCGAGCTGTTTTCAGGATTTTCTCTTGTCTCTGAGACTTGTAAGTTTTACTATTAGATGTCGGGGTGTTGATCTATTTTTATTGATTGTGAGAGGGGTTCTCTGTGCCTCCTGGATTTTGATGCCTGTTTCCTTCCCCAAATTAGGGAAGTTCTCTGCTATAATTTGCTCCAGTATACCTTCTGCCCCTCTCTCTCTTTCTTCTTCTTCTGGGATCCCAATTATTCTAATATTGTTTCATTTTATGGTATCACTTTTCTCTCGAATTCTGCCCTCGTGAGCCAGTAGTTATCTCTTTTTCTCAGCTTCTTGATTCTCCATCATTTGGTCTTCTATATCACTAATTCTTCCTTCTGCCTCATTTATCCTAGCAGTTAGAGCCTCCATTTTTAATTGCACCTCATTAATAGCCTTTTTGATTTCGACTTGGTTAGATTTTAGTTCCTTTATTTCTCCAGAAAGGTTCTCTAGTATCTTCCATGCTTTTTTCAAGCCCAGCTAGTATCTTTATAATTGTCATTCTGAACTCTAGTTCTGACATCTTACTAATGTCTGTATTGATTAGGTCCACGGCAGTTAGTACTGCCTCTTGCTCTTTTTTTTTTTTTTGAGTTTTTCCATCTTGTGATTTTGTCCAGAGGAGAATAGATGAATGAGAGAACAAATTGCTAACAGGGTAATAACGACCCCAGAAAAATATACACTAAACAAATCAGAAGAGACCTGAAACTGGGGGAAAAGAAAGGGAAAGAAAGAAAAAAGAAAAAAAATGATCAAATATGATCAGGCTGGTGCATAGATTAGTGCCACACACCAGATTTGGGGTGTATTTTGGTCTGTTAGAAGAAACTGCCTTCCAAAATTTTAAAGAAAGAAAAACATATATGTACAAAAATTAGGGTAAATACGATGAAGGGATGGAATGTGACTGTAAAGATGAAAATTATAAAAGATTTTATAAAAAAAATTGATAAGAAGTTGGTTGAAAAAAGAAAGAAGAGAAATTTTTTAAAAAGGGGGAGGGGAGAGAATGTGATCAGGCAGGAGACTAGAACAAAAACCATACACTAGAGATTTAGGGTATATTTTGGTCTGTTAGAAGAAACTGTATCCCAAAATTTTAAAGAGAGAACAACTTATATATATATACCAAAAATAAGGTTAACTACAATGAAGGGATAGAATATGACTCTAAAAATGAAAAATAAAAAAGATTTTTAAAAAAGTGATTGATAAGATGTTGGTTGAAAAAGGGAAAAAGAAAAATTCAAAAAAAAAGAAAAAGAAAAAAAAGAAAATTAAAAAAATTAACTTTGAGGGACTAAAGAATCATGGGAAAAAAGCCATGAATTCTATGTGCTATATTCCCCTAGTGCTGGAGTTCTGCTGTTCTCATTGATCAGTAAACTTGGTCTTGGCTGGCTGTTCTTCCTGATCTTCTGGGGGAGGGGCTGTTGCCGTGGTTCCCAAATGTCTTTGCCGGAGGCGGAATTGCCCTGCCCTTGCTGGGCCCGGGTTAAGTAATCTGCTCGGGTTTGCTCTCGGGAGCTTTTGTTCCCTGCAAGCTCTCGGTACAGCTTTGGAGGACGAGAGTGAAAATGGCAGTCTCCCAGTCTCCGCCCGGAGGAGCCGAGAACTCGGGCCCCGCTCCTCAGTGCGCCCCCAGAGAAAAGCAGTCACTCCCGTCTCCCCGGTCTCCGGCCGCACTCCGTGCTCACCCGGCCTGTGACCGAGCGTTTCTATCTCTGGCACCCGACCCCGTGTGGAGTCTCCAGACCCAGCAGCTTCCTGTGGTGCGCTCCCGCGCCGCTCCTCCCGGGGGAGGGAGGGGAGTCTCCCCGGATCTGTCGCTTGTTGGGTCCCACGGGTCATGGTTTATGGCAACCCCGAGCTGAGAGCCCACTTCTAGGCTCACTCTTTGCAGCCGGCTTCCCCGCTCCGATCCCTGGGAGCTCTGCCGCACTCAGGCACCCCCGGTCTTTCTGTGACCCCGAGGGTCCTGAGACCACACTGTCCCGCGAGGTTTCCACCCCCCGCTTGGCCACTGGAGCGACGTCCCTCCGCGGAGCCGGCTTCTAAAAGGTCCGATTCTGTGCTCCGCGGCTCTAGCACTTGCCAGAAGCAGCCGACGGAGGCCCCCTCCCCCGCCGTCTATCCTCCCGAATATCGTCTCGGATTCACTTCTCCGCACGTCCTACCTTCCAGAAAGTGGTCGCTTCTCTGTTCAGAGAGTTGCTATTCTTTTCTTCAGTCTCCTGTTGAGTTCGTAGGTGTTCAGAATGGTTTGATCCCTATTCAGCTGAATTCCTGAGACCAGACGAAATCCAGGTCTCCTACTCCTCCGCCATCTTACTCCCGGACTATGTTTCTGGTGTGTTAACCAAGGAACTTACAGTTCCAGCCTGGAGATTATTTGGTCTGAGGCTCTTCTTCTTTCCATCTTCCCTCCTTCCTTCCTTCCTTTCTTTTCTTCAGTCCCCCCCTTTTTTTAACTACATCTCTTCCCTCTCCTTTTACTAAGTCAAATTTATCGAGGCATACCTTATCCACCCTTTTCTAGGGGTACAGTTGTATAAGTTCTAATAATGCATAAAAGTGTGTAACTACCATTACAATTTAAGTATAGGGCATTTCTATCACCCTAACATGTTCTGTTATACCCCTGGAGTCACTTCCATTACCCACCCCAGCCCTGAAATCCCTCTTTTCTTTGTATTTTTTTTTTTTTTTTTTTTAGATTTTTGCTTTTAGGTAATCTCTACACCCAACGTGGGGCTCGAACTCATAACCCCGAGATCAAGAGTCGCATGCTCCGCCAATCGAGCCAGCCAGGCACCCCATCCCTCTTTTGTTTTCTGTCTCTCTAGTTCTGCCTTTTCCAGAATGCCGTATGAAGAGAATCATGTGGTATGTGGGTGAGTAGGATTCAATTGCATGGATATTCCATGATTCCTTTATTCATTCACCTGTTGATGGATAGTTGGCTATTACAGAAAAGCTGATATGGCATAGGTACCCAAGGTTTTGTATGGATACGTGTTTTCATGTTGGTTTACTATAGTTGCTATAACAACTTACCACAAATGTAGTGGCTTAAAACAACACATATTTATTATTTTATAGTCCTGGGGGTCAGAAGTTCAAAATGGGTTTCACTAGGTTAAAATCAAGGTGTCAGCAAGTCTGCATTCCTTCTGGAGGCTCAGGGGAGAACCTGTTCCCTTGCTTTTTCTAGCTTCTAGAAGCCACCTGAAATTTTTATTTATTTATTTATTTAATTTTTAAATTTTTTTATTTTTTTAAAGATTTTATTTATTTGAGAGAGAGAGAATGAGAGCCAGAGAGCACGAGAGGGAAGAGGGTCAGAGGGAGAAGCAGACTCCTTGCTGAGCAGGGAACCCGATGTGGGACTCGATCCTGGGACTCCAGGATCATGACCTGAGCCGAAGGCAGTTGCTTAACCAACTGAACCACCCAGGCGCCCTTTTTTTTTTTTTTTTTTTTTTTTTTTTTTTAAAGCTCACCGGCCCCATCCTCCATCTTCAAAAGCAGTAACGGCCAGTCAAGCAAGTCTCACCTGGCGTCACTCTGATACTCTTCTGCTTTGCTCTTTCACTTATAGTGACCCTTGTGATTATATTGGGCCCACCTGGATGATCCACGCCTGTCTCCCTGTCTCAAGATCCTTAACTTAATCATACCTGCAAAGTCCCTTTCGATATGTAATGTAAAATGCTTATAGATTCTGGGGATTTGGGCGTGGACATCTTTGGGAGGGGTATTATTCTGCCTCCCACAGCGTTCTTTTTTTTTTTTTCTCTTGGGTAAATACCTAGGAGCAGAATGACTGGATCATATGGCAGGCATATATTTAACTTTTTAAGAAACTGTCCAACTGTTTTCCAAAGTGGTTGTACTATTCTACACTCCCATCAGCACTGTGTGAGAGTTCTGGTTCCCTCCACATCCTTGCCACCATTTGGAATGGTCAATAAATTAGATTCCAAGGGCCACTGTAACAGATTGCCACAAACTGGGTGGCTTAAAACAACAGAAATGTATTCTCTCACAGACCTGGAAGCTAGAATTCTGGAATCAAGGTGTCTTCACATGGCCTCCTTAAGGACACCAGTCATTGGACTTAGGGACTACCCTAAGCCAGTATGACCTTGCTTTAACTAATTATATCTGCAAACACCCTATTCCCAAATAAGGTCACATTCTGAGGTTTCAGTTGACATGCATTTTTGAGGGACACTACTCAACCCACTACAGTTAGTCTTTTGAATTTAGCCATTCTAATAGGTGTATAGTGTCTCACTGCGTTTTTAATCTGCATTTCCCTAACAATTAGTGATGCTGAGCATCTGTTCATGTGCTTATTTGCCATCTGTATGTTTCTTTGGTGAAATGTCTGTTCAGATCTTTTGCCCAGTTAAAAAATTGCATGGTTTATTTTCTTATCATTTAATTTTGAAAGTTCTTTATATATTGTGTATACAAGTTCTTTTTCAGATATGTGACTTCCAAATATGTTCTCCTAGTCTATGATTTGTGTTTTCATTTTTTTGAATAGTGTTATTCAAAGAGAAGAAATTTAAAAATTTCATAAAGTCTAATTTACCAAGTTTTTAATGGCTCACTATTTTGATGTTATATTTAAGTAATCTTAATCCAAAGTCACAAAAATAACTCTTTCTTCAGGAAGTTTTGTAGTTTTATATTAGGTCTATGAACCATTTTGAGTTATATATGGATGAGGTATAGAATGCCTTCTATCACCTCCCCATTTCTATTCAACTTAGTACTGGAGGTTATACTTTGATAAGGCAAAGATGAGAAATAAAAGACATTATATTGGAGAAGTAAAATTTGCAGATGACATGATCACCAACATAGAAAAATCTGATGGAAGCTACCAAAAAAGCTACTAAAACTAGTAAGTTTAGCAAGGTTGCAGGATACAAGATCATTATACAAAAATCAATTGCATTTCTTTATACAGGCAATAAACAGTTGGAAATTAGAATTTTAAAAAACAATGCCATTTACAATATCATCAAAAGTAAGAATGGGCGCCTGGGTGTCTCAGGTGGTTAAGCGTCTGCCTTTGGCTCAGGTCATGATCCCAGGGTCCTGGGATCAAGTCCCACATTGGGCTCCCTGCTCAGCAGGGAGCCTGCTTCTCCCTTTGCCTCTCTCTCTCTCTGTCTCTTATGAATAAATAAATAAAATCTTTAAAAAAAAGGTAAGAAATATTTAGGGATAAATCTGACAAAAGATGAATAAGATTCAGACTGAAAATTGCAAAATACTGCCAAGGAAAATTTTAAGAGACCTAAATAAATGGAGAGATAACAACTTGTTCATGGGTCAGAAGACTCAATATCGTTGAGATGTCAATTCTCCTCAAATTGAACTATAAATTTAATATAGTCCTGATCAAAATCCTAGCAGCTTTTTGTAGATACTGACAAGTTGATTCTAAAATTCATGCTAATTCTAAAGGTAAAGGACCAAGTATAGTCAAAATAAGGGTTAAAAAGTAATAACAAAGTTGGAGAACTAACCTTACCTGATTTCAAGACTTATAAAACTACGGTATTGAAGACAGTGTGGTATTGGTGCAAAGATAGACACATAGATCAATGAAACAGAATAGAGTCAGAAATAGACCCACATATAAATGGACAAATGATTTTTAACAAAGGTGCAAAAGCAATTCAGTAGAGAACAGTCTTTCGCCCATTCTAAATTGGGTTGTTTGTTTTATAATAAAATTGAATTTTTTTTTAAATTGAGCTTTGAGAATTTTTTTAATCTACTTATCTGGTTACCAACCCTTCTTAAGATATATGTTTTGCAAATACTTTCTCCCTGTGTATCTCCTTGGCTTTTCATTTTCCTAACAGTGCCTTTGAAAGAGTAGAAAGTTTTAAATTTTGATGACATCCATTTTACCAGTTTTCTCTTTATGATTTGTGTCCTATACAAGAAATCTTAAGTCACAGAGATTTTCTCTGATGGCCTCGAAGTTTTATACCTTTAGGTTTTCCATTTAGGTCTATGATCTGTTTCAAGTTAATTTTTGTATAAAGATGTGCTTTTTTTTTCTTTGCGTATGGATGTCCAGTTGTTCTAGTACTATTTGTTGAAAAGACTATCCTTTCTCTATTGAATTGCCTTTGCACATTGGTTGAAAATCAATTGACCACATATGAGTGGGTCTATTTCTGGACTCTCTATTCTGCTCCATTGATCTGTGTGTCTGGCCTTTCATCAGTACCACACTGTCTTGATTACTGTAGCTTTATAGTAAAGTCTCGCAATCAGGTAATAAAAGCCTGAGGTCTTTTCTCAGTTGGAGAATATTTTTTTTGCCATCTGGAGAGGCTGGGGATGAGAAACGCTTTGTTTGGGGCCCCAGCAGGCCCTGGCTCCTTTATATTTAAGAGATTGTTCTTTGGACATCTTTCTCCTTCTGTATTTATCATAAGTAGCAAGAAAAAGCCAGATGACACTTTCAGTGTTCTGCTCTATCATGGAGTTCATTACATACATTTTCTCTTTTCCACATTACTGCAGGTGACAATCTTTCTGCCAACCACAAGGTTTCCCTTTCTTTCAGTTTCAAACAACATTTTCCTTAAGTCCTCACCGACATCCTCCACAAAGCTCTATAGGCTTTTAGTATCTCCAAGGCCCTGGGAGATCTCAGATGTGTGTTTGGGCTCAGGGTCTCTTGCGCAGTTGAAGTCAAACGGACCTGGAGCTAGATCGGCAGGGACATCTCTCTCCCTCATCATGGAGTCCCAGGGTCTCTCCGTGTGGACTCTCTACATAGGCTAGTTGGGACTTCCTCATAGCATGGCTGTTTCAGAGCAGCCAGACTCCCCGGCCGGGGGCTGAACACTCAAGTGTGAGTGTTCCAGCTCACAAGGAAGGAACTGCACCATCTTTTATGACCTTGGAAATGATATGTGGATAGAAGCCACTTCCACCATGCTATATGGATCCAAACAATCACAAGCTCACCCAAGTTCAAGGGGAGAGGACATTGACTCCACCTCTTGATGGAGCAGTGGCAAGCTTCTAGAAGAGAATTTGACAATAAGAGATATTTTTGTGGCCATCTTTGCAAAATATAATCTGACATAATAAGGAAACCCCTCATTTATGAAAAATTCTATATGCCAAATTAAAGAAAAAAACCTCTCATATCTGATAATTATTTAGGGCATTTCTTCATTTTGTCTTTCTTGAGACTTCCTCTGGGGATTTAGGTATCAAAACCAGTGGGATGTTGGAAGTAGCTCACACTGGCTCCTGAAAGCTGATTGTAAAATTTTCAGGAATTCGGCATGCTGGTTGTTAAACACAGCAATTATTTTAAATTACATTATATAATCTCACACTGGAATAGATTAAATTAAAAACAGGTAAAAAATATGCAACACTCATTACTTTCTAATTATTTTATGAATTTTGCTATTACCTATGCTCTTGAGGTGAAGTAGTCTGTTTTGTCTATGTGGCTCGGAACCACTGTTCAATGGTCCTTGAAGTCAAAGGTCCTTGGTCCTTCCCAAGTCCATGTTCAGTGACTCTGCACTGGTAGCTTGCCTTTGGCCACAGTGGAGCATTTCCACCATGGAAACTGGCAGTTGCTACAAGTCAGGGCTTTGTGTGGTTGCTTGCCTAGCCCTAAAAGAGAGACAGAGAACATGTTAATAATGCAGGTGAAGCTTTAGAGTGTGTTGTGTTGTATGCACCAAAAACTGGGGGAATATTCTCCCCATATTCAAAAACTGTTATCCAGTGTAGTTGCTCAAGTCATCGATGGATGAGTGAAGTTCCATTTGTGTTCCTCATTCCACTGTCTCCTTCTCCATTAATGAAAATGGAAAATCAAGGAACGTTCATCTCAGATCTACACTCATGGCTGGAGTACACCCCACGCCATCCGTCAGATCATGACGGACTTGCAGCCTCAGGTGCACAACGGATACAGAGTTTGGCAAAAATCGATGAAATGTTATCATGTATGACAAAATTTAGTGTGTATTACAAATATTATAAGTAACTTTTGTGCTATACATCCTTTATGTTCCTAAAATTTATTATTAAACAATGCATGTATGTACATGCTGGCATACATTTTTTTAGGAGAGTTAGGGTCCACTACTGATCAAATCCTAACACTGAAAGAGTAACTTTCAGTAACAGAGAAGTTAGTGGGTGTCAGATATTGTAATAGCTAATGTTCATTGGATGTTAGCTCCGTGCCAGGTGCTAGTCTAAGTCTTTCATGTGTCTTCTTTCATTTCTTCCTCACAAACCCCCTGTCAGGTGGGTACCATTTTCAAGATCAAACAACAAAGGCAGAGAGAGGTAGAGTGACTTGCCCAACGTCACACAGCTGAGAAATGACAGAGCCAGGACTTAAAGCCATGGAGACTGGATCCAGAGCCTGTGTTCTTAGTTTCAGCTCTTTGCTGCTTTTCCAGGGGCAGGGTGCTAAGTGTCCTGGAGAGTCATCAAATAATTGTAATGATTCCAATGACAGTAACAACAGTAGACTTCTACAAAATCAAATACTTTGTACCAGGCTCTATGCTAAGTGATTTCCAGGTCTTGGCATGTAATTCCCAAACATCATCCGATTTCTGCTGTTATCCCCATTTTATAAGGGAGGAAACCGAGACACAGAGATTAGGGTCACTTGACCAGGAATTGGTGGGCTGGGACTGGAACCCTGGGTCTGTCTGAATTTAGGGCCTGGGCTCTTTACCACCTTCTAGCTGAGACTCAGTCTGTCCAAAAATGATACACCCCCATGTAGGAAGCTGGAGGAAATGGATCCTCAGGGAGAGCTCAGAACCCCATTTCAACCTTGACCCCGTTCTGAGACTGCACTTCTTTTTGGAACGTCTGCCTGTTGGTGTTAATCTGGAGTAGAGGCCAGGCTTGGCACAGGGCTTCACAAAATTGAGATTCAGCAACACAGAGGCCTCATTTCAAGGGCTGCACAAATCCAGCTGGGCCCTTCTGTCCACTGTCTCTGTCTCCAGCTGCCTCCATGCAAGGAGCAACTACAGAGGCAGAGAGAAAACAGCAGGGCTGGGCCACAGGGAGGAAAGGCTAATCTCAGCAGAGGTGGGGAGGGCTGGAAGCAGAGAGGCAGAGAGAGACGCAGGGCTTTATTAATTAATTAAGGGAGGGAGGTAAAGTAGGACGGAATCCACAGAGGAAGCCAGTGCTCCGTCTTGAATTTATGGGTCACTTTTCTGGTGGCAGTTCAGGTTGCCCCGAAGAGAATAGTACCTCGGTCCATCGCTTCCTGACAAGCAAAAGCAGCCTCCGAGGCAAAGTGGGATGTGCCACGTCCTGGCTTATAATTGAAAGAACTCCCTCCCTGGATTCCAGGGACCAGCCTTGGCCATGTGGAGTGGTGATGGGGGGCTGCTCTGGAGCCACACTGCTGGTTCCAATCTTGACTGTGCTGGTACCTGCTGTGTGACCTCAAGTGAGTGAGTTGACCTCTCTGTGCCTCAGTAGCCTCCCCTGTGAAATGGTAATAATAGTACCTTCCTCATAGGTTGCAGTAAGGATTAAGTGCTTGAAATGATGCCAGATGCATAGTAAGCATTCAGCAACTGATAGTTATTATGTATTAATAAAGGATGGGGGTCTTGGAGCTGAGAAGGAGAAGAAAGGTGCCTCAGTTTACCATGGATTCCACATTTGACCCGAAAGCCAGTGGGTGGTGGTGGTGGTAGTATCAGGTGCCACTAATAAGAGAAATGTAGTGGGAAGGAGAGTTATGGCAGGCACTGTGGTTGCTCACTGACAGCACACCCCTCTTTTCTTCCTTGCGAGAGGCAACTTCGGGGGGATTCTGGGAAATTTATCTTCCCTAATAAGAGGGAAATATGTTATAGAAGAATCTCTCTGCTCTAAGACTTTGGTTATTTCTTCCTCTGAATGTAGTTGTGTGAGGATGTGATGCCTGGAGCTGTGGCAGCCATTTTGTGACCATGAGGGGAAGACCAAGAAAATAACACAGACACAGCCTAGGGCTCTGAGTATTTGCAATTCTTCAAACCAACCCTGGGAGACTTCTCCAGATTTCTTGTTATATGAGAAAAATCAACCCCTGTTCATTTAGGCCAAGGTTTGGCAAATGTTTTCTCTAAAGGACCACATAGTAGATTTTTTTTTTTTTAAGTAGGCTCCATGCCCAGTGTGGAGCCCAACACAGGGCTCAAACTCATGACCATGAGATCAAGACCTGAGCTGAGATCAAGAGTCAGACACTTAATCGACTGAGCCACCCAGACACCCCAAACATAGTAGATTTTTTAAGTATGAATTTGTGGGCCATATGGTCTCTGTTGCAATGATTCAAGTCTGTCATAGACTATATGTTAACAAAGGGATGTGATTGTGTTCCAATAAAACTTTATTTTCGAAATTTCACAGGGGCCACAAATTTGCCCTGTGAAGCCAACCCTTATTTTTGGCCATGTTTCCTGAAATTACTGTTCCTTGAGCCCAAAGCATTTCTAACAGTATATATGGGATGCCTTGGAGGGCAGTCTCTCACCCCAAATGCAGCTGTGTTCACAGGCCCTCATTGCCATTAGTACTTACAAATTTCTTGTAAACGTATTAGTACATCTGTTAATTTTCTTCTACCAGTATCCCTTCCTTCCTTCCTTCCTTCCCTCCGTCCCTCCCTCCCTCCTTCCCTCCTTTCTTCAACAAATATCTGTTAAGCATTTGCTTAACAGAAACTGTGCAAATGCTAGGGCTACAATAGGGAACGCTGGATCCTGCCCTTAGGGAGCGCTCATTATATAACAAAGGGAATCCAGAAAGGCTTCCTGGAGGAGGTGCTAAATTAGCTCCAAAGGATGAGTAGGCATTGAAAAGGTGAAAGGCAAAGAGAGCATGTGGGGTTGGGTAGGTAGAAGAACATTCCAGGCAAAAGTCCTCGGGTAGGAGGAGACCTGGCACACACATGGCTGGAATGGGGACAATAAAGGAAAGAGTGGAGGAGAAGAGCCTAGAGAGGTCACGTGGGGCCAGATCACATGGGTCTGCAGGCTACCGGCTTTCACGTTGAATGTGATGGTGCTCCTGGAGACTTGAATACAGAAGGACAGCAACTTATTGATGCTTAACTCAGGGAGGTAGCAGGGGAGGTAGAAAGGAGATGGCCTTGAGAGATCTGAGGAGAAGGTGGGACTTGAGAGAGTAGATGAGGGAGGCATCAAAGATGACAGGCAGGGCTTTGATTCTCGACTATTTGGTTTCATCTCTAAGGAAGAAGTGATACGGCAGAGGGGAATTGAGAAAAGTGTTTTTGAGAACTTTATGCGAAGATCTTTATCAGAAAGAAAGAAGCAAGCAACGGAAAGGAACTCAGGATTCTGCTCTATAATCAAGTTTTGGCTTGTGTTTGTCCTGGAAAGTTAACTGAATTAATTAGACCTCAGCACAGTTATCTTAATTTACAGCATTAGGTAAAATCTATAAATGTCAAGATGTGCAGCACAGGAATGTAGTGGGGATTGTCCAAGAGGCTACTACATCTGCAGTATTCTCCACTATCCATCAGAGAGGTGCTTGACTAAAGTTTCTGGGAGGACTTGGCCCAGGAACTGTTTGGAAATGGAAGGGGATGGAAAAGTGACAGGAACCATGTGTGTGCCAGGCAATCCCTGCTGCCAGTTCCAAACACTCTACCTATTTTTAAATTTAATTTTAATGCTTATCAAAATATTACAAATACGTTGGGAATAGCCCTTATATCTGCTATGGATTGCGCATGACTACAAATAACAGAAAATCCAAATGCTGGTAACATAAACTGGAAGAGTTGATTTAAATATTTTAGTTGTTCAAAATAGAGGTCCAGAGGTGAGCAGTTGGTTAAGGTGCTCAACAGCATTAGGTCAGATGTTTCTTTCATTTCTTGGTCTTTCCTCATGACCACAAGATGGCTGTGGCAGCTCCTCAGGTCATCAATCACATTCGTGTTCCAGGCAGAAGGACGGTGGCAAAGCCTTTCCCAGAAATCCCCAGCAGGTTTCTGATTATGTCATTGGCCAAAACTGTATATTTTGATCCCTCCTAGCTGCAAAGGAGTCTGGGAGATGAGAGTTTTCCTTTTTTAGTTTTTTAGCCTCTACAGAAGAAAGTCAAGGAGAAGGAGATTGGGTTGTGTGTTGGGTGAGTCAACCCTCAGTGTCTTCTGCTATAGTCCCTGACTCACCCCTTCTCACCCTGAACTCTCATTTCCCTGAAGCAATTACTTTCAACTCTTTTAATGGTCTCTCCTTCCTCTATGTTTTATCTGCATTTTCCTAAATACAATAGTTACTCTGTTATTTCTCGATTTTTTTCCAGTCAGACACCTATTGATTCTCAACTAGAGAAGGTAAGGATTTATTTTTCTTCAGCCCTACCTCTACCTACTCCACATGCCACAGACACATACAGACTTCCCTGCTTTGTATTCTAAGTGTAGTTATGGTACTACTTTATTTTTGAAATTATATTTTATTTTTATTTTATATTTAATATTTTAAAAATAATCAACAGACTTATTTTTATCATATGATCAAGATCAGTACAAGCAGTGATAAATCATGATGACAGTATGTGCCCTTGACATGATATAATGCAAATAGCACTTTACCCCTGTGGTCTTCCTCCCAACATCTATAATCCAGTCTACTCATGAGAGAAGTATCAGACAAACCCCAGCTGAGGGACATTCTACAATATACTTGATCATACTGCTCAAAACAGTCAAAGTCATCAAGAACAAGGACTGTCTGAGAAATTGTCACAGCGAGGAGAAGCCTAAAGAGATAAAACAACCTAAGGCAATGTTGATTTCCTAGAACAGAAAAAGACATTAGATAAAACTAAGGAAATTTAAATAAACTATAGACTTTAGTTAATAATAATAATAATGTATCAATATTGGTCTATTAATCATAACAAATTTACCAGCCTAATATAAGATGCTAGTGATAGGGGCAACTGGGCATGGGGTATATGGGAATTCTCTAAACTCTCTATACTATCAGTTTTCCTGTAAATCTAAGACTTTTCCAAAAAAAAGTTTGAATTAATATTCAGTGTTTATATTATGATGATTGCTTATATTGTTCACAACTAGTCCTTATGTACTAAGACTACAACATTTTGTTTTCCCTAGAGTTAGTAATTGCCTCTCCCTTTTTTTCTTTTTCTCTTTTTTCTTGGGAGGGGGTCTTTTTGTGTTCTTATCAATAGCTTACCACAGACTCTACTATTAGTATAAATCTCTCAATACAATCAAGCACTTCAAGTAATTCATTGGTTATTTTTCGGCTCCAAGCATTACTTGATTGTCCTTTTAATCCTCCTCCTGTTAGAAGGTAGTGGTTTTTTTATTTTTTAATCTCTATTTTGCTGCTGAAGAATAACTCATAGAATTCATTAGAGAAGGAAAACAAATTGGACTCCCCTGTAACCGTTGGACAGCCCTTTCTTTCCAACACCTGGCTCTTCTCTGTAGGTTCCTTTGTGGCTGAAGTCAGGAAATTGATAGGGTATTGGACTTCCTTGGGACTTGGCAGTCTTTGGTTCAGGACTCCCTTTAATTTTTTAATTTTTTATTTATTTTTTAAGTAATCTCTACACCCAACATGAGGCTTGAACTCACAACCCCGAGATTAAGAGTCACATGCTCTATGGACTGAGCCAGCCAGGTGTCCCCAGAACTCCCCTTTAGACTGAGGAACAACAACAATAATCATAGCTACCATTTGTTAGCATGGTCTGGGTACCAGGCACTATGCCAAGCATTTACATATAGGATCTAATGTGATCTGTAAAGCAAGCCAGTGAATTTGTTACCTTGGGTGGGGCACATGCCCTCTCCAGTGAGGCACTACCCCCAGAATTCTTGTTTCACATCTGCTAACTTTATTCATTTACTTCCCTGTCTGGCTTCCTAAAAGCCATCTAAATTTGGGACCCCATAGATTCCCCACTCTAGGTAAGGCTCTGTCTCCATGTTCCAAGGGAGAGATGACCTGGCCTCAATCAATCTCTGTGGCCCTCCTGCAGCAGCTAAAGCCATTCACTCATATTGTGGGACTCTGCCCTCAGCTCCTTTTCCCTCCTGCATGCTGGGGTGATGACAGCTGTCAAGAGGGGTCAGGCATTTGAAGTGGGAAGTTTTCCTGACCCAAAGAGGGTATTAGTACTTGCTGGCTGCAAGTTTCAGGGCTTGCCTTGGGGCTGACTTCTCTTGTAATCATTTACTTTGAGATTCATGCTTCCCTTTAAGAACGCTTGGGTCACCTACCCTGAATCTGGCACTTTGTCACGTATCAAAGCATCTACCCCACAAGGTCATGTGCCTCTGGCATCTTCCCTCTCATGTGTTTCCATCCAGTTAAGGCCCTGCTCCTGCGGCTAGGGCCAAATGCCATCTCATTTCAATTTGCCACCTTTAGTGAACACCTACTATGTGCCGGGCATCAGGCATTATCTTGGTGTTTCTCCAACTACAGTCATTGAAATTCCCCTTCATAGTTTTTGAAAATTTCATCTGTACTATTTTCGACCTAGTATTTTTCTTTAAATTGGCCCCCTTTTTTATTTCAATAAATTTTATTTGAAAAGGAACTTTAGATCATTGCCATCACTGAAAAACCAATATCAGTTGCTTAAAGACAGTAGCATTAAAAATAAAAACAACTAGTAAAATAAAAACTGTCAGGGTGCCTTGGTGGCACCGTTGGTTGAGCGTCTAACCCTTCGTTTCAGCTCAGGTCACAATCTCAGGGTCCCAAGATTGAGCCCCGCGTCAGGCTCCATGCTCAGCACAGTCTCCTTGAGATTTTCTCTCCTTCTGCCCCTCCCACTCATGCTCACTCTCTCTCTAAAATAAAAATAAAATCTTTAAAATGTAAGAACTGTTAATGTCTGTCCAACTTATAATTACCTCTAATACCTGCCAATCATGTATATAGCCAGGGTAGGATTTTGTCTCCTTTATACCTCACCATGCCCCCATAGGGTGGGTTCCATCATCATCCGCATTCTACAGAGGTGGAATTGAGGCTCACAGAGTGAGGGACTTGCCTAGGAAATAGGGCTGGGAAGTAGTAGGACTGAAATTCAAATCCAGATTTCAACCATAAGCCTTGGGGTCCAAGGCCCAGTCCTGGTTCTTGAGATGCCTACACGAGTCTGTTTCTGTTTTCTTGGCTGTCACTGTTGTAGGAACTGAACTTCCTCAGAGCCATGAAATCTACTTTTACACCCTTTAGGCATTTATCCACACATGTAAGAGGCAGAGGTCACTGAGAGAGCTTCCTGATGATGTGGGAGAGCCCTAAAGTTTCTCACATCACATGA
This sequence comes from Zalophus californianus, assembly GCF_009762305.2. NCBI lineage: Eukaryota > Metazoa > Chordata > Mammalia > Carnivora > Otariidae > Zalophus > Zalophus californianus. The sequence continues at coordinate 8,843,209 of NC_045608.1, forward strand.
GCCAGCCTGGTTCTCCACCCATCCCCTCCAACCACCAACTGCACTGGTCTCTCCAGAGAATCCTCTATCCTGTGATTTTTCCAAAAGCCTCCTCCTCTTCTTTAGCTTCAAGGAGGTGGTACTGGTTTGGGGTGTATAGAATGTTGCATCATTCATGACTCCTTTATTGCAGGTGACACTCAATGGCTTACATACATAAGAGGATTTATTGACTCATGTAACTGAGAGGTCCTGGTGTGAAGGACTTCAGGCATAGATGGATCCAGGCCTTACACTATGTCATCTTGCCTCAATCTATCTCTCTCTCTCCTGCTGTCATTCACTCCTCTTTCCACCTGCTTCCTGGCTCTCCTCCTTCCTTTCTTCTGTATTGGCTTATTCTCTTGCAATGGCAAAAGTGGCCATCAGCAGCTCCATGCCTACAATTTATCAGCTTGATGACTCCTGTAGAAAGAGAGCACTTTTTTCCTAACAGCTCCAGGAAAAGTCCCAGGCCAAATCTCAGTGGCCCATTAGATCAAAGGCCCCTCCCTGAAACCATTACTGTAACTCTAATTGGCTGGGCCTGGGTCAAGAGGAGATCACTCATCTACCTAAACCACATGCACTACGTGGGAGGGGGTGGTCTCCCAGAGGAAAATCAGGGTGCTTTTACCAGAGGAGGGCAAGGAGATGTCTGGGAGGCTAGACAACAGATATCCCCTCTGGACATAAAGTTGGTATTTGCAAAACAGCAGCAAGACCCAGATATTCCTATTACTAGAACAACAAAGAGCTGCATCACCTCATTTCTTTGGACTACCGTGGTGTTTTGGGGAAGGTTACCAGGGCCCAGTGACTGCTACTTCAGCCCCTGTTCCTGATGCCCTGAAAGAGCTGACTTCTATCCTCTCCATCCCTTGCTTCTCCCACCTGGGAGGCAAGGAGATTCTGCCTAGGTACATCGCCTTTTAACTGATTAACCCAGACATCTTGAACAGGTTGCTTCTCTCTCACCACAAACCTTCAGCCAATAAACAGCCCTGGGGCAAGAAGAATTTAGACGGAGGCCAGAGTGTGTAGCTCAGGAGAGAGACTAAGAAGTGATTGGCAAAGGAATGGTGATCCTCCCTCCCTCTCGCCCCCTTTCCCCTTCTTTCCCCTCCTCTTCCTTCCTCTTCTCCATCTCAATCTCTCTCACTATCCTCTGCACCCCGACTCTCTCTCTCCATGCACATGGCCCTACAAGGTTTCCCCACTGCCCTAAGTTTCCTGTATTTAAGGTCTTAGCACAGCCTGAGTAGCTCCCCTAATTCTGATTTTTGGACGAGAGAATCTGATTGGCCCAGCCGCGACCAGGAAACCCCAGCCTGAGCCAATCAGCTCCGGCAGGGTCGGGTCATGTGATCTCAGGCCCTGGCGCGCGTGCGCGAGAGAAGACCAGGCCTCTTAAACAAGGTGGTGGCAACCGGGAAGCCGTCTCGGAAGTATCCCTTAAAATCTACCATCCTGACTCTTAAATCTAGTGACTTTTTACGTTTTATTTTTAAAAGCAAGCCTTTCTTAGGGTATTCGTGAGGTGGAGGGTGTGAGGTTTGCCTTGCTGGTGATAGAAAAGAGACTTAAGAACATTGTCAAAATTTCAAAAAAACCTCTCCCAGCAACAGCCCTTCTGCGAAGACAAGGCTGTGGGAGCCACGGCGCTCCTCTGCGCAGCACTCCTGGGCCTGAGATAACATTTATTTGGGCGCTTGCATCACACATGTGCCACATGACGGATTGCTGGACGTTGACAGCATGGCTCCGATACTAAAAACATATGACTCCATATGGAACGCCGTGGTGTGGGGTGGAAATCCTGGACCGCTCGAGGCTGCAGATGGCCATGTATAATTCACGGGATTTGTAAGACTCTGCATCTGCTCCGTTGCTCATTCTTCAGTTGTCAGACAGACATAATCCCGAGCCTCTTATTTTATAACACAGATCTGCCAAAGGGAGTGGGGAGGGGAGGCGGGGGAGGCAGAGCCGCTGCCAGGAGAACTCAGAAATAATTTGGGGGAGAACATTCGGCGTGTCAGCGAGGACAGAAGCACGCACCACAGGAAGCCCAGGCGAAGTTGGAAACCGGCTGCTGGTTCCCTGGTCCCTCACAGGAGGCCAGGTTCCTGAGGAGGTTTCCGGAAGGAGGTATGTTTTGATCTTGTCTCTATGCTGGGGCCTCACTGTGTGATTTTGGTTCAACCTGGATTGGCCTTGGGGACAAGCCAGTAGGTCAAATGTCAAGATATGGAGACCTTTTATTACATCAAGTCAGCCTTTCTTACACACTGCCTCGTGCTGTCAGATTGCAGCATTATGTGGCAAAAGGAGGACTGATTTTGCGTCGCTTCCTTCGGAAGCCTCTTGAACCCTTCTTCACTAGATGAGGTCCCTGTGACAGTCTTTGCTGGTGCCTAACTCCTCCACCCCACGCTGGGGTCATCTGCACCCAGATTTGGTGCAGGACAAGGGTTTCTGGTCTGGGGACTTTATTTTAGATGTCATATGCTTGGCCCATGAGTAGGACAGGCCAGAATGCCGGGGAGGTAACGACCCCGCCCAGGAGCTGTTCTCAACCAACAAGGGAAGAGAGGTGGTGAATAAATATTCCAGCTTCTCACCCCGCCCCCCAAGGCAACTCTGAGCTGTGTTCTGCACAATTCTCCAGAGGGCCCCCGAGCCCCAGTTGGGGGGGGAGAGGTGAGCCCGGGTTGCCCACTGTGTAAAACTTGCTTATTACCATGTCTTTGTTAGCACATATCCTGTTCTTGCTTTAACTTCACTTCTCTACCTGCACTTCCTGGAATCACCTCCCTCAAATCTGTTTGCTCTCAAATTCTCGCCTCAGGGTCTACTTTTGGGGAACCGAAATTAAGACAGGGACCCTCTTTCATGTTTCCTCAGACTTCTAGATTTCCTCTATCATACTATTGTTCATATTTGGTTGCCAACACCTGGTTAAATGTTTGTCCTCCCTCTTACTCCAGGGGAGCAGAGACTGTTTCTGTATCTTATTCTCCATTGTATCTACAGTGCCTCGCACCTAGTAGGTGCTTAATAAGCCTTTGTGACATTAACACTGTGAAATGCTCCTGGCTTCCCTACTCACCAGCTATGAGATCTTTAGCAAATAACCTAACACCTCTCAGCCCCATCCATTCCCTCATTTGTAACAAGTGGACAATAATATCTGTCTCATCTGCTTCACGGAGTTGTAGTGAAGATCAAATTAAAGGACCATGGAGGAATTATAGTAAATTCTGAAATGCTCAAAGCAATGACCCTACCAGGTCTCAATTTCTAAAAGTGTGACCCTCCTCTGGTTTATAGGGTCAGTTTCAGATGGTACTCAAAAGCAATTTTATTTGAATAATTGCATATTTACTTGAGTTAAATTAGGAAAAAAACCTAAGTAGCAGATCAAACATTTTAAGTTTTAATTAATACATTTAAGTATTAATTGGGGATGCATTTGGTTTCAAATAACTGAAAACCAACAGTGACTTAAACAAGTAAGGAGTTAAATTTTTTTCAATTACCAGGATTTTTGGACATCAGCAGTCCAAGGCTGGTGCAGCTATCCAAGGATGTTGTGAAAGATCCAGGCTCCTTCTAATTTTCTGCTTTCATTCTTGGCATGAGGCTTTTATCCTCATGGCCTCAAGATGGTTGCTCTCCTCCAGACATTGCACTCTCATTCCAGGCAGGAAATAGAGAAAGAGGGGGAGGGGAAAAGGCTGTACCAGCTGAGTCTGTCTACCACCACCACCACCACAACCACCATCACTAGCATCATCATCAGTTTTTTTTTTTTTAAGGTTTTATTTATTTATTTGAGAGAGAGAGAGAGAGCATGAACAGAAGGCAGAGGGAGAAACAGGCTCCCTGCTGAGCACGGAGCATGACATGGGGCTACATCCCAGGACGCTGGGATCATGATCTGAGCCGAAGGCAGATGCTTAACCGATTGAGCCACCCAGGCGTCCCTTTCATCATCAGGTTTTTAATTCGGAAAGCAAAGAGTTTTCTAGGAACTCCACCCAATGGATTTCTGCCTACCTTTTATTGGCTAGAATTAAGTTCTCCGACCACTCCTACCTACAGGGACGTCTGACAAGGCATTTTTAACCGGGCATGTTGCTTTCCTGACAAAATTGGTAAGACTTCAGAAATAGCTTAGCAAAATAAAAGGAGTAGGTTTAAAGACAAATATTAAATAGACAATAATACTGCTAGAACCAAGTTTGAGAAACATCCACTCCCTTTGCAACATTCCTCTATACTTATCTTTATTACTCAGAATTATACTTTGTTTATACTCTTTCCTTTCCTTCTGGCTCTGGTACTTGTGGATTTCTTAAAGGCAGGGCTGGGTTTTATTCAACATTGCATCCCAAGCACCTAGCACACTGCCTGGCATGGAGCAGGTGGGGCACATATTCCTAGTCCTTGTTTCATGTATTTGTTATTTATTATTCATTGTCCTCAGCAAGGTGCTGAAACACTTTGAACCAAGTCTTATGGCTTTCTTAAAATAAAATCAATCAGAAATATTATATCGGGTGAAAGAAGCCTTCTATGAAAGAGTATATACCATATGATTCCATATATCTGAAGTTCTAGAACAGACTACACTAATCTATATTGAGAAAAATCAGAACATCAGTGTCCTCTTGGGCAAGCAGGTGTAGGTATTGACTGAGAAGAACAGGAGGGAAATTTCCGGGCTTGGTGATGGTCTGTACTTTATAGGGGTTAGGGTTATGTGGTTTGGCCTTTACCAAAACTCATGAAAAATGACATACAAAAGATTTGTACATTTCACTGTATTTCAATTTCACCTAAAAAAGAAAACAAATATTGAACTCTACAACCTGATAAACAGGTTGAAGTGTTGAAGAATGAAGTGTATGATGCCTGCAACTTACTTTGAAGAGAGGGAGAGGAAAGGATGTATGGCTAGATGGATAGAAGGATGGATGAGACAAACATAACTTTATGTTAATTGTAGAACATGGGAGGTGGGTACCTGGGTGTTTACAACTCCTTCTACTTTTCTGTATGCTTGGAGCTTTTCATAATAAAATATTGGGGAGAAAAAGACCAAAAAAAAACAAACAAACAAACAAACAAACCTCTGACAACACCGAAATAAGATTGAAGAAGGGTGCCATATTAGTTTGTTAGAGTTGCTGTAACAAAGTACCACAAACTGGGGATGTTCTTATGAGGTAGCTCAGGCCTCCAAGCATGCGGATTCCAGGGAATAAGGTGATGATCTTTTATGACCCAGCTTCAGAAGTCACAGAGCGCATCACTTCCTCCAGACTCCATTGGGCAAAGCAGTCACAAGCCCATCAAGATTTCAGTGGAGAGGACAGAGGGACACCACATCTCAATGGGAGAACCGTCTAAGAATTTGAGGTCTCAGTTTAAAACTACCACCCATCTAGAGAGGCATTATCTGCCACCCAGCCTGTTTCTCTCGGGAGAGGGAGAGAGGAGAAAGAAGTTTCTCATCTCTGCAAAGAAAAATGAAGTTGGGCCGTTACTCAGTAAATATATTGCTCCGTGACTTGCTTTTACTCGGGCAATGAGGGCTTCCTTTGGCCTAGCTGCAGCTGTAAGAGCCAGCGGACACCAGGTCACGGCACTGGACATTGCGACAGCTGATTTTCCCCCTTCTGTCCCATCTCAGTCCCTGACCTTTTGACTTTGAATGCACCACCCACCCTTCCGTGTGGTTCCTCCCCTCCCTGCTCCATGCAAACCTCCCACCCTCTGTCTCCAGCCTGAACAAACTCTCTTACTTGGGAACAATGGGAGCCTTCCTCATCCTTCCCTTCCTCGGGTGGGCCACCATCTGTATGAGAATCCAGATTACCCTTGCAGGCTGCGCTGGCGATTACCTCTGAGAATCTCTTCAAACCAACCTCTCCTGGCAGGCTGGGGGTAAATCAGGGCTGCACAAAGGGAAGAATGTTATCACGGTAAACCAGGACGGGCCCGTCTTGGCTCCGTTGCAGAAAACACACTTCACTCATGCAGAACACGCCAATTGAAAAGATTGTGGGTTAATCAAATCCTTTTCTCCTCTGTTTTTATCAAACTCAAGAGGGGCTGGCCTATTAATTAGAAACGCTTTTTCATGTAAAACACGGGCACTTTGGAGATAAGGAGGGAAGACCCTTGATTCTACAGTCACAATGACGTTTTAGTTATTTCATTACAAGATGCCTCATTCACCGCCGGCCCCATGGACACGGTGCAGGCCTCCCATGGCTCTCCTGGAAACACTCCCTGAGACTCAGAAAGTTTCCCTGCCAGCAGACAAGGGCAAGAGTTTCTTTTCCTGAAGTCAGGAAGCATTGAAGACCTCGCATTTCTATACAGTGCTAATAGAAAAATGTAGCAGGCTTTTATGGTAGCCACTAGCCTCCTGTGGCTATTTAAATTAAAATTAATTAAAATTTAAAATCTCTCATTTCAAGTGCTCAATAGCAACATTGTGGCTAGTGGCTCCTATACTGGACAGCGCAGATAGAGAATATTCCCATCATTACAGAATGCTCTATCACCGCTTCTTTCAGTGAGCTCACAAACCTCCTCCTATTTGTCACTTGGGAGCAATAAGAAAAGAATGCCAGGATGGCTCAATATGAGCCATCTCTTCTCCTGGAAAAAGACAAGACCCTACTATATTCCTGTAGTGACACTCGTTTGTGCTTCTTGCCCAGCACTATTCCCCTTCTTTTGGCAAAAGTACCCTGATTTTTTTTTCTGGGAGACACCCCCCTCCTACCTGCTGCTCACCCGCTCTTGTGTGGTTCGGGTGGGGCTGACCTCCCTGCCTAGCTTCAGTGGAAGGCCCAGGACATAAGCCTGAAAAATTGGAATATTCCTTTCCCTTGTCCTTGTGATCAGTTTAATCATATTGGCCTGTTAGGAGTCAACTCTAGGATTTCAGCTGGAATCAGTGGGAAGGGGTGCTCTCTTCCCGTTGGGATTGCCAGGCAGTGGGATATAAGCCAGGAACTGCAGGTGGCCGTCGTCCCTTATCCTGGAGAGTCAGCTCATAAGTGACTCCCCTGCAGAAGAAGACAGAACAGAGAAAGACAGGGAAAGAGAGGGTCTTGGTGACACCTGTAGACCTTTTGGATCCAGCTGTATTTGGCAACAGATCTAGCCCTGAACTCCCCAGTCACATGAAGCTATCACTATTAATACCTTGGTGCTACTCATTCTTCCAGACTCTCTTCCACATCCTCGTGCTTCGGCCTGTTTAAAGGGGGTTTCTGTCACTCATAACCAAAAGAATTCTGGCTAATCTATGCTCTGAGAATGCAGATCCGTTTACAAAGGAAAAGGAGGCTATTTTTTTTCTCTACTGACACATTTCTGGTCTCAAGCTATTATTAAGATCCACTTCATGTGATAGGAGTGTATTTGTTCCAGATGGGTCTCCCTGCACGTACCTGGTTTCAGAGGGCCCTAGCTGGATCATGAAGCTCCCTGACCCAGGGGAGCCAGTTCCTTAGGCTGAGGCGACACCGACCAGATTCCCTCTTTGTTAAGAATTTGGGTAAAGTTGAAATGAAAACTGACTGAGTTGGTGGTGGGGCCGCATCAGTGGGAGTGCTAGACTGAATGGCCACATACTTCACACTTTGGCTGCTAGAAGCCTTTGGGAACTCTGTTCTCCCCTGTGCCTTGGGCACATGTCCTTTTCATAACCCACCTTGAACTTGAGCTTGTTAAAGCAGGTGTCTTGTTCCCAACAACCAAATATGCCTGGTTAAGAGAATATAAAAAACTTGAAAGGTGTTGTATTTGGACCAAGCGATTCCATGTCTAGGAATTTATTTCCAGAAGGAGCCAAAGTATATGTCCAAAGATTTAGCTATGAGGATATTTAGGGCAGTACTCTTTATCCTAGCAAGAAGCTGGGAAGAACCTATTTTCAATAAGAGGGGCTCAGCTAAATGCTTTCTGAGACACAGTTTTAGGCACTTAATAAATACTTGCTGAGGGAATGAATGAGGGAATGGTATTTACCATTACCATAGGTAAACACACACACACACACACACACATACACACACACACAAAGAAAAAGAAACACTAGATAACCATAAATTTCTGTTGGAGAGAGGGATCACTTAACATGGAATATAGTTTGATATATTAAATGAAAAAATGTTAAGAAACGGTACATATACTCTGTATGATCTCATTAAAAAAGAAAATCACCATATGTTTGCATATACATAGAAGGTTTGGAAGAATCATTAGCACCAAGGTGTGAATAGTAATAGCTTCTGAGTAGGTGCAACTGTAGTTTTTGTTGTCATTGTTGTTTCTAATGTATTCCTGCTTGTTTGCTTCATTTTCATTTTGATTTTTGATAATGAGTATTGCTCTCACTGCACGATAGTACCAGCCTTCTCCTCTCTTACATAAAATCGTCAAATGGTAATATTTCTATCAAAACAGGATTAAACATTCAAATGAATTTAAGTTCTGGGACTACCAACCAAGGATTCATACTTGCTCTTGATAATCACTGGGTGAACAGCACTCTCAGAAACGGAAGCTCAAAAAAAAAAAAAAGAAAGAAAGAAAGGGGGTCTCACCCAGCTGCCTCCCATCTCCCCTTCCCACCACTACTCTGTGTGATTTGGGAGGAAGACTGCCTGTGGTGGTCAAGAGCAGAGACTCAAGAGTTCAAATCCTTGCTCCACGATTTAGTGGGTATGTAATTTGGGGCAAGTTGCAGAAGCTACCTAGACCTCAGTTTCCCCACCTGGAAAATGGGGGTATTATATATATTATATGGAGAGCAGAAAGTTGCCAAAGGCTCTGATGAGGTGATGCAGATAAAGGTCCCAGCCCAGAGCCAGGGCTCCACAAGCAGTACTACTGTCACTTGAAAATCAGGAGATGGGAAACTAGAATTCCTGGATGATCTGCAATTCCGAGATATATACCCAAAGGAATTGAAAATGGATGCTTGTAGGCCGGTGTTCACTGCAGCATTATTCACTGTAGCCAAAGGGCGGGAACAACTCAGATGTTCATAAACTGATGAGCAGATAAACAAAACGTGACATAGCCATACAATGGAATAATCTTTAGTCATAAAAAGGAATGAAAGCACTGACACCTGCTACAACCTGGCTAAACCCTGAAAACAGGATGCTCCATGAAAAAAGCCATACACGAAAGGCCACATACTGTATGATTCCACTTAGGTGAAATGTCTAAAATAGGCAAATCTGTAGAGACAGAAAGTAGGTTAGAGGTGATCAGGGGTTGGGGGCAGGGGGAGGGAGGAATTATGGCTTCATGGGTAGAGAGTTTTTATTTAGGGTGATGAAAAAATTTTGGAAATAAATAGTGGTGATAGTTGCATCACATTGTGAATATACTTAATGCCACTTAAAAATGGCTAAAATGGCAAATTTCATGTTACATATATTTTATGACAATAAAACATTTGTTTTTCTTTTTTTTAAATATTCATTCATTTATTTTAATAAATAAAGAATAAGGGGGGCAGAGGGAGAGGGAGAGAATCTCCAGCAGACTCCCCGCTAAGCAGGGAGCCCCATGTGGGGCTTGATCTTACGACCCTGAGATCACCTCCTGAACCAAAATCAAGAGTTGGACACCCAACCAACTGAGCCACGCAGGCGCCCTCACAATAAAATATTTTTCAAAAAATCATGGGGTGAGGCCGGGCACACACCGTCCTGCACGCCCCCGCCCTCTGCAACATGTTGCGCGCCGCTGCGCTTGCCGCCGCTGGCCTCGGGCCCCGCCTGGGCCGCCGTCTCCTGTCGGCCGCCACCACCCAGGCGGTGCCGGCCCCCAACCAGCAGCCTGAAGTCTTCTACAACCAGATCTTCATAAACAATGAGTGGCATGATGCTGTCAGCAAGAAAACATTCCCCACCATCAATCCATCCACCGGAGAAGTCATCTGTCAGGTAGCCGAAGGAGACAAGGAAGACGTGGACAGGGCAGTAAAGGCTGCCCGGGCCGCCTTCCAGCTGGGCTCACCCTGGCGCCGCATGGATGCGTCTGACAGGGGCCGCCTGCTGAACCGCCTGGCTGATCTGATTGAGCGGGACTGGACCTACCTAGCAGCCTTGGAGACCCTGGATAACGGCAAGCCCTATGTCATCTCCTACCTGGTGGATCTGGACATGGTTCTCAAATGCTTCCGTTATTACGCTGGCTGGGCTGATAAGTACCACGGGAAAACTATTCCCATCGATGGGGACTTCTTCAGCTATACCCGTCATGAACCCGTCGGGGTGTGCGGGCAGATCATTCCGTGGAACTTCCCGCTCCTGATGCAAGCCTGGAAACTCGGCCCAGCCCTGGCGACCGGAAATGTGGTGGTGATGAAGGTAGCTGAGCAGACTCCACTGACTGCCCTCTATGTGGCCAACCTGATTAAGGAGGCTGGCTTTCCTCCTGGCGTGGTCAATATTATTCCTGGATTTGGCCCCACAGCTGGGGCCGCCATCACCTCCCATGAGGATGTGGACAAAGTGGCCTTCACAGGCTCCACCGAGGTTGGCCGCCTAGTCCAGGTTGCCGCAGGGAGCAGTAACCTCAAGAGAGTGACCCTGGAGCTGGGGGGAAAGAGCCCCAATATCATCATGTCAGATGCAGATATGAACTGGGCTGTGGAGCAGGCCCACTTCGCCCTGTTCTTCAACCAGGGCCAGTGCTGCTGTGCGGGCTCCTGGACCTTTGTGCAAGAAGATGTGTACGCCGGGTTTGTGGAGAGGAGCGTTGCCCGGGCCAAGTCTCGTGTGGTTGGGAACCCCTTTGACAGCCAGACTGAGCAGGGGCCGCAGGTGGATGAAACTCAGTTTAAGAAGATCCTTGGTTATATCAAATCTGGGAAGGAGGAGGGGGCGAAGCTGCTGTGTGGTGGAGGGGCGGCTGCTGACCGTGGCTACTTCATCCAGCCCACCGTGTTCGGAGATGTGCAAGACAGCATGACTATCGCCAGGGAGGAGATCTTTGGGCCAGTGATGCAGATCCTGAAGTTCAAGACCATAGAGGAAGTCATTGGGAGAGCCAACAATTCCAACTATGGGCTGGCTGCAGCTGTCTTCACCAAGGACTTGGACAAGGCCAATTATCTGTCCCAAGCCCTCCAGGCTGGCACTGTGTGGGTCAACTGCTATGATGTGTTTGGGGCCCAGTCCCCATTCGGTGGCTACAAGATGTCCGGGAGCGGTCGGGAGCTAGGAGAGTATGGGCTGCAGGCATACACCGAAGTGAAAACCGTCACGGTCAAAGTGCCTCAGAAGAACTCCTGAAGAACTGTGCCGACTCCTGGCGGAGGTTGACATCAGCAGCAAAACCAAGAAAAATGACACTTGTACACTAGAAGTCTCGAAAGAGAAATTCTCTCACAAAATCTCTTGATCAAGAAAGTCTCAGGGGCTCCTGGGTGGCTCAGTTGGTTAAGAGACTGCCTTCGGCTCAGGTCATGATCCCGGAGTCCCGGGATCGAGTCCCGCATCGGGCTCCCTGCTCAGCAGGGAGTCTGCTTCTCCCTCTGACCCTCTTCCCTCTCGTGCTCTGTATCTCTCATTCTCTCTCTCTCAAATAAATAAATAAAATCTTTAAAATAAAATCATGGGGTGAGGGTGAGTTCTGATTGCTGAATGCCTGCTTCAGACAACTCACATCTTCTCTTTGAATTCAACATCCCATTTGGTGACCAAATCAACACGGATTGCCAAATGCAATCAGCCACATTAATTTACCCCCAAATTAGGCCCTAGGGCCCTGCCCAGGGTTGGAATGGGATAGAAATGCATGTTTTAGTCTCTCTATTCAGTGCAATGTTTGTTGAACATCTACTGTGTCCCAAACACTGAGCCAATTGGTGGAAATGCAGTGACTCACACCCTTTCTGCCCTCCTAGAATTTATGTATTAGGTAAAAACTGCATAGGGGCACCTGGGTGGCTCAGTCAGTTATGTATCTGCCTTTGGCTCAGGTCATGATCCTGGAGTCCTGGGATTGAGCACCGCATCAGGCTCCCTGCTTAGTGTAGAACCTGCTTCTTCCTCTCTCTCTGCCCCTTTCCCACTTGTGCACGCGCGCATGCGCTCTCTCTCTCTCTCAAATAAATAAATCTTAAAAAAAAAAAAACCTGCATAATCACTTTGGCCTTAGAGGAAGTATCAAGAGCTCTGGTAACCTAGAAGGTTACTAACCTTGTTGGATGCAGGGCGTACTCCCAGGAGGTTTCCTGGGGGAAGTTGCATTTACTCTAAAACCTGAAGAATAAAGAAAACTAACCAGAGACAGAGCCAGAAACCATGTCAGGTTAAGACCCTTACCTCAGACCTAAGCATGGAAGAGATTATGAGGGGGCCCTATGTGGGGCTCAAAAGAAAAAGAATACTAAACAGCAAAATAGGTACAAGGGAACTCTAAAAAATGTGATTTCCCCTGTGTTCAGTGCTTTTTCAGAGAAAGATAAACATTTAAATTATTTCAAACACTTGGAGCATCTGCTTTACTGGTGCCCCATGCATGAACTGAATCTTTTCATGACGATGAGAAAAATATTCCAGACAGAGGAAAGAGTAAGTGCAAAGTCTCAGAGGCAAAGTGGGCAGGGCTTTTCCTGAGAATTTCCAGTCCTTGAGTGGTGGGATCATAGCATGGGAGGGGAGAGCAGCCAGGTGTGAAACTGGACAGGAAAATAGGGCCCAGGCATGAAGATTCCTTGTGCGTCATTTGAAGAGTTTCAACTTTATCTTCAAGGCCATGGGAAGTCACTGAGTTTAAGCTGGGAAATGACATGGCACAGTGTTTTAAAAAGATCTTCTTTCAAAGTTAACAAAATGAGATATTATTAGCCGTAGTGGTTAGAGAAATTGCTTAAAAAAAAAACCCTGCAGGCACAGTTTTTAACTTGATAGTGTTTCATAGACATTCTGGAGTGGGTTTTTTTTTTTAATTCATTATGCTGACACTAACTATCAAACCCCATTCCCCTGAGCTCAGCTGTGTTGTAGCTGAAAACTTGTTGAGTATGTTTACTCCACACACCACCCAATTTTCCAAATCTCTGCAAATTTGCCCTTAACAGTAAAATACTGGGTACAGAGCATCTTTCCACTCCACCCAAATTACCCCCTTGGCGTGTGCTAACAGTCTGATACTATGATAGTTGTTATGATGGAAGAGATTGGAAGCCCTATCTTATTTGTAAGCCTTTCTGGAGGAACTTGTGGGAGTTTCCTGCTGCAACTTTGTTGATATCACAGCATGGGGTCATTGGCGATTCATTGGTCCTCTGTAACAGGAGAGACTGGATATGCTGCGGTAACAAACATCTCCTGTCTTCACAGCCTACAACAACACAGGTTTATTTCTCGCTCATGTTATGTGTTGATCATGGGCAGGTTGTGTCTCTGTTCCATGTCTCCTTGTTGGGGTCCAGGCTGATGGAGTGGCCTCTATCTGGGACATCACTGGGCTTGTGGCAGAAGAGGAAAAAAACATGGCGAGCGATGTTTGCTCTTAAAGCTTCTGCTAAAAAGAAAGGTGAACTCTTCATCTCCCCATCCTTTCACTCTCCCTCCATTGGCTGTCTTTTAGCCATTATTAATATTATCCTGAATAATTATAATGATAATGAAAATAATTAGACTAAGTCTCATTTATTGAGGACCTAATGAGTCCCAGCCATTATGATAGTGCCTTCTGGGCCTCATCTCATTTAATCCTCTGCAACAGGTGCTCTTATTATCAGCAATTCAAAGATAAGAAGATGGAAACCTTTGTGAAATTTAGAGACTTGCCTAAAATCAATGGCTAGTGGGGCGCCTGGGTGGCTCAGTTGGTTAAGCAGGCTGGCTCAGGTCATGATCTCAGGGTCCTGGGATTGAGCCCTGCTGGAGTGCTCTGAGCTCAGCAGGAAGTCTGCTTCTCCCTCTCCCTTTGCTCCTCCCCACCACTCATGCTCTCTCTCTCTTAAATAAATAAATAATAAAATAAAATCAATAGCTAGTATGCGGGGAGAGTTTGGGTTCAAGCCCGGGAAGTCTCACTCCAGACCTGGTGTTTCCAGCTGCCATGTCTTTGCTTCCTCCTTTTCATCAACTCCTCTCTCCTCTTTGACCTCTATACCTATTGGTCATATTATTTACGGCCCATATCACCTAATTTCTCTACTATTGCAAGCCCTATTACTTGTTGCCTAGACTATTGCAGTATCCTCATAACTGCTTTCTCAGCCTTAAGGCTTTGCCTTATCTTGGTCACACTGCCATATTTCTCTTAGGGAAGCATGGGTTTGATCATGCTCCTCTTCTGCTCAAAAATCCTTGTGTCTCCCCACTGTCTGCTAAAACAAGCTATAGCTTGGCATCCAAGCCTTCCATATCTGACTTCAGCCTCGTGGAATCTCAGTTTGTTCTTCTTCTGTTCCAGCTAGATTGGATTGATTGTGCTGAGAACATTATTTACACTCTTACATTCATTCTTAGAGATTCTCACCACCACCACTCCCCAATTCCCACTGAAAATTTCCATTGCTATTACTTGAGTATGAATCTCAGCTTCCCCTCTGGATCTTGAACTCTAATGGGGAATCATATCATGATGCGGGAGGGCAAGGTATAAAAGTATCCTAACAGTGTTCCATAAAAATAGGTTGACAGAAGTAAAGAACAACACTTCTCTGCCAATAAAGCAAAGCCAATAGGACAAAAGCAGAAAATAGAGAAGTTTTATACTAACTTGCATTAGAAAGAGCCCAGCCATCATGTATTTTTTTAATTAAGGTATAATCATTTAAAGAGCACATATCTTGAGTGTCCAGTTCAATGAATGTTGGCAAATGTATACCCTCTATAACCACCACTCAGCTCGACGTACAGAACATGCCCAGCATCCCATAAGATTCCGTCACCTCACTTGCCCATTAATACCCATCCCTACCTCACCAGAGGGAATCGTTATTTTAACCTTGATTCATTTTGCCTGTTCTTATCCTTCACATAAATGAATTCATACAGTGTCTGGCTTCTTTCACTCAACATAATTTCTGTCTCTCATAGTTTTGATTACTGCATAAAGCATAAAATGATTTGCACAAACTTAAGAGAAAAAGTTAACATTGAAATGATGGTTTTCACCAAGAAAGGACATGGAGAATGGAAACCAGTTTGGGACAATGAATCCCATCCCTGTAGCAAGATGATGCAATGATGGAAGGAACCAGAAGTTTGGCCCTAATTTAACCCCAGGGAAAAGAGCACATTCCCACATTAAAATTTTTCCCAGGAGGTTAAGGGTGGCAACTGGGTGGAGGAAAGAAAGGGGACAGAAGAAGGAGAGATTTGTAGTTTTGTGTAAAGCATGCATGTTTGGGGTCTTTTAAACATTACAGACCTGTGACTTTCCTCCCTGGCTCTAGGTGGGTCAGCACTTCTATAAATCAAGTTGCCCAAGTGTCTGCAGGATCTAGGATTGGCCTCCTGACCACTGCCATCATCCTGGACAGCCGGGGGAGGTGGGCAGGGGAAGGGGCCGACACACTTCCTGGGGATGTGGAAATTCTCCTCCACCTTTGCAGCACCCTCCCTAGCACACTGCCCCAGAGGGAGGAGCCCAAGTATTTATACTCCTGTGTCATCAGTTGTTGGTTAAGAGCTGGATTTGGGATGGGGCATGGAGGAGAGAGGAGAGGCCATGTAATAAATTCGCAAGCACTTGAGGCTCTTCATATACTCAAGCTGATTGACTTCTAGAAGCCTGAGGGCAGCCCTTGGACCAAGAGAACAGATGCAGGCTGATAGGAGTGAAAACACATGGTGAGGCTGTATGCATAAAAATGGAGAAGGGCTATGAAGGTATACAGTGGAGCCCTGACAGTGTCTGCTCCATCAGGAAAATGAGAACACACCAGCACCTGCCTCATGTGGTTGCCTTGAGGGTCATGCGAGAACCTGCTTATAAAGCATTTAGCCAAGGTCCCGGAATACAGTTAATGCTCCGTACGGGACAGCAGCTACTCTTTGCGCCATATGCTGAACTGGCAATTTGCAGGAGTGGCACCGCCCCCCGCAGTTGGGCCCAGTGAAGGAAGTGGACAGGAGGCATGGACTGGAAAGGAAAACCTGTAATCCCCAAGTCCCCTGTGCCGAGCAATGGCTGAAACAAGCTGGGGCACTTGGTGCCTTCTCCATAGTGCATTATTCAGATGCAGTGGTGGAAGGAACCAGAAGTGTGGGCCTAATTTAATCCCAGAGCAAATAACACAGGAAGACTTCGCCAAAGGAGGCTAAGGATGGGAACAGGGTAGAGGGAAGAAAGGAGATAGAGGAAGAGGGATGGATTAGTCAGGGTTCTGCAGAGCAACAGAACCGGTAGATACATAACAGGAGATTTGTCATGACACATTGGCTCACAAAATAATGGAGGCTGAGAAGTCCCACCATCTGCCATTTGCAAACCCCAGGAAAACTGGTGGTATCGTTCGGCCCAAGTCCCAAGGCTGGAGAACCCAGGGAGCTGATGATTTAAACCCCAGTTGGAAAGCCTGAGAAGATGGACAAGATGTCCTAACTCTTAGAACCAGGCAGGAAGCACAAAAAGGGATGAATTTCTCCTCCCTCTGCCTTTTGCTCCGTTCGGGCCCTCAAAGGATGGGATGGTGCTCACCCACATGGTGGAGGACCATCTGTTTTTACTGAGCTCATCGAGTCAATTGATACTCTCATCAGGAAACATCCTTACAGATTTACCCCGAAGTCACGCTTCCCCAGCTCTCGGAGCGGCCCTCAGCCCAGTGAGGTTGACACATACAATTAACCATCACAGAGGAGTTTGTAGTCTTATGTAAGGCATAAATTCAAGCCTGACTCTAGGTCCTGAAATGGAGCATTTCCTTTACCTGAGCCCGCAGCTCGTGAGCCTCAGTGGAGGAAAGAAACCACCTTTGGAGCTGTGATCCAGGATGAGCACTGGGGCCAAGATGAGCAGGCCGTGCAAAGAGATGCCCAGCCCTGCCTCCCCTGAGGTCACCTACTTACAGGCTCATCGGAAGGCCATGTGTCTTGCTTACCAGCTCTTTCTCAAGTGTAAATGACAGTATTTCAGAGTTAAAATTACAGGAGGAACAAAGGTCAAAGACCGGGTTAGTTTTCCAGCTAATTTTGTGGGATTTTTTCTGGAGGGTCATTATCATTAGGCTTGCAGAAACTCATTGTATTTCTTTACTGTAAAACCCTCTGCAGATCTGGCAGCTGCAATGGGAGATGGATGACCCAGCATCCAGATGAGTGAATTGTCACATTCAGGGCCGAGCCTGGTGATGTGCACACAGTAGGTGCTCACTACAAGCTTCCTGATTGGAAGAGAGAGCACAGATGGGAGAGAGAGAGAGAGACATGGAAATGAGAGAGGGAGAGAATATGGAAGAACAGACACGAGGAAGGAGTGAGGCAGAGAGGGCTCCTGGGCCCCACAGAGGGACGGGGGTCTCTCCTTGCCTGGGTTGAGTGACAGCAGACCAGGGAGCCCAGGGACAGAGAGCCATGAGCCCCAGGCCAATGGCTGCTCCCACCTCCACTCCTCAGAAGCACAGACCTCTCCTGCCTCCTGATAGGGCTGGCAATTCTGTCAGTTTCCTTTGAGGAAGCTTCCAGAATGAAGAAGAAGCTGCCCTGATCCAAACTACTTTGAGACCGGGGACAGGTCAGTATCCTCTCTGAGCCTTTGTTTCCTCCTCTGTAAAATGGACATCAAGGGGCCCAGTCCCCCAATTCTCCTTAAGTCTTACACTTGACCCACTTTATCCACTAACAATTCTGCTGGCCCCTAAAGGCATTCTGGCCTGGGACCCCTGATCCAGAGACTTCGTAGTGTTTTTGTTCTCTTCTGAGCGTCCAGGTGTTATTTCTGAATCCCATAGAGATACACATGTGATTGCAGACAATCCAAACTGTATCTTGAGATGCATGCAAATAGTAGGAACAGTCCTGCAGATTCTATAGAAGTTTCTTAGCCCCCATTTACTCTTTATTAGATCATCAGCAAATCTCAAGCAGCTTTGTTATTTGTTATTTGGAAATACTGCCACGAAACAGAGAACAATTCCAATTCAGGCATCCTTTGATTGGGATTCACTTCGTGGTTGACTGGAGTATATCTTCAAGTAGCTTTCTCAAAAAGATCACATGAGCATTATATTCTTTGAGGCTTTACTTCTCTTAGAATGTCTTTTTGTTGCCTTTTAACACAAGTGATAATTTGAGTGTAAAGTTACTGGGTCACACACATATTATTTCCTCCATGATTCTGAGAACATTGTTTTAGCATTTCGGGTTGCATGTGAGGAATCTGATTTTTATTTTTCTCAGGTAACCTGTATTTTGCAACCTGGATCCTCGTAGGTTTTTTCCTTCAGATATTGTCAAGGGTATGTCAGTGTGTACAGGAGCTTGTTTTTAAGATGGGCACTATCAGTTCCTTCCTTCCTTGTACACACATCTTTCCCAGATTGAGAAGTGGAATCTTCTTTCCTCCACTCCCTTGATATGGCCAATAGAGCAAAGTGGAAAAGACTTTGTGATGTCTGAGGTTAGGTAATAAGAAGTCTTGAAGCTTAGTTCGGAACCTTTCAGAATGTTCCCTCTGGAGAAAGCCAGCCACCATGTGAAGAAGTCTAGTATTGGATCGAATTCATTCCTTGCCATAATGAGCTACGGGAGAACATTAAAAATGGCGACCCCCAGGCGCACTCTGTCTCCGTGCCTCCCTCACCTGCAACACTCCTGGAAGCCGTTCCTCTAGGGATACAAAATGCTGACACTCTTCCCTCCAATTCCACCCTGCCCCACCCTGAATTTTTGCCTTCTGGAAATTTCAGTCTCTAAATGGTGGCAGCATGGAAGAGTACTTTGCCTACAGAATTGTCCCCCATACAGTGGAGAAAACTCTCTCCCCTCCTCGCTGCCCTGATTTTTCTGGTTGGTACAGATCCTGGCTCTCAGAGACTGGGGTTACAAGTGGGGAAGGAGTTGAGTATTTTCCTCCCTCCTTTTGTCCTGGAGGGGTGCCCTGTTTCAGACGATAAAACTTGAATAGGTTCCCGATTGTTTATCTCAACCCAGCTCCATCTGCCTTATATTTATGGAAATTCCTCCCAGATTCTGGCAACAGGCGCCTGTCAGTCTTGGGTGTCAGCACTGTGAGCTTTCAATTCTTGCTGTCTTCTTAGGTATTTTAGTAGAAAGCTGGGAAAATATGTCTCAGGGGCTGCTACTCGGGTGCCAGTTTAAATCAACGACATCCAGCCTCTTCCTTTTACAGTTTCACCTACTTTTTCACTCATTGACTCATTCAATCAACAAACGTGCATAGAGCACCTAAAATGTACTGGGTACTATGCCATGCACTGGGAATAGAAGGTGAATTGAAGCTTCACCTTGCTCTTGAAAGGGACTGTCTTTTGGAGGAAGCAGATTCATAATTACAGCATTAGTCCCAGGGTGGTGTGTGATTGCTGAGACCTGTATAAACTAGAGAGGCTTGGTGACCTATACAAGGCTGCACGGGAAATCAGAGCAAGATCCAGAGAAGAGGCTGGTTCTCCTGGTTCTCCAGTCCACATTCCTGCCACTATACCTCGCAGGCTCTTCCTTTCCCAAGTTTTTTTTCCCGCAGCTTTCCCGCTGACAGGATAACCCATAACCATTGCTCTCTACCTCACAGATATTTCTTTGTGGAGCTCTGTGTTCTCCCCAGCTCTCACCCAGTCCCTGATCTTCCTCACCCTAGAGCACTTTCCAGGCCATAAACATCCTGTTCTACCAATTAGAGAAGGTGTTCATAAATCTCTGCTATCCCCTCCCAGTTTGGTGGCTTAACTCCTTTGCTTTACTGCTTTGACCAGAGAGTCCTTAGAGCACACAGCGTGAAGTCTGTGGCTTCAGGATCCAGAGAATCTGACTCAGAGCCCTGCTCTGCCACCTCTTTGCTGTGTGGCCTTAGCCAGGTTGCTTACTGTCTCTGAACCTCCTATCTTCACTTGTAAAATGTGAATAATAACACTAGTGTCCCTACTGAGATGTTTAAATGAGCTTGTTTAAATAAGCCATTTAGCATAGTATCTGGCGTACAGTAAGGCCTCAATAAATGATACTCGCTATTTCTGGTATTGTTATTACTGCAAGTGTTCTCCCTGTTAGACTGTGTTCTCCTGGAGGGCAGGGACTATGCCTTTTCCGGGCTGTCTCTCCAGGACCAACAAGTAAGTCATTCATAAATAGTTCAGTGTTTTAATTGACATATTTAAGTCCAATCAAGGTGATCAGACTGCACTCTCAATTGTAAGAAAGTAAACTTGAAAAGGAAGTTGTAACCTAGCAGTTCCCAAGGTAAGATCCCTGGAGCCCCAGTTCTGTAGATTGCTCTGGGGGAAAACAGTTCCTTGTACAAATCAATTTGGGAAACACTGACCCCTCTATCTCTTTCTGGAAAAGTCAAATGAACCTTAGGATTTTAAAGGCTCTGACAATTCCTGCATGAAAGAAACCTGTGGAACTTTGTTGTTCCCCCTGTTGCCCAAACTTAATTGACCCAGAAACTCTTTTCTCATGAAACATCTATTATCATTTGAGCCCCTGATGCACACCATTCCTGAGTCCCATCCTGTAACTGCCACCGTGGAGGAATATACCACCAATTTGATTGCCTTTAGGAATATTTGATAGGGACTAAGTGCACATTTGATATATCCTCATGGGGCACTACCACAAAAAGCTCTGCCAACATCTTTCATGAAGCCAGGAATCTATGGGAAAACCAAAGGCACTGTGACTTCTATTTTAAAAACAGAGTAGTCACCAATGTGTATTTTTTTTTTAAATTCTCCATCTATTGTACAGACCACAAGGCGTAATTGGTTTTCTATAAAGACAGAATGGAGATTGTTCATGGGCACTTACCAAAGGTTACTTGGAACAATGGGACATTTGCAAGGGACCTGAAACCTTGCTCTTGTCATAGTCCCTTTCAAAACATCACACACATTCAAGTTCCTGGCAGAATGGCTGTTTTCCTTGTCTGGTAAGAAATACGACACGGAAACTACATATTTATTCTTTGCAATAAATGTTATGTTCAAGGGGTGCCTGGGTGGCTCAGTCGGTTAAGCATCTGCCTTCTGCTCAGGTCATGATCCCAGGGTCCTGGAATCGAGCCACACGTTGGGCTCCCTGCTCAGCGGGGAGCCTGCTTCTCCCTCTCCTTCTGCCCTTCCCCCTGCTGGTTCTCTCTCTCTCTCATTCTTTCTCTCTCAAATAAATAAATAAAATCTTTAAAAAAATGTTATGGTCAAATGAGATCTGAGGACTCCCAGAATTCCCCCCTAGCATGTTAAGTTGGAACAAGAGAGAGGCTCATTTCTCCCTCCTCTCCCCTGTACACCCATAGGCATCTCCAGCCCAACCAGTTACTTTTCACTTCACAGCCTGTGCCGTGTCTCCACGTAACTCTCTGCCTTTGCCATCACTGTTCCCCTTGCCTTGAACTCCTTTTCCCTCACCAGCAATAACAACCACCACCATACACTTATCACCTACTATGGGCCAGCCTCTGCTAAGAACTTTACAGCTATTGCCTGATTTAATGGAAGTTTAGGACCCCCAATTAAAAGCTAGGGAAACTGAGGCATCAAGAGGCTACATAACATGCCCCTCTTCACACAGCTGAGCAGGGGTGGAACTGGGATTTGAACCCAAGAAGTCAGGGTCCAGCCTCCCTACATTTGCCCTTAAGTGTTCCCAGTTGATTTTTGTTTTTATTGAGTTGAAATTCACACAACATAAAATCAACCATTATGAAGTGCATGATTCAGTGGCATTGAGCACATTCATAGTGTCCTGCAACCACCACCTCTGTCTAGTTCCAGGACGTTCTCAGCACCCCAAAAGGAACCCCTGTACCCACTAAGTCACTCCCCACTCTCCCCTCCCCCTGCCTCTGGCACCCACCCACCTGCATTCTCCTAGTTATTTTGCCTGTCCTGTCGAGCATCCAGTTCCCCTTTCTGGAATAATGCCTCATTTTCCTGTGGGGGAATCATTCTTTGCTTACACACAAAACTGCCAGGACTTGCGTTCCTGCGGGACAGTGGCTGGGTCTTGCTTACTTCTATGTCCCGAGTGATCAGCCCTGAGCACAATGCTTGTTGAGACAACACAAGCTGGGAGTCCCATCCAACTCTTTCCAGTTGTTCTTTGCCACCAGTTGAATTTATCGAGGCCCTACTATGTGCCACTGAGTGAATCCTCAGAATACCTCTATGAGGACACAGGAAAGATTACCCCTATCATACAGATGAGGAAAAAGAGGCTCGAAAGTTAAAACCATGTTTTCTCTTTCTTCTGTGCCTTTGTAACTGTTGTTCCCCTTGCCTTGAAAACCCTTCCACCAGAATTTTCTGCTCCCAATGCTCTTGCCATCTCTCCCCTGCTTTTTTGGGGTCTGGGTTTGCTCCTGTGTTAAAAAAGCAGAAACCCAACACACAAAGGAAATTCACACATTCGTCTTCTTATAAAGCCACCCACGCTCCTTCGGACCCCCAGCTTCTCTGCTTTGGGCTGAGAGTCTCTCGGCTTCAGGAGCCTCCTGCTAATCGGAAGCCCTGGTCTACAGTTTGTGTGTCTTTGATGAATAAAAAATGGAGACATGAATTAATTATTACTTAATAAATTCAGTTTGGTTGACAAAAGTCTTTCAAAACATAAGGCCCCCAAGTTGGAGCCAGCCCAGATGTCCGTCAGCGGGTGGCTGGTGAAGTAAGTGATGGCATGGTGGCATGCCAGGGAGGGAGATGTATGGGCACGGACGTGGAAACATGACCAGGATGTGGTGTTAGAAGGGAAAAGAAAATTGCAGAAGAATTTGGACTGCACAAACTCATTCTCATGGATAGAAGAGAAATACACATGTGGGAGAATGTAGATAGAGATGTATATATAGATATAGATTCACGGAAGCAATTCTAAAAGAACACTGTTTTTTAAAAAAGATTTATTCCTTTATTTGAGACAGAGAGAGAGAGCATCATGTGCGTATGAGTGGGGGGAGGGGCAGAGGGAGAGAGAAAATCTCAAGCAGACTCCCTGCCAAGCACAGAGCTTGATGCGGGACTCCATCTCACGACCGCAAGATCACGATCTGAGCTGAAACCAAGAGCTGGATGCTCAACCAACTGAGCCGCTTAGGCATCCCAAGAACACCTTTTTTTAATTGTGGTAAAATACACAAAATTTGCCATCTTCACCATTTTTAGGTGTGCAGCTCAGTGGTATTAAATACATTCGCGATGTTGTGCAACCATCTCCACCACCCATCCTCAAAACTATTTTCATCTGTAAAACTGAAACTCTGTCCCCATTATACACTAACTCCCCATTACCTCCCCTACCATCTGTCACCCACTATTCTATTTTCTGTCTCTATGATTGTGACTACTCTTGAGTACCTCGTCTCAGTAGAATCATACAGTATATCTTTTTGTGGCTGGTTATTTAATTTAGCATAATGTCATCAAGGCTCATCCATGTTATAGCATGTGTCAATTTTCTTCCTTTTTAAAGGCTGAATAATGTTCCATTATATGGACATGCTCATTTTTCTTATCCCTTCAGCCACTAATGGCATCTGCATTGCATCAGCATTTTAGCTATTGTGAATAATTTTGCTAGAAACAGGGAAGAACACCAGATTTTTAACAAGACTAATCTTTGGGTAGGAGGAGAGAATTATGGGGAAGTTTTACTTCCTTTCCCTCACTGCAAATAATTTAATTATCAAATGTACAAAAATATCTAAAATCTAGAGAAATCCCTGACTCCCACAAACATCTTACAGAAGTATAGCCTCCGTTTGGGGTATATTTTTTCACATGTTTTTCTTTGCACATGTGAACATATAATATGCATATAAATAGTTTCAGAAAGTGAAAACCAAACTGTAGAATCATGCAGCTTTACCCTGTCCACGGACGTCGTATCGTGGGCATCTTTCCAAGTCAGTTCATATAGATTTACTTCATTCCGTTCAACTGCTTAATATTCCATTACTTATATGCTCCAAATATATTTAACCAGTCCTTTATTGTGTAAACTTAGCATTTAAGTTGTTTCCAGTTTTTTGTTGTTATAAATTATGTTGTCATGAATATCCTTGAACAGTTATCTTTGCACAGGGGAGTATAACTGTTGCAAGACAAGAACCCAGAAGCAGAATTGTTGCTCCAAAGGGCATACACTTTCAAAATGTGGATGGATATTGCCCAATTGTCTTCCAAAAGAGTTTGTTCTGATTTACCCCCATCATCAGCATGGATGGGGGGTACCTTTCCACACATTCTCAACCAACACCAGATTATCTCCCACTTTTTAATTTAATACAGAATTATTATTCTTATGGTTTCAATCTGCCATCTTTGATTACGAGTGCAGTTGGATTCAAGTTTACTGGCCAGTGGTTTTTCTTCTGAGAATTTTTCTGTGCTTTGCCTACTTTTTGTTTAAGGGGGAGGCTTTTCCGTTTCCTTAAGGCTTTCCCTTTCTACATGATGTCATTTGATTTTTTTATTACAACTAGCAAGTTCAAGTCTACAATCCCTTATCTAAAACCCTTGGGAAAGATGTGTTTCAGAATTCAGAATCTGTTTGCCTCTTGGAAAGGCATCGGGGTCCATGTGGCTTATCTAACACTCCCAGGAAGTCTGGGGCAACCCCCTTATACTCAAACACATTAATATTTCTGCAGTGAAAAGTATAAACATTCCCACAAAGTGGGATGAATAAGGAATATAAATAGCCTCACATCCTTTCAATTCAGGTTTTGCCACCAAATGTGTTAGCAATAAAAACTCACAGTTTTCAGAGTTTTTTGGACTTTAGAATTTTGGCTAACAGATTGTAGACCTGTTTCTGTCACTTTTTTTTGCAGAAAAAAATAGTAAAGATTACTTTTAAATTAAATAAATAAAGGCTTACGCAGGGAAATGAATGGGAAGGGACAAGATCAGGATTCCTTCTTCCATCTGCAGGCTTTGAGAGGATCTGGGCAGGTGGGATGAGGCGCAGATGTTTACACTTAGCCTGAGCTCTTAGGGACAGGAGCACCTACGTCCCTGTCACTGGCAACTTTACCTGGCTAGCTTCTGCCTTCTCCCTTGAACACTTTTTCCTTTTCCAGCCCAGCGGCCCTAACCCCACCACTCATCCCATATCCCTCATGTCTTCCTCCTGTGCCCAGCCCAGCCGGGACCACTTTCCCAGCAGCCCCTTCCTTTGCTCCACACCCGAATGCAGTTTGAAATTAATTCAGTCCCACGGAGTAACCCAGCTGGAAGTGCTCTCCCCTTCCCGTTGTCCAAGGGCGGAAGTCAGTGATTTCCATGAGAAGGCCCTGATGCTAATTCTTCCCCCAATATATAAAACCAGGTGCTTCCAGGAACTGTAAATATGAATCTACTTTAGGCTTTTAGAGCTACTGTGGAATTGAATAATCATAAAAGATATTTCTTCCATGGAGATTTATGCCCTCCATGCACCCCCACCCCCAGTTCCCAACTGATAAAAAAACCATATTTTACCAAAATATATCTCCCATCAGCGGTCCTGGAACACCTCACTAACTGACTATATTTATTGGGAAATGAGTCACATTAATTTCAGGCGTCATCCTAATATTATATTTATGACAGACTGTGTGAGCTCCAGCAAAGGCCCTTGCCTCGTTCCTGGCATACATTCTCTGTTTCTGCAAATACATATTGTAAACACTGCCTGGAGAGATAAAATCATAAAACCAAAATAGGTTATCTTTGGAAAATCTGTTAATCCTAATCAAATAAGACAACCGCTTGCCTGATTTGAGAAGCTGAGAGGCCATGCCCAGGGTCTGTGAGAGTATTTCTCTTGGAACTTTCTTATTCCCAATCTCACTGCCCACCCCCCCACCCCGACCCCTGCCAAATTGTGATGTGACTTTTTCATGTTGGGGAGACCCTCATAGAGAAAGAGGTTTGACTTATAAATCCTGTCAGTGAATAGTTGCTCAATGCACAGAAAGAGAAACCAGGGGGAGAGAGGAGACCTGAAGTGGGATAAAATGGTAGCCAGTTTGTCCAGTGAATCCATCTTATGTGGCCAGATGCAGGCAAGTGTGGGTATGGACCCAGATAGAGAAAATGCAAACTGCCTGCCCCTAAGGATGCTATTACTTTGGACAAACCAGAGAAAGAGAGGAACAGGGGGGCCATTCTCTAATGCCAGGAGAGAAAGACTCGAGGGTTTATAAGAATAAATATCTAATAATTATCTGTGCAGCATGATGTACACACACACACACACACACACCATTGCAGCTGTCATGTCCAGTAAAAGCCACCATCCAGGACAATCTCCAGTGGTGATATTTTTGGGGAAAGGGACAAAGGGCTTTGTTCCACTTTGGGGTTGTTGTAGTCTGATGCAGCTGTTTCTGCCTCTCTTCCATACATTCCTGTATCTGAGAACAGCACCCCTCACCCCTCCCTCATCACAATCCCAGCACTTGGTTGAATCCGCCTCAACCCTTGGGTCCAAGGATGGACACATGACTTAGACCTGGCCAATCAGAGCTTGCTATCCTTCTGGCTATAGCAGTTGCCTCCGGGAGAGATACATGACCCAGGACTGGCTAATAAGAACAGCTCAGATACCTGGCCCCAGATATTGGTACAGGAAAGGGCAGAGCTTAAAGCCAGGTTGAACAAAGCCACTCCAGAATTTCTGCTGGAGCTTTAGGGAAGAAAAAGACAAACTCTCCTTAGGCTGGGGCTTTTGAGGGGTTGGATATAGCCTTGTGTGCCTAACAGCCATTTTGCTACCATGTGGGAGAACCTGCCTGAGAATAAAGACCAGAGAGGAAAACAGAGTGGAGTGATGGAAAGCCAGATTCCTAGTGATGATAAAGATGATGACAATAATCCTAATACTAATAATGGTTAACTATAACTCTAGTATTGTGCTTACCATTGTGGAACTCTTCTCTAGAAACTGCGCCTATAGTGATTCATTTGGTCCTTCTAACCACTCTAGGAGATAGG
Organism: Zalophus californianus; assembly: GCF_009762305.2. NCBI lineage: Eukaryota > Metazoa > Chordata > Mammalia > Carnivora > Otariidae > Zalophus > Zalophus californianus. The sequence continues at coordinate 8,870,402 of NC_045608.1, forward strand.
CACTTTTATTACTTCCATTTCACAGGTGAGGTGACTCAGTAAGTGGTAGAGCCAGAATTTGAACCCAAGTCATCTGGCTCTAAGTCTGTGTTCATAACTACTAGGCAACACTCCACAAACACGTATTGCACACCTACTACGTGCCAGGCTGTGTGGGGCATGGAGATGATTCAGCCCTGATCCCTAGTCTCCACGAGCTCGGGGCCCAGGAGGGGCATCAGGAAAGCCGGCAGCCTGGCCCATTGGCTGTGACCAAGAGTGACTGTGGTAGCTGTCCTCGGCTTGTGACTGCTGCACCACCTGCTTCGAATTTTAGAGAAACTCATTCTCTTCAGGAGAGCAGCTCCAACCCTAACAGGCCTTCAAAAATGTCAGGGGTATTTTTAGTCTGGAGAGTTGGTAAGTCCAGTGGCAGATTGGAGAAATGAGACTGTGCTCTGGGGAGTTGAAATGTGAAGCCACAAGAAACTATTTCAGGGAAGGCCTGGCAGCTTCAGGGAGACACAAGGAGAGAAGCCAGGCTGCTGGGCATCTGGAACTGGGGAGAAGGGTCACACTCAAAGGGCCTGGGCCTGGAACTTTCCCTGGTCCACTCCCAGGAGGGTATGAAGGTCCTCCAGAAAGTGACACCTTAAAAGGTATACACAGGGAGTAACAACGAGATGGCCAAGTGAGCAGAAAACACAGGGGGGGGGCCCTTTAGTCACTCAACAGACTCATGTGCCAATTCCCCCGGCGCCTGACATACCATCAGAGCTCAAACTTTATGCTGAATGAATGAGTACCCAGTCCCTAAAGGAGCATCCAGGCTGGCTCAGGACCATGCTAGAAGCCAAGAATACAAAGGAGACAGCACAGCCTCTGCCCTCTTGTAGATGGAAGTGAGAAACTGTAGAGGGCTATGGTCAATAGTACCGCAGTTTGGTAGCCCCATGGGCCGTGGGAACTCCGTAGAGGGCCACTTAGACCATTTGCAGGGTCAAGGAAGGCTTCCTGGAAGGGGTGACCCTTGAATTAGAGGCTTGAAAAACAATTTGAAGTGGGCCAGGCAGAGAAGGGAGTCCAGTGCAAAGGCATAAAGGTGTATCAAGAAGAAAAATAAAGTAAGAAATAACAAATTAGGGGTACCTGTCTGGCTCAGTTGGTAGAGCATGTGAGTCTTGAATTCACAGTTACGAGTTCAAGCCCCGCATTGGGCATAGAGCTTCCTTTATTTTTTTTTTATTTTGTTTATTTATTTGAGAGAGAAAGCACATGAGTAGGGGCAGAGGGAGAGGGAGAAGCAGACACCATGCTAAGTAGGGAGCCTCACGTGGGGCTCGATCCCAGGACCCTGAGATCATGACCTGAGCTGAAGGCAGACCCTTAACTGACTGAGCCACTCAGACACCCCTAGAGCTTACTTAAAAAAAAAAAAAAAGGCTAATTACAAATTAAATAACAGCTCCCTTTTCTTGTGCCCTCCCTGAGGGCCAGACACTGTGGTAGGTATATAAAGGCCTGACCTCATTCAATCCTTCACGCAACCATAGGAGGAAATAGCTATTACAACCTCCAACTTACAGAGAGAAAATCTGGTCCCAAAGAGTACAGGGCATGGACTCTGGAGCCAGGTGGCCCAGATCTGAATCCTGACGTTGACACTCACCAGCTATATCACTTGGGGCAGCGACTTCTCCTGGGCCTGGGGTTCGCCATATGTACCATGGAGAGATAATAACAGCTCCTCCCTCCTTTAGGGTTGTTGTGGGAGTCCTACAAGCAAAGGGCAGCATCGAGTCCTTGTTCAGTAAGTGTTGAAAAAATGAATGGAGACGTGAAGGAATGAAACCAGGGCTCAGAGAAGTATAATAACTTTCTTTTTTTTAAGATTTTATTTATTTATTCGAGGCGGGGGCAAGTGGGGAGAGGGACAAGCAGACTCCCCACTGAGCACAGTGCCCAACAGCAACACGGGACTCAATCCCATGACCCTGAGATCATGACCTGAGCTGAAACCAAGAGTCCACGCTTAACTGACTGAGCCACCCATGTGCCCCAAGTATAACTTTCTAAGGCCACACAGAAATTAAAACCAAGGTCAGAATTTGAATCCAGGCCTGACTCTGGATTCTGAGCCTCTCTTCTTTATTGGCAACTCAGGGTTTAGTAAAATCAAACAACAAGGAAATTTATAACCTTTGAGGCTTGAACGGATGGATAGAGTGATTACTTTGTGCTGGGAACCAGGCTGAGAGCTTTCCATGCATAATCCCCTCCCTTAGGCCTCACACAACCCCATGGGGTAGACGAGAATACTTTCTTCATTTTACAGATGAAGAAACTGAGGGTCAGAGTGATTATGAGACTTGCCTGAGCTGCATAACTAGCAAGTGGCCACGCTGGGATTTGACTCCAGCTCTGTGTGGCCAATTCATGATCCGGGCACACACAGCTGTGAAGTTGATAAATGATTGTGCTGGAATGCACAGTTGGCTCACACACACTCCTCGTTCTGTCCTCACCACAGCCTTACGAAATAGCTGGTGAGTTGTCAGTGTCATTTTTAAAGACAAGGAAACTGAGGCTGAGAGGCTAATTAATTTGCCTAAAGCCACACAGCTTGTTGGCTGCAGTGCCCTCATTCCAGCAAGCCTCAGTGACAGTTTGTCAGACCAGCAGCCTCCAGACCCGGGCAAACCACAGACCCCAGCCCCCGGTTTTCACAAACAGCTTCACTGGACTCAGCTAGGTCCAGAGCCTCTCTCCCTCCTCTCCCCTCCCCCTGGCCCCACCAGCCATGGGCTGTCTGTGTTCTCCAACCCTGAATGCACTTCCATCCCTACGGCCAAATCATCTGTTTGCTAGTGCCCACCCCTTTGGTCTCAAGGCCACTGTCCCTTCATTTGAAGCGGATTCCCTGGTGCAGGGCCCGCACTGAATACACTTCCATGCAGCAAGGAGCGGCTGCGGTAGTCAGCAAGGCCTCTGGGGCTCGAGTCAGTTGCAAGGCTCCACATCTTGTGGCCATAGCAGGCAGGCCTGGGAGAAGAAACCTCCTTGATCTTGTCCACCCTGCTCTTCCAAAACACGTCCCTGTCCATCCTCTGCTTTTCATCTTGCTGACGCTGTCGTGGTCCTGGATGGCACCTCTCCGGTGTCCTGCTGTGATGCCTCCTTCCCCCACCCCCTCGGTGCAGAGTCCCTTCTCCCCTGGCAGCCACACCTGAGCTCTGCTTAAAACCCGCTGGTGCCACATAGACCCAAGAGAATTGAAAAACAGGGACTCAAACAAGCATGTGCACCAGCCAAAAGGTGGAAACAACCCAAATGCCCATCAGCACATGACTGGAGAAACCAGGTGTAGTCTAGCTACACAATGGAACATGATTCAGCCATAAGAAGGAATGAGAGGGGCTACACCGTGGATGAACCTGGACATTATGTTGAGTGACAGAAGCCAGAAGCAAAAGGCCACCTATTGTATGATTCCCTGTGTATGAGATACCCAGAATAGATAAACTCACAGAGAAAGAAATCAGATTGGTGGGTGCCGGGGACTTGGAGAGAGGAGGAAATAGGGAGTGACTAATGGGTGTGGGGTTTCCATCTGAGGTGGTCAAAATGTTCTGGACCTGGATAGAAGTGGTCACACAACATTGTGAATCTACTAAATGAGACTGATGTTCATTTTTTTTTAAGATTTTTATTTATTTATTTGTCAGAGAGAGCACAAGCAGGGGGAGCAGCAGAGGGAGAGAGAGAGAAGCAGGCTCCTCACTGAGCAAGGAGCCTGATGTGGGACTCGATCCCAGGACCCTGGGATCATGACCTGAGCCAAAGGCAGAAGCTTAACGACTGAATCACCCAGGCGTCCCTGATGTTCATTTTTAAGTGGCTAATTGTGTGTGTGTGTGTGTGTGTGTGTGTGTGTGTGTGTCTGTGCGTGTGTGCGCTCTCCACTTAGGAAAATTTTGTTTTTACTGTGGTAAAATATATATAAAATTTATCATTTTAACGCATTTTCACCATTTCCATCACCCCAAAAAGAAATTCTATACCCATGAAACAGTCACTCTCCCGTCCCCCTCCCTCCAGCCCTGACAACCACTAATGTGCTTTCTGTCTATGGATTTGCCTGTTCTGGACATTTCATATAAATAGAATCACAACATGTGATCTTTTGTGTCTGGCTTCTTTCACTTAGCATCATGTTTTCAAGGTTGATTCATGTTGTAGCATGAATCAGTGCTTCACTCTTTTTTATGGCTGAATACTAGTCCATTGTATGGATAGACCACATTTTATTTACTCATTCATCAATTGATGGACATTTCAGCTGTTTCCACCTTTTGGCTATTGTGAATAGTACTGCTGTGAACATTCGTATACGTTTATTTGTTTGACTATCTTTTTCCAGTTCTCTGGCGTAAACACCCAGGAATGGAGTTGCTGGTCATATGGGTAGCTTTATGTTTAACCTCGAGAACCGCCAAATTGTTTTTCACAGTGGCTGCACCATTTTACATTTCCTACCAGCTGTGTATGAGGGCGTAGGGTGGCTCTGAGGTTTCGATGCAGTAATACATCTGGAGGGTTTAGCCAGGACTTGAAACATAGTAAGTGCTCCAAAAATATGAGTAGTTGTGATTATTTTTGTAAACAATCATTACTATATACCTCCTCTAGGCCAGGCCCTGGTAGGCGCTGGGGGAACCAAGATGAATACAAAATTATTCCTTTCAAGGAGCTCCTGTTCACCGGAATGACTTCCCTTTGGACTATTCTGAGTAACTGGTTTGATGAACAAAAACAACAATGACAATAATAATAATAATAGCTACAAATCTAATGCCTGCTTATAACATGTCTAGCGTTGTACCAGTTTCTTTATTCATTCCCCTGATGTGGTCCTCACAACAACCCTGGGTGTAGGCAATATTATCATCCCCCTTTTACAGATGAGAAGATTGAGCCTCCAGTGGGTTGAGTGTGCCTGAGCCTCATGGCTGGCATGGAGCCAGGGTTGGAAGGTGAGGCCGGTGCCTTACCAACTGCCCTCTCTGGAATCGAAGGCTGCGTCTGTTTACTCTTGATTCTTCCCAAATCTTGGGATTAACTCAATTTTGGGCTTTGCACAGACCACCTGGATTCTAGCTGTCGGTTACAGCATACAGGGGCATCCAGTGGGCAACATCTGGCACCAGTCTCAAGCTGTAGGGCCAGGCCCTGAAGGCTCAGTCTTTGTTGAGTTCAAGGGGCCACTTTTTAGGCCTGAATTCAGGAAGTGTCTGGGCCTCCAGTATCCAAAGAACAGGTAGGTGCTACATTGCATTTGATTCTTCCTCTCAGGCTATAGGACTTTCCCTCCTCAGCCCCCCACGCCCTCCCCAGCCATCAGCCACCTCCTTGGTGGCCCTGCCTCTTGGTGCATTCATCCTTCTCTGCCAGACTCCACTATCCAGTTTGTGCTCAGAAGAACAACGCCCCACCCGGTCTGCCTTCCATGTTGCCCACGCATCTGATTCTAAGAGGGGTTGGGAGGGGCTCTTTCTGCGGGGCCCCAGTCGATATGGACTGCTGGGTGGGTTTCCATGAACCAGGATTCACCCTGAATTTCTGGAACCTTCCAGACCAGCTAGCTGGTGGCTTCCCTGGCAGTGCCAGCTGGGGGACTGAAATAACTGTGCTCAAGGCCACATCCTCAGGTCCGCAGGGCCAAAGAGACACCAGTCACAGGGTCTGTGGGCTTAGGGGAACACTTCACACCACAGAAGACACCCTGAGGCTCTGAAGACCCCAGGAATGAGCCCTCTCTGGCCCTGCAGCTTAGCTCCAGTTCCCTACATTGGCAATCTCCACACTTGTCCTGCATCCCTACAACAGCCATTTGGGTACCACACTTCATCATATCTTGCCATATCCATGAACCACCTATACTTTTCTTCAAATTGACTCACTTCCCTTTTTTTTCCCACTTTCAGTTTGTGTTTTGGAGAGGGAAACTATGTTGCTACTGTAAATGAAGTAGTAATTTTCCTTTGCAGGAACAGAAGGTAACATGAAAATATATAAATATTAAATTTTAAAATGTTTTAATGTTCAACTTGGCATGGTTTTATCTATAGTATCTCCCCCACAGATTTCTTACTAATTACAAAGGGAAAAAATTATAGTGGGGAGACCTGGAAGACAACCCCCCCATTCCAAGAGGTAAGAGTTTGCAACGCCAGAAATGGGACAAATTGTCATCAGGTACCTCCTGAAACAATGCACCCGGAGGAACATGGCATCACTTTGATGGTGTTCTTGCCAAAAGCGCATAACTTGAATCTAATCACAAGGAAACATCAGACAAACCCAAACTGAGGGGCAGCTTCCAAAATGGACTCTTCAAAAATGTCAAGGTCAAGAAATAGGAAGGTTGAGACACTGTTCTAGATTAAAGGAGATTAAAGAAACATGACAAATCATTTCAGTGTGTGATCCTGGATGAGATCCTAGACTAGAAAAATAACTGCTACAAAATACAGTTCAATTTTAGGTCAACTGGTGAAATTTGAACATAGAACCTAAAATTCAGATTCTAGAACTATATTAATGTTAAGTCCCCTGAATGTGATAATTGTACAGTAATTACATAAGAGGATGACTTGTTCTTAGGAGATACATACTGGACTATGTAAAGGATTGCGTAGTGACTGCATTAACTCACAAATGATTAAGGGGGGAAAGTGTACACACACCCACATACATGCACTCACACACACAGAAATAAAGGAAATGTGGCAAAATGTCAGTTTTTGGCAAATTTGGAAAAGTTCAGAGAGTTCATTGCACTCTTCTCGCAACTCTTCTGTTACAGTTGTTTTTCCAAATAAAAGTTGTGAAAAATGTCTGCTTGAGGAGAGCAAAAGCAGCTCACACATCACAAGGGGGGGGGTCCACACTTTGGGAAACATTACTCAGTTGGTGCAATTTCTCCATCTCTAATTCTCTTTTCCCTTTTGTAGTTCTTACCTTCACAGCTCAGCCTCCTCCAAAGTAGGTTCTGCCTCTTCATTCACCTCAGAGAGATTTAGGGCCCACGTTAGCATATCAAAGGCTCTGAAGAATCCTGCAGCCACAAAAATGCGTGGAATGGTTTTTTTGGGGTGAAGGGCCCTTATCATGTCTCTGGTATGCTGACAGCCCTAGGAGAGGATGCTGTTCATTCTACCCATTTTACAGATGAAGGAACTGAGGCTCAAAGAGGCAAAGTCACTTATCCAAAGGTTCCTAGGAAGCCACAGAGCAGGGATTGGGATACCTTCCTTAATTGCCATGATACGCCTGCTTTGGGAGCCACAAAACAGTTATTGGAGGCAATCTAGTGGCTGAGAACAGGGACTCTGGATTCAAATCTCTGCTACTTGCTAGTTGTGTAATCTGGAACAAGTTACTTACTTGTACCACAGGGTTGTGGTGACGAATCAGTACCTGGACAGCACTTAGAGCAGTGTCTGACACAATGCCTGGCAGCAATGGAGACGTGGAGAGGTTAAGTCACTTGGCCAAGGACACCCAGGAAGTATCAGGCTCAAGGTTTGATGCCTGGTAGACCCCAGAACCCTATGATCCTGTGTCCTGCTGACCCTGAGCTAGCTCATCTTCTGGTTCTGGCCTCCATTTGCTCCCAGATCACAGGCTCCTTTCTAGCTCCTCTTGCCCTAGTAAAGGCCAACAACCATTTTCCTGGTCTAGGGTGGCTCTGGTCAGTCCTTACGAGGACAGGACATATTACTTCTGTGCCCTTTGCTTGGATCTCCAGCTCATATCCCACACCCAGCCTCAGTGGGGATGATGAGTGCATCTTACCTGCCACCAAGGGAGTTTCAACTGCTGTTGAAGTCAGCACATCCGACTCATTGAAAAACCTATGAGTTACCAGAATATTCCTCAAGCTCAGCCACCTGCATTCCTTCAAGCGAACTGGGCCACAGTAAAGCCAGTGTGGGAGATATTTATTCATTGAAAGAGAATAAAACAACAACAACAACGACAACAACAGGGTCAGAATCTATTTCAGCCTAACCGATATTTTACACAATTGGATACGTTTGACTAAACTAATACATATGTATGGAGACTGGTGCATTTCCATTCAAACCAATGTAAATTACCTTTGACCAATATATTTTCCTGGAAATCAATGCATTTTAACACAAGATAATATTTATGAAATTGAATTTTTTATTGAAGCTAATGCAATTCTATTCTATTTTATGCATTTTTATTAAACTAATGCATTTTAAATTAATCCATTGTATATTAAGTACAACAGACATTGGTACTTACAGTAAAATAATATATGCCCACTGAAATCAATACTGTTTCAAAACCTGGTGTTTTCCATTTAACTGAAGGATGTCAAGAATACGCAACCATGAGTTCAGGGCATGTGAATGTGAAATTATGTCTTTTCTTTTCTTTTTTTTTTTTCAAAATCATTATCACTTAAAAGTTATTGTGCCTCAGGATATGGCTAGAGGCCCACGGATTTAGAATTAATTCATGATTCTAACCACCAACATCCCACTTGACCGACTTTTTGACCAGGAGTCTGGTGATTCTTAATCATGAGGTGTGACATAAGTCACTTGTCACTCCTAATAAAATCCTGAAGTTTGCAAACAATTAACTTTGGAAGAAAAGCTAATGTTTTGAATCAGTCTGGGTCCTGGCAGGAAAAGACGATACACTCAAACTGGTACCTGGAGAAGAGTTTAATAAAGAGACTATTAAGGTGAGAGCAGGTTTAAGAAAAGCAATGGTGCCACCCCCTGGGGCTTGTAACCTGGGGAGCTGTTACCATCTGGGCATTACTGGGACCTGGTGGGAGCAGCTAGCAGAGAGAGGGAGAGGGAGAAGCTGTAGCTTTCAGTAGAGAAACTCAGCCTCCTTTGGCATCCCACAGAGAGGAAGCTATAAAAATAAATAGCTGATCTCTCTCTACTCCCCCCCTCATCTCCTGTTGATACTTTCCATTGACCAGATCAACCAGAAGCCAGAGGATAAGGGAGACTGTTGTTGCAGTCTTGCAGCAGCGCAGAATAAGGAGAAAGGTAAAGGAGGGTGAATCTGGACAGACAAAAAGAAGATACCCACACACCTACTGAGTGTTTATTATACACGACATGCTTTCTCTTCTAATTCTCACAACACCCTATGAGGAAAGTACGATTATTCTCATTTCCACGATGGAGAAACTGAAGCTGAGATTGAGTGGGAGAGCTAGGGTTTGAACAGAAGTCCACCCAACTTTGTGGATGCAGGGAACAGTTTCTGGGAAGGAAAATAAAATTTAATAAAAGAAGATAAGGTTCTTTTTAGCCCCATTATACCCCTTTCCTTACTGCTTGAGACTGTGACATGAGAATCTGATGTCTGGAGCTATGGCTTCCATCTTGTGACCATGAAGGGAGACATCACCAATACACTGAATACAGTAGGGCAGAAAGAACAAAGGAATCTGAGTTCTTGTTAACATTGTTGAGTCCCTAAACCAAGCCCAGAATCACCTACCTTCAGGCTTCCTGCCAATTAACAATACACTCTTGACTTTCAAGCTGAGTTTACTGTTACTTAACCTAGAAGCATTCCTAACTGATACACCATTACTTATACATTACTTGAATTTTTAATAATAAATATCTATTATCTTTGTGAAAAAACACAAAATCAAATAACTTTAATCACTCCCCTCATCCAACTTCATCAAACTGGTCATGAAATTTTTTTTTGTCTTCAGGACAAAATCCAGATGTACATGATTTTTTAAGGCTGAATTCACAGACCTATTTTATTACATTTTATACAAGTTTTTTTTCATTATGCACATTTAGATGGAAGAACAGCTCAAGCATATGCATTTCTGTATTCCCTCTTGCTGAGGACCCCATTTGCTGCTCTCACAGGGCATAGCACTGCTATTGTTGCATTTTCTGTGAGAGTCTCTTAAAAGCCGGCTCTCTCCCACCCGCATCAGCTCTCAGTTCAGGGAACCTTCCAGGATTTTCAGATCCAGCCACGGTCCATGGGTGTATGGGGGGAGTGCATGACATTTCCTGAGAACTCTCAGTTGACAATCAGCATCTTCCTTCTATGAGAGGAGAATTTTTTCTAAATTTCCATTTTGCTCCTTTCTCTTTGAATACAGACTCAGAAGATTCTAGCACCTCAAGGTTTTTGGAAAAAACCTTTGGCTTTGGAAAATTTAATTCCTCAAAGATTTGTGGTTGTGAGATTCCCTAATTTCATTCACTTACCCAATGCTTTAGCCCCACTGAGCCTCAGTTTTCTCATCTGGAAAAGGCGGGGTGGGGGGGTTGATGCTAGGACTTATCTCACATGATTGTGAGGGGAAGAAAGTTAAAACGTGGAATGACTGGCACAGAGTGAAGCTCAATAACTGTAAGCTCATATGAATAGCAAAAGTGATATCATTACTAACTCTTTGAGAGTCAATAAAAAGTCTTAATGCATCCATTCATATCACAGCCAGCTTCCTCAGTGTTGGCTGTTCTTATCATGGAGAAATCTAAGTCATCATAATCTCTCAACTTTGGATGAGTATCTCTTTTGTGAATCCATCCATAGCACTGATTAGCCAAGGAGATTCAATGGGAGTTAAGAATTTGGCTATTAAAATCAGAGAGATAAAAAAAATAAAATCAGAGAGATCTAGGTTCAAATCCTACATCTGCTTTCCAGCTATGTGATCTTGGGCAAGTCACTTTGCCTCTCTGAGCCTCTCAGCTTTCTCATTTGGAAAATAATGGCTGCCTCACGAACTAGCTTGAAGATTAAATGAGGTTATAGATGGAAAATCTGAACACAGGGCACTTAAGAGCATCTGCCATCTCTTTATAGCTGTCATTTTTTTTCTCTTGGCATGCACGGAAATAAGTATGGAGAGATGGATGCAAAGTTCTGTGGTCTACGTGCTATTCTGTCTCTAGAGACAGATAGTGAGGAAGAAAGTGCAAGGAGGTTATTGGTTGAGTTGGAAATTTCTTAAATAAAAGTGATTTCAAGGTTTATAGAAAAGATAGAAGGGATTCATTATTAATATTTTAACATTGTTTTTAGGTTCCAAACTCTCTGTGGGTGAAGACCCAGCTAATGAACCTTAGTATCCTGCATAGGACCTGGCACTCAGCGGGTACCCAATCAATGCTTGTTGCTCTAAACCCATCCCTATATTAGTTGGCTTGGGCTGCCATAATAAAATACCATATATTTAAAACCAGGCATTTATTTTCTCACAGTTCCAGAGGCTGGATGTCCAAGATCAGGGTGTCAACATGGTCAGGATCTGGTGAAAGCCCTCTTCCTGGCTTAAAGACAGCTGCCTTCTTGCTGTGTCCTCACATGGCAGAGAGGGAAAGGGAGAAAGAAAGAGAGCTCTGGTGTCTCCTGTGAGGGCATTAACCCCATCATGTGGGCCCTACCCTCATGACTTCATTTAAACCTAATCATCTCCCAAAGGCACCATTCTAAATACCATGATATTAGGAGTTAAGGCTTCAACACTGAACGGGGGAAGGCACAGTTCAGCCCATAGCAATCCCCTTTTTGTAGTTCAGCTGCAGAGTAGACCAAACCTCAAAGTGAGAAAAGTAGGTGAGATTCATTGGAGAAGGAGGATGGGGAGTGAAAGAGAGTTGGGGCATTAGTAGGACACCGCAGGCCCACCCAGCCTCCTGGCACGCCCTGACTGTTGGTGTAATGGCTAGACGTTCGGGAACTGGAGTTGATGGCCTGGATCCACTGCTGTAACGCCTAGTGTCTTATGCTTTCTGGGTGTAAGTTTCTCTGTCAGTAAAATTAGGACTCTAGAAAATAATGCTGCTTATGCCCACATGCCATTCCCCTTTCTTGTGAAAGCAGCCTTTTGGTTTTCTTTTGGCCAGCTTATGTCCTTGTGGCTTTACCCTCCACCACCACCCTTCCCCAGCTTGGGAATTGGGTGTGTCATCTGGGCCCAGTCTAGCAGAGTCAGGGTGATTGGATCAGGCATAGGGATGTGATCTGACCTAGACTAATGAGAGTCTTCCCCAGCATTTCTGATGGAACCTTTAGGAAGAGGCTTTCTCTTTTCCCTGGGGACAAGAACCTGGGAGGTTGGAAACCTGGCTAATGGCAGCTGTCTGCCACCTGAAGGAATAAGTCTGTCTGAGGATGAAGCCAACACAGAAGAAATCAGAGCCCAGAGAAGGAGAATGACAGTGTCTGAAACTGAACCTCCAGGCTGTGCCAGGAGCCTACTGCACTGTTAAACTTTCAAGTTAAATAAGCTAGTAAATTATTTTCGGTGTTTTTCACCTGTGCCCATGTCACCTTACTGTCTCAGGTTTGGGAAAATGTGTACCGCACTCCCTTGCAATGTCGAAGAGAATGGCAATGTGTCCAAAATCTCATAGGTGTCAGGAACTGATACCCTCCTTGACCCTCACAAGGCCCCTGTGAGGTAGCCGAGCACCTGTTCTCGGGGGTTGTAGGCACTGTGGGTGCCCCGCCCCCACCTGCAAATGAGGTGGTCCCGCCCATCTCCTCAGCCACTGAATCGGGTGGGCACGTGACCCAATTCTGACCAATGGGATGTGAGGAGAAACCTGCTGGGCGGGGCTTCTGAGTGATGTCTCCGGAGCCCTCGAAGAAAACTTCCTGTGAACGTGGTGTAATCGCCACCACCATCTTGCTTCGCCCTGAGGAGGAAACCCTGAGGCAACGCGGAGCAAAGAGGTGGAAAGTGCCCGCCTCCGGGGTTGAGCCGCTAAATCAGCCACCTTGTGATATGCTCCACGTCAAGACTCTCCAAGATGTGAGATAATAGTCGTCTCTTTCAACCAATTTGGAGTCAAGATTTCCGTCACACTCACAACCATCGTGGGTAATGCACTCCCATTTTATAGATGAGATGGGTAATTTCTGAGAGGGAACGTGGCTTTTTCCCGTTATATTATCAAGATCATTTCGGTTGGTTGCAGGTGACAGAAACCCAACTCCATCCAACAGCTTAAAAGAAAGGAATGTGTAGACGCAGGTAAATTCAGAGTACAGGAGTAGACCAATGTCCCGCAGCTGGAGAAGGGGTAAACTGAGGTAGAGTCGTGCAGTGTTTTATTATTACTTAGCAATATAAAGGAACAAATTACTGATGTACCAACGACGTGGATGAACTTCAGATGCATTATGCTAAGTGCAGGAAGTCAGACTCACAAGGCCACATACTGTGCGATTTCATTTATATGCCATTCTGGAAAAGACAGAACTTTACGCGCAGAAAACAGATCGGTGGTTGCCAGGTGGTTGAGGTGGGGGGGGGGAGCAGGGAGCAGACTACCAGGAAAAGGTGGGATTGGGGAGCTGAGGTTAGAACTGTTCTACATCTCGTTGTGGTGCTGGTTAAATGTAAACTCACAGAACCACAGTGAAAAGGGAGAATTTTACTGTATGCATATTATACTTTAAAAACATTAAGAGTCCAGGGGTTGGATGGGGAGTTACTACTTAATGGGTACAGAATTTCTGTTTGGGGTGGTGACAATTTTTGGAAATAGTGATGATGGTTGCATAACTTTGTGAATGTAATTAATGCCACTGAATTGTATGCTTAGAAATGGTTAAGGGGCGCCTGGGTGGCTCAGTCGTTAAGCGTCTGTCTGCCTTCAGCTCAGGTCATGATCCCAGGGTCCTGGGATCGAGCCCCGCATCGGGCTCCCTGCTCCGCGGGAAGCCTGCTTCTCCCTCTCCCACTCCCCCTGCTTGTGTTCCCTCTCTTGCTGTCTCTCTGTCCGTCAAATAAATAACTAAAATCTTAAAAAAAATGGTTAAAATGTCTTTTTTTATGGTTTGTGTTTTTTTTAAGATTATTTATTTAAGAGAGAGAGCACAAGTGGGGGAAGGGAGAAGGAGAAGCAGACTCCCCTTGCTGAGCAGAGAGCCCCATGTGGGGCTCCATCCCAGGACCCTGCGATCATGACCTGAGCCAAAGGCAGATGCTTAACCAACTGAGCCACCCAGGTGCCCCTAAAATGGCATTTTTTGTTAAATATATTTTACCACAATTTTTTTTCTGTATAGTTGACATAATATTGTATTAGTTTCAGGTGTGCAAAGAATGATTTGACAGTTATATACATTACAAAATGCTCATCACGGCAAGTGTAGTTACCATCTGTCACCACACAGAGTTGTTATTGACTATGTTGCCTATGCTATACTTTACATCCCCATGACTTACTTAATAACTAGAAGTTTGTTTCTCTTAATCATCTTCACCTTTTTCTCCTATCCCCTCCACCCTCCCCCTCTGACAATCACTACAATTTTTTTTAAGTGAATAAAAAAAGGGGCCCAGGGATAGATTTCAGGCATGGCTGGATCCAGGATTCTCTCCATCTCTCAGGCTCTCTATTCCACTACCTTGATTTTATTCCCCACAGGCTCTCCTCAGGTGGTGACAGAGATGGCCTTGGGAAGTTCCTGGTATACTTCCTCTCAGCTTAGCAACATGAGCAGGAGGAAAGTGCTTCTTTCCCAGTAGTTCCTAAGAGTTCCTAAAAGTTCTCATTGGCTTGTTGGTGAGAAAGCTGGTGTGGCCTGGACTGGTAAGGAGATGGTTTCATTAAGGAGTAGGAAAACTTCCTCAAACTTCACTAAAAACTCATTGGGACATGAGCTTGCCCCTCGACCAACCACTGGGGTTGGAGTGATCCATTGGCCAGCCCTGGGTTATATGTCTACTTCCAGAGCGGGGGTGAATACTCCCACTGAGACCCCTTGGAGAGAGAGTGGGGAGGGATGGATCTCAAAGAAAACCAAGGAGCTTTGCCATCAGCCCCTGCACCCAAGTTAAATGTTGAATGGCCCAGCCCCAATTCTCGGCCCGACATTTATGCAGGCTTTGCCATTCTGTCCTTACATTCTCTCCAGCAAAGCCCACGTAGGTACAACATACACTCATCATTCCATCCCTGGGTTTGCATAAAAACCCATGTCCACGAAGTAGCAACTGCAATGTTTTTCAATCACACAGCAAAGATATTTAAAAATATCACCCATATGTGTTTTAAATACAGGCAAATAGCTGGCAAGGCAGTCAGCTTCACACCCGCGTGCCATTCTGAGTTATAATCTTCTCGTTTCCAACTCTCAAAATCACACGTTGAAGGCCAGACAAGCCCAGAACACTGCTAAGGCTGTGCGTCTACCCAGAATCTTCCCAAACCGCGCAGCCCAGCTTTCTTTCCTGGTAAAGGAACATCTATGATCCTGGGAAGGAATTTAAGGGCTCTTAGGCTTGAGCTGAATCATATGCCCTCCACTGAGAATACAGAAATGGAACCAGGAAGTTTTTAGTGAAGTTTGAGGAAGTTTTCCTACTCCTTAATGAAACCATCTCCTTAACCAGTCCAGCCCACACCAGCTTTCTCACTGCCCCCCCGCCCCCCGCCTGCCTATCATGCTATTTGGTATTAAAATCTTTAAAATTTGGCAGTTTTTACAATCTTTTGAGACTCCCCACATTTTCTCATCTTCTAGATTTATACTTTCTCTTTTTTTTTTTTTTTTTTTTTTTTTTTTTTTAATTTTTTTATTGTTATGTTAATCACCATATATTACATCATTAGTTTTTGGTGCAGTGTTCCATGATTCATTGTTTGTTCATAACACCCAGTGCTCCATGCAGAACGTGCCCTCCTCAATGCCCATCACCAGGCTAACCCATCCCCCTACCCCCCTCCCCTCTAGAACCCTCAGTTTGTTTTTCAGAGTCCATCATCTCTCATGGTTCGTCTCCCCCTCTGACATACTCCCCTTTTCTTCCTCTCCTGTTATCTTCTTCTTTTTCTTTTTTCTCAAAATATGTTGCATTATTTGTTTCAGAAGTACAGATCTGTGATTCAACAGTCTTGCACAATTCACAGCGCTCACCATAGCACATACCCTCCTCAATGTCTGTCACCCAGCCACCCCATCCCTCCCACCCCCAACCACTCCAGTAACACTCAGTTTCTTTCCTGAAATTAAGAATTCCTCATATCAGTGAGGTCATGTGATACATGTCTTTCTCTGATTGACTTATTTCACTCAGCATAACACCCTCCAGTTCCATCCACGTCGTTGCAAATGGCAAGATCTCATTCCTTTTGATGGCTGCATAATATTCCATTGTGTATATATACCACATCTTCTTTATCCATTCGTCTGTCGATGGGCATCTTGGCTCTTTCCACAGTTTGGCTATGGTGGACATTGCTGCTATAAACATTGGGGTACACGTACCCCTTCGGGTCCCTACATTTGTATCTTTGTGGTAAATACCCAGTAGTGCAATTGCTGGATCGAACGGTAGCTCTAATTTCAACTGTTTGAGGAACCTCCATACTGTTTTCCAGAGGGGTTGCACCAGCTTGCATTCCCACCAACAGTGTAGGAGGGTTCCCCTTTCTCCACATCCCCGCCAACATCTGTCGTTCCCTGACTTGTTAATTTTAGCCATTCTGACGGGTGTGAGGTGGTATCTCATTGAGGTTTTGATTTGGATTTCCCTGATGCCAAGCGATGTTGAGCACTTTTTCATGTGCCTGTTGGCCATTTGGATATCTTCCTTGGAGAAATGTCTGTTCATGTCTTCTGCCCATTTCTTGATTGGATTATTTGTTCTTTGGGTGTTGAGTTTGATAAGTTCTTTATAGATTTTGGATACTAGCCCTTTATCTGATATGTCATTTGCAAATATTTTCTCCCATTCTGTCGGTTGTCTTTTGGTTTTGTGGACTGTTTCTTTTGCTGTGCAGAAGCTTTTTATCTTGATGAAATCCCAATAGTTCATTTTTGCCCTGGCTTCCCGTGCCTTTGGCGATGTTTCTAGGAAGAAGTTGCTGCGGCTAAGGTCGAAAAGGTTGCTACCTGTGTTCTCCTTTAGGATTTGGATGGACTCCTGTCTCACGTTTAGGTCTTTCAACCATTTGGAGTCTATTTTTGTGTGTGGTGTAAGGAAATGGTCCAGTTTCATTCTTCTGCATGTGGCTGTCCAATTTTCCCAACACCATTTGTTGAAGAGACTGTCTTTTTGCCATTGGACATTCTTTCCTGCTTTGTCAAAAATAAGTTGACCATAGAGTTGAGGGTCCATTTCTGGGCTCTCAATTCTGTTCCATTGATCTATGTGTCTGTTTTTGTGCCAGTACCATACTGTCTTAATGATGACAGCTTTGTAATAGAGCTGGAAGTCCGGAATTGTGATGCCGCCAGCTTTGCTTTTCTTTTTCAGTATTCCTCTGGCTATTCGGGGTCTCTTCTGGTTCCATACAAATTTTAGGATTATTTGTTCCATTTCCTTGAAAAAAGTGGATGGTATTTTGATGGGGATTGCATTGAATGTGTAGATTGCTCTAGGTAGCATTGACATCTTCACAATGTTGATTCTCCCAATCCATGAGCATGGAACGTTTTTCCATTTCTTTGTGTCTTCTTCAATTTCTTTCCTGAGTATTTTATAGTTTTCTGAGTACAGATCCTTTGCCTCTTTGGTTAGATTTATTCCTAGGTATCTAATGGTTTTGGGTGCAATTGTAAATGGGATAGACTCCTTGATTTGTCTCTCTTCTGTCTTGTTGTTGGTGTATAGGAATGCCACTGATTTCTGTGCATTGATTTTATATCCTGCTACTTTACTGAATTCCTGTATGAGTTCTAGCAGTTTTGGGGTGGAGTCTTTTGGGTTTTCCACATACAGTATCATATCATCTGCAAAGAGTGAGAGTTTGACTTCCTCTTTGCCGATTTGGATGCCTTTGATTTCTTTTTGTTGTCTGATTGCTGTGGCTAGGACTTCTAATACTATGTTGAATAGCAGTGGTGAGAGTGGACATCCCTGCCGCGTTCCTGACCTTAGGGGAATAGCTCTCAGCCTTTCCCCATTGAGAATGATATTCGCTGTAGGTTTTTCGTAGATGACTTTTATGATATTGAGGTATGTACCCTCTATCCCTATACTCTGAAGAGTTTTGATCAAGAAAGGATGTTGTACTTTGTCAAATGCTTTTTCTGCATCTATTGAGAGGATCATATGATTCTTGTTCTTTCTTTTGTTAATGTATTGTATCACGTTGATTGATTTGCGGATGTTGAACCAGCCTTGAAGCCCAGGGATAAATCCCACTTGGTCGTGGTGAATAATCCTTTTAATGTACTGTTGGATCCTATTGGCTAGTATTTTGGTGAGAATTTTTGCATCCATGTTCATCAAGGATATTGGTCTGTAATTCTCTTTTTTGATGGGGTCTTTGTCTGGTTTTGGGATCAAGGTAATGCTGGCCTCATAAAATGAGTTTGGAAGTTTCCCTTCCATTTCTATTTTTTGGAACAGTTTCAGGAGAATAGGTATTAATTCTTCTTGAAATGTCTGATAGAATTCCCCTGGGAAGCCATCTGGCCCTGGGCTTTTGTTTCTTGGGAGATTTTTGATGACTGTTTCAATTTCCTTAGTGGTTATAGGTCTGTTCAGGTTTTCTATTTCTTCCTGGTTCAATTTTGGTAGTTGATACATCTCTAGGAATGCACCCATTTCTTCCAGGTTATCTAATTTGCTGGCATAGAGTTGCTCATAATATGTTCTTATAATTGTTTGTATTTCTTTGGTGTTGGTTGTGATCTCTCCTCTTTCATTCATGATTTTGTTGATTTGGGTCATTTCTCTTTTCTTTTTGATCAGTCTGGCCAGGGGTTTATCAATCTTGTTAATTCTTTCAAAGAACCAGCTCCTAGTTTCGTTGATCTGTTCTACTGTTCTTTTGGTTTCTAGTTCGTTGATTTCTGCTCTGATCTTTATGATTTCTCTTCTCCTGCTGGGTTTAGGCTTTCTTTGCTGTTCTTTCTCCAGCTCCTTTAGGTGTAGGGTTAGGTTGTGTATTTGAGACCTTTCTTGTTTCTTGAGAAAGGCTTGTATTGCTATATACTTTCCTCTCAGGACTGCCTTTGCTGTATCCCAAAGATTTTGAACAGTTGTGTTTTCATTTTCATTGGTTTCCATGAATTTTTTTAATTCTTCTTTAATTTCTTGGTTGACCCATTCATTCTTTAGTAGGATGCTCTTTAGCCTCCATGTATTTGAGTTCTTTCCGACTTTCCTCTTGTGGTTGAGTTCTAGTTTCAAAGCATTGTGGTCTGAAAATATGCAGGGAATGATCCCAATCTTTTGGTACCGATTGAGACCTGATTTGTGACCTAGGATGTGATCAATTCTGGAGAATGTTCCATGGGCACTAGAGAAGAATGTGTATTCCGTTGCTTTGGGATGGAATGTTCTGAATATGTCTGTGGAGTCCATTTGGTCCAGTGTGTCATTTAAAGTCTTTATATCCTTGTTGATCTTTTGCTTAGATGATCTGTCCATTTCAGTCAGGGGGGTGTTAAAGTCCCCCACTATTATTGTATTGTTGTCAATGTGTTTCTTTGCTTTTGTTATTAATTGCCTTATATAATTGGCTGCTCCCATGTTCGGGGCATAGATATTTACAATTGTTAGATCTTCTTGTTGGATGGACCCTTTAAGTAGGATATAGTGTCCTTCCTCATCTCTTATTACAGTCTTTGTTTTAAAATCTAGTTTGTCTGATATAAGGATTGCCACCCCAGCTTTCTTTTGGTGTCCATTAGCATGGTAAATGGTTTTCCACCCCCTCACTTTCAATCTGGGGGTGTCTTTGGGTGTAAAATGAGTCTCTTGCAGACAGCATATTGATGGGTCTTGTTTTTTAATCCAATCTGATAGCCTGTGTCTTTTGATTGGGGCATTTAGCCCATTTACATTCAGGGTAACTATTGAAAGGTATGAATTTAGTGCCATTGTATTACCTGTAAGGTGACTGTTAACTGTCTGTTGTCTGTGTTCGTTTCTGCTCTTTGCTGCTTTTAGGTTCTCTCTTTGCTTAGAGGACCCCTCTCAATATTTCTTGGAGGGCTGGTTTCGTGTTTGCAAATTCCTTTAGTTTTTGTTTGTTCTGGAAGCTTTTGATCTCTCCTTCTATTTTCAATGATAGCTTAGCTGGATATAGTATTCTTGGCTGCATATTTTTCTCGTTTAGTGCTCTGAAGATATCTTGCCAGTCCTTTCTGGCCTGCCAGGTCTCTGTGGATAGGTCTGTTGCCAATCTAATGTTTCTACCATTGTAGGTTACATATCTCTTCTCCCGAGCTGCTTTCAGGATTTTCTCTTTGTCTCTGAGACTCGTAAGTTTTACTATTAGATGTCGGGGTGTTGACCTATTTTTATTGATTTTGAGAGGGGTTCTCTGTGCCTCCTGGATTTTAATGCCTGTTTCCTTCCTCACATTAGGGAAGTTCTCTGCTATAATTTGCTCCAATATACCTTCTGCCCCTCTCTCTCTCTCTTCTTCTTCTGGGATCCCAATTATTCTAATGTTGTTTCGTCTTATCGTATCACTTATCTCTCGAATTCTGCCCTCGTGATCCTGTAGTTGTTTCTCTCTCTTTTTCTCAGCCTCTTTATTTTCTATCATTTGGTCTTCTATATCGCTGATTCTCTCTTCTGCCTCATTTATCCTAGCATTTAGTGCCCCCATTTTTGATTGCACCTCATCAATAGCCTTTTTGATTTCGATTTGGTTAGATTTTAGTTCTTTTATTTCTCCAGAAAGGGTTTCTCTAATAACTTCCACGCTTTTTTCAAGCCCAGCTAGTATCTTTAAAGTCATGATTCTGAACTCTAGGTCTGACATCGTACTAATGTCCATATTGAGTAGGTCCCTGGCTGACGGTACTACCTCTTGTTCTTTTTGCTGAGGTGATTTCTTTCGTCTTGTCATTTTGTCCAGAGGAGAATAGATGAATGAGAGAACAAAAGGCTAACAGGTTTACAACGTCCCCAGCAAATATACTGTATACAAATCAGAAAAGACCTGAAACCAGGGGAAAAGAAAGGGAAAGAAAGAAAAAAGAAAGAGAAAAAGAAAAAAAAAAAAGAAAAAAGATAAAAACAAAAACAAAACAATTCAAAAAAGGCAGAATATGATCAAATATGATCACGCTAGTGCATAGATCAGTGCCACACACTAGATTTTGGGCGTATTTTGGTCTGTTAGAAAAAAGTGCCTCCTAAAATTTTAAAGGAAGAAAGGCATATATGTACAAAATAAGGGTTGATACAATGAAGGGATGGAAGATGACTGTAAAGATGAAAATTATAAAAGATTTTATAAAAGGACTTGGTAAGATAAGTTGTTTGAAAAAAGAAAGGAGATTTAAGGGAAAAAAAAAAAAAAAAAAGGAAAAAGGGAGAGAATGTGATCAGGCAGGAGACTAGAACAAAGCCATACACTAGTGGTTTAGGGTATATTTTGATCTGTTAGAAGAAACTGTACCTCAAAATTTTAAAGAGAGAACAACTTATATATATATGCCAAAAACAAGGATAACTACTATGAAGGGATAAAATATGACTCTAAAAATGAAAAAAAAAAATAAAAAATGTTTTTTTTTTTTTAAAAAAAGGGATTTATAAGATGTTGGTTGAAAAAGGGAAAAAGAAAAATAAAAGTCAACAAAAATTAACTTTGATGAAATAATGAATCATGGTAAAAAAAAAAAAAAAAAAAAAAAAAAAGCCATGAATCTATGTGCAGTATTCCCCTAGCGCTGGAGTTCTCCTGTTCTCCTTGATCGATCAACTTGGTCTTGGCTTGCTGGCTGTTTGTGTTGATCTTCTGGGGGAGGGGCCTGTTGCTGTGGTTTCCAAATGTCTTTGCCGGAGGCAGAATTGCCCCGCCCTTGTCGGTCCGGGCTAAGGAAGCTGCTCCAGTTTGCTCTCAGGAGCTTTTGTTCCCTGCAAGCTCTCGGTACAGCTTTGGAGGAGCAGGGCGAAAATGGCGGCCTCCCAGTCTCCGCCCGGAGGAGCTGAGAACTCGGGGCCCCACTCCTCGGTGCGCCCCCAGAGAAAAGCAGTCACTCCCGTGTCCCCGGTCTCTGGCCGCACTCCGTGCTCACCCGGCCTGTGATCGAGCGTTGCTATCTCTGGCACCCGACCCCGCTCGGAGTCTCCAAACCCAGCAGATCCCTGCAGTGCGTTCCCGCACTGCTCCTCCCCGGGAAGGAAGAGGAGTCTCCCCGGATCTGCTGCTTGTTGGGTCCTTGCTGGGGGAGCCGTGCCCCGACTGGGCCGCAGATCACAGTTTATGGCCACCCCGAGCTGAGAGCCCGCGCCTCGGCTCCGTCTCTGCAGCCGGCTTCCCCGCTCCGATACCTGGGAGCTCTGCCGCACTCAGGCACCCCCACTCTCTCTGTGACCCCAAGGGTCCTGAGACCACACTGTCCCGGGAGGATTCCACCCCCCGCTTAGCCACTGCAGCGACGTCCCTCCGCCGAGCCAACTTTTAAAAGGTCCGATTTTGTGCTCCGCGGCTCTAGCACTTGCCAGAAGCGGCCGGCGGAGGCCCCTCCCCCGCCGTCTATCCTCCCGAATATCGCCTCGGATTCACTTCTCTGCACGTCCTACCTTCCAGTAAGTGGTCGCTTCTCTGTTCAGAGAGTTGTTGCTACTCTCCTGTTCGATCTCCTGTTGAGTTCGTAGGTGTTCAGAATGGTTTGATCCCTATTCAGTTGAATTCCTGAGACCAGACAAAATCTAGGTCTCCTACTCCTCCGCCATCTTGCTCCGCCCTCTCCGATTTATACTTTCTCTTAATAACCAAAATAATCCTCTTCCACTGTAAGTAACAGATAATTCCAGCTCTAACTGGCTAAACTTATAATAGGTATTCTTTATCTTATACAAAAAGTACAGAGGTAGCTGAGTCTGATTTTGGTGTGATCAGTAGCTACATGACATCAATTCTCTATCCTGCCATCCTCTGTGTGGCCTTTACCCTCAGCCTGCTTCCCATCATGGCCCCAATATGGCTTCCCCCACACCAGACATCACATCCAGAGACAGAAATGTCCATAGAAACCTTTCCTAGAAGCACTTCAGCAGATCTCCTTTCACATCTCATTGACTATAACTTAGTCACATATCCACTCTGAGGCCAGACACCAGCAAGAGAAATGGGTGGAGCAGCACCAGGAAGAGAAGGAGGAGGAAGAGGAGAAGGAATGGAGGGGCCTGGGTCATGGGGAAGGAGAAATCAAAGAAATCTTGGGGAGCTTGTATAATCTTCT
The DNA here is from genome assembly GCF_009762305.2 of Zalophus californianus. Taxonomy (NCBI): domain Eukaryota; kingdom Metazoa; phylum Chordata; class Mammalia; order Carnivora; family Otariidae; genus Zalophus; species Zalophus californianus. Next base: position 8,893,607 of record NC_045608.1, read on the forward strand.
CTTTATAATCTCTCCTGAGATTGGTGCACATTTTGCTGATTGTCTCTCTTCCTAAATACTCCTTCCTGGCCCCTGGCTGCTCCCTGATCCTTCTGCCACCTCACTGCATGGGCTTGACTAAGGCACTTCAAGTTTCACTAGTCTTGTCGACTCCCTGCCCACTTCATATGAAGCTGGTCCATGCTCATAGCCCTTATGTGCAATCCCTAAGTCCCCAAAACTCTGGAATATGGAAAGTTTTTATTTTCAAGTTTGTGGCAAACATTTGGCCACAAAAATCTGCCCAGGACTGGTACAATGTATAGACTTAAAAAAAAAACAAAACCATTTAATGTGAACAGTCATATATTTTGCTGTAGAAATATTAACGTGCTGGGCCACATAGTGCTGCCCAGACCGTGCACATAATATACAGTATATGGTATTCTGAAAATCTGAGGGATTCTGAATTCCAAATAAATTTGGTCCCAAGGAGTTTGGATAAAGTGGATTATGAAGTTTGATGATGAGTATCATCATTTCCATTTTACAGATGAGGAACTGAGACTCAGCTAAGTACAATATCTTGCCTAAGTTTACATAGTGAGTGTGGCCTAGATTTAAACTTGGGATGTCTAATGTCAAAGCCAAGGCCATTACCCAACTCAACCCTTTAATCTTTCACATCCTCATGCTCAATTTTTCTTGTATCTATGTGCCATATATTATCATTTACTTAATATTTTTCTTAAACCTAGCTCACTTTTTACTTAAATAAACGTCTTTGTAAAAGGAAACTTCCTATCACCATTCTAAATGGAAATCTGGCGTCTCTTGCTGTAAATAGAAAAGAGCTACATGTAAATAAATACATTGAGAGTAAAGTGATGAATTAAATTCTTGCCTGCCAGAAGAGCTGAGCCTGAGACCTGTTCTCTGTTTAAAAGGGAGATTTTTTTTCCAGAGACAGAGGTGTTATAGACGTGCTAACACCACCTTGGGCTTTGGAGTGATCAGAAAGACAGAGAGACTGAGAAGATAGCCATCTTCCTCCCCATGGGATTTGAGGTTATAGAATGTCCTGTGAATGCTCTAGAAATATCTGAAGGTCATAGACCACAGTTTGGGAAATACAGAGCTATGCCCACGTGAGTAGCTGCCAGCTCACAACCACCCCATGGTGTCCATGCATTTGCTATCCACCTACTGCCCTTGAATGACAGGTCCTATCGTCCATGACCCAGGCTTGTCTGATCAGCCCTTCCCTTTCATTTTTGGCCATGACCCTGTAAGGATGTGCATCCAGAACTACTAGGGGCCTTGGTGTCAGACTCGTGGACAGAGTAGAAGGAGCAAAATTAAACTGACATCTAGACAAAAGCCGGGGTGGGGGGGCGGGTAGCTTAACTGAAAAAGCCTTGACACACTGACAACATGTGCTGATCATCAAGCTGTGCCAAACTTGAGGGTGCTACGAAAAACATACAGGGGAGGTGTGTGATGGTCAGTTTGACGTGTCAGCCTGGCTAAATGAAAGTGCCCAATTATTCACACACTACTGTGGGTGTTGGTGTAAGGGTGTTTTGTAGATGTGATTGAAGTTTATAATCAGTTGACTTTAAGAGAGATTATTCTCTATCTTCTGGGTGGGTCCAATTCAATCAGTTGAAAGGCCTGAAGAGCAGAACTGAGACTTCCCTAAAGAAAAGAAACTTCCTCCTGTGGACAGCAGCTTCACCCTAGACTTTCAGTCTGTTCTTCCTGATGGAAATCCTAAGGATTTCAGATTTGACTATTCATCCCCACAACTGCATAAACCAATTCCTTGTAATAAATCCTTACTATGTATATCTCCTACTGGTTCAGTCTCTGGAGATTCCTGACTGATACAGTAGCAAGGGAAAACTTCAGTGGAAGAATATGCCTGTTTAGACCATTTTAATAAGTAAATGTAACTGTTTTATGTTTCTTTCATTCTTTGTTACACTAGAAGGGTTTAATAGTTAAGCCCTTCCTGCCCTAAAGGAAAAACAACCAGTTTTTGGTGGATTTGACCATCCCAATCTATTGTGGAAGAAGAAGGGAGAAGGGAAGATTGTAGAGGGTATCAAAGGCCTTAGTCTAGAGCATGCTGTGGGCAGGGACTGCATCTCTCTCTCTTTTTTTTAAAGACTTTATTTATTTATTCATGAGAGACAGAGAGAGAGAGAGAAGCAGAGGGAGAAGCAGGCTCCCTGCTGAGCAGGGAGCCCGATGTGGGACTCAATCCCAGGACCCTGGGATTATGACCTGAGCCGAAGGCAGACGCTTAACCATCTGAGCCACCCAGGTGCCCAGGGACTGCATCTCTTTTCAGCACAGGTACTACCATTTGCATGTGGGCTGACTACAAAACTGAGCACTCACCAGGACAATAGCTGCTGCTTTCTTGCCCTCCTCAACACTCATATATTTGGGGACCCCAAGGCACCTTGCTTTAAGAAAACTGACATTTGGAAGTTGGAACTTACCCAAATAATCAGACCATCATCTTCAACAATTACTGTGTACTCCCTGTGCACCAAGTATATTCACTACATGATTTCAGACCCTCACAGTGGCCCTGCAAGGAAACCGAAGTTCAGAAAAATGAAATGTTCCCAGGGCCACATGCTAGGTGGCACACAGCAGGTTTAGCCCTGGCTTTTTTCATGAGGCCAAACAATGTATCCTTAAACAATATACAGTATAGGGTTGCTTGCTTTTAAATTTTACATAAATAATATTGTACTGTTTGTATTCTGCAACTTGTTTTCTTCACTAAGCATTACTATTTGTGAGAATCATCCATGTTGAATAGTGCGGTTCTGAACCATTCCCCCATTTATAGATTTCCATTGTGTGAATACAGTACAATTTATCCAGTGTACTATTGATGGGCATTACTTTTTTCCTTTGTTTTTGTTTATTTGTTTTGTTCTTTTACTATTATGAGCAATCTTTTGTAAACAATGGTATGGAAAGATACAAATCATTTATAGCCTGCTGGATGCACTTGGACAAGAGCTCCTGGTGAATTTATCCCTAGAAATAGATTGCTGGGGCATGTGGCGTGCGGCATGTGTGGCTTCTACTTCGCTAGATTATGCCTGATTATTTTCTAAGGTAGTTGTACCAATTACACCCCAACCAGCAGTACAGGAGGGTTCCAGTTGCTCTACATTCTTGATAACAGTATTATCTGGCTTTAAAATTTTGGTCAATCTGATGAGTGCAAAACGGTATCACATTTTGGTATTAATTTGAATTTTTCCTAACAACTAATGAGGCTGAGTTTTCAGGTATTTATTGGCAATTTGAATGTCCTCTTCTGTGAAATACCTGTCTGGGGCTGTCACATGGAGCTCTAGAAAGAAATCTCTTTAAGCAAGGCCATCTTGGGATATTTAAGTCTTTGTTTCTTTTGAAGCACCAACTTGCCAAAGCAGTTGACATTTAAAGCCTTAACAGAGAAGGGTGAGGGCTAAGGGGAGGCTGAGGCAAAAGAAGTAGGATTCTTCTCTGTTTCTGTCCGTGATGCCCCTTAAGAGTCAGCATTGAATGATGGACCTCATTCCAGTGCTTTCTACAGGACTCACACTTTTCAGTTTGGATCTTCATGCCACCACTCTTGAGTCAGGAAGGGAGCAGCACTCCCCTTTCTCAGATGTGAAAAATGAGGTTTTGGAGGTACTAGGTGGTACTTGGAGGTACTAGGAGGTACTAGGTGGAGCCCATTTACGCATGGCATTGGGACTGACTGGCTGGGGTGCAAAACGTGCTGGGATCCCAGAACCAGTGGTGGAGACCACCATGAACACTGAGGAGAGCACCAGGGAACCTCACTTGTGGGTCAAGGTGGATCCTGTCAGGACAGTTGGATGGCCTAATGGGGGAACTCATCAGATTTCAGGGAGCTCACAGTCTTAGGTCAGGCTGAAAGCACAAAGCCACATGGCATCCAGGTTGGATGAAATCACAGAACTGGCTTAGGAACAGGTGCAGGGTCTGTCTGTCAGTGGTATAGCACTAGGTCCACTTGCTGCAGTGATAATTGGGCCCCAGTGGCCCAGCATGAGAGGTGTGTTTTGTAGCCATGGGATAATCCTCGGCAGGTATTCCTGGGTGAGGGGTGCTATCCTCCATGTGTAATCCAGGAAGCCAAGCTCCTCCCTACCCTTGAGTCTTGCATCCTCCTCCTGGGACCAGTGGGCCAGCCCAGGCATATTCTTTCCATGGTAAAAGGCAACCATGCAAGAGAGCAAGTGGAAATATACAACATATCTTGAGATGGAGGCTCAAACTGGCATACCAACACTTCTACTTCATTCTGTTAGCCAAAGCAGGTCTTGTGGCCAAACTCAAGCTCCAGAGAGATTAAGCTTCTGGATCTAAGCCACACAGCCAGGGAGCTAGAGATTCAGGATTCAGACACAAGAGTCTTGAGTCAAGGGTTCTGCCTAACACCATGCCACATCAAAAAGTGACTCCCTTGAACTGGCATCATCAGGCAGCCATTTCCCAGCGACTGACTTTTAAGTAAAATGTGGAGCACACAATTTCCTATACCTAATCTCTGAGCCACCATCTGTCCCTCCACTCTGTGGTGGTGCTTCGGCAGTGGGGTGAGGCCTCGCCAGCCAGGTTCCCTCCACCTTCATACCACTTAGTGACCTCCAGCAGATGCAAGTTTTCTGACACAGGCTCCCATGATTAGCAGATGCTCTTTTTTTTTTTATTATGTTATGTTAATCACCATACATTACATCATTAGTTTGTGATGTAGTGTTCCATGATTCATTGTTTGCGTATAACACCCAGTGCTCCCTTCAGTACGTGCCCTCTTTAATACCCACCACCAGGCTAACCCATCCCCCCACCCCCCTCCCGAGAACCCTCAGTTTGTTTCTCAGAGTCCATAGTCTCTCATGGTTCACCTCCCCCTCCAATATCCCCCCCTTAATTTTTCCCTTCCTGCTATCTTCTTTTTTTTTTTTAAACATATAATGTATTACTTGTTTCAGAGGTACAGGTCTGTGATTCACCAGTCTTACACAATTCACAGCACTCACCATAGCACATACCCTCCCCAATGTCTATCACCCAGTCACCCCATCCCTCCCACACCCCCACCACTCCAGCAACCCTCGGTTTATTTCCTGAGATTAAGAATTCCTCATATCAGTGAGGTCATATGATACATGTCTTTCTCTGATTTATTTCACTCAGCATAATATCTTCCAGTTCCATCCACGTCGTTGCAAATGGCAAGCTTTCATTCCTTTTGGTGGCTGCATAATATTCCATTGTGTGTGTGTGTGTGTGTGTGTGTGTGTGTGTGTGTGTGTGTGTATACCACATCTTCTTTATCCATTCATCTGTCAATGGACATCTGGCTCTTTCCATAGTTTGGCTATTGTGGACATTAGCAGATGCTCTTTAATTAGCTTTATTTCCATTGCATTTATTGCCTCCCCGAGATTATCTTAATTCCATAGCCCTCTGGGATATACATCTCCTACATGGCCATTTGCCTTCCTGGATATTGGGAGGAAGAGTGGAACAGTGGGGAACTTGCTGAGGAGCACTTGCCCTCTAAAACCAGACTTTAGCCCCTGGGGAACTTTCCATCTCTTGGGAGAGGCTGGGAGGTCAGAGCTGATAGGACAGCTCTGTAGGATTAGGGAATGGGAGAAATCCAGAGGACTCTGTCTGGATTTTAATATCCACTCTCTGGCTCTGTGACCCTGGGCAAGTTACATCATTTCTGTGCCTCACTGTCCTCATCTGTAAAATGGGAAGAATAATAATGCCTACTTCATGGGGTTGTTGTGAGTTAAATCATTTAATTCCTAGAGAAGGCTTAGAACAGCACCTGGCACATGGTGATTAAATTATAGTTAGTTATAATTATGTACCTAATATATGGAGCTCCTGAGGATCATCTGTCATTCACCCCTCTAAGATATCACTTGTTTCCCCCAAACCTCACTGCTGACAGTGGCAGTCTGCATTTATGGAGCACTTACTGATGTCAGGCTCTTTGCATGCATTATCTCATTCTCACCACAACTCTAAGAGGTCCCCACTGTACAGATGGGTAAACAGGTTGGACAGGGGAATGACTTGCTCAAGGTCACATCTCAAAAGTGGCAGAACCAGGATTTGAATCAGAATTTGAACCAGGGTCCCTCTGATTCCAGCCCTGCTTCTATCACCCCTGAGCTATTCTTGTCTTTTGTCTGAGAGAAATGGAGAGAGTTACGGATTTCACTTCCATGACATTGTTTCCTTCTTCCAACCACCTCATTGGGGACTTTCCCCCACTTTGCAGTTAATGAAACCTGCTCAAGGGGTGGAATGACTTGCCCAAGGGCACACACCCAGGAAGGAGAGAGCCAGGAGTTGCATCTCCATTTAAACCCAGGTCTGGGGCACCTGGGTGGTTCAGTTGGTTAAGCGTCTGCCTTCGGTTGGGTCATGATCCTGGGGTGCTGGGATCGAGCCCCACATCGGGCTCCCTGCTCAGTGGGGAGTCTGCTTCTCCCTCTCCCTCTGCCCCTCCCCCTGCTTGTGCTCTCTCTCGCTCATTCTCTCTCTCTCAAATAAGTAAATAAAATTTTTTTTTTCAAAGATTTTATTTATTCGACAGAGACAGCAAGAGAGGGAACACAAGCAGGGGGAGTGTGAGAGGGAGAAACAGTCTTCCCGCTGAGCAGGGACCCTGATGCGGGACTCCATCCCAGGATCCTGGGATCATGACCTGAGCCGAAGGCAGATGCTTAAGGACTGAGCCACTCAGGTGCCCCTGGGTAAATAAAATCTTAAAAAAAAACATAAACCCCGGTCTGACTTCAGACTCACTCTAGGCTGTCCAACCCTGAGATACACAGCTGTTGGTTTTGTGTCCATGATGTCATTTACTTCTTCCAAATACCTATTTGAGGTCCCTCATTTTATAATTGAGCATAATGAGGCTTGGGAGAGAAGCCAGCAAGTGGCAGAGCAGTGATTTAAGCTCCTTCCCCTGGACCCAGTGCTCTTTCCAGGCCTTTGGCCAGGGAAATTGTTGCCCAGGGAAGGGAATAGGAGGAGAGAAGGCAACTCTAAAGGGGTAGGGGTGCCCCAAAGTCTATCTTTGGGTTCACTCTGTTACTGCCAGCCAGCCCGGGCACTGACCAGAGCCTTACTGGTCCCAGGGGCACTCCCGCTTGGAGGTGGGGTTCGTGTATACACCAAATGTCCACCAGGTGGGGCTTTTGCCAAAGGCCGAGCTCCAGGAGGCCCCAGCAGAGGCCTTGCTGCCCCACCCTGGAAGGTACCACCAGGCCCACACAATTGCATGTATCTGCGCAGTATGCTCACTCACATGCACACACAGGCTGTGTAGGTCTGTGTGTGAGCACACAGGTGTGTCCCAGAGAATCAGTTTCTGGCTGTGTTCAAATGTACATGAATGAATGTGTGGTGTGCATGCAGGTGTTTGTGCATGAGTATGTAAATGTGTACGCATGAGAGAGAGTGCATAGGGGTGTATGCAAACAATGTCTGTGAGAGCCGGTGTGCATATGTGTGTGCACATATGTGCAAATATGTATATATGCGTGTGCACAAAAGGGGGTATGATACATGGGTGGCAGGTTAGACCCTGGCCTGAGGTACTGAGGATCATTTTAGAGTCTCTTTCCTATGCTGTTTTCACAGGCGGGGGCTGGGACAGGGCCCCTGATGCCCGGCACATTTGCCAAAGACCCTGCTGGACCCCCAGGATTTGGAGCAGGAGGGTTCATGCAGGAAGGTTAGATTTGCTTCCTGGGTCATGGAGCATTTGAAGTGGGGGGGGAGGCTTTGTTTCCCTAGGCACTGAAGGGTTCACAGAGGTTTCTGGGGTTGAAGGGATGGGGACCCAACCTTCAAAAGAGAGCTTCCAGAGTCTTCATCCTGTGCCCCCTGAGCTCTGGAGAGAGGCTGGAGACTGAGTGCAAGGAAGAGAGGGCTCTGAATTTCAACCCAGACTGAGCCCTTCACCAGCTGGGAAGTGAATTTCAAAGCCCCACAGAGATTTAGAAGCAGCTGAGAAAGGGAAGGGGAGTAGTATTCAGGGTTAAGAACTTTAACCTTGACATCAAACAGAATTTGACCCGCAGGTCAGTTGCTTACAGTCTGGATGACCTTGGGCAAGTCACTTACCATCTCTGAGCCCCTATTTCCTCAGCTATTAAGGGGAGGAAATGGCAATACTTACCTGAATTGCTGTTACAAGGAGGAAATTAGATAATGGGCAGAGTGAGCCCAGCTTGGGGAAAGCAGGCCATAAATGGCAGCGTTATCATTATTTTCCTGTCCTTTGGGGACAAGTGGATCATCTTTTGTTTTGTGGAACCCAAGAGCTGAGAAATCAAAAGGTCTAAGGAGACTGAGAGAGTGGTAATTTAGGGACTAGCTCCTGGGGCGACAGAAACAGCCCCTGTTGGCTATGCTTTGTCTGAATGGCATCTTCTAGAAGTACCTACATTCCTTTCCCTCCTGCCCTAAGGAGGGGCAGCAGGAAAAGCTAAAGCTGGGGTCAGGGCTTCTGTAGTAGGGCTACAAAGTGCACAGTTTCTCACTCCGCTTCTAAACCATGCTCAGCCATTGTCCGGTTGAGTGAACTTGGGCGAGCTATTCTGTCTTTCTGACCCTCAGTTTTCTCATTGGCAGAATGGATACAGTGATGATAGATGTGAGATTTGGAGAGAATGTTAGAAAGGTCCTTGGTGCATAGTAGACACCCTATGACAGTGATGACAGTGCAGCAATAGGACAGGGACAAAATGAAAATTGTAAGGATTCACATCTCCCTATCTCACCAAAGGAGCAAACGAATTCTTTCTTTTCTTTTCTTTTCTTTTTTTTTTTTTTTTTTTTTTGGTTTGGCTACCTATTTTGCTGACTAGTTGAAACATGAGAACCTCAGATTTGAAGAAGGAGCAATGAGAAAGGGAGGGGGCAGAAATGGAGGAAGAGGGAGAAGGCACCAGGGAAGACAGAGAGCAAATAAGAGTGAGCCATGAGTGAGAGAAGATGGATGAGCAGTTTGAGGGGAGAGAAATTAAAAATAGAGACTAGAGTGGCTGCTTTAATGAAGGGAACTTCAGGGAAAGAAAGAAGCAAAAAGAATTGTGAAGATGTTAAGTGATTTATACTCTGCCCCTTAAGAAAACCTGCAGTAACTATCTACAGTCTTCATCCAGCTTTAGGGGTACAGTTTGTGGAGTTTTATTTGGGTGGGTGGGTGGGAGTGCTGGTGGGGGTGCTCAGTTCTTCTCAGGGCACAGGAAAGACCTATGGCTGTCCTTGGGAGCTCATAGTGTTGCCCTAGTGGGCATGAAGCCAAATGGGGACACTCGTGCCAGAGATGTGGGACCTGGGAGAGAGAGAGAGCCAAATGGGTTCCCTCAGTTCCATGGTGGTTGTTTTGGAGGTTTTAGGTCACTCTCTGGTTTGCACACTCCACTGGTGGTAAAATGGGATGCAGAATTGGAAGGCGGGTTCCTGCCCAGGGGCCAGCTTCTCAGGGGCTCAGCAAAGCTGTGTGCATGAAGAGGAGCCTGTGCCAGTGCAGAGCACAGTCCTAGAAACTCTAATTAGCTAATGTTTCTAAATCTCCTGGAAGCTGCCAAGTGCCAAGTGGTATTTCATTCCGGGGATGCTCAAAGAAAATTCAGTCTTGGTTCTGGCTATAGCTACAGCTCTGAAAGGGACCCTGGGCTATTACATGAGCAGAGCTATTAGGATGCTTAAACAAACAACCAGGCATGGCAGAGTCAAGTCATCTTAATAAGGATATAGTTTTTGGTTAAAAAGAGGAGGAAGACATTTCCACGCCGGATCTGAAGGGGCGTGGGGAGGGAGAAAGCCTGGCGAGAGCTGAAGGACAACTTGACCAGGACTGTGTCTGTAAAAGGACCCAATCACTGTCAGAACTGCAGTGAAGTAGGGAAGGAGCTGTTGGTAAAAAAGGAACATGTTGTTTTTTTTAAATCCATAGCATGCAGGCACCCCACCTGGTGTATGGTGTATGGTGTGAGGTAGGGATCTAATTCTATATTTTTCCCTATATGGGTAGTCACTTGGCTCAGCACCATATTGAAAATGAAGTCTGTATTTTACCCACTAGTTTATAATGCTAGCTCTGCCATGTATTTGTGTAAGTCCATTCTATATTTGTGTGAATCTATTTCTAGGCTTTTAATTTTGTCCCCTGAGTCTATTTGTCTTTCTGCCTCACTGTCTTTATTATTATAGCTTTATAATTAGTCTTAATATCTGATAGGAAAAGTTCCCACACCTTATTATTCTTTGAATGTCCTGACTATTTTTGGCCCTTGCATCTCCATAAGAATTTTAAGATGGGCTTGTCCTGTTCTGTGAAAAACTTCATTGGGATTTTGATTGGAATGGTTTTAGATTTATTGATTTGGACAGAAATAACATCTTCACCACATTAAATCTTCCAGCCATGAACATGGGCTGTCTCTCTCTTTAGTCAAATCTTCTTTCATGGACATCTCAGATGGATGTGGCATTCTGTGGTATGTGTATTGGTCAGGGTCCCAGGAGAAAACAGATTCTCTCCCACCTCAAAAGAATGAAGATTCCTGATAAAGTAATTGGTGATCATAAAAAAAATTTAAGATAATGGTGTGCAAATTATAAGTGGCCTCTAAACCTATTTTCCAGAACTAATTCTGTAAACTATATGATATCGAATTTTCTTTAACTTTTTCCTAAGTACCACATTTTAAGCAGAGATGGGATTATTTCATAATCTATAGCCTATATTTATGTTCACTTTGCCTTATATCCTAGAGATCACTTCAACACATATAAATAACATTTACATTTCTTAATAATTGAATAGTGTTCTGTGGTAGGTCAGGGTCCCAGAAGGTACACTCAGCCAAGATTTGTAAATGAGACTATTTACAGAACCGTGGGAAGGAAAATATTGAGGCACCCAGATGCTTACAAGAGGAGGAGGCCATTTCCACGCCAAATCTGAAGGGGCGTGGGGAGGGAGAAAGCCTGGCCAGAGCAGGACAACTTGACCAGGACTGTGTCTGTAAAAGGACCCAATCACTGTCAGGACTGCAGTGAAGTAGGGAAGGAGCTGGGGAATAAGTACCCCAAATTTTCTCTCCTCCCACCTTCTTACCACTAAGCAGGCCCCCCATTGGCCAAATCTAACTGGATGCCAGAGAACAAGGGAGCCTGGGAAATAGAGTCCACAGAGGTCAGCTTCCTGGGGCACTGAGCTGGGGGAGAGTGAATGGGGAAGAGGAGCAAAAAGGAGAATAATCAGCACATTATGAATACACTGTTGTTTAATCTCTGACAGGAGTCAGGCAAAGGGAGCCTGTCCCTCTTGTGGTGTTCCTCTCCAGTTTGATTGGTCAATAAGTGTCGGCACGTGGGAAAGACTGCAGCTCTTGCTTTCTGGGCATCTGCTTTTCCACCCATTTTTCCTCCCCATAAGAGACGGGGCAAGCTCAAGAGCCCCAGGCCTGATGTGAGTGAACCTAGGTATCAGGCCTGGTTCTGCTCCTTCACAATCATTTGACCATTTCTCTCTCAGGACCTTAGTCTTTTCACCTGCAATTTGGGAATGCAGATCGCTGTCCCATCCATTGTGAGACCAAGAACAATGACAGCTGCTAGATATGGCACATTTACATAGTGCTTCACATAAATTAACTTCTTTAATCCTCATCATTTTGCACAATTATGAGCACCATTGTACACCTGAGCAAAATGAGGCACAAAGAGGTAAAATCACTTGCTCAAGGTCACAGAGCTTGTAAGTGGCAGAGCTGGAATTCATATCCAGACAGTCTGACTCCAGAATCTTGCTTCTAACATTATGCTAAAGATTTATTTATAAGCATCCAACAACCAGTAGGTGCTTAATAATTGTAAAGGTTGACAGCATTGTGTCAGGAGTTTTGCACATAAAGAATTGGTTGTTTAGTCCTTATAGTCAGTCACTCCAACCTCTGGATCTGGGACCTAACCATGGGCCCACCTCCAGAAGTACATCCCTGCAGGTGTCTGCCAGACGCTGCCACATCCCTTACTCTGCTCTGAGGGCTGTCTAATGCTTCCAGATAAATTTGGAGTCTCTAGTTGTCTTTCTCCCTGCCTGGCAGCTGCGGTGGGCAGTGCAGAGCTACCGAAGGACATTTTCTTTTGTTTCAGCTTTGATGCTGAGGATTTCGCATATCATTATGTTCATGGCTAAGGACCTGCCATTATCTTCCCTGGGATTCTTACACAGTTTATGAATTTCCTAAAAGATCTGGCTCTCTGTCTGCTTCTGCTTTCAGGATAGGCTATCTCAAACCACACTCGGCTTCCTCTGGGGTGGGGAGAGGGTGTCGTCTTTTCCATTATAATTTTTAAAATACTTATCTTGATAAGTGGATCTTTGAGACTCAGGAATCGACCAGGAACCTGCTTAAGTGTTTTTATATCTGCGCATGTGTGTGTGTTTGGGACAGGGAGTGTGCGCAAAGAACATGAAAAACTGCTTTTCACAAAAGTATTTAATATTTTAGTACTTTAGTTTTCGAATCCAAGGCTGATTGCTAAAAGAGTGTTTCCTGGTTTACCATCTTTCATTAAGGACCACCCATAATAATATCATTTCCCCAGCTAACTCTGTTTAGGGGGTAAACACTTAACTGCTTAATTCATTATTGCTGAGCTTGAGACGGTAACAGATGCCTTTGGAATATAAGCCCTCACATCTAATAAGGCACAGGCTCAAGATGCGCTTGGAATATGGTAGGAAGAGACGGCTGAAATTTATTTTGTGAATAAAGCAATAAGCCACTAAGCAAAGCTAATATGTTTCGGCCCAGGCAGAAAGACACGATCATTCAGTATTTATGTAGCAACCCGTTCCTCAGTGGGACTGCAAGTTTCTACCATTAAAATTGTCAGAATTCTTCAGAGACCCACTGCATTAAGTCATTTAAAAATATCACAGACTTAAAACAATCTGAATTATTGGATTTTCTCACTGCTCTTCGGTAAGCATGTTTGCTGTGGCAGTTTCCTGCTCGGTCAAAGCTGCAGCCTATGTCAGTCAGGAAAGTAGAAAAGTTCCATGCAGAATTTTTATTCCGAAGCCCAGTAGTCCTAACAGCTAAAACAAAGTCAGACATAAATTTTTTTCTTTTAGCTTTTTCTTTTGACATAATATTAAATTCCCAGAAATGTTGCAGGGAAAGTACAAATTTCTGTGTACACTTCATCTAGAGTCCTCAAGTGTAACATTTTGCAACATTTGCTATATCATTCTAGATAGATAGATATAAAACAAATATATGCATATTATTTTTGCCTGAACTGTTTGGGAATTAGTTGCAGACATGATGTCTGTCCCTTTACCCCTAAATACTTCACTGTGTTCTCTAAAAACTAGGCTCTTTTGTTATATAGCCACAGTACAATAATCAAAACCAGGAAATTAACATTGATATAATGCCATTATCTAATCTATTGACTTTATTCTAAATTTGTCATGGGCTCTAATTAATGCACTATATAGTAAAAGAAAATCCTGGGTCATATGTTTTAATCGGTTGTCAAGTCTCTTCTGCTTCCTTAATCTGGAACAGTTCCTTAGTCTTTCTTTGTGTTTAATGTGACATCGACATTTTTTAAAGAGAACAGGCTGTCTATTTTGTAGAATTCCCCTTCCACTTGGGTTTGTCTAATATTTCTTCACCATTAGATTCAGGTTATGTACTTTTGGCAGTAATATCACAGAAGTGATGTTGTGTCCTTCTCAGTACATTATATCAGGAGGTACACAATGTCAATTTATTCCATGACTGCAAAGTTAGACATAAATTTAAAATAATCTTAATCAAAACCTTGGTTTGTTAAAAATTGCTTTGAAGGGTTTCACACTCACTCCAGATTTTCTATTACAGGTCTTTAAAAAACAGACTCAAAGACAAGGAAGCTGCAAGCTTTACAGATGCTCAGGAGAAAATGTAGCCATTTAAAAAAAATTGCAATGTGATAGTTATGAAATTTCCCTAAATTCATTTTGCAGAATGAGAGCTGTAATTTAAACGTGAAGTTATCGAGAGCTGAGATAAACCACACATCACGTGCAATTTAATCTGGCAAGGAAACAGGCCACTCGGAATTGCTAACTAGGCCTAATTCATTACATCTTGGTGAATGCTGTACTTTTGGTCTTACGAGTCTTTCAAATTGTGCATTAATATATTTACCCAGGCCTCATGGAAAATGTATGGGGATGGTAACAGAAATACTGTACCCTTGCTTAAATCACATTACATTTTTTAAACAGCTCAAGTGATTGCTCAAAAAGATCACACCTTCTTCTGAAGCATTTATGAAACAATTATTTACATTACATTACAAACTTTAATTGCCTTGAAGCACGTGCTATGAGACACAAATATTGGAAAATCATCAAAAATATCCATCACGATTTTCTCTGCTTTACAACTCTTCTAAACTTTATCTTTTTTACAACCTTCTGTATTGATCTATTGTCCCAGACCAAGAGTGATGTCAGAAGTCCAAGCTGGGTCATAAAAAGAGAATATAATGTCCATTTGCTGTCTATAAAAGCAAATCTTTCGACCAGAGAAAAAGGGAGGAAATGTCCTTTTGGGGGGAGTGGGGAGGAGGGTGATGGGATTTGGCAGGGGACTGCCAGAGAGGAAGAGTGACCCCAGGGTCAGGAGTGGGGGTGGGGTAAGTGGGTTAGTGATGCAGGGTTTTAGGGGGTCTGAGATCCTCCTGGGGTTGGGATGTTGGGAGGGGACTGGGAACGTCTAGCTTGCACAGAGGCAAAAAGAGGGAAAAATGTAAAGGAAGAAACTTAGTCATCCCTATTGTCCAAGGTCAGAAATTGCAAAAGACTGTAACTTCCCTCTAGCTGGGCTAAAAGACCCTCTCCCAAAAGACAATCATAACAAAGGAGACTCATACTGCAACGGACCTGGGGTCCCCAGCTAGAAGGGCCCTCGAATAATAATGATGGTAACAATAGCAGAAATCTCTGTAGTTGTTGAGAATCCAAAGTCCCCACAGTAGGGCTACGGCCCCATCAACAGATCATAACAGTAAAAGCTAACCCATTCTACGCAAATAATAAAAGCCAACTCACTGCGGAGGTTAAAGTGCTCCAGAGATTTGGCTAAGGATTCCTTCCATTAATCGTAACAGTAAAAGGGCCTCCCATTCTAAAGTTATGAGGAGCCCTTATCATTAGACCCCCAAATAATAACAGTAATAAGAATTCCTATTGCGAAGGACCTGAAGCCCTCCTTCACCTCCTCGCCCCGCAAAGAACCCTGATCTCTGGCTAAGGCGCCGCTCCCCAATAATAACCATAACAATATAATGGCTTGGAAACTGCGCGCGGCAGTGGTGATATTTCCCACGACTCAGTGGCGCCCCCGGGCGGCTCCCACCCGCCCGCTGGCAGGCTCCCACACGCCCGCGGGCCAGCGAGTCTAAGCGGCCCTACCTGCGAGCTGCTACCCTGTGATCCGAAGCTTAGCTGGCGGAGGCGCGGTGGCAGCCCGAGGCACGTGTTGTGTGTCCTCTGATTGCAAAAGAAAAAAAAATGCATCGCAAACTATTAACTTTTTTTTAAGTATGCAATGCAGGGGGTGGGGGGGTAGACAGGTGCGAGGTGGGGGGGTGTTGGCGCTCCGCTCAACGGCCTCCCGCAGCCCCCCCTCCCAAACTTCCCTTTGCATTGATCAGCACGTTACGTCAGTATTGATAAGTTTGCAAAAAGCCAAAGTCAAGTGCAATCGCGCGGCACACCGACCCCGGACTTGGGGGGGAGATGCAGCGAGCGCTCCGCGGGCCCGGGAGCCGGCTGCAGGCAGGGCAGCGGCGGCGCCGTCGCCTCTCGAGGAGGCTGCCTCCCCCACACCCTCCCCTCCCGCCCCATCCCCGGCCGCCTCCCCCGGGCGGGCGCCGAGCTCCCCGCCCGGCGCGCTCCGCCCGCGCCCTCCGGGGGTCGGGGGGGCGCACGGCTCCCGGGCCCGGCGGCGGCGGCGGCGGCGCGGCAGCGCCGAGGGGCAGCGGGTGGCAGGAGGCCGGGGGACGCCCAAAGGGCCCCGGGCAGCGGCGCTCAGGGCCCGGGCGGCCGGCGGCGGCCCCGGGGCTGGGGGGAGTCCAGCCCGGATATTGAGTGCAGCCATTGAGAAAAGCCAAACTCTTGTGTGTGTGCGTCTCGAATAGCCCCCAAGATGGCCGCCAATGTGGGATCGATGTTTCAATATTGGAAGCGATTTGATCTACGGCGACTCCAGGTTAGTGCGGGCAGCGCCGGCCGCGCGGCCGTGGGGAGCCCTGGGGCGCGCCCTGGGCGCATTGGGGAGGTCCCCGGGAGGGTGGGCGGGCGCCCCGGGGCGGCGGGCGGCGGCTGCTAGGGCTCGCTGGGGCTCGGCTGCCCGCTGCCCATCGATAGGTATTAGGAATTGATCTCGCCGCTGCTCTTTGTTCGGTTCAATCATCGATTAGCCGCCGCGACCATGGAGAAGCGCTAGTGAGCCCTCGGCCCGGGGAGCGAGCCGGCGGGAGAACGGCCGAGCGAGGCGCGGGGAAGGCAGGGGCTGCGGTCCTGGGCAGGGGGCTGCCGGCGGGACCCCCGGAAGCCCCCCTTGCGCTGCACTTTGCGCGCCTCCCAACTTCGCGGCGCCCGGGGAGGCCGCGGAGCGCGCCGCGTGCCTGTCCGCGCCCGGCTGGGGCTTGGGCGAGGGAGGGAGGGAGCTGGTGGGTAGGGAGGTGGAGGAGGAGGAGGAGAAGGGAGGAGGAGGAGGCTGCTGGGGTTGGCGTGGAGGCAGCTCCGCGCCCCGCCGGCCGCCGGCACCTCCGCCGCCGCCTGCCTGGCTGCGCAGCCCGGACGCGCCGCCACCCAGGGGCCGCCGCTGCCGCCGCCCCAGCTGCCGCTGCCACCATCGCCGGACTGGCCGCCTGCGCCGGCAGACCTCTCCTCGGCCCGGGTTCTTGGGGTTCGTCTTTGCTTCTTTCCTTTACCCCCCCTTCCACCCTCTTTCCAAGTCCAAATGGGGACAGGCGGTGGAGATGGGCCCGGGGCGCGCGCAAGTTTGCGCTGCAGCCTTGGGGGCTGTGGAGAGCCTGGAGCTGCGCAGAGCAGGTGACTCCCGGATCTCGGGCCCATGGGAACTTTTAAACTGGAGATTCCCTTGCTGTCTTCTGTCCCCTGCTTTCCCTCCTGCCACTCCCCTCTTTTTTTTCTCTCTCTCTTCTTTCACTCTTTCCCCAGGGCTACTCCCTCCCAAACACCAGCACTTTATCCCCCACTCCACCTTTCTGTGGGAGTCTGTATGTCTCTCCTAGATTTGGGGGTGTTCTCTGCTAATCCCCTAGGAAGTGGGACTGGGGGTGGAATCTCAGAGAACACCCGCTGGAGGTACACTTCTAGGCTCTATATTTTCTGGGGTGCCCCAGGACGCTCCTGCCAAGTCCCCCCAAATCTGGAGTCTTGCAAAGTCTCGGCAGGCAGTGGGAGGAAGGGGCGGGGAAGTGTTGTTGAGAACCAGGCGATTAGAACATCCTGCCTTGGCCTTGACGTTCGCTGAAGTGAGAGCCTCAGTCTGGAGATAAAAAGGGACACACTTATTTCTTTTTTGAAAATCCACCTGCAGATCTCCTTAAGTTTCTTCTGATAAGTGGTTCCTATACCTTCCTCCTCTTGGCCACTTCCCAGCCCCCTCCTTCCTAACCCCCCATTCCCCACTCGTCCCCTCCCCCAGCCATTGAACTGGAGAGAAAATCGGGGCACTCAGGCATGCAGTTAATAACTGCAAGTGCCTTGCAATTCCAGGTCCTCACTCGAGTTGGGGCTACAGTTTGGTGGCCAGCTGAGGCGGGCCAGGCTGTGAGCTGTGCTTGCCCATTTAAATGATGCTAAAGTGGCCTTTCTGGAAGAGTGGGGGGTGTGTGTGGGAGGGAGGGAGGGGGGAGAGAGAGAAATAGAGAAAGAGGAAGAGGGGGAAAGAGGGAGTTGGGCAGCCACATTGGGCTTGGCACGAAGGCCAGTGGTAATCGTATTCCCTGCTAATGTTTGTAAATGAGACCGGGGCACGGCTGGGGGACAGCGTCTTTATTTATGATTGATGTTCTGTAACATAAGGAATGACAAGAACGTGGCAGACAAGAGGAGAGGAACCAGAAGGGCTGGCTAAAGCCCTTTGCAGGGTCCTATTGTTATTCTGGGCTGGAGAAAATTTCCGCGTGGAGATTTACAGCGCTGGTATTTGCTCCCGGTTGGCCAGAATGTCAGTTAACACAATTTTCATTAGATAACTCGTTTTCAATCCAGGGAGCTCGGGCTGCAGTGGGGAGGGGTGGGTAGTGCTGGGGCTGGGTGCTGAGGGGGTGGGTGCGGCTCCCAGGGGGCCGATTTCTGAAGTGGGGGAGGGGGCTTGAACCTCACTCGCTTCCTTTTCCAGCTCTGGGGTCTTTTGTGGAGCTGTTGAGGTCACCCAAATCTTGATTCCATTTGGACTCCCATTGATCTAGGAACCCTTTGTTAGGGTTTTAGAAGATGCTGAGGTGGCTGAGGTGGGAAAGCTTTTGAACTGGAAACGATGAAGGTGGGAGGATGGAGAGTCTTGTGCAGGTGAAGGGGAAATGGGGCCAACACCCCCGCCCTCACAGGGTGAGGGTGGTGGTGTTTATTAAGAAAATGGCTGGTGTGTCTGGCACAAAAGGAGAAGGCTCTCAGGGAAGGGGGTAAGCTCATTTACATGGATATTAAGTGTGTGGGGGGGTGTCCCTGAGGGAGTTTGAAAGGCTGCACACTTCTAGAGAGCAGAGAAATAAACATGGCAGCCGGAGCCGCATGCAAACATCGAGACCCTCACATCTGCCACAGTCCCCACCCTCATCCTGAAATGTTCGGTGGCTCCCCTGCCCAACAGGCCTGCAGCTTCGCTCCATATTCTCACTGATGGCATTTTTGTTGGAAACGGATTATGAGCCTAAGCACTTTCACCCGGGATCATCTCTTGTGCATAATGCTAATGACTCCTACGCCACACTTTTATTTTCATGTTTTTCCCTTCCCACTTTCCTCTTATAGGGGAGGTAACCAGAAAGGAAAACTTCTGCTGGCTTGTTCTGAGATCCCGGTAGGAGAGGCGGGCCCCCACCCCAGGCCCTGTGCAGGCCGAGAGCTTTGAGCCCACTCGTCACGCGGCCCAGCTGCCTGTGAGTGTGAGGAGGTGTGTGGCTTCAATTCTTGGTTGTTCAGGTTGAGTGGTTTCTCGAAGCCTGGTTGCTGAGTGTTAAAGTGGCCGAGGCAGCAAAGGCGGCCTGTGTCCCCAGGCCAGACCATGCTGCTGACGCCACCCCAATTCTGGCAAGAAAGGTGACCTTGTACCACCCCAGCATACAGCCCTCCGGAAGTATGTATTTTTTCAAATATGGAAGCAGTCCAGTTATTCCTTCCAGCGCCGTCTCGGAACACAGCAGGGCCGTTTTCCTAGGATGGAAGTCAGTTGGCAAGTCTTAACAACTTGTGGCTGATGGTAAAGATGTTCTGACATGTGGTACCCTATTCCAGGACCCCCAAAACTGCTTCTCCTTTTCTTTTCTCTTTTTTTTTCTCTGCTAGTAGCAGTCCAGGAAATGAGAAATAAAATTCCATCCTAAAGATAATGCTGGGCATATTTCATTTGGTTATAAGATTGCTTTATGGTGAACATTACTAATACAGTATTTTTTATGGCTTTTCTGTGTATAATCATTGTAACTGGATTAATACCTTTATGATCTTCTTTTTCTGCTTTACTTTGCCACTTTTTTAATGATGCTCTAGGTCCAGTGTCCTGTGCTATCTTTTTAATTTTTTTTCCTTTAAGAGAGCTAATCAAGCTAACCAAGAGTTGAGGGTATCTAGTTGAAATGAGGGTGCCCAGTCCAAATTCACATCTGTGTTTCTTGGGAGGAAAGAAGTTGGCTGGAGGGACCACATAGTACAAGTTTTGGAGGAAGAGGCAAATTCTGCTTAGGGTTTGAGTGTTCAGGGAGGAAGAGCAACAGGGCAAGCAAGAGAGGCTGGACTTTTTAAAGGAGTTTGGAGAAACTTTTGGGAAGATGCGCATGGGAGATGGTGCCTGATGGAATGTTTTTGCCTGCTCAAAGTTTAGAAAGAGCGTGGATGTGATTAAAATATTATAACCTTATGATATTCTGAAGTGCATAAATTTTTACATATCAGCCACAGAGAGTTTAGACATCCATTAGAGCCTCTGACAGCTTGACTTATCTAAATGTGCTATCATTTAACAATGTGTCAAAATTCCTCTTTCTATAGATGACAGCAGTAAATAAGCTATCAGCCCTGTTGGCGGAATCCTAACTTTGGAAACTTCGCAGTAATAGAAATGCTGCTGGGGAGGGGAAACATGAGCAGACCGGGCTTGCCATAGCTGGGGGCCATGAGACAGGTTGGCATTAGGCAAGGGCTGTGGGTGGGTCCGAGGGGGGAGGACAAGGAGAGGTGGGGGGCACAGGGCGTGAGGGGAGATTTCGACAGCAGCTCTGTGAATAAGACCAAACAATTGGTTGGCCCCTTGGACCCTTACAAATCCAGCCAGTGGGTGAGCCCATTCCATCTTCCTTTCCCATTCGTTGGAACCCACACCCTGTAGGCTTTTTTTTGCAGAAGGAGCTAGAAACAGGTGTTAGAGAATTTATTTAAAGAACCCAGCAGTCTTTTCTGGGCATCCCAAAATTCTGATTTCTCAACTCGACAGAAATTGCTTCCCCAAGATGGGCTCTCTCTTTGCTAGAAGAAAAACAAGCACTGTCTCATCTCTGACTGCCTTTGCTATTGGAGATCTTGAAGTTTCTTTTATAAATACCTGGGTTCACTGTAGAAAATTGAGAAACCACAGACAAGCCTAAAGAAGTAAATAAGCATCTCATTGGGTTGTTTCAGATGAGCATGGTGCTATTTTGACCAGAGGGAATAGCTTTTCTAGTGGTGGTGGTGGTTTTTCTTTTATTCCTTCCTTCCTTCCTTCCTCCCTCCCTCCCTCCCTCCCTCCCTCCCTCCTCCCTCCCTCCCTCCCTCCCTCCCTCCCTCTCTCCTTTCCTTTCTTCCTCTTCTCTTCCTCCTCCTTCTGGCTCTCTCCTGTTAAAAAGAGGATTCTGTCTTTGGACTGGACATTGTGTCATAATAACCTTTCTTCTGGTAGATGGGATAGTAAACATGAGCACCTTGGCTGGTGCTAAATTTAGTTCTGGATGTTGGTGGACATGGCTGTCCAGAAACTGGTTTTCTCTGCTGATTCCTGAAAGGCTGAATTTCTGGTGGCTTTCAGTTATCTAATTCAGAGGCCAAGCCTGGCAGAGGTTGAGTGTGGGAAGGGGACTCAGGTGGTGGCTTGCCTTTGTTCCTGGTTTTGGAATTCAGGATACACTCTCCTGTTTGATTTTTCTCGCTGGGGTGTGCTTTTTACTTGTGACAGTGGTTTATATTGCATGTGTCAAGGAAGGTGGAGGTAGTTGGCAGAGGGAGAAGGCCCCAGGAGCTCTTGTCAGTGTAGGCTCTGGCACTCCTGGATGAACCATCCAACATCCTAAGTCTCCTGTTTCTTAATCCATCACATATGCCAGTTGTGCCCATCTGGTTTGCCATATCGGGTTGTTGTAAAGGTGAAGGAAGCTGACGTACTTTGAGTGACAGTTAAATGTATTGTCTTCTAATGACCTTGGGACCCACTGTGGTGGTGATGGGGGGGGGGCTTTTGACCTTTTAAGCAGTTTTTGAGACAAGAAATTATGTCCAGGATGGAGTTCTTGGTTTCTAAGCCTTGATGAACCATTCACAGAAATGGCTTGTAGTGTTTTGTAGGACCTGGACAATATTCCCATTATATGTAGATTAAAATCCTAAGTCCTTTCCCCTAATAGCAAGGCTCCACAGTATCTGTCCCCCTATTATCTCTCTGGCTTCATCTCCAGCCTCTCTCCCCCTACTCACTCTGCTCCAGTCATAATGGCTTTCTTTTTGTCCCTTAACCACATTGAGCACATTCCTACCTCAGGGCCTTTGCACTTACAGTTCCCACCACCTGAGTGAGACTCTTTCCCCCCAGATCCTCCCCTGGCTGGCTCCTTCATTTCATTCAGTCTCAGGAGACCACTCAGCCTAAAGAGAGCTAAAGAAGCTTCTACAACCTCTGGTATTCTTTAATATGCAAGTGTGCTTCTGTGTCTCTAAGGAAAGTGTTTCCGCACGGGTTTTGACCTCAGAACCTTCTCTGGGTGTGACATCTCTAGACACTCTAGGAAACCATCTAGATCTGCCATCAGAGGTAGCAAACGTTCTATGAAAAGTCAGATAATGATATACTTTAGGCTTTGTGGGCCATGTGGTCTCTGTAAGTCCTCCATTCGGCCCCTGTAGCATGAAAATGGCCGTAGACAGAATGAACAGGCATGGCTGTCTTACCGCCAGACTTTACAAAAAACACTCAGAGACCTAGACTTGGCCTGAGGGCCAGAGTTTGCTGACCCTGGTCCTCTGGTTTTATGTGACGGCTGTCATACAGGCTGTGGCATGGCTGAAGTTTTTCACTTTTAAGAGCATTAAGGTGGATCAAAGTTAATTCGAGAAACTTGTTCTTTACTCTTTACCTCAAGAGGGAAGTACGAGGAACCAGGACGGTGAGGGGCCTTTGCCTGGCTTCTAATCCTGGTACTATCACCTACTAGCTGTGTGACATTGGATGGGTCACTTAACCTTTCTGAGCCTTGCTGTCCTTCTTTTTAAATGGGACTAATATTTTTTTTAAGATTTTATTTATTTATTTGACAGAGAGACACAGCGAGAGAGGGAACACAAGCAGGGGAAGTGGGAGAGGGAGAAGCAGGCTTCCCGCTGAGCAGGGAGCCCAATGCGGGGCTCCATCCCAGGATCCTGGGATCATGACCTGAGCTGAAGGCACTTAACAACTCAAACACTTCATGACTGAGCCACCCAGGCGCCCCTAATTGGGACTAATAATAGTCTCCACCTTTTAGGTTGTTGTTGAAGATTAAAGAACTCTGAACATGAAGGTGCTTAACACAGTACTGGGCACCAGTTACTGTTCTGCAAGTGCCTTGCTGCTTATTGTTGGTAGTATTTTTAGCTTGTAAGACAGGGGTGAAAAACCAAATAAACAGCAGTTCCTAAAACTTGCTGGGCTTGCAAGCTGTTTCAGAGATTTCTGGGCAAGTTTTCTCTTCTTTCTTTCTCTGTTGGGGACTCACTATTTTAATACATTACTAATATTGTATATAATGTCTTATATTTTGGGACCTGTGACCACAGAGGTTGCAGACTAGGAGCTGTGTCTGACCCACGGATGTGTCCGTTTAAATTAGTGCAATATCTAAAAACACTTTTGTGTAAGTTGTCAGTATTTAAAACACAGGAGATGTTACCTATGAAATCCAGATGTCCGCTGTCCCTTATGAATGAAGAGCTCTGGCCACACTGGGCAGGGAGTGAAGACCTGGGGAGGGCATGCCAAGCAGAGGGAAGAGCCAGTGCAAAGGGCCTGAGCTGAAGCTCTCCAGTAGATCAGGCCAGCTGTAGGGGTCATCAGGCAGGTCACGAGGAAGGTGGATGTCAAGGCCGCTGGCAGCTTTTCTCTAAGTGCCTAGTGTCAGAAGAGGCTGTACTTTCAGAAAAAATGAAAGACCCTTGACCAGCTCCATGAAGATACAGGATTAGGAGGGCACAGAGCCTGCTGTTTCTGCTTCTTAGTGGCTCAGGCACCCCCAAAGCGGGCCTGTGGCTGCCTCTCCTTCCTTTCCAGTTCCTTTACTACCATTCCCCTCCCCCGTACTCCCCCCACCTCTGCCGTCCTCCATTTCGGCCAAGTGAAACAGCAATTCCAGGATACGCATTTGTCATTAAAGAGAAAGAAAGAAAGAAAGAGAAAATCAATCCTTTGGCCTCTTTGGCCCGAGCTGGTCGTCTGCCCGAGACGCCCGGAGCCGAGCAGTGCTTAAGACTCTCCGAGCCGCCGTTGCTCAAACTGGATGGGGTGAATGGCTCCCCGGGAACCATTATGGTCGATTGACTTGTTCAACCAGCTGTTTGGAGCGTGGGTGCTGCGGGCGGGGAGACCACAGGGGTCACCAGGTGGCCTGGTCAGGAGCAGATTGCCCTGGGCAGGGTGGTCACTCAGAGGCCACTCTGCTGAGAGCATATATTTGGGGTACCTGTTGTCTGTAATGAGCGCCCATGGGTCTAGGTGTCTGAGGGGGTGTGGCATGGGCTGCAGAATCCAGCCTTGCACCCTCCTTCTCCCGGAAACATTTAGTGTGGACTCTGGAACCAGGTGGCCTGGGCTCAAGTCTCAGCTCTGCCACTTACCAGCTGAGTAACCTTGGATAAGTCACTTAACTTCTCTGAGCCTTGGTTTTCTCAAATGTAAAATGGGGATAGTAGTAGGTATCACTTCCTTAAGGATTGTTGTAAGGATTAAGTGAGTTAATGCATGTGTGAAATGCCGAGATATCTGTGCCCAGCATGTATAAGCTCCATATAATGTTAATAATTGCTGTCGTCCTCCACCCTACAAGTGTATATTTATCCATTCATGGTATAATTAAGAATTATAACTAATAATTATATAAATAATAATAATTAACAATAAATAGCATAAATATTATAACCAATAATGATACACTGGAGATGTCATGGTGAACAAAGAAGGCAAAGTGACAGCTCTCACGGAGCCCGGAGACAGTGGGGAAGGTGGATGCATGGGACAGACGGCTGTGTAGTCGCGTGCTGGGATTAAATTCTGAGATTCTGAGATTCTTCCTGGAAGCAGTGACCCTTCAGTGAGATCTCAAGGACGAGGTCAGGGAAAAGCTTCCCAGTGGAGGGAATAACATGTGCTAAGACCCTGAGGTAGATGGAAGACTAGTGTGTGTGAGGAACTGCAGGAAGGCCTCGAGGCTAGGCTGCACGCAGATTCTGAGTGGGCTGGTGGACCCACCCCCATCCTTACTCTTGTCATATGTCAACTGGAGGGTAAGGGTGGAGAATAAAATAAGATGTTGCTGAGCACATGTGTGGCTCAGAGTGAATGCTTTGTCAGTGGACACTATGTAAATAGTCAAGCATTGTGAAAGCTTTGGGTATTGCTTTTATTTTTTTAACTAGATATTCAGCCCAATTCTTTGATCTGTTGCAAAATGCCTCCTCCCCACCCAAATCTCTCGTTTCTATCTTGTGATTATTCACAGGGCAGCCAGGATTCAAATCCCAGCTCTGCTCCTCTGAGCTGTGTGTCCTGGAGCAAGTTATTTCCCCTGAGACTTGCTTCCCCTCTGTAAGATGCGTATGGTAACGGTACTTTCCGGTGGTGCCATGAGAGTGCACCTTGCAGATCCCTGACAGTAGGAAGTACGATCGGCTGGTTCCCCGGATGCTGTTCTTGGAGATCCAGCCCCAGCCAGGGACTGAGTGCAGGTCTAAAGCAGACCTGTTCCTGGGATACACCGGACTCCTCTGGTGGCTCCAGACTCCTCAGCAATCTAAGACACTTCTACCAACCAGCCTTCCACCTTTCCTCCCTTCCCCGTCGTCTTCTCTCTGGCTCCTTCCCACAGGCAGA
Organism: Zalophus californianus; assembly: GCF_009762305.2. Classification (NCBI taxonomy): domain Eukaryota; kingdom Metazoa; phylum Chordata; class Mammalia; order Carnivora; family Otariidae; genus Zalophus; species Zalophus californianus. The sequence continues at coordinate 8,919,313 of NC_045608.1, forward strand.
GGCATTGACCTGATAAACCTCTTTACCTATTAGTCCTGCCTTCACGTCTGCTTCTTGGAGGACCACAGTCTCCAGCAGGAAAGGTGAAATGAGATTTGGATGTCTACCTAAGGTACCCAGTGCTCAGGAAGTGCTCATTCTAGGTCCCTGCTCTGTCTCGGGAGCCTGGGGAGCTGTCAGTCTGAGCATTGCCTCTTCCTGGTTGCTTGTTCTGACTTGGCCCACAGGCCCTGCGTGATTCATCCCCCTTTGTCGTCCTGCCATTGTCTCTCCCTCTCATCTCCTGCCACTCTCCTTTAGTCAAGCCCCTCTGACCTCTTCACTGTTCTGTGACCATGTCAAGCTCATTCCAGCCCCAGAGCCTTTGCACTTGTTCCCTCTGTGTGAGAAACACTTTCCCAGTTCTGTCTCTTTCGTTGAGCCCTCTGCTTAAATATCACTTCTTCAGAGAGGTCCTCCCTAACCTGTGCTTCCAAAATAGCCTTCCCCCATCTCCTTAACCCCATCTGCTTTATCTGATGTGATAATGTGTATTTATTTGTTGTTCCTTTACTATCTGCCTCCCTCCCTGGGGAGGACAGGGACAGAGTAAGTTCTCAGTCAGTGTTTGAATGACTGAGTGGACGAATGCCACAGAAGGGGTGAGGTGGGGCAGCAGCCTTGACTCCACCTTGGGGAGTGGCCCTGGGGGACCCAGCCTCTTCTAGAACCCCAGCTGCTTCACCCATCACTGGCTCTTGAAAGTTGCCCACTCCTCGCCTGGGAATTGAGCACAGGCCTCAGGCCCGCAGTGAACGAGGGTTTATCTTTAGCTCCGTCAGTCTCGCTTTAGAAACTGGTGACCCCAATTCCAGCCTGGGAGGTGGCTCCCATCCTAATTAATAAATCCATTAATTAATTGCCGGCAGGCTGTGGACCATTAGCAGTGGTTTGGTGGCCTCGGTCACAGACAGCTCAAAGCAGATCCCTGCAGCCTGTAGGACAACTGTTATGGGGGACACAAAACAGCCAGTTAACGTTTTAACCCAGAAGACATAGCTCTTCCAATGCCTGGTTCATAAAGCCTACCTGATCAGCCCAGCAGGCATCAAAAAGGCACCAAGGTCTCTGAACAGTGGCCCCAGAGTTGGTGGGGGGTTCCTTCTCAGCGTCTCCCAAGACCCCTACTTTATAATCAGGTGGGAGGCCAGGACTGAAGTCTCCGGTTTCCTTCTGTGGCCAAAGGACCCTGTCTGGGCCTCAGGTTCTCTATGTAAAATGGAGCTTCCCTGGGTTGTTGAGACAGGTCGTTTGTTTATTCACTTCATGCACATCATGCAGCACCTGCCGTGTCAGGAGCAGCATGAAGTGTTGGGACTTGGCAGTGGACAAAACAAGCCAGTCCCTGCCCTCATAAAACTCCGACTTTATAATTGTTTGGAGATAGAAGTACTTTTCTTTAAGGGTCTGAGAAGTAAAGAGGGACAACCCGGTACAAACACTTAGCCTAGGGCTGGGCACATTGTAAGCCTTTCTGAAATGGTGACTGTTATTAATCATTATCTTTATTAACAACAACAATAATTATAATGTGAATTTCAAGTGCCCTGAGAGCAACCCCTGAAAGGATCTGAGCATGGGCGTGGGGCAGTCAGACCTCACTTTGGACCCTGGCCCTCACCTTGGACCCTGGCCTTACTGTTTCCTAACTGGGAAGCCCTGGGCACCTCATAAGACTTTTCACAACCGTAGTTTGCTCATGTGTAAAATGGGAATTAAATATAGCTTCTACCTCACAGAGACATTGTGAGGGTTTGATGATGTGACACATGAAGGCCCTTAGCACAGGGCCTGGAACATGGTCATTCCCAGGAAACAGCTGTTATGATCTTTATTATTATTGTTGTCATCATTGTTGGTTGTTATTCACTTCCTGGGCCTCACTGGCCAGCAGCTAGGTAGAGTAGCTCCTTGTAGAGAAGCACTGGATAGGTCAGGCCCCTCCAAATGCTGCCTGGCTGGCCTTAGCAAGACTAGGCTTGGCTTTTGCAGGCTTTGGAGCCTCAGAAGGGAGGCCTGGCAGTTCTTTAACAAGTATCTGCTGAACCTTTATTGCATGCTAGATGGTATTCAGAGCCCTTAACAAACAGTATCTCGTTTAATTTTCACAATAACCCAGGAAGGGAAAACTACTACTGTCCCATTTTACAGCTGAGCAGACTGAGGCACAGAAGGTTAAGTCCAAGGCCACATTGCCAGGAAGCAGCAGAGTCGACTCAAACCCAGGACCCAGGTCTTTTGTCCATCTGTGTACCAGCTCTTGACCTGCCAGTGACCAGAGGTACCTCTTCCAGAGCCCATCCCCCCAGTTCTGCCCCACCCCCCCACCCTGGGGTTCCCCATCTGTAGTCACTACGCTTGTAATTTTTCTTTTTTTTTTTTAAACCTCTTAGAACACCTTACCACTGTCAACTCATGGAAATGAATCCAGGTCCACAAGCCTGAGAGGCATGGGTGGGGTGGGGGGGAGGTGGGGATTTATTAACAACACAAGAAAGATTCCCTTTTCCTGGCCTGGAAAATGAGGGCCACTTGGCCATCCATCCCCAGCCCGCCCGCTGGAGTGCAAAGCCGCGTGCCGCGCCCTGTCGTTGGGCCTGCGTTCCGCAAGATGGAATTCTCGGCCTGGGCTGATAATAAGCAGGTATTGATTGCTGCCTTGGTCATTATCAAGATTTATTTAGTCAATATGGCCTCCCCGGTCAATAAATTGTGTCGTTGATAAAGAAGGAAGGGTATAGACTTGTAGGCTTTATTAAAAAAGTTTTTTAGATTTTTTTTTTCTTTTAGCAGCTAAGTCCAGCCCACATTTCTGTGACCATATCAGCCACACTCTACATTTCGTATTTGGCTCCATAAGCTCTCTCCTTTCCTAGTAGAGCTTTCCCCTGTCACTCTGGTTTCTGGAAGCCAAGACTCAAGGCCATGGCTGGGTCTGGAATGGCCTCTGGGAGACAGATATGCCCTCACTTTTCTGTCTGCCCCCGAGTGCAGGCTGAGAGTCCACTCCCTGGCTGGTCAGTGCTCCACTCTGTCTTTTCGTTCTCACAACAACCTTTTGGAGTTTCCGCTAGTGTTACCAAGGCCCAGGGAGGTCCAGTCACTTGTCTGAGGTCACGCAGGACTTAAATCCAGTCTGGTCAGTCTTTGCAGTGAACCCGACATGTATGCAGCAAACAGCAAGTTTTTATTGAGCCCGTGCTATGGGTCCAAGACGGTGCCAGGTGCTGGGTATAGAGGGGCAGGCTAAACAAATAAATGTGTGATTCCAGAGATAGAACAGAGAAAAGAACTGACTGGATGCTGAAATCAAGGTGAAGGCGGCACCTGTTTATTTCAGGTGGGCATAGAGGGCCACACAGAGTAGGTGACATATAGGCTGAGACCTGAATGATGAGGAGCCAATGAGGCAAAGGTGAGGCAGAAGAAACTGCCTGAGGTGGGCGTCTGTTTGGCACATCTAGGAACTGAAGGAAGGCCAGCACGGCGTGGACAAGGTGGGCAAGGAAGGGAGGTCTGGGAGGGGATGAGGTCAGAGCAGGAAGGAGGCCCTTGTGAACCACGGTAGGGGGTTGGATTCTGTTGGATTTTGTTCTCAGGGAGGCTGGAAGACACTGATGGTTTGAAGCAGTGGAGAATTAGGATCCAGTGTATGTTTGGTTCCTACTGGGTTTAGCCTGATAGGGATCATTGGGGGAAGGGAGGGGATGTTTGGAAAACAGGTAAAAGAGTGCCTGTGACAAACTGATGTGTTATCTCTGCCCAGAGAGGGTCTTAGTGATGGGAAGGCTTTGGGCACACACGTGTTTAGAAGATCAGCACCATTCAGTGGTGGCGGATGGGAGAGGGTTGCATGGGGACAGGCCTGATGCTTCCCAGCATGGTGGCAGCCGCTCCTTCCCCTGTGCAAGTAGCCAGCTGGTGTGGGGTTTGGAGGCCTCTAAGTGGCAGATATGCAGTGAGCAAGGGGTGTTGTGTTCCCCTCCTCAGAAATAGAGTTGCTGCAAGGGGGGCCAGGGCTTGAGTTATGGTCTGAGAAGGGCTCTTTGCACCCTGGCCTTGTGGATCTGGTTTCTAGCGTTTCCCAAGTGTTGCTTGTGAGGAACGACCATGAACAGGTGAGGTGACCCAGACCATACGAGGGTGCTCTATCCAGCCATGTCTTAGGCTTCATATATGGAGATGCTGTTGGGCAGAAGAGGGGTTGGATGTCTACTTGAGGGATTATGGACGATGTGGTCTGGAATACAGAATAAAGAGGACTTTTCTCACTCTTGTTTTGTCCAATCTGTGAGCACCCATGTACTGGAAGTCTAGCAGGGACTGGGTGATCACCTGTCTACCATCCATCGAACATTCTTTCATCTCTTCATTCATAAGCTCACTCACCCATTTTTATCCATCCACTTGGCAGTTCATCCACCTACCTTTCTCTTCCTACTGACTCCATCCATCCATCCATCTTTTTGTCCACATCAACCCACCCACCCATCTATCCATTCATCCACTTAGCCACCTAGCAACCCATTATGCCCCATTCACGTCTCCCCTGGACTTTGGTCTCCAGTTTGCTTCCCTGTACCCCCTCCAGCCTCTCCCACTCTTTTTTGGCACATGGCAGCTAGTGAAATTATTAAAAACCTGTTAAGAATCATGGATAGCGGCTCCCCATTGCCTTTGGGGCAAAGGCCCCAATGTAATCTTCCAGGCTCAGCACTGCTGACCCTGCCCACCATTCTTGGTTTATAGTATTACAAGTCCTCTCTTTTCTTGTTGATCTTCCACCTAGTTGTTCTAACTACTGTTGAAAGTGAGATACTGAAGTTTCTATTATTGTTGGATTATTTATTTTCCCCTTCATTTCCATCAGTTTTGCTTCATGTTCCTGTTTTGGTGCTTTAATTAGTGTATGTATATTTTTAATTATTATATCTTCCTGATTAAATGACCCCTTTTGTCATTATAAATCTCTCTTTATCTCTAGTAATATTTTTGTTGTTGTTTTAAAGTCTATTTTGTCTAATATCTATATAGCCACTCCTACTTTCTAATGATTGCTGTTTGCATGATATATCTTTTTTCATCCTTTAATTTTCAATCTGTTTGTGTCTCTGAAGTGTCTCCTATGGGAAGCATATAGTTGGATCTTGGGTGTTTTTTTTTTTTAGTCCAGTCTGGAAAATCTGTTTTTTGATTAGATTTTTAATCCACTCACATTTAATATTATTATTGATAGAGTTAGACTTATGTCTACCATTTAGCTTTTTGTTTTTTATGTCTCATGTCTTTTTTTCCCTCTATTCCTCCTTCCTATCTTTTCTTGCGTTGAATGAGTATTTTCTCATGAAGCGCCTTTAATTTCATTAATGATTTTTAAACTGTTTTTTAACTATTCTTTTGAGTGTTTTTTTTTTTTTAGCAGTTGCTCTAGGGTTTACCATATACATCTTATCAGAATCAGCTTCAGATTTATACTAGCTTAATTCTAGTATGTTCTTTTTTTTGTTTTAATTTTTATTTAGTATGTCCTCTGTTCTTGACCTTGATCTTGAGCCACATTCCCAGGCCTTCCATGTTCCAGATATGTCTTCCTTCATTTTCCTCTGCATCACACCCCCTTGTACATGACCTGCTCCCCTCTGCTTGGGACACTCTTCCCACATATCTTTCTGTCTTACCCCTCTCCCCCTTTCCCCATAAACTCCTCCTCTACCCTGGAAACCTGTTCATTGCCATTTCCCTGGGGCAACTTTCCTCCCCCCACGCCCCACTCCCTGAGATGGTAGACCAAATCTCTTCTGTACTTAACCATGGCAGGTATCAGAGCTCTGTGGATTATTAGTTATGCCTTTCTCCTTGTGTGAACTCTAGGCTCCATGAAGGTACAGAGCAGCTTATCTCCAGAACCTGGCCGCAGAGAGGTGAGCATATAGTAGTAGGCTCTCAAAAAGTATCAGTCAGTTGAACAGAGATGGGTGTGAACGTAGTGCAATGATATTTATGCATTGACATGTGTACAACTGCATCTTTATGTGTCCATATTTTTGAGTATGTGTGTGGGTCTTTGCACATTTATGTGTGTCTCTGTCCTTGTGTGTATATCTTAGCATGTTTCTGTATGTGTGTGTCTTTGAATGTGTGTGTCTGTATCCACATGTAGGTGTCTCTGTGAGTGTGCTCATGAGTGTATCAGTGTGTGTCTATGTCCACAAATACATCTTATTGTGTATGTGCATACATTTGTGTGCTCATGCTCTCAGGTAAAATCTCCTTTCAACATCCCCTTGCCATGCAATTATTTTTTGACTTGTTTGATGTAGCATTTAATGATTTCCCCAAAGCCAAGCATGGCCCCCCAAGTATTGATCCTGCTGCAGTGGAGGTTACTCGGGGTAATGCAGGGCCAGCTGGCATAGGCTGCCTCCTCAGAATTGGCTGCTGTACCTGCCATGTCTCTCCCAGCCCCAACTTGATCCCTTAAAGTGAAAAACCCCAGGTTGGTAGTTTGGTGCAGGGGCAGAGGGGGGCCCCCCTGCCAGACAGATTGGCTCACCTCTCAGCACTGTGTGATGCAGCCAGAGGATCGCCCCTTTTCATGCCTCAGTTTCCTTATCTGTGAAATGGAGGCAGCACTAACGGTATGACCCCTCATGGGGTCATAGTGTGGAGAAAATGAGATAATCCACAGGAAGGGCCCAGCATGGAGTCTGGTGTGTTTCAGGCCCTCCATAAATGTTCTGTCATCTGATGTCTGCTTGCTCCCTGTTACCTCTTGCCTTGGCAGTGGGAGAGATGATTTCAGGCCATGGCATGGAGGCACATGATGAAGGAACTCTACCAGGGTCTGGTCCCCTTCCAAGTAACTTCTCTGAGGCTGTCCAAGGGCTGCTTACCTTCTCCAGGGAGAACAACATGCTAACCTACAGGTACTCAGAGTTCAGAGGCTTCCCCTAGTCATTTGCATTTCCCCAGTGGAGATGGGATTTTGCCCCAGGAGTTTCTGGCTTCTAGAAATCTCTCAGCTTCTTCCATAGTCTCCAGTCTCAGCTCTCTTTCTCCTGACACCTTTCCATCCTTCTTATCCCAGACTGCTGTGTTCTTCGCACTTCCCAGCCTCTGCATTTGCTGTTCCCTCTGCCTGGAACACTGTTCCCCTTTGCAGTTCTCTGACTCCTGCTAGGTGGGACACCATCCTCTCTTCCCTGCCGGGCTACCAGGTGATTCCCTGGCTCCTTGTTGGTCTCCGCCGTCAGATGGTGAGCTCCTTTCTCTACGTCACAGCAGTAGGAACTGGTGTGGCACTTGGTGAACACTGAATGCCTAGTGCCCTAAGAGAGGTCACATTTTAAAACCTCAGATTCCCGGCCTCTGTTCAGCAGAAGAGCTGGCATCCCTGGGCCTGCATTTCACACAGGGCAGCAGTTAGTTGAGCTGGATAATGGGGGTGGGGGTGAGGGTGGGTTGAGCCCAGTTGTTCCACTGATGCTCCATGTGTGGCCCCCATAGGCATGCTGGGACCAGCTGTGCCATCTTTGTGAATGGTGTGGAGGTGATTCTGCCTTTTCTGGCCTCAGTGTAGCCATTCCAGAGAATGAGCAGACTTTACATGACCGTTCTGGGATGAGAGGAGCTGTGAGGTTTTTTAAATTATTACTAATTTTTATTTTATTTATTTTTAATTTAATAGACACTTATCAAGGGTGGCTATGTACCAGGCACAACTCTTAGTGTTTTCTCATTTAAGTGACTTAATTCCCATAACAACCCTATGATGTAGATACTATTAATGTCCCCATTTTGCAGAGGAGGAAGCTAAGGCATAGAAAAGTTAAGTGACTTGCCCACAGTCATTCAGCAGAGTCAGGCATTCTGACTCCAGAGCCTGAGTTCATAGGCTGGCCTGCCTCTTGGTATTTCTGTAAAGACCCAGAGTAGATACTATGCATAGTTGGGTATATGCAGGTTTGCCTCCTTATGTGATAGTGTTTTGCTCATGGTGGGCAGTGCTGGCTGGTGGGAGTAGGAGCCTAGGCCAGAATTCCTGGGCGTGGGCACTGACAAGCAGCTGGGATGGCAGGGTCCCAAGGGCCAAAGTCAGAGCTGGTGACCATGCCAGGGACTCTGGGAGGAGCCAGGCCTGTTTCCTACCCTTCACTTCCAGGGGTATCTGGACCCTGGGCCTCTCGGGCCAGCAGCCCGGAGGCCTCTCGGAGACAGTGCCATCCCTCAGAGGGCATCCTCCTCAGCCTCTGTGAACGAGGGGGTTGGTCCCATGGCCCATGGCCTACTTTGTGAAATTCATCTCTGGAAGAAATTATTTCTGAGGAGAGCAGAGTATCTTGGCATCTTGTGGTAGATGAGGTCTTCTGAGGCCTTCTGCATCCCCAGAGTGGGAGGAGAGAAACCCAGGCCCAGTTCCTGCTTCCCACTTGGCTCCCACTGTGGGGCACTCTGGGGAAGGCAGCTTCTCCAGGCCCCTGAACCCCAGAGCTGCCTAGATGCCTTGGGTGCCCCTTCAGTGTACATTACCTTGTACCCTGCCTGGGATGGCCCCTTTAGTGGGTTGGTGCTGGTCCGGCAGCCAACAGTGAGTGGGCTTGAACCAGAATGTAATTTGTTTCTCTGGGACATATTGATGAGCTGCCCTAATTAAGCACCTTGCTCATGAGAATCAAACCACTTCACTGGGAGTTAGGTGGATCTGAGCTTCAGCTCAGCGAACCAGCCATGGGTCCTGGGCAGACCATTCAGCTGCATGGAGGCCTCAGTTTGTCTTCCACAGTGTGGGGCTTCCTCTGTTCTCTCTCCTCCACACTAGACCCTGCTGCTTGCCGTGTCCTTCCTGCCCCACACAGCATGCACTTGGAGAGCCCAGGGGCTGTTGAGAGCTGACTGAAGAGGCAGAAGGCAGAAGCTAATTATGGTTTCCTTTTGAAGTTTTTGTTACTGGTGGTCCTGTCCATCGACCTGTTTCTTATGCTAGGCCTCTTCGATGATTCTGCGAGGAAAGGGAGATGTTGAGGATGAAGACAATTCTTAAAATATGTGACTGTTTGGGTCTATGGTAACATATCAGTCATTTATTGCTGTGTGAAAAACCACTCCAGAACTTAGTGGGGTAAACAACTATTTCTACTCACAGAATCTGCAAGTCAGAAATGAAGATGGAGCCCAACTGCATCAGCTTATCTGTACTCTGACATCTGGGGCTTCAGCTGGGAAGATGCAGAGTTTGGGGGTAATTCGACAAGTCAGACATCTAGTGGTTGATGCTGGCTGTCAGCTGGGGCCTTCAGCTACCAGCCAGGACACCAACATGTGGACTCTCCATATGGTCTCTCTGTGTAGGATACTTTGGGTTTCCTCATTATATTATGGTTGGGCTCTAAGGGTGAGTGTCCCAAGGGAGCAAGGAGGGAGGAAAGATGTTTTCATGATCTAGTATTCTTGGAAGTCGCATAGCATCACTTCCATTTTTTCCTGCTGGTCAAGGCAGTTTACAAAGGACCACCTGAGTCCAAAGGGAGAGGTTTTTGACCCCGGCACTCAAGGGAAGCAATGTCAAGGTCATAGTGCAAGAAGAGCCTGTGTGATGAGAAATACTGTGGTGGCCATCTTTGGGGAAACTCTCTGCTACAGTAAGAGTGGTAATGGTGATTCAGGGCCAAGTGTGACAGACCGTGAAGAGACAGGAGATTGTATGAGGAGAGTGGGTGTGACAGGAAATGGCCACATAGGGAGTAGGTGTGACAGGAGGTTGTGTGAGGGGGTAGGTGTGACAAAAATGGCCGCGTGAGGGGACTGGGCATGACAGGAAGAGCTGAACAGGGAGATCTGGGTTGGCCAGAGTCTGCCATGATGGAAGTGGGCCTGATGGTGACTGCACCATCTTTTCTCGCTTTCCAGGTTGTCCTCTTGAAGACCTTGGATTGACCAGGCTGATTCTAACATGGGGACTCAGGCTTCAGGCAGGCCAGGCCAGTGTCCTATTTAACTGGCTCTGCCTTGCTCCCTGCCTCAGCTTCCACCATCACCCTTTCTTCCTGTAGACCCCCAGGCTCCCCACTCCAACCAGCAGCCTCCCATTCTTCCAGAAAGAGCAGACTCCCACCTCAGCAGCCTGGAAGCGCTCCAACTACCGTACTTTTCTTCAAATAAAAGCAGCTAATTAACATTATTCTTTAATTATTGCCTTTATCAACAAGGGGTCTGATTTGTACCAGCAGGATAGTTGCTTTCCCTTAAACTACCCAAGTGAATGCTTCAGTTCCTGGTGCTTTTGAAATGAATTTGATGTCATCTGCCCAGAGTCACTTAATGGGAACGCCTGGGTAATGACTGAACGCGCTAACTCCGTTAGCAGCCCTGGAAGCATGTAATTTGGCCCCTCAGGCAACAGCACTTTTGAAATCTCTGGATAGTTTTGAACTCTCTGTTCTTAATTAAATATGCAATTTTTCACGGTAACCAGGTTAATTCTTTTGTGTTGTGTTGTAATACTGTTAGGAATTTTCATAGTTCTTATTAAACATTATTCAGGCATTGTGAATTCCATAATTAAAAAAAATGAAAAGAACAAAGCTTGATTCACTCCTTTCTTTTCCCTGGCTAATTTATCAAATGAATTTTGCAAATTTTTCTTTCTGTCCCCAGACAGTGTGGCAAGTGTTTTAAAGGGGAAGGATTTAATTGCCCTGTAGGGATTGGCTGGTTATGAAGGATTTGGCTGTTTGATTAGTAAACCCAGTTGGGAATGGTCTAATGCTCCATGATCTTAAAAATTGTCTGATTGTACCCTCTCCAAGGAGGCCTCTCTTTTCGTTATGTAGAGCATCAACTTCACACAAGTGTGGTTATTAGGTAGTGAGGCAGGGGAGAGAAAAAGATCTGACTTTATTTTAAATTGGGGATCTTGGGAGGTTCCCCCTCCCCATTTCCCTGGCTGGGGAGGAAAGGAGAACATAGGAGAGGAAAAGAGAGACAGAGACACAGAGCAATTCTCAAATAGCAGGTACAAGAGAAGGTGGATGGTCCCTGAGAGGGTGAGACCCGAGGGGATGTTTTACGGCCTCCTTGCAGATAATGGCACCTGCCATGCTGGACAGCTGGAGAAGTGGCTCATACGCTGAGGGGGGCCCCTCTTTGCAGGGTTTCTGGGTCCGGAGGGCTACCTTTCCATTTCTGGAATTGGGCTTGGTCTCTGAAAAAATGTGCGGAGCCCCACTGAGCATATCGGGTGGTGGGTGGAGAGGACCATGTCCCCAAACGTCCTGATAAGGACAGAGATCCCTGTCAAGGGGGTTCTACTTAGAGATAGCTGGCCCCTCCCAGTGTGGCTGATTCCTGGACCTTTTTGTTTCCAGGGAGGGCCTCATTTATGCCTCATCTTTCCCCATCTGCAGAATGGGGCAACTTACTTCCAACCTCTTCTTACTTTCCTGGCTCCCTCCAGTGTTAGCTTTCTGTATCTGGAGGTGGGGAGGTAGGAGCTAAAGATAGGAGAGGGTGGCAGGGGCAGATCACACAGGGCCTTGAGGGCCACAGTATGGAGCTGGGCTTTTCTTTTAAGGGCAAAAGCTCCTTAGATATTGGAGTAAGGGACGACTTGGAAGGGATGTTACCGAAGAGAAGGTGGTTGGGGGGCTGCTGGGGACAACAAGGTGGGGACATTTGTGCCGGAGGGTGGGCTCTGCCAAGCAGCCCCTCCCGCCCCCACCTCCCCCCAACCCAGATTTAGCATCTTCAGCCCTGAGCTTTAGGAAGCTCCCTACTTTGGGGTCAACCCCCAGCTGGTCTGACAGTTGGAGCTGGGGGAGAAGACATGGCTCACGCCTTCAGTGGTGCTCGAGGGGCCGCACAGCAGTGGGTTTAAGCAGATGGTTGGGATTTTCAAGAGAAGCCAGAAACCTGCGTTTTTATGAACATTCTTTCAAGATGTAAATGTAGGAAGGAAATGGAAAATAATTAAATGCTGGCCACATGGATCAAACTTATTCGTAAATGCCAGACAGGACTTGTGGTCGCTGGGTCTCCACATCTGTCCCAGTGCTTAAGGGGGCTTTAAATTGGTGAAAATAATCATCTCAATATTGATTATTTATCAGCTGCTTTCCTAGCACCAACCGCCATGCTGAGTCCCTGACAGGTAAGAACTCATTTAATCCTCACAACTTGAGGAGGCAGGTGGAGTCTTACCTCCATTTCTCAGATGGGCACGACTGAGGGTCAGAGAGCAATACCTGAGATGTGAACCGAAGGCGTTGATTCCCAGCTCCTGTGGTCTTTTTGGCCGGTCATAGGACTCTGCGTAGAAAGATCCCCAGGAAATCATGGCAGGGAAGTAGTGGTGACTTAGGTTACTTGGCCATGTCCTTGCTTGATTCTGAGATTAAAATCAGGAGTCACAAACCCTGAGCTCCACCTTGAGTGATCTTTATAAAAAAACAAAGTCAGGTCACTACTCCAGTTAAAAACTTTCAATGGTTCCCTATTGTTTGTGGGATTAAGTCTAAGCTTTTACCTTGGCTTTACAAGTCCTGTTGTGATCACCTTCTCCCACCCTGGTCTGCCTCCACCGTCTTAATCTCTTACTAGATTTCCTTGTCCCCAGCTCCCCCAGGCAGACTTAAACTGTTACTTGACCCACAGATGCTTTATGTTTTCTTACCTCAGACCTTTGCATATGCTGTTCCCCCTGCCTGGAACTCATTTGTTGTCACTGCCAGGCAAACTTCTCTCACTTCTGTAATCTGGGAGGTTTTTCTGAACCTCCTGGTAGGATTAGGGGGCTCCCCCATAAATACACCATAGTTCATTGGGATTGCTGGCCTTGTCTTTTTTAAGACCCCTGAGGGCAGTGTTTTTGTCTGTGTTGTTGACTCTTGTCACAAGCACAGAGCTTGGTACATAATAGTATCTCAAATAAATATGTTGTTGACACCACAGTTCTGCTGCTCCCAGAAAGTTTTGGGAGCATAGGTCTCACGCCTCGGGGCGACTGGGTGGCTCAGTAGGTTGGGTGGGAGTATGGGTCTCACTTCTAAACTTCTCTGGACCCCAACAGGAAGCATCAGTTTAATTTGGTTTGAAGATGGTAAGAGGAGCAAATCGTACTTCCCCAGGCCCAGCCCTGCCCTACCCAGCCCAGCCCGCAGCTCTGGGAAGGTCTGTGGGAGCCAGTGACCTCCGTGAAGTGAGGACAAGACAAGGCTGCCTCTCTGGGAGCCAAAGAAAGACTGAGGTGCTCAGAAGCAAAGAGAAGGAAGGCTTGCTGCCTCCTCCCCCCTTTCTCCCTGTTATCAGCTTAATCCTCTGGATGGCCAGGTGCCAGTGATAAAGATGAAGGGGAATGACACAGTTATCTTCCTCAAAGAAGGGCTTGACGTCTTAAAAGAAAGTGAATGGTGACACCTGCCACTTCTTGGCCCTGGGATGCTGGGGCCTTCAGCCTGCCCTGCTGCCCCTCCCCAGGGAGGCCCCGGGAAGTTTCTCTGCTGTGGCCATGTGGACACCAGGCTCTGTTTGGGGAGACTCTGCTTGGTGAGTCACAGGCCCCGGCGTCCTCAGCCACGTGCACACATGCACTCACACATCCTCGTGCACACACGTGCACACACACACACAGAGGAAGGAGGAGAGGCCCATTTTCCCAGTCCTGCATTCCCAGGACCCCGACACACAACAGCACCATGACTGCCTTTACTCTGCCTTCTTGTCTCTTTTCATTCCTGAGTTGTTAGGGGGCCAAGAGGAACCGAGGAAGGGTTTTTGGGTTGCAGGTGGGCAGGGAGGCACAGGCACAGAATCCCATGGCCGGAAGGGAAAGAAGGGATTTAAAAAATCAATTTTTGTCTTACGAAAGCCATGTTGCCACGTTTTTGGAGGGCTTCAAAAATACAGACGGGGTGCGGAAAAGATGCCAAGAATGCAACCCCTGTTAACGCTTGGGTGTGCTTTCATCTCCTCTGTCTCCCTGGTTTGCCATCATCAGTATGTCTGATCCTGTTTCCTGATCTCCTCACTTAACATTGGCAGTAGCCTTTTCCACGGCATTTTGCTGTCTTTAAAACAAGCATTTTACCAGCCTAATATATTATGAAGCAAATGGATCACTCTCCCCTCAGCCAGACCTTGTCCCTGGGCATCTCCAGGTTTTTGTTGTTTTGTTTTGTGTGTGTGTGTGGGGGGGTAGTTTTGCTTCTAAGAGACGGCAGTGATGAAAAAAAAATGTGTTTCTGGTTTTATGTTTTTGGCCCTGTTCTTGGTTGGTAATGAGGGATGGAGGGCCTTGTGGCCAAGAACCTGTCTCCAAAGTTGGGGAGACGGGGTTCAAATTTAGCTCCGTCAGTGAGACTTCAGGCCAGTGCTGTTCTGTCTGTGCCTTAGCTTCCACGTCTGTGGAATGGGTATCCTCTCTCATGAGAATATTGTTGGTATTAGATGAGTAAATTTACCTGAAGGGTTTAACTGGGGACTGGCATATAGTAACACCCAGTAAGTGTTAGCACCTCTTGTGTAGCCAGCAGTGGGTCTGTCTTATTTGCTGTTCTTCCCCCAGCAATTGTGCTTGGCATGGAGTGGGTGCTCACTTAACCCTTGTTGAATGAATATGGCAGGCACATTCACACATAGGTGCTTTTCTGCCTATATACATGTCCGTTGGGAAATCTTGTGTGGAAATACAGATGTGCGCACATACACACAGACACGCACAAACACACAGAGCTAGACCAGGGGGAGGGCACAGGGCTATTCTGATTGGGGGGTCCATGAGCATTTTATTGTGATTAAATATTTATCAGGTGCTTGTAATGTGAACTTGGCACTTGCAGTAGATAAAACAGAGCCTTGTAGCAAAGCCCTGAAAAGCTGTGGGGCTCAACTCAGTGAAGAGGCAGCCAGTTGAGAAAGCGGAGTGGGGAGGGGGCTGGGGCTCAGGGATTCATTCATTCATACAGTCAGTCAGTCAGTCATCCATATTTCTCTGGCACCTGCTGTGTGCCCCGTCCTGGGCCATGTGCTGGGGATGCCCTGGTGATCAACACAAATATGTTCTCTGCCCTCATGGCACTGTTGGTCTCCATGGTGTTTAGAAGTAAAATCCCTTAAGAGACTGACATTAATCAAATAATCACACATATTTGAAATTGCAAACCTTGCTGAGGGCTGTGGAGGAAATGAGTCAGGAATAATGAGATTGTATAACAGATTTAGTCTGGAAATTAGGGAAGGACTCCTGAGTTGGCCAAGAGAAGAGGGGCTGTGGTTGTCCAGGTAGAGGACAGAGCAGCACATGCAAAGGCCCTGGGGTGGAAGAACACAGTTTTGGTTCCAGGAAGTGAAAGATGGCTAGTGTTGCTGGAGCAGGAGGTGAGGGGCAGAGAAGTGGGGTGTGGCTGGGGAGGATAGACGGGGTTGGCTTAAACAGGGCTTGTAGGTCCTGCTGAGGCTTTTATCCTGAACAGAGGCCTTTTATCCTGAACAGTGGCTGGGGAGGGGGGACTGGGGGATGAAAGAGGAGGAGAATTGGAGGGATCTTAGGGCCTAGAGCCTGGTGTGGGAGAAGCGGCGAGATAAGGAGGCTCAGCCGCTCCCATCACCATCTCCTAACCGAAGACTGTATGCCCGGCCTCTCCAGGCATTCCTCAGAAGTCACCAGTGTACAGGATAGAGCAGGTCAAGGAAGGGACAATTTCCCTGGGCAAATGGGGAGGGGGTAGGAAAGGCCTCAAATATATGCTTCCTTTCTGCCATTTATTATTTACCTAGGGGCTTGTGAAAAGAGAAAGATCCAAAACAAAAACAAAAACACCAAAAACCCCCACCAAATCTAACATTGCTCCAGGCACGCAGCCTGAGGGAATAAGTCTTTTTTTCTCCAATGTTTGTGCGTTTCTGAGTGTGTGAAATGCCATGCTAAAACTCTTAAACCCCACCAGCAAAGGGAGCTGCAGGGCCTTCAGAGCTGTCAAGAGGGCCATCTCTCTCCACATCCCCACCAAGGGCTAGCATAGCAGGGCCTGCCCTCTGCAAAATGGTGGGCTCTATTTCTCATCTGCTTTGTGTTCCAGTAACTCAAGCGTGGCCCACCTCTGGGGCTGGAGTTTCTCAGGAAGGCTAGTTTCTGGAATGGTGGAATTCCTGAATGAGGCAGGGAGTCTGGGGGATTTGGCGGCTGCCCCTACATAGTGATATTCTGTGCCTCACACATTCTTATTAGCATCGTAATCACTGCAAAATACTGATTCATTATCACGCTCTGAGCTGCAGACTGAGGCAGTGGGGTTTAATAGTTCCGTATGAGCCATTCTGGGCTGTTGAGTAAATATTGCTCATTCTGAAAAATTGGGTAAATGTGTGTTTATGCTGGCGATGAGCAAGGCACCAGCCAAGTAGGTAGTTGGTGTCTGGGCTGGTGCCTCGGGAGGAGGTGGGGGACAGGGGCATGCTTACACTCCCAAGAAATATCCAGTTCATGTCTGGTTGTCCTTGGAAACACTCCTCTGGACATAGAGATTGGAATTAGGAATGGGGCTTTGCCCTGAAATGCAGGTAGAAGGACCCTCATATTTCTTGTGTGTGTGGAAATGGTTCCAGGGTAGACAGGAAAGACCTCGGGCCCTCCATGCTTGTATAGACAAGTGATTGAATTCAGAACTGGAGAGCTGGCTACCGCGAGCATCAGGAGGCAGTTTGGCAGAGGTCAAGTGTGCAGGTGAGTATGTTCCACTCTGGGGTCCCTGTTCTGCCACTTGATAATTATGGGACCCCAGGCAAGTTACTTGGCTCCTCTGTGGCCTCAGTTTTCTCATCTATAAAATGGGGATGATAAGAGTACTTCTATAGTGTGGGATTTAAACAAGCACATACTTACAAAGTTCAAATGGTATCTGTCATTGTGTATAAGAAATGTTTGCTACTAACATGATTCTGGTGTGGTGTAGAGAAAAGATACCCATTTGGATCTGGCTGTCTCAGGGGTTCTTTGACTTTGAGAATCTGGTGAAAGCTATAGATCTCTTCCAGAACATGATAGATACACATAGCATTTTGCGTGTAGTTTCATGGGGTTGTTGAATCCTCCAAACTTGGAGCCATTTACTCCCAAGTTAAGAGCTCTTGATCTCTGTCATGTATCACCTTGTTGTGGAGTGGAAGTGAGTCATAGTGTCCAGAACGTTCTAGAACTTGGTTTTAGCCAAGACCTGGGTTTCATCCTGGCTCTGCTTCATATTAGCTGTGGAAAAAAGTTAGGCAAGTGAAGAGACATCTCTGAGCTTTGGTCTCATACCTGATGTGGAATTTCTTCACATAAAAAGGATTTGAACCATATAAAGCACTTGATCCAAAGCCTGGGACACAGTAGGCTCTCAGTAAATATCATCATTTTCAGTATCATTTTTCCCCTTGATTGAGGACCTGAAAGTTGCTAGATGTGGGCTCTGTCCTTCTGTTATGTTTATAGATCTGTATATAAATAATTCCACTACCTGAAGTTCTTGGATCTGATCCCGCTAGTTGTCATGTCTGTTAATTCTCACACACAGTAGTCTGTTTCCCTGTGGATTTGTAATTTTAGATTGAGAGCTCATCTTTGGTAGAATTGAATCTTTGGGGATTGGGCTGGCCTGAGTTACTCCCAGAGTAGAAGTTGGCCAACTTTTTCTGTGAAAGTCCAGATAATAAACATTCTTGGCTTTGCAGTCTGTAGTCCCTGGTACATCTGCTCAGCTCTGCTGTTGGGCAATAAAAGCACCCATAAATACATCAACTAGTGGATATGGCTGGACTTGGCCTGTGGGCAGGTGGGATTTGGCCCACAGGTCATAGTTCACTCACTCCTGCTCTAGGGAGATTTTGTATTTGCTTTTGCATCATGTCCAGGGATATTACCAGAGGAGAATGATTGTTGTTTTTTTAATGTTAATTGCTTGGCTGAGAGTAGTAGTTCTCCAAGTGTGCTCCCTGGACCAACAGCATCTGGGAACTTAGACATGAAAATTCTTGGGCCTCACCCCAGATCTTCTGAATCAGGAATCCTGGGGGGTGGGGGTCAATGTGTTTTGACAGGCCATCCGGGTGATTCTGATGCACACAAGTCTGAGAACTCCAAGGGTAGTATAAAATTCAACTTCAAAACGATGTGAAGGCAGACCCATAGTTATAAATTCTCAGAGGAGGCTACTTTTTGGTTTTCCAATCTAGAGGCAAAGCTAAAACAGATCAAATTGTCTCCTCTTCTTCCTGTATTAGTGGACAGAAGTGTTCTGACCTACTCTGACTGAGGGTGAAGGCCTCTGGACTACCAACATGGGCACCTGTCCCCACCCCTTCATTGCCAAGGGCACTGAAGTATCAGTTCACATACTTAGCAGTTTGATTTTGAGTTTCCTTTTCAGTTTTGGCCCTTGAGAATTTTTCTGACTTTCTTACTGAACTGACCTATATATTTAAAGGGATGCTGATATATTTTATCCAGCATTTCTGGGTGCTTTGTGGTGGGGAACATTTTCGGGTTATCTTGTCTCCCATATTATTAGACATAGAGGTTCTTTCAATGTAATGAAAGGTTGAGCTTCTTCATTAGAATTCTTTATTTTTTTTTTAAGATTTTATTTATTTGACAGAGACATAGCGAGAGAGGGAACACAAGCAGGGGGAATGGGAGAGGGAGAAGCAGGCTTCCCGCCAAGCAGGGAGCCCAATGCGGGCCTCGGTCCCAGAACCCTGGGACCATGACCGGAGCCAAAGGCAGACGCTTAATGACTGAGCCACCCAGGCGCCCCTAGAATTCTTCTTTAGAATGTCTGGCAGCACCATGGCTTTTCAGGTCAACTGACACTTGTCACTTGCCCTTGGGGTCAGGGCCCACATTGTCACTCCCGGGGACTAAAGGCTAAATATTTCCTGGGGAATCTCTCCATCTTATCCTTTGCCCAGGGCTTGAATCCAGTTTGGCCAACATTTGTTGCATCTACTGGTGCTAGGCCCTGGGTGTGGGATGAAGGGGGTTCAGCTATGTACAAGTGACAAGCATCTGTGCTAGGGAATGCCACCACATGGTCATTATACTTGGGGACCTTCCTCTGTCCCAATATGTAAATCCCCTTGTGCCACTCCAGGGGAACTTAACTCCTTGAAGTGTTTTACTCTAGGAGTCAGAATGGGGTCACAATCAAGAGCACTGGCTTTGAGTCCACTAGAATCAGGCTCAGCTCCCAGCTTTGACTCTTACAAGCTGTGTGATCTTGGGTGAGCCCCTGAACTTTTCTGAACATCAACTTTTCCAGCTGTAAGATGGGATGACAAAGGGTTGCCAAAAAGGATCCAATGAGATCATTAATGGAAGGCACTTGGCAGAGTGCCTGGTACCTGGGGAATGCTCAATGAATATTCCTTTTTGTGATCCAGATGGTCATTATGGGTCTGCTTCTCATGATAATGGACTTGGAGAAATCAGGCTGGGGAGGTGGCAAAGCCCTCAAGTGCTCATGGAACAGCAAAATCAGTCAGTGGGACAGAGACCATTGCTCACCGTATTGTAGCATTCTATACCTTACCATTCCTGTAGTGGCCTTCTTTGTGCTTTCTCCTTCTTCCCCTCAATCACCTCACCCAACCCAGGGAGAGGGGGTGCTGCCACTCATAGTACTCCCACCCCCTATCTATGGTGATTAGTCCAGAGGGAAGTCACATAGCTCAGTTTGGGCCAATCAGAGAGCTTCTCGGGGATTTTTCAATTAGAAAAAAGAGGGGAGTCTGTTTTCTTTCTAGCTAAGATGCTGGAAGGATAGAAGCCTAGAGTTGCCTGTAGCTGGGGTTGCAGACAGCCACATGGCGACAGAGTGCAACCAGCCTGCAGAGAGATGCTGAGTCAAGATAAGAAGAAAGACAAAACCCTAGTTTAATCATTGTGGAGGCTGCCTTCTCCTCTCTCTCTCTTTATACTTTGATCATGGGTGCCCACCCTGTTGTTTTTTGTTGTTTTGTTTAAGCTCCTTAGATTAACTTCCCACCACCTACAATGAGAAATGCCCCCAAAACATCTACCTGTGGAAGGTTCTGGAAACTTTTGGCCACTTCATTCCACATGACCAAATTTCTGCAAAGGTGAGGCAGACAGACATCATGTCTGCCACCGGCCTGGTGCTGACCTGCCGGGTGGTGCAGGTTGTGCCCTGTTGTTTGAAGAACATCATGTGGAGGACAAGGGGACAGAGGGAGGCTACATGGTGTGCCAGGACACAGCCCTGGGCAGCACTCCACAGTCTATGGAATTTTGAACACTCTTTCTCCACAAGAATTTTTGGAGAGGGGCTGGGCAGTGACTTGGCCATAGTCATGTGAGTAAATCTCCCAGAGAAATAAGGTTCTGCAAGAGTGTCAGCAGATGTGGACTATTCTCATCCTCTGGGTCTCCGATTCACTTCAGAGGAGCCTGTTGGGACCCCCTAGGTAGGGGGAATCTAGCTCCTCCCCGGTCACACTTGAGCCAAGCAGGTGGCTCATTGGACCTGGATTTTGCCCATTAAAATGCGGCCTCTAGACACATGCAAAGTCCCACAATGTCTTCCAGAGCCCGCTGCACCTGCTGACGTTCAGCACAGTTCTCCCCACTCATCTTTGATCTCAAAAAAGATCATCTTGAAAAAGATTGTTTTGTGTGCAGTTTAGCCAAACGCCACTTTTTCACATTTTGCCTGAGTTGCTCTCCCCCCTCCCCTTCCTTTTATTTCTTTCTTGGATTTGCTCTGGGGTTGGCTTCCTCCAACCAAAATAACTCTCACAATGCATGGCGCTTCCTGTGGGTGAATGACATCTGTATGAAAAGATGGCAAAGCTGGCCGATTTCTGTCCTTTGAAGACGCTTGTCAGCGAGTCGGTGCTGGAGTGTCAGACATTACCCGGGGTGACTGTGGAGATGCCGGCAACAGTGAGCTTTTTTCCAGAAAGCCTTCAGCCCAAACTTTAGGCTCTCCGGGGACCCAAGAGCAGCATCCATTTTCTGAAGAGATTAAAGGCGTTGCTGGTTGGAGCAGCTGGTATTTTCTACTATGTTCCCAGCAGGGCCCTGCAGCAGTGCTTTGTAGCTCACCTGCTCTGCCATTCCCCGTTCGACTCTGTTCCCTTCTTTGCTGACTTGTGTGCCGCCTCAGGGGGTCTAGTAGCTCCAGGCAGACCCATGAGAGGAGAGGAGAAGGGGTGCTGACAGTGCCACCATGGCTCTCCTATGCGAGGGGAGGGGGACGATCTCAGGGTTAAGACTGTGGCCCGTTCTGGATCCCAGTTCTGCCATCCTCACGGAGCCAGTCCTGTCTCTTCTCTGAGCTTCAGTTTTCCCATCTGTAGAATAGACTCATTTGGTTTAGTGAAGATAATACAGGCAAAATGCTTCCTTAGCATGGTGCCTGGCACATAGTGCTTAATAAATTTTAGCTGATGCTCGCTTCCCTGGATGCACCCTGGCTGACCCTCCCTTACAGCCCATGCACCAGCCATATTAAAGTGAGAGTGAGGGGCGCCTGGGTGGCTCAGTCGGTTAAGCATCTGCCTTTGGCTTAGGTCATGATCCCAGGGTCCTGGGATAGAGCCCCATGTCAGGTCCCTGCTCAGTGAGGGAGCCTGCTCCTTCCTCTGCCCCTCCCCCTGCTTGTGCGCTCTCTCTCTCTCTCTCTCTCAAATAAATAAATAAATAAAATAAAAAATAAAGTGAGTGTGACTTCCAGAGAGCAACATTATTTCCCCTCCATGCTGTTTCCCTGTCCATAGTAGTTTTCCATACCTGGTCTATCCAGTGGACTCCTATTCCTGTTTTAACACCCACCTCTCTTTTAAGTGTCCACTCTTGGCAATACCTTCCCCCTGGGGTCGACCACAAATAAAGCCCTGCTTTATTTATATAGTGGTATTTTGTCCATTTGTTTTTGTTCCTATCAAGAGCAAATCCCCTGGCCTCTGGGCCTCCTCACCCCCATACATTTTTGCTTCCTCTGTTTCTATAGTCCCTTGTCCATCTCTCTGTCAGAGTATAGTGCTGATTGCAGTATCTAATTCAGGGAATGGCTAACTCCCACGAGTGGAGGGGCAGACAGTAACATTAATGATGGATTCAGCCCTGGGTAAGCAGGAGGAAGTTTGGTGGGGAAGTGGGGGTGCCAGACAGCTGGGGAGACGTGACCCTGCCCTGGGGGAAATCAAATGGATTAAAACACTGGGTTGGGCGGATGAAATACCCGGCTGCTGGCTGCTGTGGCTCAGACCCAGGTTGTAGTTCTGTCCTCTCCTCACCCCCACCAAGACAGTGAGCTCCTTGAAGTCAGGGGTGCTCTTCCCTCACCAACTTTAGTGCCCTGTGCTGGGTGACAGTGACACATTGTAGGGGTCAGCACATTTTTGATGAGTGAATAAATGCATTTGCTGTGGGCCTACTCAGTCATTAAGAAAGTAAGGCATGTTCAATGTGGCAATTCTGGAAAGAACAAATAAGCAAAAAGAAGAAAATAAAAATCACCTGCTTTATCACCGTTTCTTTAGACTTTTTGTGCAAATGTAACAAATATACAGAAAAGAACACAGATCAGGGGTCCCTGGGTGGTTCATTCGGTTAAGAGTCCAACTCTTGGTTTCAGCTCACGTCATGATCTCAGGGTTGTGAGATCAAGCCCTGCGTCAGGCTCTGCACTCGGCGGGGAGTCTGCTTGGGATTCTCTCTCTCCCTTTCCCTCTGCCCCTCCCCCAGCTCGTGTGTGCTCTCTCTTGCCGTCTCTCTCTCTGTCTCTCGCGTGCATGCACACTCTCAAATAAATAAATAAATAACATCTTTTAAGAAACCCACTTAGATTAACAAATAGAACATCCCTGCTCCCACCACAGAAGCTGCATCATGCCCTTTCCCATCACTGCCAACCTGCCCCCCAAATGTGACCTATTCTGATTTCTAACTGCACACATCAATTTTCCCTGTTTGTGAATTTTATGTAGAGGGAATCAGCCAGCATGTACTATTTTGTGTCTGGCTTCTTTCACCAACATGTGTTCTCAAGATTCACCCACGTTGTTGTGTGTAGCTGTGGTTCATTCATTCACATTGCCATCTAGCATTGTTTTGTGTGAATAGACCACAATTTATTCATACATTCTCCTGTTGATGGGCATTTGGGTGTCTTCCAGTTTGGGGCTCCTACAAGAGCACTGTTAGGAATGTTGGTGCACGATTGTCTGTTGGTGTATAAGCACACACATTTTTCTTGGGAATATATCAGGGTTTCTCCATCTTGCCACTGTTGACATTTGGGGATGGATGATTCTTTGTTGTGGGGACTGCCCTGGGTATTGTAGGATGTTTAGCAGCATCCCTGGCCTTTACCCACCAGATGACAGTAGCATCTCGCAACTTGCAACAATCAAAAGTGTCTCCGAGGATTGCCAGTGTCCCAGAGGAGGTGGGCAAACCTCACCTCTTGTTGAGACTCAAGGCTATATGTCAAGGAGTGGAATGGCCGGGTTACAGAAGGCATGTGCTTAGCTTTGGTGGTTTTCCAAAGTGTTTGTACCGGTTTACACTTCTGCCAGGTGTGCGTGACCTTCTGATCATTCCTCTAATGCTTTTATATATAACTTATATATATATTTTAGGGAATGAGACAACACTGTAAGTATTGTTCCACCTCATGCTAGATTACGTGATCCTGTCTTTTATGTCTCTTACCATTTATTCTCCCATTAGAGAGTAGTAAAGTGGTTGTCTTTCCTTAACTCTGGAATCTGACTTCCTTTAGTTTATCACCCAGCTCTGCCTTTCCAGCTGTGTGGCTTTAGCCAAGTGACTTCATCACTCTGTGCCTCAGTTTCCTCTTCTGTCAAAAAGGACGATAATGCCTGCCTCTGTTACTTGGATGATAAATATTTGGATATTTACATGAGTTAAGTAATAAATGTGAGACATGTGGAACAGGGCCTGGCATGGCAAATGCTGTGTTGACTGTTTCTATCCATTTTAGAGGCTATATAATATTCTCTCAGTTAGCCTTTGGCGTGGGATGGTAAGTGTTTTTCAGTTTGGGTTGCCAGATTTTGCAAAAAATAAAAATAATATCGGATGCCTGGTTAAATTTGAATTTCAGATAAACAACAAATAATATTTAATCTAAATATAGCCCATACAATATTTGGGACATACTTATACTAAATAATATACATTGTTTATCTGAATTCACATTTATCCAGGAGTCCTTTATTTTATCTAGCTATCTCCCCCTTTTTTTTAATTTGAGAGAGCACGTGCACACGCTTACATGCGAGTGTGGAGGGGAGAGGCAGAGGGAGGGAGAGGGAAAGAGAATCTCAAGCAGGTGCCCATTGCAGAGCCTGACTCGGGGCTCTGTTTCACAAACCTAAGATCATGACCTGAGCCGAAATCAAAAGTCTGATGCTTAACCAACTGAGCCACCCAGGTGCCCCATTATCTAGTTATCCTCTTAATTACAGTTTCTTTCTCTGCTGAGCATCGCAGTGATTAGCATCCTGGAAGTTGCACACAAATTGTATTTCCCGAACTTACCTTCCCATTTGAATCACCTAGGGGGCTTGTTAAAGTACAGAATCCCGGCCCTACCCCAGATTGCTTGAAATTGAATCTCCAAGGCTGGGATGAGAGTCTGAATTTTCCACCAAGGCTCCAGGTGACTCAGAACCAAAACTTTAGGGTAAACTCCTGTTGCCCATGTTGGGGATGTGCTAAGTGGAAGGTTGGGCAGGAAAAACTCTTCCTCGCAGCTCCCTGCCTGGTTAGCTCTCCCCACTGGGTGAAGATAAAGGGCCTGGCCTTGCCTATCCTTTCCTGGGACTCCTCTGCCCGAGGTCTCCAGTCTGGGTCAGGGGTTGAGAGGGTGTCCCTAGCTCAGGCTCCCCTCAGGCTTAGCTAGGAGCCTGCCCCAGCTTTACAGGAAGCGACACTGAACTTTGGCAGCAGGAGGAATAGGTGGGGGTGGGAGTGTGGGCACTAGGAACAGCTGCATTGATTTCTGTCTGCAATTCTTGGAAGGCCCGTCATGAGGAAAACAGACAGTGGATAAACAGTGAAGGCGGCATCAGCAGGAGGGCGGACTTGGCTGTCCTGTGAGCCCGTCTCAGCTCAAGGTGCCCACCAGGTTCTGACTGCCAGTGTCGGTGGCATGGTGCCCCTTGGGTTCAAACCTGAGGTCTCTGGAGATCCCACCGTCTGGCCAGGTAAGGTTGGGCCTGGCCATGGGGCAGGGCCTGGGCTCCCAGAATCGCTGCCTTTACCCGTCTCTGCCTGGCCAGAGCCTCAGGGACTTATGGTCCATTCATTCAGTCCCCATGGGTCTTCTCTGGTCTGGATTGGGCCAGGCTGGGCCTGGGGACAGTGGTGGATGGAGGCGATGCCCACTGCCACTCCTGTCCCCTACCTGAGTCCCGAGTCCTGCCTGCAGGGGCAGCCGCTCCTCTGACTTTGGAGGGCAGATTTGATTTCTTTTTCATCGCAGCCACTGCCAGGCACCCCAGGAGCTGCCAGGCCACAGCCAGCTGGGCAGGCCGTCCTTGTTTCCTCAACTGAAAGCCACAAAATTACAGCTCAGACAGGATCAATATGATCAGGTCAAGGGGCCTTCGGAGGACGATTTTGCTTTGAGGAGAGGTCATAGGGGCTTCAGACTTATAAATATATTATTATTTAAGAAAGGATTCCTGGTGATCTATAAGAGTTTGTCAGCTGGGGAGTCAGCCCCTCTCTGGCCTCCTGCATGCTCTCTGGGGCAGAGCCAACATGTCCAGGCAGTTTAGGCTGGAGTGGGTTAGGTGCTTTCCGCCCCTGCAGTGAGGGCTCCTCAGGGTTTGGGTCTGAGGAAGGAAATATTCACCTTCTTTCTGCATTTATTTGCTGCTGACAGCTTGTGCTAGGCATAGACATTTTTGGGGGAAGAACTTGTCAAGCAAATATTTTAATTATAGTGCTATCTTTTTTCTTTTCTTTAACTGTTCGTTGTAGACTGGGCATGGTTGTCAGCTGGAGGAGTAGTGTTGTGGCCAAGCCAGATGCGGGCCTTGCCCTTCAGGGTTTGTAGTCTTCATTATTTACCCCTATTGGAGAGGAACCCAGGGTTCAGAGAGGCGGAGTAACTTGCCCAGGGTCACTCAGTAAGAGGCTCCGGTCAGGTTCAACACTGGCTAGCAAGTGAAAAAAAAGAGTCTCCTCTTGACCAAATGGAAAACTGAGTCTGAATAATAATGATGGTGATAACAGCCAGCATTAATTGAGGCCAGGCACCATGCTAAGTGAGTTCCAGGAAGTTGGTATGATCACAAAAAAACACATTTTTTTAAAGTTGTGAAAACTGAGGTTCAGAAAAGTGAATTCATGTTCCCCAAATCACACAGCTATCAACTGGCAGGACTGGGATTTCAACCCAGGACTTTGGCTTTCAGGCTCAAGCACATATTGTACAGGTTCTTTCTGGGGTTCCTACTAAAGCCTCATGCACTGAAGAGGCAGGTTGGAATCCTAACTTTCATAAAGGTCAAGCATTTGCGTGGGAAATATGCAGTTGAGGAGGATGTTAATCCACTGCCGACTTTATCGTACACTCCTCTAAGGAGTGCAAAATACCTGGCATCCTAATAGCGATAATATTAATAATAACAACAGATACCATCTGTGGAGCATTTGAGTAATTCCAGTGTGCCTCTCATACAGGGAAAACCTGGAGTACTTAAAACACATAGCGGCTTTATTATTCCCATTTGACAGATGAGAAAGCTGAGGCTGAGAGGGACTGAATCATGTGCCTGTGATCACAGCCATGAAGTGGCAGAGCTGGGATTCGAATGTGGCTTGCCTGCACAGCTCACAGAGCCTGGCTGGCTCTGCCAGGGATTTCTCCATAGAGCCCGTGCTGGTGTCTCTACTCCTCCGGGGTCTCCTAGAAGCTCAGAACAAGGAAATGGCTCACCTCTGTCCCCGTCATCACTCAGCGGTGGTCCAGTTCCTTCCAGTTTCCAGGCTCCTTCTAGCCCTGCCTGAGACTCACATTTTTCCCTCTTAAATCAACCTCTCTAATCAGGTCAGCTGTGGAATATGGGCCCCAAAATAATAATGCCGGTGCAGCCACTGGATTTCCTGCTTGCTTAGCAGGATGGAAACTTTGGCGTGGGTATGTATGTGTCCTTTAAAAAAGCCTTTATTTACTCTGCTCTTGTTTTTATAAGATAGGACTCTTAACGAGGCTTTAATTCAAGGTCAAAGAGTCTAGAAGTTGGCAAGAAAGCTGGTTGCCCCTCTGGGCCCTGCCAGACACATAAACAGCCAATGGCTGGCTTTTTTCATCTCCTCTTTTAAACGGTCCCATTGCAACAGAGCTCTTCGTTGTGCGAGGAGGTAAAATATTTGAACTGACTGTATTGCCTGTTCCTAACTGTTTGCAGATGCGGCCAGGCCCCCTCATCTTTGTTTATTTTTTCCCTTTCTGTAGTTCAAGGAAAATAATTTATTAACTTGGGAATTAGGGATAATATTGTTCCCCAGCCCCACAGCCACCCGAGGCCCAGGCCAGCCTCCCTGCTCTGCTTGGAGAGTTGAGCCAGGCTTTTCTGTCAAAGGCACAGCCATGGCAAGACCCAGCCGGATGCAGCTAATGTATTCGCAGTCATGATCCGAGAACCCCAAGTGTCTGGAACCTTAGCCTCTGGGGACCAGTGGGGCCACGCCATCGACCTGAACTCCCTGGACTGCGCCCCTGTCTAAATCCATCAGGCTTGCTAGCCCCAGTCTTGGACCACTGAATAATTTACGGTCCCGCAGAGCGGCGAGCAGCGGGTCACTGGAGTTCATGGGTTAATAACAGGTTTGGTTTTCGATGTCAGCAGCTCTCTTGATAACGTATGAAAGAATCCTATTCTGTTGATTAGATTTTGAAATGGATCAATTTTTAATCAGCCAAACACCTGACTCACTCAATAAGAGTTGCATTGTGGAGACAGGATGGAGGCCGGCTTTATTTACAAGAGTGTTTGTTTTTTGGGGGCCATACGCAAATTCCCACCCAGATCCCGCCTCCTGGAAGAAATTGACCGGATTATCTCCCACCTCAAATGGCAGCATTTGATTCACCTTCTGATTAGTTGGGAAATCCATGGGTCTGTTAAAGAGATAAGAACAGCAGCTAAAGGTTTGATTTAGTCATCCATGGTTATTGATGGAAAAAGCATTTATTTGCCAATGGAGAAGTTCTGCTTAATGTAACAGCAAGGGAGAAGGGAGGAGACAAAGGGAGTCTGGGCAGTAGCCAAGGGTGGCAAAGGTGTTTTAGCTCTGGAGGTAGCTGGGTTTCCAGCCCTGTTCTCAGATTTTCAGAACAATGTACGGAAGCGGGCAAATGAGTAAACTGGATGCATACAGGTTCATGGTGGAAGGGAGTTCTTCCTGATCATTTTATTTATCCATTCAACAAACAGTTGAATCCACAGTGCGTACTGGGCTCTGGGTTCGGCATCAGGGCTAAAGCCATCATTGAGAGAGACATGGTTGCTGCCCACACAAGTGTACGTTCTGGAGAGGGGCTGAGGCAGACGGTGTAGAAGAAACAAGGTGTATAACTACAAAGTGTACGAAGTGCTGTGAGGAAAAATAACAAGAATACCTAGTTTTGACTGTGGTCCAAGAAGGTCTCTGTGAGCCAAGAGAACTGGAAAGTGAGCACCAGGCAGGCAGGAGAGCAGGGGTGAAGGCCTACAGGCTGGTGTGCTGGGGGAGCCAAGTGAGGCCAGGTGGGCAGGTGAGTGGATGACAAAGGGAGAGAGAGAGAGATGGGAGGGAGGCTGGAAAGGTAAATGGGGGCTGGGTGAGGTAGCGGAAGGACTTAAGGTTCTTCCTGCAGTGTCATGGGGAGCCCTGGGAAGGTTTTGAGCAAAGGAGTGGCTTGTTCAAGTTTTGCCTTAGAAAAGGTCACTCTGAGGAGAAGGGGTTGTAGGCATGGCAGACCTGCTGCGGGGTCTACTGCAGTCATGCAGGAAGTAATGATGGGGATGTGGACCGGGGACACAGCATGGAGTGGGGTGAAGGGGATGGGTTCTCCAGTTCTGGTCCGTGGCCAGGTGGCTCAGAAAGAGGAGGTGGTGCTTGGGCCGGCTGAGGCCCTGGCCCGGCCTGATGAGGCCTGTAGCCCTAAGCCTGTGGTGGCCTGGTCCCATGAGAGTAGAGGGATTCTTTGTGACAGAACACATCCCATCTGTGGACTGGTCCTCCAGACTTTTCTTCAAACTGGAAGAGCTAGGAATAGTGTGGTAAGAGGTTGGAGACTTGGGCTGTGGAGTCAGGTAGATGTGAGGGCTTATAGTCTCAGCACTGCCTTTTATAAGCTCGTGACTTCAGACAGGCTGCTCTTTGCACATATAAGCAAGTGAGAATAATTCTTGATATAGAACTTTCCAGAAGAACTCACAAGAAACTGCCAACAGCGATTGCCCTTGGCAAAGGGACTTGGTGCGAGTGGGAGATTGACTTTCTCCTTTACACCTTCTTGTAGCCTCTGAACCTTTGCCACAGGCAAGTATTATCTGGTCAAAATTGTCCATAGCATTTGTGATAGATACACTGTGACATTTACCAGGGTGGGCCTGCAGTGGCCTTTATAGAGCAAGGACTGGTGTTAGCACCCTTGATTTACAGTTGAGGCTCAGAGAGGGGCAGTCACTTGCCTACAATCACACAGTTGTACCTGGTAGGCCCTGACCCCCTTTTCTTCCCAGCACAGCTTGTCTTTCTTGTTGCTGCTAGTTGAAGTTGTGGATTTGGTAGGACATGGAGAAGCTGGACTTTCCCAACATGTGAGTAGTGATTTCTCATTCCCCAGTGCTTTGCTCCAAGAACCATCGATTGGGCGGCTTTATTTATTAGTTTAATCTTTGTACATCCCTCAGTGCTGCTGTTCTTGTACCTGCACTGTCTGTCTTTTGGGGTGGGGCGGAAGGGCCTGCATGTACACCTATGTGTGTGTCTACAGGACTGGGAGTGTCCGTGTGGCTTTGGGACTTGGGGGAGGACGCTTCACTTCCCAGCTGCCTTTGTGACAGGCAGGCTTTCACAAGCATCTTAATCCAGGCATCGCACAGAGTAATAACTTGCTGAGGGATCTCAGTAGAAAGAGCCATCTGCTTTAGTGCCAGAAGTCCTGGGGTCTAGTTCTGGCACATCTGCTTGCTTGCTGTTTGACCTTGAGCAAGTCAAGTTCTCAGGACCTCAGTTCCTCATCTAGAAGTGAAGTTAATATCTCTTTTTTGCTTTGAACAGGTGGTGCACACTCCACCCCAGGACTTTTGCACTTGCTGTTCCCTCTTTTCTTACTTGTGAGCATAACTTGCTCCTTCACTTGTTTCATCATTACTCAAAAGTTACCTTCCCGGGGATGCCTTGTCTGGCCGCCTTAACCAAAATTTCACAACACACACACACCACGTACCATTCCTTCTCTCTCTTCTTTTCCCTGCTATTTTTCCTTCCTTAGCATTTAACATGATTGATCATTGTGTATCTTTTAACCATTTATCTTGTTTACTGATTTCTCCCATTAAAATATCAGCTCCAGTGGGGCAGAGATTTTTGTTTGTCTTGCTTACTTCTGCCTTCCATCTAAAATGGGGCTTGGCACATAGTAGGTGCTCAGCAAATAAATGTTGAAAGAATGAATGAAGTAAATCAATGGAAGGCACTTAGAACAGTACCTGGTACATAGTAAGACTCAATAAATGTGAGTTATTATTTCTAATATTACCGCTAAGCTTTCCTGAGCCTCAGTTTCCTACCCGTAAAATGGAGGTGCTTTTGGTGATAGCTATTGTAGAGTTATTGTGAACTTGCGGTGATGTGGATATTGAGTTTGAGCTCACTATGAGTTCCCAACATAGTAATTCTTTAATAAATAGAAGCTATTATAGTTATAAGTACACAATGAATAACGAAGGCCCCCTGGTTATGGCAGCATTTCTGAGAAGTGCAATCCATGTCTGGGACCCAGAGATCAGCCCTCATCACCCCATCACCGGCCTGATTAGCTACTACAGTGTTGGGGGTGGGGAGGGACTCTGCTCTGGTTTGCCTTTAGCTGCTGTCTACTCAGTGTCCACTCAAGGTTTGCAAACATCCCCTGATTCCAGATTTCTCAAGGGGTATTGTTCCAAGCAAAATTCATTGGATTTTGTTTTCATTTTTTAAAAAGTGTGGAAGTTGT
This sequence comes from Zalophus californianus, assembly GCF_009762305.2. Lineage (NCBI taxonomy): Eukaryota > Metazoa > Chordata > Mammalia > Carnivora > Otariidae > Zalophus > Zalophus californianus. The sequence goes on from NC_045608.1 coordinate 8,950,593, forward strand.
TTTTTAAGAAGGGAAAGACCAATTAATATTTAACGTTCCAAGGAAATGTCTTCTGCATATTGCTATGGGGATAAAGGCCAGCCCTGAGCAGCAAGTAATGTGTTATTTTTGTAAATCCAAAAAAGCAGAGCCCACCTTGGCCAGGGGAATAAGATTTGTTCGTTGGCCTAGTCACAGGTCCTGAGCTTCACCTGGAGAATGGAGGAGGAACTGGTATCCACGACTCTTTTAATTGCAAGCAGCAGAAACGGACTCAGCCTTCCGCCAAGACTCATATAAGGAGGGACTTCTCTACCCACAAAAAGGAGCTTCTGATGCTGGCTAGCCAGAAGAGCATGACAGATGTTCATAATAGTTGGAAGGGGGTAGGACGGGATGGGGCAGGGACCCCCAGCTGAAAATAAGGGGTGATTGCTAGATGGATTGAGAATTGGTGCTGGGGCATTGGTCATCCACTATGTGGCCTGAGGCAGAGGTAAAAGCAGATTAGCAGATGCTGTCACCAGTCCCCTGGGACTTTTCAGTGTCCTCTGTCAAGCTTCCACCTGCTGATGATTCATCTCTGTGCCCTGGAGGTTTTTGTCTAAAACCACAAGACCACTTTGCCTAAGAGTCAGGCTGGCCAGAAGTGCTGGGACATAACCCCTGGGAGTAGTCCTCAATCTCAGGAATTGGTGAATAAATACCCCAGCTCTCTCACCCCTGAGTGGAATATTTCCTAGGTCTCTTTTGCATTTTTTTTTAAGGTGGTGGAGATTATAGGCAATTTTTGTGTTTGGCTTTCTTAAGGAGGTTTTTAGGTTTTCAGCATTGGGAATGTATTCTTTTGTACTTTGAAATTGACCCCGCTGCAGAGAGCAGCAGTATCTCTGAAAAGGTTGGCGGGGCGGGGGCAGGGTTGCAGGTGGGGATAGCATGGAGCTCTGTAGCATCTCTGTTTTTGCCCACACTGTGGACAGAGCAGTTCAGGCTTCTGCATTGAGCTCAGGAGAAGGGGAGAAGTGGAAATCACAATGCATCATTTAAGGCAAAACTAAAGAGATTGGAATCAGTCCAATAAAAGGCTGATGGCCTGACTTGGGTTTGCATTTAGGGAGTTTTCTGGATTTGAAACATCAATGGAAAACGGTGTTTGAATTAGTTCATTATCTCTTGAACATCTACTGTATGAGAAGTATTGTGCTGGGTACTTTTCAGGGAGAGATGATCGAGACCAGGTTTTCGAGAGTCGGAGAGAACCCGTAAGCAGCAGTGAGCAGAGTGGACAGGGGTGGCAGGTGGCCTAGGGGAAACTGAAGCCCAGGGCATGGGAGCAGAGGAAAGACAGAGATTAGATCAGCTGGGGAGCCTGGGAGAAAGGACAGGGCACTGATAAAAACCTTGAAAGCTGAAAGGCTTGACAGGCTGACAGACGGAGGAGTGTATAGCATGGACGAGGGCCCAGAGTTAGGAAGATCAGGGCCAAGCCTGGGAAGTGCTGAACAGGCCAGCGTGGCTCATGTATGGAAGAGAGATGGGGAGTTAGGCTGGGAGAATGCAGGTCCTGAATGTCAAGAGGGGATGCTGGGTAGCTTCGTGGGCCATAGGTGGCCCTAGAAGGTGTTTGAGCAGGAGAGTGAGATGTTTGGAGCTTGCTTAAAAGATTCTTTTTTTTTTTTTTTGAAGATTTTATTTATTTATTTATTTGACAGAGAGAGACACAGCGAGAGAGGGAACATAAGCAGGGGGAGTGGGAGAGGGAGAAGCAGTCTCCCCACTGAGCAGGGAGCCTGATGTGGGGCTCGATCCCAGAACCCCAGGATCATGACCTGAGCTGAAGGCAGATGCCTAACAACTGAGCCACCCAGGTGCCCCTAAAAGATTTTTTTTATCACAATATTTCTCAGCCTCCACACTATCAACATTTTGGACCACCTGGTTGTGTGGGTTGTCCTGTGCATTGTAGGATGTTTAGCAGCATCCCTGGTTTCTACCCACTGCCTCCCTCCTAAATGGGACAACCAAAAATATCTCCAGATATTGCCAAATGTCCCTTGTGGGGCACAGTACCCCCAGCTGAGAACCACTGTGTCAGATTGAGTGGGAGCAGGGAGTCCAGCCAGGGAGTAGCCAGCATGCTGGTGAACAGTGATGGAGCCCAGAAGTAGGGCAAGAATGGGGAAGGAGGACACGGGGGCTCAAGGCCTTTGAGAATAGGACTAGAAGGCCAGGGATTAAAAGGTCAAGGAGACCATGGAGGAGAGAAATGTTGGAGCCTGGTCTTCCAGGGACCAGGGTCCAAGGTTCCAGGCCTGATGGGTCCATGGCACTAGGGGCAAATGGAAAAGGAAGAAGAACGCTTTGGGGTGGAGAGGGCTTGGGGAACCCAGAGCCCATGCATCTTGGGGTGTCTCTGGGCCTTGATACAAAGTGGGTTCTTGGTAAGAGGGGAGGGTGGTATTGTTGAATGAATGAATGAATGAAAGGCATTTTATTAAAAGCACTGAAATTCAGGAGGGAGCTTAAAGCCTGTTTTCTGTGCCATTTAGTGAGTACCTGCTGGGTGCACATACATGGGCCCTAGGCACCTGCGTGGCCTCTGATCTCATGGAAATTATAGCCGAGATGAAGAGGGGTGCTGAACAAGCAAATGCACAGATTATAATAAATACATGGTTACGTGTGGCACTCAGTGCCAAGGAAGGGAAGCACGAAGGAGTTTGTGTGTCAGGAGCTGAGGTTGGGAGGAGAGGCCCAGCAACTGGTCAGGGGCTGCCGTTAATGGGGTGGCCCATATTTGGCCCAAGAACCTGCTCATTCAAGGTCGTTTTGGTGGGAGCAGAGTGACAAGCCACCCATGGCACAGGAGAACAGTGAGAGCAGACCAGACAACAGGATGATTTCCTCGAGTACTGGGAATAAGCAGGGAAAACTTTGAGGAGCTGAGAACAGAAAGCTGAGTGGAAGTTTGCAGGGGCAAGTGTGAGGGAACAGCTTATGTAAAGGCATCATAACTGTGCTTGACAGAGACCAAGGTTTATGGGGAGATAGAGCCTTGGCTCATCTCCTTAAACCTTATAAATAAATATGATTTCCCTCCTGGCTTCCAATAGTGAGGACCTAATTTGTGGGTTGGTGTGGTTGGTGGTGTGTGGGGTGGTGGGTGTTCTCAGAACCCTGATTTTCTCCTCCCTTTTTCTCCATTTCTGCCCAGTCTGTGTTTTCAAGGGCGCAGGTGGAGGGGCCCACAGATGCCCCCTGCCCCCTTACACCTTAGCAGCTGGCAACCTGTGGATATTTTAAGAGTGTGGTTTTTAGTTCCTTCAGTGTACAGCTGGAGAGAGCAAACTTTTTCCTTTTTTTTAATAAGACCAATTTAAAAAAAAAAAAAAAATTTTTTTTCCCCAGAGCAGGCCACCGGCTATTTCAGAAATAGTAAACAGGAGTCAGCGCCAGGGCATAAGTGGTCGGTTTTAATTAGAACATTAAAGTATTTTAACGCTTACACTTTATATTTTTGCGAACTTGATTATATAGCATTTTAAATACCTGTGAACGTTTTAAGGACTCTCGGTGATGAATTATTTGCAATTTCACAGGAAACTTCTATTTTAAAAGGAAAACGGTATGCAAGTGGCTGTGGAGGCTTGGCAGCAACAACTACACTGTATAATGAGGAACCATGTGATGGGGGGTTGGCACACGGCCCGCTGTCACCCAGGCTTCCTGGCGACCCCCTTCTGCAGAGGCTTCTGCTTGGATGCAAGGGATTTGTGGAAGCCTCAGGGTCCAGCTTGGGTCTCCCAGGCCTGAGGATTGATTCTCTACCCCCAGAATGCATCTCAAGGGTGCCCCTCGTTCTCTCCCTCTCTCTCTGCCCCTTGGGGTGACTGTTCCCCACCCAGCATCCAAAGGAGGCTTCTTAAAACACAAATCAGTCTCGTCACTCAGCTGCTCAGAAGCTTTCAGAAGAAAGTCAAGGCTCACATCAGAGGCTCCAGGCCAATGGCAGTCGGCCCTGCTGACCTATCCCCATCTTCTGTTGTCCCTCATGTCACCACAACCCAGCCACAAAGGCCTTCTCATCGTCCTTTTATGCTCTGAATGTTATGGAGCCTCTGCTATGTGCCAAGCATTGCTCTGGACACTGGTGATGTAGCAGTGTACAGGCCAGCAGAATTCCCTGCCCTCATGGAGCTGCCCTGCTGGTCAAGGGAGAGAGGTGGCAAAGAAACAGATGAATACCAAGTGTGAGAGGGTGGGGAGGGGTGTTGGTTTGATTGGGGGGCAGGGATTAAGACAGGATTAAGAGGTGACATTTAAAGGCTTGAATTGAAATGAGAGAGCAAGCCAGTGGTGTGCTAGAGTTGGCTTGTGTAGGATCATGAGAGCCAGTTGCCCCCATCTCTTCCCAGCTCCTGGTTCAGTGATGTCTAGCTGGTTGCTTGGCTTCTTGCCATGGTGGGAGTATTTACACCATGGAAATGGCAGATGCTACAAATTAGGACTTTTTTTCTCAGAGAGCACACGTGTGGGGCAGGTCATGAAGAAAGCCTGGGAGGGGTTCCAGGCATTCCCTGGGGGGATGTGTTTGGAAGACTTGAGGAACATCATGAATGGGACTGAGTGAGTAACAGGGAATGTGAAAGAAGACAAAGCCAGAGAGTTCCTTGAATGTTTTTGATCTCTGAAAAGCTTGTTTGTGCCCCCGGACCTCTGCACGCGCTATTCCTCTGTGCCAGATGCTCTTCCCATGGCTGGTGCATTCAATTCCCATCTCCTCCCGGAGAGGTCTTCTCTGACCATTTTTGCTGTCTCCCCCATTGAAGTATAAGCTCTAAGAAGCTTTCTTTCTCCCTGCCGTCTTCCCACCTTCAGTAAGGGTCCAGGCTGATTCTAGTTGCATAATTCCTAGGTCCCTTATACTTTACCTGGAAGCAACCCAGAGGCAAGTTGAGGCCTCTCTAATAATGGGCACAGTAATCATCCTCCAGCTGCCAAGACCTGTTGGTGAGAAAGAACAAGCTTTCTGCTCCTGTTGAAGACTTTGGGAACATTGGAGGTTAAATATTCCTATTATATCATGGCTGGCATTTTTGTTGTCACGAGCAATGGGTGTCAGGAGTTTAGGACTTAAGATGAAGTTTACTTCATGATGGAGAAATAACTGCCATCTGGGACCATGTGGGCAATGTGCGTTGAAGAGAGAAACATTTTGATCACAGGCAATAGGCTTGGCTGACCTGATTATTTCTTTTTATAATGATGAGAGCTTAGAACATTGATTGAGGTGATCAGCACTTAGGTCTTTCATAGTTAATGAGGACCTGTCCAATTTATATTGGAAACAGTCACTGCCCGGGGTCCTTAATGAGGTGTGTGGTAAAGGGAGGGGAAGACTGTTAACATCGCAGAAGTGGGTGTGGACCAAAGAGGAAGCTGTCTCTTGTTTGGGCCGTCCAGTCATCTCCCTCTGTCCTTGAGGGTTCAGATCCTGTCCCTGTTCCTGCTCTTCTCAGTGGTTTGGCAAATTGCTTAGCCTCTTGTTACTCAGTTTCCCCTTCTGTAAAATGGGCTAATAGTGTAGTTGTCTCAGGGAGTAGTTTACAGTTGAAGTTAAATCCTTAGGAGGATTTAAAGTGATGGTGTCTGTGACAAATCTCAGAACAATTCAGAACCTGGTCAACACTCAAGAAATGTTACTGTTACTTGAGCTGTCAGGTGATGGTGTTGGAGCTTCCAAAACCTGTGAAATTGGAACATTGTAGGCTTGTTCCAGTGTAACAAGGACCTTCCTAAATAAGGCGCCCTGAATGAAAAGTTGCTACAGAATTTTCTGGCTCTTCATCTTGAGGTAGTGCAGGTTTAACGAGGAGGTAATGGATTCAAGTGCTTAGCACTTGACCCAGCTTGTGGGAGCAGTTACCTATTTTATCACTAATCAGTGAACTTTATCCATTTCTGTGTGTTTTGCTGTAGAGTGGACTTTGCTAGAAGTCATCTGCTCGGTTATTCAGTTTTGTATTACTGGAGAGGGCAGGGGTCTTTGCCTCATTTACTGCTCTATCCTTGGTGTCTAGAACAGCACCGGCACATAGTAAGCGCTCTGTAAATATTTGTCAAAAGAATGAAATTATTTGCCTGTAGGGCTTTAAAACTGAAAGACTATATTCCAGAGAAATGGAAAATTAACTCACCCCAAGACCTGCACATGAGTGTTTGCAGCAGCTTTGTTCACAATAGTCCTAAAATAGCACTCAGATGTTCTTCAGCAGGTCAGTGGTTGAGCAAACTGTGGTATATCCGTACCATGGAACACTACTCAGCAATTAAAAGGAATGAACTATTGATAAGCTAACATCTTGGATGAATCTTGAAGGAATTCTGTGGATTGAAAAAAGCCAGTCTCCAAAAAGATGATATACTGGATGATTCCATTTTTATAGCATTCTTGAGAAGACCCAGAGAAACAGAGAACAGATGAGTGGTTATGGAAATGGAGAACAGATTAGGGATAGGAACAGGGAGGGAAGTAGGTATGGTTATAAAAGGGCAACATGAGGGACCCTCGTGGTGATGGAAATGTTCTGTATCTCGACTGTATCAATGTCAGTTCTTGGTTGTGACTGACTGTGTACTACTGTTTTATAAGTTATTACCATGAGGGAAAGTGGATGAAAGGTACAGGAGAGCCCCACATTCTTTGTTATGACTGCATATGAGTCTACAATGATCTCACAAGAAAATGTTCAATTTATTTTATTTTAAAGATTTTATGTATTTATTTGACGCAGAGAGATAGTGAGAGAGAGCGCACAAGCAGGGGGAGCGGCAGGCAGGCAGAGGGAGAGGGAGGAACAGGCTCTGTGCTGAGCAGGGAGCCCGATGAAGGGCTTGATCCCAGGACTCTGGGATCCTGACCTGAGCCAAAGTCAGCCATTTAACCGACTGAGGCACACAGGTGCCCCAGAAAATGTTCAATTTTTTAAAAAGTAAAGGAGTAAAGGCATTTCATTAAATATTAGAAATGCAATGGACTTAATTAACCCCTGCTATGTGATACATGACCTCAAATCTTTCCAACAGCTGCACTAAGTAGGTGGATGTGATGTCACCATCTTATAGGGAAGGAAACAGGCTCAGAGAGGTTAAGGGACTTGTCTGAAGACACACAGCTGGCAAATGGTGGAGATGGGACTCAGACCTGGGAGTGTCTGGCCCAGAACCCTGAGTTCTGTCGTCTAGATCTGCAGCTCTGAGTCTCTGTGGTTTGGATGCTGAGTAGAGGCAAGAAGCTCACCTCCCTCATGCATCGTCATATGATATCTGACCATGTAGCTGGGCACCACAGCTGCTTTCTTAAGTGACTGACAACTCTGTAGGGAAGAGATAGCCGAGCGTCTGCCTGGGTTTCCTGCCTGACTGCTCCTGAATGACCTGCTGACCTCAGGAGTCATGATCCCCTCCCAACCCTTCTCCTTTGCCTTATGCAAGGATGTCAAGTGTGCAGTGTTGGTGTTTTGTGCCCATTTCACAGCTGGGGAGACGAAGGCACAGGACGGAAAAGGAACTGGGGGTTGTTTCAGGTGGAACAAGTATGGTTCTCTCCAGCTCTAGCCCTCGAGGGGTGCTGATCACGGTTCCTTTGCTCTGTCTTGCACCGTTGCTGTTCCCAGCACATCTGCCCCATGATGTGGTGGCCACAGCCACAGGTTATGTAGGCAAAGTCTGGCAGTGCTGAGATCAAGTGTTTGCCCAGCAGATCACCAGACTTTGCAAAGCCTAGGACAAGTGTTTTCTCTTCTCCAAGGCTCCCTTTTATCATCTGAGAATGGGGATAATAATGAAGATTAAGTAAGAAAACAGAGAACACTTTGTAGGGAACAGCAGACATTGGCAGTGTCTGTGGTCTAATTGGGAACGCTGATCTGTCTGCCCCGAGGCGCAGAGCTCTGACCAGAGTGTGCTGAGAGGAGCAAAGCTCCCTCCCCAGATGATCTTCCCTGACATGGCTCCTGGGGGCCTGTGTTCTCCTCACCTGAGTTCTGCTTAGCTGTTGGTTTCCTGAGCAGGATGGCACACACTATCACAGGGGCCACCCAGAGGATCTGGGAGACTTCCTGCAGGAGGCAACATTTAAGCCGTGAGCTGGAAGATGACTGAGTGTTGCCAGGTGAGTGAGAGGAAGGAGAGGGAGAGGCATTCCAGGGAAAGGGAACACGCAGATGCAAAGGCTCAGCGGTCAGAAGGTTCAGGTGCTTTGGGGAAACTAATGCCAGGGCATTAATGCTTGAACATTAAATAAGCCCAAAGCAGAACTCAGTCCCCCTGGCCCTCAGTCTCTTCTGGAGGGAATCCCAGGCGGCTTGTGGCCAGGTCAGGAATTTAGAATTTATCTTGAGGGCTAAGGCGGGGCATGGAGGCTTTGAGCAGAGGAGTGCTATGCCTAGAACCACACTTGAGAAAAGTGGTTCTGGCCACTGGAGTGGAGAGGGACAGAGGCAAGCCCCGGGCGGAGGCTGGGAGGCCAGGGTGGAGCAATCATGGGGGACTGGAGCAGTGTTGTGGGGGTGGACTTGAGTCGAAGTGCATGAATTCAGGACATTTCTCTATGTGGAACTGACAGAGCTCAGCAAGGGGCCCGAAGAGGGAGCATCTTGGGTGAATCAGACTTGCATTCTAGGCTAGGCCCTTAGAGGAGGCCCCTGTCACCTCTCTATCCCATGGTCTCATCTGTGAAATAGGGATAATTTCCATCTCCCCATCTCTTGGCATCTTTGACTCTGTGAGGGTCAAATGAAATGCTCCTGGAGCTGTTGCCTCACAGTGTGCAACAAAAACCCCAAATCCCAAACCCCACCCAGAGGCCTTGACCATCCCCAGGGAAATGAGGTCCTTGATGTTAAAGACAAAACTCCCTATTTTCTCCAGTGGCTTTCCAAATGTGCCACAACCTGATCAACTTAACACAGATATACCAACTATTGCTTTGCTTTTCTTTCTTTTAATGGTAAAGACTGGCTTTGGGCTCTCCTCCCTTTTCCTGCCTATCTCGGGAGATGTGCTGAGAAACAGTACCATCACCAGACAGCAGTTTCCACAGCAAGCACAAACCAGCATTTATGAAGCACCTGCTGTGTGACAAGGCCTTCCTGTGTGGTACCTGCTCTCTTTCTTCTGGATTAAGAAGTGATGGAGTCCAACAGACTCTGGGGTTTGTGTCTGTCTGTGCCACGTCTTAGCTAACCTCCAGCTACTCCCAGCCTTAGTTTGCCCGTCTGTGTAAGAGGCCGCTCTAGACTCACCCCAAAAGGTGGCGAAAGAAGATAGTGATCCTCCTCCTGACAGGAACCGGGTGACTGGGCACAGTGCCTGGAACGGAGAATGGCCTCCGTAAGAGGCAGCCGGCAATAAATAACCTGTGAGGCTAGCCTTGTTCCTGTTCAGGGGAGGGAAGTGAGATTTACAACCCCAAAGCTGCCATAGTGGATATCCTGACTCAGCCATGCCCTTTCCAGGAAGGCCTGGAGGAGACACAGCAGGGTCATTGCAGGCCAAGGTCAAATGTGACTGGATGGCCTCTGTGGCCCCCTGAAAAACTGGATGGTGCCATTGAGGGGTGTGGATTGGGCCACCTCATCCTGGTTGCCCAACCAAGAGGACCCATTTTTGTTTTCACCCCAGCCAGTCTGGAACCTTCCAAAAGCCCGGACACTTGTCACCCATGGTTCTGTGTGCATTTTATAGAATAGCTCTGTATTAGTGTCCTAGGGCTGCCATGACAAAGTACCATCAACTGGGGGGCTTAAAACAACAAGAATGTATTCTCTCATAGTTCTGGAGGCCAGACGTCTGGAATCAAGGTGTCAGCAGGGCTGCACTCCCTCTCGAGGCTATAGGGGAGGATCCTTCCTTGCCCCCTCCAGCTCCTGGTGGCTGCCGGCCATCCTTGGCGTTCCTTGGCTTGTGGTTGCATCGCTCCAGTTTCTGCCTCCGTTGTCACGTGGCTGTCTTCTCTGTCTGTCTGTCTGTCCTCTTTTTCATTGGATTTAGGGCTCAACCTAACCCAGTATGACCTCATCTTTACTAATAATATCTGCAAAGACCCTTTTTCCCCAATAAGGTCACAATGTGAGGTTCCAGATGGACATGAATTCTGGGGGGATGCTATTCCTCCCAGTACAAACTTAGAAAATATTGAGAGTATCCTTTTCGCTCTGAGCTTTGTTTGGAGTTCTGTGGAGAAGTGAGGAAGAGGGATGGGGGTGACACCACCACCCGCCCCTGCATGGCCAGCCAGGAAGTGTTAGTCCTAAATGTTAAGCTGACAGCAAAGCTGAGACCTGAAATCTTTGCTGCAGTTGGCCTGGTCAGTCAGGAAGAGGAGCAGAAGCTTCTGAGTGGGGCTGCACTGAGGCCTGGGGCCTCTTGTCCCTCCTTGGTCTTTGACAACTTGTTCTGACCTGCACCTCAATTTTCCACTCCGAAAATTGGGGATAATAACAGCACCTTCTCTACTAGGTGGTTGTAAAGACATCACGTATGATTTTAGTGCTAGAGACTGCTGAGTCCCAGATCTCATTGTTTGGACAGAGAATCTGGCCCTGGGAAAATGACCATGACCTGAAGTGGTGGGCCTAGAATTGGGGCTGACTGTTCTGCTCTAAAAACAGTGCTCCCTCCTATCAGATCCAGCCCTAGTCTCTGCCAGCACTTGGCGAGGAAGGTCTGAGCCCTTTACGTAGAATTAACAAGCACGAATCTAGAAGCGAATCTTTTCAGTGACCCTGTGAGGCAGAGACTGCTGCAAGTCCCCCTCTACGGATAAGGAAACTGAGGCTTGGGCAAATTTAAGTTACCTGCCCAAGGCTACACAGCTGAAAGGTGGTGGAACTGAGATTCAGATACAGGTACATTCAAGTCCCCTTCTCTGATTCCCTTTCCCTGTCTTAAGCTCCTCCATCCCTCAGTTTCCCCATCTCTAAAATGGTGTCTCCTCCAGGTTCCCAGCTCAGAGGATCCCAGCCTTGGCAGAACTGTGCTGAGTCTGAGGCCCAAAGGGTTACATAAACCTTCATTTGCCCAGGCAGGTGTCTCAGCTTCCCCATCTCCTGTCCCTCACACCACAGCAACTTGAGATTTTTACACAGACGGGAACTGTGTGTGGAGAGCAAGCGTGTGTATGTGTGTGCGTGTGTGTGTGTTTGCAACAAATATTTTATAATAGACAAGCCTCGTCTGCCACTTCTAAAAGTAGTGGGGAAAAAAAAAAACCCACTTTGAGAAAATAAAAATAACCCGGAGCCTGAGTCACTGAAGTCACTGAACTCAGCCGGAACTGGCTGCTCTAGCTGGCTGCTTGGGTACACCGAGGGGCAATGGGTCAGGGCCAGAAATTTGGGGATGGCCCCCTGGGGTTTTAGGGGGAAAAGTCCCAGTGGTTAGTTTGCAGGTGAGATGACTGTCCATCCACCTTTTTTCCCCCCAAAGCATTAGGGAAATATCTCCCTGAGATGCTGTGTCTTCTTTCTCTTTTAAAAAGTGACTTGACAATTGATAATTTTGCCCTAGTGATGGGCACCTTAGAGCTTTTATTTCTTGGAGGCCAAACATTGATGTTGTGTGAAATGGGAGCTTGGTGGAGCCTTTGTGCGGATCTCGAGCTTCCTGAAAAATTTATTTACTGTGACTATGATCCGCAGGAGCGAATTGATGTTTATCTATAGTCGTTCATGCCAGCAAGGAGGGGAAAAATGCATAACTGCACTTTCCTTGGAGGTCTTGAGAGGCTGTTTAAATAAGTATCTAATAGTGAACTTTCAATAGCAGACAGGCAGCTTGATGGACAGGGTACAGTGTATTATTAACCATAAGCAGGCTTAATCTTTCCCCCATGTTTTAGAAGAAGCTTTATAACCTTCTGGCCAAGGAATTCATGAGAACCAGGTATTTGAAGCTAAGCAAAATTATCCTGGCCGTTCCAGTGGCAGAATCGATAATTCCGAGAGCCGCATGAAGGAGGAGAAGCGGAGGCTACGGCTGGGCCCCGAGTGAGCAGCTCCGGCCACCTCCGTGTGGCCGGCAGGTCAGGAGAAGCTTACAGGGGCCTGGAGCTGGCAGGGGGAGGGAAGGGTCATGCCAGGAGCCTGACTTTCCTGCCAGGTAAGTACCTTCAGTTGCCTCCAGGTTGGAGGGTCTGTGGGGACAGGGAACAGGGACGTGTGTCTTCCCGCTGGGCCCCGGTTACAACAGTGCCCAGCTGTTTGGTGGCACCCACCATTTTAAGCAATAGAAAGGATTTACGTGATTGTCCAATGAATGTCTGTTTTGCCTCTCTGTACAGACATTTTGTGTGGCCTGGAATGTATCTTGTTTAACCAGGAGGGTGTTCTTGATCTCTGGGAGGTGGTGAACTCTATTATAAAGTCCTCTCCTAATCCCCTACTTGGGGACTCATCACCTCCTCGGGAGTGATGGAGCCTTCAGTGTCTGTCTTTCCCCCATTGGCTGGTCAGCCACAAGAGCACAGGGACTCCTCATGTTCACCACAGTATCCCTAGCCCTGAACACTACCTGGAGTTTCTTACAGGCTCGGCCACTGTTTGTTGAATGATTGGCGTGGGTTTTGCTGGGGAGGAAAGAACTGTGGTTGAGAGCGTTAAGGTCAGATAACCTTGGGATCAAATTCTGGTCTGTTACCTGCTGTGTGTCTTCAGACCAGTGGCTGGCCCTTTCTGGGTCTTTGTTTCCTGGTCTGTAAGAAGGATAACAGGGGAGAGGACTTTACCATTTTAAATCTCAGTTTCTTGTTGGTAAAATAAGCATAACAGGGTCTACTGAGGAGTAAATGAGAGAATGTTGGTGGAGGAGCCAGATAAGATCCAGTATAAAGCTGGGGGTGGTCAATATTTATGGCTGTCACTATTATGAATGTTTGATTAATATTACTGTTGTTATAATCGTCACTACTTTTGCTCTTCATGGACAGCCTCTGTCCATTTTGTCTGCTTTGAGCACTGTTGCCCTCTTTCAAGTTCTTGAAGCCGTAATGGGGGGCATGCTGAGACTTGTACAGAGTCAGGAAATGCTGGTCTAAAGTGATTGGCACCGTAAGTGGCCTGGAATGAGCCTCCCCCCTGCCCCCCATAAACTGTGGCAGCTCTCTGCTCCACAGAGAGCTCTTTGCTGGAGCTATGATCTGCCTCCAGAGCTCAGGCCCTGAGCCCCCACCCTTTCCTCCAGGAAGGGCGCAAGGGCTAGGAAGTTCCATGTCCCCCAGAACAAGATAGAGCTGGTAGCAAATCCAGGGGCAGGAGGCATGATGAGGGCGGCTCGTGGATGAGTGACAGCTCCTGGATTAGCCACTGAGCATGCTCCCCACAGCGTGCCCACCCCACCCACCACCCCCACCCCACGCCCTAACTCCCCAGTGTGGAGAATCAGGAACTGCCTGGCACTCTGAGCATTATCATCACCAGAGGCTGGTTAGCACTCCCGTGGCTGCCCAGAAGGTACAAAGCGGAGCCTTTCTGGCTGGGTATGGGGGGTGCGGGACCATGGTCTCAAGTTTCCTAACTGCCCAGGCCAAGTCTCTTTGTCCACCCTGAGCTGCTTTCTTCCCCTCTGGCCTTTCTTCCTGCTCTCTAGAAGCTAGTTAGGTTTACCCAAATTATTGTCATAATGCTTCCTACACACGGAGCAGAGTGGGAGGCCAGGCCCCATGCTGGGTGTTCCCTGTGTGGGATCTCAGGAGTTTTTATTACTTACACCCATTTTCCAGGTAAGGGAACTGAGGCTCAGAGGGGTAAAGTCCCTTGCCCCAGGCCCCATGGCATTCTCATCATCCGTCCTTCATCTCTGATGTCTTAAGTCTCTACTTCTCAGTCCAGCTGCATCTCCAACTTCCTTCTTCCCTTTGGAAGGCACTCTACTTTGTGAGCGGAGCTGGAATTGTCCAGGAGACCCAGCCAGAAGAAGTCGGGGGAGGGGGTGCAGCAAAGGTCTTGCCTTCAGAGAGTGGTTTTCTTTCCTCAAGATAAAGTATCAAGTCCTAAAAGTAGGGTCTTGCCAACCCACTGGGCAGAGCATAGTACCCCTGGGGATCTTGTACTCAGGATCTTTCCTGTCCCTTTTTCAGGGTCCCACCTGTTTTTAAAAGCCTACACAGCCTGCTTCATGCTAACCCTGTCCTGACTACTGCTGACGGAGATCCAGGATAGTAACGGGGGGTGGAGGGGGAGGAGAATGCAACACGGAACTCAAACCCATGTTGTTCTGGGCTGAGTATGAGCACCTCAGATACTCACATGCCTATCTTGGGGGGATGAGCCCCATCATCTTCCCCCTGCTCCCCGTGTCCTCTTTGAGGGACCCTTCCCCCCCTGCTCACATGCTGATCCCCAAGCCCCCTACCGCTAGACTGGAGCACGAGGAGTTGGGGATGAAGCAGAGGCATCTGGATCTTTCCTTTTGGTTTGATTTATGAGAAACAAACTAATATGAGAGCTTACAGCAAGGTACCAGGCCGCAAGGGGAGCTTAAAAATTATATTCATCACAGCAGTAATCACTAATACATATTAATGTGTCTACTCTGGGCCAGATCTGCAGAGCCCCTAGTTAAATAAGATGGGACTCCTACTCTCAAGAGGGTCACCGGGGAGAAAAGACCCCCCATGACAGCATAAGGTGGAGGTTTTCTGTGGCACTTAGGAGAGCCAGGAGCTGGGAAGGAGTGGCAGAGGAACTGTTTGCAGCAGGGCTGGAAAAATGAGTTTGCCAGGCAGGAAATTAGGGTGGCCATTCTATACCAAGGAACAGCATCAGACATAGGGAACAGCATGGGCGCTGGCACAGAGGTTGAGAACCAAGGGCATTGAGGACTGGTGGGTCATTTAATTGGGGATTGAGGTAGGCTTGGAGCAAGTGGTGGGTTTCAGATCAGGCCACTGGGTCGGGTTTGGGCTTTTCCTGAAGGCTCAGGGTGAGGATTTGAGGGGGTGGGGTGTCAATTCCAAGAGCTACAGGAAGCCATGGAGGGGTTTGAGCCTGGAGTGGCAGTGACAGGATTCATTACCTTTGGCAAAGAGCCTTCAGGCTGCTGTGGGGAGGAGGGATCGTCAGGTAAGAACCATCAGGGAGTTGGGGAAGGGCTCCTGCCACCATCTAGGCCTGTGTCAAAGGGGCCTGGGCCTGGTTGTGGCTCTAGGGCTGCCCAGGAGAAGGCTAACGTAGGGACATTTCAAAGGGAGATTCAGGAAGCCCTGGAGGGAGGCTGTTGTGAGCCTTGTGCTGACATTTCTCTTTCCCACTCCACAATTTGAGGCTTGGGATCTATGGAGCCTCAGTTGGTAATAGAGTGATGTGTAAACAGTAGGAAATGGCTGGAGGGGGCTGCAGCCCCAGCCCCAGGGCAGAGTATACAAGAGCTGGAGCCAATGTCATTGTCCTCTCTCTAGCAAGGACTTAGGTTCCTTTACTGGTTTCTCTGTGCGACTCCAGAGGAGGAAGACCGTGAGCCATGCCTTTACCAGCATAAGCTATTCATTCATTTACGTATTCAGCATCCACCTCTCGGGCTTATGCTGTGCCCGGCGCAGGGAGACCTGGCAAGCATGGCATATTGCTCCCTGCCCTTGGGGAGCCCCTACTCATAGCTACCGGAGACAGACCGCAGACAGGCAGGTGGAACCAGCCTGTGGAGAGCTGTCCCCTAAACGGGGAATCCAGGGGCCTGTGGGTGCTGAGGAGTGGTGTTCAACAAAATCTGGGAGGCTGAGGATGCTTCCGGGAGGAGGCTGCCTATATTATACCTCAATGAAAGCAGGAACTGGGCTGCCCCCTTCAGTATGGGAACCCCAGATCCCAACAATATAGGATGACTGGGAGCTGAGACCTGAAGGAGAACCAGGCACAGCTCTAGGGAAGAGACAGGAACGTGTGTTCCAGGAAGAGGGAACAGTGGGAGCAAAGGCTCGGAGGTGGGCTTTGCAGAAGTCACCTGTTCAGAGTGCCTGGGGCCTCGGGGGTGAGCATGGTGGGGGAAGAGCTCAGGCTGGAGCCTAGATGGTACATTTTGGGGTCTGGGCCTCCAAGCTCATAAAAATAGCTCATTTCCCCCCCTCAGACTAGCGTGTGGTTGCCCTTCTCCCTTAAGTCCTCACCGAGCCCAGAAATGAGATTGCGTCGCTACCAGGGGGTGTGAGCTGAGACGCGGGTTGCAGGTGAGTTTGCAGGCAGGGCCAGTTGTGGGATGGTGGGAGAGAACGGCGCCCCAGTTCACACCCAGCCCCTTGTTTGTTGGGGGGAAGGCCCGCCATTTGAAAGCTGCCTTTCTTGTGTGTGGCGCCCTCATATTGGAGGGCAGGATTGGATCCGCGGAGGTCCTGACTGGAGCAAGAGAGCGTTCTTCAGGGGAAGTTTGGGGGTATCTCTTTGCTTTATCCAGTGTGTCATCCCTGGGCTCCCATGAGCGTGGTGTAAATAAAACCCAGCTGGCCGGCAGGTCCCTAGGTCAGCACCCATTGTGCAGGGTGAGCTCAGGCTTGGGACCCTGCATCCCCTCACCATCCGGGGCGGCCTGCGGGTAGCCCAGCAAGCGAGGTACCGTCTGGCTGGATGGAGAGCCAAAGAGGTAATGCTAATGTCTTTTAAAATTAGAATGAAAATGTTTATTGCAGAGAGCAGAACCTGCGTCAGCGCGGAGTCCTGTGGGAAGGGGACTGCTTTATCGCAGCCTTTCGGTTTTATTTTTGCACATTCGCTTTTTATTTGCTGGTGGTGCTGCTTGACAGGCCCTTAGAGTGGGCTCAGCTGCCAGGCCAGGGCTGGAAGGACAGCACCGCCACCTGTGTCTGGACGGTCCTGCCCAGGGTGAGTGCCGGGGCCTGCCTTCGGTTGGGAGATCTTGGGGGTGTGAGAGCAGGAGGCTGTGACTTTGTGTGTGTGTGTGTGTGTGTGTGTGTGTGTGTCCATGTGTCTGTGTGGGCATCCAGCCCAGTGTGTATACATGGGTGGCTCCCTGGGTGTTTTTCTCTGTGTGCATCGTGGCTCTGGGGGGTTGTCCACGTGCAAAACCAAGTGTGGATCTTTGTGCGCGTATGTTCTCGAGTTGTGTGTGTCTGTGTGTGTGTTCGGGAGGTAGCCATGGGTGTGGCTGGGTGTGGCTGGGTACGGGTCTGGGCATGTTTCTCTGGGACTCTGCATGTCTTTTTCTGTGTGGATGTGTGTGAGCATCTTGGGGAGGCACTTGTGTGTGTGACCATGGGTCCATATGCCCATGTGTGTAGGTGTGCACATGAGAGTGAGGGAAAGTGCATGTACATGTGAGTATGTGAGAATGTATTTGAACATGTGGACATGTGTGGGAGAGTGTATCACATGGGGGAACATGTGTGCATGTGCACATTGCATGTGAAAGCGTGTCGTGTGTGAGCACTCATTGCGTGTGAGAGTGTGAGCCAGGCTATGTGTGGGTATACACATGTGAGAAAATGTATGAGAGCGTGTGTCGTGAGCACATTGCACGTGAGAGCATGTATGGTGCTCTCCTGTCCTCTTGCATACGGAGCCCCCAGCAGAGCCGTCCTTCGGTCAGAGCCTGTCAGGAACCTCCCTGGTTTGAGAACACAGCCTTGCAGCACTGGCGACAGGCATCCAGGCTCCCCGCTGCCTTCAGCTTGGGTCAGAGACTCAGGAAACACAGATGCCTCTGGGGTTTGTGGCATTTTTAACCCACCCTGCTCCAGCTGAGATTTTAACAAGCTTTACTTTTGCAGCTTGGGCCATACAGCAATGGGTGTTTTATTTGTGGAGGGGATGCTGCTTTCTAAATATAAAATTATTTTATGGTACAGAATGTGCTTTTTCCAAGTACACCTGCACCCAACAATGGGAGCCTCCACTAGACAGTTGCTGATCTGCCCCGGGCCTGGTTTCCCTGAGCTGGGTGGTGGGGGCTCTGGCCACAGCCCTATAGATGGTCAGGGCTCCCCAAGATGGCCACACTGCAGCAGCCCCGAACCCTCCCCACCCATGTGGGGCAGCCAGCCACAGTCATTTCTCTAGGGCAGAAAACCCATGCCCTGCAGGGAACCTGGTGGCTGTTGGGCTTTTCCATGGGGCCAGGGGGACCTCTTTTCAATCCCCGTCCCCATCTGACTTACCTCCCCATCATTGGGATTTGTCTTTTGTGGTATCACTCTCTGCAAGATGAGGTGGCTGGTGTGGAGGAGTCAGATTTTACAGGGTAGAAACCAGGTGCAGTGCAAAATTTAATGTGATCAGGAACCAGTTCTGAATGCAGATCTGAAGCCTGGCTTCAAATGCTTTGTGGCCTTGAGCATGTTGCTCAGCTTCTCTGAGCTTCAGTCTTCTTATCTGCAAAATGGGAAGCATGAAAGCGGCAGCCTCAAGGCTGTCTCTCAGTTGTTACCTCAGGTCCTTTCTTGAACAGGCAGATTTGTGTGGGCTGAACAGCCTGGGTTCGGTGTATCTTACCTGTGTGTGATCGTAGACAAGCCGTTCTGTCTGCCTTAGTTTGCTTATCTGTAAAATTGGGCTAATTATAGTGCCTACTGCATGGGAAGTTGTGAGGGTTAAATTCCTTACCTTACATAAAGGTTAGAGTGAGTGCTGTAGAGCGTGAGCTATTGTTATTTCTGGAATGCCTGAATCCAGATTAAAACATCCCGTCAGCATACAATATCATCATTTTTTTTTTTAACACAACTTGTAACCTACTCTTTCTGCAGTCTTGCCCACTCTATGTTGTCAGGCAGCTGCTGTGTGCCAGGCACCCAGCTGGGAGTGCCAGGGAGAACATGGCATGGGTTCTAGGGTGCGTGTCCTGTGTGGGTGGGCTGGGCCACATGCTATGCTCATCTTTCCTCCAGTGATTTGGCAAGCAGGTACAGACTTGGGTTAAGTCACTCTGGGCAGGAGCCAGGCGGCAAGAGAGCCACCTGGCAGTTCTCCCTGCCAGGGTGGATCCAGCAGGCTGTAGGCACCCAAAACTGTTTTGTGCACTTGTCAAAAGGCGACTGGCATTTGAGCATCCGTGGCAGACAGCAGAGGGAGAGCCACGTATGGAAGGGAATTTCCACTGAGCCTGGCCCCACATGGTGCCCTGAGCCCACCTGCCTTAAACCATGTCAAACACGCTGAGGATGAAATACCCAGTCTAGCCGGGTGGAGCCCTTCACACGGGCAAGGCCACGTGCTAAAACACTTGGCGTGCATTATCTCACTTAGCCTTTGTAGAAACCCTTTGAAGTCGGTTCTGCTTATCTCTACATTAATAAAGGAGAAAGCTGAGGTTTGGAGATGTTTTGGAATCTTCCAGATCTGGATAGAAATCCTGCTTCCTCCAGTTTCTGGGTGACCTTGGGCCACTTACTTAACCTCTCTGAGCCTCCAGTTCCCCATTGCTTAGGGCTGTAGCAAGGATTCAAGGAAACAATATAGCTAAAACATTTAGCCTGGCATTTGGTGTGGTAAATGATTTCTTTTAAAAAACTGTTGTAAGTATTACTATTTTATCTTTTTGCAAAGTCATTCCTTGCCAGTATAATAGAAATATTGACAAGATTCAACTTTGATGCCTTGATGTCTGTGGGACAGGGTGGGGGGATTATTTTTAGTTTTAGTTTAAAACGTTTTATTATTATCAACAGACAAGTTGGTGAGTTTCCTGCCTACAGGAGATACTACTCTTATCTTAAGGGTTTTATTAGCTTGTGGGTGTGGAGCCTCTTCTATATCATGGAAAAGAAATTCTGCTGGGTTTTTGCCCCTGTGCCCAGTCCTATAACCAGACTCGTTGGAGCAAACGGTCTGCTGTGTAGTTGTTGTTCAACACATGCTTGTTGGATGAGCAGGTGGATTATGCTTCCGAGCTTACTGCAGCTAAGGGGAGAGTTTGGATTCAGGCACAATCTGGTAGCTTCCCACGGAAGGAGGGGGCCTGATCTGGACATCCCTCCTCCAGCAATGAACACTTTGCAGAGCTGTGGGTGCCTGGAACATCTCCTAGAGTTAATCACCTAACTGTGATTGTAATGGCCAGAGGTAGGGGAACTGGCAGAAAATTGAGACATTATCACATAACTCCAAGACCAGGGGTTGGATTTGAGGCGGTGAATGTGACCTCGACAGACAGGTGGTGCACTGACTGTGGGGGAGATGTCATTCATTCATTTAATGAATATTTTTGTGCTCAGTGCCAGGATGCCTGGAGACACCTTGTGGGACCAAGTGAAAGGGAAGAACTGATGTGTGAATCTTGAATGGACTTTTCAGGGACGTTGTCACAGTGAGGGAGAATCGGGGGCACTCTCCACTATCATGGGTAGGATTCTTGTGATTGTGTGTGAGAAAAACTCACCTGGAAACAGCTTAAACAAAAAAGGATTTTTATTGGCTCACATGACCTGAAAGTTTCAAGTCACTAGCTTTAGGCATGGCTGTATCCAGCTGCTCAAATAATGTTCTCTCATCCTGTTCATCTCCTGGTTCAGCTTTCCTCTGTGTGGGTGTGATTTGTTCTCAGCCAGGGTTTTCTCCTGGCAGCTGTGTTTCACCAGCGTGGCAACTCCCAGGAAAAGAAAGCACCTCTTTCCCAGTAGCTCTAGCAAAAGCCCCAGGATCCATTGTACTTGGACCACCTTAGGTCCATGCACTTGCCCAAGCTGTTCTGACAACTGGGAGTGTTCTTCTCCTTTCTTTCACCTATCTCAAACCGGCCTGCCCTTGAAATCCTGCTTGAGATCCATAGCTGCCTCCTTTTCTTTTTGCCCTTATCGTCTTTTGTATTTTTTCTCTTTCTTAGGGCATCTTTTCTCTTGCTTTGTGTGTAATTCAGCTCTGTCCTACCTGTACTGTGTTCATATCAGGCCAGGGTCCCTAGCAGACCAGAGTTTCATTTCTTGCCTTTCTTTCCCCTCTCCCACCCCATA
Organism: Zalophus californianus; assembly: GCF_009762305.2. Taxonomy (NCBI): domain Eukaryota; kingdom Metazoa; phylum Chordata; class Mammalia; order Carnivora; family Otariidae; genus Zalophus; species Zalophus californianus. The sequence goes on from NC_045608.1 coordinate 8,971,525, forward strand.
CCTAGTATAAAAGATATGAGAGGTACCTAGTAAGTGCTTATTGATGGACTTGGGGCATTAAGAAGTATTTAATTTAGAAGCCAAATCCCAGGATGGCTCATGGGGGTCGTGGGTCAGTAGGGTCCAGAGGGAACCCCAGGAATTGTCTTGCTGAACCCATCCATTTATGATTGGGTCCCGAAGCCTAGACCTCACCCAGGCCAGTTTGGGGAGGTGGGAAAGGGGAAGGAGCCCGATTCAGAGGCCAGGCTCTCCCAGGTTCAAATCCCAGCTCTGTGCCCTCTGGCTGTGTGTTGTGGGGCAAGTTGCTTCACCTCTCTGTGCTACCAGTTCCTCATCTGTAAAATAAGATAATTCACATAATGCATTTAAGGAAAGGACCCAGCCCACAGTGAGTGCTCATTGACTCAACCATTATCGGTACTGGTACCATTACTGCCGGTGCTGTTTTCAGAGTCACAATAGAAAGGGGGATTATAAACTCAATAGCTATTTAACAGGAGGAAACTGCAGCCCAGTGAGCTTCAGAGACCCCCCCCCCAAGATTACAGAGCAGCAAGTGTCAGAGGGACCCCTGCCCCATTTACCTTAACTTCTACTTCAGCCCTTGCTCTTCGCCTGGACTGTCCGCCGGAGCTTGCAGCCTGCTGTGGCCCTCAGAGAATGTCAGTGCTTCGCAAGGAAGGACGGGAGTGTGAGGGCCACGTGGTTCGTGCAGAGAATGAATGGGACCTCAGCCTTGGTGTTCTCTTGAAACACTGTTTCTCCTGGCCAGGTTTCCACTGCCATGTTTTGTGGCCACTTCTCCTCTAAGTAGCTACCTTTGGCCAGTCAGCCCTGTGAGCAGCTCCTCGCTGCCCTCACAATGGACCCGGGAGCCACACTGAGGGCCGAGCAGTCCCTGCACCAAGAAGGACCTGCTGCCCCCGTGCACCGCACCGTGCCCTTCTGTGTAAAGATGCATTGTCTGCTCCTCTCCCCGGGCAGTCTTATTTCTTTCTGCTGCCTCAGAAATATTTGGGGGTGATTAAAAGGAAATGTTCTTTTAACTATAATGAAATGGGGTTTGGGGGTTTTGGAATAATCGGCCGTGGCCTCGGGGACTGATGCTGGTTGATTTGATAACCGAGGTGATAGGTAACAAGTATTGATTTCTCTCCCCCTCTTCCCAGGAAGGTGACTCAGCGAAGGGGAGATGTTTTGAAATTCAGGAGAGGGCTGCTGTGGGAAGCCAGAAAGCTGTGTGCCTGTGTGTGTACGCTCGCTTGTGTACGGCTCTGTTTCTCCCTCCACGGCCTGTTACTCAGGGCCTCTGGGAAATGGGGCATGCAGCCTCCCACCTGCATGGAAGAGAGGAAGGGCTTTGGAGCCACATAGACCCAAGGCTGAAGTCCGCCTCTGTTGCCTCCTGGCTAGGTGACCTTGCACAAATGGCTTCCCCTCTTTGTTGACTCAGTTTTCTTGTCTGTAAGGTGGAGAGAACAGTGATGCCTGCTGTGGGGAGTTGTCCAGAACACTGAGAATTTCTTTTGGTGTTAATTAATGGCAGCTCCTCTTACAGTGATGATACTAGCAACTAATAATTGGTATCACTTGCTGATACAGAAGCAAGGTGCCATGGGAGCACCAGGGAGGGGGTGATGGATTTCGATGGGGCAAATCCTGCAAGCCTTCTCTTGGAAGGCAAGGGCCTTGAATGACGACACTTCTGATGTGACAAAAAGGGGAGAGGGTGAACAACACTTCTGTATCAGGAACTGGTAGGCCCAAAGGTGGGGAGGTATGGAAGCATCTGGTGAGATGGGGGACCAGCTGTTGTCCAGTATGGCCCAGAGAGGGGAGGGGGACAGGGAAGGGCAGGAATGTGGTAGAAGAGTTATTCCAGCAAGTCAGGTGAAATGGGTAATGATGAGCTCGGTGTATCACATTTGTTCCTTCTGAAATTCAGAAGCAGTGATAACAAGTAACATCCCTTCTTTTGGTTGAGCTCTAATTATGTGCCAGGCATTGTACTGTGTTGACTTACACCATCTCATTGAATCTGCACCTTATCTTCATTTTACAGAGCAGGAAACTGAGGCCCTTTGTAACATCTGTAGCTTCTGGTGACAGTCACCCTGTCCCTCGAATCAGGGGCTGGTGTGACCAGGCAGTCTTCCAGCTCTGTGGCCAGCCTGCAGACCCCTCACACAGCCCACCCACCAGATGAGGGTTGTTCGAGTCCTTGGGCCACCTAAGTTTCTTCTCTGTGGGAACTTTTTTTGACATCTGACGGGGGCACATACAGCCTTCCTCAAGATTCCCTGCCTCATTCAGTCCGACAAAGAGGTCATGTAGACATCACTTATAATTCTTTTCTCCGTGTTCCCCACTGAGTTCTTTTGTTGCCTCCGGGAGTTCCGGGGAGCCGCGCGCTTCACCTGGGCAGGGCCTGATGTTGCAACTGCCACCATATTTGCCAGATTTGTCCTGGCTCGGGGGAGTTGGGAGGCTAGAGGCTTCTGTCCTGGCAGGCGGAATGCTTACTGTCTAGGTGGGGGCCAGAGGGTACAGGGAGAAGAAAGGTCTGGGGTGGAGCCTGTAATGCCTGAAATTAAAAATAAACGACGATGGAAAGCAAATAAATGATATTATACACAAACTCCCTTTGTGCCAAGCAGTGCCCAAGGCAGTGACAGTGTGGGGATGTCCCTGTCCTCAGGGAGGTCATCTGGGCAGCAGAGGGTCCACCTACTCCAAGGCTAAATTCACCTCCAAGGATCTTTGTCAGACAACCCCCTCCTACCAGAAGCATTCAGTGTAATGGAGAAGCCAGTGATTCTAGAAGGCCCCACAGGTGGGAAATAAGAATTTCGATGGAAGGAGCATCTACTATCTGTCAGACACCTGTTCTATGGGCTTGACACTTTCCAGCCACAATCCCCCATGAGCCTCACAGCATTGACCCATTTCACATATGGGGAAACTGAGGCAGGGAGCAGTTCTGTACTTGCCCACATAGTCTCTGAGGAGGTGGCCACGCTGGGATCTGAACCCAGGGCTCTCTAACTTCAAACCACCCTCTCTTATTAACAAACGGGGAAACTAAGGCCCAGAAAAGGATTGGGACTTGCTTGCTTTTCAGAGGTAGAACTTAATCCATACCTGCAACCATTGGTTACCTCATGGCTTGGTGAGGAAGAGGGTTCAGTTGGTTGTAAACCCGGGAAACAAATAGAGGCAAATAGAAAGTAAAGTATGATTAAGTGCCAGGCAGTGGCACAGCCGATGGGCAAGCTGTTCGTGGTCCCTGTTTTAGGACATGCTTGAGTGTCAGAAGCAGGCAGTCCTCAGCTTATGAGGTCATATTCATGTCAGTTTCTTTGCTCTTTGAAACATGAGTATAGTAATCCTGTTTGGGGGGGAATGTTTCCATGCCTGTTCCCCTGAGCTGGAGTAAACCAGGGGAGGGGAATGTATTGGAGGGGACCAAGAAGGAGGTTAGTGTGAAGTCTAAGAAGGCCCAGGAATCATCTAAAACTTGGCAGCTGTTGTAAAAATGTCTCCTACCTCATGGGACAGCGGGACCTACACAGGGCTGGATATCAGGGGACTGGGTTCTATCAGTGCTCAAAAGCCAGTCACTTCCTCCTGCCTTTTCACCCTCATTCTTTCTTTAAAACGGATGATGACAGAGGCTTCTGTGTATTTAGGCAAATGCATTGCCTGCCTGTTTGGCCAGGCTTAAAGGGAAAGAGTTCTGGGATCACTTAGCATGCTTGCTGTGGGTGCTGGAGGTAGTGGTGGTGGGAATGCCATGCATCCATTTATTCATTCAGTGGGTACTTTTTGAAAGTCAACTGTGTGACAGGCGCTGGAGACAGAGCAGGAAACAAAGCAGACGTGGGTTCTGTCCCGTGGAGATTTTGGTCTGATGGACACAGAACAAAGGTGTGTGTTTGGATCACCACTGGGTTCTCAACATCTATTGTTTACCTAGCACACCTGTGCCCTCAGATATTTATCGACTAGATGAATGAATGAGCCAAATGCAGAGGAACATGTGATTTAAAAGAGCAATAAAAAACTGCATAGGAACAGAAGGGGATGGTGAAGGGAATACAGTGATCCCCTCTGATAAGAAAGTGCCCTAGGTGCAGAGGGCCCACAGGCCAGGGAGAGAGACTATATTCAGCAAAGAAGCCAGAGTGAATTTATAATTCTGAGTGTTGCCAAGTAAGAGTGTTGTGAAATGCTGTCTGGAGGGAACCTCTTGAGGTAAGGCAGTTAGGGAAGGCTTCACACATAATTTATTTAAACATTTTATTTTTTAACTTTGCATTTTGAAATAGTTTCAAAAGTATTTACAAAAAGTTGCAAAAATAGTGCAAAGAATTCCCTATATTCCCGTTACCCAGATAGACTTTTTAGGGACTGTGTCACAGTAAGGGAGAATCTGGGGCCACTCTAATGGGCAGCGCTCTTGTGGTTGCACGACCTTGACACTTTTTGATGAGAACTGGCCATTTCTTATTTGTAGAATGTCCTTTGGTTTGTGAATGTAGGATGTTTACTCATGTTTGCCTCAGGTTATGCATTTTTGGCAGAAATACCGCCAGAGTGATAACTGTGTCCTTCTCAGTACATCTTATCAGGAGGCACATGATATCCATTTGTCCCATTACCAGTGATGTTAACTTGGTCACTTGTTTAAGGTGAGGTCGGTTGGGAATCTCCACTGTGAAGTTATTATTTTTCCCTTCATTATTAATAAGTATCTTCTGGGGAAACACTTTGAGACAATGTAAATACTCGGTTATTCATCATTCTTTTGCCCACTAATTTTAGCATATGTTGATGCTTCTTGCCTGAAACAATTACTGCTGTGGTGTTTGCCAAATGGCGATTTTCTCTTTCCATCATTACTTCTGAATTTATTAGTTGAAGAGCTTTACCTTCTCGCTCCTTTGTTTATCCAATTATTTGTTTCTATCACTAGGGACTCGTGGATTCATATTTTATTCTGTGTCCCCCTCCCTCTCGGTCGCCTCTCTCCTCCCCCGACCTCTGCCCTGTCTTTCTGTCCTAGCCTCCTGCTCTTCCTCCTTGTTTTCCTCTTTTTTTCTTGCTGAAGAAGCAGAGGCTATTTGTCCCACAGTTTCCTTCTACTGGCTCTGGCTGAACATGTACCTGTGGTATCATTTAACACTCTCCTCCATCGCCTGGGTCTCCTGTGAACTGGCAATAGCCCCGAGGCTTGATCAGATACCAGTTCAATATTTTTGGCAAGACCACATAACGGGTGGCAGTGTGCCCTATTGTCAGGAGGCACACGAGGTCTGGCTGTCTCCCTTTCTTTGACATTGAGATTGATCAGTGGGTTCAGGAGCTGTCAGCCTAATCCATGCATTGTCAAGTTCCCTATCAGCTCTTCACCCACTGGGTTTCATGCCCACTGATAATCATTGCCTAGGTCCATTAATTCATTAAAGGTTGCAAAATGTTCATACACTGACTTGGTCCCTCTCTTTCTTAGCTGGAAGATGTCTCTACAGAGAAACCACCCCTCATCAATTATTTGCTGAATGAAAGTGTGCCCAGGAAAGGGAAAATAAATGTTTAATTCTTTCCCTTTATTTGCCAGTTTTCAGAATAAAGAGTTGGTTCCCTGGCATCCTCCAAAAGGGGCCAATGAGAGGGTTTTTTTGTTTGCTTGTTTTTAAAATATTATAAACCGACGGGTGCAAGCATAATTGAAGTGTCTTCATCCATCTAAGTTCTTATCCTTATTTGTGCCCTCTGATGGGACATGGGTGCATGGGGCCTCTGCAAGTCACCTTCTCAATCCTTTGGACTCCTCTAGTGGTCTTGGACAGCCTCCTTGCCTTCCAGGAAGGAAACATTTCCTTGTATATTTCCCACTTCAGCTGTGGACTCAGCTATAGGAGTCCTGGATCCTTTTACTGGGAAATGGTATTCAGAGATCACATTCTGGGTGCTGAATGAATGAATACACAAAATATCTTGAACTAGGGGCCTTTTCAGTGTCCACGGTGGATGGGATGGTAGGGAAGGGGCAAGACAGTGGTTTAAACTTGGATCTCATCTCTTTCCCAGCCCTGTCCCAGGTTAATGACTCACTAGGAGCCTCTTACTCACTTTTACTCCTTTCCCCCCAGTGTCTTCATTTAGAAAATGTGGGTGGGTCTCGCCAACCTCCAACGCATCCCCTCCTTGGGGTTGCCATTTTCTTGGGGAAGGTCTTTGAAGTCAGAGAACCCCTAGAAGGCTGAGGCCCCCTGCTGTCCCTGGATCCCTGTTTGCTTCCTGCCATGCTTTAACACTCAGTGTGATATGACTTAGCAAAGGAGGGTTGTCACTGCTCTTTGCATCTTTGGGAGGTGGTGGGGGGCAAGAAGAGTTCACCGAGGGACCATCAAATACAGACCAGACAAACGACAGATAATATCCCTTCACCAGAACAACTTAAAAATTAATATGGGCCTCTGAGTGTTATCCCCGCCTTTATCTGAGCAGCCTGAATGTCTGTTTGAGATTAAAACTCACATTTCATTTTTATATGCTGTGCTTAATCCAATAATGATTTCATGTTACAAACAGCAATAATATCTTTCAGCATAGTTAATCAGAATAGACTTAATGCTGTCACTATTTATTAACCTTTGTTGAAAAGCAAGAAGTTTCCCTCTAATCTATGATTGTTGGTCTTGTCAGGCTCTATCAAGTGAAAAAACAGTTTTGGCATTCATTAAAACGGTGTGAATCCTGAAATGACAATTGGAGCCGGATGGTATTTGGTGCATGAAATCTTTGTTACATTCCCCAGGATAACTGAGAAGGCTGGGGAGGCACAAAGGTGGGAACCCACACATTCAAAAGACCGAGTGTTTCATCCGTGAGTTCCTCTTGGATAAGGAAACCGTTCATGTGAATTGGGAGAGTGGGGTAGAGGATGGGCTAAAGGTGAGGGGAGGGTTTGGACCTGTTGATGCCTCTCACCAAAGAACTCATCATTAGTTCAGGGCAGCGGCTTTGAACTTGGATCCCAGACACCTCATCACTTTCCCAGCCGTGTCCCAGGTTAATGACCTAGTGGGAACTGTTTATTCACTTTTACTCCGTTCTCCCAACTTCTTCATTTGAAAGAAAACAAGGGTGGGTCTCCCCGAACTCCAAGGCCCACATTGAGTTGGAGTCCCAGTTGAGGGAGTCCATTGAAACAGTATAGCCATCAGATGTCGGTATGGGCTTCAGATTTCTACTTCACTGGAATCCTTTTGGCAAGAGATCTCAGTCGGGAGTCCTCAAACTTTGGTGTGCACAAGACTCTCCTAGAGAGCTTCTCTGATTCCTGGGGAATCGTAGGCCTGGAGTGCCCTGGGATTTAACATGTATACAAAGTTCCCTGGTGTTGCTGATGCCATTAGTCCAGGGACCACCCTTTGAATAGCACCGAGGACTTCATCTTTTGGGGTTTTCTGAACCTGCCAGGATATGATCACTGAGTCAGTGACCTGATCACCTTAGCTGGTGGCCTTAAAGGAAGGTTTTGTCTGAGTGCTATGGTGATTCTTGGAATGGCAGGGTTGGATGTCTTAGCTTACAGGAGGCAAGCAAAAGGCATTCTTACTCTCCCAATAGAGATGACAGTTGTCTTTCCTGATTGTTACTTCTCTGAAACAGACAACTTGAACCAATGCTTCTCAGATTTTAATATGAACATGGATCACCTCCAGATCTTGTTTAAATACAGATTCTGATTCACTAGGACTTGGGTGGGATCTGAGAGTCTGCATTTCTAGCAGACTCCCAGGTGATGCTGAGCTACCTTCGTGGGCCACACTTTGCATATCAAGGCTCCACTGAATAGCAAGAAAACCCAGTAATATGGTTGGCCAATTCCTGTGCCTTCTTGGACTTGAATTACAGATTCTGAGCCTTGCTAAATCTGCCAAGGATTTTAATTTTTTTTATTTATTTGAGAGAGAGAGAGCAGGTGCGTGGGGCACACAGGCAGGTGGGGGGGGAGAAGGGGAGGGACAAGGAGACTTCCAGCTGAGCAACGAGTGCAGAGCACCAAGTCCCATATGGGGGCTCGATCCCATGACTCCAAGAAGATCATGACCCCAGCTGAAACCAAGCGTCAGATGCCCAACCAACTGAGTCACCCAGGTGCCCCTGCCAAGGATTTTAAAAGAGAATTTAACTTAAAAAAAACACACAAAACTTTTCAACTAGCTGAAGTTTCTTCCAAAGGAAAATGGCTCTCCCAAGGGGCTTCCTTTTTTTTTTTTTTTTTCCCTCGAAGAACCCTCAGACTTCTTTCCTAGGAAGTCCCTATTGGGTCTTTACCTTCCAAAGGTGATTCAGAGAAAAGTCTAATCCAGCAAAGAGGTCCTGGTACTGGGAGGCATGGAAGAATATTCCACTAAGAAAATACAGTGATTGTTCAGGATTGGGTGGGGGTAGCTGAGATCGGTGGCCAATTGATCTCTCCTCTCATAAGAAAGAGTCCACTTGGGCATCCATCAAGCAGCACAATGAGTTTTTGCCCATGTAAACGGGGAGGTGAGCAGGTGCTGTTAATTATTTAGGAAGAATTAAGCAGTCTGGGTGGGTGGGTTTTATGCTCTGTTTGGTAATAAAGGTTGCTGCAGAAAGGAATTTTAAAATTCAGTATTCTCATTTGCCTCATCTTGCAAAGAAGCCGAGCCTCGGTTTGACTGGTGGGAGCATCTGGAATTAATGAACCAGCCTCTTACAGTGCAGAAATCAATGTTTGCTGCATTAATTGCACGATGCTGAAACCCTACTTTTTATTTCTGACTCGCAGAGCCACGGCCTAAGAAATCTCTCTTAAGTGGTGTTCTGGGGCTTTGCTGTTGCCTTTATCCGTCTGGCTGTGGGGAAAGAACTGCTTCTTCACTGTAGATTGTAACACAGGGAGACGTGGGGATGTGGGAAACTTAGGACAAGCTGTGTGCTTTGGAGGCTCCAAAGGGGCAAAACTTAAGGATCGGTTCCCTCTTGAGTAGCTGAACCCTGTCCAGACTTCCATCTCCTGAGAGTTTCGAGCTTGTCGTTTTCTTTAGGTTAAATAAGGCTTATTAAGAAAGTCTGTGTTTTTCAACTGGACAAACGTCCCTTGCCTCTCTTGCTTTTCCCACGTATTAACCCTTTGGAATGTACACATCTTGACCCAAGATGTAGTTTCGGCACTCCCTTAGGGCAGACTACCCAAGGAGGTGGCATTTGAGCCATGTTTGGAAGGAACAAATATTAGTTTGCCAGGGACAGAGGGAGGGACAGATGTAAGGACAGTCCAGGCAGAGGGAACAGCATGAACAAAGGCCCTGAGGCAGAGAGGTCCTGGACTAGAGCGCTGAAGATCCTGCTAGCTGGAATGGAGGAAGAAGCCAGGGAGCATGGATGGGTAGAGAAGGGCTAGGAAGGAGCCTGGGAAGGTGTTTTGAGGCCTTGAACATCTGGCTAAGGACTTTTAATTCCCTCTAGTAGTAGTGGGGAACGTGGCAAAATGCTTAAGTAGGAGATGAGATGACCAGTGAAGTTTTATTTTTAATTTACATACAGTCATTTTTTTTAGTATACAGTCCTCTGAGCTCTGACCACAATCGGAATATGGAACCGTTTCATCGCCCCCCCAAATCCCCTTATGCCGCTCCCTTGTATTCAGACTCTTTACCCACCCTTTACACTTGGCAGCGCTGCTCTCTTCCCTGTCCCTATAGCTTTGCCCTTTTCAGAAGGTCATATAAATGGAATGATGCAGGATACGTAGATACAGATACAGATGTAGACATAAAACTACTTACACTTTTTAAAATCTACGTTCTTTCATTTACTGCATCGTGTTTGAGATTTCTCCATGTAGTTTTGTGCCTCAGAACCCTGTTCCTTTCCATTGCTGAGTCGTACTCCGTTGTAGGGTTCTATCACAGTTTTTATTCATTCACCTGTTGGAGGATGTTTGAGTTGTGTGCAGTTTCTGGCAGTTATGAGGAAAGCTGCTATAAACATTTGCATGCAGCTTTTTGTGTGAGTATAATTTGTATCTCTCTAGGGTAGATCCGTAGGGGTGGGATTGCTGGCTGATCTGATAAAGTTTATATTTAACTTTTAGAGAAGCTGCCAAAATTTTTTCTAAAGTGGCTGTACCATTTTGCATTCCTACCAGTAATGTATAAGAGTTCCAGTTGTTCCACATGCTCATCAACAGTTGGTATATCAGGGTTTTTTGTTTTTTTGTTTTTTTTTTCTTTTTCAATTTTAGCCATTCCAGCAGGTGTGGCGTGGTATTTCACTGTGGTTTTAATTTGCATTTCTCTGATGGCTAATGATGTTGAGCATCTTTTCGTGTCTTACTTGCTATGTGTATATCTGTTTTGGTCATGTGTCTAGTCAGATATTTTGCCCATTTCTTAGTTGGGTTGTTTTCTTATTGTTGAGTTTTGAGAGTTCTCTGTATTTTCTGGAAGTAAGTCCTTTGTCAGATACATGATTTGCAGATATTTTCTCCCAGCCTGCAGCTTGTCTTTTCATTTCTAAAAGTGCGGGTTTTTAATAAAGATCACTGTAGCAGCTGGTGTTTCTAACTGCCACTTTCTTCCTCACTCACCACATGCCAGCCTTGCTGGCCTTCTTTTGGTCCCCTCCACCCCCCAGGAAAATCAAACTCTTTCCTTCTCCAGGGGCTTTTCCCCTGCTGCTTGCTCTCTCTGGAATATTCTTTCCTCTGTGTCCTACGAAATCATGAATCTATTCTTGTATATTTTCTTTTAGAAGCTTTGTTGTTTTAGTATCTATGTTTAGATCTCTGATTCATTTCAAATTAATTTTTTTGTATGGTGTGAGGTTGTATGGTATGAGATTTGAGGGTCATTTTCCCCCCCATGTGGATATCTTGTTGTTCCAGCACCACTGTTTAAAAGAATTTCCTTTTCCGTTTAGATTGCTTTGGTGCCTTTCTTCCAAAAATCAAATGAGCATCTATGTGTGGGTCTGTTTCTGGGTTCTTTATTCTGTTGAATTGATCAATATGTCTATCCTTACAGCAATACTATACTTCATTGATTATATCTTCACAGTAAGTTTTAAAGTCAGATAGCTTGTCCTCCAACCTTGTTTTTCTGTTTAAAAATTTCTTTGGATGTTCTGTGTCCTTTGAATTTTCATATAAATTTTAGAATTGGCTTGTCAGTTTTTACAAAAACAAAAATCTCTTAGGACCTTGAATGAATCTGTAGATCAATTTAGAGAGAATAAAATTTCTAAACAATGCTGAGTCTTCCAATCCATGAACATGGTATGTCTTCATTTTCTTTCTCCTGCTCTTCCTCTTGCTTACTTCTGTTCCTTTTTCAGGTGCCATCTCCTGAAGGAGGTCTTTGCTGCCTCCTGATTAGATGATATAGCTCCTGTTTTACACTCTGGTGCCCCCTCTCTTTCTGCTTGGCACTGGTCACAATGGTAATATTATTTGCATGATTATCTGTTTTATGTCTGTCTCCCACCTCTAGATGATAAGCTCCATAAGGGCAGGGATCAGGTCTGTCTTGTTCACAGACTGGCACACAGTTAAGTTTTCAATAAAGATTTACAAATGAACAAATGCCTTCCTGCTCTTATGACATACATTTCAGGTCACCGACTATTGTCATTCACAATTTGATGCACACCTTGGTCTCTGTTTGCTAATAGAGAAACCAAGGCCTAACCCTCCAAACCCTTTTCTAGGCTTTCTGCCTAACTCTTAGTTCCTGCTGACATCCAGTATATATTGAGAACTTCTGTTTACTTGACAGGTAGATATGTGTAATTATGATTTTTTAAAAATGAAAATTTCAGGTAATGATTATTATATAGAGGATTAATTTGTTTGGGGGAAAAAAAGGTGTTGCTTTCACTGCATTAGTTGGAGCATTTGAAAAACCAGTGGCAGAATCTTGATTGAATTAGGTGTGCTCATAATTAGGAAATGCCAAGGCCTGCACAACTTTGAGAAGTGGTGAAAACAAAGTGACGAAATTAAGAACCTCTTTTTTTTTTTTTTGTAATGTTTAAGAAGTTGGCAGTTGAAGGGCTTTGTGTTGTTAACTAATTGATTTGTGGACATCACTTGGATATATAGATTTCATTCTGCATTTTGATTGTAAGTCGATATATAGGCCCTGGTGTTAATTAAATCCCTGGGGTAAGCATATCTAAGGAAGACTTTAGGAAGAACTTTCTGAGAAGGAGGAAAAAAGTGGCCAAGGCATATTGTAGAATGTCAGTGATTCAGAGCAATATGAGAAAGTGAGAGAGAGAGATGCAAGAATGTAGACTTCTCTGCAGGAAGAGATCAGAGATACAGTTTACTCTGAATTAGATCTAGAGGTAGTTAATTCAAACAAAACAAAAACTTGAATGGAATTTTTTGGGAGCTTGATGATGAAGTGCAGTGGAAATAATCCAACTTTATCATAATCAGAGATCATAATTTCCTCCAGTGGTAATACCTTGTGTGTTAGATAATACACTCTCTCATTTTAGTTGCACAACAGCCTGGAAATGTAAGAGTAAATATGATCCTTGTTATTATTCCCATATCACAGATCAGCAAACTGAGGTTCAGAAAACTGATGTGATTGGCTTTAGATTACAGATCTAGCAAGTGGCAGATTCCCAAATGTAGGTTTTGGACAGTTAATACCAGACCTTATTGCCTGTATCTTGCCAGTGAGCCAGTACTAGTTTAAGTTTCCTGTTAAAGGCATTTGGTCCAGGCTGAAGATAGGATAAGAGTTTTGGTGTGACATTTGTGGTTTTGGAGACTCTGGAGGTGTTCTTAATAGTAATGAATGCTGTTTATTTAGCCATGTATCAGTCAGTATAGGCTATATTATATTGCAGTAACAAAAGACTCACAAACTTCAATGGCTTAACACAGCAAAGGCATATTTCTTGCTTACCTGACATGTCCCAATGGTTTCATATCCATTATGGGTGGGCAGTGGGCTCTGCTCATCACAGTTATTCAAGGACTCAGGCTAATGGACTGCTCTAGAGCTTCTTGTGGCAACAATAAAATGCTCTATCCTGGAAGTGACACCTCACCTCTGCTTTCAACTCATTGGCCAGAACTAGTCACATGACCTTACTCAGGCACAAGTAGTCAATAAGTGCAATTACTACCTTGTGCACAGAAGTATTTGGCAGAGAGCATTAATGACTGACATAGCCCCCAGTGAAGAAGTAGTTCATCTAATCCTGTACAAACCTGTAAGATAATCATGAGAGCTAAAGTTTATTGATTATTTACCATGTGCCATATCTAGAAAAGAACATTTAGCCCCTACATCAAGTAGACACTATAATTATCTCCATTTTAGAGATGAGGAAACAGAAGTTCAGAGAGGTAAGTTACTTGTTCAAGGTCACAAAGTAGGAAGTGGTGGAGCCAGTATTTGAACCCAAGCTGCCTTGGCTGCAGAGCCCATATTATCATAACCCCATTTAAAAGGCGAGAAATCTGAGGCTCAGGAAATGAACCAACATGCCAAGGTCATCCTGTCAGGAAGCAACCACAGTTCCTTTACCTTACTATGTTTGCCATGTGAATTCTGTTAGTAACTACCAGCTCTCTCTCCCCTGGTTATTTTCCTCTATGGACAACTCCAGACTCTCTCTTGGCCTTGTGATTCGCTACAGTGACTATTGTGCTAGCCACCATGAAAGCCAAATGTTAAATTTCCAGGACTTTTGCAAGACATTATTAAAAGTAAAGTTACATGAACTTACTGCGGTTAAGTAAATTATATTTATTTCAAACCAAGGTAATAATATTCAAAACTCCTCACTGCCTACTTACTTTACTATTACATGCTCTTAAGGTTACTTACATCTATCACATCTGTATAAAGAAATACTATATAATGATGTGCTACTGTACATCTCTTCCTAGTTCTGCATTCAGTGATGTCCAATTGGTAGATTGAAGTTGTCCATAGTAGGACTATTTATACCACAGAAATGAGCAAGCACTAGCAATCAGGGCTTTTTTCTTTTTCCGCCAGTTGTTAAACATTTACTAGCACACCACAGCCTGCTTTCACCATTGAGCAACAACATCTGTGTCAGTCCAGGACCTGCTGGCCCTCCCCTTGGCCCTGGGTCCAGGGGCAGGCCAGCTTCCATGAGGCCGCTGCATTGGACTAACAGTTTGCATTCACCCTTGAAAATTTAATGCAAGGCTGATGCCCCTCTGTTCAAGCTACTGGTTCTTAACCTTGGCTATCCATTGGAATTGCCTAAGAGAGCTTTAAAAAATACAGATTTGGGGAGCACCTGGGTGCTCAGTCAGTTAAGCATCTGACTCTTGGATTCAGCTCAGGTCATGATCTCAGGGTCCTGGGATTGGGCCCCACATCAGGCTCCGTGCTTGGTGCGGAGTCTGCTTGTCCCTCTCCCTCCCCCAGCTCACGCACTCCCTCTCTCTCTCTCCCAAATAAATAATAAATAAAATCTTAAAAAAAAAAAAAACAGAAAACACAGATTTTCTACAAGACCCACCACCAGGGTATCTAATTTAATTGGGCTGGTGTGTGGCCTGGGCATAAGGATTTTTTAAAGCTTTCCAGTTAAAGCCAGAGATTTATAGCTCTAAGTAAAACCCAATGTGTGAAAAACCTGGGCCATCAAAGAAAACCTGGGGGATTGGTGATTTAATTCTAGAAAGCTTGCTTTTTTTTTTTTTTTTAATTTTCCCAACAATATTCTGTGAAGAACAGTACAGGGCAGGAGATGGCAAACTTTGTCTTTAGAAAGCCAGATAGTAAGTATTTTTCACTTTGTGGGCTCTATGTTCTGTGTCACAGAATTCACCTCTGCACTAGTGTGAAAGCAGCCATAGATGAGATGTTAACATGATAAGATGATAACATGCCTGTATGCTAATAAAACTTTATTTACAAAATGAGATAAGCCAGACTATGGGCCATAGTTTACCAGCCACTATCTGATATGGTATTACTTTGAATGGTGGCCATGCCTGTGCAAAGAGTTCTTAAAATCTATGCATACAGTCGCCTTGAATGTTCATCCCGTTAAGTTGACAGGTTGAGTACTTCTCCGATCCCCTAAAATTCTTTAAACAGCTTTAGCTGTTTGCACTTGTCTGATAGGCAAAAATCTACCATTGCCAGATGGTTCTTTTAAGGTGAGGATCCCTTCTGTCTTGTTCTCCCTGCGTAGTCTTGACCCTTGGGTCAAGACCCATTTAACAAATAGTTGTTGGATGAACACATTGATCAAATAAATAACATTTACTATATTTTTGCAAAAACCTTGTAGAGAAATTCAAACGTCGACAAAAAGAGAAAATAGTGTGGGAGTCTGCACACGCCCATCTCGCAAGTCCAACACTACATTGAAGTTGCTTGCTTGGTTGTGCTTCTCTAAATTCCATAAGGACTGGGACCATCTCCATTAGCCTGTACACTGCTATATGCCCCAGGGCTTGAACAGGGTCGGGCATGTACTAGGTGCGCTCAGTGAACATTGTTGGATAAATGAAAGAATGAATGAATAACAAGCCGGTGCGTTTAGATGTGATTTATAGACTTCTAGCAGGTTCACTAGCAATTGCATAGACTTGGTAATATTGTGGGTTAAATCATGATTCCTTCCGCTTAAAACCACAAGTTGTCATGGTTCTGCATCTGCAGGGGATATCAAAATCCCTGGAGATCTTCTTAACCCTGTGGTTCCCTGGCCCCACTGCAAGGTGTTGGGTTGTTTACAAGACTAGCGTATGGGGAAGCCTGGTGGAATCTAGCACATGAAGAAGAATCTAGCTTCCTCCCACCCCAGCACTGCCCAATGCTCCTTTGATACTTTACTGTTCTTGTGAGGAAGGGAGTGACCACAAAAAATCAGGTCTAATTTAAACCCCTTTAAAAGTTACCAGGCTGCTGGAGATTAGTTTAGAGAAAATATGCCGGGGGTCTGCTTTGATTTGCAATTTAAGATAAATGTAGGAAACGTGTTTTTGCTTCCTAGGAGAGGATTATGTTGCTTTGCAAGTTGGGTCTTTGTCACTTTTGATTTTAGAACACTTGCTCATGCTTCCAGTAATGAGCAAAAACCTAACCACACTGAGACCAGCCCAGGAGGTCCTGCTGTCTCAGAAACCCAAAGTATTCTTGTTTCCACTGAACTCCTATGTCTGGATTCCCGCCTATCACCCACCAGACTTTTAAGGGCTCTGCTCTTGGGTTGCATCAACACTGGTGGTTTATTTCAGACATAAACAAATCTTCTTAAAATTGTTAAAAAAGACGGGGGGCACCTGGATTGTCAGTCAGTTAAGCGTCTGCCTTCATTCAGCTCAGGTCATGATCCTGGGGTCCTGGGATGGAGCGCCACATCGGGCTCCCTACTCAGCGGGGAGTCTGCTTCTCCCTCTGACCCCTTACCCCACTCTCTGCTCGTGCTCTCTCTCTTTCTCTCAAATGAATAAATAAAATATTTAAAAATAAATAAATAAATAATAAAATTGTTTAAAAACCCCCTAACTTTTTGGTGTAAATTGTTCTTTACCATATTGATTTAATGTGGATGGTAACCTGTGCTCAGGTAACCATTGTAAATCACCCAGTAGTTCTCAACCAGGGTAGCAGTGAACTTGGTCAGATTTCAGATTTAGTAAACATGATCATGGAGCTTAAAATGGAAGGCAGAGAATGAAATAAATATATTTCCTATGTACAATTCCTTCATACTTTCCTTATTGACTAATTGGTCTGATAAGAAAGGCATGGTTTTAAGAAAATTTTTCCAATTGTAAAACATCTGTATAAGTTATAATCCACGGTTGCTTTAATGAGAGGTGTCGTTACAGGTATGAATCAGACACCCCTTGAATGGTGGAGCATTTAGGGTGAGGTCTTGCCTTCCCAAATTCTTAGGTTTACTCTTTACATGACTCTGGCAGTGAACCCCTTCCACTGATATTTAAAATATATGTGCTCTTTCTAGGTGCTATATGTTCCTTGAAAACAAATCACTCCTGGGTGAGTAAATCACATTTCTGCAGCTAATATCAAAACACCATCCTCCATCCTGCATGCAGTCCCCTGCTGGAAGTTTCTGGTTGGACTGCCTGAGTGCTGTGTGCTCTAAATATAGCCATTTAAAAAGAAGATTATGGCCCGTCCACTTGGGACTGCTAAAAAGCCTTTCACGATAACTCTTGAAAGCCTGATGCCTTTAATCCTTAACTTTAATTTAAAGAAATCTCAGCTCATATTCCATTTTCCACATTCTCTGGCCGCCCCCACCCTTGTCCTCCCCTACAAATCTGTGAATTTCTTCCCCCTTCCGTTAGTGAAGAATAAGACTCTAATATAGTAGCTTCTGGAACAAGGGTAGGCTAAGCTGTTTTAATTTCTTGCAAGGATGTGTTTATAGAAGAAAATCAAGTCAACACTCAAGAGTATACACACCCCTTTACAGAGATGGGGAGAATTAATCAGGCCAGAAAGTTCGGAATATAAAAAGGGGGGGGGTGGTAGGAAGGATGTTTCATCAAACTGAACTGCTCTGGGAGATGCAAAGATAAAAGGATTTCCCTCTCCAAGTGCCTTAAATATTGGCAGGCAGTGGGGTCAAGATTTTTTCTTTTGTTGTTATGGAAAGCCATACAGATAATTAATGCTGTTGAAAGAAGATTGTTCTGTTGGCGTCTGTGAGGCTGGCCCCCCAGTCTGGGATCTTCTGGAAAGAAACAAGTCAGGGAAAAAGTTATGTACCGGGGGAGATCTTGCCAATTTACACCAGCAATAAATAATGTCCGAAGAGCAAACAGCCACCGGCTAGTTCCTCGTGACTGCAGATATTTGATAGGGGGATGCAAGTTAATGCAAGCAGTAAACTTTAAATGGAATAGAGGACCCATCTACCCACCCCCACCCCATTCTGTCCCAGACTTTTTCTTTTAAACAATAATTATTAAAGAAAGGAAGTTGCAACAGAAGCCCAGGAAAGTTATGCATCGGCTTTGATATTTACAGTTTTTATTTCTTCCTAGATGGACGGCCTTTGCTTTAATTTAATGGGCAGGAAATGTTTGATCCCTTCCTTAGATGTCGGGTGCAGCCACGGGGTCTGGGAGTCCTGACCAGCCCTGCTGGGCCCTCAGGAACTTTCTGTGCCTCTGGCTGACCCAGTCCTGGAGGAACTGAGGGAAACTTAATTTCAGAGTAATAACGGGAATAATTAATGTTCGCTCACCACATAGAATATGCCAGATCTTGTGCACTATGTATACATTAGCTCCCTTAATCCTCATAAAACCCATGGAGGGTGGTGCTATTTTTGGTCCCATTTTATACATAAGGAAACTGAGGCTCAGAGGGGTGAAGCTCACAGCTAGCAAATTCAGAACTGGGATTTGAACCTTGGCAGTCCGGCTCCTGTTGACACTTTTTAATTGAGGTGACATTCATATAACATAAAATTAATGATTTTAAAGTGAACAATTCAGTGGTATTTAGTACATTCGCAATATTGTACAACCACCCCTTCTATTTAGTTCCGAAACCTTTTTATCACCCACAGAAGGAAACTCCGTACCCATCAGGAGTCACGCTCCATTTACCCCTCCTTCCAGTTGTTTTGGAAGGGAGCTATGTTGCTGTGTAGTGGGGCACTTCTAGCTTTTAGTCCTGGATGCAGGAAACATCCATCCATCCATCCATTCATTCATCCAACGAATTCACTCTTTCAGCAAATATATTTTGAGCACTAGCTTTATGGCAGACACTGTGCCAGACACTGGAGGCACATTGATGAACACACTCATTGTCCCTGCATTTTGAGCCTCATAGTCTAGAGATGGAGGGGACATGTGAAGCAGAAACTGCAAATTCAGATTCCTCCAAGTGTCCAGTAGGTAGGATTAATGAAGAAAGAGGAGCAGATGTGAGACTATAGGGAGTGGTAGAGACTGTAGCTACTTAATTAGAGAATGGATACCCAGGCTAATGGCTCTAACTAATGATTGCCAGGTGGGAATGCAAGCACAGTGTGGTCAGGTCTCCCTATTTTTTTAAAGGAAACTGGAAATCTGGATCTTTGAATAAAATCCTTGACATTTAAGATACAGCAGAAACTAAACAAAACACATTTACAAAGGCCAAATGGGCCACCAGGTTATAAACTGTATTAGTCAGGGTTCTCCAGAGAAACAGAATGTGTATGTGTGTATGTGTGTGTGGTGTGTGTGTGTAAAGACATTTATTATAAGGAATTGGCTCACGCCATGATGATGGCTGAGAAGTCCCAAGATCTGCAGATGGCAAGCAGGAGACCCGGTAGATCCATCAGTGTAATTGCAATCGAAATCCAAAGGCCTGAGAACCAGAAAAGCCAGTGGTTTAAGTTCTAGTCTGTAAGCCAACAGGCTCAAGACCCAAGAAGAGCCAGTGTTTCAGTCTGAATCTGAAGGCAGGAAAAAGGCCAGTGTCCTAGTTCAAATCAGGCAGGGGGAACTCCCCCTTACTATCCAGAGGGTCAGCCTTTTGTTCTATTCAGCCTTTCAACTGATTAGACAAGGCCCACCCATCCTGGGGAAGGCAGTCTGCCTCACTCAGTCTACCAATTCAAATGTTAATCGTATCCAAAAACACCCTCACAGACATAACCAGAATAGTGTTTGACTGAATATCTGGTCAAGCTGATGCATAAGATTAACCATCATAAGTCTACCGCCTTGTCAGCTTGGCACCATATACATCTCCCTAAACCATATTTAATTTCCAAACAGAGACAATAACAAGGTCATAATTCCACATAACAAGATACAGCTATCCTACGTACAACCGAAAATGCACTAATCCCTTCCCCAGAAGAGGAGGTAAAGTCCTAGATGAGGTTTACTCCTCTCTTGTTCTCGGCCCCACTCAAAACCAGCAGCTTTTCAGGTCACTTGGTAAATTGGCCCGAGTGACATGCCCAAATGAGGAATATGTTGCCTCCAGAATCTAAAGAGGTCCACTAGACATTGTGCCCTTTTATTTAGCTGTAAGAAAGGGGCCAAAAGCAACAATTATCCTTCATCTTAGATAAGATATGTCAACATGCCCCACACTCCTGGACTCCTAGAAATTTCACTGAGTAAGAAGACCCCTGGATTTTTGTCAGATTTATTTTCCACCTTCTGACACAGAAGTCTTACCAATAAATCTAGAGTATTGCTACTTCTTGCTTGCTAGGTCAGTCAGCATAATGCCATCAATGTAATGGACCAGTGTGACATCTTGTGCAAGTTTCCTGCAAACCAAATTATGACATACTCCTGGAGAGTTGATGTGCCTCTGAGGTAGGACAGTGAAGGTGTATTGCTTGCCTTTCCAGCTGAAAGTCAACTGCTTCTGGTGGGCCTTATTTATAGGTATGGAGGAAAAAGCATTTCCCGGATCAATAGTTGCATACCAGGTACCAGGGGATGGGTTAATTTGCTCAAACGGTGAAACCACATCTGGTACGGCAGCTGCAATCGTGAGTCACTGCTTGATTAAGCTTACAGTAATCCACTAACCTTCTCCAAGATCCATCTGCCTTCTGCACAGGCCGAATAGGCCAATTGAATGGGGATGTGGTGGGAATCACCACCCTGCATCTTTCAAGTCCTTGATTATGGTACTAATCTTGGCAATCCTGTTCTGAAAGCTCTATTGCTTTGGATTTGCGATTTTCTTAGGAGAGGCAGTTCTAGTGGCTTCCACTTGGCCTTTCCCACCATCACTGCCCTCACTCCATAGTTCAGGGAGCCAGTGTGGGGACTCTGCCAGCTCCTGAGTACATCTGTTCCAACTCTGTGTTCCAGGACTGGGGAAATAACCACAAGATGGGTTTGGGAACCCATTGGGCTCACTGTGAGACAGGTCTGAGCTAAAATTCCATCCATCACCAGACTTCCATAAGCCCCTACTCTGGGTGAACTACAGTGACATTTTGGGTCTCCTGGAATTAGTGTCAGTTCAGAGCTAGTAACCGGTAGTCCCCAAAAAGTCTGACTATTTTCTTTTCCCCAGTGTAGAGTCACCCTGGTAAAAAGGCCAAAGGGTCCCTTTGGGGAAAGCTATGAGAAAGATTTCACAGTATACATTTTCCATAGTATACCAGAGTCCTTCCTCGAGGGGACTTGGCCTCCCTTCCATTCAGGGGATTCTGGGTCTGTAAACTGGCTCAAGTCTGGGAATTGATTGAGAGACTGTAACTTTCTCTGTTTTTATGATTCGGGTTAGACTTATGTTCACTTGACCTAGAACTTTCTGCTTACACAGACCAAGTTAGAATTTAGTTAAGTTTCTTATCTGTTCCACTTCCAGGAATACCTTGATCGACTAGCCAACACCATAGGTCTGGGTGAGCCACACTATTCTGATTGTGGCTTTGACTCTGCTGTCCATTACAGTAACCACACTCATCTTTCCTTTGGCAGTTCCTTTGGCAGTTGAGTGCCCTCATTTGGCCCTTGCTTCACTGGGATCTGTTATTCCTCTTGCATTTATGATTCCCAATTCAGTGACTGCAGTTACCACTGTGAGGTCTGGTCTGCAGAGAACAGCAATCACAGAGCTCTTCAAGATTGGCAGGACTCCCCTTGCAAATTTATTTCTCACAGGTGTGATGACAAGTGTGTCTTCTGAACCGTCCCAGGATGGGTGTGTAGATGATAAATCCACTCTAACAGTCCAATCTTTTTGAGTCTCTTCCCCTACATCAAACTAAGGCAAGTCTGGCATTTCCAGTTCACTCACTGTGGGCCACTTTTTGGTCCACTTTTCAGCCAACCAACCAACCAGTTAGAGTCCTTTCTGACGCCCCAGGCTGCAACCTGAAATCTAGAATCTCTGCTTAGTGAGCCCCTATCAATAATCCAACTTTATATTCCTTCCACCATTATACCACATTCTTAATACCCACTCCCACATATATTCCTAAGATTTCTGTCTGCATAAATTAGAAAAGTCAAGTAGTTCTTTTGGAGTGTAGCACACCTCTTCATGGGTTGCACTTTGTACCTTTAAGGGCCTGCTGGGACTTGAGCCTAGTTATAAGCCTAGGAGCAAAGAGGGATGGTGGAGGTGGGTCCTGGGGAGAATTAGCTTTGCCTCAAATGGCAACTCCTTTAGGGGAGGCAATACAGATTCCTTAAGCAATGCAGTGTTGATCCCCTCAGATAAGAGATAGAGAAGCCATTCCCACTGTGGGCTAGGAGGCCTTCTTTCACTAGCAAAGAAGCCTCATCAAAATTTAGGAGTTCAGTGTCCCAGATTTCATCAGGGTCTTCTTGTATGTCCCCATTCCAACTTTAAGGATCTGATTTTTTCCCCACTGATGCCCTCACTTCAACAGTAGACACCTTATAAACAAAGTTCTTTAACCCTCGTGGGATTTTACAGTCCACCTAATATATTCTCTTACTAAATTCCCTTTCTCCTGAAAACAGTAGCCACACTACAAGGCTGAGAGTTCATCTTGCATTATAATTCAGTAAGTTGCAGGATGAAATTCTGGGGTTGATTTTCAGCAATCTCAGAGCCACAGGCTGTAAGGGTCTCCTTCTGGGGGCACAGAGATTTCAGATCATTTATGTGGTACTTGAGCTGGGTATTCGAATTCCTGAGCTCATCCTTTTCTTTCCCCACTTTGTCCAGCAACACTGGAGCAACTAACTAATCTCATTATAATTCATTATTTTGCCAAAAATATTGAAAGTATCATATACACAGTCAGATCCCTGCTCCTTATATGTGGTTGATTAGTAGGAGTACCCAGTGGTGATATTTTGCATCTCTCTATTGCCATATTGCACCGTGAACTATTGGTGCTCTCTTAACTTCTGGAAATAGACTCATTAAAGCCCTTAAATCTAATCGGATTAGTGAGACAGTTCCAAGAAGCCCTGTATCAATTCAAAAACTCATCCTTAAAGTTCTGTTCCTTTAGAACCACTCTCAGTATCAAAATCTACTTTAGGGTTTTCCAGAGAAATAGATCCATCCAACAGGAAGAGAGAGAGAGAGTGTGTGTGTGTGTGTGTGTGTACACGAAGAAATTTATTATAAGGAATTGGCTCATGCAATTATAGAGGCTGAGAGGTCCCACAAGCTGGAGACCCAGGAGAGCTGATGGTGCAGTTGAACCAAATACTTTCAGAGTAACGCAGGCTCTGATAGAGATGTGAAGGAAATGTCCAGGGAGATCAACTGAAATCTGCTTGGAGGGGTCAAGAAGGGCTCCTTGGAGGAAGTAACACTTGAACTGTGTTGTAAAGGATGAGGAAAGGTTTTCCAGGAAAACTGGGCGGGAATTGGAGCTCCTGGCCTAAAGCCATGAGTGCGTGGGTTCCTGCAGCTAGTTCAGTGTGACCTAAACCAAGATAAGTGTGGGGACGTGACAGGGACACGTGGGGAATGAGGTAGACAGGCCACTCTGGAGCCACAGGAGTTATCCAGGGCTTCAAGCAGAGGAGTGGCAGTGTATACCAGGAACTGCTCTGAGGGTTGTATACTGAGCACCTACTGTGTGCCAGGCCCTAGGGTTTCAGTGGTGAGAACAGAGGAAGTCCCTACCCTCTTGGAGCTGACATTCCAGAAGGGAGGGTAGGACCATAAGTGATAGAAGAGTGAAATATGTGGTCAGTCTTTGGTAGTAAAGTGATGTGAGAAGGAAGACAGGGGTGCCAGGTGTGTGTGTTGGGGGAGCAGAGTCAGGGTAGAGCTAATGTGGTTTTGAATAGGGGCTTACTGAGACTTTTGGGCCCTTGAAGGATTTGAATAGGGCAGCCACGAGGATATCTTGGAGACAGCATTCCTAGCAGAGAGCCATCAAGGCACTATGCAAAATGGCACAGCCGCTATGGGAAACGGTTTGGTGGTTTCTCAATAAGTTAAACAGAATTACCGTATAACCCAGCAATTCCACTCCCAGGAATGTACCTGAAAGAACTGAAACAGCTGTTCAAACAAAAACATGCACATGAATGTTCATAGCAGCATTATTCACAATATCTGAAAAGGTGGAAACAACACAGTGTCCATTAACAAACAGATAAACAAAACATGGTCTGCCCATACAATGGAATATATGATTCAGCCATAAAAGGGATTAAAGCACTGATACATGCTACAACATGAATAAACCTTGAAAACAGTATGCCAGATGAAAGAAGCTGGTCACAAAAGGCCACAGAGTATATGATTTCATTTCCACAAAATGTCTAGAATAGGCAAATCCACTGGGACAGAACACAGGGTTGCCAGGGGCTGGGGGGAAGAGGAAACGGGAAATGAGTGCTTACTGGTTTTTGGGGTGATGAAAATTATCTAGAACTAGATAGAGGTGATTGTTTTACAACTCTATTAATGTACTAAATGACACGGAACCAAACACTTTAAACTGGTTCAAATGTGGGACACCTGGGTGGCTCAGTCAGTTAAGCCTCTGACTCTTGATTTAAGCTCAGATCGCGATCTCAGGGTGGTGAGATCGAGCCCCGAGTTGCACTCAGCCGAGTCTGCTTGTCCCTCTCCCTCCCCCTCTGCCCCTCTCCCCTTGCTCTTGTGCTCTCCCACTGTCTAATACATACATACATACATAAAATAGTTCAAATGTTAAATTTTGTGTGATGTGTACTCTACCACAATTAGTGCCTGTTGATTGAAGGGAGAGCGAGGAAGCTGGTGTGCATAGGGTCTGGGTGGAGACTTTGGCCTTTACTGCCAATAAGCTAGGAGCCATGGAAGGTCTGCAGCAGAACAGTGAGGTCATGGACTTGGGTGCCGGCTCTGGCTACCGTTGGAGGGTAGACTCAAGGGACTGTGCAAAGGAGCCAGGAGACCCATGGGGAGGCTGCCGTGGCCATCCACACATGTCGCAAGGGGAATGAGAAGGCAGGGGAGGGCATGAGAAGGGTTGCAATTTCTAGCTATCGTTTAAAAGTCGAGTCTGTAGGGCTTGCTGCTGGTTGCGTGTAAGATGTGAGAGAGTGAGAGGCGTCCAGGATAACTGAGGTTTTAGCCTGCGCTGAGGGAAGGGTGGAGCTGCTCTTTCCCGAGATGGGAGCCCCTGGGAGAGGAGTGGGTGTATGGAGGAGAGCAGCAGGGCACCTGCACTGACCTCACCAGAGCAGACGGGAGGCGAGGTTTGGGGGGGTCGGGAACAGGTCTGCAATTGAGCAGCCTCAGGAGAAGCTGTAAGGCCAATGGGGTCAGGGAGTTTTGTGTCCAAAAATAAAGTGTTGGGAACTTTATCAAGCCCTCACTGGGATCCAGGCGCTGAGCTCTTGGCCTGTGTCATTTCATTTAAGGGACACAGGCCCGCCTGAGGTGGCAACAGTCGTTAACCCATTTTACAGGTGGGTGTGGAAGGCTCAGAGAAGTTAAGAGACTTGCCCAAGGTCACCCAGCAAGTAAGTGGCTGGCCAGTATTTAACTTCCAGGAACCTGGCTCCAGGACCCATTGCTTCTTTTTCAGGGGCTGGTTGTCTCCCAGGGCAAGTGCCAGTGCCTTTGAAGGCAATGCAGGAATTTGCAGGTTCTTGCTGTCAGAAGTCCCGGGTCGATGGGGAGGGGTCAGGATTTGGTCTAAGAATGCTCTGGGGGGGGGGGGGGGCAGCTCAGGGCCAGAGGTGAGAGACTTTGGTCCAAGTTAGTCTCATTGCCCTCCTTCTTATTCTGCCGATATTGTAATTATTGTTATTATCAAGTTAAAGTCAATCACTTTGGAGAAGGGAAAGTTCTGGAAGGGAAATCACCAAAAGTTTATACCAGAGGTTTTTCCTAGGTGACGAGATTTTTCAAAAGTTTTTCTTATGGAAAATTGTAGACATCCATGGAAACAGGAAAATACGATGAACCCCCATGTCCTGATCACCCAACACCAACTGTTGTCAGCATCCTGCTGTTCTGGTCTCATTTATCCAATTCACCCCCTCCACTTTTTTTTCCTAGAATATTCTGGAAACCTCAGAGAGGTCATTGCACTCATAGGTGGTAGTGGTGGGATTTTGAGCGATCGTTTTTGATTCATCTGGATTTCCTAGTTTGTGTACAGAGATGTGTATTTTTTGTCTGGCTTTAAAAATTGCTGAACTTTTGGGCACCTCTGTTTCCTCATCTGTAAAATGGGGCTGCTAACAGGAGTGAGTAACATGCTAACACATTGCCACAGCATAGGTGCTGCTGTTTGTGTTATTATTTTGAATGAGATAGAATTTTTAAGACATAGATTCTGCTTTCGGGCTCTTGACCAGTACATGAGCTGCTCTGCTCAGAACCACCGTCCCCTTGCCCTCCTGGCCTACCCCACTTGGCAGGTACATACACAGGACATGGTGAGAGCCTAGGTTCTCCCACTGGCTGGGAGAGCCCCTGCTGGCTCCCAGCTTCTCTGTTTCCACATCTATATGTCGAGATTGTCACAGCACCCATAGGGCTGCCCCATAGGGCTGCTTTGCATGAAGGGAATGAACTAGTGTGAATTAAGGTGCAATACAGTGCTTGGCATACAGGAATTGTTGATTGGCACCCTCTCTCTAGTCTGTTTGGAATGAACATGGGGCTGGGACAGGAATGAGGTGTGGAGCCACCAGCCAGTGGGACAAGCTTTGGCCACCATGCAATATAGTCAGGTCACCTGGGTCCAGCCCTGCTGTGAGGTTTTAGACAAGTGTCTTAACCTCCCTGGGCACCCATACGAAAAGCTCTAGCCTGGGCTGTAGAAAGCTGCAGAGGTTGGCTTCAGCTGTCGGGACTCCTGCACCCCTGCCCTTCTCCGCCTCCACTCCGAGTCCCCCTAACAGTGGGCACAGCCAGGCAGGCCGGCCGGCAGGAGGGGCTTGGCATGAGGACCAGCAGATGCCAGTCTCGCTCTGCGCACAGATGTATCTGCCAGTTTCTGATGGGGAGAAGCGATCTGGGAGTCGCTCACTTCATTGATAATTAAATTCAAATTAAGAGAGATTTGCATTTATCAAAAGCCTGTTTGACAAGGTGTCACTGTTCCCATCCAGCACCCGGGCAGGCGCTGGGGAGCCTGGGGAGTGGGCAAGGGGAGGTGCAGCTATGTGGGGATAGGGAGGGAGTGACGGGTAGGGGCAGGGGAATGGGGAGAACAGCAGAGAGGCTACCTGTCAGCCCTTCATTATTACAGAGGGTCGTGGCTCAGTGGTAAATGGGATGAAGCACTGTGTGGCCTTCGTCAGACTGCTTAACCTTTTTGAACCTCAGTTCCCTACAGCAGTCCCCAGGGGCTCCTTCCAAGGAGATGGACTGCTACTGTTTGGCTTTGGGTTAGGCAAGGAATCCCCAAGCCTCCCACCCTTCTTGGCTGGAAGCAGGAGGACCATGGATCTGTGGGGGATGTTGGTGGTGCCCCCACCCCACCCCCCCAGCTCCCTCCGCCAGCTAGTGCTGCCAGCTATTGTGAGTTGGCTAATAGCAGCTCCCCGCTGTTGCCCTTTCCAGGGAATTCTCAACCTCCATGAGCTGCCCACCCAGAGATGTCCCATCCCACCCCACCCTGCGGGCTGACTGACTGAATCAGGGGACCAACAGCCTGGCTCCTTCCTTTAAGGAAGGACCGCCCTTTGGTACCCTTCACCCTCGAGAGCTCCCCCTGGGATCAGGTTGAGACTAGACTCCTGCAGAACGCACCTCTCTGCCCAACTTCTGCCTCGGCCCCCACCGGCTTCCCTCACTCCCTCCAGGTTCCTTCTGAGTGCCTTCCTTCCATGAGTCATCTGCACAAGAATCCCCACCTCAGGTTCTGCTTGTAGAGCATCCAACCCAGGACAGAACCCAATCCAGACTCAAGTCCCATCTTCAGTACTGTGTGATCTCCAGCAGGTTGTCAGCCTCCCTGAGACTTATGGGGCACACGGGATAAGATAGGCCCCACTTTTTTGGGTTGTTTGCTAGAATCAGGGAAAATTGTGGATGTGACATTCCTTCTTGTCAACTAGAGGCTCTCTTCAGAGGTGAGAAGGATCTTGTTTTTCTGAGTGGTCCGAGTGTGCTTGGTAGGAAGAGAGTGGAGAGGGTTTGGGGAGCAGAAAAGAGAAAGGTGTGTGCTGGGAACAGAGGGGTGATTCAAGAGATGTCTAGGAAGCAGAATGTTGGGGGTTTAGTGGTAGATACAGAGAGGAGAGAGGGACGGTCAAGGACAACTCCTAGGGTTGAAGGGCTAGGTGGGGGATGGAGCACCTCTTGGGATGCAGGAATCTCCTCATACCCCTGGGAACCCTCCAGATGAAGAGGTCAGTGGTCCTGTTGGGGAGAAGTATAGCCTTCACTTGCTGTGTGATTCTGGGTAAGTCACTCTTCATCTCTGGTCCTTAGTTTGCTCATCGGACAATCGTAACCTCTCTCCTGACACTGACAGTCAAAGGGTCTATATGGTGGGCTCAATGAAGTAATATTGTCCTCACCACAGATATATCTCTAAGGAAGTGAGGTACTAAGAAGCACCAAAGTTAGACTTCAGAAGGAATAGTCTGTATAGTGGGTCTCTGGGCAGTTACAAGAAGCACCAAAGTCAGACTTGAGAAAGAACAGTCTGTATAGTAGGTCTCTGGGCAGTTGTTAAATTCCCCTCTGTGGGAGACCCAATGATCCAGGAAAGGAGCCCCTGGACAGCTAGTTCAGGAACAGGCTTATATTCAGAAATACTGGCTTTTGAGGTCATGGTTACTGAAATGGTTGCTTTTCAAGCTCTGCACTGGGGCAAAGCCTCCTGGATCCTCAGAAGGTGCTCTTCTTATGGCAGTGGGAGTTCTGGCTTTATCTGATCTATTTCCCCACCTCACCTCAGACCAGCCAATTGCTTCTCCTTCTTTGGGAGGCTTTTGTATTGTGGCAAAGAAAACCTGATATAAGAAAATCTATTATACAAGGTGGATGAACAAAGGGATGACTGTATATGCATTGCACAGGCTCATCCATTCCTTCCACAGTGCTCAGCTTCCCAAGGTCATTTCAAATAGGATAAGATTTCAAAAGAAAGGCTTCCTCTAAGAAACTGCCTATGGTGTGGGCCCACCTTCACTCTGCCAAAGGGTTGTTCATAGTTACAGGTCCTAGATGTTAAAATCGGACAGACTCGGGTTCAAATCCTGAACCCAAGCTAATTCAAGGCAATTGAATTAGCTGTGTGACCTTAGTTGTCACTTGACCTCTCTGAGTCTCCAGTTTCTTATATGTAAAATGGAGATATGAACAGAGCAGTTGGGAGAAGTGAGGTGGTCATGGGGCCAAGTCCAGAATAAATGTCAGTATTTGGCATTTCCAGTAACTTCTCTGTTCTTTCCATCCTGTTCTGGTTCAGCTCCTCCTCCTTCACCTTGCTCCTTATAGAAAATTTTCCAGTGTTGAGATGTTCTTTGTCAACTATGCTTGCAAAAGCAGCAGAAGAGTTGGGGTGAGCTGGAAATCCAGTTAACAACTTTCTGAGCACCCACGTAGGGCTTTAGAGGGGCCAGATTTCCTGAGGAGAGGAGCGGGAACAGCAAGTCCAGGATTCTGTTGATGGGGGACAGTTGTTA
This sequence comes from Zalophus californianus, assembly GCF_009762305.2. Classification (NCBI taxonomy): domain Eukaryota; kingdom Metazoa; phylum Chordata; class Mammalia; order Carnivora; family Otariidae; genus Zalophus; species Zalophus californianus. Next base: position 9,001,136 of record NC_045608.1, read on the forward strand.
TGGAGGCAAATTTCACTTTTCCATCAATACTATAGATTGAGCTGGCAGCAAAGAGATTTTTGGAGTTTTATTGAGGTTTTTCTCTTTTCAAACAATGAGTTACAATACAACGTGTCAAATTGAGCACTCCTTCTTGATACAGAAAAATGTATACGGAGGGTGATTTTGTTCCCCTGGCCATGGTGAAGGCAGATCTTCAGAAGTAGTCAGCTACCAGCTTTGTGGCTGGGTGTGTCCTCATCTTTCATATTAATAGGTTTCATCTAGTTGATGTTCTCTATTTACCCACAAAACCAGAAAAAAGCACCGCAGCTAGGTATGGCCCCTGCCATACAAGGAGGGCAGGATTGGGGTGGGGTTTTTGTGTTTTTTTGCCATTTGCCTTTTTTTTTTTTTTTTGCATAAGAGGAATCACAAGGATCTGCACCCCTTGTCATACCTTGGCTGGGGGTCCAAGGCTGCAGAGATCTCTGATGTGACCTCAAAGGCTGTGTGACCTTGGGTAGGTTACACCACCTCTCTGAGCTTTAGCATTCTTCTGTATAAAGTGGCATCGTATCTTTTCTGATGTTCCAGGTTGGACTTTTCTGTGGCTCAGTTTTCCTACCTAGGTACAGTGCCTGAGAAGTGAGTGAGATCAGGTGACCCCTGTGGGACACATTTCTCTGGTTTCATTTTTTTTTTTATCATCTCAAGAGATGAGAGGAGATGGTATATGAAGGGAGATCTTCTTTGTTGATCACCAAGCCTTGATTTCTTAGACCCTTAGAATTAAAATTATAATTTAAACCTGTAGCTTAGGCACAAATTAGGGGCTCAGGGGCTTAGTTTAACATCTGCCCCCCAACACACACAGACACACAGTTCTTGGTAGAAGTGTCCCTCCTTCTCTGTTCAAAGGAGGGAATCTTTTTTTTTTTTTTAAAGTAGACTCGACACCCAACGTGGGTCTTGAACTCATGACCCCGAGATCAAGAGTCTCATGCTCTACTGGCTGAGCCAGCCAGGCACCCCACAATGGAGACAATGTTTTGTGATTATTAAGTGAACAGGCTCTGGACACAGACACCTGTGTCTGCCACTTGTTTGGTAACTCCAGTTAAGTGTTCTCCTTCTCCAGGCCTCAATTTTCCCATCTGTAAAAGAGGCATGACGCCACCTCCATGGGCTAAGTGAGATGATAATAAAAATTATATTTATTGAGGACTTGCTGTCTAGCCTTGTACTAAGCATCATCTAAGTATCTAAGCATCTAAGAACAGCCCTGTGAGATGGGTACCTATATTATCCCCATATTTTAGGTGGGGAAAACTGAGGCTTATAGAGGTAAAGTAACTTTCCCCAGGTCAACAGCAAGTGAGTAGCAGAGTTTAAGTCTCAGCTGTGGGCAGTTTCAAAGCTTGGGCTCCTGAGCCCCCAAGTTATGTGACCTCCTGATAAATGTCAAGGTCTCAGCTCTATGCCTGGTATGTAGTAAGCACCCAGTGAATGTCGGCTGCAGTGACCATGACAACGGTGGTGATGCTTGGGCAACCTTTGCTTGGGGGCAGGGGGACAGAATGTAGGATGGATTTCCTGGCGAGTTCTATCATGGATTCATAAATTTCCATCAGATTTCCAAATGGGAAGTCTCATGCTGAGATGAGCCACATGCAAAGTACAGCCTTCCCATCTAGAATAAAAGGGATATATTTATATATACATGCTCACACTTTGGTATCTCAGAAGCCAGGCAGAATATTGTAAAGCAATGTACAATGGCATAAAATATCGTTCCAATTTAATCCATCTATCTAGTGTTCCATCTAATTACTATATTAGAAAAGTCTTCAGACCATGTATTGAACATTATAAATGAGAATAAAATGATTCTGGTAATGGCTTAATAAAACAGGTGAGGTAGCTCCGTCTGTCTGCCTGTATCCTTGGACCATGGCCAGATTGATTTGTCAGGGAAGGAAGAAAAAAAAAAAAGAAAGAAAAGAAATGGGCTTGTGTTGTTGCACTTTGGAGATTGTCTCCATTAGGGGCCTTTGATTTTATTCTTGTTTTTCCTTATGAGAAGTGGTTATCGGTTCCTTTTGTTAACAGCAAAATATGTAGAACTGATGGAAAAACTGACAGCAGCCGTTTCATATTTTATAAAGTCGCTCCCGGCTTGTAATTTGCCGGTTGGGATGAATTGGGCAACTCTGAAATTCCTGGTGAATTTGCAGCTGATGGCTGCAGTCTTGTCTGAGGGCGTGTGTAACCATCGGGATTTAGCTGCTCCGAGAAGCCACAGCTGGGGGAGGTAGAGGGAGCCCAGGGTCCAGAAATTATTCACCAACCATTTGGAACTAGAGTTGACCAGTCAGAGGAGATCTGGGCCTTTTGTGCATCAAATCATCTTTCCTCTGTGTGCCTAGATAGGTGTTTGCTTTTTCAGAATCTCGGAGGCTTTCTGTATAAGTCAAAAAATGACTTTCCCTTCTCCCCCTCTCCAAATGCTCAGTGTCTTTGTACCGTGGGTCCCTGTTCCCTTTCCTTAAAAGCTGCCATTGCTAGTGAGACTTGACACATCCCTGCCTGAATTTGGTCCTGGCTTTGGAGCTGGTGTTCAGCAACCAGTAACAGGCGGGCCACACTACCCATAGGTGTGTATCCCTCTCCACTTCTGAGGCCATGATGAAGGAGAAAAAAATACCCCTCCCCCGCAAGTGCCATGCATTGTTCCAGCCCCAAACTCTGATTTCTTGCTCGAGTAGACTAATATGCGGGTGTCGGAGGTTAAATTCCAGTGCACCAGGAAGGTGCCCATCCTTCTCAGAGGCCTAGCATTCACACCAGGCGTCATCCGCGTTGTCATGGCTACACAGGCCCAGGACCCCAGAGACGGGAGCGCAGAATTAATGGCAGTCCCGAGTAAAGGATTCCTGCCTTGGTGAGGTTGATGGATTACATTGATGTACCATTTGTCATACTGTAATTGTTCTGGCAAATGTAATACCCACTAGTATAAACATTGTACTGCTTTGCTAATAAAACCCAAAATAGGAAGAGAAAGGATGATACAGTGTTATGCTCACTTAAAGAGACAATGCCTCCTTTCCAAGTTGGAGCCTACTTCTTCTTCCAGAAGCCTCAGTGCCTGATGCCTTCTCCATCGATGTGCACACGTGTGCTAAGCAGCTGTCCAGCACCCGCCGTCTCAGCATGTGTGGTGTGGGGTGTGTGTACAGACATACTCTTAGTTTCCCTCTCTATCAGCATCTCCCACGGTTCCTCCTCTTGGGGGTTTCATCCAGTGCAGCTGGGGACTGACTGACTAGTTATTGCTTAAAACCTTGTTGAGTACTGAGGGTTGCTGAGGTGGTGGGGGGGTGGGAGGGACAGGGTGGCTGGGTGATAGACATTGGGGAGGGTATGTGCTATGGTGAGCGCTGTGAATTGTGCAAGACTGTTGAATCACAGATCTGTACTTCTGAAACAAATAATGCAATATATGTTAAGAAAAAAAAAGAAGAAGATAGCAGGAGGGGAAGAATGAAGGGAAGTAAATCGGAGGGGGAGATGAACCATGAGAGACGATGGACTCTGAAAAACAAACTGAGGGTTCTAGAGGGGAGGGGCGTGGGGGGATGGGTTAGCCTGGTGATGGGTATTAAAGAGGGCACATTCTGCGTGGAGCACTGGGTGTTATGCACAAACAATGAATCATGGAACACTACATCAAAAACTAATGATATAATGTATAGTGATTAACATAACAATAAAAAATTTAAAGTAAAAAAAAAAAAAACCTTGTTGAGTTTCCTTGGTGCCTGCCTGGCATCCCTGATGGAAGCTGTTGGTCCAAATTGACTTGGCATTCAAGGCTCTGCTCTAGCACACCTGCTGCTTCCAAGAGGTCTTCCCTGACCAGCCCATCTTCACTGAGCTCACGTCTTTCAGGCCTGTGTGACTCTTGGTGAACCTGCCACCGCCTGGTACGTGTACTGCCTTATCCCTCTCGTTAAATCATGAGGTCCTGGAAGGACTATTCTATTAGTAATGCACTCAGCTCAAATAACTGAAAACTCAGCCAGGGATGCCTTAAATTTATGGGTGTATTTTTTTTTTAAAGAACCTTTGTTTTTGGAGCTGTTTTAGGTTCACAGAATAATTGAGCAGGAAGTACAGAGAGTTCCCATTACCCTTTGCCCCCATGTATATGTAGTCCCCCACATCAGCATTCCTCACCAGAGGGGTACATTTGTTACAGTTGATGAACCTACATTGGCATATCATCACCCAAAATCCATAGTTTCCATCAGGGTTCACTCTTGGTGTTGTATATTCTGTGTATTTGGACAAATGTATAATGGCATGTATCTACCATTAGAATATCATATAGAGTATTTTCACTGCCCTAAAAATCTTCTGTGCTCTGCCTATTCATCCTTCCCTTCTGCTGACCCCCAGCAACCCCTGATCTTTTTGCTGTCTCCATGGTTTTGCCTTTTCCAGAATGTCCTGGAGTTGGAATCATATAGTATGTAGCCTTTTCAGATTGGCTTCTTTCACTTAATAATGTGCCATTAAGGTTCCTCCATGTCTTTACATGGCTCGATAGCTCATTTTTTTTTAGCACTGAATAATACTCCGTTGTCTGGGTACACCACAGTTTATCCACTTACCAACCAAAGGACATCTTGAGGGTTTGTTTTTCTCAAATGACAAAGTTCACAGGTAGGTGACCCTCTGTCTTTCCATTCTGCCATATTGGCCTCCCTCTTCATAGCTGCAAGATGGCTGTTTCTCCTCCTGATCTCATGTTTGCAGGCCAGGAAGGAAAAGAAGGGAAGGCCAAAGGGACAGAGGGCAAAAGGTTTTCTTCCAGTGAGGAGTTTACCTTCCAGGTCAGGAGGTGAAGCCCCCTTCGGGGACATCTAATCTTCATCTCATTGTCCCGGACTCTCACTGGCTGCTCGTACCTGCATGGGAGGCTGGAAAACCAGACCTTGTAGCTTTCCATCCTCCGGTAGAAGCTGTTGTAATGGTTGAATTACGTTCCCCCCCCTCAAAATTCACAATTTAGAGTCCTAACCCCCCCGTACCTCAGAATGTGGCTATATTTGGAGATAGGAATTACCTTGACCTTGAAAGGTAGTTAAGTTAAAATAAGATCATTGGGGTGCGCCCTAATCCAGTATGACTGGTGTCCTTATAAGAAGAGGCAAATAGGGCAAGACTTACACGTACAGAAGAAAGACCACGTGAGGACACAGGAAACAGCCAGCTGCAAGCCGAGGAGAGAGGCCTTGGAAGAAGCCAGCCCTGCCAACACTTCCATCTAAAACTTCTGTCCTCCAGAATTGTGAGAAAAGAATTTTCTGTTATTTAAAGCTACCCAGTCTGTGGTACTTTGTTGTGGCAGCCCTAGCAAACAAATGCAGATGATAAAGGAGAAGGGGGTTGGAATAGCTTTGGGAGGGCCAATGTGTAGTGCTTGCCACAGGCGGATTCTCTCATCCCATTTTATAGAAGAGTAAACAGAGTCAGGGTCAGTAACAAGTCCAGTGCTACATGGCGGTCTAGTATAATGGTCAGAGTTTTAACTGAGACCCCCCTGGGTTTGAATCCCAGCTCCACCACTAACAGTTCTGTGCAACTGCAATAGGATTGTGTCAGTCCCCTGAACCTCAGTTTCCTCTTCTGTAAAATGGAGGTGACAATAGCTCTGATCTCCCAGGGCTGATATGAAAGTTACAAATGAGATGAACTATGGGAATTTATCTACCGAGTGCCCAGGGTGTAACACCGTTTTGTAGGGCCTCACAGAGCTGGAATTGGAACCCAGATCTGTCTGATTCCTGGACCTGGCATTCTGCTCCCCTGGGAAGGTGGCCAGATCAGAGCAGCACAGAAACGGCTGGGATTTATGTCCCCATGATCCATTCTCACTGTCTCTGTCCCCATAGCCCAAAGGGCATCCGCTGTGCACTGTCTGCCCAGGGAAGCCCCCTCTTCCCTAGCACATCCACATGTGGAGTGAGGGGTTGAGCAGAAGCCTGAGGCCCTCTCACTCTCCCAGCTGCAGGATCCAGCTCTTGGACGCTGGGGGCCCCGACTGCTAGATCGCATGGAGCCAGGTTTGACTCTGGCATTGAGAGGAGACAGTATAAAAATGGATGATGTGCCCCCTTGAAGTTGAGCACCTGCAAGGCTGTTGTGGGGGTTCACCTGGCAGAGGAGGAGGAAGGCACAGCTGCTGGCCTGGAGCAGACCCCTGAGATACTACAGCCAGAGGTGGAAAAGACCCAGGTAGACATGCCCAGGAAGCTGATGTATCCGGGAGGGCTTGGTAAGTGAGACTTTTGGGTGGTCCAGATCCCCTGACACATGGACGGACTGGTCAAGGGAGATTCTCCACCCAGGACCTAGTCCTTGGCCTGTCCCTAAAAATACTTCTAGTACAATGGTGCAGCTGTGGTGGAAAGTAGTATGGCAGCTCCTCAAAACATTAAAAATAGAATTACCATATAGTCCAGCAATTCCCCTTCTGGGTATATACCCAAAAGAATCGAAAGCAGGAATTTGAACAGATACTTCTTTTTTTTTTATTTTTATTGTTATGTTAATCACCATACATTACATCATTAGTTCTTGATGTAGTGTTCCATGATTCATTGTTTGTACATAACACCCAGTGCTCCACGCAGAATGTGCCCTCTTTAATACCCATCACCAGGCTAACCCATCCCCCCACGCCCCTCCCCTCTAGAACCCTCAGTTTGTTTTTCAGAGTCCATCGTCTCTCATATGAACAGATATTTCTACACCTATGTTCACAGCAGCATAAATTACAATAGCCAAAAGGTAGAAGCAACCTAAGTGTCCGTCGACAGATGAGTGGATAAACAACTGTGGTCTATTCATACGATGGAATATTACTCAGCCTTCAAAAGGAAGGCAGTTGTTCAGCTCAGGTCATGATCGTAGGATCCTGGGATTGAGCCCTGCATTGGGGTGGGGGAGGTCCCTGCTCAGTGGGGAGTCTGCCTCTCCCTCTGCCCCTCCCCCCTGCTCGTGTTCTCTCTCTCACAAAAATAAATAATTAATTTTTAAAAAAAGAAGGCAGTTTGTGACCTGTGCTGTAATATGGATGAATCTTTAGGACATTAAGCTAAGTGAAATAAGCCAGTCAGAAAAGGACAGATACTGTGTGATTCCTCTGTGTCATACTGTACGATTGACACCCAGAGGAGTCAAGTTCATAGAGACAGAAAGTAGAATGGTGGCTGCCAGGGGCTGGGGAGTTCGTGTTTTATGCGTATCGAGTTTCAGTGTTGCAAGATGAAAAAGTCCTAGAGGTGGATGGTGGTGATGGGTGCATAACTAATGCTATTCAACTATACACTTAAAAATGGTTGAAAATGGTAAGTTTTATGTTACGTATATTTTGCCACAATAAAAATACTGCTTTCATTACTGCTGCTAGTACTGATAATACCAGTGATAATAAATTATGCTGCACTGCATACTTGACACAGATTATCTCATGGAAGCCTCCCAATAACCCTAAGTAGATACTGTTAATAAGTAGTTAAGGACACGAACAGTACTGAGGTTCAGGGCGGTTAATACATTTGTCCAAGGTCACACAGCTGGCAAATGGATGAACTGGACTTGGAACACACATCTGTCTGTCCAACACACATCTGTCTTTCAACCATACCACCCTAGTCTGCTCCAGACTTTGATTAAAGCAAGGTTGAACTTGACACTATTGACATTTTGGGTTGGATAATCCTTTGTTGTGGGGGGACATCCTAAGCATTGTTGCTTGTGTAGCAGCATCCCTGGCTCCCTCCACTAGATGCCAATAGCACACACTTCCCACCCCTCAAAGTGAGATGGCCAAAAATGTCTCCAGACATTACCAAATGTCCCAAGGGGGCAAAATCACCCCCAGTTAGACCCACTGGTTTTATGGGGGCCTCCTGGCAGCCCAGAGGATATCAGATAGTCGCTGTCACTCTCACCAAGGTAGATTCGCCGGCCTGCAAGTGGCAGCTTCTCACAAACTTGGAAGAGCCCACATTTAAAGCCACATCAACGGGTGGACATCAGCTTGTGCACAAAGGATCACTGGGGTGGATGGGGGTACACATGCTTTCTTTGCCTTTTGAAAGGATTTTTTCACAGGACAGTCCCCACTGCCCAGACCCCCTCACCCTTAAAATGCCCAGACAGCTTGAACATCCCTTTTGGCATAAGGCTGGGCCCACCCTTACTTGTAGCTTGAACAGTGCTCATTTGTAAGATGGTTCATATTAGCAAAGAAATGTCCATGCAGGTCTGTGTACGTACATGGTCCACACACATAGTGGAATTGTAACTTTTCCATTAAAGATGTTGAGACATTTTGTTGAGTGAATAAAGAAAGTGGTAGACTAGGATCCCATTTGGGGGATCTACCTATGAATGTACATGTTAGTTCATGAGTAGAGAAAAGCCTGGAAGGGTGGTGGACCCCAGAGTGTTCCAGTGGTTTTGTTCACTTCTGTATCCCCAGTGTCCTGGCACACAGTGGGTGCTAAATCATTATTGATGGCCAAATCAGAGTGGAAAGACGGGGCTGTCAAACTTTCTTCTTTGTGTGCTTCTCTGTCACTTGAGTTTTTTATAGTGAGCATATATTAACTTGGTGGCTAAAGGGAAAAAAAAAAAAACTTCCCCCAAGCCCCCAAAGAAAGGAAATTTAAGGAAAAAAAAAAAAAGAAGAAGATGGCTTGAATTTGCTTAGCTCTTCTCTTTCTTCTACAGAACTCAAAACCCACGTGCCCATCTTGCCTGAACCATGGAGAGAAGCAAGGCTTGTGCTTTATGGTCCTTGTTCAGTCATGCATTGATAACATTGGACTCCCGGAGAAAGCTGCTTCTTTATTTATTTCTCTCACTTTGGTTTTTCCCCTGGGCTTTTGAAGGCAGGGGTACACCAACAGGTGGTGGGCGTGGACAGGAAGGCAGCTAGAGAAGGGGTTGGGCCCTCGAAGATTCAGTCTTGCTGCTACCCCAGGTGGGAGGTAGAGGGCTGGACCCAATGACCTCTTGGTGGAGAGGGGGCTTCTACTCCTGTGACTTCTTCTCTCCATGCCTTTGAGTTCCTTCCAGAGCTGCCCAAGCACTGGGAGAAGCTGGGGCCGTGTGGAGGTCAGAGAGGAAAAACAGGGACTAGATTTGGGGGTGGGGGGGAGCAAGTTTCAGGACCACAAAGAAGAGAAGCATGTCATCTTTTTTTGCAGTGATGGAGGGAGAAGAAACACCCCCCCTCCCTGCCCCCAGCCTTCTGATCTCTGAATATGCCAAAAGCCTTTGAGTTTGTACAATTGCATCTCAGATGTTTCTTAAAGTTTACAACTGACCCGATTCGTAGAAAAAGATAAACACCCTTCCTATGTTTGGAGTCATATGTAATTTTTATCTCTTGACCTTTAAATGTAAGCAGCAGTAAAATGAAGAACTATTGCAGTCATTTAACACTCTGGCTGTACTAACTGGTTCCTGCCTGAGAACCGTGGTTTTAAATTGGCTAATGCAGAATACTTGCAGAGCTAATAATAATTCAGATTACTCCTGTCAGCTATTCCGGTTTCATGGGTAATTTAGTAGTTGAATAAATTTTTAAAAAAATTCATTCGTTACCATGCACTGTTATGAATCAGTAGATGGTTTACCATTGGCAGCAGTAACTGTAAGAAGATTTAAATTGCTACTGAAAAGGATTTGAGTGAAGGTAATGTTTTATAATGTTCTAAGCCATATGCACTACTTTCAGGCCTCATCAGTTTTACATTGATTCCTAGTGAAGTGTTTAATTGCATCATGAATGCAATATAATTCAGTTCTTTCTGCTAATATGGTATATATCTCAAAGTGATATACAGCACTGACAGGGAGAATTCGCAGTTTTGTCCGGATTTGGGAGGGCAGTGAGAATTGGGCGCCTACTGGATGCATGAAGAGCAGGCGGCAGAGGGGGAGGCTGTAGCCTGCTGCCATCTTGCTAAGACTGGGTGGGGGGCTGTCATAAGCGTGTGTGGGGAGGGGTAGGCTGTGCTGTCACCAACCCTCAGTGCTGACGGCCAGCCAGGGAAGGGTCTGGTGCTGTAAGCCTTTCCTGGGAGGGCAGGGAGATCTCTTGGCTGGCTGAGAAGTCCCAGAAGGCTGGCCAAGGCCAGCTCCCGCCATCAGGTGCTCCTGGATTTCGCCTGGCCATCTCCTTGGTCATTTCTAAGTGGTTATCAAGAATTGGGCTTTCTGTTGCCATTTGTGTGGTTTTTCATTGAATATTTATTGAGCACCTAAAGAAATGGCAGTGGAGGAGGGGGCGGTAGGTGGCTGTTAGAGCTGGGGGCAAAACCGTCCTTTGCTTTGTATTCTCTGCAGCCCACGAAACAGTCCAAGGTATAGGGATATTCTTGCTGGGGTAGGCCAATGAATTCTGGTTTTAAGAGGCATCTATGCCTGCCATCCTTCCAGGTAGAAGGATGCATTCTTCCAAATTGCAGTGTGTGAAAGCAAAATTCATTCTTTCTGGCATTTGTTCATTCTAGCATTCATTCTGACTCATTCATTCAGTGAATTCATTCAGCCAGGCACTGTTCTAGTTTCTGGGGATATAGTGGTGGACAGATAATGCCTGCCCTCATAAAGCTTCTATTCTAGTAGGGACAGACAGACCATAAGCAGATACATAATTAAGAACACAAATTAGCCTCAGATATTATTGATGACTGTCTTCCAGTGGGATCCACTTGATACCTTGGTTCTGGAACTTTTTTAAAGTATCTCAGCACATTCATTTGCTCGGGCAGCCATAACAAAATACCACAGACTGGGTGGCTTCAACAACAGAAATATATTTTCTTGTAGTTCTGGAGTTTGAGATCAAGGTGTTAGCAGCGTTGGTTTCTTCTGAGGGGTCTCTCCTTGGCTTGCAGATGGCCATCTTCATGTTCACCAGGCAGTTCTCCCTTTATGCATGTCTATGTCCAGATTTCCCCTTTTTATAAGGATACCAGTCATATTGGACTAGGAACCTCATTTTAACTTGGTCACATCTGTAAAGACCCTATCTCCAAATATCCAAATAAGGTCACATTCTGAGGTAATGAAGGTTAGGACTCCAACATAGGAATTTTGGAAGACACAATTCAGTCCATAACACCCTGTGTAGAGAGAGCGCTTGTGTGTGTGTGTGTGTGTGTGTGTGTGACTGTGGCAGGGTGCTCTCAGTGAAGGGAACAAGGAAACAGTGCTAACTGTGCTCTAGTCAGAAGGCTGTTTCTGTCAACCCCTATGAATGATGTGAAAGTCAGACTTGCTTGTCACGTCAATTCCTTCTCCAGCAGGACCTTAAAATCAGAGTTCATGCATTTTTAGATATCTGATTGTTGTGCAGCCACAAAGCAGAAGCCCAGGGCCTGGGGCTCCCCCCTCAGCCTGGCGCCTCGATGTAATCAGAGCCTCCTTTTTATCCCCACTCTCGAGGAAGGCCAGCCGGGCCACCTTTTTGATCATCGTAACCTTGATGCAGAAGAATAATTTATCCATGCCCCCGGACAAGAAAATTGCAAAATATTATTTATGAAGGTGAGCCGACACGTCGTAATTCTGGCCCTGCGTTTCTGGATGTGGCTGGCCAGGATGGGAAATGTAGGTGATGTTTGATAATAAAATGGGACAGCGTACCCATGAGATGGAGGTGTGGGAGGAACAAGGAGTCTGGCATCCCATAAGAGAGATTTCAGGGAATGAGAATTGTCCCAGAAGCTGACCCAAACTGCCCTTCCCTGGACTCCCCAGTGAGAAGCGGGAGGAGAAAAGTTTCCAGGATATAGAGAGGCTGGTGTGAGAGGGGCTGTTGAACAGCACTTTGGGCAGGGAACGATACGGGGATCTTCTGAAGATTGTGGCCTTGGTTTTGGGAACTTGGGTGGTTTGTGGTAAAGTGGTCATGAGCCCGGGCTTTGGAGCTAGCCAGCCTTGAGTTTGAGTCCTGGCTCTGAAGCTTCCTTTGTAGTTTGTGACACTGAGCAAGTTAGGTCACTTTTCTGAACCTCAGTTTGCTCATCTGTACAATAGGATTAATAATAAATCAACCTAAGAGTTGCCTTGAGAATAACATGAGATAATACGGGTAAAGTGTAATTGTCACTTCAGTGAGCCTGACTCCTGGAAGCAATTAAGTTGAGTGACCAAGAATGCAGCTCTGGAGCCAGATAGCCTAGCCTGGCATCCCAGCTCTTAGACCTTAGAACAGTCACTTCATCCCTCTGAATCTCCATTTTCTTCATCTGTCGAGTAGACATAAAAAAGGTTACAATTTCATAGGGTCCTCTTGAGCATTGAATGAATGAATGGAAGGAAAGCATTTGACAGTGCCTGTCTCACAGTAAATGCTCAGTGAATGTTGGCCATTAATATAAGTTCCTAGGACACAGTTCTTGGCAGTCTTCCTTCTGAGAAGCTGTTCTCAACCTTGACTCGGATTTAGAGGCAGCCTGTTTCCCATCTGCCAATACTGTCCTGTCGAACAACATGCTTAATTTAAAAATTCAAATGGATTTGCATTCCTTATGATTTGAAAAATTCTTCGGAGCATTGAAAAGTGCCCCATAAGGGGGCAGAATATATATTCCCCAGGGGAACCACTCTGACATCTGTCCGCCACAGGGGAGATGGCAGACCCCAGCAGACCCCGGAATCTCTGACTGCCCAACTTACAAACTGAATGTGGCAAGTCCTAAAAACTCCATGACTCTCAGGCATCAGCCGTGGGAAGTTCAGCCCAGTAAATGTTTTGCAGCCTCTCAGCAATTTGGGGTTCTACCGAATTAGCGTTTGGTATTGAATTAGTATTCATTTTCTTTAATATGATATAAAAGTATAATCACATTAGTGACTTTTATAGCATATTAGATTATACATTTGGAACACATCCCCGCCTGAAGCAGCTTTAGAAAAAAAAAAAAAAGCCCCGCCAACAACAATAACCAGCAAACCATCTTCCACCCTGGCTTACAAGCCTGGGCTTTTCCAGCTGGGCTGCAGTAACCTGAATAGAAAATTCTCTGCTCTCTGCCTCCTGGTCCCTACAGAGAAAGAATTTTCATTCCACCGCCCTGATTTGTGAAGCATTGAATTTAAGACCTTAATAGTCGTTCCAAGTGAATGTTTCTTTAATCCCGGGGCAGAAATGCAGGCTGTGGTTGAGATGTAATTAATAGCACTAATTACTCTTCTCTCCCTCCATCCACTTTTCCTCCTGCCAGCATCCCTGTTCCCCAAGAAACCTGGTAGAAACACCAGAAATGTTCACCTTTTGCTCCAGGATGTCCCTGGACAGGGAAACCAGAGTTCACCCCAATCATGGCTCCCCCTTTTGGATTATTTTTCCTCTGCCTCCCAGTGGTTCCTCTAGTTCTGGGACTCCTGGGCCTTCCAGAAGTTTAGATTTTCTAAGAACCTGTTTCCAGCCATCATGGTGACTCAACCCGTTGTAAAGGGTGATATCCTAAGGAGGTAGCAGCACATGGCCTGACTTTCCTGAGCATCTTTCTCTGCAATGCAGCCTCATTGATGCATTGGTCCCAACACAGATGAAGTTCCTCACAGGCTCAGCAAGGTGCCTGTCATCAGACACCCAAGCTAAGGGATCCCATCAACAGCCCTGTTGGAGCCAAAGCTTAGCCTCACCAAACCATTTTCCACTACAAAGAATAAAGGATTAAATTTTTCTGTACATATAATGAAAGCAAGTAAGCTGGTCAGGAGGGCTAAAATTATTTATTTATTTATACATTGCCTCATTCCCAAATAACTGGAGGTGGGTAGACTTGCCCAGATAAGCTCTGAATGTAGGTTGCATCTGGCATGCCAACTTTGACAATTCAGCAGTAGCTTCCTAGGATGTCACATTGAGAAGAATTCTTAGACCACATTCTGGATCAGCGAAAGAGAGTCTATTCAGTCTATAAACATTTGATGTGCCCAGGCACTGTTGAAGGCACTAGGACCACTGCCTTACACTGGACAGCTAGTGTACATCTGTACGATAGGATTAATAATTCTAGGAATTCACATTCCAGTTGGGAGAAGCTGACAGTAGATACCAATAAGGCCAGGTCATGCAGGGCTTGAGCATAGGAGAGAGTTGGCATCCTATTCTAATTACAATGGGAAGCCATTGGAGGATTTTCAGTAGGGAAGTGCCAGTATCTGGTTTATGTTTAAAAAATCAAAGCTTATTTTTTTAAAGTCACTCTGCGAAAGGGAACAAACGGAGAAGCTAGGTCAGGTTCAAGGTGTTTCTAGGTGTCTGAGCAAAGAATGGTGGAGGAAGGAGGATGGGCAACAATTGATTTGATTTGAGCTCTACTGTAGAGATCCAGCTGACCAGATTCATCAGTGGTTAGATGAAAGGTAAGGTGGGGTAAAAGTGGGCGGTCCATCAGTAATGTCTGCCATTGGCATGCAAGGTAGCAGTGGCCACTTGAATGCTATATATTTGCCATTTCTACCCTATAAGTCATTTTTAGCTGGTGAAGGGAGCTGGAGAGGATGAAAGGGTCACTCAGGAATAGTAATTCATGGCTTTAGTAACAGCTAACAACTAACAGATATTCCAGGAGGTGCATTTGAAGGGGAATATTCACTGGCTGTCCATGCAGACACTGGGGGACTGCCACGCTGTCTCAACCTGAGATTGTCCAGGGATCAGTAAGCAAATGGGACCTTCAGAAGACAGATATTAGACCAAATCCCTGTAGAGATGTGCAAAGGACCAACATGATTCCATAGAGACACAATCAAGGAAGTTCAAGAAAAGAGGCTAGGCAGACAGACATCAGTGGAACAGGTTAATAGGAAAACAGTTTTTAATTATCTCAGGTGAAAACAGAGGGTCAGAGGCAATCCCCTCTTCTTTCTACCCTATAAATAAGAAGGACTCAGCAGTATTGGTGGGGGCAGGGAGATTAATAGCAGATGACCAACTGGAAGCCCCTCTGGGTTGTTGTTTCTTCTTCTTCCTCCTCCTCCTCCCTCCTCCTCCTCCTCCTCTCCCTCTCCCTCCCCCTCCTCTCCCTCCTCCCCCTCCTCCCCCTCCTCTCCCTCCTTTCCCTCCTCTCCCTCCTCTCCCTCTCCCTCCTCTCCCTCCTCTCCCTCCTCTCCCTCCTCTCCCCCCTCCTGTCCCTCCTCCCCTGCACCCTTCTCCCCCTCTTCTTCTTCTATAAACCTCCATCTTCTCTAAGAAGATCAGACACTTGGAGAAAGCCAGTCGTCGTGTGATTGGGCAGGATGAAAATTCAGCTTGGCATCGGGCAGAGAACTGGACTTTGGGAGGGAAGAGCCATTTTAAAAGCCTGGAGCACCCACATGAGGATGTAGCAAGACTGGGGTCTGGGGATCCGTGAATCTCACTGCAAAATATTTTTAAATCCTTCAGGATAAGGGAAATTTTTGAGATAATGATATTGATCAGGGCTCTGTGTGTAATGTATAACTTTCTATTTAAAAGAAATGGTATGAGGACAGACTGTGATTATAGGCCAGTCTCTTCAGCATCCATTCCTGTGAAGAGTCGAGGAAAAACTATCAAACTGCAATCCCTGTCCTTGTGCCCTTGATTCCTACAGCTGGCTGTGTGGCTTCAGGAACATCCAGCCTCAGACAAACTTAATGAAGGAACATTGGCACACAGGCTGGCCAGGAAGATAGAGGGCACAGGAAATGGGACCCACGTGAGGCCTCCACCCCAGCCCCTTCCCCTCAGGCTGGGGAGAGCCATATAGACCCCCGGCTCTCAAACCCAGCTGCTGTTTGGACCCCTCACTCCTACCTAGAAAGATGTTGACAGCACCCACCTGGGAACCCAGCCTGGCCTTTCCAGCCGGGATGCTGGGCCAGCTTGGAGAACCACTGGAGTATATCCTATTTTAAAAGATTAATTTTCTTTTTTTTTAAAGATTTTATTGATTTATTTGAGAGAGAGAGAATGAGAGATAGCACGAGAGGGAAGAGGGTCAGAGGGAGAAGCAGACTCCCCGCTGAGCAGAGAGCCCGATGCGGGACTCGATCCCGGGACTCCAGGATCATGACCTGAGCCGAAGGCAGTCGCTTAACCAACTGAGCCACCCAGGCGCCATAAAAGATTAATTTTCAAAGATACATTTTTCTATAAGTGGTATGCATGTAATCTTTTTAAACTGAGACATTAAAGATAAGCATAGAGTGAATGGTAAGTCTCCTGAACTTCTAACCCCCTTTTGGCTGCTCCACATTTATTTGTTTTTTTCCAGGACACTTTAACCCATAGACAAGCATGCAAGTGCAGCCCCCTTACTAAAATAGAAAAGAGATTAGGGGATTATTCCTTCTTTCCCTCAACACTTATAAAGTGCCTACTGTATGCTGGGTACTGAGAATATAGCAATGAACAAAAAAAAAAATGGTCTCTCATGGCATGAATAGTCTAGAAGGGGGCTGGGGGGACCGATAAGAAGCACGTAAACAAACAGGATAAAAGAATCACAAATTGTGATCCTGCAAAGCAAATCAACAGTGTGCCATGATAGAGCAGCAGGGCAAGGGGGTTATGAAATGGATCATGAAATCCAAGGAGTCTGCCATGGGAAGAAGCATGTGTGTCTGGGTGCATGTGTTTTTATCTCTGCGTCTGGGTGTGTACTTCTTACCTCTGTGAATATGCGGGTCTGGGTTTGTGTGTGTGTGCGCATGTGCATGTGTGTGTGGCTTACATCAGGGAGGGCTGCTGCAGGACTGAGAGCTTGTGTGACCAGAGCTGTTGGGGGTTGGAGGTGCAGGGGGAGAGCAAGGCTACACCCGGCTGTACAGGCCTCCTTAGCCACACAGGGGGTCTGGGGTTTTGACTTAGTGCCCACAGAGCTGACAGAGGGGTACAAAGAGAAGTAATGCCATCTGACAGTGTTATTGGGGATCCCTCTGAAACAGTATTATGGTGGCAAGCAGGTGGCCAGGAGGAGGCTGGATGGGGGTGGCAAACGGTTTGGGCTGCATGAAAAGTGGAGCTAATGGTGCTCACTGGTGGATGATTTAATGTGGCAGAATGGAGTGAATGGAAATGCCTCCCAGGCTCCTGGCCTGAACATCTGGAATATGGATATGCCACTTTTTCCCGAGATGGGGAAGACACTGGAAGAAAGAGTGGGGAGCAGGCAGGAGCCCAGGATTCCCTCTTGGCCATGGGAGATCTGAGATGGCCTCCCCGAGGGATGTCAGGTCTGCAGGGGGTAGGTATGCCATTGGAACTCAGAGTCCTGTGGGCTGGAGGTGAGAAACCTGGGCCAGGCCCTTAGAGGACCTGGCCATGTCCAGGGACTGGGCAGACCCACCTTTCCCTGGCTCTGAGGCCCCATGCAGAGCACCCCATCAGTTATCTCTACACAGCCCCGGGGGCACTGATGCAGGAAACCCATTAGAAGGATGTCTGCCCTGGGGACCTGGCCCCAAACCTCAGTAGCAGGGAGCTGTGTGGAGCTGGGGTGTTTGCAGGGCTGGCTCCCCCAGCATCAGGGCCCTGGAACGCTGGATCAGTTCCCCAGGGACTGGGACAGTCTTCCCAGAGGCCAGTTCATGTTACCCTTAGCTCAGAAAGTAAAGGTACACTGCATTACTAAGATGATCATAAGATCATCTTACGTGCCTTGGTTGAAGGTAATCTTGAAAAGCTAAAGCTGATCCTTTTGTAGTTCATAAGTGTGATGATTGGGTGTTCACGCTGTTGTGTGACATGTGCCTACCTCAAACCTTGTTAACAACCTCAGCAATTACCCATCTGATGGTCTAAAAAAAAAAGCTAAAGCTGCTGAGCATTTTACTGTGTCAGTCCTAACCACCCATAAGCTGAGTTAATCCTCACAACAACCCCAAGAGGCAAGTTCTACACTGATTCCCATTACAGATCAGGAAACTGAGGTTCAGCAAAGTAGTGGTTGCACAGCAGTGTAGTATAGACAGGATTGGAAGCTAAGCCAGTCTGGCTGCAAACCCGTTCTCTTAGCTTTCATGTGCTGTGCCAAACGCTTACTATAAGTTATCTTTTAAAGCCACAGGTACCCTTCAGTTGGGGGGGGTGGTTACCATCGCACCCATTGTACGGAGGGGGAAACTGAGGCTTGGAGAGAGGAAACGCCTAGCTCACAATCACAGAGCTGCTACGTGGCAACATCAGAATTTGAACCCAAGACTAAGAAGCCATGAACTTTCTTTTGAACATGGGACATGCTTCTGACCACCAGCTCCTGCTTCCCTCTACTGGCAGTAAGGGTCTCTATCCCCCCCCCCCCAAGCCCAAAGTGTCCCAGGGACCCACTGAGGGCAGGACTTGATCCTTGGGGCTGCCCCAGCAACTTCCTAGGCAGAGTTTTACAAATTAATGAGAAACATCAGAGGTTCGTGGGCTCCTCAGAATTCTGTGGTGGGAGCTGGTGAGACCCCATCTCAAGAGAGGTGGGTTTATTATCTCTGGAGTTCCTGCCTGGGGCCCTCAGTGGGCAAGGGCCGGTGCTCATGTTGGACTCAGGTGGCATTAAAGCCCCTACTTCTGGGACATAAAGTCTCAGCCAGCTCATGGGGTTTTGGGCCACTCTGCCCGCTGGGAGACCCCAATGGTTCAATGGGACAGTTCTGTCCATCAGAGCATCGATGGGGCAACGCTAAACAGCTCACGAGCAGTGGGAGCTCTGTGTGGGATTCACCATTTGCTTTAGCATTTATACTTTAGAAAATACAAGTTCACGTATGTGTGTTTCTTGAACCAGTAGTTGAAAAATCACACCCTGATTTAGAAAAACCTACCTACTCAAGCTTCCAGAAGATCCTTGTTTGATTAGCAGAGCTGTTAAGAGTATGGGATTTGGGGTCATGCTGCTGAATTCAAAACCCAGTTCTCCTGCTTGCTGGCTGCCTGACCTTGAGCTTGACTCCTCTTAACCCCCTCAGGTTTTAGTTCTCCCACCTCAATGCATTGTTTTAAGAGACAATCTAGTGCCTAGAACTAACTGTATCTGGTATATGCTGTGTACTCAGTTTATGTTAGCTAAGTGTTATTGTTGTTACTGTTGCAGTCTAAACTAGGTTTTCCTGGAAATGGGCAGATAGTAAACATTTATGCTTTATGGGCCACATGGTTTTTGTTCCAACTACTCATCTCTGCCATTGTAACAGGAAAGCAACAGTGGACAGTATGTACATGCCTGGATGTGGGTGCATTCCAACAAAACTTCCCTGTGACTTATAAACGAACATGACAGGGAGAAAAGTCCTTTTTCCTCTGGGAGAATGTGACCCTGGAGCTGCCAGCAGCTATGTTCCCCAAATTACTGGGGAAGCCAGCCATGGTGAGAGAAACAGAGGACAGAGGGAAGCACAGCCAAGAGAGAGAAATCAAAACCTGCCAGTCTTGTTTGAGCTGTTGGATCTAGCCATGCCTGAAGCTACTCCTGCATTGTTCAGATATGTGAGCAGCAGTTTCCCTTTGATGCTTAAGATACTTTGAGTTGGGATTCTGCTGCTTACAAACAAGAGTCCTGAATTATATAAGCCTTCTCCCTGTTCAAGCCTCTCTGCCCCAGTCAGGTATAACAACTTACCCACTTGCCTGCCATGGTCAAGTTCATGATACTATGCAAGAGCATCCTTTAGTCCCAAATATATAACTTTCTTTTCCTGTGGGAGGGGGGGTTTAAATAGTTTCATTTTCAGGTAGATGACTTCATTTCCATGAACCTTGGTCCTTTTCTATAAAATGAAGTTAATTACTGGACCTACTGCCCAAGGTGGGTTAGAAGGGTTAATATTTATAAAGTTCTTGGAACAGTCCCTTGTACATGCTAAAAGTACTACCTAAGTGTCTGCTGTTATTACTACCTGGAAACAGAGCTCACAGACTTTAGGCATTTTCCTGACAAATGAAGGAGACTATCTGGTAGGGATTCGGTCTTTGCATATTCCCAGCACTGGCGCCGGCCTGGTATTGATTGGGGGCTCGGTATTTGTTGAATAGGAGTTGGTACAAGACAAGGCAGTCACAGAGAGTGACTGTGAGAGACCCACATGGATTGGGGCAAACTCTGAGGTGTTTGTGATTAGGAGTCAAGCTATAATTGCTTCGGGGATTTAGAAAACCTTGAGACACAGAGGAATGTTGGGGGCCCACAAGCAATTTAGGGATTTGAGTGCTTGGGATTTAGACCTTAGCTACTTGAAGTGTGGTCCACCATGGACTGGTGACATTGGCATCACCCGAATGCCTGTTTAGAAATGCAGGGACTCAGCCCCACACTGGACCTCTGGAGTCAGAATCTATGCTTCCACAAGATCCTGGGTGATTCTTGTGTGCATTAATATCCTGGGAAGTGGAGAGGACAGGCAGATGCTGCAGACATGGCCCCTGTGTCTTGAGGGACTGTTTGTGGAGGTGAAGATGTGGGGGATGTGGGCCTATCAGCTGTTCATTAGGAAACATGCTGGCCTCCACCCTTTGGCACAGTGGGTGGTCACACGTGCCCAGACACACCACTGGTCCAGTAAGTGGAATCTGACATTGCCACACAATGGTTTGAGAAAACTGACACCACGAGAAAGGTGCCCAGCTTTACTTAATAAAAGTAAAATGAGAATAAAGCAATACTTTGTGTTTCCTTGTCCTTCCCTCACTCAGTCCCTTCTCCATAGGCTTGCTAACTCTGTGCAAGCATTAACAGCAAATCAGTGGTATTTAGCTTGCGATATCATATATGATATGATTTCTTTTCCCCCATCCTCTTTTATCAACTAAAATCCTGATGAAATATAGATGACTTTTTAAAAATCTTATAAAGGTGTCTGGCTGTCTGGGGTGGGGAGGTCATGGCTAGGGAGGGGGCTTGTGGCATGGCAGGTTGGACAGCAGGAGGGTCTGCAGAACCAAACCAGAGAGACCTCACCAGGAAAGTGGCCTCCAGATTGAACAGAGGTGGGCATGAGTTTGGGAGGGAAGACACACACTCACTATCACCTTTCTTTACCAAAAAAAATCAGTATTGTTTTGCTAACGAGGGCTGGGGGCTGGGCCAAGTGCGGAGAGCGGGAGCTTTGAAATCCATAGACCTGTATTTGAATCCTAGTGCTGCTGCAGCTTACTCCCCATATAATCAGGCAAGGATGTGTCCCTGAGCCTTGATATCCTTGTCTAGAAAATGGGGCTATCATAGCACTGACCTCATAGGGATATGGGGCTGGTTAATGCAGTGGTGACCAGAGCTGGCTGACAAGAACCCGCTGTTAGCCTCCCTTCCCATCCCCAGGTGTAGTGACAGCACGGTGGGAGCTAGAAGTTGACCATAGTGGGGAGAGTTTACACCACAGACATGATACACATCAGAACTCCTCCTTTTCTTCCAGAGAACTGGTTGTTAAGCATTTACCAGCACGCCACTGGTTAAATGACAAAATGTATTTAAATCGCCATGCCCAAAGCTTAGAAGTAGTGGTTACTGAGTACTATATTACTATAATATTAATTATAGGACCATAATATTACTAATATAAAGTGGTTTTCATGATTGGACATTCCATGTGTTGGCTCTGCCATTTATTTTAACTGCTTGGAGGCTTTTTCTGCAAATCATCTGGTCCCTAGCCCCATTCTGGTTAGCTGATATTGTTAGTTAGCTCAGTTCCAGATTATAGATACCCCAAATGAACATTCATTGAGCATGGACTAAATGCCAGGTGTTGGAAAAGCACTTTTCATATATGATCTCATTTAATCCCTCTAACAACTCTATGAGGCAGAAACTTATGAATCCCATTATGTGGACACAGATGGGGCTCAGAGAGGTTAGGTGACTTGTCCCAGGTTGCACAGCTGCTCAGTTGGAGGGGCTGGGCTTTGAACCTGTGCATTTTGACTCCAGAGGCTGTGATTTCAGCAGATGGATCCTGGAGGTTAAACGTGGAGGGGGCAGGTGCTTGGGACCTTGGGGTGTGGACCTTCTTCCTTGTTGGGAGACTTTGGGAATGGGGACAGGCAGTGGGCAGGGTCGAGAAGTCCTGACCATGTCATCTGCTTGGCTGACTGCAAACAGTCTGATTTTACTAGATGTGTGCAGGCCGGGTTCTGATTGGCAAGGGGATGTCTCTGTTGGAAGGGAATCTTGGCCACTTGCCTCTTGGCAGTAGGCTCTTGGCTACCACGTGGAGCGCCGTTTGGAGGCAGTGAGAATTATTCGGCAACCTTGCCTAGGGTAGTTTAAAGTGGGCTGGGGGCTCTGCCAGTCTCTCAGACAGGCTGGCAGAGAGAGCAAGAAAGCGAGCACTGCCACAGAGAAGCCCACACTCAGCTTCTTTGCTATTCTTATTCTCCCTGCCTCTGTCTATCTCCGTCCCTTGCCATCCCTCAGCCTCTCTCTCTGCCAGGACTTAAGGAGCCAGTAAGATGACAGGTGGTTTGGCAGCAAGAGAAGCAACGTCTTCTGTCCCCACAGGCCTGCATTCCCTCAACTCTACTAAAACTTGGGGCCTTTTACTTCCACAGCTCCCAATTTCCCTGAAGATGAAGTTCAGGCTCCTTGGTTTGGCTTGAGGACTTAGCTATGACCCCTGCCTCCTGGTTCTGCATCATGTCTCCACAGGACAGACTCAACTTTTTGTTTTCCCACAGTGACTACTAGCCCAGAGCTCACTCAGAACATGTGGTTGAGCTTGACTTACTTTGGGATTTACAGTAATCACCATTTCTGTGTCTTAAGGCTGATTTATCACATGCCAAGTGATATGTAAGCTTCTAAGTATTTTCTATTCCTATCTCCTTGACTTGTAACAACTTGATAGTTAGGCCCTGTTTTCTCCCCATTTTACAGAGGGGGAAACTGAGGCACCAAGATATTAAATTACATGTTCAATATCATCCAGCTCGGACATGGCAGTGATAGATATGAACCCAAGCCAGTCCAGAGCTTGAGCAGGCTTGAGTGGGGTTTTCCTTAAACCACTTTGTGAGAACCTGTCACCAGTTCTGTGTCATCACCCCTGCCCCCAGCAGCCTTGTCAGCATGAACAGCCCGGTTTGCTGGATCCTCATTTCACTCTAGCTCTGCTGTGTCCACACATCCTTGACGAATTAACCTTGGCAATGCCGGCCTTGCCTTGTCACACCAATAAAGTTAGTGCTGCAGAGAACTAGGTTGTAGAAGGTATAATGGACCCCTCTCTCCATCTGTCTCTTTTTCCCTGCAGATTCCAAGGTTGCTTGGATGTATAGGAGAAGAGCCAGAATGTTCCTTATGGGTGCAGGGGGGTGTTTGGAAACAGGAAAGACCCCTAAATTGGTTCCTTCCAAGGGAAACCTCCTTCTACACCCAAATCTCATCCCATCTGTCCAGGGTGGCCTGTATGGCTCTGCTCACTGGGGACTGATTGTCTCAGCATGTCCTCACATTGCTCAACAACAGGACAACATTCCTGTACCAAGGCAGAGGGGAGTCGGATTGTGTTAGCAATTCTCCATCAGACTGTGTCGTATTCGGATTGTATTGTATTAGTAGTTGTTTCCACTAATGTGATAAGAAAGTTGCTAATCTGAGAAGACTCCTGCATTGTATTAGGGGAAACAAATATTAATGTGATTCGATGGGAAATGGCTAATAAGAAACTAAGTTGCTAATATGACATGATGGATCGGTGGGAGGAATTTGGGTCGGGTGCTTGAACTTTCCTGGAATGTTCGGTGGTGGGCAGGGACCAGGGAGGGCAAAATGGCAGGAGCTCTGTGTTACAGTCACTCAGAGTTAAGGTTCCATATTTGAGCCTCTTCCTCCCCCCTCCA
The DNA here is from genome assembly GCF_009762305.2 of Zalophus californianus. NCBI lineage: Eukaryota > Metazoa > Chordata > Mammalia > Carnivora > Otariidae > Zalophus > Zalophus californianus. Next base: position 9,025,014 of record NC_045608.1, read on the forward strand.
ACACCCAGCCCCTCCCCCCTTTACTGTGTTGAATAGTGTCCCCCAAAAGTTCTCATCCACCCAGAACCTGAGAATATGACCTTATTGGGAAAGACTCTGCAGGTATAATTAAGATGAGATCATAGCGCATTAGAGGGGGCCCTGAATCCAATGACCCGTGTGTGAGGAGAGGACACACAGGAAGACCCTGTGTTGATGGGGGCGGGGATGGGAGGGATGCAGCCACAGGCCAAGCAAAGCCAAGGACAGCAAGCAGCCACCAGACCCCGGAAGGAAAGGAGGCCTCTTCTCTTAGAGCTTTCAGAGGGAGCACAGCCCTGCCAACACTTTGATTTCAGACTTCCAGCCTCCAGAACTGTGAGAGAATACATTTCTGTTGTTTCAAGCCCCCCAGCTGATGGTACTTTGTTACGACAGCCTGACCCCATCCCCTTTGCCCATCACACCCCCAGAAAGGAGACGCAGGTTTGGCAACATCCCTCTAACTCGGAGACAGCAAAGCAGGTTTGAGGGGTTCCTCCCGCCTCAGGGCTGGCCTGGCTGCTTGACCAGACCTGAGGATGAGGGCTTGCTCTCTGCCCCTGCTTTGTTCTTTGCTTAAAGGGAAGAAGCCTCCTCAGTCGCAGGGCGGTTGGCATATGGGCTCCGCAGCCTGCTTCGCGGCACGTTAATATGTGATTAAAGGGGTCTTAAAACACCCATTAGTCCCCCTCTGGTATCTAATAGCGCTTTTGGATTTAGAACAGAATATTATTTACTCATTAGCTGATAATAGATCCTGAGTACACGCCGTATGTATTGGGACAATTATTAGAATGTGGGTCTGCACAGAAACGTCGTTCTGCTGCTATGGCCGGTGGCAGGACAGCATCGTCCAGAGGGCGAGGTGGGGAGGTCACAAAATGACCCGTGGGCCCTCCAAGGAAAACAGAGGGCCTGCTAGAGATTGTCTGTGGTGACTTGCTGTGGATGAACTGAACTCCAGGTACAGACGGGTACACTTGAGTGCCTCAATGGAAGGGATATATTGGGGGGGTAACCTCCAAGAATTAGGGTACCAACAATAACAGCCCCCCCACAGTGGTGACGGATTGAACCTGAGCTTCAGGCCCAGGGCTCCCAAGATGAGATTATTAATTAGTCACATGACAGCCACCACCAGGATCACAGGGGTGGGGTGACTTGCCCAGGACACACAGCTGGTAAGTGGCTGCAGCTGTGGCAAACCCAGCTCTTCTGATCACTGGACCTGGGTTCTTTTCAACATTCCTCTGTACTCACTGCAGAAACTTCTTGGTAATTCTAAGCTTCCCTTTTCCCAATGGAAAGAGGCACTTTGACACGATTTCCTATTATGTTTTGTTTGTTGGGCCATCCATGGTGGGCATCACAGATCTCAATGGCTGGTTCGACTTGAGGGTGAAGAAGATAGCAAAGTCAGGACAGCCCCCAGTTTGGTGGACAGAATACAGGGTGTGGGGAAGGAAAGCCTGCAGTTTGATAAGCCTGATTTTCAGGTCATCTGTTTGCAGTGATTCAGTGAACGAGTGCATGATGAAAGGCACGGCATAAGCTTGCAATACAAGCACCAAAAAAAGGACGGAGAAAGCACTGAAAAACCTTGCCTTTAAACTCAGACCCGCCTAGGCTTTTCTGAGACGTGCCAGATGGAAAGACAAGAGGGGTTTGTATAAGGGTGGGGAGGGCTCTTTCCAGCCCAGGGCCAGCAGTTTGAGACCTTTTGCCTCCCGGTTTCCTCGGGGTGCAGGGAAGCCTCCATCCCCATGTCCCTGTTGTACACAGGTGGCCAGGGGAAGGGGAAGCGGTTTGGGTCTTACTTATATTGAGCACATAGAGGAACGGTGCAAGGTGCCCTCTCTGGTGAGTCATTCCAGCATGTGGCCACAGTGACGCTGGGAAGTCAGATATGGTCCCCAGCAACGCAGGCCACCAGTAGAGGCCAGACATTGCCTCTGTGGATTGCCCAAGTGGAGAACAGGGCTCCCTGGTGAAAGATTAGCAGGGAAGGAGCCAGAGAGAAAGCGGAGCTTGGCAAATTTGCCCTCTTGTCCGTCTTCTTCTCTAGATATGTGGGTCTACACCGCAGCTAGATAAATAACCAAATAAGTAAGCCGCTTCCCAGTGGGTGTGTGGCATCTACGTGAGTGTATGTGTGTTTGTGTATGTGTGTGTTTTAATAAAGCTCACCATGAGCCAGATATCAATTTCTGTCAGAGAGACGCAGAGCATCTGAACCAGAACTAAATAAAAATAAACATTAAACAATTATTGGAATTTAGGTTTATTTAAAAAATCAGCAGGGTTGAGGGAACAAGCCACCCATTAGCGAGGCAGAACTATCGGGCCTTTTAACAACCCGCTGGTTCTTGGCTGCCAGGGAGATTCGGGCTCTACGAGCTGTGGAAACTCCGGATCCTATTGATTAAAGATGATGCGGTAACAGGCCAATTATATCATCGTGGCTGCTTGCAGCGCTGGCCGACGCCGGCTACCCATTTGTCTTTATGGAAACAGCTTTGTTTGGGGGGCTCAGGGAGGATGGTTCAGTGTCCCCATCCTGGGCAAAGCATTCTTCCTTCTCGGGTCCCTGCAGTTGGTGAAGGCTCTGAAACCCGAGCTGTTCCAGATTCTTGCATTTTTCTCCTCCCTGTCCCCTCCATAGACATCCGTAGTTCATAAGGAACCTGTGTCTTGTCAACCAAATCAATGCAAATAACTGGTGAGCTTTTCTCGACTTTTGAGTAATAATTGATCTTCCCAGAACTGATAGCATTTGGAAAACATAAGTAAGGAGAGCAGCAGCAAGCCAGATGTCCATGTTAAGAGAATATAATTGCTCTGAGTTATAGGAAGGGAAGTGATTTCCCTTCTAGCTTTAGCTCCAAGAGAGCAGAACAAACTGCCATGGAGCATCAAGAAGCTTCCAGTAAACTCAGGGCTTAGTACGGACTCCGTCTCAGCCTGCAGGTTCGGACGACTGTGGGACTGGGATCTTCCAAGCTGACAGGCAGATTTCCTGCTTGTAATTTTGTCAGTCTCCAGGTTTTTATTTGGAAGCTTTCTGCACAGCCAGTCACTGCTGGGGAAGGAGACAGAGGTTTGCAGTTCTCAGGGGGGAAGGGAGGGTTCCAGCTTAGCCACTGTGCTGTTCATCCACTGGATGGGAATCTCCTCTCTGCCGGTTTGCCTTTTTTTTCTTCTTTCTAATTTGATGGTCACTTCCAGGCACTGCTATAATTGGCTCCTGATTTGACTGGGGTGATATTTAGAAAATCAGATGGAGATGGGGGTGTTCTATGGATTGGTGGATGGACAGTAGGATTCCTAGGCTTCATTCTTCCAGGACTCCTTTATTTGTTCCTTCGTGCATTCACTTATCTACTCATCCAACACATAGTTACTGGGCACCTTCTCTGTGCCAGGCACAATTAGGTGCTGGGGCACGTTGGTACCTGCCCTCATAGGAGTTCCTAGTCTAGCTATGAAGAGACATGGATGTGTAACAATTGATTATTACATCACAATTGCAATAGTGCTTCATAGAAATGAGGAGCAGGGAGTAAAGGCCCATGACCATAAAAACCTGACCTTATCCTGGGGTGCAGTTCTTGCAAAAGTAAGGTCTAAGCTGAAACTTGACACAGGAGGTAGGACTGAGCTAGGCCAGTGGTGCTTGGACTTGAGTGGGCATCAGAATCACCTGGAGGACTGGTTAAAAAGATTGGTGGGCATCAATCCCAGAGTTTCTGATTCATCAGGTCTGGAGTTGGTCTAAGAATTTACATTTCTAATAAGTTCCCAGGTAACGCTGCCACTGCTGGTCTAAGGACCACACTTTGGGAACCACCAAACTGGGCAAAAGACAGGAAAGAGAGGGCATCAGGGTAGTGGCAGTTGTGGATGCAAAGGCCCTGTGGCTGGCTTGGCAGTTTCCAGTCACAGAATAAGGGGCAGAATGGTAGAAGCAAAGTGAAGAGGACTGGGGGAGATGCACTGCGTGGGGAGCACGGGGTCCTGGCCCCCTAGAGGACTTGCAGACTGACCTGGAAGGTTTGGATTTTCTCTGAAATTGGATGGGAAACCTGGAGAGGTTTTAAGCAGGAAAAGTGTCAGCATCCAGTTTGTATCTTGAAATACTCTCTTTGGCTTCCAAGGCAGGAATGGGATGGTGGAAGAGTGGTGGGCATTAAGCCAGGGAACCTCACAAGGAAGCTATGCAGGCATCCAGCCAGGAATTAGAGGTGGCTAGACCCTCTGGTGTCAGTGAGCATGGAAAGCATGGACATGTCTGAGAGAGTTCAAATCCAGGCACCCCCTTTCGGGAAAGCCTTCCTGATCAGTTTGGACCCACCCATCAATCCCTGAACCCTAATTTCTTACCTGAAGGAGTCATATGTTGACACTGACCTTATCCGTTCCTTGAGGGCAGGACTGTGTGTGTCATATCTGCCTCATATAGCCCACCTGCAGCCCATTGATTGGATATACAACAAATACCTTATAATAATTAGCAGGTTGTGGGGGCACCTGAGTGGCTCAGTCAGTTAAGCATCCAACTCTTAATTTTGGCTCGGCTTATGATCTCAGGGTCTTGTCAGACTCCGCGCTCAGTCCTTGAGATTCTCCATCTCCTCACCCTCTCCCCCACCCCCCGTCATACTCACACACTCTCTCTCTCTCTCAAATAAATAAATAAATCTTAAAATAATTAGCAGGTTGTGAATGTTTGACAGTTCACCAGCTAGGATCATATCTGTTACCTCATTTGATTTTCTAGGTACCCTGAGGAAAAGGTGGAATTGAACCCATTTTGTAAATGGGGCAAATTGAGGTTCAGAAAGGGCAGGAGATGCTCCCAGGCTCACCCAGCTGGACTGAAAAAAAGGCAGGATTCTCACCCAGGCCCAGAATGCTCTCTGGTGAGCAGACCAAAGGAGCTGTGATGCCTCCACCCAGAACCTTAGATGGTGACCACATTTCCCTTAGTAGTATCAAGGGTCTTACCCAAGATGACAGGGCCAGCCCACCAGAAATATTAAGTAGATATAGAAGAAATTGTCATTTTTTAAAAATAAAAAATGGTCAAATATCAGCAGTTTCCTATGGTTCAACCTAAAACAAAGCATGCAGGGGAAATGTTGCATTTCTAGAAGGTCCTGCCGCAGCGTGAGGAATAGGAGTTGCAACGTAGTCTAAATTGTCTCTGAAAGCAGCTTCCCACACACACGGAAGCTGATGAGGGGGCCGTACAGGGATGCAGCATCTAAGAATCAGTCTATAATGCAATCAATTTTGTATATCCCTGGTGAAACAGCAACATTTATTTAACGTCTTTTATAGAGCAGCTGAGTTTTATCACAAATCACATTCCATTTCTATTCAGCTGGGACTCCTTGAAGGCTGAAATGCACTTACTTTTCTCGGAGGAAATTTACCAATTCCTCAATAAAGACCCATTTGCCTCTGTATGTAAAATTGACACATTTATTGAATATTAAACATTTAGGGTCTTTTTCCCCAGCTCCCCCACCCGCTCCCCGACACCTTTCTCCACTTTGCCACAACACTCCCCAGTCATTAGGGAGACTTCCTCCAAGTGGCAAGAAATGTATATTTTCATGCAGAAGTGGCCGACATTTCAATTCGGGTCATTCTTATCAGTGGGAAATGATCAAGTTATGTCATAAGTGCATAGGGCGAAATCCAGTGCCTCGGAGCAGTCTCTTTAAGCCCCGTGCTTTTCCCCTCTCTTTGTGGCCGGCTTGGTAGTCTTGGTCACGCGGCAATACCGTGTTGAGTTCGTGACAAAAGTTTTTTTGTCTACACTTGTAACGTTTGCAGAAGGCAGGGGCAGCCTCCCTGACAATAAATTGTGCTAATTAGCATGAGGGCCTATTAATAAAACGAGTTTTCTTTCATCCATGTTCCTGAATGGTCGGAGACATCAATTAAAGTGTGCGCTTGGGACAATGTCTTTTCACTGCCAGTTGCAGTGTTTTTGTTTAAAAAAATAAGCAGGGGGCTGGGCCATTTAGGGAACTTGTTTTTGTGTCCTTAACATGGGAGAGGGCTGAACTGTTGAACTTAGGTCTCAAATGTTGGGTCCAGATTTTCTGACTGATGCTAAATCAAGGCAGTGACAGGTTGGGTGGGTGCTTGGCCCTGGGTTAGAGGCTTTGCTGTCAGAGTGCAAGGACAATTGTTGCATTTGAGAAGTATCTTCCTAATGAGGTTTGAAACCAGACAGACACAGGTTTGAACCCTAACTCCCCCTTTTACTGAGCTCACAAAGCTCAGACCGGTGATTTACCTCTTTGGGCCTCTGCCAGGGTTAAATGAGATGACTCATGGAAGGTTCTGGAAGGAACCTCAAACCTCATTGCTGTTCTCCTGGGAACTTTATCTGGTGTCAGGTTTGGATGGAAAAAGAAAGGTCATTTCATCCAGCTCCCTGTTCCAGGCTTAGATTTCCCTTCTACAGGGCCCAGGAGTTGACTACTTAATGCTGGGAAACCTTTGAGGACCAAGAACCTCAATCATTATCAAGGCTGCCTTCCTTATGGTGACCTAAAACCTATTTATGTGTAACTTCCTCTGCCCACACAGATATGAGCTTCTCTCCTTTTTATCAAATATGTAAAGATCCCCCCCGTTCTCTGAGTCTTCTGTACTCCAGGGCAAATATCCTCCCAGGTCTTTGTAGATCTGGGTTTCTCAACCTCACACACTACTAACATTTCGGACCGTATTAATTCTTTGTTATGGGAGCTGTTCTGTTCCTTGTCCGATGGTTAGCAACATCTCTGGCCTCTACCCACTAGATGCCAGCAGTACCCCCAATTGTGACCATTCAAAAGTATCTCTAGACTTTGCCAAATGTGCCTAGAGGGCAAAATCATCCCCCACCCCGCCCCCATTGAGAACCATTGTTCTAGAGTTTCTGGTTCTCCCCATCCTGGACCTGTTTAGCCAGACATGACGCTTCACCTGGAAGGCTTTCACTTCTACATTTCTTTCCCCTCTGGCACATCAGCATTCCTGTGGCTTATGCCTCCGAAGTATTTTTGGTGCCTGCTGGGAGCAGAGCCCACTTTTACCTGGCACGAGCTGAACCTGCCAAGTTTCAGAGAGATCAGGAAAAACCAAGATCAGGAGAAACCAAAATCACCCATTTTTTGTTTTCCTGCATTTGTCTCTGCAAAAGGCAGACACCACCAGGACTGGAAGGTGTCTGGGCCTTCTTTGTTGGAATCTCCGTCTTGAGAACAGGAATGATGAGGTCTGAGTTTATCCCATAGCTTTCATCTGAACAGGCAGAGCTAACTTTTCGGAGGTCAGTGATGGTTTCTGAGTGTAGCTGGCTCCAGGTCTGGGTTAGCGTTCTGGCTTTGCCACTGACTGATTGACTACACCCCTTCTAAACCTCAGTTTCTCATCTGTGTAATGGGGATAAAAATAGCACTATCTCAAAGCGTAACAACGCTTAATTCAAAGAATTAACCCATGTAAAATATAGTAATCAGCCAATAAATTAGAGCTTCTATTTTGTGTTATTATTACTGTTGTTTGCAAATAAGAAACACACATCCAAGGAATGAGAATAATTCACTTAAGGTCAACCAGGAAGTCAGTGTGAAAACACTGGATTGAGCATCTTTTTTCAAAAACTCCAGGGTTTTTGCAAAGGTCTGTCTGTGCATACTAGGAGATTTGAAGATGATCCATTTTATGTGATTCTCACCCCATTAACAGCCCGCGGTTTTGCCAGAATATCCTCTTTTCACTTTCATTTTAAAAACCAGCCAGTGTAATAAATCTTGCCCCGAAATCTCAGCAGCACATCTTGGCTGGAGTGTATGATAAATCTAATATACTGTGGCCTCTCTGTATGAGATACCCCTTCACAGATCTGTATTTTTGGCAGACAGCCCCACGGTCTGGCAGGATTATAATTTGTTCTTGGTTTGACAAGTCCAGCCCTCTGACTGGGTCATCATTGTTTCACAACTTCCCGGGCTCCAGGGTGGACACAGGACCCTGTCCCCTCTCCTTCACCTTTTCTTTTCTTTTCCTTCTTCTCTCCCTCCCTTCCTCCCTTCCTTTCTTGCTTGCTTGCTTCCTTCCTTTTTCTTTCTCTGTCTCTCTGTCTCTCTTTCTCTCTCCCTCTCAGTCTTTCTTTTCACAAAACCACAGATTTAGCTACCCCCCTCCCCATGTTTAAAACAGGGAACATGGCTTAGAACCAGGTCTGAATTTGAAGAGTACACATCTGGAAAGGAAGGCCACTGGAAACTCAATGTGTACCTGGGTTCTTTTCACGGGGAGTTGAGGTGCCCTATGGTTCTGCCACATGTGGACCACATTGCCTTGGGAGACACTGAAAGAGCAGGGAGCCCCACTTTGATCATTCAACAAATATTTCTTAAGCACCTACTATGTGGCAGGGTATACAGAGGTGAACAGCATCAGGTTCAGTGGGAGAGACAGACATTTACGATATTGTCACTTGTAACAAAGCTGAATTATTTATGCCTGTGCTGAGGGTTCTGATTGGAAAATGCAGGGGCTGTCGAGCCCCCCAGGGGAACATTCCTGAAGAAGTGGCATCTTGGAGCTCACTGGAAAATGGTGGGCATTTACCAGGCTCAGGGAAGAGCCCAGGCTCTGAGGCAGGGAAGGACACAAGGAGGTCAGTGGACAGCCCAAGACCAGGGGAGACCGAGAGGGAGGCCAGGCAAAGCCTGTGCAGGACGCTTCTCTGGCTACCTCATAGTAGTGGAACCTGGGAGTCTCATGCAGGCCTGTGAACTCCCCTCATCCCCTCCCTGCCTCACAAGGCCCCTGGGAGGCCAGGAAAGAGCCCCCCAAAAGCTTCAAGGACTGTGGGATGATGTGTTCCAGTCCTAGCTCCACCCCTACTGACCTGCTTAAGTCACTTTCTCTCTCTGAGCCTCAGTTTCCTCACCTATAAAATGGTGGTAACAGTAATAACCCCCCTTCCTCAGGAGGGGTGTTACAAAGATAAATCAAGAGAATGCGTATAAGGTGCACAGATCAGGGAATGGTTTCTGGCCTAAGTACCTGAGAAATGTTAAGGATTAATTCCGCTTACTAGCGTTGTGACCTGAGAAGACTAAGTTTATCTCTTCGAGCCTCAGTTTCCTTATCCGCAAAATGAGGATAATAATTACACGACTGGAATAAATGAGTTAGAACAGTGGCTGGCACAGAGTTTGGACTCAAGGCATTGGCTATTACCACTATTACTATTATTGTTGTTGTTGTTGTTATTGTTTCTTGTGGTTTCACATATCATGGGGTTGATCGTCATGGAGCCCGTGGTTTTTATCCTGATTCTGAATCCCACCACGTTAGACATGCCTCCATAGCTGTTCCTCTCCACCATGTGTGCTCCACCTTCCAGACCCTCTCATGCACCCCACTTCCTCCCACACAGAAGGCCAGCCCCACATCCTGCCACCCCCCGGCCATGACCCTCCCTCCCCTTGGACACTGAGCTCATCCAAATGAGGGGGATCCTAAGGGAGCCTCATGATCATTCACTGAGGCAGGGCCTTTTCGGCACTACAGCAGACCCCAGAGGTGGGTATCATCAGCCCACTTGGCAGATGGGGAAACTAAGGCACAGAACAGAACCACTGTGCCCTTGATCTTTCTGGTACCTACAGGCTGCTCACCACTGCAGAAACACGCACTCTCTTCCTATCCCTTCCTCTGCTTTCACGGAGGCCAAAATGTAGTCTTCCATTACATCGCTTCTCCGGCTCATGACAAAAACAGATCTTTTTAAAGGGAGAGAAACCAATCTTGCAGACCCTTGAGAATTGGTTCTCTCATCCCCGGAGTCTGCAGACCTCTGCCAAAGAAGCCTTGACATGTGACATTCAAATCTTGGGCTATGAAATGATCTTTCAGCTGCCAGCTATCTCTGCAAAGAGAATTTGGGCCATCACAACAGGCCAAGTAATAATTTCTTTGGATTAGTGTCAACATGGAAGAGCGAAAGGAATGGTCCAGAGGACTCCCAGTTTGGAAATTGCTGCTTTGGCTGGCATATTCTAGAACTTTCTTCATCCCTCTCTTGCAGGACCCAGAACAAAGGTCTGAGGGTTGAGGCCTCCTGTGTCTCCTCTCCTGAACGGCTCAGCCCCTGCATGCCTGGGCCCCAGGGAAAACCGAGTCTTCACCCAGATTTCCTAGACCCTGGGGCCACCTCTTCCCCTTAAAGGAGAAGGCCAGTGGATGAGGCTCCTCCATGTTATTGAGGAAAGAAATACGGCCTAGAACCCTTTCTGTAAAAGTAACCTCCCGGCTCCTCCTTTATGGGTGAGGCAAAGTGCTTAAAATGCTTAGGGGGAATAAACAGCTTTTAATGAAGTTACATTGCCACATAATGGGCATCATAAAATTGCCTTCATACTGCAGGGTCCCAGGATGGCATTTATTATCGACTGTGCCGGAACAGCCTTTGCAGAGCTCCGGTAGCTGCAGAGAGAAGACTGCAAAAGTCTCCTTAAATTACCTGATTGAAATAACCGGCGGAATATTCCGTGGGGCCGCCGCGTGCCAGGGAAGCCGCCTTTGGGGTGGTCTGTCAGAGGCGGTTTGCGCATTCTGAAGAACACAGGAGTTTCATTGCAGCAAAACAGATGTTCATCTTGTTTCTCCATCGGCTGTTTGATGAGAAATTTATTGCTCTTCCGCTGGGCAGGAGCCCCTCTCGGCTGTGGAGTCTATTAGGCAAGCCAGCAGCTGGCGGGAAGCCAAGGTGAGGCTGTTTTGATGAAACCCATGAAAAGCCTTGGCTGGGAGGCGCCGGTAATAATGCACTGGCTAGACTCTCCTGATTGGGCCATTGATTGGCCTGATTTGATTTATTGATCAATACCCTCAAATTTGGCGTCTGAGAAGCTGCACTAATCTTTAACTGTTGTGAACATCTCTACCTGCTGGAGAATTAGACCCTGATAAGGAATGTATGAAAGGAATCGGGGCTTATCTTAATCACACACCGGGCCCCAGCACTGCCCGCGCCGGTGAGGGCCCCAGTGCACTGCGCCCCATCGCCAGGCAGGCTGGCGCAGATCTATAAATTGATGGAATTCAAAGCCTCCAGCATCGATTACCGTTATAACAAACAGTGGTGCACAGAATGTCTGATTATTTTTAGACAAAGATTCTGTTCTCTCAGCAGCAATTTTGCTGAGGCTGTCACTGTGTCAGATGTCTACTGTTGATTGCAATTAGATGCAATACAAAAAAAAATTAAACTATCTGTATCCTTAGTCTTATTTCCAGTTATTAAATCTCTCTCTTTGTTTGCCGTTTCCTCATGATATCTACAGCTGGATGAAATATTTGGTTGGCAGGAGAAATCCTTGTAATTCAGTGGGGGTGCAATGGCCCGCCGGCTCATTGGATTATCTCTGGTGGGGTGCACATAATCTCGGGGGGAGGGGAGTTAACTGGGGGGGCTTACATCTGTTTAAAAGTGTTCAGGGTGAAGCTTGATGCAAAAAAATGTTTCAGGACAGGGTGAGGTATAAAAAGCAATCTCCAAAGCCCTCCAGAATGCCTGTGTTTTTAGTTCTCCTTGTTTGCATCCACATCAGGCAGGACCTAAGCAGGGATGCATCCCCATTGATGAGTGGGGAGGGAAGGAAGGTTATGCAAGCGACCGAGCTCAAGGGTTGGCGCCACTTGAAATAGTTAATTCCTCCAAACAGAGACCGCACTTGGGACCCCTTCCGCACTCAATCATACCTGAAGAGCAGGCTCCAGGTAATTGTGGGTATGAACAAATTAGGCATTCCCTTTTACATGCGGCCCGGCGGCCAGCATCCTGGTGTTGGGCACATGCATCCATCATCTTGGCACTCTCCAGTTGATCTCTCGTCTCAGAGCCATTAGCCTCAGTGTCCTTGATGGTGGAACAGCTGTAAACTTGAGACGGTCATAGGGTGGCCAAGACTGACGATTCATTACATGATGGGATGGGGGGAAAAGGCTCAGGTGACAGTGCTGAGGCCTCCCCGTTCCCAGAAGCCAGCTCTGCCTGGAATTGGCAAGTGCCGGCTAATTTTAGAAAGTTCATAGTAGAGGATGGAGACGGAGGAGGTGGCAGTTTGGGCTCTAGGGTCAGCCGAGGAGTTCCTGCAGGAATTGGAAGGCTGGCATTGATCTGCATGGCAAGAGGGAGCAAGGGACAAGGCCCTGAGCCTGCCCAGAGGCAGTGTTCAAATGCCCCTTTGAGAATGCCCAGGGGAGCTGGTGAAGATGACTCTAAGCTCCCCGAAGGCAGGTAAGGGGTCAGTCTTGTTCAGTAATAACCAGAATAACACCTGCCCTTTGTTCACCACCAACTGCCCCACATCCTGTGCCAGGGACTTCCAGATGTACCTTCCTCCTACAAGCTGCCCAGTTCCCTTAGGAAGTTGGTAATAATTATACTTGTTGATAGATGCAGAAACGTGCTCATGGGCATTAAGTGGCTTGCCCAAGATTACACAGCTAAGAAGTAGTGAGGCTGAAAGTCAAGTTCAGGTTGGTTTCTGGAGTCTGGGCTCTCAACCCCAGTGGAGAATACTCAGTAAATATCTGTTGAATGAATAAATGAATGAACAAACCAATGAATGAATGGTGCATTCACCTCCTCCAGTGGGGGACTCAGTTGGGCTCCTGGATAACGGAAGATGGCAGGCCATCTTTCCGAAGGGAAAAAGAAGAAACCAGAAATATAGAAATTTCAGTGACCTCCATGGGCAGGCCTGGTATTTGGGCTTCCTGGACTGCTGGGAACAGCTTTCTGCTTCCCCCTGGTGGGTACAGAGCTATGCCCAAGCTCCAGTCCCTTCAGTTAGAGGGACAGGTGTGAGGTCTCCAGGAAGCTTCCATGCAAAGAAATCTCAGGGTTGAGAGGTCCAGCAATAGGAAGGAACACTAATGGGTGTCACGGGGCAGGGAGAGCTCACTGGTCACCTGGCTGGGAGCCAGACAGCCTCTGACCAGGATAACACAGTGGTTAAGAGTTTGAACCCTGAAGTCAGGTAGATGCTGGTTCAAAGCCCACGATCATCACATTCTCAGCTCTGTGTGACCTTGGGCAAGCAATTGAACCTCTCTGGGCCTCACTTTCCCAATATGCAAATAAGGCTGCTAATACAACCTCCCTGTCAAGGTGACTATGAGGATGAAGTCAGATGATCCACGTCAACCCAGACACTGTGCCTGGCACATGCGGTTTGGTGACAATGACTGCTGGTCTAGGGCATTCAGGAACACCCAGCACCCACCATGGACATATGTGACTAACAAGCTCATTTGGCTTAGGAAGAATTCCAGGCCAGGGATAAAGGTGTCAAGTAACTTCTCTGAAATCACAGAGCAAGTCCCTGGCATATTCGACATCTTCCGTGTCACCCACTGTCACCCTCTTCTGCAAACATTCCCATTGCACATGTCCCTCCTCTTTTTCCTTGTCACATCCCTGCTGTCCTGACCCTCTGATAAAAGTGTGGCCGGTCGTCTCAGCATAGCTGTGGGGAGAGGCAATCCCTCATGTGGTTGGTGGGAGCGACAATCAATGCTGTCCCTTTGGAGGTCACATTTACAAATGTGCCTGCCCTGTGACCTGATCCGTATCTATCTGAAAACTTAGCCTTTGACACACCCACACAGGGGCAACCAAGATGACTGTCTCAATACATTGTTGCCGTAGGACAGTGGTAGTAACGGCAGAGCCCAGAAATAACCTGTGTCCATGAGTGAGGGCCCGGCTACATAAAATAAGGCACCTCCACAGGGAAGAGTACTCTGGCTGTAAAAATGAAGACAGATGCTCCTCATGTGCTGATGAAAGGAGCAGGCAATCAGGGAAATCCAAATCAAAACCTCCATGAGATACCACCTCACACCAGTCAGAATGGCTAAAATTAACAAGTCAGGAAACGACAGATGCTGGAGGGGATGTGGAGAAAGGGGAACCCTCCTACACTGTTGGTGGGAATGCAAGCTGGTGCAGCCATTCTGGAAAACAGTATGGAGGTTCCTCAAACAGTTGAAAATAGAGCTACCCTACGATCCAGCAATTGCACTACTGGGTATTTACCACAAAGATACAAATGTAGGGATCCGAAGGGGTACGTGCACCCCAATGTTTATAGCAGCAATGTCCACAATGGCCAAACTGTGGAAAGAGCCAAGATGTCCATCGACTGATGAATGGATAAAGAAGATTGGTATATATACACAATGGAATATTTTGCAGCCATCAAAAGGAATGAGATCTTGCCATTTGCAATGACATGGATGGAACTGGAGGGTGTTATGCTGAGTGAAATAAGTCAATCAGAGAAAGACATGTATCATATGACCTCACTGATATGAGGAATTCTTAATCTCAGGAAACAAACTGAGTGTTGCTGAGTGGTGGGGGGTGGGAAGGATGGGGTGGCTGGGTGACAGACATTGGGTAGGGTATGTGCTATGGTGAGCGCTGTGAATTGTGCAAGACTGTTGAATCACTTCTGAAACAAATAATGCAAGATATGTTAAGAAAAAAGAGAAGATAGCAGGAGCGGAAGAATGAAGGGGAGTAAGTCGGAGGGGGAGACGAACCATGAGAGATGATGGACTCTGAAAAACAAACGGAGGGTTCTAGAGGGGAGGGGGGTGGGGGGATGGGTTAGCCTGGTGATGGGTATTAAGGAGGGCACGTTCTGCGTGGAGCACTGGGTGTTACGCACAAACAATGAATCATGGAACACTACATCAAGAGCTAATGATGTAATGTATGGTGATTAACATAACAAGAAAAAATTTTAAAAAAAGAAAGGAGCAGGCAAGATAAGTTCCGTGAAAATGGCAAGTTGCGGGACATGGTGTGTAGCATGCTTGTATCTGAGTCAAACAAAAGAAGAGAAAGACGTTGCTTACTCATGTGCTTGAATATGAATGGATATCTTTGAAAGGACACAGAATAAGGGTGGGCCCCTCTGGAGACAGAAGACTGTTGAGTGTTAAGCCTTGCTGTGCTGTTGCAATTTGTATCATATGCGTGTATTACTTTAGCAGGGTAAAAAATTTACCATTTAAAGAAACTAGTATAATGGAAGAACCTGGATTCTTGAAATCAGACTTAGGAAATATTAGCCCCGTTACTTACTGGCTGTTGGCCTGAGATAGGCAGTAGCAACTCTCTACACCTCAGTTTTCTCATCTGTAAAATGGTGACATGATGGGGTGGTGACAGGTGTAAGTGAGATTGTGCCTGTAAATCGATAACCTGGTCTGTGCCATCCGTGGTTATTAGGGGGTACCGTTACCAGCTTCGAAGCTGAAAGGAGATGCTGTTTATGGCGGTGCTGGGCCCAGAGCCCTCTGTAGCAGAACCAGAGAGGGCTCTGGTTCTGGCCTCATGGGCAGGGCACTGAGGATGGAGGCAGCTCCCTGAGCCCCTCAGGGGACCCTCCCCACCACACACACAGAATACTGAGCGAAGCCCCTGACCCTATTTGTCTGGAAGGCTCGGTCGTGGATCCCTCTCCAGAGGCCCAGCCCCTGATGCTCCCAGCCCCTGTAATGAGGCCTGGTCACCAGCTCAGCCCAGACAGGAGGGACAGGGCCGGGGCTTGACCGGCTGCTGCCTGCCTGGCTACTGCCCGCCATGAAGGGGCAGTCAGGCAGCGGTTTCTCCCCCTCCCCTCCCGCTGTGTCTGTCTCTCTCTCTCCCCCTGTTGTCCTCTCGCCCTCTGGTGCTCTTCCTGTATCTCTTTCTCTCCCTTTCTTTCTCAATCTCTCTTTCCTGTCTCCCTCCCCTCCCCCCTTGTCTCTCTTGTGCCCCCTTCTCTCTCCCTCTCTGAATTTCTTTTTCACCCCCGCTCCCCCAGTGTGGGTGTTTCCCCTCTTCTCCTTTCCTTTCTCAGTCTCTCTCTGTGTTTTCTCTCTTGTCCTCTCCTCTTTTCCTTGCTACATCAGCTTTCTGAGGGTTGCTGTGGTTGTCACCACGAAGGGCCGAGGCAGGTGACAACTTTGGGAACCGACTATGTGCACTGGGCCAGGCGCTGGGGATAAGAGGAAGGAAGGTGGCAGATCCAGGCCCTGCCTTTAGCAGATGAACCTTCCAGTTGGGGACCCAGATGCAACAAAAGTGTCATGAGGGCCCTGATGGGGAGCACAAGATGCTCTTGTCTCAGAGAGGTTTCAGCAAGCCCAAACAGTGACAGGGCTTCCTAGAAGCAGTGACGTTTAGGCTGAGACCCCAAGCGTGAATTAGCGAGGCAGAGAGTGGGGAAGGAGGCATTCCAGGCAGAGGGAAGGGCCTGTGCAGAGTGAACTGAGCGTATTCTAGCCACACCCACACATGGTCACTCAGAGGAGGGCGACTCCCTGGAGTGAGCCCCACGGCTGTGCAGAGCAGCAGTGGGAGAATGGAATTTTGACCAAAGTCCCTGAATTTGTCTCCCAGCTCCAGCTTCTGCCAGCTGTGTGACTTTGGGCAACCTTGCCCTCTCTGGGCCTGTTTCCTCCTCTCTAAAGTGGAGATGGTGCTCGTGTATATCTGAGAGGGTCACTGAGAACTACACCGCATGAATATGCACGAATGCTAGAAACACACCAGACACAGAGCCTCGGCTATCCAAGTATTCATGCATGTTATTCTTTTGGTAACATTATCTATGCTTTCTGCTCCATGGTGCTCATGGCCAGGAATCTATATTATGCAGCAGCCAGCCGGATTCTCTGAAACCTGCATCGGGACCAGGGCCTTTGCACATGCTATTCCCTCTCAGTGAAAGGCTCTTCCCCCAGACAGCCACATGGGTGGATTCCCCACCCTCTTTAAGTCTTTGCCAAAAAATCACCTTTTCCATTAGCCTCCCCTGGCTGTTCTTTGTGAAATTGCAGTTCACCCTGACCCTCACCCTTCTTCACCCCCTTCCCTGCTTTATTTTCTCTTTCTGCATTTCCAGACTTAAAAAGCATTTCAGTGGGGGCACCTGGGTGGGCACAGTCAGTTAAGCATTCAACTCTTGGTTTCAGCTCAGGTCGTGATCTCACGGTCATGAGATCAAGCCCTGCATCAGGCTTCACACTCAGCCTGCTTGAGTCTGCTTGAGATTCATTCTTCCTCTCCCTCAGCCCCTTCCACTTGTGCTCTCTCTCTAAAATAAATAATCTTTTTAAAAAAAATGTATATCAGTGGCTCCCATTGCTCTTGAGGGTAGAAATCTAGGTAGGGATTAGGGTGCCTTTGCCCCCCCCACCCAGCCCTTAGAGGAGACCACCCCCCAGGTCGATGGTGCCCAGAGTTGGCGCTGTCTGTGCGAGACTGGCTCAGTGGGTCATCTGAGGCATCAGTCAGCAAGTCTTCTACACAATGTCTGTCAGCACTGGGCTCTGGCTGGTAATGTCTTCCATAGCCCCTTCTTCAAGTGACTGAGGATTGGCCTGCTTCTTCACCACTGGGCTCAGCTGCAAACATACATCCTGGAGCTGGGGGAAACAGTGGCAAGAGTGATAAGACCTTATGTAAGTCACACCCCTCTCTGAGCCTTCTTTGGATAGAGTCACACCCACCTAGCAGGTGTTCATGGTCCCTGCCTCCTGGAAGCCTTCCTGCTGGCTACCACCACAGGCCTGGCTGACGGCTTTGGCCACATACTTCCCTGGTGCCCAAGCTTCTGACCCAATGCCGCTGATCTTTGTGTCTGTTCAAAGGGGGTAGAGGGTTGGGGGTAGAGGGTTGTCACTAAATGCTTGGGTGCTGGAGCCAGGCTACTTGGGTTTCAAATCCCAGTGCTGGCATTCACTTGCTGTGGGCTCTTGGGCAAGTAAGTTGACCAGTTTGGCTTTAGCTTCCTTGTGTATGAAACAGGGAGAATAATAACACCTTATAGAGTTGTGAGGATTAAATGAGCTAATGTGGGAAGTGCCTGGAACAGTGTCTGGCACTGAATAGGCTATCACTATGTGTTTGGTGGAATGAGTGAGTGTTGTCAGGATTCGATGGGGTAACTAAGGGCTCCTTAGGAGCTGCCAGATGGCAATGGTCTAATTCTGTTATTCCTTACTGTTATTTAGCTGGAATGTATCTAATGAGAGAAACTTCTCTTCCTCTGCTGTTTGGTCACCCCAGGGTGCAGTTTGCACAGTAAAGGCAAGATGTAAGCTTGAGTCTTTCCTTTTACTTACCAGATTCAAAGCAATGAGTTGGTTCCCCAGCATCCTCCAAAGTGACCAGGGAAGGTTTTTGTTTTTGTTTTTGTTTTTTGTATTATTATGAACTCTTAGATTTAAACCTCTTTGATAGATTTGTTCCATTGCAATTACTTTCCTTCTTAATGCTGGAATCATCCTACCTCTCACCCATGGGAGCCCCTTCAGATTAGTCCTAGTGGTCTTGACAGTGGCCTGCCACTAGGGAATCACAGCCCATTTTCACAGTATCCCATAAGGCAGGTAGGCAGGACAGGCATCGGCAATGTGGAGCTGGGCATACTCAGGTCTGGGTTCGACCTCCAATTCTGCCCATTTCTGGCACTACAGCAAGCCTTTCTAAGCCTCAGTTTATGCATCTGTAAAATGGGGTTAATAACAGTGAATGGCACCATGTATGTTAAGCCTTTACTACGGGGTTTTGCACACAGTAAGTGGTCAATATATATAAGACAAACTGTGGGGAAACATTGCACAGTGCCTTGTTTGCTGGGAGAGCTCAGGAAAGAAGTATTCCTTTCTACATTTTTGATGGAGGATTTCAAGGGCTCTCTGGGCCCTCCTCACCCTCAAAGTTGGGGCAGGATTTCTCAAAGGGCATATTAAAAGATCTTACCCATGTCACACTTTCTAATGAAACTTGCAAACCAGATAAAGAGAACAGATTATTTATAGAAGTTATTGCCGTACCCTCTGAGACAGCTAATGACTCCCAGGGCTGAGCCCTCAGGGGCCTGGGGCCCCTGAAAGCCATTTCTAGTCCTTCTCTGGAGGACCAGGTGACCCCCCAAGACCTTCGCTGAAACCCCCCCCCCTTGGCCATATCTCCCCATCTTCCCACAGCAAAGCTGCCCCTCGCTCAGGTCAGCTAAGGGTGTCAGGTCCCACAGAGCCCTGGGCATGCACAGCTGCCAGTCACCCCACAACCTAAAAGCCATTGATCAGATATTTTCACTGAGTCACTCTGTTTTTAAACTGGGCCTTTCTGTCTCATTTTCTTATGTCCCTCAAGGGCATATTTTCAAAACCTCAATGGTAAGCCAACCAAACTGTGGCACAGCCATTAAAATCAATGACAACTACATGTCAGGAGGTGCATGGAAATGCTTTGTAAATATGTCTTTTGGCGCTTGAGCCCTTCTTGCCTTGTTCCTTTGGCAAGTGTTTATTGAGCACGTGCTGCATGCACTTTTCTGAATGGATGTTCTGCCTCTGCAAATAAGTTACTAACACAAAGTATCCACAACATCAGACATGAAGAGCAGGTGAGAAATGGCAGAGAAGGAGGAGGCGTATGGAGTACAGGGGTGAACCCGGAGGAGGGCCAGCTCTTTGCCTTCTGCCCAAGGAGGCAAGCATTGTGTGTACCAGCTGCCACTACAGGCCAGGACACACTGAGTCAGACAGACATGGACTCTGCTATCAACGTTGAGCAGGGAAACAGAGGCATATCAGGAGTGCTGTGAAGGAAGCCACCAGGTGCCAAGAGAGAATAAGAACAGAGTCTCATTTAGTCCTGACGGTCAGGGAAGACCAGAAGGAGCAAGCTGTAGGAAAATCTAGGGGGACAAAGGTCCAGGAAGGGGAACAGCAGGTGAAAAGGCCCTGAGGTAGTCCAATGTTTGGCCAAGGAAGGTCAGAATGGCTGGATCATAGAGAGCAGGAGGCATGAGGACAGAAATGTGGCAGGGCTCAACCACACTGTGTTTGCTGGCCCTGGGCAGAATCTGGGACATCAGCCTCAGAAGCAGTGGGAAATCACTGCAGAGTTTTCAGCCGTGGAGTGGTGGAATCTGATTCATGTTTGTGAAAGCACCCTTGGGTGCTATGGCAGAACTGATTGTTGGGAGGGAGAGGCAATGGGAAGTCCCTGACTAGCTACTGCACCAGTCTAGGCAAGTGATGATTAGGGCTTCGTGGCAGTGGAGATGTCAAGAGTGGGCAGATTCCAGAGTTTGGACAGAAAAAAAAGAGCCAGTCCTCCCTCCCCTTGACTCTCCCCCTACTCCTCCCCCATCCCCCAGAACAATCATTCAGAGAAGTGTACAAATCATAAGCATACAGCCGGACAAATTGCCACAACTGAATATATCCATGGAACCAGCAGTGAGATCAAGAAACAGAACATTCCCAGACACCAGAAAGCATCCCTTGTACCCCTTCCAGTCCTTGCCGCCCCCACCCTTGACTTCTAACTACACAAATTCATTGTGCCTGTTTTCATACCTTATATGAATGGAATCAGTATGTGATCTTCTGCATCTGGCTTTTTTTGCTTTACATTTGTAAGATTTATCAATACTGTTGTTTGTCTTTGTAGTTCATTGATGCTTATGGCCATAGGATTCCACTGGGTAAATATATATTTCAAATTTATTTATATATTCTATTGTTAATAGGCATTTGGATTGTTTCCAGTTTGAGGCTGTTATGAATAGTGCTTCTATGAACGTTCCAGACCAGCACTTCTCAAACTTTAATGTACTCATGAATCAACTAGTGATCTGGCAGAGATAAAGACCCCAATGTCTGCAGTGGGTCCTGAGTTTTTGCATTTGTCACAAGTTCTCATTAAAGCCATGTTGCTGGCCCATGACCATACTTCAAATAGCAAGGCTCTATTTTGGTGAACATATTTCTCTGAAGTATGTACCCAGGAGTGGAATTGCTGGGTCAGAGGGTGGCATGTTTAGCTTTAGTAGACACTGCCAAGTTGTTTTTCCAGGTATCAGTTGATATCTCCACCATGTTTGGAGAGTTCCAGTTGCCCCACATTCTCATCCACACTTGACATTATTTGTCTTTCATTTTAGCCATTCTGGTGTAAATGTAGCGGTATCTCCTTGTGGTTTAAATTTGCATTTCCCTGATGGCTAATGAGGCTGAGCATCTTCCCATGTGCTCATTGCTGTTAGAATCTCCTCTTTTGGGAGGTGCTAGTTCAAGTGCCTTGCCCATTTTTCTATTACATCATCTCTCTTTTTCTTAGTGAGGTTTTAGGAGGTTTTAATTCTGAACACAGTCCTTTATTAGGTAAATTGCCCATACCTTTTCCCACTCTGTGGCCTTTCCTTTGCAATCTTATTTCACCTGTTCTTTTTAATTCAATAGTTATCAATCACTATTGCAGGACTTGCAGGGAATGGGGACAGATTCCCACTTCGTCCAACATAACCAAGTTAGAGTCTGCTACCTAAAGGATCATCCTTTCAGCTTCTTGCTCATTTACACACTCATACTCCTGTCGCTGACCTTCCAAAGGGAGGGCCTCTTCCCACATTCGTGGTAGACATTCCTATGCCAGCCCCACCCCACCGAAGCTGCTCAAACCAAGGTCCACTTAACCCTGATACGCCTTTGGCATCTGATGTCTTTCTACCTCTGATGTTTTTGGCCACTAGATTAGTTCTTTTTTTCTTTTCTTTTTAACATCCAGAGAGTTGCCTGGCATTGTAAGCCAATCTTCTGACCCTTTGTATCTCCACAAAGATGCACCTCTGAAGATGGTAGATCCCAGCCCCGCAGCCTGGAGGAATCAAGGCAAAAAAGAGGCAGGCAGGCTGTGTGTGTCTCCATGTGCATGTCTTCGTGAGCCTGATTTGACTCTCGATCTGCTTAAGAGCCTTCACCCTTGCTCTGCCCCCCACAGCCTAGTGCCTGGCTTTTAGTCTGGCATGTGTGTGAATCCTATGGTTGGACCAGACACCCTCCGGGGTCTCTCCTCACCCTAGTACTGCAATGCTCCTTACACTCACCCCTACCACCTCCTCTTGCTGACCACTCACTGCCTCCACTCGTTGCCCCTGCAATGCCGTGAGGGAGAGTCTGGTGTCACAGATTCATAAGGAACGCTACTTCAAGGCATCAAGGGCCTTGTTTCTCCTACCCCATAGCACCCTTAGCGAACAAACAGTAGAGAAGCCGGGCCTGCAGCCTCTGAAGCCCCCTGTGCAGGTTTGAATGTCACCAGCCTTGGGCAAGTGCTGACTTGGCTGAGCTCTAGTTTCCCCAGCCATACAGCAGGGGTAACGGTGGTGCTTCACTAGTGGGGCTATTGGGGAGGCTACATGGACGCTAAGAAGGTGTCCAGTTGGGGCGCCTGAGTGGCTCAGTCATTAAGCATCTGCCTTCGGCTCAGGTCATGATCCCGGGGTCCTGGGATCGAGCCCCTCATCGGGCTCCCTGCTCCACAGGAAGCCTGCTTCTCCCTCTCCCACTCCCCCTGCTTGTGTTCCCTCTTTCACTGTGTCTCTGTCAAATAAATAAAATCTTTATAAAAAAAAAAGAAGAAGAAGGTGTCCAGTCCACAGTGGCCATGTGTAGGTACTTGCTGTTCTTAATGTTGTTGTTATTACTGTATTGTTATAATGCTCAGGCACGCTAACTGCCATCTCTCTCTTCTCACCTCCTGAAATCTGCTGTGCCCTTCCTCACCTCTGGGCCTTTGGACTTGCTGTTCCTTCTGCCTGTAATGTGCTTCCACTGTTCTCCACCTGGGGGGGGCCCCACATCTTCACACTCCAGGGCCAGCACCACCTCTTCCTTTGGGGCACGCCAATGATCTCCCAGCACTGGGGCAGGTCCTGAAACAACAAAAGTTTGAGAACTACTATGTTTAATGAAAAAGTGACTGAGTAAGTGAAGACAAGAGTGAGTGAGTGAATCAGTGAGTGAGTGAATGAAGTGTGTACAAAGGAGTTTGGAGCTGGCCTGTCTTTTAGGGATGGTGGTTGGGGGCCAGCATCCTGGTGGCCCCATGGAGAATAAATTGGAGGGAGGGAAGAGGGATGCAAAAGTCCAGGAGAGGAGGAAGGGTATGGGATGCTCCAGGCTGTGCATCGCTACCTCCAAACACACTTTGACCCCGCACAGGCATCCCTGGCACGGCCAACAACTGACTGTTGCAAAGGTGTTTTCTACAGTGGAACAATTTGAAATAATTAGAAATTTACAAAATGTCTTTAAACACGCTGGTAATGGGTATAAGAAAACACTTGTGAAGTATAATCAGTTATTAGCAGCTGATCAATTATCCTCATGGATAGCTGGGTGGGGGGAGAGGAGAAGTAATAATAAGCCCCTTGATTAACTAATTTGAATATCTTTGCAGAACAAATTCTGAAATTTCTTTCTATTTTCTCCCTGCTATTGTAATGGCTGCACATCTGCTAGAAAAAGGCGGGATGGAAATGGTAATGAGCGTTTTGCTGTGATCCCGTTCCTTGTTTGGGATCCTGGGAGGAAGGAGCTGGAGGTATGGGGGTGGTGAGCCAGCTGGGCCTGGAGACCTCACGCTGGCTGGAGGGGAGAGTTAGTGGCCAGCCCTACCCTGTGGCTTAGCCTCTGCCCCCACCCCTGTAGAATGTTGGGATGGGAGGGAAGCTGGCTCCCATGGGCAGCGTGCACAAACTGGGGACACCCATCTGAAAAGCCACATAGATCCTCCTGAAGACCTATTAGGGTCAGCTGGCCTGGGTCAGCCAGGATGGAGTGGACCGTGAAATAAACCTACATTCTGCATGCTACTGTCAGCCTTGGGCTCCTCCCCAACCTCTTTGGGCTGACAAAAAGTGAGAGTGATGAATCTGGACAGTGTTAAGGTCCCCCATGTCACACCAATGGCTACGTAGCTTGCAATCACCTTGTGGTTAAAGCAAGGCTCTAGAGCCAGACTCCTGGCTTGAATCCAGCCTTGATACCTCAGTTGAGTGACCTTGGGTGAATGATTTAACCTTTCTATGCTTCCATGTACTCGTCTTTAAAAGGGAAATAATGGAGCCTATTTCACAGGGTTGTTTTAGCACAGGGCCAAGAATATCCCAAGCACACTATAAACGTAAGTCATCTTTGTTATTATTCTCTCCATCCCATGTAATTAACAGGCTAGACCAGAGTTTGTAAACTGGCAGGCCAAGGTCCAAATCCCCCAGTAAATCTGTTTTGTTTGGCACAGACTGCATTGTTAAAATTCTTTCTGAATTTGTTGCCAACAATTAAAAATCAGGAGATTTACAAATTAAAAATCTGGATTCGGGCTCTTCTGTTGAATCAGACTCTCACTCTACTGGGCCCACAGTCTCATGTGGCACCAGCCAGAGCTGAGTATCACTGCCCATGTTCAAAGGGACACTTGTCCCGTTTGCCATGCCCTCCCCATCCCTTCATTCCTTAATACTACCTGCTAGGCCCCTGCCTGCCATGAGTTCTGCTGAGAACTGCTCACCACATTTGGATGAATGTGCACCCAAATGAGAATTTGACTTAATGGGGCAAGACCCTCAACACCTAGGTGGTCTTGCCTGAGAGAGAGCAGCAAACTCCAGCCTTGATTATGTTTGCCCTTTGGGATACCCCCCTTCCCATGTCCTGCCGACTCCTGAAGAAAGTCCTCTTCTATGCCCTGTTCCCCTCCCCACCCCCACCTCTCCTCCCCACCCTTCTGTATGGGATGTTCTAGAGACCCAGACACAGGGGTATTGAAATGCCACCCTGAGGAGCCAGGCTGAGGTCCGGGACACCAGAGAAAGCCACATACCATCCTGTGGCTGGCATCTGCAGCCACTGGTCTACGTTTCTCTCATTCAGATGAGACCTTTTTTATATTTAGTTTGAAGCTATTCCAAAAGAGCCTCTGAAATCACCTTTAAAATTCCTCCCTCCTCCTCCCTGCCCAGCAACCTTTTTTTTCCCCCTCTTTCCTAAGCTTAAAAATGGCTTAACCAATTTGGGTTATTTTTAGAAAAATGCCTGGCATGTTGGCTGACAACCTGTATTCTAGGTTTCAACCTGATACAGAAAAGACAGGGTTTATAAACCCCTATGGAAAAAAGGAAGGAAGGAAGGAAGGGAAGAAAGAAAGAAAGAAAGAAAGAAGAAAGAAAGAAAGAAAAAGAGAAAGAAATACAGAGAAAAAGAAAGAAAAGAAGGAAGGAAGGAAGAAGAAAGAAAAAGAAAGAAAAAGAAAGAAAGAAGAAAGAAAGAAAAGAAGGAAGGAAGGAAGGAAGGAAGGAAGGAAGGAAGGAAGGAAGGAAGGAAGGAAAGAAAAAGAAATGCACAAAACATTGCTCTAGAATGGAAATCATCTGAAACTGACCCCATGGGTCCCAGCTGGCAAGGTGTCAGGTGACACAAGGGAGGGAAACCAGCCACCTGCTCAAGGTTTCAAGGGCATGGAATGGAATATGTTCTTCCAAGCTCCCACCAACATTGCTGGGAGAACTGAATGCTGCAGCCTGTGGACCGTGAGAGGCTGGACAGACACGATTTTGAACCCTCGTTGTACCACCACATTCTGTGTCCTTAAGCCAGGGTAGTACCTTCTCTGCGTCCTCTGTTTTGCTGTCTGGGATATGGGGATACTAGTTACCACTTCAGGTAAAATGCTGACCATGGAGCCTCACACTCAGTGACTTGTCCATAAATGTCTGTCATGATGGTCCATAAGTGTCATGATGATTCAGTACAAAGATGAAGAGAGCTCCAAAAAAAAGCTCCCATGAGCTTTATGATTATAAATGGCAACTGAGCATAGCTTTCCCTACCTATTTCTGATTTCTTTTGAGTTTTTAAAGACAGTTTTATTGAGGTATAGTGTACATATAATAAAATTCACCTATTGTACGTGTACATTTCAGTGGTTTTTAATATTTGTAGAGTTGTGCAACCATCACCACAATCCAGTGTTAGAACATTTCCATTGCCCCAAAAAGGTCTTTTGTGCCCTTGCAATGACTTCTTCTCACCCCAGGACACCATGAATCTGCTTTCTGTGTCTACAGATTTGCCTTTTTGGGCCATTTCCTATAAATAAGATCACACAATATGTGGTCTTTTGTGTCAGCTTCCTTCACTTAATATTATGTTTCCATTGTTCATCCATGTTGTTACAGGTATGAGTATTTTGTTCTTTTTTATTGCTAAACAATATTCCGTTGTAAAGATAGACCACATTTTGTTTATCCGTTCATCATCAGGTAATGCACAGCTGTGTTTTTTCCACTTTTTAGCTATTGTGAGTAGCAGTGCTATGAATTTGCATGCACTAGTCTTTCTGTCAACATATATTTTCAATCCTCTTGGGTAGAGGAGTGGAATTACTGAGTCATAAGACAAATTTATATTTAAGTGGTTTGGTTCTTTAAGAAACCTCCAAATTGTCTTCCAAAGTAGCTGGACCATGCATTCCCAACAGCAGTATTTGGGCATTCCAGTTGCTCCACATCTTCACCAGCATTTAGTTGTGTCTTCTTGAGATTTGAGTATGTACTTTTGGTCCCTGGTTTCAGTCAGGTTTTGACCTTGGAATTCTGGGAGCTGTTGAGGTTTAAAGAGATGAATGGCAGGCAGGGGGCATGGGATGCATGGGACAAAACCACATATCTTAGATGTTCTAAAACAGCACTGTACAATAGAACTCTCTGTGATAATGTAAATGATGTATATCTGAACTGTCCAGTATGGTAGCCACTAGCACTGGTGGTTATTGAGCACTTGAAATATGGTTTGTGGAACTGAGGAATTAAATTTGTAATTCTATTTCATCTAAATTACTTTAGATGTACTGAATTTAAATAATCACAAGAAGCAAATGACTACCATGTTAGACAGTGCAGTTCTGGAAGTTCAAGATCATTGCTCAGTAGATTTTAGGTCCTTGATGAATCTTTCTGAGGAATGTCAAAGTTCAGCTCTTTTAATCACAGATAGCTGGGATAAGCATGGGGCTCAGGGGTCATAGGTCTGCATGTATCCTGAAATATCATGTCTAGATAGTACACAGTGCCTCAGGATAGAGAGGAAAGTACCAGAGGTTGCTCTGGGGATTTAGGTCAAGGTATACTATGGGGTTAGGAAAAGAGCATGGATGGTCTCTGGAGCCAGAAGAACCCAGGTCCAAATCCCAGCCCTGTCACTTTAAAACCAAGTCTGTGACCTGGCACAGGTGACCTGTCCTCTCTGAGCTTCAGTTCCCTCATCTGAAAAATGGAGTATTAACATCACTTGTGAAGGACTATTGTAAGACTCAATGAAGAATGAATATAAATACCCTAGCACAGTGTCTGTCACTGAGTACATGAAGAAAAATATCAGCTTCTGTTATTGTTGTTTTTATTGTTTTGTTACTCAGCCTGGTCCCCAGGTCTGTATAAATGTCATGTAAGTCCTGACTTCACATCCTCATCCATGAAAGCTAAGGTGCTAGACTGTTAGTACCACACAGGTAGTGAGTGACCTTATAACCTGGCACAGAGTAGGTGCTCAAATGCATGTTTGATGAATGAATGAATGAATGAATGAATGAATGAATGAATGCCATTGGCTTGTAAGTGAGCAGAATGGAAGCGACATGAGGGTTCCTTGTGTTGAGGAGAAAAAAATTTTCTGTACCCTTCAAGATTCTTCTGGCTGGTGTAAGAATCAAATTGACATGAGACGGATTAACAGGGAAAAAAGCAAAAGTTTAATAACTCGTACATGTCCTGTATACATGGGAAAGACCCTGGAATGCTGAGTAGCTCCCTGAATGGCCAAAGCCATCACCTTAAAAACCATCTTCAGCTAAAGGCAAAAGATGTCAGGGGTGGGGGTTGGGGGTCAGTTATGGGAGGTGACTCAGTAAAGGAAAGTAAGCTTGTTTTTAGCCCGATGTGGGACTTGATCCCAGGACCCTGGGATAATAACCTGAGCTGAAGGCAGATGCCCAACCGACTGAGTCACCCAGGCGCCCCAGAGAGTGAGCTTGTTTTGCAGATTTAAGTTCCTGCCTTTTCCACTGATAGCAGTTTCTAGAGATTGAGAGTCTTCCCCCTCTTCCTGGTACTGAAAGGGAGACACCCTCACAAATGGAGATTTCCCTTAAAAGTGTAAATGTCTCTTAGAAAAGGGTAACTTCTACTTGGTTTTCAGAGCTTCTCCTGTGTCTTCAGTTTCTTAAAAATAATCAGCCTAAAATAATCAGTAAGCCAAATAGGCATACTTTGGGGTGGCAAAATCAGCTCCCCTGCACCTGAAAGAAGAGCACTCCCCTTCAGAAAATTTGGCTTGACAACAATACCAGGTTCGGTGCCAGCAGTGGCCTGTTTTGTGTGAGGGCAGAGATGGCTTTCCCATTCTGGAACAAGTGCTTCAACTCAGCAGGAATGCCGCCGGAGAGCAGGCTGGTCTGGAATCACCCGAGAGAGCTTGCCGAGAGAGAGCTTGCCGGTCAGCCAAGCCAGACCCCCCTCCTACCACCAGCCCCGCAGATTTGTCTGGGGGAATCCACTAGTTCCATCTCATTAATCCTGAATTTTCTCCCACCCTTGCTTTTCTTTGCGTCTTCCTCCTAAATCTTCTTGCTCTTCCTTTCCTGCCTCTAGGCCCCAAAGTAAGTTCTTTTCATTCTTATGGAATTGTTATTTTTGTTTCATTTGTGTGAAACATTTTGTAGTTATCAAAGCCCTTTCTTATGCGTTATATGCATTTGAAGCACAAGGAAACTCAGTGAGGCAAATGCTCATTCAAGAAATGTCTAGGGGTGGGGCACCTGGGTGGCTCAGTTGGTTAAGCATCCAGACTCTTGATTTCAGCTCAGGTTATGGTCTCGGGGTGGTGAGATCAAGCCCTGAGTCAGGCTCTATGCTCAGAACAGAATCTGTTTGGGATTATTTCCCTCTCCCACTCCCCTGCTCATGCTGATGTTCTCACTCTCTCTCTCTCTCTCTAAAATAAAATAAATAAAATCTTTAAAAAGGAAAGAAGGAAGGAAAGAAAAAGAAAGAGAGAAGGAGGGGGAGGGAGGGAGGAAGGGAGGCGGGGGAGAGAGAAAGAGAGAGAGAGAGAGAAAGAAAGAAGAGAAAGAAAAGAAAGAAAGAAACATCTAGGAGTGCCTGGCTGGCTCAGTTGGTAGAGCATGCATGCAACTCTTGGTCTTTGGGTTATGGGTTTGAGCACCACATTGGGTGTAGAGATTACTTAAAAATAAAATCTTTTAAAAAAAAGAAATGTCCATTATGCTTTGCTGTATGCCAGGCACAGGCCTTGGTGCCAGGAATACAGAGAACAGATCAGACCAAGTCCCTGTTCTCCTGGAGCTTTTAGTCTCGGAGAGGAGGCTGACGATGAAATATGTAAATAAGCTTATCCTTGCAAAAGATGATGAATACTGTGTGAAAAAGGAGCAAGGAAGTGGTAGATCTCCTTTAAAATTTGGGGGAGTAGGGGCAGGGAGGATCCCACTGACAAGGTACAGGAATTGGGGGGAGGGGAAGGGATTGCAGATAAAGGCTTTTGCAAATGCCTGAGGTGGGGGAGAGGCATGTGCATTGGAAAACTCCAAGTGCCTAGAGTTGGAGAGAGGTGCCCCCCCCCACACACACATAAAGCCAGAGCCTTGAGCATTGGCTGGATCGTGTAGGCCCCAGTGAGGAGAGTCTGGATTCTAATCTAAGCCCATCGCAAATAAATTATGGAAGAGTTTCAAGCCAGGGAGGGACAAGAACTGATTCACATTTTGAACAGCTCACTGCAGCTGCTACATGGAAATGGGACTGTAGCAGGTAAGGGTGAGAGCAGGGAGAGAAGGAAGGAGGCCCCAGAAATAGTCCAGGCGAGGGATGGTGGCAGCTTGGACGAAGGCGGCAGTAGGGGGCGGTTATTATTTCTGGACAAGTTAGAGATATTTAAGATACTTGGCTGGGATTCATTCAGTATTTTTATTATCCTCAGGCTACAAGTGGGGAAACTGAGGCTCAGAGAGGGGCAGTGACTTGCCCAGGTCAGAACTAGCAAGTGCAACAGGCAAGATTCAAACCCAGAGATGCATGGCTGCTGCAAGCCCAGGGCTCTACCCTGCTCCTTGGTACTTACTTCTAGGTAGCTCGGCTTGATGTCCATCCCCCATCCCTCCAGCTCAAATGATGCTCACGAAGCAGCAGCATCCACATTTTACAGATCAGGAAGTTGAGGCTCAGGCATTTGGCTTTCCCAGCTAGAGACAGCAGAATCAGGATACAAACCCAGCCCACTCCTAAGTCTTCATCTAGGCCCAATGCTCAGAAAATGTGTGTCCTGTGTCCTGGGCCTCTCTAGGCTTTAGAAAAAGAAAGTAGACAAGATGAGCAGGAAGAAGGGAAAGGATGTCCACAGTCCCTAGTCTAGGTCAGGCCATTCTGTCATTCTCAAGTTTCCTCTTAGTCAATTAATACAGTAAAAACCCAATTCTGTACAGACTGTGGGTCTGTTGGTAGGGGGAAATTCTGTTATGCCTCAAAGTACAGAGATAAAAGTCTTCTCTGGTATGGGGAGGGAACATTTGGAGAGAAGGGTCTTAGCAGCGTCATCATCTTGGAAAATGGCTTTTGTGTTTTGGAGAGAGAGCAGGACACCCCATCTTGCAGTGAGGGTCTGAGTTTCATCTTGGAACTTTCCCCATCAGATCAGTGACTGCCTCATGTGGGCATCCCTGTCCGTCTCTTTGCTGAGAGCACCAGGAAGGTGGTCGGGGGCCCCCAGTCAGTTTCAGGTAATTAAAGTCAGCTTGGTGGGAATTTCACATGAATGTTGATAATAAACATTTTCATAAACTATAGATAGGTAAGAAGAGATGTTGATTCCCCAAAAAAGTTGTTTTTTCCTCTTCCTCTTCCACCCCCTTTTGTTCTCTCCATTCTGGAAGTGGAAGAATTATGTGTTAGTACCCAACAGTGCTTGGTGTTGACATAAGACTGGACCCCTGAACAGGAAACAGCCAGGCAGGTTGTTTATTGAGGTGTCTGGGCAGTCTCAGGAAATTTTGTTGTGGGGTCATCTGAATAGTAGGAGGCTTGCAGGGACCCTCAGGTGACCCTGCCTAGGCAGCCCCCCTTCAATCAGGAACTCCTTCCTGGAGGTGGCATCTCAAGTAAATAAATACCTTGCCATCATAAAAGGAATAGCCACGGGATATGGAATGTAGCCAAATTAGGGCTGGCCTTCAGGGATGTACCTGGGAGTCAGATACAACCACAGAATGGAGGGGGGCGGCATTTACTTTGAACTCTGGCTCCATCTTCCCCCTTACCACCCCTACAAAATATTTTTCTTTGAAAATGTTTCCATCTTCACACTTACAAAACTAGACTCCACCGGACATTTATTAACACTAATGCCTCCCATTATTTAGGAAGAAATTGCATCTATAAATTTCTTCAGATCCTCCCAGTAAGCCCTCAAGATATGTTGCCTTTATTTAGCCAACAAGACAATGGGGCAGTGGGAGGCCTGGCACTTGCCAAAGTCAACAGCAAATTAAGGGACGAGCCAGTGCAGAGCCTGAGGATCCCTGGTGTGAATTGCGTGTGGCCCAGCTGCCCCCATTTGAGGGCCCTCTCCCTCTATCTTACCTTCAAACTCCCCGTTGCTGAGTGGCATCAGTTCCTTTCCAGTAAGTCCTGAAAACTCATCCCCTTTCTCCTACTGCTGCCCCCACTGACCCTCACCTACCTGGCAGGTGGCAGGAGTTGGTGTGTCCGCTCTCCCCGCCTCCAGGCTCATTCTCCTACCATTATGGCTTCCAGAGTTGCCTGAAGCAAGTGCCCTCCTCTGCTTGAACAGTTTTCTCTGGCTCCCAATTGCTTTTGCCTTAATCTCATGGCTTTCTGACCCTAACCCCATGAGTCTCTAACATGCTTCCAGGGGGTCAGCCACTCCCCAGCACAGCCTGGGTTTTCCTCCCTCCACATACTGGCCCATGCATCTTCCTCCTCAGGTGCCTTCCCCCAGATGCCAGCACCCATGTTCTGTAAGCTACAGCTTTCTCCCTGCGCATGTCCTTTAGGACGCCCGTACTTTTGTGTGCCTGTCGTCTTCCACCACTGAGCTACTCGAGGCTCCCAAAACCCCACCCAACACACAGTAGCCTCTCCATAAATGCTTTCTTCTCCGCCTGGATTGTACACCTGTCATCATCTTAGCCCTGTACATCAGTGAATTTTTTCCAGAGCTTTCTGAGGTGCCCACAGACCTTCTTTTTTTTTTAAGATTTTTATTTGAGAGAGAGACACACACAGAGAGAGAGAGAGAGGGAACACAAGCAGGGGGAGCGGAAGAGGGAGAAGCAGGCTTCCCGCTGAGCAGGCAGCCTGATGCAGGGCTCGATCCCAGGACCCTGGGATTATGACCTGAGCCAAAGGCCGATGCTTAATGACTGAGCCACCCAGGTGCCCCACCCACAGACCTTCTTAAACCCAGTACACCCCTACTTCGAAAGAGAGGCTGCTCAGAAAATTGAATTTGAGAAAAGATGTTGAAAACGGCACAAACTTTAAAGGTGGTGCCCTGATTTGGAGAAGAGAGTTTTAGGTTCGAGGCCCAGTGTTGCTTTTGCCTGACTGTGATGAGTGACGCCATCTCTTTAA
Source organism: Zalophus californianus (assembly GCF_009762305.2). Taxonomy (NCBI): domain Eukaryota; kingdom Metazoa; phylum Chordata; class Mammalia; order Carnivora; family Otariidae; genus Zalophus; species Zalophus californianus. The sequence goes on from NC_045608.1 coordinate 9,057,647, forward strand.
GACTTGTTTTCCTCAGCTGCAGGAGACAAGACGAACCAAGACATGAAAAGTGATACCACATAGTAAGCACTTGGTCCCTGTGATGTGATGAGTCACCACCACTGTGGCCCCTAGCAAGTGCATGGCACATAGTAGGTGCTCAGTAAACACTTGATTAAATGAATGAGTGAATGAATGATTGTTTGATGTGATTCCCCCTTCTTAATAGAGCAGCTACCTGACCAACTCGCCCAGCTGGACCAGATGTGTTAGCCCTAAGAGAGGGGCACTAAAGGTCACTGACTCCTCACCTGACACCCACCAGAGTGAGGACTACTTTATTTTCCTGGTGCTGTGGGTTTTACATTCTGAGAACTCTGGAATATAAAGCAGCAATCAAGGGCAGGAGGAAGTGATCGGATGTGGCTCCCAGTTCGTGGCGAGATAATTAGGTGTTTGATCGGCATCCTCTCTTAAGGACAGCCACCTCCAGGTCCTGCCTGCTGCAAGAGCTGGCTTCTTTTCCTGCCTGATGTTTAGGGATGTGGTAGGGCCCTGAAGGTGGGGCAAGGCACTGAGTGGGGGTCAACTACAGGGGGAAGAGGGTTGGGGCCCAGAGTTGGCCAGCCTATCTTTCATTCATTTATTTATACATTAATTTATTCAACGAGTATTGAGAACCAACTATGAGCCGAGCATTGGGGATACATCAGTGACCCAAACAGACAAAGATCGTGTCCTTCTGGAGCTGACATTGGAGGGGGCTAGACAGTGGAAACAGACAATAAATAAATAAGAGAAGTAACTACATAAATGTGTCTATAGCAAGTGCCGTGAAGAAAAGTAAGCAGAGAGGGACAGGTAAAGTAGGAAGGAGGTGCTTGCTATTTTGAAAAGGATGGTGAGACAGGCCTCTGTGAGAAGATGATGTAAGAGCCCAGACCAGAGGAGACAAAGGAAACATCCATGTGGAATTCTGAAAAAACAGCATTTGGGGCAGAAGGAACAGCCAGTGCAAAGACCCTGTGGTAGGAATGTGCTTGATGTGTTCAAGAGCCAGCAAGGACCCTATGTGGCTGGAGGAGCTTGAGCAAAGCAGAAGTAGCAGGAAGTGGGGCTAGAGATCACGTGGAGCCGTGATGTAAACGTGAGTACTTTGGTCTTGGCTCCCAGTCAGTGGGAGCCATGGAAGAGTTTTGAGCAGAGGAGGGACAGGATGTGACTTAGATTTAACAACGTCCCTGTGGCTGCTGGATGAGGAAGGGACTGAGGGTGGCAGCAGGGAGCCCAGGAAGGAGGCAGGGGATGATAGTGGCCGGGCCCAGGGTGGCAGCAGTAGACAGGGTGAGAAATGGTTAGATCAAGCTGATAGGATTTGCTGATGAGAATAGTGTCCCCACCACAGCCCTGGGCCTCAGCCCAACACCAGGGCATAGAAAGTTGCCACTCCCTTGGGGCTTTAGGGTTGGCATTGGCTCCAGCCCAAGCAATACCTGAGGCCCCTGAGCACCCAGCCCTTCCAGGAACTTCCTGCAGCCTGGACCCCCTGCCAGCCACAAGCCTCTCATCCTGCCTATACCACCAAGAGGGAGTGGATGCCATGAGTCCATTTAACAGCAGTGAACCCTAGAGGCAGAGAGGCCAGGGGTCTACCCAAGCTCACAGAGCCAGTAAGCAAGGATGTCTGAACTTGAACCCATTCAGCCCGTTCAGTTCTTGGGCTGCCTCCAATGAGAATCAAATTGTCACCTGGATTTTCTAGAAGCCAGAGCTGTGAGGGCTGCTAGGAGGGCCTGATGGACTACAGTTGTAATTGTCTGTGTTCCTTTGTGAACCATTGCTCCATGAGGGCAGGATCTGTGTCTGGCTTGTTCTAGACAACATTGTAGGTGCTTAAATAATAGTTAAGTGAATGAGTATAAGGGGATGGATGGATGGATGGATGGATGGATGGATGGATGGATGGATGGTTGGATGGACAGATGGACAGACAAACAGATGGACAGAGAGAGGCCCAGCCATGCTCCTGGTCTTTAGACCATGTGAGTCCTTGTCAAGGACAGACAGGTCAGGGAGAGTTTGCCCTGTCAGTATTTGGAGGAAAGAATCCAGAAAGACATAAGTTCAAGTCCCCATGATACCACTTCCCAGCCATGTGACCTTGGCTTTGTCTCTCTGCAGGTACTATGTGTAAAATGGCACCTGCATCACAGACCATTCATTTGCTCCCCCAGCAGATGTTTCTAGAGAATCCACTGCATGCCAAACACTGTTGGGAGAATTAAATGAACTTTTGTGTGCCAGTTAGCATGGACCTAGTATATGTATAGTAAGCCCTCTATGGGGCAGTTATTATATTATTGTTATCACTGCACTGGGAGTTTGCTAAGAAGTGTTGGCAGCCTCACCCACACACCCAGGCCTCGAGGTTTGGCCACGTTCCCCTTAATGGGCTCTTTGACCCGAATATGAACTGTCTGTCACCCCCAGCCCAGCTGATGGAATGCAGTAAAGCTAGCTTGGCAGGGAACTCTTTCTCTTAGGCACCACCCCTTGCCCCAGCCTCACATAATTGGCCCGATACATCTTGGCATCTGAAATTTACATACGGTGCAGGGAGTGATGGATGGCTCTGGTAACTGGGCTGTCTCTCAGCTGTGGCTCACTTATCCATCTCGGCAGGCTGCGGAGCCATCCATCTTGTCTCCTTGTTGATGGCAGGCCGGCATGTGCCCTCCATCCCAGGTCATCCTGCAGCCTCCTCTTGGAGCTGGGCTCTGAGGCCCTTCTGCAGGTGTCACTCCCACCATGACCCACAGCATCCCCTGAAACCTTGCTACTCAGTGTTTGCCTGAGACTCCGATGGACAAGCCCTGAATGGCTCTATGGATCGGAGATGCAGAATGAGACATTTGGCGTGCACAGAGAGAGGGTCCCACCTTGCTTCTGCCACAAAGGACTTCTCATGCTTATATCTGCTAACAGTCATTCATTCACAAATGTTTATTGAGTGCCTACTATGCACTTGGCACTGAGCTAGAACCCCTGGCTACAGCTGTGAATGAGACAGGCACAGTCCCCACCCTAAGGGATTGACATTTCATTGGAGAGTGTGAACACTGAAGATCCTAAACATTGTGCCCTTCACTTTACCTACTTGCAATCTGATTCTCAGGGGATCTTTATAATAAACCTATGGACACAAATTGTTACCCCCATTTTACAGACACAGAAACTAACGTTGAGTCATTTGTCCAAGGTCATACTGCTAGTGAAGTGTCAAAGCCAGAATTTGGATGCAGGTCTGTGGGCTCTAAATTATATCATTGTTTCCCAGACAGACCAGGCTCTTTCAGAGTTTCTGACACATAGCATTCTTTCATTCATTCATTTGACCAACAAACATTTCTGGAGTGCATACTATGTATCAGCAACTGTTCTAGGCAGTGACTATATAATAAGGAAGAAAGGACCAAAATCTGTCTTGTTCTCATGGAGTTTTCATTGTCACAAATAAAATAAGTAAGTGAAATACACAGTGTGTTTGATAGTGATACATGTTAAGGAGAATAAAACCAAAGACAGGGGGTTGCCTGGGTGGCTCAGTTGGTTAAGCAGCTGCCTTTGGCTCAGGTCATGATCCCAGAGTCCTGGGATCAAGCCCTGAGTCTGGCTCCTTGCTTAGCGAGGAGCCTGCTTCTCCCTTTCCCTCTGCCTCTCCCCCTGCTTGTGCACTCTCTCTCTCTCTCTGCCCCCCTGTCAAATAAATAAATAAATAAAATCTTAAGAAAAAACAAAAAACCAAAGACAGGAATAGGGACCAGTAGGGGTTATTGCAATAATCCCATTCCCTCTACCTGGGATGCTTAGCTTCTGACAGACGCATTCTTCTGGACCCAGGTCAAATACTCCCATCTTGGTGACCCTTCCCCCCCAGTCACAGGAAGTCACCTTGCTCTGTGTGTTCCCTCTGTACTTTCTTCATACTTCTCATACTGTATTTAGTAAGCACACAGTGTTGGAATCGACCTATCTTCTCCACTGCATTGTGAACTCTTCAAGGACAGGGCCTGTGTTGGCTGGTTTCTGTATACCTGTACCTGGCACTGAATTGTGGCTCAGTAATTAATTGGAGGGATGATTGGATGGGGGTGGATGGATGGATGGATGGATGATTACATAGATGGCTTATGGATGGATGAGTGGATAAATGGATGGGTGATTGGATGGATGTGGGCTAAAGGGCTTCCATCCTAGGTACCACCTTACTGGGTACTGGCAGCCCCTGCCCAAGTTGGGAACCACACAGTGATTACATTAGAAGAGGTAGGTAAAACTACCTCTCCCTTGCCCCATCAGTTTCCATAACCCCTCGGAGGCAAGACAGGAGATATGTTAGGGTTTCACTCCTCCAGGCGTACACTGGAAATGGTGTCTCAACGTGCTGGCCTTTGTCCCCTTTTACCAGAATTATTTATGCCCTTGCTTGTCTACCTTGGTTTCTGAGCTCTTGGAGGATACAGGCTATATCTGATTCATTATTGCCCTCCCCCTTATCTAATGCCTAGCACACTGGAGGTCATGGATGGATGGACGGACAGGTGAATGGATGGATGAGGATCCAACATCTCTGGTTGGACCTCCCTACAGTAAAGAGAAAGCAGAGTGCCATGTGTGTGTTTGGGGGAGTTGGTGACTGCTCACCCTGGTTTTCCAGGCGTGGACTAGAATCTCAACCATACTTCAGCCACATATCCTTATAGGAGGTAATGTACATACAGTACTTAGTACACTCCATAAATATTAGCATAAATGTACTAATAGGAACTCAGAAATGTTAGCCATGAGCTCTCGTTGTCTATAGAGAACTTCTTTCTGTGTAAGATTTCATTTGAAGACAAAGTTCTAGGGCTTTAAAAAATAAAATCTGATGTTTTGTTATATAGTTCCTGAAAGGCAAACAAATATCAGAAAGGATTAGCAGGAGCACAAAGAAGACACCTGGACTTGGAAGGGAAGGTCTATGAAGCCTTCCTGGAAGAGGGGACATTTAAGCTGAGACAAAAGGATAAGATCAGTCACAAAGAAAGAATGAAATCATCCGGGCTGAGGGAATGGAGTCTGTGCAGCCATACCGTTGGAAGACCCTGGTGCATTTGGATTCCTGCAAGGAATTCAGTCTGGCTGGGAAGGAGGGGAGGAGAAGATGGGAGGGGCTGACAGGGACCCAGTGACACCTGAGGTCCTCACTTCCTTAAGCCCCGATCCCCAACAATAACTGCATTCTTTTTAGAAGGTGTCTTCTCGGAGTTGGTTTTGGGGGGACTTGTCTGAATCCCCCAAAAGTAGGGTTGTCTTTGGAGCTGAGAAGAGTGTGCGCATATGATGGGGGAACTGACATACATATACACAACTCAGGTTGTGTCTTACATGTTTCTCCTGTGAGAACATAGCATCCAGCCCAAAGTTTTGTACGTAGTTGACAGTTTTAAGACCACATGTTAAATTTCAAAAGCAAGTGTTCTTGTAAGATTCCCCTTCCCTCCTGCTTGGGAGACACAGTTTAACTGAGAATGTTCAACCTGCCTCCCTGGAGATGACCAACAGTTTTCCTTCCCCACCTAAGATCCACCCTTCTCCCTGAGGAAATCCAACCTCTTAAACAGCTGTGTGACTTGAGCAGGTAGTCTGAGCTGTCTGTATTTTCAGTTTCCTCATCTGTAAAATGGCAGAATCAGATTCAGTTAATTTTGAAGTGTGGGGCATACACTGACAGCTGGACATGAGATGATTGTAAGCAGTTAATAGACCTGGCTTTAGAAGGATCAACTCATGTTAGGAGGAATACTTATTCCTTCTCAGTACTCTTCCATTCCTTCTCCTTCTAACAAGAAGAAAGTCTGTCTGGTGCTACACTACCTTTAACATCTCTCTAGCATTTGATAACTAACCTCCTCTTATGCTTTGTTTCCATTGTAGTTTATTTCAATGGCTGCCACCCATTTATGATCTAGGACTCTCTACTGATAAAAACAAACAAACAAACAAACAAAAAAAAAACAGTGTCCTTTCCAAATGTACTTATTTAGGTTAAAAAGAAGGGGGGTGGTTTATTACGAAGGTCAAGAATAGGCAAACTTAATCTATGATGCTAGGGTCAGAATAATGGCTACCTTTAGGATGTACTCACAAGGAGGCACAAGGGAGCCTTCTAAGGTGCTAGGAACATGAACATTCTATATCTTGATCTGGGCAATAGTTGCAAGGGTGTAAAAATTCAGTCTTAAAGTTGAACTTAAAGCTATACATGTCTCAATCAAAAAGGAATAGTCAATTGAAGATAAGTATTATATAGTAATTCATGTGGAATATCAATATGGCAAAATGCATGCCACAGGGGGTGTGGGTTTGAAGTTTGGACAATGATGGACTGGACAACCCCAGAGTTTCCTTCTGGTTCATACATTCTGAGACTCTGAGTGCTTTGGAGGTCTAAGTCTCAAGGTTTCCCAGCACACTGATGGCAGACCCTCTCGGAGCTAGGGGCAGTCGCTGGGCAGTGGGCACTTACGGTGGGGAAGCAGCAGAGCTGTAGATCCCATCATCCCCAGAAGAGCCTTCCATCCCACCCCAGCTTCTTCCTGCTGCTCCTGGTCCTGGGTGCAGCTCAGTCCCAGCTTCCTTTTTCTCTGTGCATGGGCCCGAGCCTCAGCTGCATCCATCATCTGCTTCAAGCTCATTAAAATTATTTCTTTTTAGTTGCAAATGGGCTGTTTATGATGATCATTATTTGAATGGTCTGCGCCGGGCTCCGGGCTGTCTGTCTGCTGCTGATGGCAGGTTAATCAGATGAGTCTCCTCCCGGCCTGGGCCTGGTCCAAAGTCTGGGGCTGTGTTAATCATGGCTCCCCTAGGACTGGGGGCTGAGGGCCAGGGTGGGAGAGGAACCGAGTTATGCTTGATCATCAAAGGAGGGCCCTGCTAGCTGTGTATGTGTGTAGTGGCTCAGACACTCATTTCTAAAACTCTGCTTCTAAAACTCAGCTTCAGACCAGTACTGGTTTATGTTTATGAGAGTTTTTTTCCATTCCTTCAAAATAAAGATAGTGCTGGGACCTTTTTTATTTTAAGTGGTTTTTTGTTTTGTTTTTTGTTTTCTTAAGTAAGCTCCATGCCCAGCATGGAACCCAACGCTGGGCCTGAACTCACAACTCTTAAGATCAAGACCTGAGCTGAGATCAAGAGTCAGACGCCCAACCGACTGAGTCACCCAGGCACCCCAGTGTATTTATTTTAAAAGGCTCTTGTTGATTCTGTTGTTGGGCCTCTTGCATTGTTAATGTTCAAATACCCTATCTTTTAGGGTGAGAGGGAGTAGTTTTTAATATTTTTCTTTGATGCAGTAAAACTTGGCCATACTGTTGGTCTTCCTTTTTCTTTTTCTTTTTCTTTCTTTCTTTCTTTCTTTTCTTTCTTTCTTTCTTTCTTTCTTTCTCTTTCTTTCTTTCTTTCTTTCTCTTTCTTTCTTTCTTTCTTTCTTTTTCTTTCTTTCTTTCTTTCTTTTTTCTTTCTTTCTTGTGATATTTTTATTGACCTGTGAAATCCAGAACTCTTAGAATCACTGATCTAATGATGAGACCTGAGATGTTTTCCGAGCTCTCAGTTTATCTAAATAACAGAATAATATCAGCCAACATTTACTGAACACTTGGTATTGTGCTTGATGGTTTATACAATTATAGCATTTAAAACAAGCTCCCTGAACATCCCCCAGCTAGTGGGAAAGTGAAGCAGAAGTCCTACGAAGAGCCGGGCATTACAATTTTGCCTTTACTATCCACCAAGGGGATAATCCACACCTGAATTATTAGAATTGACTGTAATTTATTTCTTAGTTCCTTCGTGAATCACCTAACAGACACATTAATGTTTTTGTTACATGAGATGAGGTATGTAAGGAGCTTAGCATGATGCCCGATACGTCTAAGCATCCAAGGAATGGTAATTATTATTATTATTTACTATTATTGTTATTGATGATGTTGTTGTTAGTGAGCTGACCATAGAAATGTGGCAAGAATTCAGGGCTGAAGGATGAGCATTAGAAGTAGGCGAAGTTGAGACGAACATGGACATTGTTTGCTCTTCTGCGGCTCAATGGGAAAGATATCATGAGCTGGGCTTACAGTAGGCTTGGGGCTGGGGGTCTGCTGACATTCCCTGGCCTGGTGTTGCTTCCACTGTGTCTGCAGCAGACAGATTTATACCCACCAGCAGCCTGGGAGGTTCTGGTGAAGGGACCCAGTGTAGTCACAGAGCATAATTGTCTGTTACAACACATCAAGTCATTGGACTTATCCTGCTGTGAAATTTCCTCTCAGGGCCTGGGTTTGATGTTTTACCTGAGGAGTCTAAGTCCAACACCAGCCAGGTATATTGGTTGCTGTGGTGTGGGGGGCGACAGTGTCCCAGAGATTAGAACATAATGTCAGATACATGATAATCCAAAACCAAGTGACGTCAACCCAAGTCCCAGTTCTGCTTGTTCTGCAGCAATGTAAAAATCACATCTTTGTCTCCAAGACAGATGAGAAAAACTAAGGAAAACTGTGAGCATTTTATCAAAACTCACATTGACCATTGACACTCCAGTTCCTTCTCTCCTGCCAAGTGAGGTTCTGTCCAGCTGGCTGCACCACCTGGTTGATTTTTATCTACCTTTGATCAGTCCTTTTGCTGCAGACCTCTCCCTAGTCACTCAGTACTTTGGTTGTGGTCGATTGTAGTTTCTTTATTGGAAACTATGATTATTTTTTAATGATGATAAATCAAAAGTCTCCCTTTCTTCTTCTGTCACTTTGGTGGACTGTCAAAAACTGTTTCTGTCTCTCCTCTCTAATGATGCCTTCTTCTTCACCTGGCTTAAAATTCCATGGAGCATTTGTTCTGGAAACACCTGCACCCTCAGGTTGGTTTATTTAGTGCTGTGGCACAGAATTGACGTCAGCACCTTGGAGAGCACCACATTTCTGATTCCCTTGCCCCTCTATTTTAATTGCTACTTTTATGCCTTGACCTTCTCTCTCCTAGTCCTGCGGTTCTCCAAAGAGGTTAGACCTTTCTCCAGAAATAGGAATTCCCTCGCCAGTTTCTTCCTAAGGCACCATAGGCAGAGACACTTATGCTGAGCTTGGAGTAGGCTCTCCAGCCTCTGATGGGAATGAGGTTTATGGTGCTATGGTGAACTGCTATAGGGCAGATTTACCGACTCAGACATGATATAAGACAATTACCATGCATTTCGTCTCTTACAGGGAAAAGGATTTGCAGCGGGTTAATAGTACTTTTATTTCATTATCTAATGGTAAAAGTGTTTCATTGTGTGTGCAAGATGAATGCGTATTAGCGATGACAAATGGGGTCTTTGAACACGGTGCCGGGCCTCATCATACATATGTTAGATTAAAGAGTTCACCCTAGAAATACACTCTTGCATCTGCGTGTGTGTTTTTAATAAATCTGATTGCAGAAATTTATTGCATCACCGGATTTAGGAAATTATGGGGCTTGATTGCTGCAGATATAATCGGGTGATATATACAGAAATGCTCCTCGAGTTATGGTCCAGAAAAAAAAGCCCATCTCAGGATGGTGCAAGAAAGCAGCAGACCACATAAACAGAGCATTTCTTGAATTATGCAAATGAAACCCATGACAACTCATGGTGAATTGTACTCCCCTTGTGAGACTGCCACCATTAAAGCGAAGAAACTGAGAGAGGGGTGATCAAATATACATGTACGACCAGCAGACCCTGTCTGTGATGTGTGTAAGCTGGAGGGACCCCCCCCTTCCATCCCTCACTCTCTTTTTTTTCCCCTCAATGGTATGTCCTGTAAAAACCTGGTCTGGCGCTTTCATTGCACATAAGCAAGCAAGGTAGCTTCCAAACCATTTCTTCTGAATCCAGGAGTCTTCAGTGAAATATTTCTTACACTTGAAGTGAACCTTAAATGATTTACTGCAGGATACACAAAAGGTCAGCTTGCTTCTTATTGGCACCTTCATTTTTCCAAAATCTACTGAAATTAAAAAGCCATCTATATCTTAAAAGGCGTATTTATGAACCCTTAAGTGTAAGTAAGTCATAATTGGAACAGTTCCCACCTCTGATATATGAAAGCTGTCGACAGCACTTTCTTACACTATAATATGCCCATACAATATGCCGCACTTTACTATTTTGACACGGTTTGGAGATGTTTTCTACAGTTACTGACAAGCTTATGCCATCACTCCTTTGGAAATTTAAGAGGTGGGGCAGGGGGGTGGGGGAGAGATTAAAAAAAAAAAAACTCCACCCAACTTTATGGGAGATTATTGATCTTCCGATGAGCAAAAAAAGCTGTCCTGGATTTTTTTCAGTTGCATCCCGTTTTGTAAATTATTCATTTGTGCCAGGAGTCAATATCCTGTCTTCTCTCAGCTTTGTAAGTTAAGAAAACTTGTTCAGAATGCTGTTTTGTACAATGATTAAAAAGGAAAAGGAGAGGAAAAAATCTTTTTCTTTTCTCTCTCTCTCTCTCTCTCTCTTTTTTTTTTATTTTTTATTGTTTCAGAAGGAGCTTAATTCCGTCGCTTCCGAGCTGTCTGCACGGCAGGAGGAGAGTGAACATTCTCATAAACATTTAATTGAACTCCGCCGGGAATTTAAGAAAAATGTACCTGAGGTACAGTATATTTGCTGTTATAGAATTAACTCAGTAGGAATGCAGATTTTTCTCCATTCAAACTATATTTTGGAAACTGTAGACATAAGTGACTAACAAGAAAAGAAGCTAATTAGCCACAAAGAGAAATTAGAGCCCCCAAACTTTGGGGGTTTCTTGGTATAGCGGCGCTCAGCGGTGCTATCTAAAGTGAGGGCAGGACACTTCTCCATTGAAGTCATTGTTTCCGAGGGCTCCCTAAAACATCCATTTCCCCCCCATATTCATCTTTAGTCAAACACTTGGCCTTGACAGCAAAGACAGTTTGTCTAGGGTTCTTGATTTTATTTTGCTTTTCCACTGGTGTCTGGGAGAGGACAGATATAGGCTCCTCTGCCCTCTGGGCCTTCCCTCAGTCTCCTCTGAAACTGCCTCCCACTGCCATAAACAGGCCTCGTTCTTCCCCTTCGCCTCTTGCCTTGCAGCTCCAGCCACCAGCTCTGTCTTTCCCAGCTGCCATGAGGGTGGTCCAGATAATGACCAGTCCCATCCTGCCACCCCCTCAACCCCCCAGGGGAAGAGACTAGAATGGACATGTTTTTGTTCTTTACAGGGGTGAATGTGTTAATTCCTTTACTTTCTCTATCAGGCCCCCTGTTGCTGCTCAGATTAAAAAAAAAAAAAAAAGATGGAATAAACACAAATAGGAAAAAAAAAACCTTCTGATTCCATATAATGTTACCAAGGATGTGACACATCAGAGCCACTGGGAAAGAGAGACCCTGACTGCCCCCACAGCCAACTCTGGTTCTCTGTGGTCAGCAGAGGTTAACAGTAGACCTCTCTGTCCTAACCTACTCAGGTGGCCTGGATCTTGGAGGAGGGTGGGGCAGCATCTGGCATTCTGGAAGTATCGGACCTGGAGATGTTGATCCCACTCTGCCTGTTAGAATCATCCAGGGGTCCGGTTACCATCTTGCTGATGGAGGAGGAGGCCATGGAAAGACAGAGAAGAGTCAGGCCTACCCAGGAATTGGGCTACATGAGTAAAGAGGGGTTGAGTCTTCTAGCTGTGAAATCCTCCTCACAAGTGATAAGTATCTTCGGTTCTTCAAGGCAGGAGAGGGAAGTGGACTATAGCTAGAACTTGCCCATGGAGCAAGTATGGAAGGAATCTTAGGTTTGAGAGCTGAGGGAGGGTACGCTTGGAGAAGGAGTGAAAATCTCAGATCCAAGTGTCTCCCATGTCGCAGCTTCAAAAAGGCCAAGTCAAGTCCTGGGCTTGACCCCGGAGCTAAGAAGGCATAGGTGATGCTGAGCGTCCTTTGCTTCCTTCTTAGAACAGAGAACAGCTTGATATTTAAACTGATTTTCTGCCGAGAAAGAGGGTGCCAGAAGCTTTGCCTCTGACTCTCCATTCTGTAGGAAGCAGAGATGAAGCAGCCCTAGATCTTCCCAGCCCTACATGCCTTCTCTTTGGTCAGCCACAGACCCTCCATCTCATCCTCCTCTCCCAGGCCACATGGGAGCCCACAGGTGATGAGGAAAATCCAGGCCAGGTTTTAAGCCTCCGAGTTCAGCTTACATAATTTTAATACTGCATAATTATGCAATTATGTAATTAGGAGGAATAAGTTTCCATTCCTATTATAGTCGCGCCTCTGAAAATTCTCATTTTTGGAACTAGTGTCTCCTGATTGGGAGAGTCATGCCAAGGCTTTATTTAAGAACATCATCTGGTTGGTGCCCAGCTCACCTCCCGCTGGTGCCTATGCTCAACTTCACCCCCAGAGGTGAAACATACAGGACAGGGGGCTTCTAGAAATGGTCAGCATTGGTCCAAAGTCCCACCAACCCCCCGTCCTTGGCCCTCAGATTTGAATCCCCTTGAGTGTGGTATTGTGCAGCGAGCTTATTTGGGTTGTCTGTTGACCTGCATTCAAATTCGAGCTGAGCCACTCACTCATTGCCGGACTTGAGCAAGCCAGCCCCTCTCAGGACCTTGGTCTCCCCTTCTGGAAAATCAGGGGACTGGAGAGGTGATTTCTGAGGCCCCTTCCATCACTAACGTTTCCTGAACTTGGACCAGAGGTTTAACCTGTTGATACGTTGTATTTGGTCTGTAAAGTCATTCAAGTTTTACAGTAAGTTACCAACATCTAGCATCTCAGAAGATTTCACCCAAAACCCCAGATTTCCAGTATCTTTTGAGACTCTTTGGTGGATCTGGTCAGACAGGGGCTACATGCCCACATGGCAGTCACCAGCTGGAGCCGAGCAGCTGCTACCTCCATTACATGGGGCTCAGGTTTTCTGGATATTTGCCTCTCAGCCCGCCTCCCTCGTGCCCACTCCCCCCGCCCCAGCCTCTGTAAGCATTTGAGTTCACAACCTAGGACCTGGGTTTTCATGCATTTCCTTTTCCGTGGCTCAGCCTGTGCACCCGTAGTTCCTTGTGATCAGATCCACTAGATTCGCACGCACTCCCTATGTCCCTCCTGAAGATCCCAAACATACCGTTGGTATATCACCGGTTCCAAGGAGCCCTGGAGGACACCAATCAGTGAGGAGGTGTACCCAGGACCCAGAAGAGGGATCATTTTCAGGGACAGAAGCACAACCTTATTTCATAATTAAGGGATTTATTCTTTACCTGAACATATGTATTCTTGTGCCCACGTCTTCCTTTCCTGCTTCTCTCTACTGTCCCCTCTCTCCCCACACTCTCGAGCCCCTCTCAGCTCCTCCTTCCGCAGGGGTTTCTTGTGGGACCTGACTGACAGCAGTCATGGAGTCACCAGTGGGTCTGAGAGAAAACTGAAGCATTTAGGGTTGGAATCTTGGTGACACTAGGTTCTAAAAGTCTTCCCTCTTGCGTGCTAGGGAGAACTCACAGGAGCCAACCCGGGGAGCCCTTGGGGCTGAGAACTTCAAGGTCACTTGTGAAAGGCAGGAAATTAGGGTCCAGAAATAGGAGGCTGGTTTCTGAAGACAGCCCACTACCATAGAGTTCATCAAACATTTACAGAGCCCCTCCTCTGAGCTGGGCACCAAGGGGGTGCCAGAAACTGCACATTCTGGAGAGGAAGGAGAGACAAGTATAGAAGTGATGTTGCTAAAATGCAGAATGGGGTGTTTGCCAGAGAAGGGAAGTTGCGTGGGGAAGCAGACAGAGATGGCCACCTGAAGGAGACAGCCCTGAGCAAATGCTTAAAGGACAGAAGGTTTTTATGAAGGGACTTTGATGACATTGTGCTGGGTGTGGAGAGTTGAGCCCACCTCTTCAGCAAGAGTCGGTCGCATGATGCGCCACAAGTCCCATGAGCCCTTTGCCTAAAAAACATTCCATGATCAGATCTATTTGGGAAACGTTGCTTCCTTCCTCCCTCTTCCAGAAATTCCCAATGTGCATTATACTAAAGGCTCCAAAAAGTCCCACAGGGAAGAAACTTGATGTTGGACTTTATTTCCTAGGCTGATTTGGCTTGGCACCCTATGTGTGTGTACATGTGCATGTGTCTGTGTGTAGGCGTATATATGAGAAACCCCAATGAAATCCCATGGAGTGCACATCCCATGGGACACATTTGGGAAATGCTGGCCCGGGGGACAACAGTGCACTGCAAGCAGGGGCCACGGGGGTATCCCACCTGGCACTGTGGTGAACTCTTCGCTGATCTCTTTTTCAGGAAATCAGAGAGATGGTGGCTCCTGTATTAAAAAGCTTCCAAGCTGAGGTAAGACCCAAGGCCTATGGCATGTCACAAAAACATTCCCTGCTTCCCTCTCTATCCCACCTGGAGTTGCCTGAGGAAGCCAGCAGCCTCTGGAAGCTTGGGAGAATACCTGCCCGTCCCTATTACAAACTCCACCCCATTCTTTCCAGATCAGTCAGTGGTGACATGATGAGAATGGGTTCTCTCTCTCCCTCTCCCTCACTTTGTCCAGCCTTACATCAGCTCTGCTATATACAATATCTGTGACCTTGAACAAACCACCTCCCCTTCCAAGCTTCGTTTCCCATTTTTAAAATGAAGAGGTTTGAACTCAGTGGCCTTTTCTGTGCCCTGGCATTCTGTTCAGCTTTGATTCTCTAAGGCAGTCTTACAGATTCAGTCCAAACAGTTACCGGCCCACCCTGAAATCCTCTCTACTGACCCACCATCTGAGTATAAAACCAACACTGTTGACATTCTCTCCTGACAACCCTATTTCCTTCGGCAGCAGCTGAGCTGTCTTTAGCCAGTTGTTTCTCTTGCCTTCCTGGAGCCCTGTCATGGGGCTGAACCTCCCGCATTTCTCCTCTTGGCTTGACTCTGTAACCGGGATTCTGAGAATGTCCACTTGTCCTGCTGGCAAAGGAGGAGGCGAGAAGAGAAGTTACACTGAGGCAGGGATAGTGGAAGGGGAAGCCATTTGTCAAATGTTCCGTCTTCAGGGGGCCTCTTCTCAGTCTCCCCTGGATTCAGGAAGGACCTTGGAAGGATTGGCCCTTCTCCGAGCTCTCTGGTGGAGACGCATTTTAAGTCTGTCATCCGCCAAGCACCACATTACTTTAAATCTGTCTCTTTGGAACCGCATAAGCGCATAAGGCAATATTAAAGTAAACAATAACTGGATTTACACAAATGTCGCTGATTTCCATATTTTTCATCCCTTCATTTTATTACTGAGTTGACTGATATGCTTATTTATTTATAGGGCCATCCGGTATTGATTCATTTGGTTGTGAGGTGCCTGAGCTGAAAGGGGACGGTGGCGGGGAAAGGTGGGGGGTGGGGGGAACAAACCAGAAAGACCAATGATGTTGGGAATTTGTTGTCGTGGCTTTGTGTTTTTAAAAAAGAGGTTCCCATCTGCCAGGCCCTGGTCCCATGAGGGGTTCTCAGTACACAAGCCCTCTCAGGCAGCTGATCCTTCTGCCCAGCCCACAGACAGGCACTGAGCATCACTTTTTCAGCTGTTCCCTTGCTTGGGCTGGTATGGACAGAGCTTCTCTAAGCCACTCAGAGCCTCAGTTTCCCATCTGTTCATGGGAATAAAGACACTCTCAATCTTTTTATGTTGCTTTAAGGACTGAGAAGTAATGCAGGGAAGCAGTGCAATGTAATGCCTGGTGCACAGAGAGCTGCCGGGCAATAAAGAGCAGACTCCGGAGCCAGCCTGGGTTTGAACGCTGCCTCTGCCAGTTCCTCACTGTTTGACCTTAGGCAAGTTCCTTAACCCCTCTGTGCCTTTGTCTCCTTGTCTCTAAAACCAGGTAATAATTATACCTCCTTCATAGGGTCATGACTGAGGAAGAACAAGGTTAATACCCATGGAGTGCTTAGAACATTGCTTTATATAGGTAGTCCTGGTTATTTTATTATTCCTGTTATTAGTCACCTCCAGGGCCTCTGCTATGCTTGGGCTGGAATCTACCTCTTTCCTAAGTAGATATTCAGAACTTTTCTCCAAAAGAAGAGGGCTTTCTATCCCTGAAGGAAACAGGTGTGACTTACATCATCTTTTCAATAGGAGAAAGAGTTCAACATTACGTTTGGGTGATGACCCAGAGGATACCCCAGTGCAGCATGGCAGAAAGCCTGTGCAAATCAGACTGAGCCAGGCCCGGCCTGAATTTCCGCCCTGCTGTTTACCTAGCTGTGTGGCTGGGGAGAGGTTCCTTAACCTGTCTCAGCTGCAGCTTTCCTCCTCTGGCAAATGAAGTTAACAGTAAGGATTCAAAGAACTAAAGGTGGAGGCAGTTGACCCAGTGTCTGGCCCACAGTTGGTACTCAGTAACTCACTGAGGGAGAGAAAGTTTTAGTGGGTCCAAAAGGGAAAACAAAGCTGAATTCTCATTTCCAAATTTTTGCGGCATGTTGAATTCACACTGTTTTAATAGCTGAGGATCTCTGAAGAACTTCGCTAATTTCCTTAAGAGGGCTTTCCATCGTCCCTTTAATGTACCAAAAAGACTACATTTGTCTGGAGTTTTATTCCTGAAACCCCTGCTTTCCTCATGATCTATTGACTAATCCATCGCGGCCGCCATGTCCCTCCCTGCGCCTCTGGGGAGAAACGCCGCCAAAGAAAGGTGTTAATAAAAAGCATCTTCTTCGTCCAGAACAAACTGCTCACGCACAGGCCGTTTATAATCCAAATTTGATTTTCATTTTAATTTTTTTAATGAGGGTTCATCCTTTATGCCACTTCCCTCTCGTGATCCACCAGGCTCCAGGCTCAGAGCTGAGGATTCCCAAGTGGGCATTAATCACCTCCCAGGAATATTCCCTGAGGCAAACACCGTCTCAAGTCACATAAAGTAGCCCATAAAACGCCAGGGCTGAATATCGTACCCGTCATTCCTTCTTCCCCAGTGTGGGCCTCTTGTTGAAATATAACATGTTCAAGTTCATTCCTTAATTTCACTCCACCAGCCCTGGTATATAAAGAGTCTGGGTATCCTTTTTATCTTTTCATTCTGTGTATGTGTGGGCCTTTTTTTTCTTTTTCGTGTGTGTGTGTGTGTGTGTGTGTGTGTGTGTGTGCGCGCGCGTGCGCGGGCACACACATGCTAGTGGGAGGGGTGCGGAGAGGAAGTGAATTTACCCTGCTGTGAATCGAGGAAGGTTTTTCTCTCCGCCTTGATTGCTTAAAGGACAGTCTTGATTCCCCCTGCTCAGGGAAACAAAGACAGCCAGAGAAGGTGGCTTAATGGAGACAGCTTGAAATGGCCAAAGTTTGAATATCCTTGCGCGCAGAGAAAAGAGCAAAACGAAAGCCCCGCTAATTACAAAAGTTGCTTTATGAAAGATAATTCAAAGCAATAATTTAGCAAACATAATCAAGTCGCACAGATGGGGTTGTTGATGGATGGATTGCAACATGCAATTAGCAGCTCTCGCAGTTACATATCATTAACCCTCCGAGCACAAAAATTATTTTCTCATTATTAGTTGAAAAGGTAAAATTAAGCTGACTAGACAGTAAAGGAACAAACTACAATTAATTACCTTCATTTATTACAGTCATTATTTTAAACTTATTTTTACTTGGAGAGATAGATGAAAACATCTAAATTAAAAGTTTTGTTATGCTAAACCAGAGGTGAAACTTTTCTAAGGAGTGTGTGTACTGGCCCAGCCATGAAGACGGCAGGGCCACTGCAAGATTTTTTTTTCTCTCTGCTTCCCTCTTCTTCCACCAGGAAGGGGATGTGGCCTGCATGATAGAAAACCCCTTGCCTGAGTCAGAACAGACACATGAACCTGGGCCTGATGGAAATACTGCAGTTTGGGAACCAAGGGGGCTGATGCCTCCTCTGACCACCCAGGGTCTGAGTCCCACCCGAACACTGACAAGCTTATGTGACTTTGGCAGGTGACTTCATGTCTCTGAGCCACTGTTTCCTCGTGACAGCTCAGAGGATTGCATGAGCTTCAGTGAGATCCTCTGTCAAGTGACTGCTGAGTCGTTTATCCTCATCATGGTGGGTGTGTTTGGTGGCATGGGGCAAAGATATTCTCTCTCTGTCCTCTCAGGGTCCAAGGGAGTTTGGGCAGCATGACCACCCTCTAGGAGCTTAGAGAAGAGACCCAGGTGCCACTTATAAGAGACGTATTCATCATCTATCGAATCCCTGCAGTCATTTATTCACTCAACAAAACTTTACAGAAGCCCTACTGCATACTGGGTGGTGTTCTAGATGCTGGACACAGTGAAGGTCACGACCGGGCAGTCAAATAGATGCCTCTTGATGTGGGGGTGGGTAGGTATTTGTGTCAGCCCCAGAAGGGCCGCCTTTCTACTGGGCACCTCACAGGTCCACTTAACAAATACTTATGGAGCACCTACTATGTGCCAGGCTCCAGGTGAAAGCTGTGGAAGGTCCAAAGATGGTGAGAAACCATCGCTGCCCTTAAGGAATGTCACTAGAGGTTCAGTCCCTGTGATCAAAATAATGTCCCGTCATGTCAAGAGCTCATGGGAGGCCTCTTGATTTCCTCCCAGAGCTTCTTCCTTGCCGAGCTTCACACAATACCTCCCATCTCCTGCATAACTGCATTGTGTCTGGCATTCCCCCATCAAGAAATGGAACTTGTGTTTCCATTCTTTGAATCTGGGCCTGTGTCCACTTCAACCAATAGAATGTGGTGGAAGTGACCATCTGTCAGTACTAGGTGGAGGCCTTCAGTGGACTGGCAGTTCTGCCTCCTGCCTCTTCCAGCCCAACCTGTATGAACAGGCCCTGGGGGATGAGACTCCACACGGAGGAGACGGGCTGGGAGCACCAAGGCCCCAGCACGAGTCCAGGAACCGTGTTGCCCATCCAGCCCAGTCGAGCCATCAGGCGACGGCAGCTGTAGCTCCTACCTGGCTGTGACCACCTGAGAGAGGACAGGAGAACTGCCCAGCTGTGCCCCATCAACGCACAAAAGCATGAGAGATAATAAGTAATCGTTTTGGGCCACTCCATTTTGGGGCAGCTGGTTACACAGAAATAGATCACCAGAATAGCCAGATTTGCAGAGTGCCAATTCTTTCCCCTCTTTCCCCTGATTCTCAGCTCTCTTCTGCCTCTCCCCTCCTCTCTTCCACTTTCTCCATTTTATTCTCCACCCCCGGCTCCCCTCCCTCAGCCTTTGAGCAGATTTCAGCCTTCTCGAAACATTTCCCCCCAGCACCAAGTTCTTAGGCGTCCATCTCTGGACAGTGCATCCCCCCCACCCCAATTCCAGAGGAGAGTGCCGGGTGCTCCTGGAGCAAAGTGCCTGGTGTTGCCCTGCAGATGCCCAGGTGGGGAGTGTCAACAGTTTGGAAGATTTTGTCTCTTCTCCTTCGCGTTTCTTCTGATGGGATTGAGGTGTAACTTTGAGACAAACCCCAACGACTAAAGGGAGTCTAGAGCAGACCGAGTAGAAGGTCTGTTTATGGAGAAGCAGAGAGGTAGTGTTGAAATAGAGATTTGCAAGAAAGCAAAAGATGGAGTCTCCCTGCCTCCCCTGTGGGCCTTCTAGGTGGCAAAGCAGAGCACGTGCCCTCCAACTTGAGAGCTCCGCCTCAGTGGATGTTTGTTGGGTGAGTTGATGATTAAATCAATCAACTGACAAATAGATATATCTGACTCTAATCCAGTCAGATATCCTCTACTGGGCCGTCTGTAAAGTGGGATGGAGACACTTGTCCCCCCTGATTCACATGGGTTTAGCGGTGCCACAATGGTCAGAGATGTAAGATATTATGACCTGCCATAGTTGGAAGCCTTCCAGAACCTTCCCTGCAGGACTCACCCGGCCAGAGGTGCCCAGCACTGTCTACCCTGAGTCCAGTCCCTCTCACTTTCAGATGGGCAGACAGCTGGAAATTCCTTCTTTTGCCCACATCTCCTGCAAGGATATTGTGGTTGATCAGACCTGGGCCATGATGCCCACAGTGCCACCTCCTGATCTGGGTGACACTAAAACCTCATTGCCCACTGTCATCAGTTAGTAAGCAGCCAGCCTTGGCACTAAAAGTGGGCCTTGCCTTTGTTAGAGAAGTCTCCCAAAGTGACTTTTCTTGCACGTCTGCTATATGCTGCACACTTTCTAATGGTTATGTCATGTATTTCCCATAATATCTCTATCAGGGAGAGGTTCTGTGATTACCCCCTTTCACATGTGAAGAAACCAGGGCTCACAGAGGAGGTGGCCAGCACCCATCCAGTGCCCAGTTCTGTGCCTGTGGTGGGAGGGAAGTGAGGGTGCATGGATTCAGGTCGAGGAGGGTGGTGAGGGATGATGAAAGTCCTTAGGGCAGAAACCCCAGGCCAGCGGGCCCCGCCGCATTCTGGCCCCTGCCTGTGTCTCCCCTCAGCCAGCAGACAGCCTAACTTGGTCCTGCCTCAGAGTCCTGCAGAGAATTTGCTGTTCTCTTTGCCTGATTCACTCCTTTCACGTGTCAGATCCTCAGGGAATGAGGAAGCCCTCCCTAACCAACTTCCCCATACCCGCCACCTTTCACAGCACAGCCGTTACACTTACCCAGCGTGACACTTAGCATAAGTCATCTTTACAGGCGCCGATCATTCAGGCCTTGGGGCTACTTCCAGGGCTTTGGCTGTGACTCAGAATTAGGTGGGAGCTATAGGAGACTTTAGAGCAGACCAGGTCAGACTCAGGTTTCAGTAGGATCCCTCCAGTGGCTAATCAGATGGCATGGGGTAGGGTGCGCTTGGCCTCTCAGAGATGATGAGAGGAGGAGACTATCGCCTTGCACCCTCTACCTGAGCCCCTGCTCACCACCTCCATCCAGTGCCCACAGCCTGAAGTCATCATTGACTTCTGCACCATCTGTTCCAGCCCCAAACACTGAGTATCCTTTTTCCCTCCCAGGCAGTCATGGGCAGGGAAGGAAGTCCTAACCCAGGAACAAGATTCCGAGGAGGTCAATCCGTGTTCCTGCAGCTGAGCTGCCTGAGAAGGGCATGGAGGGGTTCTTCACAGCTCAGATCACCTGAGACAGACATGTCTCTGCCTGCCCAGGCCACAATCCCCCAGTCAGCCCTGCATGCCATGTTGTAATTTGGTGCCTATGCTCCCCTCTTGTTCTGCATGTACCTGCAGGACTCTTGCCCTTTCCTTTGAGCTGAAATTTAATTACAGGCCCCCCCCTTTTTTTGGTCTTTTTACATTATTTGCTCTTCCAGCTCTCTTTGATGTCATAATTCCCTTGCTCCCTTTCTCAGAGACTCTTAGCACTGGCATGACCATCCTTTGTAAGTGTGGCTTGTTAGGGCCACAAATGACATTAGATGCATGCAGTCCTGACCAGCCAGCAAGACAGGAAGAAATGGCCTCACTGACCAGCTGAACCCACTGGGAAAGACAAGCATTGGGGGCACGCATGGGCTCTGGAGCCAGGTTGGCACTGACTTGCATCCTAGCTCTCTTCTTCCTGGCTGTGTGACCCTGGGCAAGTCACTTAACCTCTCTGGGCCTCAGTTTTCTTGTTTTTAAATGGAGATAATAATAGTACCCACCTCAAAGGATTGATGTGAGGATTAATTGAGTCAATACTTAAAAGCCCCAGGAACAAAGCCCGGCACATAGCGTGTGCGCTCCTTGAACATAAGTCGGCATTCCAAATGGACGAGCTGAGACTTGCATCATCATGTTTATTCTTCCCACAAGCCCCATGAGTAGGTTTCTGGTCTTACCCATTTCTCAGGTGAGGTCACTGAGGCTCAGCAGCCAGCGAAGTTTATTGAGCCTTTAGCAAATCCTCTCATGCATCACTACCTCTCAGCAACACGGTGAGAGAGGTGCTGCTGGTATCGTCCTCTTTTACAGGTGAGAAATTGGGACTCGGACAGATTGGCTGCTTGCCTAAGTTCACACAGCTCTTCACCAACAGGGCAGAGCATGGAAGATGCAAACCTCAGTTTGAAGGGCTGAGCAGAGGCCTGGGAGTGCAGGAAGCACTGAGGATATAGATTCTAGATTGAAGGCTAAAATTGGACACTTGCAGGTGGTTAGGGCTGGGGAGGACCTCATCACTCAGCCAGATGCATGCCTTTCAGATGTGACTTTGCTGAGATTTTTCAGATAGACTCTACCAGGGTAGCCTGATGCATAACAGGAGCTGGGATTCAAACCCAGGTCTGCACACCCAGCCCAGAACTTGGCATATAGTAATTGCTCAGTAAACAGGTGTAACTTGCAAGATACAATGAGGACTTCTGTCCCTCCCACGGCCCCTGGCTTGCACACGTGCACACATACTCCCTACCCTCTCCTCTTTGATGAGTTAATAACCTTGATGGTGCAAGTCTCCTTGGCTCCCATAACGGGTCTTGCCCCTTTGGCTTTACCCTGCCCAGCTTGGGGTAAAACTTAAAATGAGCTGAACATCTTTCCAAATTTAATATTAAGAACCCACCAAAGCATCATTGAACCTGTCACGCTGCATTACAACCAAATTAAGAACCAGCAGCGATCCTCTTTCATTCGGTATCATATGCCTTATAAAGTAAATTATTAATGCTTTTTTCCCCCCAGTTAAGCAGTTATTTGCAGTTGTTCCGGGTATTTCTCATTAGAAATAACATCATCTAAAGAACGATATTGATTGATTTTTTTTAATCTTGGAATCATGGACGTGAACCACATATTTATATGACATTCCCTTTAACTAGAATTCTCATGCTTTATTTTTATATTATTGATCTTTTTGACACGAATTGCTTTTTGGCCTTGTGCAAACGTTGTAAGCTTTCCGCCTGCAGAGGAATGGGTCGGCGTCTGGGCCGAGCTGGGAAGAGTGATCGCTCCAGCGGCATGGCGGTAACATTCCCGCACATTTAACAACAATTAGTCTATGCTGACGCCATGGTAGGCTTTCGTGTATGAAAATTTACAAGCCTTTTAATGGACTGCATTATGGAAGGCCATGCGGGGCCAGTCGGTGGGGAGATGAGGCCGCCGGGCGCGCATCCATCTTGTGGCACTGTCAGCCAAGTGTCTCTTAGCACTCGTGTCTGCCGGGGGGGTGGCAGGGAACAAAGCAGAAGCTTCTGCAACAGCAAGCCCACCATGCCGGCAGGGATGTGTGGCCATTCCCACAGTCACCCATGCGTCCATCCAGTAGATGTTTGTTGAGCACCTACTATGTGCCCCAGCATGAGGGTGAGCATTAGTATTCACTCATGTTCAAAAAATAGTTGAGCACCTGCTGTGTGCCAGGAACTGTGCCAAGGGCTGATAGTGAGAAGGTGAACACAAATTACTCATCAGGTGCCCTTGGTGGAGTAGAAATGACATAAGCCGAGAGTTGCACAGACCTGAGTTCAAATCCCATCTCTGTCCTTGACAGGGTTTTCGGCAAACCTCAGTTTCCCTGGCTATAAAATAGGGATGGTAATAAATATAAGTATAAAATAGGGATCCTCCCAGGGATCCATGCAGATAAAATGCTTGATGTGGTGTAAACCTCCCAGAGGCGGGACCGTAGAATCATGATTATTTAGTGTCATTGCTCTCCAGCCAGCTCCCCTGAAACACATATGCATACCCTTGCTTCCCTTTTCAGTTCCACTGAGACCTTCACTCTACAGCAGACATTTATTTGGCACCTGCTGTTTACCAGGGTGAGGGCCAGGCTCTAGGTATATGGCAGTGAGCACCCCAGATCCTATTCCTGTCTTCATGGCATTCACAGCCTAGTGGGAGAGACAGATGGACACACACCCCTTGGTGCCACTGATAATCATGGCTATGATTGAGTTTCATGTGGCCAGGATGTGGGATGGGAGAGATTAAACCAGCCCACTCATTCCCTCGTTCCAAAACTATTTCTTGAGCCTCTACTGTGTGTAGACCCTGTTCAGGGCCCTAGGGACACAGCAGGGAACAAGAGAGACAGGGCCTCTGGCCCTGGGGAGCTCAGAGTACATCGGGGGACATGGCACATTTGCATCTTGCACATAAATTATTTGAAAGGCAGTATGTGCAGTGGTTAGGAACAGCTCTGGAGCCAGACAGTCTGGGTTCAAATCCTTGCTGTGCTACTTGCTAATTGTGTGACCTGGGGCAAGGTATTTTTCTCTTTATGTGCCTTGATTTCTTCATCTGTAAATGGGACTCATACATACCTTATAAGGTAAGCGTGAGGATCAAATGAGGTTATAGCCAGAAAGGCTTAAAGCAATGACTGGTGCAAAGAAAGCTGAGAGCTGTGTCAGAGGCTAATCACTGACCATGGCTATGGCAATGTTCTGATTCTGAAATCCTCCAGCAGTGTACTGACTAATGATGGACAAGCTGAATGCTGCCAAGGCAAAACACAGTTGCACCCAGAATGGCCCCACTCCTGCCTTCCTTTTGATCTAGCTGAGAGGCAGAGGGCCGGACTGCATGACCCCCTAAGGTTGTTGCCAGGGTGGGGCCCCTGAAGTGTCATCCCCAAGTTTAGGTACTGGAAAAGGAACCTTCCTTTGCCTCCATGAGGCAAGCCCTGCAAGAGGCCCTTAAGCATCCAGTATCACAGTCTACCCGTCCCTGTGCCCTGAAGCGTCAGGACTGAGGCCCAGAGAGGTTAAGAAACCCACCTAGGGTCACACAGCCAGGGAAAGGAAAGGCCTAGATGCAGCTTCAAGTCCATTTAATCCCCATACTCAGAGTGGCCTCAGTCAGGCAGCTAATGAAGGCAAAGGCACTGGATTTGGGGTCTCAAAAAACCAAGTCCAAGTCCCACCACTGCTCCTTGGCTGTGTGATCTTGGGTAGGTCACTTCACCAACCTCAGTCTCCTGCTCTGTAAAATGGGTTCTTGTAACTCCCACTGTGTTTATCCGTGGGGGGGGGGGGGGGTGGAGGAAGAGACAGGCAGATTGCCACGTGGTCACCAAGCAGAAAGGAAATCTTTCCCTCTAACTGACAGCAGCATCTTTCCTCTAAAGCTTTGCCACTCAAAGTGTGGTCCGTGGGCCAGCAGCATCTGCATCACCTGGGAGTTCAGCAGAAAGGCAGTCTCAGCCTCCCTCCCTCCCCCAGACCTCCCGAATCAGAGTCTTCAGGTGAACAAAGTCCTCTGGTGTGATTCATAGTCATGTTGAAGTTTGAGATGCTCAATCTTCGACCAGCCCACTGGCTTTCAACCCTGGCTGCCCAGAAGAATCTCCTGAGGGCTTTAAAAAAAAACAAAACAAAACACTGAGATCTGGGTCTCACCCCAGAGTGGCTGGCATTCTTGGTCTGGTATGAGGCTTGGGCATCAGGATTTTAAAAGCTTCTGCTGGTGTTTCTAATGTTGGGGGAGCTCTGTCCTAGAAGCCACCATCTAGTGGAGGAGACAGACACAGGGAAATAACCAGCGGCATGCTGGTCAATACTGAACAATGTTAGGGGGGGCGGCGGGGGGGAGACGGGACTGATTTGTATCATCTGCCACTTTCCACAGTGTAAATGCTTCCAGCATGGCCAATTTCAAGCTGCCAGCACGGGGTTGGGAAGAGAAGCACAGTTCACCATGCAGACGTAATAGATGTGAGTAAACGTAAAGCACAGAGAGGAGTGAGATGCAATCAAATAATTAGGAAGTAATGAGTACTAAATATGTATTTCCTTTTTTTTTCCAAATTTTTGTGGCAAAATACATATACCTTAAAATTTACCATCTTAACTGCTTTTAAGTGTACAGTTCAGTGACATTAAGTACATTCACACTGTTGTGCAACCATCACCACCATCCATTTCCAGAACTTTTTTCATCTTCCCACACTAAAACTCTGTACCCATTCAACAAGAATTCCCCATTCCCCAGCCCTGGCAACCACCATTCTCGTTTCTGAATCTCACGTTGGCTACTCTAAGTAATTCATGTAAGTGGAATCATACAGTTGTTGGCTTTATGTGGCTGGCTAATTTCATTCAGCATAATGTCCTCAAGATTCATCCATTTGTAGTATCGTTATTTTAATATAAATTATTTACTATAATTATAGGTTCATTTGATTTAATTTTTAATAATGGCTGTGTTTAACAACCAGCTTGCGAAATTCCTGAAAATTTAACAGTCAGCTTTTGCAAGCTCCTACAGGCCAGCCCCCAGCACACCACCAGAAGTAAGCCTTGTACTAAGTAAGAACAGGGCAGGCTTTAGGACAGAGGTCAGCAAATGATGGCCCTTGGGCCAAAGCCTGTTTGTATAAATAAAGTTTTATGGGAACACAGCCATGCTCGTTCATTTATGAGTCATCTATAGCTGTTTTCGTATCACAACAGCAGAGTTCAATAGCTGCAACAGAACCCGTATGGGCTGCAAAGCCAAAGATATTTATTATCTGACCCTTTACTGGAGAAGTTTGCTGACTCCTGCTTTCAGGTGTATAGGGAGTGGAAGAGATTGAATCGACTTATTCATTCGTTTACTCAGCAAATATTTGCAGAACACTTCTGTGTGCCAGGCACTGTTCTAGGCACAGGCGCAAATAAGACAAAGTCCATTCCCTCCCAGAGGTGACCTTCTGGGCAAGACAGACATAATTCGGACACTCACACAGCAAGTAAATACAGTACAATTACCACCTGCAATAGGGGCGGTGACAGGGAGCTTCCTGGAGCTATGAGAGCCTCCTGGGACGTCAGGGAGGGCTTCCAGGAGGAAATGACCTATGAACTAAAGCAAGCGTAGGAACATCAGAATGTGGCTAAAACCCCAGGAAGGGCAGAATGGCATTCCAGGTTAAAGGAACAGTATGTGCAAAAGCCCTGAGGTGAGAAGGAAGTTAGACTTGCAGGGGCTAAAAGCCAGGGAGAGGTATCCTGAGTCCCCAGGCCCTCACCTATGCCCTGGCCTCTGTCCACCCCCAGATCCACCCGGCCAAGCACAGCATCACCTTGAACCAGGCTCACCCTGGCAGATTGGTACCCATTGCCTCCCCTCCTCAAAGGCCACTTCCTAAAGTCTCTCCACTCTCCCCTCTCCTGGCCCTGGAACCCACACTGCAGCAGACAAAGGTCTCGTATTTGTTTCCTCCCTGAGGTTTATAAACTCCTGCCCTGTAATAAAATTATTCCCAGCATAAGCACAAAATAGTAACAATTAAAATACATAAACCCAAATATTAGTAGGGACCAACAAAGATGAAGATTAGCCAAATCCTATGTCCCAGAACCAAGCAAAGACCCTGCTCTAAGACATGGAGGTGGGGCCAAGGGGCAGGAGGGTATTTCCATTTCTTGAGCTCCTCCTGGGTGCCACGTTCAAGGCTGACTGTCTGACATTTGGGATGTTGTGGAATATTCTAGGGAATTCTAAAATAGAGATGATTGTGTTTCTTTTATAAGGAGGAGACTGAGACTCAGAGAGGTTAACATCAGATCACCTAGCCACTGAGGAGAAGAGCTGGGATTTGAACCCATGTGTGTCAGCATGAGTACTAGGAGGCTCATTCCTGTTGAGCACAGCTGGAATTTATTTCTCACATCACAATCTAGTGCTGGTTGATGGGGGGAAGAGGACTGTTCACCGTAGTCATTCAGGGACCCAGGCATGTCTTATCTTCTGGCTCTGCCCTCCACTGTGTCCCAGAGTCTCCTTCCTTTGGTTGACACAGCGGGGGAAAGGAAAACATGGTGGATCTCTGGGGAGGTTCTCAAGGTCCAGACTGGAAGTGGCCACATCATTTTTGCCCACATTCCCTTGGCCAGATTTCAATTACAAGGCCATGTCCAATTTTAAGGGAGGCTGAAAAGATAGTCTACATTGTGTGCCCAAGAAGGAGAGAAAAACTTAGGGTTATGTGAGCACATAACCGTCTCTGCTGCCCTGTAGACTCCCTGCTTGATGAAGCACCTCCCTCATTAGCTGTTGGGGAACAGGATGGAGCCCAGAACACAGAGCTTTGTACACAGGATCAGTACATTTTGGAAAGATGAATGGGAAATGGAATTCAAGGGTCTGCCAAATCCAAGGGGCAGCAAAGCAAGAGCAAGGAAGGATTTTAACAATTTGGCAGATGGGCGCCTGGGTGGCTCAGTTGGTTAAGCGACTGCCTTCGGCTCAGGTCATGATCCTGGAGTCCCGGGATCGAGTCCCACATCGGGCTCCCTGCTCGGCAGGGAGTCTGCTTCTCCCTCTGACCCTCCCCCCTCTCACGTGCTCTCTCTCTCTCATTCTCTCTCTCAAATAAATAAAATCTTTAAAAAAAAAAAAACAATTTGGCAGATGTTTTAAAGCCCCTACTGTGTGTCCTGCTCTGTGCTGGACTGACTAAGGAAAGAAATGAGCTCTGTCCCAACAAGAAGGCCAAACCACCCCCAAGGAACCCACATTCACGTCCACTAGGAAAGGAAGCAGAAGTGAAGTAGGAGGAAAATGCCCTGTGTGCCATGGTGAATGATTATTTCATAGGCAGGCAATAGGGAAGACTTCCCGGAGGAGGTGAAGTTGCGCTCAGGTGAGGAAGACGGATAGGATGGAACATGGAGAGGAGAATGAGGTGTGGCGGTAAAGAGCACAGGCCTTGGCATCAGGCACACCTGGGTTCAAGCCCCACTTGGATCACTGGAGAGGTGATCTCAGGCAGGTCACTTCCTCTCATTCCAAGCTTTAGTTTCCTCATCAGTAAATTGGTGCCTACTGTACAGGTTTGTCATGAGGATGAAATGAGATGGTCATGGGGGTGGAGTGCTTAGCTAAGTGCATAGCACACAGAAGGCTTAAAATGAAGACTAATTATTCCTCAGTGGCTGTTCAGTGGGCAGTGCCACTAAATCTCTCTGGAGCTATGATCCATGGGGATCGGGGGAGAGGACAAGTCTAGGAAGGACATTCAGGTACAACAGAGGGACCCTGAGTGCCAGGCTCAGTCTGCGTTTTGTCTCATGGGCAGAGGAGGTGCTACAGAGTCTCTTTTGATGTATGAGGATAGCAGCACCAGAAACCTTTTCTAGAAAGATCCCTCTGGAGGTATGTGGGTTGGAAAGGGTTGACTCAAGAGTCAAAATCTGGAGCATTTGAGACCTACAGCAATAATGGTGTCCTGGCCTGAGGCAGGGGCAAAAGAGTGGCAAAGACAAGGCTGGTGTGAAAGAGCTTGGAAGTGGGGCCCAGACTAGACATGGCAGATGGAGATACAGGGCCTGGGTCTCAGGCTCCAGAGGGCAACAGGGCATGACAGCATTAACAGAAGAGGCGGAGGCAGAGCTGGTTTTGGGAAGACAATCCCAGTTGGTTTGGACACCCAGCCTCTAGGAGCCAGGAACTCCTGGACTCAACCTGGCTCTGCCTCTCGCCAGCTGTGTGACCTTGAGCAAGTCACTTGCCCTCCCTGAGCCTCATCTCCTTCATCTGGAAAACAAGGATAATATTATCCTTCCCTAAGAGGGTTGTTGTGGAGGATTCCATAAGATTATGCCTAGCACACAGTAGGTGCTCAAGAAACAGTCCCTGTTATCAACATAATTTTTCCTGTTGAGTCAGACCGAAAACTGGGTTAAGAAAAGGCAGATGCTAAACCAGCAGGTTCCTCAGACACTCTGCAGGCTGTGAGGATACTATTACTAATAAAAACATCAGTAACCACAGCAGCAGCCAAACCCTCCTGTGTGCTCCGTATATGCCAGGAATTCTTCCAGACCCTCTACAAGTACTGGCCTTTGACATCATTGCTGCAACCCTCTGGGATAGGGGTTGATATTGTGCCCGTTGTAGAGATGAACAAACTGAGGCATGAAGGCCAAACAGCTAGGAGATTGGGTGAACAGCCCAGGAGCTTCTGTTTTGGAGATCAGATCTGCCTGGGAGGTAAATAATTCTACTCTAGTCCCTAAGGAGTGCCAGGCCCAGCTCTTAACCACATGCCCTGAGGTGAGACAAGGAGAGAGAGAGTCTCAAAGAAGCCAAAGGATTAGAGGCTACAGCCTGATTGACATTGGTTCAAGAGAAATGCCCAGAAGATTTTATTTATTTTATGTTCTACCTAATTGTGTGAGATCTGGGTTCAAATTTGGATCTGCCACTTGCCTAGCATTTTGAGTCATAAAAAGATTTTTCAAATCTCTCTGCTTTAATTTTCTTTCCTATAATAATTACAAAGATAAATAACAAATAATTGCCAAAAAACACATTGCATTCTAAAAGCAGCAAAAACTTTCCAGCATCCAAGACAAAGGAAGGTCATTGTGTTCATCCCTGTCTCCAGACAGCTTGACTCCGAGTTAACCTGGACAGAGAGCTGTTGTGCAGGGCTTCTGAGCCTTTGCACATTCTGTTCCCTTCTCCCAGAATGCGTTTCCTACATAAGCTCCCAGCAGATCCCTGCTTGTCCTTCAAGGCTCCACCCCAAATATAACCTTGACTGAGAGTCCTGGCCCTCCAGGTCCCTGTCTTCACCTGTATCCCCTGGGCCTTTTCTGCCATCCCTTCTGGAAGAGGCGCTTTCAATGGGCAGGGATAGGGTTTTGACATCTCTGCTGCTTCTGAAAATTAGGTATCACAGAATCCAGCTCCATTGTTTTCCAAATTAATTTAAACAGTACTCTCTGCCAGCAGCCCAGGTGGGCTCTTAAGAAGGCAGACAGCACATGGCATGCCTCTCTGCTTATAACCCTCCAGTAACTTCCACTGGAGGCTGGAATGAAATCCAGACCTCTAACCAAACAGGCCCTCAGCCCCCCAGCCTCTGCCTTATCTCTCACCCTGTTCCCCTTCTCTCTGTGCATCCTTTATGTACTTTCTTGAACACATGCTCTCCCCACCTCAGAGCCTTTGCACATGCTCTTCCCTCTGCTTGATGCACTCTCTCCGCCGATTTTGTCCGCTTAACGCAGAGGTTCTCAACCTCAGCACATTTGACATTTCGGACCAGATAATTCTGTGTTGTGAGGGCTGTCCTGTGCATTGTAGGATGTTGACTAGCATCCCTGGCCTGCACCCACTAGATGTCGGAAGAACCTCTCTCCTCAGTTGGACAGCCAAAACTATCTCCAGACTGTGTCCCCTGAGGGGCACAATTGCTGAGAACCACTGACCTAATGCCTCCATGTCTTTCAGGTTGCTATTCAAATGTCACTTTTTCAGGAGGGGCTCTGTGACCTCCCAAATTTAATCATACTTCCCTGTTATTTACACTCGTGGCATCCTTCACAATATTTAGCATGGTTTATAATTATATATTTGTCTTGTGTAATTATTCAAATAATGGTTGTCCCTCCCACTTAACCAAAAGAAAAAAGGAGCGCTTTGTAGATTATTATGTTCCGAGGTCCACACAGAGCCTGACACACAATGGGTGCTGTATGAATATTTATTACATGAATGTGGACATATAGTGAGATTGGCAAACATGACTCTGCGGTTTCCATGTTCCAGGCAGCATTCTAAACACTTTACAGATACCAATTCATTATTCCTTATGACCACCCTATGGCAGATGTTATTATTAAAATTTTACAAATGAGATCAATGAAGCCCAGAGAGGTTAGGTAACTTGCCCAAGGTCACATAGGTCATAAGGGGCAGAAACAAGATTTGCACCCAGGCAGTCTGGCTCCAGAGTCCTTTACTTTAACCATTATTTATTAAGCATCTACTGTGTGCCATGCCATGGGGATACAGCAATAAATAGGAGGTAGATAGCCCAGGTTTTATATATACATATATAAAATATATATATACACACAGGTATCCCACTCAGTTCCAGAAAGGTGTCTCTGTTTACAGGTGCAGACACTGAAGCGCAGAGATGCTGAGATGCTGGGCAAGGTCACACAGCCAGTTGGCAGCAGAACACTTCTCTTTATTCCAGGCTTTATGTGCTTCCTACTACACCTCGTGTCCACGGGGTAGGGACACTTTGACAATTTAACCAGTCAATTATAATAATATTTTTCTCTTGGAATGTTCAAACAAAAAAAAAGTTGGCTTGCCAAGGTATAATCATGGCTCAGAGGCCAACCTGACATCAGTTATTAATTAGGCCATTATGCATTCCACAGTGATAATTGCTTTGCTGCAAAGTCACCAAGCATGAAACGGACCCAGCACAGAAATGCAATCTATCAATCTGAGAAGTCGCAGCCCAGTTGCGTTCTCTCACCTTGAGTCGGGTGTACGCCATAGCAGGAAACAAAAAGAAATTAATGATACATCGACAGGCAATAGCAAGCCAGACCCTTCCCAGTCCCGCCTCAGGAGATCACATGCCTGGGCGCAGGGACAGCATCTAAGTGAAGTTTATCAGCGGAAATGGCCATTTCTCTTTGATCTCCTAGACAGTAGAAATCTGTTCATCTCCTTTCCCTTTTTTTTTCACCTTGTTATTTAGGAGGAGAGGAAAAAAGCCATCTCTCAGCCATCTGTTTGCCTTGCCTGTTGCTTTTTGTAATGAGTAGGGTGGGGGAACAGCAACACCAGGGCTTCCTGGGCCATCAGGAGCAATCCAGTACCTGCGTCTGCATTCTCTCTCAGTCTAGGTTCTGTCCCAGGCCTAGGGGAGGAGGAGAGGAGAACCCCAGCCCCACCCAAGCCTTGAAGTGGGAGATGTCCGTGTCGAGGGCAGCTGGGAGGGCCATTTTAAGAGAAAACCTTGGATTGCAAAAAACAAACATCCACTGAAGTTAGCCTTCACAAAGAGAATTTATTACTGTGTTGGCTGTGATGATATGGGGCATCTGTTGTACACCAGACACATTTGTGCCATTTAATCCTCATAGCAGTCCCGTGAGGGAAGAATTGGTATTCTCCCCATTTTACAGAAGAAACTGAAGCTCGTCAAGTTGAGGTGACTTGACCAAAGTGCCTCAGCTAGCGGTGGAGCTGGGATTTGAGCCCAAGCTCATGAACACAGCACTCTCCTGAGACCACATGAGGGGCCAGAGAAAGCACAGCTGGGCTTCCCAGAGGGTAGAACAGGGAACCAGAAGGGCATGGAAATGAGGAGGGTGCTTCTGCTACAAGGGGCAAGGTCGTTCATCCTGCCTACCAAGGCCAGCTTTCTCACATGTGATAGATAGAAGGTGGCCCCCATAACAACCATCTCAGCCTCTGGGTTCACCCCACAGTCACTGACACTAACAACCCATACAAATCAAAATCAACCTGTCTCAAATTCAAACTCCTGGGATAATGAAGCTCTTTAGCCTAGCTTGAGACCGGTGCCGGCCCCTGGTGCAGTTAGCTGTGGACGGGAAGATGCCTTAGTATAAACATCAGCTACTGTGGCCCGTCTCGGGAAGAAGAAAGATTGTAGGCTAGTAAGCTGGCCGTCAGGCCTCTTCCAGCCTCTTCCCAGTTTGGTCCATCTGTGCTCCCCACTGCCCACCTCTCCCTACCATCTTACCCCTTCACCGTACTGGCGTCACTACTCGGTTCCTGCAGATACTTACTTAAAATTTGTTAACAGTTTTTTTTTTTTAATTGAGATGTAATTGACATATAACATTATATTAGTTTCAGGTGTGCTATGTGTCTCTTTTGCTAAGTGAGCACCACAATTAAGTCTAGTTAATATGCCTACGACACATGGTTACTTGTTTGTTTCCTAACAGTAGTTTCTCACTATCCCCTAATATCCAGGCTACGCTTCAGTGTCCCTGATTGGCTCTTCCGTTTTTTAAATCTTTTTTGGTCCATATCAGGACTCCTACAGGGCCCACACGTTGGGATTGGTTGATGTGCCTCTTAAGTATGGCAACCTAGCTGTCCTGGTTGGACTGGGATGCAGAACTTCCAGTTGTAAGGCTGGGAAGGTCTTGAGGTACAAAAGTCTTTGGGCTAAAACTGGGAAAGCCGCGGGCACGCTGGGACAGACTGGCCGCACTACTTCCACTCACCTGCAAACTCCCTTTCCATGCCCCAGCCCTTTTTTTTTTTTTTTTTTTTGGCAATTTACCTGTGGAAGTAACTGGACCTTTTTTTCCTAAGACTTTCCCCTGATCACAGCTGATTGCACCAGTGTCCAACCCTGATCTCAAGCAAGGCCAACGAGACTCATTATCTCAGGAGTGTGAATTTGAGACCAGCCTAGAGAGAGAACAGGATGACAGACCTTGCCCCATGTAGCAGAAGCACCCTCCTTGCTCCTGGGCCCTTCTGGTCCCCTGTTGCACCCTCTGGGAAGCCCAGCTTCGCTTTTTTAGCCCCACACATGGTCTCAGGAGAATGCTGTGCTCATGGGCTTGGGTCCAAACCCCAGCTCCACCACTAGCTGTGGGACCTTGAGCAAGTCCCCTCAGCCCTAGCTGAGATTTTTCTGATTGTGTCCCTACGTATTGGTCTAATTTGCTCCTCTGTCCCCTGTGTTTGCTGTGCACAGTTGGACTAGAGACTTGATCACGTTCAGGTTCGGTGTTTTTGATAAGTCTATTCTTAGGTGGTGCTGGGTGCTTCCATCACGATGTACATAATGCATCTCACAGTCAATCCCAGATGGTGGTGGGGGTCAGCTGGAGGCAGGGACCATTTTGATCAGTGACAAGCCTGGTATGGCTGCCTGGGAACACCTAAACTCCCTCCCCCAGTGTGTCAGGAAACCTCAGCCAATGTCCTCTGATAGTTAACATTCATCATTAATAATGGAAGCGGAAACCAAGAGATTTCATAGCTGTGCAAGGTAATTAAATTATTTACATGAATCTACTCTCACTTGATTATTTCCACGTTTCCCACCAAACATATGCCTTTCCCTCGTTAGCTGCCATCCTGGGCTCTCAGCTGGGAGGATGAGAGTTGTCAGGGGCTTTGCAGGGGCTGCCTATCTTTGAGAAAACAGCAAAGAAGATGGGGTTCCCCATCTGAGCCCCCTTCCCCTGATAAATGGAAGTGCCTTCTCCCAACAGTACAGGGGATACAGCAACTTTTGCATTTCTAACCTAAGGTGAACTGTTTTTTATATTTTTCTCCCTATAAATCATGTTGTTTCCAGGTTTTGTCATATTGGGTGGTGGGAGACCAAAAGGGGAACAGAAAAATTGCTTCCATTAAATTGATGCTGGTAGTGCTCCTGGCAGAGAGAGAATGAGAGAAAGTGGAGAGAACATTTGAACTAGAAGGTTTGCGCTGGCATTTTGTGCCAGGTGCTAAGGGATGGGGTTGGGATAGAGGAAAAGAAGCTGCTCGTCCCCCACCCTGGGTGCCTTCTCTTTGTGTCCAGGTACCTGATGAGGTTCCCAGTAGAGTGAGGGGGAAAGTTGGGGGCAGGGTGCCATTTCATACCCCAGAGCAGGGATATAAGCAGGGATGCAGGGGCCCTGCAGGTAAGCTGAATGAGCAATGCAGGCGCAGCTAAGGTGATGGGAGTGGAGACAGGCAAGCCTGGGCTCTGTGTGCCACCTAAGGAGTGGCCTCTGCCCAGCTCGAGCCAACAGTAGAAGTCTGGTCTTGCAGCACATAATGGAGGCTGAGAGCACAAACTTGGATGCCAGGCTGCCTGTCTCCAAATCCCTGCTCTGCCCACTCTCTTGCTGTGTGACCTTGAGCAAGTCTCTTGACCTCTCTGTGCCTGTTTCCTCATCTGGGGACTAGAAACAATAACTTCACCTACCACTGATGTTCTGGAGAGGCTCATACAGTGCACTCCTTTGGTCAGTGAGGTGGCTTGAAATCTGCCACAGTGGGAATATTTATGCCACAGAAATTGGCAAAATTTACAAAGCAGGGCCTTTTTTTTCCCCCCACCAGATAGCCAGTTGTTAAACCTTTACTAGCACAGCACATCCCTGCACCTGCCATATAGGACTTTTATGAGGATTTTTAGACTTAGTGTGTGTGTGTAATGCACTAGGAACCATGCCTGGGACACTTTGAGTACTCAATAAGTATCCGCTATTCTTTCTGGGGGGGTTGTATGGTCTTGTTATGCAGGAATGTGAGCCTGCTGTGGCCGCATTTTCTAATTTTTCCAGACAAGCTGGAAATCTCAATTTTTATGTAAAAACCTCCTGATTTTTAAATGTTGGCTTTAAAATGAACATTTTTTAAACCTGAACAAAACCAAGTACGTGAGAGGATTTGGACCACGGACCCCCTGTTTGCAACTTCAGACTTGGAGGGAGGGACAATGAATATTGTCTGATTACACCAGGCTGTTTCTCACCTCCCACCTTGGCACACACCATCTTCTCCCTCCGCTGCACATCAACGACCTGCTCATCCTTTGTGAGCCAGTGCCTGCTCCTTGAAGCCCTCCTCTGGGCAGTGCCTCTGCAGGATAAATCACTCTTCAAAGTACTGCTTGCTTTCTGCCCTCTTCCATGGCCTATCTCTCTTACTCTAGGACTCGTTGGCTGGGTCTAGGGCTCATCATCCTCGCATAGTGCTTGGCACACTGAAGATCATAATAAATAACAGCAGAATCAACCTCTATTAAGCATTGTCTGTTTGCCAGTCCGTGAGCTAAGCAATTTCAATGCGTATCACCTTTAATCCTTACCGTAACCCTGAGATAAGGCAACAAAGACTCAGGGTAGGCCAGCAGCTGCCCAGGGCCACAGAGAAGTGAGAGGGACCCGGGAATGGAATCAGCCTCCTTCGGGAAGCTGAGCGGCAGCTGAGAACCACAGCCGGAAGTTACAGGCAGTGCAGCCCCGGCTGAGTGGTGCCCTGAGTGTCCAGCTGAGGCTCTCATGGGCCTGTCTCAAGTCACACTCCTCAGAGACATCCAGAAAGGACACTGCTATATTTAAAAGCCCGGGCAGGGTGGCGCTTCGTGACATTTGGGTGGCCGCCTTTCCATAAAGGGCATGCATGCTCTTTTAATTCTGCTCTTCTGAGCTGGCATTTTGGAGAACTTCCACAGTCTCCCCTCTTGCGGCCACCTGGGACCCCTGCAGTCCTCCCTCCGGGGGCAAGGATGCCACGGCACGTGGTTGATTGAGCATGGGGGCAGCAGGAGCTCAGGGGCCAGGTCAGAGTCATCAAGCCAGCTCGGGAGGCAGCAGCTGTCATTTGAGTCCGGCGCGCTGACCCCTGGACTACCCTGCATTTCAGAGGGCGCTGGTTGTTATTTCAGAGGGGCAGGCTGGGGTGGTTCTTGGCATCCCTGACCCTCTACCCACACTGGCAATTTGGCTCCGGCCCTCATGTTCCAGCAGCTTCCACCCCCACATTCCCTGTGGAAAGCACCAACTTCTAACTCTGTTGGAACCCTTTGCCCAGATATCCCCAGAACCATCTATGACTTGGCTACCTTCGTTCCATATTAAGAGTGAACAAAGCATTATCTTTTAGCTGCTGGTGTCTCCATACCCAAGCTGGTCTCTAGGTGGAGAAAGGAGGCACAGAGAGGTCAAGAAAGGATGTTCATTTATCTATCCTGTGCATATTCATTAAGTGCTAGCTAGGCGAGCACTGTGTCAGCTGTTTTACTGCCTTGATTGATTGGATGCCCCAGCAGCTCTTCATATCATTGTACCCATTTACAGTTATGAAGGCTGAGACTCTGAGAGCTCAGGGATTTGCTCAGAGTCACACAGCCAGGGATGCAGGCTTCAGACCCCGGTCACTCAGCCTTGCCTCCAAAACCCTTATGCTCTCTCACCCTTCCTTGAAGCCACAGGCCTTTATTGAACCTCTGCTACATGCACCCCCTTGCTCCTCTCTCCCCCTCACTTGTGAACTCACCCCTTTCTCTCCAGGCCCCACTTGGCTTCATCACTCCCACCAGAACATACAGAATGCCAAGGCCTGCTAGGTCTTTCTCAACTTTGCCTACGAGTTACTCACCACCAAAAAAGTAGAATCATCCAGATGCTCTAAATGGCCTCTTTTCTCTGAGCCTGGTGGACTTGAGTGGGAGGACCTAACCATTCTGTTTTTAATCCATGGAGAGCTCACACAAAGATCTTGTTGCAGTTTGGAAAGTCAATTTGCCAGCCACACGGGGCTGCCTGGAAGCAAGCAGTAGGACCAGTATGGGACACTCTGCTCATCACTCCTGGTTCTCATCGGGACTGCAAAATCACGGGTTTGAAGGGGGCGGGGAGGAGGTAGGAAGGTGTGAGAACTCAA
The DNA here is from genome assembly GCF_009762305.2 of Zalophus californianus. Classification (NCBI taxonomy): domain Eukaryota; kingdom Metazoa; phylum Chordata; class Mammalia; order Carnivora; family Otariidae; genus Zalophus; species Zalophus californianus. The sequence goes on from NC_045608.1 coordinate 9,095,808, forward strand.
GAAGAATGTGGTGAAGACAAAGCAAGGGGGAAAGTGGTGTCTGTCTAGGACAGAAAGAAAACACTGAGGCTTTGGGGGTCCAGATAGGCCCATACCTATACTGCAGGAGCACGGGGGGCTGGGGTGAATTGCAGACCCCCAGCCTGTCTCAACAGAAGACAGCTAGTTGGCTCCAGGCGATGGTTGTCAGTGGAAACGTGGGCCCAGGGTAGCCAGATCCTCTGATTTTCCGAGAGAAACCAGCAATTTGGATCTCTTCTGGTTTTTAAATGCTGGCTTAATATATATGCACATATTTTCAAGCTCACAGTACTTTATGGAGGTGTAATTTACATACGGTAAAATGCGCAAATCTTAAGTGTGTAACTTGATGAATTTTGATGCCTCAAATATTTTTAAAACACTGGAGGGTCCAAGAAAATATGTCCTTGGGGTGCATCTGGACCTGGACCTCACCGTTCATGACCCCTAGTCTAATGCACTTTGTGACCCCCATGAGCATGGTGGGATGCTCACACACAACCGTATCCCATGGGGAAGGGGACACGCTTTGGGTGAAAACTCAGTGATAACCCCATTACTCTCACAGCTAAGGCATGGGCTCTGGAGCCCAGGGCGTGAATCCTAGCTTTGCCACCTGCTGTGTGACTATGGGCAAATTATTTCACCTTCTGATGCTTGTTTTCCCCACCGATAAAATCAGAGAGATAATGATACTGACCTTATAGAGCTATTGTATGGATTAAATGAGTTAATGTGGGAATCACTCAGCAGTGCCTGGCACATAGTAACTGCTTTATACATGTTCACTACTGTCTTTTTTTTTTTAAGTTAATAGACTTTTTTAGAGCAGTTTTAGTTAGGTTTAGAGAGAATTTGAGCAGAAAGTGTAGAGAGCTTTCATATACTCCCTCTTCCACCCCCACCATTTCCCCTAACATCTTCCATTAGTGAGGTATATTTGTTACAATTGCTGAACAAATATTGATACATTGTTATTAACTGAAGTCTATCATTTACATTAGGGGGTCACTCTTTGTGTTGTACATTCTATGGGTTTTGACAAATGGCATAACGTGTATCCACCATCATACAGAATAGTTTCACTGTTATTTTAAATCAAGAATCTTTGTTCGTCCCCACGGCTACTGCAGAGAAAGACCGGCTGTAGCTTATGAATAACTTCTGGTGGGCTGGCAGGAACCCCGTTCTTTACTCTCCCACTCAGGAAGTGTAGCACATTCAGGCACAAGAAGGGGACATTTTAGAGGTGAACCTGAGTCTGTTCTAATTTACCCAAAATGGAAGCTACTTTCCCACTTAAGTTTGGGAGTCGCACAAATTCCAGCCCCAAATTCCCTGCCACACAGCTGGCTCTGAGTCCAAAGACCCCATTCACACCCTAGTTCAGCCCTTCCTGTGTGACTCAGAGCCACTGTATTAGCCTCTCTGGGCCTCTCAAACAACCATCCTCCCTGTCTAGGGCCATCCCTGGGAGTGTGTGGAGGCTCAGATGCACTAATTTCTGTGAAAGGTCTTTGTACATTATAAAAAGCTCTAGATTAAAATTGGAAATATTATTATTATAATCGGTTAGGCAGAAAAACTGAGCTGTTAGCGAAGCAAATCTGGCCCTCAAAGACTGAGCCACAAGAAGTCAGTTGCATGCAGGGGCTGCGTGACAGCCATCCATGGCTTGTTCCTCTGGGGTGAGGTAGCCAGGAAGTCGGACACAGAGCTGGAGCCTGCCTCTGGCTAGAACAGCAAGGCTGAGCTGGGAGCACCCACCCCTGGGTTGTTTCTGCTTTCATAGCCTGCCGGCCAAATGCCAATCAGCACAGAGCCACGTTTGCCATATCTGCAGCTCCCCAAAAGAGGAAATTGGACACAGATGCTTCCAGCACCCATGAGAATGAATCTCAGTCATCCAGCTTCATCCACTGGCCACACCCCAGGCAGGACAAGAAATGTAACTTCTGTCCTGCCCATAGCCTTGATAATAAGCTTTGTGGCTTATTATATGTGCATATAGTTGATTTTTTTTTAATACCCCAAAGCGAAATTTATTTGTAAGGCACTATAGAAAACCTCCTGTCCCTTTTATGCCGGGAGCCCACGGAAGAGAAGTGAAATTGTGTATTCGCTGCTAAAAAAAGCCCTGGCTTATACAATTTTAACAATAGAAAAATGATCTTTGTGCTTCAGTGCATGGATGCTTAAAGGAAAACAGGCAGTCTGTTCAGGTGGCTGGTGAATTACAAATGAGTGGTTCGCCTTTGTTTTGAGTGACAAGCAATTTAAATGCAGTCTTACGTGGAGGCCTGGAAATTCTTTTCCCCAGAAGAGAGAGAGAGCATGAGAGGAAAAGGAAAAAGAAAAAAAGCTTCCTTTTTGAACTGAGAGATTATATTAGTTTGCCACTGAGCAGAGGTGAGAAGTTAGAACTTCATTTGATAATTATAAAATCAGTAGTTTGTGATTGGACGTAATTGATGATTATACTCTTGCTAATAGCAAGCCTGCCAGCCTGCACTTGTGGGACATTTCATTTTTGCACCGCTTCCAAGCCATGAAAGCCAGCCCGGCATGGGGCGCTGCTCACGAGATCTCAGGGAGCCTAACATCAAATGCATTTGGGGGCCTGTATTATGTTGGGTAAAAAGTGTTCATTAATGCCGACGTTTGAAAACACTTTTCTCTGTGCCTTATTTTTAGCCTGGGAATAATTACAAATATTAGAATAAAATTGCACAGTGCTTTTCTCCCCTGCCTCATCCTCTCCCAGCAGACCCACCCCTCCGTCAGAGCCTGGTGGGCTCCTAGGCCTTGCACTGCCTTTGATTAAAATACCAGTGGGGTGGGGAGGAGACTGTCTGTCTTCCTGTCTGCCTAGGTGACAGGTTAGAACCATTGCACAACAAAGTAGGAAGGGAACTTAAGGCCAGCACCTTCACTTTACAGATGGGAAAACTGAGGCTCAGAAAGGGGGTGTGCCTTGCTCAAAGATGAGTAGGGACTCAAGGCCCCAGCCAAAACCAGAACCCACATCTGCTCACTCCCAGGTCTAGCTTCTCCTGTTTCCTACCCTCCCGTTGGCTTCCCTAAGACAAGCGCCGGGGTCCTCTGGGGGCACATCGTGGGCCTGACCCCTCCCACCTTGGGCTGCATGGTTACTCCATCAGGGAGCCTCCAAGAGACCTCTACAGAGCCTCCGAGACCACAGCTTAGTTTGGGCTACTCGGAGGGCATTATTCTACATCATCCTTCTTGATGAGGGGTTTTATTTAAGTTTGTAGTTTGCAAAGATTAGTTCAGAGAACCTCTTAAATTCCCTCCTTATCTCATTCATTCATTTTTTCATTCAGTCAGTGTTGATTTAGTGCCCACTCCTGACCTGTCCCGTGCTGGGCTGCAAAGGAGGAAGAAAAATCATAGCAGTGGCCATTTAAGATCATCCAGTTGTTCATGCCCCCAACTGCAGAGTCTCCCTGATTCCCCTCTACCTCTTGCCACCCACCCCCCCCATTGCCCCTGTGTTCCTGAGAAACAAAGCCTGTGGCTCAAATTCATATCCATCCAGACCCAAGCGTTTCTCCCACTTCCGCTGCCACCACCCTGTTCTGAGCAGCCATCCTTCCTTACCCAGACTGTTACAGTAGCCACGTCCCGGGTCCCCCTGCTTCTACCCCAGAGAGCCTCAGTCCATTTTCCAAGCAACAGGCGGAGGCATCCTGTTAAAACGAATGTTAGATCATGTCTCTTTCTCTACTCAAACCTTGGCAGGACTTCTCATCCCCCTTAGAGGAAAAAGTCCCAAATCTTCACAGTGTCCTGCAAGGTTCCACCCCTGCCCTTCTTCTCTTCCCCTTCACGCACCTTCTCCCACTACACTGGCCTCTTCGCTGTTACTCAAACAAGCTGAACTCACTTCTGCCCCAGGGCCTTTGCACCTGCTGTTCTCGCTGCTTGGAATACTCTTCCCCCAGATCACTGCACAACTTAACCCCAAGGCCTTCCCTGGCCCTGCTAGGCAGCACACACCCTGCCCCAGACTCCTATCCTCTCCCTGCTTTATTTTCCTCCCCTGTACTTGGTCACACTCACACATTCTATACTATGATTTATTTTATTGTCCACCTCTGCCTTTAGAGTGTCAGATCCACAAGGGTACAGGTTTGATTCAGTCCTGCTTGGTGCTGAATGCCCAATGCCTAGAACAGACCCCATCTTTAAGAGATGCTCAATAAGGAGGGACCCCCACTTCCACCAGTTTCTCTCCAGCCTTAGAATCACCCCCAAGACTGACACATAAACACAGGCTCATTATTCAGCAGTCATTTATTTTTAATTTTTTTAAAGATTTTATTTATTTAATTGACAGAGAGAGAGGTAACACAAGCAGCGGGAGTGGGAGAGAGAGAAGCAGGCTTCCTGCTGAGCAGGGAGCCCGATGCGGGGCTCGATCCCGGGACCCTGGGATCATGACCCAAGCCCAAGGCAGTCGCTTAACCAACTGAGCCACCCAGGCATCCCTCAGCAGTCATTTATTGAGTACCTGCTGTGCACAGAGTTGCATGAAGGGTACACAGCGATGAACAGACAGACCCACTCTCCCATGGTGGGGCTCAGACCTAAGAGTTGACAAACAATGGGTTGAGGAGGTGGCATCTGGAGCTGGACTAGTCTGGGAATGACTCCTCAGGAAGGGATGCCTGCATGACTCACCTCACCAGTGCATTCAGTGGAAACCAACTAGGGCTAAAAGTATAACCTGCTGGAAGAGAACTGGTTTCTAAAATCTCAAACCTCTGCTATCAAACAGCTGCTTTCCCCTTTTGGCATGTGTCACATGGTCCCCCTTAACAACTATTTGTCCATCCTCTTGGTTAAAGGGCCCCAGCCTGCTGGCTTCTTTCTGCCTCCTATCAAAGTAATATTTTAGTCCCCAAGAAGGCAAATTGCCCAAACCCTATGCCTCCCTGAAGAACTGTTGCATCCTTGGTTGCTTTTTAAACTCATTGTACCTCCGTTTTCTCGTCTTTAAAATGGGAATAACCATAGAGCCCATCTGTGTTAGTTCAGGCTAACAGAATACCACAGACTGGGTGTCTGAAACAATAGAATTTTATTTTTTCCCAGTTCTGGAGGCAGAAAGTCCAAGATCGTGGTGCTGGCACAGTTGGTTTCTGGTGAGAGCTCTCTCCTCGGCTTATAGACAGCTTCCTTCTCACTATGTTCCTCTGTGCTCCTACATCCCTGGGATCTCTTCTTCTTCTTATAGGGACATTGGTCCTGGGGCTTCTGGCTGGCTCAGTTGATAGAACATGTTACTATTGATCTCAGGGCGTGAGTTCAAGCCCCACATTGGGGGTAGAGATTACATAAAAAAATAAAATCTTAAAAAAAAAGTACTTGAGTCTTATAGGATTAGGGACCTGCCATTTTGACATCATTTAATTTTAAATACCTCTTTAAAGGCCCTGTCACCAAATACAGTCACATTGGATGTTGGGGCTTCAACATATGGATTCAGGGGAACACAGTTCAGTCTATAACACCACTTCATGGGAATTTTGCAAGGATCAAGTGATCTAATACATGTAAAGCACTCAGTATGTGTTTGAGGGACTTGGGGAGGGGGTGGGATGATTCCCCTTGGGCGTGCACATAGTAGGTGCTCAGTAAACACACCTGTTGTTACTGTAGTTACTGAGCTCCTGCCCATGTCCATCACCGTTGCAGGTTGAGGCATTGAGGGGAGAATCTAGAAGCTGGACCTGCAGCCCTAGAAGGGGGGGGGGGCGGGTCTCAGAGCTCAAGCATGGAATTCAAATTAGGGTTTACACCTGAGGATTCAAAATAGAAACAGGTGGCCAGATGCATTAATTCTGTTCCATCCTGTCGGGATCTGGAAGTGTCTGGTACTGGCTCCAGGAATCTGGAATCTGGAATCTGGAATCAGGCTGCTAGGATGAGGTCTTTCTGGGACCCCCATGGCCCTCTAGGGAATGCCCCCAAGACCTCAGAAGGCCAGAGAGGGTCTCAGCCGTCTGCCCCATCTAGGTAGGAGCCGAGATAGCCCAGATCAACAATAGCCAACAAAAATAAGAGTCAAACTCTTATTTCTTATTTAAGCCCCAACATTAAATTGTAATTTTCATTTGCTCAGCCACATCAATGATTTATAGCAGAGAGAGCGTTAGCACTCAACCCAGGAATGGAGCTCCCAGCAAACACACTGTGTAAGGCAGGGGCAGTCAGGTTCTGCTGAAGACTCGGGTGCTTGGCTCCTCCTGGCCTTCCAGTCCCTGACCACCTAGCTCCTCCCACTCTTTCAGACATTCCAGCGGCTTCCACAAAACTCCCACTAGAGTCAGTCCCAACGGGGATTAGAAGCATGGGCTTTGGAGTCCAGTTAAGCTGAGTCTGCATCCCAGCTCCCACATGGTATGGCCTTTTCTCTTCTGTGCCTCAGTATCTTCATCCATTAAATGGTCAGTAACACCACCTCCTCAGAGTTATAATTAAATGAGATAATACAAGCCCAACACTTAACACAGTGCCTTACACAGAGTTAGTGCTCAGTAGTCACTGTTATTATTAGTGATAACAGTTCCTATACTAGCCCAACAGGATAAAAGTTATCCTATTTTACAGGTGGTAGAAAATCAGAATATTGCTATAAAGAAGAGGGATCTATCACACAGACTCATCTTAGAATCACATGTAAGTCTTCTGGATAGTCTAGCCAAACCTCCATATGCAGGCCTCTCAGATAGATAGTCAAGTACTTTGATGCCTATCCTGATGGGGAGCTCAGAATCTCATAAGGTAGCTCATTTTGAGAACTTAGAGCTTTCTAAGACTGCAGTTTCCACCCTCCTCTCACCGCTGGCCCACCCCTACTCTGGAATATTTATAGCTCTATTCCTCTCAACACAATGGCCAGAAAGATCTTTAGCTGATTACAGACTGTTCTTGGGTGTGTCCCCCTACATCTGCTCCTCTCTCTTGGCCCTCCCCACCTTTAGTTCCATCTTGTCCGGAATCAGGAATTTATCTCCTAATCATCTTTCAAATCTTTTTTTTTTTAAGATTTTATTTATTTATTTGACAGAGAGAGACACAGCGAGAGAGGGAACACAAGCAGGGGGAGTGGGAGAGGGAGAAGCAGGCTTCCCGCGGAGCAGGGACCCCGATGCGGGGCTCGATCCCAGGACCCTGGGATCATGACCTGAGCCGAAGGCAGACGCTTAATGATGGAGCCACCCAGGCGCCCCTCATCTTTCGAATCTGTTCTTTAGTCCCCCCTCCAGCACCCCCTTGGACCTGGGCACCAAACCACCCCAGCCCCTAAGCAGCCCCCACAGTGAGCAACTTGCTCCCCCATTCATAGCATCTGGGTTTCTTCCTGCCCTTCATTCTCCACATGCCCCTGCCCCCCTTATTCTCCATGTACCCCCTGACTGTTACTGCTCCCCTGCGGGTGTGTGCCCCCACTCCATGCTCCCCCTTCACTCTGACCCCCTTATTCCATGCTGACTCTCCATCATCCCCTTCTCCGTGCTCCCCCCAGTGACCACGAACACCGCAGCCCTCCGTGCCCCCTTCTCCGTGCTCCCCTCAGCGACCACGAACACCGCAGCCCTCCGTGCCCCCTTCTCCGTGCTCCCCCCAGTGACCACGAACACCGCAGCCCTCCGTGCCCCCTTCTCCGTGCTCCCCTCAGCGACCACGAACACCGCAGCCCTCCGTGCCCCCTTGCTCCCCACGCACCCCTTCAGATCTGCACCCCAGGCCTCCAGAGGGATAACCAGGCCTCCGAGAGCATTTAAGGGCATGTCCCACACACCCCTTGCCATCCTGAGCTGATTCCTTTTCTCCCCAGATCTCATTTCCCCTGCATCCTCCTCAGAGGTCCTGATCCTGAGATCTTCGGAGCACCCGCCTCCTCTCAACTGCCCATTGTTCAGTTTCTTCCAGAATCCTGCCACATCAGACACACCGAGCCCTGTCTCCCAGAACCACCACATCCACCCTCCCCAGAGCCCAGGACCCAGTGGTAAAGGAAAGCTGTTCTCAAAGTGTGTTCCACAGAACCCTAGTTTCCAGGTTCATTCTCTGAAGCAAAAAGTTCTGTGGCCTAAATGCATTTGGGAAAACATTGGGCTAAGCTGAGTTAAAGGGGACTTTTTCCTGCAGCTCTTGTCCAAGCATCCATTCTGTTGATATATTCTATACATATCCATGCAGAAAGTGTGTGCACACTTCATCACAGGTCCTCCTTTCCATGCCCAGGAGACCGTGCAAAATGCTTTGGGAAGCCGTGGTTTCTGGTTAGAAGCTTGAGTCCTGGAATGAGAAGACTCTGGGCCACCTCTGCCACAAACTGGTTCTTTCAGTTTCTTCCTCTGTAGAATGGGGGGCCATAACGGTGCTCACATCTGAGAACTGGGAGAGAATCCAGGGATAAGGCACTGAGCACAGAATAAGGTTCAGTTTCCAGAAGCTCAGACCATTCTTTGTAAAGAGCTTGGACAGAGAAGTTCTCGATAGCCAGTGGATATTGTCACCACTAGCTCGGACAGCTCGTGGAAGCTCAGTCTCAGGAGGCCCCCAAATTTGCCACTTTTAACCACTTGACAGATGAGAGCTAAGTGGCTAGAACAGGCTTTTGCCTCTCCCCTGACTTAACTGGTTCTGCACCTGTTATTTTCATACTTGGGGGACCAAACACATTTTCACCCCTCATATTACGGCGGGTGGTGTAAATGCCGCGTGCTCCATCAGACGCTGAGCTATTTCTGATGTGACCTTCTTGGTGTCTGTAGCTGGCCGCCACCTCCTCCTTCCCCAGATGGCCTTCAAAGATCGCCTGTCACAAGCCAAATCTGTCATTCTGGACACTTTCTCCCGCCCTTCTGTGTGGTCGGGCCCAGCCATGAGGCAGAGACACATGGCCTTTTATTTGTGCCAAGCTCACCTGTCTGGGCATGTGGGTGAAATGCACTAAAGTTGCAGACTTTGGAAAAGACATCCTGTGTGGTTGGAAGAATAATGAACTGCTTTATTAGAAAGCTTTTTGCCAACTTCCATGGGACTCTTTGCCGCACGTTAGCCCATTCCTCCCCAGCAGCTTCTTAGGCAGATAGGGAGTATTCTTCCCACTTGGTGGTTGAACAAACTAAGGCCAAGAGATGCTTAATGACATTAGGCCCAGCACCAGATCAGGCTCTAATGCCATTAGGAATTTTGACCTGGCCTTCTAGAAACAGACAGGATCATTGTTCTAAAACAAGATTGAACAAGGCAGGGCATCCACATGGCTCCCTGTCTTCAAGTCATCTTGACTGTGGGAAGCCCTAAACTTGAACTGATTAAAACTGAGAGCCATTCCAGGATGTTTTTTGATCTCTGCTTTTGAAAATATTGTCCAGCCATTAGATTTGAGTCTCAAAAGCAGGGATCAGCAAACTTTTTCTGTAAAGGGCCAGATAATAAATATTTATTTTATTTTATTTTATTTATTTTTAAGATTTATTTATTTATTTATTTTAGAGACAGAGAGAGAGCATGTGAGCAGGGGGAGGGGCAGAGGGAGAGAGAACCCCCAAGCAGACTCCCCGCTGAGTACGGAGCCCAACATGGAGCCCCATCTCATGACCCTGAGATCATGCATGACTGAGACAAAACCAAGAGTCAGATGCTTAACTGATTGAGCCACCCAGGCACCCCTATTTTATTTTATTTTATCTTATTTTATTTTATTTTATTTTATTTTATTTTATTTTATTTTAAAGTGATCTTTACTCCCAACATGGGGCTCAAGCTCAATGACCCTGAGACCAAGAGTCACATGCTCTACTGACTGCGCCATCCAGGCACCCCAGATATTTTTTATTTTACAGTCAGAGTCTTTGTCACAACTATGCAACTAGGCCATTATAGCATGAAAGCAGCCATAGACAATAAATAAAAGAATGGCTGCAACTATATTCCAATAAAACTTTATTTACAAAAACAGATGAAGGTCCAGATTCGGCCTAAGGACCATAGTTTGCCAGCCCTTGATTTAGACCAACACTATCCAGTAGAAATACAATGCAAGCCACATACGTAATTTAAGTTTTTCTAATAGCTACATTAAAAGGTAAAAAGAAACAGGTGAATTTAATTTTAATAATATATTTTACTGAACCCAATATGTCCATAGCGTTATCATTTTAACATAAAATCAATATAAAAAATTACTGAGATGGGGGTGCCTGGGTGGTTCAGTCAGTCAAACGTCAGCCTTAGGCTCAGGTCGTGATCCCGGGGTCCTGTGATCGAGCCCCGAGTCGGGCTCCCTGTCCCTGCTCAGCGGGGGGGGAGCCTGCTTCTCCCTCTATCTCTCCCACCCCCGCCCCCCGCTCGTGCTCTCCCTCTCCCTCTCAAATAAATAAAATCTTTTTTTAAAAAAATTACTGAGCTATTTTACAACCCTCTTTTCATCCTGAGACTTAAAAATCCCGTATTTTACACTTACAGCCCATCTGAATTTGGAATAGTCACATTTCAAGTGCTCAGTGGCCACATGCGGTAGTGGCTACTGTATTGGACAGTGTAGCTCTGCTGGGCAGACTGATATCATAAGGAGACAGTCACACAGGTAAACAACACGCCCTTACGAATTGATAAGCACTGTGAGTAGAAAGCAGAAGGTTCTATAGGCAGGGACAGGGAAACATCAAAGGAATCTTCTGGTATTTGCCCCACCCCTGCCCAAAGTTCCTTTGCAGAAGTCAATGGAACATTCCTTTTTTTTTTTTTAAGATTTTATTTATTTGAGAGAGAGTGTGTGTGAGCTGGAGGGAGAGGGGGAAGGAGAGGGAATTCGAAGCAGACTCTGCACAGAGTGCAGAGCTGGTCACGGGGCTCAATCCCAAGACATTGAGATCATGACCTGAGCTGAAACTAGGAGTTGCCGCTTAACCAACTGAACCACCCAGGCGCCCCAAGTCAATGGAACATTCTTTTTTTTTTTTTAAGATTTTTTATTTATTTATTAGAGAGCGAGCGAGAGAGAAACAGCATGAGAGGGGAGAAGGTCAGAGGGAGAAGCAGGCTCCCCGCCGAGCCGGGAGCCCGACGCGGGACTCGATCCCAGGACCCCGGGATCATGACCTGAGCCGAAGGCAGCCGCTCAACCAACTGAGCCACACAGGCGCCCTCAATGGAACATTCTTATGCCTTTTCCCAAACCCCATCCACCACACGTGCTCAGCATAGACAACTGTAAAGTGGAACATTCAGACTTTGCTGACTGATCTTTGATAATTTTCCATCTAGGGCTCAGGAGATGAATTGCTTTCATTTCTCATGGCTTTTCTTGGGCTCCAGATCAGCAGCACAGCAGCCTGTGACCTGGTACAGCCATGGATGATGTCATGAGGCAGCACGTGGGGTCCAAGCGACTGTCCCCATTGACTGGGATGGTTTTTCTCTCCAGGAGAAAGGGGCCAGCATCTGGATCAGAGCAGGAGTTGGAACCCCAGACCTAGGATGAATCCCACTCTGCCATTTACTGACTGGGTGACCTTTGGCAAGTTATTCAGTGTCATCGAGTCTCAGTTTCCTCATCTGTGTAATCGGGATAATGACAGCAGCTACCTTTAGTGATTGGTGTATCCATGGAGAGAGATGATCACGGATAGTAAGAGCATATGGGACATGGTAAATGCTAAATATTATATATGTTATTATTATTATTATTGGCCCATCAAGGATGCCCCCCCCAAACTCTGAATTAATTGCTCCCCCCTCACATTACTGTAAATACTCTAGTGTTTGCATCACCTCCTCCCATGTTGTGGTTCCTCTTGGGCATAGCTGTATCTCCCACTCAGCTCTGAGTCCCCAGAACAGGCACTGTGTCTTGTCCATCTCAGCAAGATCAAAAATCTACCTGCACTTGGTGGTTTTTCCCTTTCCTAGATTCTAGAACATTCTTTATGTTCGCCATTGTGGGTTTCCTATCTCCAGGAGACAATTCCTAATGTTTCATCCACCAAACTAGGTCAGCTTCTCCCCACTTACACACTTTCAAGGCCCCCTTGAACTTTTCCTTCAAAGCATTTAGCACTTGTAATTAATGAGTTACCTGGAGAATCTGCTTTGATACCAGTCTCCCCACTGGACTGTGAGTCCCATGACGGCAGGGCTCGAGTCTGCATAATCCATCCATGAGTTCTCAGCCCACAGTGCTTAGCACATAGCAGGTGCTCAGGAAATTTTTGTTAAATGAATGAGAGACTGTCATTCCCTCTGGAATTTAAAAGACCAGAGACTGTTCTCAGAATAACAAGAGAGCTTAAGGAATTTTTGTAACTGATCTTTTTAAAATCATTTGCTCAACGTAACCATACATTTCCCCCACGTCTCTTAAATAACGAATTCTCTGTGGACCTTGTAAAACCTTCAAGCTGTGCTGTCCAATAGAAATATAATGTGATCCATGGATGTACTTTTACAGGTTGTAGTACGTACACTGAAAAACAAGTTAAAGGGATGGGCGCCTCGGTGGCTCAGGTCATGATCCCAGGGTTCTGGGATCGAGTCCCACATCAGGCTCCCTGCTCAGTGGGGAGCTTGCTTCTCCCTCTGCCTCTCTCTCTCTCTCTCTGTGTCTCTCATGAATAAATAAATTAAATCTTAAAAAAAAAAGAAAAACAAGTAAAAGGAAACAGGTGAAATGAATTTTAATAAGAGATTTTATTTGACCCAGCATATCCAAGATGTAATAATCACTTTACCATGTAATCGATATAAAAAATGCTGATGAGCTATTGTCCATTCTTTTTCTCGTGCTAAGTCTTTGAAACCTTGTGTGTATTTTGCACTCACAGCCCATCTCAATTTGTGCTTGCCACATTTCAAGCGCTCAGTAGCCACCTGTGATTTGCGGCTGCCATATTGGAGGCCTTACAGGAACCACTGTGGTTTTCAAATTCCTCTTCTCAGTGTGTGCTACTAGGTGTGGAGGCAGGGCCTTTCTCAGGTGGTCTTTGTAGGACACCAGATAAGCACAGCTGGGGTTTATCACCCAACACTGGACAGAGCCTGTCCCCATAACAGGCAAGAAGGAAGGGGTCGGTCATACCAAGAGGTGACATATATGGGGCTTAATGTATCCCGTGAGTTTTACAAAGCGCTTTACATGTGTTAAATCATCTGATCCTCCAGCAAGGGAGGGTGTGGTGTTACTATTCCTATTTTACAGAGAGGGAAGTAGAGGCACAGGGATTGCCGTGACCTGTCTGCTCAAGGACACAAAGATAGTAAGTGGTGGAGCTGGGATTTGAACAGAGGTGGCCTGGCTCCAAGGCTTGTGCCTTAGTTGGCCACTTCTATGAATGGACCGTCTCAGAATTGGCCCCTGTCATTTCTCCAAAATGATATCACAAACAGGACTTAAAGTGGGGGCAACTCTCTTAGATTTGCTGATTCAACAAACTGTGTTGAGCACTTTCTGTGCACCAGACAGTGCACTCACAGAGCTCACGTCAAGGGAAGGAACTTGATAACAGACACTCCTCCAAGTGGCATCACTGGGATTGGTTTAAGAAGAGCCCACCTCCGAAAGAGAGAGATTGACAGGTAGATATTCCCCATAGATCCATCGTTGAAGTTGGCACCAAAGGGAGAGGTATATCAGTGTCAGGGAGAATAAAGATGTTCCAGTGCAAAGGAAGATACTCCATCTAGGGTGTTCTCGAGGATGTAGGGACGGTGGCCTGTGGGTACCAGGAGCTCGTGCCAGCCATGTGCTGGGGAGGCCCAGGACGATGCCAGGGGGACTGGCTACCAAGAGCCAGCACCAAGGGAGCTATGAGGCCAGAGCTTGGAATTCATAGCCAGGGGCAGAGAGGGATGAGATGGTGCTGAGCCCCAGAAATGTCTTGAGGAACTTCACTTGAGGAACATCATCTTAATGAACGTCACTGGCAGAATGAAAGTCTGTGAGGAAGGGAACAAATGCATGAAGGTAGCTCTTCACCATGGGATTATCCAGCCATTTGTGTTTTCATCAGTCAGGAAGCATTTGTTGAGCTGTTTGACATCTCACGAGAGCTTTAACAATTTCTCTGTAATTTTCAGTGACAAGAAATATTCCCCAGATGTGTCCCACTTTCCCCCAGAACATGTGTCATATCTGGATCTCCAGCATGACCCTTTCATAACAACAACAATAATAGCTGTTAACAACCTACTCTGTGCCAGGCCCTGTGCTAAGTACTTACGTGCAGCATCCTTCAGTCCCCAGAAGAGGCTCAGGAGGTAGGTTCTGTTTTTCCCCCATTTTCCAGATGAGGGAAACCTTAGTTAGATCAGAGAGGGCCAATGACGTGCCCAAGGTCACACAGCTGGAATGCAGTGGAGCCAGGATTTGAACCTGGACTTTCTAACTCCATACGTTTGACCTTCATTTCCCCTCCCCCTCCCCCATCCCATGTTTGCACATGTAGAAAATGATCATATTTCCTTGTAGACGCAGATGCCATGGTTACACATGACTCTCTCTCTTGTTTCCAAAGGTGGTGGCCCTTAGTAAGAGAAGTCAGGAGGCTGAGGCAGCTTTCCTGAGTGTTTACAAGCAATTGATTGAAGCACCAGGTAAGATACATTTGGGTTCCATAATTGGATAATTAATGTCAAGGAAGAACCAGCCATTAGGTCGTTACACAGGGACCTCCCCATAATGGGATCTAGGGACAAGCCAAGGATCCTGGGGAAGGCTGGGCCCTCCACAGGTGAGGGTTGTTGTGGGGGGTGGTGAGAGGGTCCACACCCAGTCTGGTGTGACATGTCCCCACACAGTCCCGCCATCTTCCCCCACCACCTTCCAGTGTTAGCCAGGAAGCTTTGGGGGGCTCCTGGAAGGATCTCCCACCTGGACCTTCTTGGGGAGCTGAGTGTCTTGCCTGCCAGAACCCTCATCCCATTGCTGCAAAGGACAGATGGTGCCCAGTGCTCTCTGCCTGCTGAGGACGCTGGAGGAAAGATCTCAAATGTTTCCCCAACATGGCACAGCCAACCTCAACCCAAAAGAACACATACTTATATGACTCTCTTTACATAAAATATGAAGACAGACAAAAATTAATCTGTCGGCACTATTCACAGTGCCCAAAAGGGGGAAACAACCCAAATGACCATCAGTGGATGAATAGGTAAATAAAATGTGGTACAATGGAATTATGATTCAGCCATAAAAAGGAGTGAAGCTTTGACACCTGCTACAACATGGATGAGCCTCACAAACATGATGCTGAGTGAAAGAAGCCAGACACAAAGGTCACATAAGCTAAGACTCCACTTATATGGAATGTCCAAAATAGGCAAATCTAAAAGAGACAGATATCAGATTGGTGGTGGGGGGGGTGGTGACTGCTAATGGGTGTGGGGTCTCCTTTTGGGGGGATAAAAATGCTCTGAAACTAGATGGGGGTGGGGGTTGTGCACCTTCATGAATGTGCCAGATCCCACTGAACTATTCACTTTAAAGTGGTAAATTACATGTTCTAAGAATTTCACCTCAACTAAAAAAAAAAAAGTTAACCTGTGCTCTTAGAAGTCAAGAGAGTGGTTTCTTTTGGAGGGGGCGATAGTTCCCAGAAGGGGTCTCTGGGGGCCATAGATGCTATTTCTTGATCTTGGTGTGGATTACAGAACTGTGAGTAGTTTGAAAACATTCACCTATACCCCTAAGATATGTAGATGCGCCTCTGTAAAAAAGTTTCCCATTTCCAAAATGGCCCCTCCTCTGCCACCTTCTCATTTCTTGACTCAGAACAGGGAGCCCAGAGGGCTGTAAGTGATTTGCTTACAATGGTGGGGCTGGGAGGGGACCCTCTGTGCCAACTCCCTCCCAGTCCTTTCCGGGGCCTTCCACACAGCTGCAGGAATCAGTGCTATCTGGTGACTGGGGCTGGGGGTTTATGAAAAAGAAAATGAAATCCCAACTAAGTCAAGTCATGGAGAAGGCAAAGTCATTTCTACTCGATGTCGAGGTCGTTTCCAGGATCTTTGTGTTTGTGGGTGGGAAAGTCCCTCATTCCATCTGTCTTGGACAACTAGAGTGGCTTGAATAGTGTCTTCCCAAAATTCATGTCTACCCCGAACCTTGGAGTATGATACTCTTTAGAAGCAGGGTCTTTGCAGATGTGATTAGTTAAGGACCTCGAGATGAGACCATCTGGATACAGGGTGGGTCCTAAATCCAATGACAAGTGTCCTTGTAAGAGGAAGAGAGAACACAGAGAAATACAGGGAAGAAGGCCTTGTGAAGACAGACACAGGTTGGAGTGATGTGGCCACAAGCCAAAGAACACTTGAGGCCACCAGAAATGGGAAAAGGCAAGCTCCCCAAGCTCTGTGAGCATGTCAAAGTTTGAAAAGCACTCGCCTGGTATAGAGGTTGTTCTACCCCCTGCATGTTACAGCCCCAGGGGAACAGGCCAACCAGCTCCCTTCACGGGGGTACCCAGAGGTTGAGTGTGACGCCTGAGGTCTCACAGCCAGGAGCAGTGGGGTTCATGTCTCCGCACGCTCAACAAATACGTCCAGAGTGGCTGCACTGTGTCACAACTTGGCTACCCAGGGGAGCTCCTGTAACAAGTTACCACGAACTAGGGGACTTCAAGCAACAGGTATTTATTGTCTTGTAGTTCTGGAGGCCAGAAATCCGAAATTAAGGTGTCCACAGGGCTGTGCTCCCTCTGAAGGCTCTAGGGGAAGGTTCTTCCTTAACCTCTTCCAGCTTCTTGTGGCTCCAGGTGTCTCTTGGCTTGTGGCCACATCACTCCAGTCTTTGCCTCTGTCTTCACAGGGCCCCCTCCTCCCTATGTCTGGGTCCCAAATCTCCAGCTCTTTTCTCTTATCAGGACACTAGTCATTGAATTTAGGACCCACCCAGATAATCCAGGGTGATCTTCTCCAGAGATCCTTAACTGAATTACATCTGCCAAAGACCCTTTTCCCAAATAAGGTCACATTCACTGGCTCCACGCATTAGGACATGGATATATAGTCAGGGGCCACCATTCAGCCCACTGCAGAGGGGTGTGCAGACTCCACCCTCTTTGCCCTGGTCCTACCGTCCAGTTTCCCGCTCCCAGGAGGGCAGCAGGCTGTGTGGTCTTCTCAAGGAGGATGTTTGAGCAGTGAGAACAGCTGGGGTTGGACAGTGTAGCCCTTGGGGCTCTGTGCCCACCATGAGGACATGGCCCTGGGGCATGAGGCTGAGACAGCCATGTATGCAGCCCCGGCCATTGTCACGCTCAGTGAAGACCACACCAGGCATGTGGCTGAGAAGCCCTGTTCCTGGCAGGTGCTTTGCTTATATCTCTACTCTCATCAGAGTTATCTGGAAAAAAATAATTGGGAAAATAAACCCTCTAATTTACCATCAATTTTCAATCCTTACAGTCCCACAGGCTCAGCAACAAATGACATTGGAGAGTGACCCACAATAGACCCCAAAAATGTCTCCTAGGACACCCCACACAAGGCTCCTCCTCTGGACCCCATATACCTCCCCTGTAGCACCAGGGGGCAGCACCGAGACAGGCTTGTGGTTCCAGGCTCAGTTTGGAATCCCACCTGGACCACTTACTTGCTGGGTGACGGCACATGAATTAATTGACCCCCTGAGCCCCAGCCTCCTCTTGTATAAATTGGAGACTGAGCTACTCTCATCATCATGTATGTGTCTGACTTCCCAAGAAGTGAAATTCTCTAAGCCTGGGACTGAATCATACTGAATTTGTATACCCAGAACCTGGTACACAGTAAGCACCTAATAATTGTTGAATGAATGAGAAATAAGACTCAGATGCAGAAATGGGGGAAAGGGTTATTTGAATGAAAAGGTGCTCTTTCAACTAGAGCCCTCTGCCTGTCACATGTTTATTTACTCAGATAACATTTATTAAGTGCCTGCCGTGTGCCTGGCACTTACTAGACCCTCAGAACCTAGCCATGAGCCTGCAAATGCAGACACGGGTCCAGCCCTCAGGGAGCTTGCATTCTGGTGGCAGAGGTGACCATGATCATCCCTTGGATAATCATTGCTCATGGCAAACCTAGGGGAGCGCCGGCAAGTCTAGTACTTAAGCATGAGGAGAGGCTACGGCCCCTGCTTAGAAAAGAGTCATTAATTCTGGGGTTCACCGTGAAACCTTCATCTTTGTGGAGATAGGATAGATAACACAGTCACAGGGCCAGAGTGCCAGCCAGGGACTGTGAGAGTTCTCAAGACCGGTGCAGAGCTTTCCAGAAGGTTCTCATGCCCTCCAGCCCCTCCCCCCAAAGGGGTTGTTCCAAGTCTGGTGCTGACTCCATGCTTCTGATTTCGCAACCCTGCTCCCCAGAAATGGAGAGGCGGGGGAGACGTATGTCCCTAGCTGTCACTGAGTTGGAGAACAAGGAGCCTTAACTGATGGAGACATACCGTTTGAACGGCCCCTTTAGGGGCTCTAATTCATTTTCAAGACATTTAAGAATAACAAAATGTTTTAATGATTTCTTAGGGGAATTAGGAAGACATATTTTTGTTCTCATTAAATTTTATCCTCAGACACAAGAACCAAATGTCAGATGTGGTTTTGGTGCTCGGAGCTTCCCTGCGCACTGTCCCCTCCCCCCTCCAACACACACACACACACAACACTGCTCCAACCCCCTCCAGAAAAATAACACTCCTGGAAAATTTGCCAGGATGCACACTCTCCTGTTTTTATATTTCTTGACAGGCAAATTATTTGTCGAAATACTTTCCACCCCCCTCCAAAGCCACACAAGTCCTGATTCAACATTTTTGTTTTGAATGACTGCTGCCAACACAAATCTTTGGCAGAGAGTGCGATATGGTGTGATGGCTCAGCAAGTATTTTGATAAGTGTGCAGCCTGTATGTCTGTAATTACGAAAGAAAACCGTAAATCTTTTGGATATTGTTCACACAGATGTGGCGTGAAGTGAGAAAAAAAGCAGTAAAACGTGTTAAAAGCATAATTAATGTCATTGTTGTGGAGGATGATTTGATTTAAACCTTTCTGACTTCTGTATCGGTGGCGGCTGATTTCTTTCTCGCACTCGCAGTCACTAGGTACCGACCCGAGCCTCACAAAGCTAACTTGTTAACTGAGTGATTAGTTAAAAGTAAAAAGGTGGCGGGGGGGGGGGGGGCGTTGAAGGAAAGAAAGAAAAAATGAAAAAAAAGGAAACAAGGAGAGAGCAAGCAAGAGAGCAGACAGAGGAGAACTGCTGAAGAGATAAGAAGAGAGAGGTGAGTGCCCCCAGAACGGTTTTTTTCTGCTTTACTTTGGTTGTTAAAAATCCAATGCAGGAGACGGCAACTCCTGACAGGCGTTTCTCTCCCTGCTTCTTCTTTCAGGAGGCAAAGCTGGTCAGCTTAGGTGCTCGAGCTGCAGAGTCAGACACAGCGGGGTAGGACTCTGTTTGGTGGTTTTGAGCTGTGTGACCTTGGGCAGGGGCCCGAACCTCTCTGAGCTCTGATTTCTATGTCTTTAGCAGAGGGATAATAATAGAAGCTGCTCGCTATTTGACATGAAGATTCACTCTGCTAGGCGTGAAAGCATTTGGCAGGATCTAATAACCAGCAGCCCATTGCAAAGCTGACATCAGAGTGTAAGTTAAATGGATCACAAGTGTTTGCTGCTGATCTCACAAGGTTCTGTCAGTTATCAAGGACGTGGGGTGAGCAGTTTAGGCAACAGGGTTACTGAGTCTGGAATAGGAAAATGCTTTACGGTATTTCGGGTTTTAATTTTTTTCTCCCCAATTATAAAAGTCACATATGCATGCTGTCAACTTCAGAAAATACAGAAAAGTAGAAAGAAGGAGAGAGAACTCCCTATTAGAGAAGCAATGGGAACACTGTTTTTCTTTCTGATCTTTTCCCTGTGTACTTCTTCAAAACGGTGGTTCATTCTGCTTGTACCATTTTGAATCATCCTTCCTTTTACCCAACATGAGCATACGTATTTCCCTGTGTGATTAAAAATCCTGAGTAACTTTGGTTCATTGTGTGTAATGGTCTCGTGTGGCTGTGCTGTAATTTGCTGGACCCCCTCTCCAACGTTGGGCATTTAGGGTGTTCAGGAATGAGCAGCTTATTCGTACTGTGCTGTAGTTCTGAAGACAAGGAAGAAAACTTGGGAAAGAAAATAGATTGTAGCCATGCATTGGCCCCAAACCCAGGATCAGTGGTCAAAAAGGATAAAATTTTTTTTTTCTCCTTGTTGATTTGTTTTGTACTCATTCATTTATGACACTAAATATCTTTTCATATGTTATGAACCACTCATATTCTTTTGTGACTCACTGGTTCATGTGTCTGTAGCCCATTTTAATATCAGAGATCACTTTCTTACTGATTTGTAGACACTCTTTGTATATTAAAGATAATAGCCTTTGTCCTGGTAAACTTGTCTCATATCTTCTCCCCTAGTTTGCTTTTTGTTTATAATGTCTCTTGTATATGGTACATAGCAGGCATTCAAAAAATATTTGCAGAAAGTAGGAATTCTTACCAAACCTTTGCTTTTATGGCTTCTGGATTTCATGTCATATTTTTAAAAACCCCTTCTTGCTTGAAAGTTATAGGGGTTTTTTTAGTACTTTTGTGACCTTAATTTTTAAAAATAATGAATCTTTGATGGAAGTGTAGTGAGGGAGATTAAGAATTTAGCTTTGCTTTTGTCCCAAATGACTAGTTCTACCGCCATCTAGTGGATAAGCCACCTTCCCAAATACAGGAAATATGGATTTTAGTATGAGAAACTCTTGTTTCTGTTTGCTCTCACTTCCTTCCCTTTCTCCCTGAATATGCCTCTGCTCACTTGATCCTGTAGGGAACAAGGCCAGATTTTCCCAAAGATGGTAGTTAACTTTAGAAGGCATTACACCACCGTCTCCCCTGCCAGAAGTGCTCTCGCCCCCGTGGCCGCCAGTCTAACATTCACTACTCCTGGTAACCAAGGACTGGAGGAAGGTGAAATGAAAGCATCTGGCATGATGCTGGTACCCAGTAGGTGCTCAATGCACGGCTGTTCCCTTTCAGAAGGAAAGCCAGGCATGTCAACTGTGGCTTTTCATCAGTTCATTCTGAGCACCTACTAGAGCTGAGCCCTGTGGGAACTCAAGCCTGAGCCTTCCTCTGCCCTCAGAGACTCGGAGTCTGTCAGAGACAACATGACCCAAAGTCAGATGGCCAGAACACCCAGCAGAAAAAGGGCTCCGAGGCTAGACAGCCAAAGGAGGCGCCTCAGAGAAGTCAGGCTTTGAATGTGGTTCTACGCATAAGCTACTATCCTTGCGGAGCTGTTTGTGGGGTGCTGTCAGGCAGTGCATGCAGCCCCTTACAGAAATAAGTTCTTGATCCCCACAGCCCCCTTAACAGTAGATAAGCTATCCTACTGTGCAGCTGATAAAATGTAGGCTAGGAGAGATCAAGTCACTTGCCCGAGGTCACACAGCAGAGAGGCAATAGAGTCTGAATCTTGACCCCTGGCTCCTAAACTATACGCAGGTTCAATTTAAAAAGTGAAAGGATTTGGACAAAACCATTGGATGTTTGGCCTCCAAAAAGAGTGACAAACAGCTAAGGGTCTTTGTTGCCAGTAGGTTGAGAGGTTCTAAACTAAGAGGATGAGCCCTTTGCTGAAATGCAGGTGTGTTACCCAGAAGAGGAACAAGTGAACCCCCCTAGCTAAGAACTCCTCGTTCTCCCAGCTCAAGCCTCCAAATTCAGGGAGCAGAGTGATATCAGGATGAGCACTAGCAGGACCCCAGGCCAGAGGGCCTCCTACAGAGCAGGGCCAATCCCTGTCCTGCCACTCTGCTTCCCTTACCATTCTTTGCTTTTCTGCTCCTCAGTTTCCCCATTACAAAATATGGATAGTGATCTTAGCTAATTATAGGCCAGTTGGGTGGATTCGGTGAGAGTGGAGAACATTGAGCATGGTGCCTGATATAGAGTAGCAGCCCCATGCAATTCATTAGACAAATACTGTTCGCTGGACACTCCACTCACCACCAGGAGCACAATGTGAAGCAAAACACACTGTTGCTGCCTGCCTGGCATGTCCCGTGAAACTCCGTATATGGGAACTTTTTTGTATAATAACGGACATGGCTTTGAATCCAGGTTCTGGGTGACCCTGAGTAGCTGGTTCTGCCTCTCAGCCTGTTTCCTGGTCTGGAAAAGTACACTTACCTCCTGGTACCTCGGAGAGGAGTAATCATGGTGCAGAGTATAGAAGGCCCTCTGAGTGTCTGGCACCTAGTAAGTGCTCAGTAAACAGTCCCCGCAGCTATGTTGGTGTTGTTGCATTACCACCACCACCCCTTGCCAAGAAGGAAGACCTTCCCCAGCCCCTCTGCCCATGCTTCAGCCAGAAGACCCCCTGGAGCAGCCGGTCCTGGCAATGGAGGGAAGAGCGGGTGGGCGGACACATGGCTCACGGCTGTGTGTAAGGGCTCCACACCCCATCTGCTCTTGAAAAGTTAAGATTAAAGGATCAGAGTTAGTCCTCGCTGCCGCCGTCAATAGCCCGAGCCTCCCACCCATGCAGGCGCCCGGAGCCTGGGCCCAGATGGGAGAAGGCTTCTGTCTCAAAGATATTTTGGAGGGGCGCACGCATACTTCTGCATATATGTGTTTCTAAACAGCCTCTCGGACAGCCTTCGCGACTCCAGCTTTCCTAAAAAAGCTCTGAATGCCACTTTCCTTCAGATGGACACAGTGGGAGGAATGAGACAGCTTTTCCTAGCTCCCCCGGCTCCCCCCCTCCACCAACCCCATAGACACTTTTTGAAAAAAACACCAACAGCATCAGCTAGTGGTGGGAGATGGAATAGACGATGCTTTACCCATCTCTGACAGTGCCTTTGTAGAGCCTGCTCTGGTATTAAAATATTACAAATCCGTTGGCAGTATTCTCTAAGGGGTTAGATCCAATGTAACCAAAATGAATTAGTCATTTTATTAAGCAGTTTATGCATAAAGAGCAGGTTGATGGCTGTAAGACAAAGGCACTGCGCTTCCTGACAATGTCCCCCCTCCCTGCACTCCCGCCAGGACCTGCCACCTCAGATGGTTCATATTTGATTTTCCGTGTCTGCCAGCGTGCTCAATTAATCCAAAAGATTTGTTGTAGTCAAACAACAATTCTGATTTGGGGTCCCCTGTTTGGGGCTTTTTCATTCAGGTTGGCTCCAAAGCCCTTTGATTCCCACTGCCACTGCCCTCATCTATATATCAACTGTGTGTCTGCCACAGGAGTGAAGTGGCAGAGTCCCGCTCACGGCTCTGGACAGCTACATGTCTTAGCTGAAAGGTTTCTGCTGGAAGTGCTGACCCCGGCAGAACCCTAGGCTCCCTGGCTCCAGATGAGGAGATGCAGGGATGTTTTGTCACTTCGACACCAGGATAGGAGGCTTGCCAGACACCAGAGTGGGAACACGGGTCACTTTGGAGGTTGGGGGCTTGGTGGGACTCGGCACTTCCCTTCGTGGGGTCACCTGACACGGGGAACAGCCTCGGTGTACGTGGCACAGCAGTGAAATCTTTGAATACATTGCGTGCTGGGTGTCACCTTTCTGCTTCCTTCTAGATAAAGTTTCAGTCCGGTGCTAGAACATCTTAAACACCTATAGAATACCTGAGAGTCTCCCCCCTTTAGCCAAGGGAGAGCCAGCCTCGGGCTCCCAGTCTTAGGTAACAAGAGAGTCTAACTAGAATTTAATAACATCAGTTATCACCCAACATGGGGCTTGAACTCACGACCCTGAGATCCAGAGCCACACGCTCTTCCAACTGAGCCAGCCAGGCAGCCCCTCTTTGTGTTTATTTTTACGGTTTAAAGCACCTTCTATTTATGATACAGGATCCCAATTATCTATTTACAATAATGTAACAAAATTTTCCTTTAAAATATTTCTGAGTTAAAAAGTACTGAGTCACATAAGGACAAATGTCACGTTGGTAATCTTTTAGGGGCAGGTGGATACAGCAGAAGTTGTGAAGTGAGTATGCCAGTGTCTGGCATTTGGGCTGTACTGGGTTCATATTCAGCTCTGCCTTATTCTAGGTTGGTGGCCTTGAACAAATGACTTCCCTTTGCTAGGCCTCAGTTCTCTCCTCTGGAAGATGGGGATACAACCATCTCTCACATGATTTGATTGTTTTGATGATTAAATGAGATGTAAATATATGCAAAGTGTCTGGCATATGTGAGTGGGGGGAATATGAAGAAATGTCAGTTCCCTGGAGCTTTTGGCTCAAGACACTGGATGGGGGTCTTACCTACCCCATGCCCTACTTGCCCAGATAGGGGTGCCCCACCTGCTCCAGGATTGATGGTAGCTGGAGTTTTGGGAATGAAGGCCGGAAAAGAGTGGTTAGTGGGCCACAGCCTGCTCTGAACCCAACTTCCACCCGTGGTGGCAGCACCCAGACCAGCCTACAGGGAAGGGAGGTGAAGCTGGCACCAGAAGTCCCCAGACATTGCCAGCCTCTCTCAGCCCCACATCCTCATCTGTGAAATGGGTCAGTTGTTGTGATGATGGAGCTAAGTTTTGTTTCTGGGACAGTAACTGGCAGGGGTGGGGGGCGGCTGGTCACAAGGGTCCGCCACCCTTTCTTGGTCTGGTGGGGGCTGTTTATCCTGGTGCTTCCTGTGTCTAGATTATTCTCTCTCTCTCCCCCTGCTAGCACCCTCATCTCCTTCAAGGCTCTGTTCAAATGTCACCTCCTTCAAGAAGCCTTCCCTGGGGCGCCTGGGTGGCTCAATCGGTTAAGTGTCTGCGTTCGGCTCATGTCATGATCCCAGGGTCCTGGGATCAAGCCCCTCATCAGGCTCCCTGCTCCACAGGAAGCCTGCTTCTCCCTCTCCCACTCCCCCTGCTTGTGTTCCCTCTCTCACTGTGTCTCTCTTTGTCAAATAAATAAATAAAATCTTTAAAAAAAAAAAAAAAGGAAGCCTTCCCTGACCAGCCTGCCTTCATTAGCACCATTCCCTCCACCACACATATCAGGCCACTCTCTGCCCTGGCCCTGCCTTCTTTTTCTTCTCTACCCCCTTACTCCCATTGGTTTATTTGTCCTTTATCCATCTCTCCTCTCTAGAGTATCAACTCCAGGAAGGCAGAAATCCCCTCTTATTCACTGCTCTATCTCCAGGGCCCAGAAACCTCCCTGGCACACAGCAGATGCTCAGAAAATATTTGGCAACTAAAGTAATGGTGTCTGGCACATAATAGGTACTCAGTAAAAATGTACTGGTGAATAAGTGACAGCATTAGGGACTGTATTCGCTTCCTCTTGCTACTATAACCAGCGACCACAGACTTAGAAGCTTAACACAACCCACATTTACTGAGCACCTACTATGTAAAAGGCCAGAGGAGGGCCCCAAGGGGAAACGGAAGACTGAGGAACGAAAGCAAGATGTCCCCCCAGTTCCCCGTGACTGTCAGGCCCTCTGAGAAACCTCTTCCAAACATTTTAAAGATCTCTTGTCACTTCTCTCTCTTTCAATTTGTGTTTGTAAGAGCAGTCAGTGACAGCTGATGGATCGAATAGTGCTGTTGGACAGAGTAAGCAGGAAACCCTTGGATTTGCCAGCTGCCACGGCCGAGCATTTTACCTATGTGTGATTTGGCAAATCTTCCAGTCGTCTGGATGCTAGTCATTTTTTTCCTCCCTAACTCAGCCCCCAGCAATATAGCTCAGGGCTCCGTGAGTTTCTCCCAGATAGGGGAGGTGGGAAGAAATGAGTTCCCCACATACCGTAAAGGCTAAGAATTCCCACTATGCACCAGCAGGGAGGAAATAAAGGGTAGAAAATGCCCGGGGAAGTAAGAGACCATCATTGCTGTATACTTTTCAGAGCAGGGACCCTACTCGACCCACTGCCTCAGTAGTTGCAGAGGATAAAAATGCAGTAGAGTGAGAGCCCAGGACCTGCTGCTTTGTCTTACACAGTGGGCTTATTCTCTGGATGCCGGGTGTGATGGGTGCAGCAGGAGAGAAGTAGGTTAGACTTGAGTGAGGACTTCGTTCCTATGGGACTTGGAGTCTTGGCAGCTCCTCAGTCCTGCCTCTCTCACAGTTGGTATCCAGTCAGTTATCACATGTTATGGTTTGAATTGTGGGCCCCAGAAAGATATGTGGAGGTCCTAACCTCTGGTACCCTCATTTAGAAAGAGGGTCTTTGCAGATGTAATCAAGTTAAGAAGAGGTCATCAGGTGGACCCTAATTCAGTATGCTGGTGTCCTTATAAGAAGAGGAGAGAGACATACAGAGGAGAAGTCCATGTGATAACAAAGCCAAAGCCAAGAAACAATGGCCAAGGAACGCCAAGGATTGCCAGTAACACCAGAAGCGGGGAGGAAGGCGTGGAGCAGATGGAGAAAGCACAGCTCTGTTGGCGGACTTTGGACTTGTGTCCTCCAGAGCATGATGTATTTGTTTTCTGGGGCTGCCATACCAAATTACCACAAACTAGGTAGTTTGAAACCATCGAAATTTATTCTCTCAGTTCTGGAGGCCAGAAGTCCAAAATCAAAGTGCTGGCAGGGTCGGTTCCTTCTGAAGACTCCGAGGGAGAACCTGTTCCAGTCCCCTGTCCTACCTCCGGTGGTGGCTGGCCATCCTTGATGGTAGATGCATCACATGAGTCTCTGCCTCCGTCTTCACAGGGACTTCTCTGTGTGTCTCTGTGTGCCGTCTCCTCTTCTTAAAAGGACACCAGTCATTGGATTAGTGAACCCCAATCCAGTTGACCTCATCTTAACTTGATTCCTTCTGCAAAGACCCTGACCTTCTAAATAAGGTCAAGTTCCAAAGTTCTGGATGGACATGAATTTCAGGGAACACTGTTCAAGCTAGGACACCGCACCCCATCAGTTCTTCCTGTCTACCTCTTGAATCTGAGCACTCTCTGCCCTTCAGCCGCCTCCCTGATCCCAGCATCGCTGCTCAGAGAGTTCCAGTAGCCTCCCCTCTGGCTCCCTCTACAGCTCGTTTCTCACACAGCAGCTTGGATGAGCCTTTGAAAAAAGCGAAATGGAACTTGTCACTCACTTCCCACTGCCCTCAGGATAAATCCCATCCCCACCCACATCACCTGACTGGGATGTCAGTTACACACAAACAAGGCACCACCGTGCCCCCCACAGATGCTCAACAAACTTGTGCTGAGCGAAGCCTGTACATGGACTCCTCGGTCCCCCTGTGAGCTCTGCCCACTCCAGACTCATGAATGGAAAGTGCCAGCACCACACCATGGGTTTCACATCCACAGACTCTGGATTCTAGCAGCAGCTCCACAGGGGAACCACCATGGCTGTCCCCATTTTACAGATGGGAAAACTGAGTGTCCAAGAGGAGAAAGAGTAGTCACATGTTGGTTTTGGTCCTGTGGAAGCAGGCAGATGCCAAGACGGCATTAGACAGGCAAGAGGTTTATTGGGGGACATGCCTGTGATGGATGAAGGAGAGGGAGAGCCTTTAGATGGCAATGCTGGTCCGAACCTGGGGGTGAGGGGAAGAAGGAAGCTTGGTGGGAAGACCCTCAGACTGCAGTGCAACTCTGGGAAGGTCTCGGCAAGGCTGACAGGCAGTGCCAAAGCAAGGTGTGCTAGTCTGCTCAGGCTGGTCTGACAATAGCACAGACCAGGTGGCCTAAACAACAGAAATGTGTCTCTCACAGTTCTGGAGGCTGGAAGTCCAAGATCAAGGTGCCAGCAGCCTGGTTTCTGGTGAGGGGTCTCCTCCCGGCTTGCAGATGGCTGCCTTCGCTGCCTTCACAGGGCCTTTCCTCTGTGCACGTGCAGAGAGAGTTCTGATGTCTTCCTCTTCATAGAAGGACACCGGTCCTAGAGGATTAGAGGCCCTATCTCCAAATACGGCCGCATCAGGGGGTTAGGGCTTTAATAAATGGATTTGGAGAGACACAGTTCAGTCCATGATACAAGGGTTGCCTGTCCCAGCACCATCAGGAGTGGCCCTGCTCCACACCCCCTGTCATGCTCGGTTGCGCTGGGAGCAGCCCCAGACAGGCGTGGCCTGAGCTAACACTATAGTAGATCAGAAGTACAACCCCTGCTGTGTCACTGACCCGTTGCAGGAGTTTCCACGGCTGCCACAAGTCTTAATGATAAGCGTAAGGGCAACACTCGCTTAGAGTCTGCTGGGTGCCAGGCACCATTACAGGGCTCAGCATCTCATGGGATCCCTGCACAACCATATGCAGTCGGTCCGGCTGTCCCCATTTTACCAACGGGGAAACTGAGACACACAGAGCCTAAGCGACTTTCTCTGGAGATGTCACAGCAGGGAACTGTCCCTCAGTCTCCCAGCCTGGCCCCCTCCCCCTCTGTCTGAGGGTGGTTTGGGAATTCACAACATTTGCACCCCTTGTGTCAAGCTAGCCTGTGAAGGTGTCTAATCTTTCTGCCAAGCATCCCGGCTCTAAGGGATAGGCCCAGGGTCAAAAGCACTCACTTCGACAGGACCCCACCCCTATCTGATTGACATCCAGTGTTGATATGCCTATAATAGGAATTTGAACGGAGAGCCCCGGGAGGTCTGGTGCTCTGTCCAAGGCCACACAGCAAGCTGACAGCAAGGCCAAGGAAAAGAGCCATCAGTCTCATGCTCCTGGCCTAATAGTAAAAAATCCCCATGCCCTGCCTCAAGGCAGCTTGGCCTACTACAAAGAATCACCTGGCACCCTGAGTTCAAATCCTACCTCTGCCACTTCTGAGCTACGTGACCTTGGGCACATGGCATCTCTTCTCTGGGCCTTCATTTTCTTGTCTGGAAAATGGAGAACAGCAACATCTACCTTACTGGGCCTCACCTTGGGGAAATGACTTCACCCCACCCCTTTATGCCTCAGTTCCCCCATCTGTAAAATGGGGACACAACAGTACCTACCTCATAGTGCTGTGGTGAAGACTGTAAGAATTCTAATTCGTGTAAAGTGCTTTGGTTGTTAGATTTGGTCACAGTTTGACTTTGGCTGAGTCATCTGAATACCCCCTGCCACCTTCTCCCTCAAATCGGGGAACCAGGAAGGAAGTGTGGGAAGAAGAGGCCCAAGGGCCTATCTCAGTCCTGCCCCCAACTCGCTGGCGGACTTCAGGGAAGTCATAGGACTCCACTTTTCCCCCTCTGTGCACTGGGAACCCTTTCGGTCCCTCCCCAGTATGACTTTCCACGCTGGAATTTTTGGGTCCCAGAGTGGAGTTCAAAGCAGGATTATTAGATTCTGGATCTCCTGGGGACTGATGAGAATATATGAGGCCATACCTGATCCTGAGACTCCACAGAACATCACCAAGCAGACAGTGGCCTCCAGATCACCACAGGACCAGGCATGCTGCCTCCCCTCACATAATAGCAGCCTTATCACACTTACCAAGCCCAGCTATGCACCTAGCACCATGCAGAGCTCTGTGTTCTCTCATCCAGACGTCGTAACGTGGCCCCATTTTACAGATGAGAAAATGGAGGCTCTGAGTGGTTAACTGTCCAAAGTTATCGGCCAATCTGGAGCCAGAGCTGGCCCCAGCAGCCCTTGAATCATATTGCCTCTGTCGGTATCTTTTTTAATCTTCCCAATAGTAATTCCTGGGAATTAGAAACTGTTGTAGATCTCCCACTGTATTGGGGGGAAACGAGGCTCACGGCTCCTTGAGATTTGGATCCAGAGCTGGGCTTCAGCTTCTGTGAGCTTAACCACTATGTTCTACCCTGTATCAGCAAATGAAGGCAAAAAACGGGAGCCTTGGAATTGCTAGACCTCTATCAAAAAAAAAAAAAGGAGCAGGAATCCAGTCAACCCTGTTCCTCCAACCTCTCCAGAGGCCCACCTAAAGGCAGCTCCCTCTGGACAGAGTGTGCAAGGCAGCAGGAGTGGCCCACAGGGCCTCCGAGCAGAGTGAAGGAGTGAAGCGTCAATCCCTGATCCCTGGAAATGAGGTGGATGATACCCTTTATCACCCAAGTGTAATCGTTTGGCTTAGATGGGCTCGTGGCCAGCCAGCCCTCAAGCCACGAGCTGGATCTTTTCCACCTCCTTGGAACCAGAGTGAACCCTCCATGGCCCACTCAGAGCTGCACCCTCCCGTGTTTATCTAACTTCCCTGACCCCGGCAAGTGCTCGTGGCCTTTCTCTTCCTTTCTGAAAAACCAGGACACAATAGGAAGCGTTTCCTTGAACTTATTAAAAAATCCAGACTTGTAAATTAATTTGTCCGTGTTGTACAAAGGCAGTGCAGATGGACTCATTAGCATGCACACAACAAATAATTATAGATGAATTTTTAGCTGGCCTGCCTAATGCGCTTGCTGGGTTAATTATGTCAATGTATAATTACATCAGCCCGGGGAGACATAATGGCATACCCCGCTGAGCAGGCCCTGCCTAATGACGGGGCGTGGGGGGAGTGCTGACAGAGGGAAGACAGCAGCGTTCCCGCGCACCTGCTTACCTCGGCACAAACGCCCATTGTCAGAGCATCCCGAAACAGACAGGAGGAGAGGGATAAAACGCAGAGGCGACCTTGTTCCAGCCGGACCTGAAGGCTCCTGTATGTAGACACTGCCCCATTTCTTCCATCAGCAGATGTTTATTGGGTCAGATTGCATGTTGGACTTCATTCACCCACAAGGGGTCAAGTTGGGAGCAAAAACAGGTGCAGTCCCAGCCCTGCCTTGTGGAGTTTGCAGACCAGTGGGTGTTAATTAGGTAGACTTGCCAATCAATGAAAATTGTAAGTACAATGAGTGCTGTAAAGGAAAGGTGCAGGCAGCTGGGAGAGCTCAGATGGAGGAATGACTGACTGGTCAAGGCAGGCTTCCTGGAAGAAGTGGCATTTGAGTTGCAATATGAAAGGTGATTAAGCATTAACTAGCGGGAAGAGGTTAAAAGAGAAGACAGGGTGTTCCTGGCAGTGGCTCTTGCCCAGACAAAGGCTCCAGGGTAGGAAGGTGCATTTGAGGAACTAAGAGAAAGCCAGTGTGACTGGAGCTCAGAAAGGCAGGAATAGCCAGGGCTTCCATTTATTCCAAGGTGAACAAATGCCAGGCGCTGTATTGAGCACTTTATGTGTGTGGATCCTCATCCCAGCCCTATGAGGTCGGTACTTTTATGGTGAGACACAGAGAGGTAGAGTCGTTTGCCAGAGTCGCACAGCAGTCCTAAAAAACAAGTATAGATTAGACCAGGACCCAGGATCCATGCTCCATGGACCAGACCCAGGCCCCTTGGTCTGGAGCAAGGAGGCCCTGGCTTTCCTGGGTCCCCCCTGAACACCCACCTGGGCTGCCTGGGTGGAAATGTCCACACCTCTGGGTTAGGAAGCCTTTGTGGCATCTGAGAAAGACACCCAGACTTGAACCTCACCTCCGCCCTTCAGCAAGTCACCTGGCTTCTCTGAGCTGGTTTCCTCATCTGTGAAAATGAGTTGAATCCAAGCCAGCCTCCAGGGGGGGCTGGGAGCATCATGGGAACCCATTCTCATGAACAGCTTTGTAACCTAGAAGAGGCCATAGGAACCTCTGGCATTATCCAGGTGTTCTTAGTACCTGCCCACAGTGGGGAGTTGGGGAAGGTACCTGGAAGAACTGCTGGACTAGATCTGAAGGAAGAGGAAGTTCTTACTAGATGGGGGGGGCATGGAGGGGGACAGGGAGGGGACATAATTCCAGGCAGAAGGACCTACAGATTCCTCATCTTTTAGCTATTGAGAAATTGGGGGTTATCTTACATCCAGGTATATATTTCACCCCCAGAAAAGCCATTATTTAATCAACCGCACATGGGGGCACGTGGGTAGCTCAGTCAGTTGGGCGTCTGCCTTTGGCTCAGATCATGATCCCAGAGTCCAGGTTCCCTGCTCAGCAGAGAGTCTGCTTCTCCCTCTCTTCGCTCTCTGCCCCTTCCCCCCCCCCCGCCTTATGCGCTCACTCTCTCTCTCTCTCTCTCTCTCTCTCTCAAATAAATATTTTTTTTAAATAGACCATGCATGTAACAAATGATGGTGTGTTTGTCCAGGTCCATTGAGAAGCACCCCAAGGATTAGATAGATAGATAGATAGATAGATAGATAGATAGATAGAATTGAGGAAATGCAGGGGAAGGAAAATAGGGAGGGAGGTGGGAGAGGTGTCAGAGGAAGAAGAGGTAGCAAACTGGGTGGAAGCATCCAGACGGTTTAGTCTGGACCATCTGTACAGTGCTGGGCAGGCCTTGGAGGAGTCGTTGGTCCTCAGAGCAGTCCTGTGCCCCTCAGGAGTCGGCCCCATCCCAAGCTGCCTGCAGGCCTGTGGGGGAAGGCCAGGGGCAAGGCTGACCTCAGACTGATGGTTGTCAGAGTGGGGTCCTTGTTTATGGACACCTGTGGTTGGAGGCATACAAGACAGTCTCACGGCCACCAGGGATGGCACCATAGAATCCAGAAAATGCAGTTATTGTGACAGTTATTGTTGTTATTATTATTCCCGGGTAGGCAAGACACCCATACCCATGGGGATGGCACACACTCCCCTGAGCAGATCCCTAAAGAAGGCTGCTCCCTCACAAAGCAGAAGTTCCACATTGCTCTCCTAAGCCGTCAGAGCAACTCCAGGAGGCTCTTGTGGATGGTCCCCTCCACTCCCTGTAGAGCGGCTTCAGCCTGGGCAGCCCTCAGCCCTCAGGGCCCCCACCACTCCTGGGCTCCTCTCTCTGTGTGTGCAGACCCTGCGCCTGTGTTTGAAGCGACGCGCAGCCTAGACGACAGACTGCAGCCCCCCAGCTTCGACCCCAGTGGGCAGCCGCGGCGAGACCTCCACACTTCGTGGAAGAGGCACCCCGAGCTCCTTGGCCCCAAAGGTACTAATAAGGCCTTATGGGATGTCCATAATAAACAAATGGGCTGTGGATCTTCAGCTGCCAATCTTGGCCACCTTTGGAGGGGTGGGGGTGGCGGCAGCAAGGAGCTCAACTTTATCATCTTAGATGTAGGGTGGGTTACGATACACCACTGCTGAAACAACCCAACCCCAAATCCCAGAAGTCTAAAGTACTTGAAGGTTGGGAAGTTGGAGGGGATGCTCCATGTCCCCTGCTGCGATTCTGCCGTCTTTGACACATGACATCCAGAGTCATGGTGACTGTCACAACCGGCTGACAGGCAGAGAAAAAATGTGGAGGATCATACCGAAGTTTATGGCTCCAGGCTCAGAAGTGGCACACGTCACTTCCAGCCACATCCCAGTGACCAAAACTCCCATCATGTGGCCCACACCCAGCTGCAGGGGAGCCGGGAAGTACAGTCTGACTATGTGCCCAACAAGGGAGGGAAACAGGATGTGGTGAACACAGCACTGTTTCAGTATCAAATGAGACGAGTCAAGAAACTGGAAGAGCTAAAAATAGAGTTCAGATATACATATATTATGATAAAAAATGTTTAAAAGCAAGAAAATGATGGACAAAATTCAGCTTGGTGGTTACCTCTGGCAGGTGAGGTAGGAGGTCTCCATGGGGAGGAGCAAATCTGCACGAGAAATCTCTTGGGAACCATCTGAGTCTTGGGTGTTCATTGAGCTGCAAGCCAGGCACTGTCATAGGCACCGGTGACGTATCTGGGAACAAAACAGACAAAAATCCCTGTCCTCGTGGCGCTGACCTTCTAGAGGGAAAGGCTGACTGTCAACCAATAAATGTTAAATATATAGTATTTCAGGTGGTAAGAAAGGCTTTGGGGGGAAAATGAAGCAGAGAAGAGGGAAAGAGTCTAAGGAATAAATGAGGAGAATTTACCTCAAAGGTCAGCAAGATTACCTTCGTTTTTTTGGTAAAGGACCAGGAGAGTAAATACTTCAGACTTTGCAGGCCACACATTTTCTGTCACAGCTACTCAAATCTGTGTGGAAAAAAGCCATAGAACATAGGTAAATGAGTGGGTGTGGCTGTGTTCCAATAACACTTTATAGACAAAACAGGTGATGGGCCAGTTCTGGCCCAAGGGCTATCATTGCAGATCTCTGGTCTGTCGCCTGGAGATAATGGGCTGAGGCCTGCCAAATCAAAGTTTGACTGCTCTGGCACACTCCCCAATTCACAGCTCCCTCCCTACCTCCCAGTGCCTAGTGAGCAGCTACTGTATGCCTGGTCCTTGGCAGAGTCCTTTGGGGAAGATTTATGGTGACTAAAATACACCACTTTGCCAGCTCTGTTCCTGTACCCAGAATGCCCTTCCAGCCTCCCTGATAAGCCAGCTCATATATAGATGGCTCTGTGCAGTCTCTGAGGTCCCTTTAGGGCTTGAACTTCCCTCTATCAGAATAATGGCAGTTGTGGGAACCGCCTCTTCAGAGCATTCTGTGCCATGTGCCTTTCACATGGCTTCCCACTGTCCCCTTGTATCAACCTTCTGAGGTGTCACTGGCCCCAGGAAAGGGGGCCAGCTTTTCCTTGACAAGCAGGAAAACTGAGTCTCAGAGGCAGTGGGCTGCCAAGCAGGGATTCAAACCAAGGGCTCTTCACCTTGGCCCTGGGCTGTGTCTCTCTGTGAGTGCTGTGCTTCGTGATGGTCAAATCTTGTTTGTTTGTTCACTGCTGTGGCCTCAGCCCCGGCAACGGTCCGCGTGTGTGTGTGTGTGTGTGTGTGTGTGTGTGTGTGTCTGCGGAGCCCCGGCAACGGTCCGTGTGTGTGTGTGTGTGTGTGTGTGTGTGTGTGTGTGTGTGTGTGTGTCTGCGCGCACGCGCGCAGAAGAACAAGCCAGGCCCTGAACACTCTGTCAGGCCCTCAAGGGACTCACTCTACAGCCTACCCTGTTCTGCACTCACCGTAGGTGCCTAACCAGGACAGAACGTAATGGAGTCAGTCAGACCCAAGGTCAGGAGCCCAGATTTTGGAATTCTTGAGATATTCACCCTCGATGGCCAGCCTCTGAGCACCCTTTCCCCTTGTGACAAATTGAATGCCAAAGGCACACACACTGATACCCTGAAGGAGCCACCACGGGTCTGCAAAGCTGGACCCGATGTGGGCCCTGCCCAGGGGTACCCGCAGGTGCAGTGGGCTATGACTGAGCATCTGAGTGTGTGCCGTCACCTACAGTTACCCCATAATCCAGCAATTTCCCTCCTAGGTATCTACTCCAAAGAACTGAGAACAGGTGCTCAAACAAACACATGTGTACAAATGTTCACAGTAGCACTATTCACAACAGCCAAAGGTGGAAACAATCCAGATGTCTATCAGCAGATGAATGGAAAAACAAAATGTGGCCTGTCCATGAAATGGAATATTATTTAACCATAAAAACAAGTAAACGAGTGATGGTCTGATCCATGCTACAACCTGGATGAACCTCAAAAACATTTTGCTAAGTGAAAGAAGCCAGACACAAAAGGACATATATTATGTATGATTCCAGTGATAGGAAATATCCAGGATATGCAAATCCCCAGAGACAGAAAGTAGATTGGTAGTTGCCAAGGGCTAGGGGAGTAGGGAAAAGGAGTGACTAGTTAGTGGGGACGGGCTTCCTTTTGGGGCAGTGACAGCACTCTGGAATTAATGCTAACGGTTGCACAGTACTGTGAATGTATTAAATGTCACTGAATTGTATACTTTTATGTATATTTTACCATGACTCTTAAAAAAGTAAGAAGGCCGAGGAGGCAGGAACAGGTCCAAGAGGGTAACGGAAGCCTCTGAGCTTGCTGGCTAAGACTGGCACATGGGAACCTGACATTCATTCACACACGCCCCCCACGGTGACAACCCAGCTGACCATGGTGATGGCAGGTCTCTCCAGCTGCACTCTCTCTAACACCCGAGTTTAGGAAGTTAAGTCTTGTCCCAGCACTGCCAATCCCTCCGGTTTGCAGAAGGCACCTCTCGCTGCCACGCCACTTCCAGTGATGGGTGGTTTTCCCTCTTTTTTCCCCTCCAGAGCAGAGAGAGGGGACATCTCCGGCAGGGCCCACGCTGACCGAGGGGAGCCGCCTCCCGGGCATTCCCAGCAAAGCCCTCCTGACAGAAACTTTGCTGCAGAGAAATGAGGCGGAGAAACAAAAGTGAGTGGGGAGGAACAGGTGGGCCCGTGCTGCCCTGCCTGGCTGGGAGGTGGGACCTTCAGGGAATCCAGATCCAAAGGTTGGAGAGAGAGATGCAGGCCCGGGTTTCCAGCCCCACCTCAGCAGCTCAGCGGCCAGCCCTGGGCAGCTCACATCACCTGTCTGAGCTTCCGTTTTCGCAGTTGGAAAATGGGGCTAATGGTGGTGTATTAGTCAGGGTTCCCCAGAGAACTAAAACCAGAAGGATTTTCTATTTTAATTAAGACACGTATTTCAAGGACTTAGTACACACAGTTGGGGCTGACAAGTCTGAATCAGTAGAGCCAGCCAGGAGGCTGGAAAGTCAGGCAGGAGTCAGTGCTGCAGTCTTGAGGAAGAAGTTCTTCTTCCTCAGTTTTATTCTTAAGACCTGCAACTGATTAGACAAGGCCCACCCACATTATTGAGATTATTCTCCTTTACTTAATGTCAATTGACTGTAGATGTTAACCCCACCTTCACAGCAACCCCAAGATTAGTGTGTGGTTGAATAACTGGGTACTGTAGCCTGATCAAGTGGACAGGTGGTATCAACTCCTAGTCTACCGTGAAAATGAATATATGTGTTTAGCTCCGCACTCACTTGGAGGAGTATACATCAGTAAATGGTTGCCCTTACAGTTGATGTGGGAGTAGTAATACCTGGATTATTATAAATCTGGATCTTTGGGGCTTCATGGTGGTCATTACATTTATCCTTTCATTTACTTATTTCTTTATCCACTTGTTACATATATTTATGGAGCCACCTGCTGTGTGCCAAGCACTGTTCTAGGGACACAGCAGTGAACAAATGGAAAAACCTCCCTGCCCTCCTGGAGTTTACTTTCTCATGAGGAAGACACAAATAAACAAGATAATTAAGTAAATAGTCTGCTACATGATGATCAATGTTGTGAAGGAAAATAAAGGGGGGAGGGCGTTTGAGATTGAAGCTGAAGTTTGAAATAGGGTATAACAGGAGGACTCACTAAGAGGAGGTGAGCAAAGCCCCAAGGAGGTGGGGGAGTGAAACTTGCAGATCTATGGGGAAGGGTGTTTCAGGCACAGGGGACAACCAGAGCAAAGGCCCTGAGGTAGAAACATTCCTGGTGCGTTTGACCAGCAAGGAGGTGAGTGTGCCTAGAGTGGTGTGAGAGAGGGGAAGGGACGGGGTGTAGGACCAGAAGTAAAGGGTATCCTTCCCTAGAGTCTCTGAGCCAGACAACATAAGGCCCAGGCTTTGTATAAACCCTCCCCCAGTCCAGCTGGGGCCCCTCTGTCTCTGCAGAGACCCTTGCATCACACTGAAGCTCTAGGCTGCAGTGGGCTGGATGACCATCCCAAACAACTGACACAGAGACAGGAAAAAATGCCTCCCCAAGGACAGGAATAGTAAGTAATGGTACTGAGGGAGCACCGGTACCCCGCATCACGCTGAAGATGTTTCATAGCACCCACGAGGCAGACCCCAGCAGGAACCTTATTTTACAGATGAGGAAACTGACGCCCAGAGAAGCAAGGTCACTGGCTGATAGAGGTCCACACAGTCAGCAAAAGAGCAAGGCAGTCAAATGCCTGAATGTCATGTTTAAGGACCGGTTAAAAAGGCAGAGGTACAGATTACAGGGAGCAGGTGAGTGGGTTAGGAAGCCAGGAGGACCGACTCAGGGACCCAGACAGGGCCCATGCACATGGGCGTGTGCAGAGCCAGTGTGAGCAGGCCCGGTCTCTCCGCAGGGGCCTTCAAGAAGTACAAATCACTTTGGCAGCCAGACTGGGGGAGGCAGAGGAAAAGATCAAAGTCCTACATTCAGGTATGTATCTGCCACACGTTCCCTGGCCCCGCGCAGCTCCTCAACCCTGTCAGACCAGGAGGAGGAGTGGGAGGGGACAGTGACGCTAGGAACACAGGCTCAGGTAGTCTAGAATTGGGAAGGCGGAGGGGGGGGGCGGTTTGAGGAGGAAGGGGATAGATCAGCATTACACCGTGGGGGTCTGAGCCCAGTCCCTGGAGGCCACATTGCTGTGGAGAGAGGGTTTGAGAAATAGAATTAAATCAGGGGTGGCAAACTGAGTGCCTGCAGGGGCCAGACACACAACCAAGCTGTCAGGTTAGGGAAGGCAGTAGGGCAGGATGGGGTCTGGGGCAAACTGGACCACCTGGGCCTTGGCTAAAGAGATGGCCACTGTTGAGCATCAGCCAGCCACTGCCATATGACCCAGTGTCACGAGGCCTTCAGTCTTCTTGGAGAAATCAGAAGTCTTGAGTTTCATAAGAAATTTCTCATTATAATATACACATATCTGTTGATTTCTTTGCTCCTCCCTGTCCCCCTCACTTGTCAGTCTGAACCTTGGAGTGGGTGAGCTCATGGATAGATGGCCCCACCCAGGTCCTGGAGTAACCTAAGGGTGTGGGGCAGCTCATACATAAGGCCATGGGACAGACAGATCCCTACCACTTGCCTGGGTCCTCTGAGCTTCGTAGACTCCTAGAGGGTCATCCTGTCTGCCCTCCAGCTAGCTTGAAGCCTCTCCATGGGCAGGAAACTCTACCTGTCACTGGTTCTAACCAAAAGAAAGGTCTTCCCTTACTACCTTGAACTTCATTCTGCCTTCTGAGCCCTGCAGAAGGAGTGGGCTTCTGGGGGAAGTGGGGGGTGCTTCACCCTGGCTCTTTGCTTTTTCCCAGCGTTAAAGGCCACACAGACAGAGCTGCTGGAACTGCGGCGGAAATATGATGAGGAGGCGGCATCCAAGTAAGTGAAAACCCTGCTGAGGTATGCCTCCTCCCTCTGACCCTCCCAGACATGCCTTCTCACTCTGACCCTCCCAGACATGCCTCCTCCCTCTGATCCTACCAGATATGTCTCTTTCCTCGGACCTTCCCAAATATGCCTCCTCCCTCTGACCCTCCCAGACATGCCTCCTCCCTCTGATCCTACCAGATATGTCTCTTTCCTCTGACCTTCCCAAATATGCCTCCACCCTCTGACCCTCTCAAATGTGCCTTCTCTTTCTGACTCTTCTCCCTCCAACTCACTGCCTGAAGCACCTTTTTCATTAAGCACTCAGTGCTCCCCACCCCAGTAGGCACACAGCTGTTCACTGGTCTGTGCCATTCATGCACCACAGACTATAAATGACGTTCTGGGTCGTGGCTGAGTAGGGTCTGCTGGGTGGGGACCTCCACCTTACCACAACTTCCTAGAATTGTCTCCATCACAACTCCGCAGTCCAACCCTCGGGGGCTGAGTGTCATTCACTTAAATTACTCTGGACTCAGCATGGCTTTAAGACATCATTTATTCCACAAATACTTATTTAGCACCTACTGTTTACCCAGTGCTATGTTGGGTCCCTGGAAGAAACGCTAGAACATGGCCCTGCCCTCAGTCAAGGAGAAGAGACAGACAATCACTGATGATGTATAGTGATAAATGCATTCCTTCGCAGATACTATTGAGCACTTACTGTATGCTTGGCACTGTTCTGAGCGCTTGGTGAATGCTAAGAAAGGAAGAGCCAGGAGCAGCAAGAGAGACTAACAGGGAGGATGGGTCCTGTTATCCAGGGTAGCCCTAGAGGACTTCCCTGAGGAGATGATCTCCAGAATGAGAAGGAGACGGCCATATGGAGAATGCTGGGTCAGGCGCTCTGGGCAGTGGGGAACAGCTTGCACGAAAGAAGGCCCTGAATATGCCTAAATATGCACGTGCACAGCTTATAGTCACCGAATGCTCCCCACGGGCCTCCTGTGTCCCCCACCCCATGCTCAGCAGAGCAGCGACCGAGTGGATACGGCCTGTTCTGGCCCCCTCAGTGCTGGGAGCCTGGGGGTTGAGGGGCAGCAAATAAACGAATGACCACCACGGGGGTTGTTGAGGGAGGCCTCCTAAGAGGACACTTTGGAGCTGGGTTTTAAAGCTCAGAGTCCTGTCCTCTTAAGGAAGGGCATTCCAGGTAGAAGGCACAGTGTGGGCAAAGGCTGGGAGGTGTAGCTCTGTGGGCAGCTAAAGAGAATAGACCCCTGGCAGGGGCAGCAGGCCAGGCCGCCTGGAAGGGGTGTCGTGTTGAGGCCCCTGTCCCATTTCCCCACAGCCTGGGTTCTTTTGTGCCCAGCCCGGTTTCTCTCTGGTAGGAGGGATAGAGGGCAGCCTCCTTAGCCTCCCATTGTGAGCGAGACCCTTAGGTTCAGGCAGGGGCTGGGGTTATCAGGATAGGCAGGGGTCCGGTGGCTGCCAGAAACCCTTCTCAGGGTCTTATCTTTCTGTCTCAGGGCAGATGAAGTCGGCCTGATCATGACCAACTTGGAGAAAGCTAATCAGGTGAGAAGATGTGTGCTAACACTCATTCTGCCCAGGGTGGGGGGTTCGGGCTGGGGGGAACCCAACTGAATCAATTGAACCCAACTGATATTTATTGATACCATTGCCATGTGCCATGTGCCATGTGCCATGCTGAGTGCTAGGGCTGAGAGTGTCTGGGACCCTGGGCTCCCGGAGGAAGGAGGAAGGGATGCTGACAGAATACTCAGAAATAGGGTGACCGAGGCAGTAGCAGTTGGGGAAGGGGCACCTGGCCCAGACTTGAGGGTCAGGGAGAACATCATGGAGGAAGGGCCATGTTGCTGAGACCTGACAAATAAATTGAAATTGTAGCGGGATGGCATTCCTGGCCAGGGGACAGCCTGGGTGAAGGCCAGGAGGCCACCTTCAGAGAACTGCAGTGCCCTTCCCTGGCGGCTCCTGTGCAGGAGGCCTCTCCAGCAGGAGGAAGGCGGCAGAGCAGTGACTGGTGAGCCCAGCCCGCAGGCCAAGCTGGGACATGGGTCTCTCCCAAGCAGACCGGGCGAGGAACTATGTTCCAAAGAGCCTGAAGTGGTGACAAGGGACAAGCCCCAGCTGCTTCCTTCCCTCCCTCCCCACACCACCAGCTCTCCTGCAGCCTCCTCCCTTGATCCCAGCCACGCCAGCCAATCACTGGATGGACCCCAAACTTGCTTGGGGCCCCCATCTTCTAGTCCCAGCCCAGGTCCTCAAAAGTCCATGAGCCTCTGCGAGTCCCCATTTTCACATATGTAAATGGGGTCCTGCACCCTGCCTTCTTTTTTTTTTTAAGATTTTATTTATTTATTTGAGAGAGAGAATGAGAGAGAGAGAGAGAGAGAGAGAGCACATGAGAGGGGGGAGGGTCAGAGGGAGAAGCAGACTCCCCGCTGAGCAGGGAGCCCGATGCAGGACTCGATCCTGGATTCCAGGATCATGACCTGAGCCAAAAGCAGTTGCTTAACCAACTGGGCCACCCAGGCGCCCTGCACCCTGCCTTCTTCAGACCTCAGACATGTTGCCGTCTGGGGGGCAAAGGTGGCAGGAGTCTGAAAGGAGGTGAAGTGTGGCCATGGGGTCCGGTCTGGAGTCTCAAGGGCCCAACCCATCTCCACCCACCCTCAGCTCCCTGCAGTGCCAGCAGCCAGGGACATGGCTAGGAGGGGCCAGCAGTGTGACAGCGAGTGGTCATTTCCCTGGAGGAGCACGCTTTACAGCTGGGTTCTAAAGCCCAGGAGGCCTTCTCTGGACGAAGGGCATTCCAGGCAGAAGGCACCACAGGATCAAAGGCCCAGAGGCACGGCTGTGCCGGCTTAAGGGCAGGGCCCGCCCACCTGCTAAGGAAACGTGGAAAAGAGTAGCATTTTTAGGGTAGTTTTTGAATATGTAATCCATTTACGTAGTTCAAAGCTCAAAAAGGTTCATACTTGGGAAACTCCCAATTCCTTCCCCAATTCGGCTTCCCAGTTCCCCCCGCTTTGGCAGCCTCTCTTACCTGTTTCTAGGGTCTCCTTCTAGAGATCCATTCACAAGCTCAGGAATATATCTATTTTTACCCCTTTTTATAACAAAAACCATGATATACTGTACCCACCCTCCCGAACCTTATTTGTTCCACGTGTATATCTTAGAACTCATTCCATGTCTGCATAAAAGCAGTCCACTTATTTACAGCTGTGTGGTATTGCCCTACATGGCCACTCTGTCATCTAACCGGGGGGTGGCAAGCTTTCCGTGAAGGAGCAGAGAGTAAATATGCCCAGCTTTGTGTCACAGCCATTCCACTTTGCCATATGTGAAAGCATAGACCGTATGTGAGCGAATGGGTGTGGCTGTGTTCCGGAAAAACCTGATACACAAAACAGGCATCCAGCTGCAGTTTGCCTGCCCATGGTCTAACCAGTCCCCGACTGATGAAGACCATGATATTTTCAATCATTTAACATCATCAATCCTGCGGGGAACACCCATACACAGATACTATTTCAGACATGCATGAGCCACTAAATAGGATGAATTCTGAGAAGTGAAATTCCTAGGCTGAGGATCTGTGCATTTTTATTTGACAGATGTGGCCAAACTGCCCAGTTTACACTCCCTGCAGCCAGTTAAAACAGGGCCAGTTTCCCTACAGCTTCACTAGTACCATGTGTCGCCAAACTTTTGGATCTTTGCCAGTCAAATAGGCTTGAGAAAAGAGATCTTAGGGCGCCTGGGTGGCTCAGTTGGTTAAGCGACTGCCTTCGGCTCAGGTCATGATCCTGGAGTCCCGGGATCGAGTCCCACATCGGGCTCCCTGCTCAGCAGGGAGTCTGCTTCTCCCTCTGACCCTCTTCCCTCTCATGCTCTCTATCTCTCATTCTCTCTCTCTCAAATAAATAAATAAATAATCTTAAAAAAATAAAAAAAAAGAGAAAAGAGAGCAGTTTGAATAGGAAACAATTCTTTTTTAATGTTTATCTTTTCTGAGTATAAAAGTAAAACCTCATTATAGAAAGTATGGAGAAGAAAATAAGTGTCATCATATTAGGGTTTTTTTAATCTGTATTAAGATTATCCAGAATGTGAACAAGAGGATTCTGGAGCAGAGCAGATCAGTGTTACTACTTACATAGTAATAACCCTGCCAGTTTGCCCCAGTTCTTCCCCCAGGGGT
Source organism: Zalophus californianus (assembly GCF_009762305.2). Lineage (NCBI taxonomy): Eukaryota > Metazoa > Chordata > Mammalia > Carnivora > Otariidae > Zalophus > Zalophus californianus. The sequence goes on from NC_045608.1 coordinate 9,138,968, forward strand.
GACAATCAGACATCATCTTGCACGCACCAGATTTCTTACTGTGGGCAAGGAACCCCCACATGTGAATCTGGATGGTTATATAGGAGAGGGACTTTCTGAGAGAGGGAGACAACTAGCTCCCTAGTGTCATGATGAATGGAAGGGCAAGCATCCTGAGTTTTTAGCATGTGGAATGAAAATACTTCTCTCCATGGGGAAGATAAGACTCGTAACTTTCTAGTAGCTTTAAACCCAGATTTCCAACCCAGGGGATATGTCCATAGTCAGGTACTCATCCCCCACTGAAATGTAAACACATACCTTCAGAGAGGAAAATTACTATGACTTGCTTCACCAGCTGATGTCAGAAACTGACTTCCGGGCTTGTCATTTAGCCCCGTCCTGTTTCAGTCAGATTTGCTCGGGAAGCCCCAGCTGTGCAGAAACATAAAAATATTTCTCTACACCTTCACACCCAAAACCTTTCCCAAAACAAAACTGACTTGAGCCATTTCTGGAACAAGGCAGGATACTAGTAAGTAAACAAATCAATTTAAAAAATAAATTAACAAAATGTGAACATGGATATATGTGGGTCTCCATGTGCCTATAGTAGGTATAGTGTCTTGATTGCCAAGATCAGTGTGAAAGTTAATCGTTATGACCTGCATCACCAACTGAGAGTTAAAATACAGTCACAGCTCTTTTAACAAAGTTAGCTAATTAATGATACCTAAGCTAAGATACCTAATGAGTTGTAGTTTACCAGGTCACTTAATTTGCAAAACAACTCTATGAGGTAGTTACTTTTATCATCCCCATTTTATAAATAGGGAAACTGAGGCTGGGCAGATGAAATCTCTTGCCCAAGGTCACACAACCAGGGAGTGACAAAGTACAGATTTCTCTCGAAAGCCATAAGGCTGCATTGGTAACATTTGGAGGCTTCCTTCCAGGCTTTTTTCTTAGAAATTTTGGAGGAGTTAAGATCCACCATATACCCAGTTTGGAAAACTGGCATTCTGATTTAGAAATGTATTTCATTGCCCCCATTTCACAAGAGGAAAACTGAGACCCAGAGAGAGGAAGTGACTTGCCCAGGGGCCTGCCTCAGCTCATGGGAAACGCTCTGCAGACACTCCATCCAGGTGGCACTAGGTGGCATGGGAGCTGGAGACAAACACCCAGCCCTGCCTGAAGCGTGCAGGGTGACGGCAGAAGGCCAGGGTGGGATCCAGTGTGGCCCTGCTCACCTTTTAACTGCACTTGCCTCCACTCTCCTCCCCAGCGAGCTGAGGCTGCCCAGCGGGAGGTAGAAAGTCTTCGGGAACAACTTGCCTCGGTCAACAGCTCTATCCGCCTGGCCTGCTGCTCCCCCCAGGGACCCAGTGGGGTAAGGATGGTGGGGGAGCCAGAGGGAAAGGTTGGGAAAAGCCATGTTGGTGAGTATGAATATGCGGATGACATTTTGTGGATCAGTCATGTGCCTCTGTGTGAAATTAGGCCCATGAATGTGTGTGGGTACAGTGGGCATAGCATCTAAATTGCCAAGGTCAATGTATAGTTAACTATAATTACTGTGACTTGCTTTACCAGCTGAAGGTCAAAATACAGCCACAGCTCTTTGCAAACTCAAGCTTCCATATGTGATTCATAGGAGTCCAGCGTCTTCCTTTGGAGGCCCTCCTTTACCCCCCAGTTGTCCAAGAATACCAGCAACTTACTCAGGCCAAAGAGGACCATTTCCATGGCCAGATGCCTGGCAAGACTGGGTGGGTGGGAGCGTAAGTTTGAGCAATAGAGCAGCAGTGCAGTTTTGGTGGCTGCCACCAGGTGTCGCCATTGATCTCTGGTTCTCAGTCCTACCAAACCGCCGTAGGACCACTTAACCAAGATCTGAGATTGACACTCCTATCAGCCACTGGTTCCCAAACATGCCAGAGTGATTTCAGTGGGTTTTTCCAAACAGCCACGTGCTACAAAGCACGAGTCTTTAGTCATCAATCCTGAGGTTCCTGTGTTAAGCCTGCTTAGTGCATCTTTCTCTTTCCTCCTGGTTGGTGCCCCTCTGGGGTCCTGGGGTCAGAGGGATTTCAGTCAGAGCCACCCCAACTGACACTTCTGTGTTAAGAGTCTTCATTGCGGGGCACCTGGCTGGCTCAGTCAGTAGAGCATGCAACTGAATCTCACGGTCATGAGTTCAAGCCCTGTGTTAGGCATGGAGCCTACTTTAAAAAAAAAAAAAAAAAAGTCTCCATTGCTCCTCTCCCAGAAAGCCTTGGTTCCTTATGTAAGCTGGTCCACCTTCTCTCCAGATCTCTGCCTACCAAGGGATTAGATTCCCGATTCCTTACATAATGACAGGTCTGCTCCAGGGTGATTTGCAGCCTCCACCCGTGCACCTGAAGTGGCCAGCATACCTTTCACTTCACCTGCCACCCTGAAACACTGGCCACTGTGCCTGTATGTGTTTTTCTGTTTCAGTGTTGGACTGTGTCTCTGCGAACGTGAATTACTATGAATGTATATGTCTGTCTGTGCCCTTTGGGCAAGTAACTGTATCCGTAATCTAACCGTGCCTCAGTTTCCTAACCTGTACGAGTAAGACCTACCTGATTGGGCTGTTGAGAAGATTACATGTAAAGTACCTAAAATGGTGCTTGGACCTCCTCACTGAGGTCCATGCTCAGCTAATGTTTAATGCTACCATTAGTAGTAGTGGTGTGTTTGGGGCATGTCTGAGGTGGTTTTGCCCATGCCCCGTGTGACCTCTGAGTACATACATGACTCTGTGTGTCATAGTGACATGTCCATATGTGTATATCTCTTTGATGCCTGGATATTTCTGTGTGTCTGCATGTCAGCGTGAGTATTCCCACAGGTACTTGTATCAGTGTGTGCTCTGTTTGTGTCTGTGTCCCGGGAGGCAGTGTGTGTATATGTCAGTGTGCCTGGATATCTGCACAACGCAAGGAGTGAGCACAGGAGAGACTGAGAACAAGAGAGCTCATGGGTTCGCCTCAGAAGGAACTTGCCAGTGGTATTTAATTAACCCCTGTGGAACCTGGCAAATGCCTGTGTTAATCAGCCATGGGGAATTTTGCTGGTTTGGGGGTGAGTTTTTCTGAGCCCCACAGTGGTGCTCGATGCTAATTAATTTAATGTGTTAATGGCATCCGCTTCCTGTTTTAATTGGCATTTATCTCCCTGGAAGAATAGCCGGTATTGGTAGTGGTAGGCTGTGTTTTCTGCTCTGTTTTGTTTTTTGTAATGCTTCTTAGAGTCATTTGTAACTGCTCAGGACCAGCCCGACTTCAGTTCCTCTCAAACATCAGCTTCTTTTTCATGCAGGACAAAGGGACCATTTCCTAAAACCTGGAGAAGCCATGGGGCTTGGGGCCAGGGGCAAATTAGGAAGAGAAAGGAGCCACCGCTTGTGTGGCCTGTGGCTGTGGGGTCTCAGGTCTAAAACTGAGGGTCTGCCTGGAAGGGAGGGGAAATGTCTCGCTGGGATAGGACCTGTGCCCCATTTAGAAACCTAAACATTTATCTGTGATGTTCCCTCTGCTGGGATCACCCAGTCCCCACCTCTTCCTCACCAGACTATCTCCTTTTTTTCGTCCTTTTATAACAAAGGTTTTATTAAAGTATAATATATATAAGGACAAATGTGCATATCGTAAGTGTACAGCATTGAATTTTTCAGAGATGCCATAACCAGCATCCAGATCAACAAGTAGAATGCTCCCCGCTCCCAGAATGCCCCCCTTGTGTCCCCATCTGGGGACACTGCTACTCCCCAATGAGAGCCACTCTCCTGGCTTGTAACCGCACAGCTGGGTTTGGCCTGGTTTTGTATCTGATCTTAATCAGATTGTGCGCACACACTTTGCTGTCTGGCTCCTTTCACCTCATATTCTTTTTTTTTTTTTTAAGATTTTATTTATTTATTTGACAGAGAGAGAGACAGCAAGAGCAGGAACACAAGCAGGGGGAGTGGGAGAGGGAGAAGCAGCCTTCCCACTGAGCAAGGAGCCCGATGCGGGGCTCAATCCCAGGACCCTGGGATCATGACCTGAGCTGAAGGCAAATGCTTAACGACTGAGCCACCCAGGCGCCCCTTATTTCATATTCTATTTGAGAGCGTAGTCCATGCTGTGTTAGTAGTTGTGGATTATCCATTTTCAGTGCTGTAGCATGTTCCATTGTATGGATGTGCCACGACCTGCTCATCCATTCTCTCGTTGGAGGGCATTTGGAAGCCCGTGGAGGGTTTCCAGCTTGGGGCTGTTACAGAGAGGGCTGCTACGAATGTTAGTCTTGGTGTTCGCATGTGTGTCTTGTGCGCGGTACCTGCTTTCCCCCCACATATGTACCAAGCAGAAGTGCACATGTCCACCCTTAGTGGACGCTGCCAAGCAATTTTCCAAATCACTAACTTGTTCTTGAACTTCATCACAGTTTAGACACATCTTCCTCCAGAAAACCTTCCCTGCCCACTCCCCACCAGTTTGAATACTAGAGGGAAGGTATCTAGGCTGGTAGGAGTGGCCTGAGCAAAGGCTCAGAGATAGGAGGAAAACCAGAGCCTGTGAGGAGGGGCTGAATCACTCTGGGGAGCACAGCACCTGGGCGGGGCGACACGTACCACGGATGGATTTCCCATTTTGTCTGGGATTCAGGGGTGGGGAAGCCAGCCCTCCAGCTGCCTGCCCCACACCTCTTAGCCCCTCAAAGCTCCACTTTGTCCTCAGGATAAGGTGAACTTCGCGTTGTGCTCAGGCCCCCGGCTTGAAGCCGCACTGGCCTCCAAGGATCGGGAGATCCTGCGGCTGCTGAAGGATGTGCAGCACCTCCAGAACTCTCTGCAGGAGCTGGAGGAGACCTCGGCCAACCAGATCGCGGACCTGGAGCGGCAGCTCACGGCTAAGTCCGAGGCCATAGAAGTAGGTCTTGGGAGAGGAGCTGTATAGAGAGGAGACGGGCGAGGTGTCCCCAGGCAGAAGGACGTGGGCCAGCCTGAAACCATCTTTGTTTCCTCCTCTAGAAGCTGGAAGAGAAGCTCCAGGCGCAGTCTGACTATGAAGAAATTAAAACGGAGCTGAGGTACGGTGCGGAGTGGGGCTCCACCACGCCCAGCCCTCTTCATTGGTGGGGAGGGGCCCTGGACAAAGTTCATGATCTTCTTCCCTCCCACCACACCCCATTTGGTGATACCCTTGTCTGTCCTCCATGGCAGCCTGGGTCTCAGAACTTAACCACACTTGGTTCTTTGCCCTCCAGAGCCACCTATCCGAGAACTTGCAAGGTAGCTCGTGGTCTGTGCGGGAACTGGCGGGGGGTGGTGCTTGCATCAGATTACCTCAGGCCGGCCAGTGTGGGAGTTTGTTAATGCAGCACCCCTTCAGGTATCATTGGAAGCAGTTCACAGTCTGCTACTTAAGGCCTGTTGTTGTCCTGGGTCCAGTGTTATGTAAGGTCCACGGGGTGGGGCAGTTCTCAATCAGGGAAGATGAGCTAGAGGAAGTACCTCTCAAGACCTCTCCCCAAGCCCCGGGAGCTTGGCTGGCCTCGGACTCTCTCCACTTTCTCTGGCAGCATCCTGAAAGCCATGAAGCTGGCCTCCAGCACCTGCAACCTCCCCCAGGTGAGTGTTCCCGCCTCTGTCCCCGCCGTGCAGGCTGCCCTTGAGAGCCTTCTGCCAACTGTGCCCTCTCAGCCTGGCTTCTTGTCTCCCCAGGGCATGGCCAAGCCCGAAGACTCATTGCTTATGGCAAAGGAGGCCTTCTTCCCCACGCAGAAATTCCTTCTGGAAAAGCCCAGTCTTCTGGCCAGCCCTGGTAGGGGAGACGGAATGCTCTTGGGGCCAAGGGGCTGTGACAGGGGCTGCCCGTGGGCCTCTGGCCTTCTCCGCGCCCCCACACCACCGCCTCCCATGTGGGCAGGAGACGGATGGAGAAAAGGGGTGCACATTGAATGAGCAGTTGCTGTGTGGTGGCGCTAGCTGGGGGCTGTCCGTGGCGAAGCCAGCTGGCAGTGCCCCCCACAGTGTCCACACACACCTACCCCACGCAGCTCACTCGGGCCCTCCCAAGGCTGCCCCCCAAAGGCTCCACTCAACCCCGAGCGAGCCCTGATGAGCAGCGGGAAGAGGTCACAGGGCACACGGAGGGCGTTCACATTGTACCCCCGCAGCAGGACTGCTGGTAATGACCCACAGACGTTGCTCTCTCCCCAAATCGCCTTCTCAGCTGCTCAGCCCTTCTCCCCACACAGTGGCTCCATAACCTTATAGCTGTGTGGCCCCGGCCAAGACTCTGTGCTGCCTCTGTTTCCTCATCTGTAAAGTGGGGACAACAACGGATCCATTCCATGGGTGCTGTTCACGTGGGGAATGCAAACACGTAGGACGCATAGGAAGAGGAGGGCTGCAAGGTGGGCGGGGGCCAGGAGTGGGCACCCTGCCGCGGTGGGCACTGGTCCGGATGCCCCATCCTGGGGCCAGGTGCTGGCACGTAATGGGTGCTCAGTGCATGGTCTAATGTCGGAGGGAGGGCTCCCCAGCACTGGCGTGTGGGTCAGGCCTGCACAGATGGGGATTTGAGGATCAGAAGGGGAGCTCTTAGCACTTCTGCCCCCCGACCGTTTCTCGCTGAATTGCTCTCTCATGTATGTGTCTCTCTGCCTCCCACTTTCTGTCTCTTTCTGCCCTTCATTCTGTCTCTGCCTCCATCCGTGTCCCCTCTGGTTTCTCGTTTCTCTCTGCCTCTCTGTTTCCCTGTCCCTGTTTCGCTGGTGTCTCTCTCACTCTCTCTGTCGCTCTCGATACTTCTGCCCCTGTCTCTCTCTCTCCCCACCACTGTCTGCTTCTGTCTCTCCTCTCTCCCTGCATCTGTCTCTCTGACATTATAGAGGAGGACCCTTCGGAGGACGATTCCATCAAAGACCCTCTGGGCACGGAGCACTCCTACCCATCTCCCCTGCAGCCCCCCCCCCCACCAGGGCCTGAAGATCCCCTGTCCCCCAGCCCTGCGCAGCCCCTGCTGGGTCCTGGCCTGGGCCCCGATGGCCCAAGGACTTTCTCACTGTCCCCCTTCCCCAGCTTGGCTTCTGGGGACAGACTGGCAGGGGACGCACTGCTGTCCAAGCACATGATGCCCCCGGCCACCTTCAAGGGGGAGGCAGGCGGCCTGCTGGTGTTCCCCCCGGCCTTCTACGGTGCCAAGCCCCCCGCGGCCCCTGCTACCCCCGCTCCTGGCCCTGAGCCGCCTGGGGCCCCTGAGCCTGTGGACGGGGGTGGGGGCAGCGCAGCTGGGGCAGGGGCCGGAACCGGAACCGAGGAGGAGCACCTGGACACGGCAGAGATTGCATTCCAGGTGAAGGAGCAGCTGCTCAAACACAACATCGGGCAGCGGGTGTTTGGCCACTATGTGCTGGGGCTGTCACAGGGCTCGGTCAGCGAGATCCTGGCCCGGCCCAAGCCCTGGCGCAAGCTCACGGTGAAGGGCAAGGAGCCCTTCATCAAGATGAAGCAGTTCCTGTCGGACGAGCAGAACGTGTTGGCCCTGAGGACCATCCAGGTGCGGCAGCGAGGTGAGGGCCCATCCCAAGGCGCAGGGGCTGAGGGCACAGGCTCTGGGTGCAGAGCCAAACTCTGCCACCTCCCAGCTGTGTCACCTGGGGCAAATGACTTTGCCTCTCTGTGCCTCAGGTTCCCCTTCTGTAAAACAAGGAAATATATCCTCATTCCCTTCTTCCTGGGGCCTGTGGCTACCCCTTGCTCCCCACCTGGCCCTAATGGGACAGCTCAGGCTGATCACTGTGGGAGAAGGCTGAGCCCAGGGGCTGCCCTGGCAAGTAGGTACTTCCCGAGGACCTCCAAGCCTCAGTTTGCCCATCCATGAAATGGCCTGCGTTCCTGCCAACTTGCCAGACTTGACTTTTAGGGTAGCCCATGTGAATGGCCCAAGCTTTGACCTTACAGACACACCTGAGCTTGAGTTCCGGCTCTGCCACTGACGCACTGGGTGACGTGGGGCGACTGACTTTAGCTTCTGTGCCTCGGTTTCCCTATCCATCCCCATCTGTCAGCCTCCTCTGAGGGCTAAATGAGTATAAATCTGTCAGCAGGGCCCCTGGAACATAGTAATTGCTTGAGAACTATTAGCTGTGGTGGTGGCCATTGTTGTTATCATTGTATTATTATTAATTATTATTAATTCAAGCCAGGATCATTTGTAGATCCAGTTTATCACACAGACTGGCTAAGTGGTGGTCTTGCCACACACACTCAAGGTCTGGCCCTCCCTCTCCCAGCCCTGGCCCTGGAGCCCCTGAGGGAGGGGGGGACCCACCCTTCACCCTGCCCAGCTCCAGGGACTGACCCCCAGCATGCAGGTCCCCACGACAGATGCCCCCTTGCCTCCCCCAGGCAGTATCACCCCAAGGATCCGCACACCAGAGACAGGCTCGGACGACGCCATCAAGAGCATCCTGGAACAGGCCAAGAAGGAGATCGAGTCCCAGAAGGGGGGTGAGTGCCACTGCCGTAGGGGAGGCCTGAGGCCTCCAGGACCTGCCCTGAGCAGGAGGTGTGCCCTCATCTGCCTTCGTCTACCACAGCGGGATTCCGAGCAGGTCAGAACCTCTTTGCCAACCAACCTGCAGCCAAGTGAGGCCTGGAAAGCCAGGTCCCTGTTAGTATGGGAGCCACTAGCCATGCGTGACTATATCCACTCAATTTACTTCAAGTTAAATAAAATTACAGCTTCAGTTTTTTGCACAGTGACGAGTGGCCGCCATATGGGACAGCCCAGCCACTGCCGCCGCCCTGGTCTGGATTGTCCGGGTGTCTTCAACTTTGAGGAGACACAGTGCTCCGTAATCGCACAGAAACTCTGCCAAGCACAGAGGCCGAGACCTCCCCTCCTTCCTGCACCTCCACCTCCTAGTTCCCAAGGAGACCCTGTTCTGGCTTCCTCCTGCCTCCCCGTCTATACCTTCTGCACTTTCCAGGGGTCCCTGCGTTAGCCTCATAGTGCTGCTGTTCAGCCCCAAACTCAATGGCTAAAAACAACACAAACTGATGGTCTTACAGCTCCAGAAGTCACAGGTCCACAGTCAGCTCCCTGGGATAGAGGCAAGGTGTCAGCAGGGCTGCATTCCTTCTGGAGACTCCAGAGGAGAATCCATTTCCTTACCTTTTCCAGCTTCTAGTGGCTCCCACATTCCTTGCTTCATGGCTCCTCCTGCAGCCTCATGGCCAGCATCATAGCAGCTTCCTCTCTGCCTCTGATTCTCCTGTTTCCCTCTCATAAGCACCCTTGTGATGATGCGGGGCCCACCCACGTGACCCAGGATCATCTTCCATCTGAAAATCCTTAACTTGATCACATCTGCAGAATCCCCTTTGCCATGTGAAGTAACATAGTCTGGGCCCAGGGAAGTGGATACCATTGGGAGACCGTTATTTAGCCAACCAGAGTGTACTTTCTCCATCAGCCCCTGAAACACAGGGTTCCCCCAGGGGGCACCCCCAGGCCCTCTGACTTTCCTATCCTTCCTAGATGAGTTAGTCCATTCCTGAAAGTTCCAACAACACCCAAACTACCCCCTCTCCAGGCCACACCTCTCTCTCGAGTTCCAGAGCCCTAAGCCAACTGCTGGCTGGACATGTCCACCAAAGGCCCCACTGGCATCTCAGACTCAGCATGTCTGAGATGGAACTCACTGTCTTCCCCTACCCCTCACTCACTCCCCAAACCCACCAGCTCAAGGCTGGGAACCTGTCACAGATGGTGCCAGGTGGGGTGAGAGGCCATCCTTGACTGCCACCATCATCACTTGCTGGGACCGTTGCATTAGCCTCTTCACTGGTATTACCAATGATATTCTAGGTCCCACTGCAGCCCATTCTCCACCCAGAGGCCAGAGGGCTCTTTCTAGAGCATACACATGGGCATGTCACTACTCAGAATCCTTCCACAGCTCCCCATTGCCCTCAAGATAAAAATGCCAACTCCTCAACAAGGCCCCAGGCCCTATGGTCTTGACTTCTCCCGACTCCCTATACCTCTCGAATGAACTGCTTATAGCCATGTCCATTCTCATGCTGTTCCGTGTGTCCCTAATGCCATCCTCACCCCTGGCCAACTCCTGCTCATTCTCAACAATTCAACTCAGAAGTCACCTCGTCTAGAAAACCCCCCACCCCCATCCACATGGATTGGATACCCACCCTCCTTGGATTCCCCGTAATCACCTACATTGCTTGATGCAATGGAGCCAGAGTGGCCTGGCTGCAAATTTTGTCTCTGCTGTTTATTAGCTGTGTGACCTTGGGCAAGCTTCTTAGCCTCTCTGTGCCTCCATTTTCTCATATTTAAAATAGGCACAATATTAGTACTTCTTTCTTAAGGTTGTATGAAGATCAAATGAAATCAGTCCTGACGAGCACTCAGCCTGGGGGCCTGGCATGTAGAAGATGCACCTGAAAATTTAGCTGTCATTAGAGTTAACATCATTGGTTTTGTCTCTGTTACATTTGTTCATGTTACAAATACCTCTGCTATGTCTGTCCCTCCTACCAGTCTGAGGACTTTTTGCAGCCAGGGATGGAGTTGCATCCCTGCACCCAGCACGGTGCATCGCCACACCATGTAGACTGTTGCTCACGTTGAAGCTGATGCTGGCCTCCACATTCCCACTTTGTGGTGTCTGCTGCCCCCTGGTGGCAACTCAGAGCAAAAGTGTCCTGATTCCCCAGCGTCTGATTTTGTGGCGGGGAGCCAAGTGTTTCCCAAGGGCCCTCCCTCCTGCCTGGTCCCTGGTGAGGGGCAGAGGAGGCTCACCCTGCTAGGAGCCTACACTGCCCCACCCAGATAATCCACTGAGGCCCTACTGTGTACAGTATAATTTCTTTCTTCTTGAGCTCCTGTGGCAAGAGAGGCAATCGTTCAGTAAACATTGGTTAAGTGTCTACTGCATGCTGGACACGAGGTACAGCTGTGGACGAGACACAATATTGGAGTGTAAAGAACCCTGAGAAACAGATTAATCAAACTCTCCCACTAAATAAACGGGACAGCTGAGAACAGAGAGGGGGAGACATGCTCACAGTTACACAGAGACTGAGGGAGAACCCAGGTCTCCTGACTCCCTATACAGTGCACTCCCACAGCCCCGGGGGGGCATGTCAGAAACAAGATAGCAGAGAAATTAAAAAGACAACATCAGGGGCACCTGGGTGGCTCAGTTAATAAAGCATCCAACTCTTAATTTCAGGCTCAGGTCATGATCTCAGGGTAGTGAGATTGAGCCCCGAGTCAGACTCCATGCTGGGCGTGGAGCCTGCTTAAGATTCTCTCTCCCTCTGCCCCTCCCCCCCCCCATGCACACTCTCTGTCTCTAAAAAACATAGTAATAATAAGACAAAAGGCAACGTCATAGCAGAGTGGACCAGCCAGGGAGCTTTCCATTCAGGGTCTGTGAAGAGGTAGCAAGAGAAAAAAACGCCTGGGTTCTTAACCCCATGCCACTGATAAGAGTGAATGCCGCGCAGAAAGCAACTAGCAGTCCCCCAGGGAGGAAATGAATATGGCTGACTGCTAACTCGAGAGTTCTAGTCTCAGAATTGAAGGAAATATCCAGGATGGGGACAAAGGTTTATATCCTTTATCGTTGTTCACAACAGTGACAAACTAGAAACAACCTAAGTGTCCAGCAGTGGGGGAATCAGGTAAATAAAGCAGAGAATATCCCTTCAAGTGGCATAGGTAGTCACCAAAGATAGAACTTTTAATCATGAGGAAAAAATACTCATGTTGATACTAAGGGAGGACGAACCAGGTTACCCTCCCACATCAAGGATGATCACCCCATGCATGCGGTTAGAAAGCAGACCAGAAGCAATACATGACGATATTCCATGTGGTTGCCTTTGGCGGAGATACTAAATTCATTTACCTGGCTGGCTTTATTGCAGTATCTTCACAGTATCTCCAAAGCATGCTTATACTGATGCTGGGAACATCTTTGCCCTTCAAACCATGCCCTGACCCTGGGCCTCTGGCCACCCTTTCATCCTCCCGATAGGTGAGTCCAAGAACGCGACAGCCCCACTCAGCATCACCAATGGCACAGCCCCTGCCAGCACCTCAGAAGATGCCATCAAGAACATTCTGGAGCAAGCACGCCGCGAGATGCAGGCGCAACAGCAGGCGCTGCTGGAGATGGAGGCAGGCCCCCGGGGCCGCTCGGTGCCTCCCTCGCCCCCAGAGCGGCCGTCGCTGGCTGCCGTGAGCCAGACCGGGGCCCCGACCTACGTCAAGCAGGAGGACAGCAGTGGCGGCAGTGGCGGGGGGACCAGCAGCAGCGCCACACAGACGTCCCTCACGGTCCTGTCCCCCGCAGCCTTCGTGCAGAGCATCATCCGGAAGGTCAAGTCGGAGATCGGAGACGCCGGCTACTTTGACCACCACTGGGCCTCGGACCGCGGCCTGCTCAGCCGCCCCTATGCCTCTGTCTCGCCCTCCCTCTCCTCCTCCTCCTCCAGCTACTCTGGACAGCCCAACGGGAGGGCCTGGCCCCGCGGGGATGAGGCCCCCTCAGCCCCTGAGGACGAGGCGGCAGGGGCCGAGGACGAGGCCCCCAGGCTGGGCGAGCTGAAGTCTGAAGGGGGCGTCCCGGAGGCCGGCAGCGGTGGGCGGCTGGCCTACTACCCTGCGTATGTGCCCCGCACACTGAAGCCCACCGTGCCGCCCCTGACCCCCGAGCAGTACGAGCTTTACATGTACCGGGAGGTGGACACCCTGGAGCTGACACGCCAGGTCAAGGAGAAGCTAGCCAAGAATGGAATCTGCCAGAGGATCTTTGGGGAGAAGGTGAAGATAGTGGGGCCCACCCCCAAGAAGCTCAGGGGGCCGTGGGGCCCATGGGACCTGGGGAGGGAGGACCACCTGAGGACCCAGCCCCCAGCGTTTATGGTCTGGAAAGAGAGGTTATGTGTATGAACAGGAACAAGGCAAAAGCAGGATTCAAACCCAGGTCTGCATGACCCCAAACCCTTTTTCCTGCATCCACCTGTCCCTGGGTCCTGGGGGAAGGGCACCATAGGCAGGGCTGACATTCAGTCCTATGGTTGTTCGAGCAGTGAAATGCTTCTGTCTGCTTAGGAATAGCTACTTACCTCCTCTCCTCCAGAACCCTCCATCCCTCTCAATGGTCCACCCACTAAAGGGTTAAGGCTCAGCCCAGCCAGGGGTGCCCTGCAGTACCAGTGGTTAAGTAGTTTTTAACAGCACCTCTGCCCATAGCAGAGGAACAGGCAAAGGGTCAGGTGAGCTGAGAGATAGGAGTGACTTAAGTGGAAGACACTGGAAGACTTCCTGGAGGAGGGGGCATTTGAGGGCTCTTAAAGTCAGGAAGGATTCTTACACGTAGGGAAATCTGGAAGGGTACTGCTGATGGGGGGCATGGCCCAGGCACACAGCAGGCACCTGGGAAATGAACAAATCAAGGCAGCCCTGGTCTCCCAGAGAATCCGAGTGAACAGTGGTCCCTATGGATCTCACGGAGTGGGAGGGAGAGGAGGCCAGGGAATGGCCCAGGAGCCTACCTCCCTACCCTTCCTGCTCCGCCCATCCCCAGGTGCTGGGCCTGTCCCAGGGCAGTGTGAGCGACATGCTGTCCCGGCCAAAGCCCTGGAGCAAGCTGACGCAGAAGGGGCGAGAGCCCTTCATCCGCATGCAGCTGTGGCTCTCGGACCAGCTCGGCCAGGCCATCAGCCAGCAGCCCAGCGCCTCCCAGGGTGAGTGTGGTCGGGGCCCTCTCGTAGGATGCTGCCAGCCCCCCAGAACTGCCATTCCCAGCTGCCATTTCCCTGCTCCACCTTTCATCCTTCAACCAGAATGCCCTCTGTTGGTGGTTTTAGACTCTAGGTGGCGCCAGGGTTCCTAGAGCAAGTGGAGAAAATACTTTGCTTGCGGAGCCGAAGCCGCAACCCCCCATCCCCTGACCAGAATCGCTGACTGAATCTCTCTTTCCCAGTGATGCAACAACGCAGCCTCAGAAGCCTTAGCACAGAGATTTGGGCTGTTATCCATCCATCAGTGATGCACAGGCAGGGTGGGGTCTGAACGTTGCCTGGGTGAGGAAACTCGGGCTCAGAGAGTTACCCAAAGTCACAGAGCAGAGATGGAAGGACAGAATCCGGGGAGGGACTCTAGGAAGCCCACGCTCCCTCCCCCACAACGACCAGTGGGCAGGTCAGTCGGAGTCCGGGTAAGGTGCAGGTATCAACAAGAATACTACCAGAAACATAATGTCAGGCAACAAAAGCATCCCAGGTGATGGTGTTTATTTTAGAAGTTCATGGCCACAAGACAAGACAGCACATTGTTGCAGCATTGGCTACAAGCCTGTGCATTAAAATGTCAAAAAGAGGGGCGCCTGGCTGGCTCAATCGGTAGAGCATGTGACTCTTGATCTCAGGGTTGTGAGTTCAAGCCCCATGTGGGGCATAGAGCTTACTTAAAAAAAAAAAAAAGTCAAAAAGAGCCACCACTCACCAGCCCGGGAAGAGGGGTTCCATGGGGGAGGGGAGGGCTCTGGCTGGCTCTGTTGCTTTTTGTCTTTAAAACAAACAGGGAGATTTGAAGCAAATAAGGGAGCATTAACATCTATTAAGGGCATGGACCCAGGGAAGGGAAGGAAGATTTACGTTTTCTTTTCAGTATATTTCTATACTTTGAAATATTTTATAATCAAAAATTTTAATTGAAAAACCCTGCTCCATCAGGCAGGTGTAAGGACTAATGCAGCCTTTCTAATGACAGTTGCCATTTGTCACACACAAGGCTGAGCATTTGCAGTATCTTCCTCCTTAATCCTCACATCAGTCTTGACCAGAGGGACTATTTGTCATTCCCATCTTACAGAAGAAGAAATGGAGGGTCTGAGTAGCACAGTGATGTGCCCAAGGTCATCAGCCAGTTAGTAGCAGAACCAGGATTAGAATGCAGGGCTTTTAGCCATTAGGGTCCCTAGGAGTGCTTACCCCAGAGCCCATAGCTGTGAAAGAGTTCCCATTCTTGTGTTGTGTTGTATTGTAATTAATCTGTTTATTGTTGTAAAACTCACATCATTTACCATTTGAACCATTTTTAAAGTGTACGATTCAGTAGCATTTAGTACATCCAAAACTTTGTGCAACCCCCCCGCCCCCCCCCCCCCCCGCTCTCTCTCACCCCAGGACATTCTTATCACCCCAAAAGGAACCCTGTGAGCATTAGTCATGCCCACTCACCCCTCCCCCAGACCCTGCCACCACCAATCTGCTTCCTGCCTGTGTGGATTTGCCTCTTCTGGACATTCATACATTATGTGGCCTTTTGTGTCTGGCTTCTTTCACTGAGCATCATGTTTTCAAGGCTCATCCATGTTGTAGTCTGTCTCAGTACTTCATTCCTGTCTATGGCCAAATAATATTTCCATGTGCAGATAGACCGCCTTTTGGCGATTGTGAATGATGCTGCTGTGAACATTCACGCACATGTTTTTGAACACCTGTTTTTGATGCCTTCGGATTATATACCTCAGAGTGGAATTGCTGGGCCGGATGATAATTCTATAACTTACTGAGGAGCTTCCAAACTGTTTTCCATAGTGATTGCACCCTTTTACAGCCTGGGCAGCAATGTCAGGGGAGGGGGTCCTATTTCTTTACATTCTCACCAACACCTGCTATTCTCTGTGTTTGAAGCCATCCCCGTGGGTGTGAGTTGGCATCTCATTGTAGTTCTGATTTGCATTTCCCCAAGGTCGAATTGTTTTGGCTTTTAAAAATGTCTTTGTAGTGTAAGGATAGGGTTATGCTAAGACAGTCAAGAATGGCGTTCCTGGTGGAAGAACAGCACGAGCAAAAGCTAGGAGGGAGGATCCTTCCCAGATTAGGAAGGGAGTGAGGTCCGGTGGACGCCTTGTCCCTGCCCCTGCCGCCAACACCCGCAGACCAGGAAGCCAGGGCCCACATTCATGGAGGCAGAGATGTGGGCAGTGGCTGCTGGCTTGGGGTGGGGGGTGGTGGCTGATCCAACTAAGACCCCCAGAGCCACCACCTGTCCACAACCTAGAGGCAGGAGAGGGCTCCATTGCCCACAAGGTCCCACATAGTCTGGCCAGGGGGTTGAGTATGGACCTGTTCCAGCCCCCATTTTGTCCATGGCCCGGGGAGTTGGGGGTGAGCCGGATGACAGGGGAGCCTTCTGAAGCATGCCCCCCTGCCCCCCCCCCCGCCCCAGCTGCCCACCAGCAGAGCCTTGGTCAAGCAACAGGCTCTTCGGCCCTGCGCACAGTGGTCTGCGTGGGTCCTGCAGCCACTTGTGTCTGAGGCTTGCTGCTCAGAATTCTCCAGCTCCCCCCACGTGGTCTCTGACTCCCGCACTGAGTCTCTCCCACCGTCGTTGTCCTTTCTCCCCCCTCCCTTGTCTTTCTTGCTGCCTTTTTCCACTCTTTGTCCCAGTCTCTCCCCCCATCTCCTTCTTTCCCTGTTCCTCTCTCCCACTCTGTGCCTGTCCCGACCCTGTGTCCCCCTGTCGCTTCATCTCTCTCCTTCCATCTCTCCCTCGCTGTCTCTCTCCATCACGACCAACTGTCCTGTTTGCCCAGGACACAGGACTTTCTGTCCTACAACCAGCAAAGTCCTGGGCAAACAGACCAGGTGGTCACCCTGCTGTCCCCACTCTGCCCTGCCAACATCCGTCTCCAAGGCCCTTGCTCAAGCCCCAGCCAACCTGTTTGTGTTCAACCTCCCAGCCCTTTATAATTAGTGGGTTCCTCCTGATAGAGTTGATTTCTGAATCTTTCGATAATTTTGTCGGAAGTGGTACTCGAAGTCTGAGTAGTCAGAAAAGGCCGGCACTGGGGCGCCTGGGTGGCTCAGTCGTGAAGCGTCTGCCTTCGGCTCAGGTCATGGTCCCAGGGTCCTGGGATCGAGCCCCGCATTGGGCTCCCTGCTCGGCGGGAAGCCTGCTTCTCCCTCTCCCACTCGCCCTGCTTGTGTTCCCTCTCTCGCTGTGTCTCTCTCTGTCAAATGAATAAATAAAAATCTTTAAAAAAAAAAAAAAAAAAAGGCCGGCATTCTGCCTGGAGGCTGGCTGATTTCAGGCTCATCATCTGGGTCTCCCTCCATCTCCTCATCCCGCTCCCTCTCTAGTTGGAAATCTGGCCCTTTAGGAGGGGATGCAGTGTTCCAAGAGGCAGATGCCTTTGAAGACTCTCGATTCTCCTCCAGCTGAGCCCAGCTCCTCTCCCATGCCAGTGATGGATGGACTCTCGATACAGCCTCTTGCTTTCCCAGGCTGGCCCTTCCCCACCAGCTCTGTGTCTCTGCTGGTGACAGCGACAAGGGACGTGTCAGCTCCAGCATCACACGGATGCCGCCCGAATGAGCCCGATTTGGGGGCGGGGGGAACAATGTGTCTTTATGATGCCAGATGTGGGCTGCCAGCTCCACGGGGCTGCAGTGTCACTGCTCAGAACTTTGAGGCTTCACTTTGCACCTTGCAAGGGAACACAGAGGTCCTGGCCAAAATTTATTCACTCAACAGACTTCTGCCCAGCACCTCCTTCCTCCTTCCTCCCCAGGCTCTAGAACTCACCCACGACTAACGTGTGTTCCCGGCCTGCCAGGGGCTTCTAGTGGAGAAGAGGACAGTGTCGGATATAAGCAGACCTCAGCTTGCCGCTACTAGTCCCCGTGTGACCTTGGACACATTGCCCAATAGCTCTGAGCCTCAGTTTCCTCCTCTATAAAATGGGATGACATGGTAGCTACCTCCTAGAGATGTTACAAAGGTCATTGAGATCACATAACATTATTCTGGACATGTAATAAGTACCCGGTAAAAGGAAGTTTTATTAATTATCATCATCATCATCGTTGTCATCATTGTCATCTGGTAAGGGTGAGATCTGGCACAAGAAGGAAATTATAGTGAAGTGTAACAATGTAGTCAAAGTGCTATTATACCTTAAAGGTGTGCACCTCAGGGAAGGGACGTTTGGGACTGGGTCTTGAAGGATGCATAGGAGTTCAAGGTTAGGGAGAAGGCCTTCAGGATGGCAAAAGCATAGGGGCTTAGAAGAGCCTAGGAGGTTGGGTGGGAGGGGATGATTGGGCTGTGGAGAGTAGCTCCAGGTCTGTGGGGTGGGGTTTCCTACAAGAGAGTCCAGAGCCTTAAAACACTAGGACAAGGAGAACACATTTCATGTGCAAGGGTCAATGGGGAGCCATTTAAGGTTCTGGAACATAGTAATCCACTTGCTTTCCACAGGGAAGGAAAAATCCATCCAGAGCAGGGGCTCAGGATATTCTTTCTGGAATCAAACCACTGCAGGATGGTTGTGGGGCTCTTTTCACTTCCTAGCCATCATACATTTTTATGCTTCACGGATTTACGGCAGGCAGCAGCCAAATGTCTTGAAGTAGAGGAAACTGTTTCTAATTTGCTGGAAGGTACCAGGTGCACCAGCACTGGGACTCCTCAACCCTCCACCATGGTCCCCACCCCTTTAGGGGCATCTCCTCAGGCACCTCCCCTCGGCCTGGGATAGTCAGGAGGCTCAGCTCATGCCCGAAAGCCCAGTGGGAGACTGACTCCTCAGGAGGTGACCTGCATCCTCTCATGGAGTCCTCTTGACGGCACCGCAGGGAGGGGGGCTGCTGTAGGCATGGTGCCACGTGCTCTGCGGAGCCATTTAACAGATTCAGGGACCGGGGGTCTGGCAAGGTTGTCCCACCCAACTTGTCTTCCAAATGGCCTTTGACAAATGAAAACCGTGGCTTATAAACTCACTTTTTAAAGATGTCAATGTACCGTGGACATCTGGTTTTTTTTTTTAGCTTTATTGAGATACATTTGACATAGTAACATTGTGTAAGTTTAAAGTATCCAGCGTGATGATTTCATAGGCATATATATTGCAAAATGTTTACCACAATAAGACTAGCTAACACATCCTTCACCTCACATAATTACCATTTTGTTGTTCTGTTGGGAATAGTGAAGTTCTGCTCTCATAGGCAAGTGTCAAGTATACAATGCCGAATTGTTCACCATAGTCACCACACTGTATGTTACGTCCCCAGAACTGACTCATCTTATGTGGACGTCTTTTCATTATGTTATTTTTCAATGCTTCAGGGAATCCCCATATTTTATTTAGTTAATCTCTGGTGGTTGGGTTTATAGAGGGTTGCCAACTTACTTTTTGGGACTTTTCATTTTTGAAGTAATTTCTAATTAATTGAAGAGTTGAAACAATGGAACAACAGACTCCCTGTACCCGACACACAGACTCACCAGTTGCTTATTTTGCCATGTTTGTGCCTTTCTCTCCTGACCACTGGAGATATTAGTTCATATCATGTCCCTTTACCCCTAAATGCTTCAACAAGCATTTCCCAAGAATGAGAAACCTGACAATGATACAATACCATTGATGTAGCCCACTATCTATATTCAGGTTTCTTTGGTTATCCCAATAATATCCTTTATATAGTTTTTTAAAGTAAACTCTATGCCCAGTGTGGGGCTTGAACTCACAACCCCAAGATCAAGAGACTCCACAGACTGAGCCAGCCAGGCACCCGCCCCATCCTTTATAAAATTTTGTTTCTCCCTGTCCAGGATCGGAGTCAGGAATACTTGTATTTTGTAGTCCTGTCTCTTTAGTCTCCCAATTTGAACAGTCTTCTGCATCTCTTTTTTTCCAGTTTTGACATTTTTGAAGCCCGGAAGCCAGTAATTCTATAGACAGCCTCAATCCGGCTTTGTCTGCTGCCTCCTCGTGATTAGGTTCAGGCCCTGCACTTTGGGCAGGAATATCACAGAAGTGAAGTGAAGCTGTGTCCTCAGTACATTGCAGCAGGAGGAACCAATTGTTGATTTGTCCTTTCACTGGTGATGTTACCTTTGGTCCTTTGGTTAAGGTGATGTCTGCCAAGTAGCTGTATCCTGTAGAGTTACTGTTTTTCCCTTTGTAATTAGTAAGTATCCTATAGGGAGATACTTTGAGACCATGTAAATATGCTACTCTTGATCAAACTTTCGTCTGCTAGTTTTTGCATCCGGGATGGTCCCTGCCTAAGATACTACTATGGTGGTTGCAAAATGGGCTGTTGCCAACACTTGGCTCCAACAAACACCCAAACCATGTGTGTCTGTTCCAAATGGCAGTGACTGCCTTCTCTGTCTCTCTGTGCCCACAGCCAGTCCCACGGAACCAAGGTCCTCACCGTCCCCACCACCTAGCCCCACAGAGCCGGAGAGGAGCTCCCAAGAGCCCTTGATCCTTGCACTGGAGGGCAGCAAGGAGAACCAGCAGCCGGAGGGACGCTCCAGCTCCTCGCTGGGGGGGAAGATGTACTCGGGCAGCCAGACCACAGGGGGTATCCAGGAGATTGTGGCCATGTCCCCCGAGCTGGACACATACTCCATCACCAAGAGAGTCAAAGAGGTCCTCACGGACAACAACCTAGGTACAGGGTGGCGGGAATCAGGGATGCTGCCTCCTAGCCTGTTTGGCTCTTACTTGCTTTGAGCAGAGTGCCCACAGTGAGATCCTGGGGCCCAGGGTCCAGCCTGCAGGGGCCGGTCAGCCCAGAGGCAACCAGGACCCTCTGGGAAGCGTCTGACTCTGACCTGGTTCCCTAGAGTAGGACAAACGGGGGGTGAGTGCAGGTCTGATGTGACCTGAAATCCTCAGCCCACAGCGACAGTGAGACTCTAGCACAATCCTGACACAGGCTCAGGCCCCTTGTCCTCAGGGGACACAGGAGAAACCTGTTCTCTTTCACTCTATGGATCACAAACGCCTCTGAGTCTCCATTGCCGATCATGACCCTCTCCCAGAGGGATGCACACAGACCCCGAATTCTTCACTGTAATTTCTATTATAAAAATAAGACATGTTCCTTATTTTAAAATATCAAACAGTATAGAAAAAAAAGCTAAAAAGTAAAATTCCCCTAAGCCCCCAATCATACTCCAGTTTTTATATATCTTTGATACTTCCTAAAAACATTCAAGAATATATGTATACCTGATCTTTTATTTTTTTCTATGTAGATGAATTTGCATACATACTACCCTATAACTGGCTTTTTAAAAGTGAACCCTGTTTTAGACACCCTTCCACATTAGAATGATCAGAACACCTGCAGTCTTCTTCCCTGTTGCCAAGTGTTGCAGACCCCCCACATTTTTGACCCACTTGATGAGCATTTTGTTTGTTTCCAATTTCCTTCTGCCTCTGAAACCACGGTACTGGTTTCATGCATTTCATGTGTCTTTGTGCCTTTGAGCAAGTACGACTGGAGGGAATTGCAGGATCAGAGAATATACGCATTGAAATTTTGATACAATATGTCAAATTACTTACTAACGAGGTAACACTAATTTGTACACACAAAGTTTTCAGACCTGCTCCGGGATCTCCTAGGAGTGAAGGAAATCTAAATTGTGAAAGCATTTTTGTTGGTAGCTGTTGGGTCCCCTACCCCCAACCTCCTATTTTGCAGAAAAGTCCCTTCTAGTTTCCCCCTGGGTGTGGGTTCCCTCCCGCATGTGTATGGTGCTTCCCTCTGAGTTAGTGGAGACATCCTGGGTTCTCTTTTTCTTGTCTCTCCTGGGCGCACTCGGCCCAGCCTGGGGTAACAGGTTGCCCTCCCCTGTCCCTAGGGCAGCGGCTGTTCGGGGAGAGCATCCTGGGGCTGACACAGGGCTCCGTGTCTGACCTGCTGTCCCGCCCCAAACCTTGGCATAAGCTGAGCCTAAAGGGACGGGAGCCCTTTGTACGCATGCAGCTGTGGCTCAATGACCCCCAGAATGTGGAGAAGCTGAGGGACATGAAGAAGCTGGAGAAGAAAGGTGAGCACTGGGTATTCTGGGCGTGGCTTCAGGTTTTTCCATTGCAACCATATCTAGTTGTAACCCAAAGAAAGCCAGCGCCCCAAGGCCCCATCTCAACCTGGTGTGGGGCTGCAAAACACAACAATCCCCCAGCGCATAATTGAAAGCAACTAAACCATTTACTGTTTCTCCCATGAAAACCCCTATACCCCAACTCTCTCAGCATCCTTCCATACACCCATAGCCGCTTCAAAGTCTTTTGTCAACCCCAACTGCACATTCCCCAGAATGCTCTCTCTCTGATCCCCCTTTGCCTGTAACCCAGACTCTACACAAACAAAGCACAAAAGTGGCCCAGCAGACAGGAATTCTCCCTCCTGGGGGTGGGCGAGGAGATTGCGGATTCTTCCATCATCCAATATTATATCCCTGAAACACTGAGCCGGCACTGAGCACCTGCTGTGTGCCCACCCACTCTCATGCTGTGATGAAGGGAGTCTAAAAAAGCTCAAGGTTGGGAGAGGAGGTACAAGGAACTGAAAAGCTGTCACTCAGGGCACCAAGGCAGTTCCCGGTGAGGGCCCAGGGCCAAGCCAGGCTGTGGAGGGCCCACTCTCTGTTGGCCTCAGACAACTCTGCACTTGAGAACTTGGCCCGCCACTTCCTGGCTCTGTGACCTTGGGCAAGTCGCTCCCTCTCTTTGTGCCTCATTCTCCTTCATCTGAAGAGTCTCAGGGCATTGCTGTGAGGATAAAATTACATCCTCCATTCTTGAAGCGGGCTTCTTTTTCCCACATTTTGGTGATTTGGGGTTGAGATGCATCATGCAATTATGGGGATCATTTAAATGAATGTCCTGCCCTGGCCCCGCAAGACTGTAGTGAAATTCAGTGACACTTCTGTCAACCAAGAGACCATAGCATAGCATAGCACCTGGTGTTGAGCATTTCCTATCTCTGAGCACCCAGCTAAGCTCTCTGCATACTTAACACCTGGGTGCTAACGACCAGACTTCAGAGGCAGGTGTGGGCAGACAAGCATCTCAGCGGAGGGTTTGGAAGGATGTGGAAGCAGGAGCAGAGGAGGGAGGAAAGGATGAAACTGGCAGTGGGCCCCAGAGTGTGAGGCACCGGCCCAGAGCCGCCCCCACCCCTGCTCCAGCCACCACTAGGGGATGACCCGGCCTCTGGTCTGCACCCCCTCAGTGCTTCCTTCCCCCGCCTGCCCCAGCCTACCTCAAGCGCAGGTACGGTCTCATCAGCACTGGCTCAGACAGCGAATCCCCAGCCACCCGCTCAGAGTGCCCCAGCCCCTGCCTGCAGCCCCAGGACCTGAGCCTCCTGCAAATCAAGAAGCCCCGAGTGGTGCTGGCGCCCGAGGAGAAGGAGGCACTGAAGAAGGCCTACCAGCTGGAGCCCTACCCCTCCCAGCAGACCATCGAGCTCCTCTCCTTCCAGCTCAACCTCAAGACCAACACCGTCATCAACTGGTTCCACAACTACAGGTACGGTGCCCGGCCGTGCCTGCTGGGAGGGTGGCCGGAGTGCGGCCGGACCCCTGCCCCATCCCAGGCCCAGGGGGGAGCCCAGCTTGGCCTCTGGGAGGTATGGCCCAGGTGTTTAGATTCGGAGTCTAGGCAAACCTGGGCATAAATCCCAGCTCCACCATTTCCAGCTGTGAGCCCCTGAGCACGTCGCTTCACCTCCCTGATTCGGAGTCTCCTGACCTATAAAATGGGAACTGTACTGGGATCTGTTTCCTGGAGTTGAGCCCTGATTCGGTGGGTAGTGGGATCTGTTTCCTGGAGTTGAGCCCTGATTTGGTGGGCAGTGGGATCTGTTTCCTGGAGTTGAGCCCTGATTCGGTGGGCTAGCATATTTACATAACGTACTGGCCACATGGTATGGGGTAGGTGATGATACTGTTGTCACCTATCTTAATTTGTGTCTGCCTCTCTGAAGGGACAGGGAATGGTGTTTGGGGCATAGGACTGAGGAGCCCTAACTACCCATTGAGCCTCATGTGGGAGCCCTGATTTGGGACTATTGGCCTCTCCCACTCCGGAGGCCAAAAGAAACCCCTCTGGCAGCCCCTCAGTCTCCCCCCGCCTGGAGGAGTGGGTGATCCCTTTGTCTGCGGCTGCCTCCCACTCACCGGTCCCTAGTCTTGGGGGTCACCGACTTACAGTGGCTGGGCTTCTGGGAGTTCAGCGCCGGGGCTGGCTGGGAGCGTTGACGGGGTGCAGCGGTGCCCGAGGAGACTGCCAAGGGGCTTGCTGAGTTCAGCTGAGAGCCCTGTGGAGAAGGCTTGATGGGATTCCAGGGACCATCTCTGAGCTGCTCTCCACCCCCCTCCGCCAAGCTTCCTGAGCAAGAAAGGTCTCTGGTGTCCATGCGGTGCCAGAGAGAGCCCGTCCACGTGTTCCAGGGGGCAGGGAGAAGGTCTCTTACTCCCCAAGGGAGAAGAGGAAGGAGGAACCTGGAAAGGTGGAACATTTGAAATCTCCTCTCTCCACTGCCCAGGCATGGGCACCCCAAAGACCTGAGTTCAGTCCCACCTCGGCTGTGTGTTCTTGGGCAAGTTACTGTACTTCTCTGGGTCTCATCCCTATTTTACAGATAAGGCAGATAAGGAATCTAATACTTAACCCACAATGCTGAATCAAGGATCAAATGAAAAAACGTCAGGCATAAATATATTGTTAAATATTGCTGCTTATGATCTCGCTCAGATTCAGGGCCTTCCAAACAGCAAACAACACAGGTCCCTAAATCCTCACATCCTCCTTCCCTTCCTGCGGAATATGGGGATGTCCTCTCCCCTCTTGTTCCCCGTAGGAACTGAGCACTCCATTTTTATCCAACGTATTCATTCAACAGATAGTTACAATGTATGCACAGTGACCCAGGATGTGGAGATACAGGGCTTCAAAGCCATCATCCTGGGGCGCCTGGGGGGCTCAGTCAGTTAAGCGTCTGCCTTCAGCTCAGGTCACGATCCCAGGGTCCTGGGATCGAGCCCCACATCAGGCTCCCTGCTCAGCGGGGACTCTGCTTCTCCCTCTCCCTCTGTGATCTCTCTCGCTCTCACTGTCTCTCACTCTCAAATAAATAAAATCTTAAAAAAAAAAAAAAGCCATCATCCCTGCCCTTAGAGAGCTTAAAATTGTGAACCAGATCATTTTACTACAACCTAATTGCTGTAAAGGGAGGAATAAGGGGCTGAGGGAAAAGGGAATTCTGTCCAGGGAAGACTACAGAAGAGGTGGCATTTAAGCTGGGTTTTAAAGGATGACTAAGAATTTGCACCGAGGAGCCGAGAGAATTCCACTCCAAAAATAAGAAACTGGTCTCAAAGAGTTACAGGAGAACATATCATTTCCTTTCGTAAATGTTTATTGAGCACCTGCTCTGCACCAGGCACTGAAGAGAACAAGACAAAGCCCTTGCCCTTACTATCTCTTACAGACCAGCAGGGACAGTCACTATTACATGAGCATTCATAGTAATACATCATTACAAACTGCACTGAACTCTGGGAAAGGTGAACAACAAGATGTTTTGAGAATAAATTATCAGGGAGGGGTGCCTGGGTGGCTCAGTCAGTTAAGTCTCCAGCTCTTGGTTTCAGCTCAGGTCATAATCTCAGGGTTGTGGGATGGAGCCCCGAGTCAGGCTCTGCACTCAGAGTGGAGTCTACTGGAGATTGTCTCCCTCTCCCTCTGCTTCTCCCCCTGCTCATGTGCTCGCTCTCTCCCTCTCTCAGATAAATAAATATAATCTTTAGCGGTGCCTGGGTGGCTCAGTCATTAAGCATCTGCCTTCGGCTCAGGTCATGATCCCGGGGTCCTGGGATCGAGCCCCGCGTCGGGCTCCCTGCTCCGCGGGAAGCCTGCTTCTCCCTCTCCCCCTCCCCCTGCTTGTGTTCCCTCTCTCGCTGTGTCTCTCTCTGTCAAATAAATAAAAATTGTTTAAAAAGAGAGACTATTTATACTATGGTGTGAGTGACTATTAGCCTCATATTTATATTTGTTCTACAGTTTAGATCGTCTAATGATGGAACTTCAGACACTGAGCCATCCTAAACGCCCCCTCCACTCTCACCTCAGTGGAACCCACTGGGCTCTCCCTGCTCGCAGGAGCTCTTCCCCCTTCTAGAGGAGACTGAGGGTGAAGGTGGAGTCCCCTGGATGGTGGGCTAATGCCACCTTTGTAGAGGGACTGGAGACTGAACCAGATGACCGCTCAGAGTCCTTGTAGGCCCAGGCTTCTGGGATGGGGCCCCATCACCAAACTGGACAGGGAGCCAGGGAGGCAAGGGAGTGTAGCCCGATCCCTGGGCCGCCAGCCCGACTGCTTGCTCTGTAGTCATGGCAGCCCCTGTGCTGCTCTGAGCCTTGTTTCCTGTATCTGTAGGAATGAGACTAATATCCTTTTCCTAATAAGGTTATTATGAAAAATAAATGAAATAATCTGCAAAAAGCACTTGGCCCGGTGCCTGATACATGATAAGCAGCCATTAACGTGATGTGTGTAACTTACAATTTTTAGTATTCTGTATCAATAACTTGTACTTCATTATCAATATGGGCAGAGGGCTACAGCAGGTAGCTGAGGAAGCCATTCTGTTCTATGACCTTGAGCGAGTCATTTGACTTCTCTGGACTTCATTCTACTGTTAGGAAAATAATGAATGGGGTTAGTCCCAATCCTGACCTGTCCTGCTTAAAACGTGTGTAAGACTGAGGTGCCCTCTGATGGCAGGGGAGCAGTTGAAGTGAAGAGAGAGCGAATGGGTTCTGGACTGGAATCTGGGCTTGCCAGGTTCTGCTCTGCCCACGTGCCGTGGTGACCTGTACAAGTCACTCTTCGCACCTCAGTTTCCCTGTCTGGGCTGATGTCTTAGAGCCCCCACAGGAAAGAAGCAGAGAGATGTTGCCACAAACTAGATCTGGGTTTGACTTCAAGAAATGCTCTAGACTGGTGCTGTCCAAAAGAAACATAATGCAAGCCACATGTGATTTAAAATTCTCTAGTAGCCACATTAAAAAACAGAAATACGTGAAATTAATTGTAACAGTGTATTTAGCCTAATGTAACCATTTCAGTGTGTAATCAGTATAAAAACTTTACCAATGAGACCTTTTACTTTTCTTTGTATTAAGCCTTCAAAATCCAGTGTGTATTTTAACCCGTACAGCACATCTCCATTCAGACTAGCCACATTTTAAGTGCTCAAGAGCCACGTGTGGCCAGTGGTTCCTCTTTTGGACAGCGCAGGTCTAGATCATGAACTTTGGAATCCAGCAATCCCGAGGTCAGGCCCTGAACTCCACTACTTAGTGGCTGTGTGAGGCTTGTTTCCTCCTGTGTGAAGTAAGGCTAATAATAGCACCCACTAGTAAGGTTGTTGACAGGACTTACTAAGACACTGCATGTGAGGAGGCCCCTGGGAAAGTGGGTGGGGTCAAAATGCCACTTGTCTGGATTGAGTCCCGCCCCTCGCTCACCACCATCTCTGCCCCAGGTCCCGGATGCGCCGGGAGATGTTGGTGGAGGGGACCCAAGACGAACCAGACCTTGACCCCAGTGGGGGTCCTGGCATCCTACCACCAGGCCACTCCCACCCAGACCCTACCCCGCAGAGCCCCGACTCTGAGGCTGAGGACCAGAAGCCTACCGTGAAGGAACTGGATCTTCGGGAAGGCTCTGAGGAGAGCATCACACCCCCAACCACCCAGGACAAGGCCCAGGTGAGGATTAAGCAGGAACAGACTGAGGAGGATGCAGAGGAAGAGGCGGGCAACCAGCTCCAGGACTCAGGGGAGCCAGACAAAGGCCAAGGTTCCCCCAAAGAGGCGCATCCTGACCGTCCGGGTAACGACAGACTCCCTAAAGTGGCCCCGGGGCTCCTCCTTCCAGGCGGGACCACGCCGGACTGCCCCTCACTACAGCCCCCCCAGGAGGACGAGGGCGGGGAGCGGCTCCACCCGGACCCTCTAAGTTTTAAGTCGGTCTCAGAGTCCTCGCGCTGTAGCCTGGAGGTGTCCCTGAACTCACCCTCGGCTGCCTCCTCGCCGGGCCTCATGATGTCTGTGTCACCCGTCCCTTCCTCCTCAGCCCCCATCTCCCCGTCCCCACCCGGCGCCCCTCCTGCCAAAGTGCCGAGTGCCAGCCCCATCGCCGACACAGCTGGGGCTTTGCACCCCAGCGCCAAGGTGAACCCCAACCTGCAACGGAGACACGAGAAAATGGCCAACCTGAACAGCATCATCTACCGGCTGGAGAGGGCTGCCAATCGGGAGGAGGCCCTGGAGTGGGAGTTCTGAAGGCAGGGGCACGAGGGCAAAGGGCATCCCAGGGGGCCAGCTCTCCCCCTCTCACTCACTCTCCCAGACGGGGTGGGGGAAGGAAGGAAGGAACTCAGCCATCCAGATGTGGACAGCAGCGTTATGCAGTTTACGTTCTTTGTTGTAATCCTAGTTCTATGACGTTGTGAGTGAGCAGGCGGGCCAAGTGCCACTGCCTCTTCTTTGGGGCACCCCTCGCCCCCCCCCCACCCCGGGAGCATCCTCTTCTCCACCCCGGCCTCTCTGCGGGAGGCAGAAGCGACGTGGCACCACATTTTCACCTGGAAACTCCAAACTCTTTTAGAAAAATAAATATTTATAGACCTCTTTTAGATATTTTAATAAAGGATCCTTTGGAATTTATTCCCAGCCAATGCTGTTTTGATATTACAGAGAGTTATAAAATCAGGATGCTGTCACAACTGTTGCGAAGTATACCCTGAAGTTGTGTCGTTTTTGCCACTAGATGAGATTAAAAGAAGACAATTGTTCAAAGCCATCACGAAACACTGTAAGACTGACCAAAATTTAGATAACCCTTGAACTGCGGGTTTTTTTTTTTCCCATATCTGTCTGTGAGACACAGCACATTGCTACTGCCCTTCCAGAAACCGTGCTGAAAAGAAAAAGTCCAAAAGACTCTAAATGAAAACCTCGATGCCGTTGAGGATGTGTTTCATTCTGGTGGTCTGTTTTGCAACCTTGATAACACAGAACGTCCCGTGCCGTTGTCAATGTTGTAGAGGTGTGGGCTGCGGCCAGCCATCCTCCCCAAGACGTGACGTGGTACAAAACTGCTTCCAGTCCCGCTCATCAGAAACCTGGGGGCCGCCGAGGTTGGACACCCAGCCTGTCCGTCTGCAGACAAGATGTGTTTCTGGATCCTTCGGAAAGCCAGGCGAGGGGTCCGGTGATTGGGGGGCAGCACTTGAGCTAAAGTGACCCCGTTCCCCCACGTGAATCATGGCCACGGCACAGGAAGTCTCCCCACTGGCTTTCCAGAGCAGGACTGCAGCCGCCATCTTCCCCTCCCTGTGTTCTAAGAAAATAACAGCGTTGGTCATCCCACGAGTACCCAGCACCAAAAAGTAGATTCCTCCAACTAGAGACCCCAGCTCCCTTTACCTTGCCATCTCCTCTCTCAAGCTGACCCAAGTGCTGTTTCTGGAAGGCATCTGCAACTCCCAAACCCACACAGAACAAAGCGAGAGGGTTGAGTGCACTGCAGCATGACCACCGTATCTCTCAGTCTGCCCTCCTGCCTTCCAACACACGACCTTCTGGGGAGCAAAGACTCAATCCCCCCAACTCAGAGAAGCCCTTCCTTTAGCATCTTCATCGTCAGGGTTTCTGGTGGGAGAGTTCCCAGTTTGGATGGAACAGCCACCATACTGGTTTTTGACTCTCTTCTGTTTTTCTTTCTTTTCCTTTCTCAAACTCTCTGTGGGAAGGCTGAATTGGTGACTCCCCAGCTGAATCCAGAATGACGATGAAAAGGTGGCCTTAATCGGTGCCAGTCTAGTGCCGGGGGAGATAGCTGAGGGCTTTCAAGGATGCAGCAAGCATTTTGAAACCAGGCCGGCAAAATCCAGTGACCAGAAGGGGACAACTGAGGGCTGTTCCAGAAATCTCAACTCTCATGCACCCAGGCCAGGCTGCAGTCTCCACAACCAACGAAGAACAACACAAACCCTGCAGGAAAACATCCTTTTCCACACACCCAGGCTATGCATTGAAGAGTTTTCCACTGTATACATTTTTATCCAGATGAAGGTATTTTTATATTTTGACAATAGGAAACAGTGACCAATTTTCAGAGTAATCAAATCTGGAACAAACGAAACATCTCCTTTTAGCCACCACCGCCCTGTCGCAATTAAGACAACCGTGAGGGAACACACCACTTTCTACTGTTGAAACCCACACAACATTGAAATCCAGGCTCACCCGCAGACTACAGATCTTAGAGGACTAAATCTGGCTTTGTGTGACGGGATTTGATTAAGCACTTAGCATATAGTCTTTTGAACACGGAAATCCTGTTGTACTTAAAGCTAGCAGACCCATGAACAACTTTGTCAGGTTCGCGTCCTATAATGGTAAAAACAAAACAAAAACCCACAAAACTGTTTCTATGAGAGATTGATGAACTTTGTTTAAAATTTTAAAAAGAACACGTTCTGTAAACGCGTCGCTCAATACAGAATTGTATAATAATGTCTGGGTGTCCTGCTTGCTTTGTTCTAGAGCTGGGGATGCAAACTGGGGGTCCGAGCTGGCCCTCAGAGGTGTTTTACAAGATGTTTTGTAAAACAACAACAACAACAACAACAAAAAACTGGCTTTTAAATTAGTCTGCCACCACTAAAATATGGGGGTGTGTCACCTAAAAATCCTAATTACTGGCTTTTCTTGAAAACCATAAGATCTGGCCACACTGGACCCAAGTTCCAGTGTGACAGCAGCTCCCCCCGTTTTAGAGAGGACACTGGCTGTGATGAGCCTGTCCTCACCTGTGCCACCTCCCTGGGTCCTGTGGACATCTCTCTTGGAGATTGTGCTGTGGGCTCCAGCAAAGGAAAATGGGTCGGATTCCATTTTTCTCCTCAGCGCAGCAGGGTGGAAGCAAGTTAATCTCTGGGGCTGAGATCATGCCCTGCCCAAATCAGTGGCCACAGGTCATGGCCCCAGGATCACCCAGTTTATAAGCTGCGCCCACCTCAGTGGAGTGAGGAGCAGGTGACCCCGGTCTCCCAATAGGAAAAGGCCAAGACGGACTTCCTAGTAACCAACAGAGCATCACCCCTTTCCATGATGTATAACTTGGGCCTTGGTTTCCCCGTCTGAGAAATTAGGGGTATCACAGCCGCCAGCTCGGGAGGTGATTATGAGGAATAATCATGCACATAAATTTTACAGTGTGGCACATCAGGGCTCAACATTACCTATTGTTATCACGAGCAGGGGTCAGTTTCTTTCAACCCGTGATGGTGAGTCTCTGCTTCCGGCTACAGGTTTTTTTCTTGACCAGTAACGTCAGGAGAGTCCCTGAGGGGGCATTACTCACCCGTGAGCCAAGGCCACATGGTGTCCCAAGACAGACCTTTCCTGTCTGGAAACCTTCCACACGTCCTTAAAGTGGGAATTAAATGATTAATTACCTTCATTACGATAATTACTCCAAACCAGCAGGATGGCCCCCTGTCAAGGCAGGGAGAGCAGCATTGTGTAAGGCCAAAGGCCCCCGTCCATGGAGGCGCCAAGCTAGCCCTTAAGGGTGACATCTCAGGCAGGACTGGCCTTCTCCTGGAGAAGAGAAGGATGAGAGTCAAGAGCTCCGGGAGAGGGGCCAGACCACCTGGTCTCAAGCCTCGCTCCACCTATTGGAGCCATAGGACCCTGGGTAAATGCCTAAACTGCTCTGTGCCTCAGTTTCCCAAGCTGTACAGTGGAAGCAATAGTTATGGCACCTTCCCTATAAGGTTGTAAGGATTCAAATGAAGCAAAGCCATGGCCTGACCCTTTGGACCCTCGGTTCACAGCTCTGGAAAAACAGAAGGCAGAAATCCCCAGGATGTGGCCCCAGGGTGTAGGTGGGGGCTGGAGTAGAGAAGAAGCCACATCTGACACAAGCCACCTAAGAACCTGTGGAAGCAGGTGCCCCAACTAAAGCTCCATCCTGGGCCATCATCTTTGGTGTTGACATTGTCTGCAGTTGCTGTCCATCTGGAGTGGAAAATGCAGTAAAAAACACAGAAATGTGGAATGCTGAACTAGGGAGCACAGGCGAGGGGGAGTGGAGAGACCAGAAAGGTACGAGAAGGCAGAGAAGGCCTCGGAGGAGGGTGATGGTAGGTTTCGATCAGGGGACAGGGGAGAACAGAGAGCTGAGCTGGGGGAAAGTTGGTAACTTTCTGTCCGGGTAATAAGTATTTATTGAGTGCCTATGTGTGCTCAGTGATCCAATGGCAGAAACATGGGGAACCATGAGAGTATGAGTAGTGAGATCCAGGAAGGCTTCCTGGAGGAGAGGACATCTCAGCTGATAACCTGAAATACTATAGGAGTTAGAGGAGAAGCAGGGACAAGAACATGGAGAAACAGGTCCAAAAGAGGCTGGAATTTGAGGTGGGGTGGAGGAAGGAAGAAGGATGAGGGTCCGATCCTGAAGATCCTTGAGCCATGGTGGGAAATACCTTTCTCCTGAGGGTACCGAGATCCATGGACAGTGTGAGGCAGGGGGTTGCTATGGGCAGACTAGCATTCTTAGGAAGTTAGGAGACTCCATCTGCCTGGAGAGGTGGCAAGCCAGAGAAGAGCAGCAGGCCCACGCCTACCATAGGCCCTGACCCTCAGGCCACTATGGTCCTTGCTTCCTACTCCCGCCCTCCTTTGGCTCCTAGTTAAGCTCCTGCACTGGGCCAACAGCCCCATCTCCCATCACCTACTGGTGAGTGAAAAAACCAGACCTCACCTGGCTGATTAACCCATGACTGCCAGGGTGGCTATTCTAGAGATCATTCCAAAGGCCAGGCTCTCAGGGAGTCTGCTTCTCCCTCTCCCTCTGCCTCTCCCCCTGCTTGTGCTCTCTCTGTCTCTCTCTCTCTCAAATGAATAAGTAAAATCTTTTTTAAAAATAAAGAAAAATAAAGGCCAGGCTCTCCATAGCTAAAGGCCCAGGGTATATGTTGCTCTAGAATCTGGGCTGCCTTTGCAGGCACCCTGGAGGCTGAAGTCACCCCCATAAACCCAAGGGCAGTAGGGAAGGGGCAGGGAACAGCATCGTGAGTGACCTTAGCCAAGGTGACTCCTCACCCCAGGTCAGTTTTCCCATCTGCCACAATGAAGGGATAAGACCGTTGGTTTCATGATCTTCTCCAGCCCCCCAGGGCGTAGTTGTTAAGAGCACTAGCTTTGGACTCAGCCTGGCCTGGGTTTGACTCTCCACTATCAGGTAATCTGGGGTCCTTCGATGAGACTCAGTTTCCTTATCTGTAAAATGGACCAGATCATAGTAATATCTACCTGTGTTTGCTGACTCTTACCATATGACAATGCCAAAACTTAGTGGCTTAAAACAGTAAACGTTTACCTCTCAATCTCTGTTGGTTCAGGAATTTGGGAGTGGCGTAACTGGGTGGTTCTGGCTCCTGGGTCCCTCATGAGGGTACCATGAAGCTGCCAACCACGGGGCTGCAATCTCCTGAGGCTGTTCCAGGGCTGGAAAATCTGCTTCCAAGATGGCGTCCTCCCATGACTGGCGGGCTGGTGCTGGCTTGTTGGCTGAGGGCTTACGTTCCTCTGTCAGGGCTGCTCCAGTGTCCCCACAACAGGGCAGCCAAGAGGGAGCAAGGCAGAGGCTGCACTGTCTTCCGTGACCCAGATCTGTAAGCCCTACTGTCACTCCCACAGTATTGCCTTGGCCACACAGGCTTGCCATGATTCAGTGTGGGAGGGGACAACACACAGGCACAGGCACCAGGAGGCAAGGATCATCAGGACCCATCATGGGGGCTGGCTACCACACTGCCTCAGAAGTTTCTCTGGAGACTAAATTAGCATTTCCCAAGCATGGCCCTAAAATTCCCTGTTTCCTACTCAAAATGCAGCTTCATGGGCCCTGCCCCAACCTACTGACCCAGATTTCCAGGAGCCAGGGCCCAGGAATCTGCATTTTAAACCATACCCACCCCCCCCCCGAGGTGACTAGGCTGTCACAGGTGTCAGTAAATGGGAGGCAGATCTAATTTCATCGTGGTGGTCCCACTGGGTATGCCAGGCCCCTGGAGGGATCCTGGTGAAACAGAAGAGCACGGGTGTGCAGAACAAACATTCCCTGGGTGTCCTGGCCTAGTCGGGAACGGCTGGGTTGAGAGAAATTTTGATCCATGTAGAGATGTGCGAATGGCTTATTGGGAAGATCCAGGGGAGACCCTGTGAAATCCAAAGGCAGGAGGTTCAGCCGGGCTTTGGGGCACCAGACGGTCTCTCTCTCAGGCCGCCTCACACCTGAGTCTGTTCCTCCCAATCCGAAGTTCCCAGGACCCTGCCTGGCTCAGCTTGCGTCTGAGACCAACTCCTGCCCCACAACCATAGTCAGGGAGGGAAGAATCGCGGGAGCTCAGGGGCAGGGGAGGCAGTGGTTGGCATCTCAGTGCCAAGCCCGGGGTGGGGGGGGGGCCGGTGCACCGACAATCTGGGAGGTTGCAATCTGGGAGGCCTGCATACTCTGCCCTGGGATCCCGGCCCCACAGCCAGAGAAATGACCACAGTTCCCCCGGACATTGAAGGGAGTGCAGTGGCGGCGGCCCCAGCCCCCAAGTGCTTCCAGAGCTGCTCCTGGTAAGAACAGCTGTGGCCGTGGCCCCAAGTGCGATCAGAGCAAGCC
Organism: Zalophus californianus; assembly: GCF_009762305.2. Lineage (NCBI taxonomy): Eukaryota > Metazoa > Chordata > Mammalia > Carnivora > Otariidae > Zalophus > Zalophus californianus. The sequence continues at coordinate 9,173,595 of NC_045608.1, forward strand.
GGCTCTGACCCGTCAGGAGCAGGCAACCGTTTTGATGAAACCCTAAGTAAAAAAGCGGTTCGTGGGCCCACCTTTTAAAAAGTCCTCATCAGAAAATGCAAATCTGGAGTTGAGCTTCATTAAGCAGTTTATCATTTTACTGCTCTTGAAGAGTTTCATTTTATATGCTGCGATTTTAGAAACTGGGACAGGTAGTCGGAACTTTTCGATAACCAAGTTTGTGTTAAGGTGAGGTAAGGTGTCTGGGGAGGGGTTGGGGGGAGTGGACAGTTGGGACAAAACAGCCCCTCTTAGAACGTAAGGTGCAGTGCTATTCTTTCAATATTTGTTCGCTCAGAATAGTAGATGGAAGGCTTCCAAGGAAAGGATGTCCCGGGGAATACCATCCAGCACTAGCCTTCGCCCCACTGAGCTGACAGCAGCCCTACATTTGGTCACCTAGAGCCATGCTCCTTAGAGGGTCACTCGAACTTACCTATTAGGAAGCCTCCGGCTGCAAAGAAAAAAAAAAGTCCCTCTCAAAGCTTTAAACAAGGACATTTATTACCTCAAATAACGAGATGTCCAGGGGTGGGGCAGTCTCCTTGTCCATTGACTTGTCAGTTCAAGGACATCTTCAAATGTGTACAAAGCCCAGCAGGGCACATTTTCCTTAGTGTGGCCTACGTTGTGATCACAACATGGCTGCCACAGCTCCAGGCATCAGACATAACTTACCCCCAGAGAGCAATGAAGAGCTCCTCATTGTGTCTCTTTTCAGAAGCAAGAAGACCCTTCTACTCACATATCATTGGCTGAAATTTGGTCACACAGCCATTCTTTAGCAGCTAAAGTTGATCCCTGAAAGTCAAGTGGGAGCAGCACAACTAACCATTTAGGGTAGATGGATGGATGTGGGTAACCAGCCCATAGCTTCTGGCCTGGTTGCCCTCTTTGAGGTTCTCACCCCTACCCCAAGTGGCTTCTCAGAATATCCCTCTGAATATATACAATATGCCCCAAACACTGTTTGGGTAAGGACAATTTCCTCTACTTTGTCATGCTTCTGGGATGTTTTAGTCATCCTTACACACGTGCCCCAAACATCCCCCCTCAGGCGGAAACACTGACATATTAGCAGGTGGATGCACACCACTCTGGTATTGACCGACTTGTCTCCCCTCCCGCCTTTCAGGGGGTTGCAAGGAAACATTCCAGCCCTAAAAAGCCTGGCAGGTGAGGGCACCCTTGTGACCACCACCACCCCCACACACACCACCCCCGTCTCTCTCCTGCTACTTCTTCCATCCTATACTCCAGGCCCTGCAGAGGTTGTGGTCACAAATACCACAGGCAGCACCCTGACTCAGCCTGTGTGGGGAACCACTTCCCCAGCTCCCATGTCAAGCTGTGGTCCCAGGAGAGGTGGAAGTAATTACTCAGCATACACTGAATGCTCACACTGGCATGATTCCCTGACCTTGATACTTTTCATTTCTTATTCTTGAACTTGTTCTGTGGACTGAGGACGGTAGATTGCTCATCCTAAGCCACATCTTCCTGAGTGTGCGTGATTTTTCCCGGCTGGCTAGGGAGACATGTGACTCAAGTTCTGAATCCACGTTAGGAAGACCTAGGGCCCAGGCCGTCATGTTGGGTGACCTTGGGCCAGCCCCTCCCCATCTGTGAATCCCCCATTAGCCCAGCAAACAAGCTCTGATGAGTCTAAGATACACAGCATGAGCACCATCACCATCCCCCCTGTGCTCATAGCAGACATCACTAATCAATCACAGGCTCTTTCTCTCTGAACCAGCACTGATGCCAGAATTCTCCTCACTCCAGGCCCCCAGGCAACCACCGTGAACTGATCTGTGAGAATAGGCAGGTTTTTGCACAGAGCCTTCCATCTGCCATCCCTGACGTCCCTCCCGACTGTCAGGCCCTCGGCCCAGTTTCCTTTTAAAGCTTCACCTTTCCCCCTGCCTCCTCTCCCCTCTGAAAAGGAACTTTGCAACTCCATCCCCCCTGGTATTCCTCTGGAAGGCTCTGCCCTTCTTCCCATAAGATTCTAGGCATTTACATCCCTGCTCTGACATTTTTCAGCTCTGAGAACTTAGCAGCTTCCTTAACCCGAGTCTCAGTTCCCTCATCTGTAAAATGGAGCTGTTATCTGCCATAAGAGGTTGAGAATGTGCCTGGCAGAGCATCAGCCATGGGCACTCAGCATACACTAGTCACTTCTCCTGTAGGGTCTGCTCTGCAATGAAGGATTTTGATGGGGAAAAATGACACAATCAGCCATCACTTGACAAATTTTTTTATTTTAGCCTTTGCATCCCCCTCCCAGGCTGCCTGATATCTCTGTCCCCACCCAACTCTGGAGGCAGCCTGACCCCATCTTGTGCTTTTTGGGGGGGTGGGGCCTTAAGGGGGGCAGTGGTAGGCACTGTACCTTTATAGAGCTTGTAAACCTGTACCACGATGGGGGCCGAAACCTCACCCCACCAGCTGGGTCTGGCCAGGACATGGGCTCTGGGCAGATCCTAACATCCCTGGAGACCCAGAGCCTATGGAGGAGAGCAGCCATCCCCACCCCCTCCATTTAGGACTTGGAAAGGAGGCGGGTGGGAAGCGTACAAAGACCCCAGGGGCACCTGTCAAGAGAAGAGGACTTGCTGGGAAGAAGGCAGAGACCCAGGTGAGATTCTTGAGGTGACTTTGTCTTCAGCCAAGGCTCCTGACCCTCTCCCTGGGGGCAGTGCCAACCCTCAGCCAAGCCCAGAGCTGGGGCACTTCATCCCCTCCCACCAGCTAACAAGAAACAAAAGCAGTGAAAACACCAAGCTCTGTTGCCAGGGGGGAAAACACCCTAAGTATTAAAAATTAAATTAAAACTGTAGCCCCAGTCAACTGAGCCAGCAGTGAGCTGGTGATTGCAGACACACACAGACACCCCCCATTCTTCCCCGAGCCCCAGGGTCTCCAAAGACAGCAGGAAGGGGCCTCAGGACCAAGTCCCACTGTCACCAAGGGGAACCCTCTGGGGAAATACAGGTTGGGGCATATGTGTCCCCTCAGGTGGTCCCCAGTGTGGGGCACTGAGAACTGTAAACATAACCCAGCTTGAGGGTCGGGGGTGTCCCAGCCCCCCGAGATTCTCCCTGGATGAAGAATGGCCACTGTGGTGAGTGAGTACAGTAAAACAGCAGTCGGTCTTGAAGCAAAGCAAGACCTGGTCTCCCCATCCGAATACTGGGGGTGAAGGTGGGCTGAGACTGTGATGGAGGGAGGGGGTTCCAGAAGCCAAACACAGCTTGGCAGCTGTTCCTTTGCAGTACCAGATCAGCACCCAGGCCCTCTCTGGGGGGGTGAGTCAGCTCCAGCCACCCATCGCTGGGGAACCCGGCTAGAAAGTCAGCTCAGGCCACAGCTGCCCAGCTCAGGACTGGACAAGGTCAGGCGAGCTCCTGAGAGGCCCCAGCCCAGGCTGGGGCAGAAGACCCGCTCCAGCAGGAGACTGAAGGAAGTGGTTAAGGAGTGTTGCGAGGGCATGTGAGAACCACCACAGGGACACAGACATGGCCCAAACCAGAGGGCCACTACAGTGCCTGCAGCACCTTCTCAAGGCCTGGCTGAGGCCCACTCCAAGCCAAGAGCCCTTGGGACCAGGCAATCCCACCATACGGGTCACGCATTAAAACCTGCGCCTGCACCGCCTTCTGTACCTGCTTCTGGAGCCAGGCCCCGGAGCAAAAGGTCAAGCCCAGGTGTGGTGCCCCACAGCCAAGGCTTCTGTCTGTCCAAGTCCAGGTCCAGTCCGAGAGGCCAGGAGGAGCAGGGCTGACCCGGCATTGCCTTTCAGGCCCCAGATCCTCCCATGGTCGCTGTCCCCCCAGCGGGGGGCCTGTTACCAGCAACAGGCCTTTGCTGGGTGACTCCCGCGGGGCGTGGGGCCCGAGTTCCCTGGATACCAGGCCTCCGGCTTCTTGAGGCTCACCGAGGCCCTGGATGCTCCTCAGAAGCGGCACATGGCCCCCTCCGAGTCCCACAAGTCCTAAAGCACCCCTCAGAACCCAGCACTTTCTCAGAGCCGGGGCCCGGAAACCAGGCCACCCCGACTTCCCTCAGGACCAGGCCGCCCCACCGCCACCCCTCCGGTCTCCCAGGGCAGGGGCTGTCAGGGCGAGGCCTGGGGCTGCGGTCCCTCCAGAACCAGCCCCCCCACCCCCACCCCGGGGCGAGCTCAGGGCTGGCCCGCCCCGCTCAGCTCTTCAGGGCTGGGCCCGGCTCCGGCTCCCGAGCCACTGGCTCCTCAGCGCCCTCACCTCCTGCCCATACCACTCGTGCAGCCGGGCGAAGGAGCCGGCGTGCGGAGGCCCGTTGGGCGCCCAGGCCCGCCGCCGGGGAGGCAGGGGCGGCGGCGCGGGGCCGGGCCGCGAGCCGGCGGGGGCGGCAGCGCCCGCGGGGCTGAGGATGAGGGCGGGGGCGGGGGCGGGGGCGGCGGCGGCGGGGGGCGGCTCGGCGCTCCACACGGCGCAGCCGTTCTCCTTGGGCGGGAGCGCGCGGGGCCGGCGCGGCGGCGGCGGGCAGTCCCCGGCCCGCATGGCGGCCAGCTGCTGCTCCAGCTCGCGCACCACGAGCCGCAGGTAGTCGAAGCTGGCCCGCGACAGCGCCTTCACCCAGCCCTCCATGGCGGCCTGGCTCTCGGCGGCCAGCACGTAGGTGCGCGCCCGGGCCCCGGCGAAGCGCACGGCGAAGGCGAACTCCTCGGCGGCCTCCACCAGCTCCACGGTGCAGCCCTCCAGGATGATGACGCCCACGGGCTCGCGGCTGGCCGGCTCCTCGAAGTAGAAGAGCATGTTGCCGCGCAGCACGAACCAGCGGCGGTGGTAGGCCGCGTGCCGGCCGCCTTTCTTGTACAGGAAGCCCGCGTTGTCCACCGGGGCGTCGCACGTGGCGTAGAAGGCCAGGCTGCGCTCGTTCAGCTTCATGGCAGCCGCGCCGGGGCCTGTCCCCCACCAGGACAGCGAGCCGTGACTCCCATGGCCACCGCCACCGGGTTCCACCACCCCCCGGCCGCCGCCTCCACCGCCACCGCTGCCACCACCACCACCGCCGCCACCGCCACCACCACGCTTACCGCCGCGCCTCGCCGTGACCTCGCGACCACCCTCGGCCACCGGCGGCCCTCAACGCCCCTCTCGCACAGGTGAGGAAACTGAGGCTCCTGGAGCAGAAGCGGCCTGGCCACGCTCACGCAGCTCCTCAGGAGCAGAGCCAGGGCCCAAGCTCGGGCCTCACTGGCCCCAGAAGCCTCCGCAAGGTACGGTGGAGGAAGACTACTGCAGGCCGAGCATTTTACACGTATTAACTCATCTCATCTCGCAGCAAACCCCGGTGGGCGGGGGCCTCGCACCACCCCTATTTGACAGGTGGGGTAACAAGGGACAGAAAGGCTAGTCACTCTCAGGCGGTCACAAAGCAAGATGGGCGGAACTGAAATTCAAACCCAGGCCTCATTTCAGGGGTGGATGTTTTCATCATCCCCAGAAACTAGACCGGCTGTCTTTTTGTGGTCCCTTCCAGGTCCCAGCTCTGCTTTTATAACTCGGCTTTGATTTGCCCATCATGAAATGGGGACATGAACAGAACTTATCTGCAGGGCCTTCATTCATCAAACATCTGTTAAACACCCGCATGTGCTGTTCCAGGCACTGGGAGTACAACCATAAACAAGATAGAGAGGGTCTCTGCCCTCTGGGTACTGCTATGCTGGTGGCAGGGGAAGGGGGCAGACAATTAACAAACAGGTAAAGTACATCTCCCAGGTGGTCTTCAGTGCTGTAGAAAATATAATACAGGGAAGGGGCCAGGGCGTTAGGGACAAAAGGAATGTTTGACTTTAATGGGAGTCAGGAAAGGCTGTACTGAGAAGGTAACGTCTGAGCAGAGACCCGAAGGAGGTGAGGGAGGGAGTCCCAGGGACATACGAAGCAGAGGAAAGAGCAAGTGCAAAGGCCCTGAGGTAGGAACCCACGTCTGTGCTTGAGGAACAGCCAGGAGGCCGATGAGGCCAGAGCAGAGGGGCAAGGGGAGAGGCAGAAAAGACTTATTATGAAGTGACCCAGATTAAAGGGCCAGGGCTTTTTTATACAAAGGGGATGGGGAGAGCACCAGGTACCCACTTAAAGCGGAAGACTCTAACTCTATACACTTGGCCCAGTGATATTTATCCACCTTCCCCCAAGGAGTACATGATGGGGGCAACACTGGCCAGATGGGACTAATTGGGAGGTGACTTGGGCCCCTAACATAGCCATACCTCCCTTGGAGTTTTTCATGGCCACTTTGGGCTTCACAGCCCCACTCTGCATAGGACAGTAGCTGAATTTTTCAAGAGGCAAAGCATGTAAAGTCCCTGGATTGCAGAAGATACTCAATTAATGTTCATTCCCCAGCCTGGGTGGTGCCTTACCCAAGGCCTGGAGGAATGAGGTATGGCTGGTGACTCCTGGGAGCATCTGCCAAGCCAGGCAACCTGACCCAGAGCAGAGGGGAATGATCGCTCCCAATGGAATCCACCTCATCTAACTTGCCTGAGCAGTCAAGGCAGGCTTCGTGGAAGAGGCAACACGCGCTATGATTTAGTAGTTGAGATCAGCCTGTCTTGACCTGGCAGTGGCACCAAGGTCAGAGAGAGGCCCTGAGGGCTCAGGGTGTTTAATCCCTGCTCTGCCTACCTGAGCTGAGTGACTTCAGACACGTGGCCCTGCTCTGAGCCTCAGTTCCTCTCTGCAAAACAGGACTCATGCGTTCTCCCTCACACCCCAACAACTCCATGTGGACCCTGGCTCCATTTCTCACAGGAACCACCCACCCTTCTTGTCCCATCACCCTCCTACCTTGCAGGCCACTGCTTGCCTCCCTGCCCTCTGCCCAGTCTGGTATCGGCTTGCTCTTCTCTGGGTTCAAACATCAGCTCTGTAGTGTCCAGGTTGTGTGACCCTGGGCAAGCTTTAAGCTTCTCTGGGCCTCTGTTTCCACATCTGTAAAATGGGATCATGACAGCACCTACGTCAGGGTGTTGTGATATGACACAGTGACTCTGTAGAAGGTGCTGAGCATGGTGCTGGACACACACTACCCACTCAGCAGCGGTAGTGTTGATATTCTTCTCAGCCTGGCCAAATGCTCCCCTCAGCACTCTCTGTCACAACAAACGGCTTTGCCTTCTCCCCCCACCCCCACTCTGCACTCATCAAGCGCAGTGGATCCCCCCCATCCAAACCTCTTCCAAATCAGTGGCCTAATATCTGACCTCTACCACCTCCCCGTCCTCGGTCCGTATCGTCACTCGCCTCGACAGCTGCAGTAGCCTCCTCACTGTCTCCCTGCCTCCCTACCTCCACCCTTGCCCCTTCCCTGCCCCTGTTCTTCAGGGTAAGACCCAAACTCCCTCCTTGGCCCCTTCCCTGGCCCCACTACAATCCATTCCCCACACAGGGATCCTGTTAAGATAAGTCCAACCACACCCCTCCTCTACTCTAAACACTCCCATGACTCCCTACTTGTCCCAGTATTAAATTCAGTCCTCCCCATGGCTTCCAAGTGCCCTTCCCCAACCTCTTTCCCCCTTGCTCATTCAGCTCCAGCCACCCTGGCCTCTTTGCTGTTCCTCAAACACACCAGCCTTTGCCCTGGCTGTTCCCTCTGCCTGGAATGCCCTTCTCCTATCTTCACATGGCTTCACACTTCTCATCCTTCAGTTTTAGCTTGACCTTCAGTATGCAAGAGACAAGCCCCCCCCCTCAGTCACTCTCCTACACCCCAACCTGAAATTACCTAGGTCATCTTTGCCTACTCTAGGAAGGCAGGGGTTTTTTGCCTGAATTCCAGTGCCCAGCATGTAGTTGGTGCTCAAATACCTGTAGAATGAATCAGACAATTATCTTCTGAAATCTCTCTACAGCTCTGTAAGAAGGGATCTGTTCATCAACCCACATTCATAGATGTGGAAAATGGAGACAGAGAGGTTAAGTAACTTGCCCAAAGGCACAATGTTGTGCCCAGAGTCACAGGCTCCAGGCAGCCAGCACAAAGGGGCTGATCCTGGGATGTCCCCACCCCATTAAGGCCCAAGGAAGAGCAATTTCCCTCATGGCTCAGCAGCCTTCCTCCCCCTACTGCCCAGATGGGGCCGGCCTGGCCCAGGGTCACCGGCCAGCACAGAACCCCACTCTGCCCATCGCCCTTACCTCCTCCAGCCCAGCAAAAAACGGGGGGGGGGGGGCAGGAAGCAGCAGGGGTGTGGGCTCCAGTCTCTGGGAGGGCCCGGTCACCCACTTATCTCCTCACACTCATGCTGTTTTCCAAGAAGTTCAGAGTCCACTGTGGGTACTGCTGTTGATTCAACAGTCCTTGGCCAGGCAGGAAGCAGGAGGGAGCCTGGCCTCTCTCTGGTCCCAGGGCCAAGTTTTCCCCTCCACCTAAAGAATATCACTTCACCTTCCCTAGCCTGTTTCCTCACCTGTCAAATGGGCCATGGAGTGGGTTCAATGGGCTAGAATGAGGAAAACCCACTGGCAAACTATGGGAAAGGCACCGAAAGCACTGCCACTGTGAGTCGGGGTGAGCCTCATCTATAAAATGAGCATATTAATATCCACCCCTCTGGGAAGGATTGAATAAACCCGGAGGAGGCATTCTGCAAAATGTTTACCAGGTAGGGAGCACTCAGGAAAGATGCTGTCCAAAAGGCAAATAATTAGCTCAAGGTCTCCAAGGACACAGCTGGCCCAGAACCCAGGACTCTGGAGAAACTGAGGCATGGATTTTGGCATTCAATTCAAGAAGCCAGACCACAGGTGCTGAGATTGAATCCAGCTGCCACAAGTGTCCCCAACAGTGGGCATGGGGGAGAGGGTGTGGCAGGTACAGGCCGAAAAACGTGCTGAGAACCCCGAAGAAGAGCGCCTCTCCAGCGGGGGCCAACGGGGACGCCAGGACCCCCGCCCCAGGCTCGAGGCAGCCCTGCTGCCCACTGCAGAGGCTGGTTCTCCAGGTCTGGCACCGCTCCTGGCTGCCCTCGTCCCCCTTCTTTGTGTCTGGTGTGTTCCTTAAAGGACAGCCAGAGCCCCAGATGAGGTGGGTCACCGCAGAACGTGGGAGCCAGAGTTCCACCACTGGCGGAGGTCCCTTATGGGGCGGGGGTCGTTGGCCAAGCTCGGCCCCTGGGGTACCGAATGGGTAAATTACCAGTGGCGTGTTATCGCTGATGGGCAGCTCTCTCCAGCAGTGGTCTCCCCAGACAGCCGGGGACCCCGAGGCCCACGACGGCCCCGAGCCCGGTCTCGCGCCACCCGCAGGTCCCCCCTCGCCAGGCCGGTCTTACCTCGCCATGCAGCCTAGGGAGGCGGCGGCGGCGGCGGGACGGGAGGCGCGGGACCGGGGGGCCGCCCGGCCATGGCCCGGGACCCGCTCGGTCGCGGCGGCAGCGGCGGTGCTTTGTCTCCGGGGCGGCCCGGCTGGCGCAGCCGCGGGAGAGCGCCACTCGGACGGAAGGAGGCGGGGGCAGCCGGACGGTCCACGACCCACGGGCGCGCCCCTTTAACTCTTCCCAACCCGCCCGCTCCGGGGACGCCCCCGCCTTCGTCCCGTCCCCGGATTGGCCAGCGCCGACTCGACACGCCCCCTCGGTTAGCCACGCCCCCGTTGGCCGCCCTCCGAAACCACTCTTAAAGGGACCGCGCCTAACTCACCAATCCCCAGTGTCCTATCCCAGGAAAGAGGCCTAGGGCCCCGACACCGAACGCGCTTCCAGGGGTAAGGACCGGCGGCGGATTTGCCCGGAAAAAGGATCTGGGGTCGTGGGCGGGACCAGTCGCTGCAGCCCTAGGCCAGAGTCGGAGCTCCTCCCTGGCTAGCGTTGCCAGGTTTAGCAAATTTAGCTCCTAGCTAAATCTGTAAAACAACTCTGCTGAAAATTTGTAATTTATTGAAAGAAAAAAAACTGTATACAGCACATTTAAGGCGTTTTGACAAAGTCAGTAGAGGACTGTATTATATGCACAGGGTGTCTGGCAACCATCCCCCTTGTCCCAGTGAAGGGGGAAAGTCCTGGAGTTGGGAAGGCGTGGGTTTGGGTCCCACTGAGCCATTTGATCGCTGTGGGCCTTTGAGACGTCACTTCACTTCTCTGGGTCTCTGTTTCCTCATCTGTAAAATAAAGACAGTCGTCGAATATAAAGTTCATGGCACACAGTAGGTGCTTTCAGCAAACAGGAACTGCTGCCCTTTTTATTCCACTTTTATTCCACTGTGTTCAAAAGAACACAGTTCTACCTCGTGGACCTTTGTTTATTTCCTGCTCTTGCTGCCACCCTCCAGGACTCAGTCATTGTACAGTCCTGGCCTGAGGACAAGAGAGGAACAGGACAGACCACGATCATGTATTCATCCTACAGCCTCTTACTAGGCACCCACTGTGTGCCAGGCACTCCTCCTTTATCAGTCAACAACTGAGTTCTGGAAATGATTTGTGCTAGGAAGACAATCAGCCATGGCGGTGAGGTAGAAAGAGTGGGAGTGAGATTTTAGACAAGGTAGTCAGAGAAAGTCTCTCCAAGGAGCAGAGACCTGAATAAAGTGAGGGAGAGAGCCATGTATATGTCCAGAAGAAGATTGTCCCAGGCAGAGGAAATAGCATGTGCAAAGGCCCTGAGATGGGACCATCCCAAGCATGTCTGAAGAACAGGGAGCCGGCCCAATGGGGCTGCAGCCAAGCGGGCACGTGAAATAATAATAGGAAATGAAGTCAGAGTATTGGTAAAGCCAGGCTGCTTAGAGCCTTATGGATCATAAGAAAGATTTTACTTTTACTCTGAGAAGAAGGGGGAGCCATGGGACAGTTTTGAGAACAGGAGAGGAACATGGTCTGTCTTAGGTTCAACATGGTCCCTAGCTGCCATGAGAAGGATGGACTATACAGAGAAGGGTAGTGGCAAGAGACCAGGGAGGATGCTATTATAGTGGTCTGAGCAAGTGCTGGTGGTCACTTAGAGCAAAGCAGAAGCAGTGGGGGTGGAGAGGAGTGGTTGAATTCTAGAGCTTACCTGATAGTGAAGCCAGCACAGAGGAAAGTAGGACCAAGACCCACAACATGGAGAGAGACAGATACCTAAAGTTAATCTGATAGTGGCTGAGCCCCTGAATCCACCTATACCTGATGCTGCTATAATTCTTTAGCCAGGAAAGGCTAGCTGGAATTTCTGCAAATGTAGACACTCGCCAGATAAGGAAAATGCCAGGCACAAAGGCTTCTGGGTCTTGATGTGGGGAAATTCTCCCAGAAGTCTGTGAACCCTGGTTCTCAGAGCCCCTCATGCAGCAGTTGGGGTTTGGCATGGGTGAAAGAGGCAGAAAGCAGAAAGCAACCACCTGGCATCCTTTTTTAAAATTCCTTATTATTTATTTTAATTTTAATTGAGGTCAAATTCACATAACAAAAAAATTAATCATTTTATTTATATAAAAAAATGTTTATTTTTTGAGTAATCTCTACACCCAACATAGGGCTTGAACTTACAACCCGGAGATCCAGAGTTACATGCTCCACCAACTGAGCCAGCCAGCCAGGAGCCCCCCAAATTAACCATTTTAAAGTAGCATGGTGAGGGATGCCTGGGTGGCTCAGTTGGTTAAGCGTCTGCCTTCGGCTCAGGTCATGATCCCATGGTCCTGGGATAGAGCCCCACATTGTGCTCCTTGCTCAGCGAGAGCCTGCTTCTCCCTCTGCCTGCCACTCTCCCTGCTTGTGCGCTCTCTCTCTCTCTCTGACAAGTAAATAAAATCTTTAAATAAATAAATATATATATTATTATTATATATATTATTTATATATATATATTATAAAGAGAGAGCGCGCGCATGGTGATTAGTTGATAACACAGTTTGTATAATTTAAATTTGCCAAGAGAGTAGAACTTAAATGTTCTCACCAAAAGGAAAAAAAGAAACAATGTGTTTTAACATTGATGAAAGTGTTAACTAGGGGAGAGGAATCTTTTCACAATGTTTACATATATCAAATGATCACGATGTATGCTTTAAATACCTTACATTTTATTTTGTCAATTATACCTCAATAAAGCTGAAAAGAAAGAAAGAAAAGAAAAAAGATACAGCTCCCAGCTTTAAAAAGTCATCAACACAGGGGCGCCTGGGTGGCTCAGTCAGTAAAGTGTCCTATTCTTAGTTTTGGCTCAGGTCATGATCTCAGGGTCGTGAGATCAAGCCCCACGTCAGGCTCCGTGCTGAGTGCGGAGTCCGCTTCAGATTCTTTCTCCCTGTGCTCCTGATGTGCACGGTCTCAATCTCTCTCTCTCTCTAAAATAAATAAATAAATAAAATCTTAAAAACAAAAACAAAAACAAAAAGTCACCAGCACAAAATAAAAGAAACAATTCAGTGACATTTAGTACATTCATGATGTTTAATCACCAACACTATCTAGTTTCAGAACATTCCTGTCACTCCAAAGTAAAACCCCACATCCATTAGCAGTCACTGCCCTTTCTCCCCTCCCCCCAGCCCCTGGCAACCACCATTCTACTTTCTGTCTTTTTTTTTTTCATGGAAGTATAGTTGGCACACAATGCTACATTAGCTTCAGGTGTACAACACAGTGATTCAACAACTCCGTACTTAGGCTCTGTTCACAAGTGTAGCCCCCATCTGTCACCAAGCAACATTATTATAGTATTAGTGATTGTACTCCCTCTGCTGTTTCATCCCTGTGACTACTCTTCCATAACTAGAAGCCTGTGCCTTCCACTCCTCTTTACCCATTTTGCCCATCTCCAGCCCGCCCCCACTAGCAGCCACCAGTTTGTTCTCTGTATTTAGGCGTCTCTTTCTAGTTTTTGTTGTTGTTTATTTGTTTATTCATTTGTTTTGTTTTTTAGATTCCACATAGAAGTGAAATTACATGATGCTCATCTTTCTCTGTCTGACTTATTTCACTTAGGACTACACTCTCTACGTCCATCCATGTTGTTGCAAATGGCAAGATTTCAGTCTTGTTTATGGCTGAGTACTATTCCATTATGTATATACAGCACATCTTTATCCATTCATCTCTGGATGGACACTTGGGTTGCTTCCATATCTTGGCTCTTATAAGTAATGCTGCAATAAATACAGGATTGCATATATCTTTTCAAATTAGTGTTTTTGTTTTCTTTGGGTAAATACCTAGTAGTGGGATTACTGGATCATACTGTATTTCTGTTTTTAATTTTTTAAGGCATCTCCACACTGTTTTCCACAGTGGCTGCACCAGTTTACATTTCCAACATCAGGAGAGTCCCTTTTTCTCTGTATCGTCACCAACACATGTTATCTCTCGTTGCTGTTGTTGCTGTTGTTGTTTAATTCTAGCTATTCCAATGGGTGTAAGGTGATATCTCATTGTGGTTTTAATTTTCATTTCCCTGTTGATGAGTGACATTGAGCATCTTTTCATGTGTCTATTGGCCATCTGTATGTCTTCTTTGGAAAAATGTCTATTTATGTCTTCTGCCTGTTTTAATTGTATTATTTGGTTTTGGGGTGTGAGGTTGCATGAGTTCTTCGTATATTTTGGATACTAACCCCTCATTGGGTGTACCATTTGGGAATATCTTCTCACATTCAGGACATTGCTTCTACTTTCTGTAGATTTATCTATTCTGGATATTTCACGTAAGTGGAATCACAATATGGGGCCTTTTGTGCGTGGCTTCTTTCACTTAGCATAATGTTTTCAATGTCCATCTACATCACAGCATTTATCAATACTTCCTTCCTTTACGGCTGACTCACATGTCACTGTACCGATTTGCTACATTTTGTTTATCCTTCCATCCTTTGAGAGATATTCTGTCTTTCCCACCTTTGGCCGCTGTGAATAGCTGAGCATCTTTGTGGCTGGGAACTGGGGAGGGCTGGAGAAGAAGCCGTGATTTAGAAGGCCTGGAAAGGAGAATTTGAGAACCAGAACTGAGCTGTGGCTGCCCTTACCAATCCTGATGATCTTACCTCCAAACCATGTCTGAGTCTGTCACTTCTCCATCCTTGCCACCACTTCCTCATCCCAGGCCACCATCAGCTCTCAGCTCTCACCGGGACAGCTGCAGTGGCCTTCTCCTCTGGTCTCCCGTCTGCCCCTCCAACCCCTGCACCCAGTGAATCCATCTTCCACTGAGGGAATCCTAGTGAAACTTAAGGCAAACCAAGTCATGGCACTCTCTTGCTCAAAGCCTTTCTGTGGCTCCCCACTGCCTCAGAAGCAAATCTGCCTCCTCCCTGAGAGTGACAAGGTCCTACTTGTCCTGGACTCTGCCCACCCCTCCAGCTCCTCGTGCATGGTGTCCTTTCTCCACTCCCTCAGCTTCAGCCACCTGGCTTCCCTCTGCTCCCACAATGCACCATGCTCAGGGCCTTTGCACATGTGGCCCACTTCCAGGCTCCTCCTTCAAATCCTCACTCAGCCATCCTCTCTTCCAGACATGTGACCCCCCAACCCCACCCCACTGAGTCCAATGCCTTTGTTTCCTCCAATCAGTTATTCTTTCCACCAACATTTATCAAGCAGGACTGTGCCCCAGGCACGAGGGATACAATGTAAAAAAAAAAAAAAGAAAAAGAAAGAAAATAAAAAGACAGATAAGTGCATGCATGTTCATAGCAGCAATATTCCCAATAACCAAAAAGTGGAAGCAACCCAAGTGTCCATCAGTGGATGAATGAATAGATAAAATATGGTGCATCCATAAAATGGAATATTACTCAGCCATAATTAAGGAATGGAGTTCTGGCGTGCTTGCCTGGCTCAGTTGGTAGAGCACGTGACCCTTGATCTTGGGGTTGTAAGTTCGAGCCCCATGTTGGGTATAGAGATTACTTAAAAATTAAATCTTCTGGGGGGCGCCTGGTGGTGCAGTTGGTTAAGTGTCCGACTCTTGCTTTCTGCTCGGGTCGTGATCTCAGGGTTGTGAGATTGGGCCCTGCACAGAGCTCTGCTCTGCGCTAAGCACAGAGTCTGCTTGGGACTCTCTCTTCCTCTTCCTCTGCCCCTCCCCCTCCAAAAAAATCTTTAAAAAATAAAAAAGAATAAATAAAATGGTCAATTTATGTCATATGAATTTCACTTCAATAAATTGGTTTTTTTTAATATTTATTTATTTATTTATTTATTTAAAATCAGCTCTGCACCCAACATGGGGCTCCACTCACGAGCCCAAGATCAAGAGTCTCATGCTCTACTGAGCCAGCCAGGCACCCCTTTCAATAAATTGTTAAGAAAAAAAAAGAGAGAGACAGACAAGTGCTCCTTCCCTCTCTTACCAGAGGAGGGAAAAATGAAGCAACATTCATATAGTACATTAGATGAAGTCAGGAGTCAAGGAGAAAAATAAAACAGGGGAAGAACACAGGAATTGTGAATGATGATGAGGTTGCCCTTTTAGTGAGGAGGGACCAGAGAAGACCTCCCAGAGAAGGTGCTTTTCAGGAAAGACCTGAAAGAAATAAGGGTACAAACCATGCGGATATCCAGAGGGAAAAGCTTTCTTGGCAGAGGGAACAACAGATGCAAAGCCTCAGAGGCAAGAAACATATCAAGAAGGCCGATGTGGCTGGAGAAGAAAGAGCAAGAAGAGAGGAGAGACGCAATCAGGAGGCCCATCTAGCCTTCAGGAGGCTGGATGAGGAGGAACTTGTGAGGAGGCCAGAGGGCACATGAGATAGGGGAGGAAAAAAAAACACCACAGGAGAAATCAACTGTAGGCGGTGTACTTGGGGTTGACGACTCTGTGCCTAACCTGTGAGACTACCCTGACCCCCATTAGATAGTAGGCCCATGAGGGCAGGGAGTTTTGTCTGCTTTTCTCGAAGCTGCGTCCCCATGCCTGGCACAGCTTTGGGCACATAGTCAGTGCTGGGCGACTGGAACGTGACTCAGGGCCTGAGCCAGTCCTCCTGGGAAGGTGCCCACAGGACCTGCCATCTTGCTTCCGGATCTCGCCTCCCCCGCTTGGCTCAGCCACCAGCAGAGGAAGACAGTGCTCCAGGCAGGGGTCTGAGGCAGAGTTTCCTTCCACAGCGGCCGCCCTAGCCCAATGGTGGGCAGGACCCGCCAGCCCCAAGAAGGAACTGAAATTGTCCTCCACCACAACACGCAGGCCTGGCACATGGCAGGCTGGGAGGCACATGGGGGAAGGGGAGTGACCGGAAGGGCCAGGGTCCCTGCCTTCAAGGGCCCCTCCTCTGGTGTCCGCACCAGCAGCCTGAGGCCGGGTCCTGGGTGTGAGCGGAATTTTGCTGAGAGCACAGAGACCTAGAAGGTCTTGCCAACTCATTCCATAGCATTGCCAAGTCCTCGCCTTCTCCCCTCCCTCTCTTATGGGGCCTCTCTTCCCCCCTCCTCAAACCCTTTCCTTGCCACTGACCCCCGAATTCTTTCTCCCAGGGATTTGAACCTCTTCCGAGGTTCACCTGCTCGTTAGTTAGTTAGTTAGTTAAAAGTGAGCTCCACACCCAACGTGGGCTTGAACTCATGATCCTGAGATCGAGTCGCAGGCTCTACCGACTGAGCCAGCCGGGCGGCCCCTGCAAGGTGTATTGCTTATCTGCCAAGTTCTTTTTACCCAGACCCTCCCATGGAATCCTCAATCCAAGGCTTAGAGAAAGTGAGTAACGTGCCCATGGTCACCCAGTAAGGGGCAGAGCTGGTAACTACCACCCAAGCCTGTTGGATATCAAAGCCTAAGCGTGTAGCTGGCTCCAGCTCAAGTCCAAAGAAATGTTATTGCTGTTTTTCCCATCCCGCCCTAGCAAGACCTGCAAACGAATAATCCCTCCCTTTGGCATAAGCCACGCCCCTTCCCAGAATGTCAGAACGGCTGCCTTTGGTCTGTATATTAAGTGGGAATTGTTTTTCTTCCTGCTAGACCGGGTTGGGCCCCGAAAGGAGATGGGGCTGGAAGGCGTGGTCGCTGAGCCGCACCCAAGATGGCAGAAGGGCCGGGGGAGTCTTACATTTGCCTATGAAATTAATGGATTTAATCCCCACTCTTCCATTTTCAAGCTGTGTGACCTTCAGCAAGTCACTTAACCTCTCTGTCCCTTGGTTTCCTCATCTATAAAATAGAAGAAATAACGGTGTCAGGTCATCCTGTTCCCTGCCCCCCCCCAATCTCATAAGGTGTTATGAGGGGTTTCAGGAGTAATACCTCACGTTCACCGAGCTCATGCTGTGTGTTTTGCTTCTCATGACAATGCTAAGAAGTAGGAACGACTTTACCATCCCCATTTTACAGAAAATAAACCGAGATGAAATGGCTTGCCTGAACTCATGCAGTGAGTAAAGTGAATTCGAATCCAGGTAGTCCTGCTTGGGTCTAAATCTTGCTGCCCCATCTGGTTAAGAATAAAAAGCCCTCAGAATGGTGCTGGCAGGTAGTAAATCCTCAATAACTGTGAGGTGTTACTACCTTCTCCTGCTCACAAGTTCAACATCTTCGAGTAATAGAAAAATTTAAAAACAGGGATGCCTGGGTGGCTCAGTTGATTAAGCGGCTGCCTTTGGCTCAGATCATGATCCCAGGGTCCTGGGATCGAGTCCCGCATCGAGCTCCTTGCTCAGCGGGGAGCCTGCTTCTCCCTCTGCCTGCCGCTCCCCCCGCCCCCGCTTGTGCTCACTCTCTGTCAAATAAATAAATAAAATCTTAAAAAAATAAAAATAAATAAAAAATAATTAACAAAAACTAAAAAGTTGTGGTGCCAGACCTGGGTTCAAATCCTGACTTGGAATCTGAGTAGATCTGTGACCTAAGGCAAGTCACCTTCACCTCTCTGGGCCTCAGTTTCCTCGTCCGGAAAACAGAAATAAGGGTTGGAAGAATTCAGTGAACTTTGAGGCCCTTGCTGACTTGTCACTGTCCGTTTATTTAAGAGGTCACTTGCCGATTATCTGTCTTCCAGCATGAGGATAGACTAGTGTCTGTAGTGTCCACCATTGGATCCCCAATGTCTGGCACATAGTAGGGGCTCAACAGATCTCAGCCTGATGAGCAGAGCGTTTTCCTGCCCCCATAGTGCCCCAGCTTCTCTCAGCCTGCCCGGCACCTACTACTCCACACTTCCAACCCCAGGACCATGTCCTCGTCTCCTGTTTCAGGCATGAGAGACCCATGAGGGACTTTTTGTGGGGTATGGTTCCTGGGAGGCACCACTGGTGTTCTTGGGCAGGAGTCTCTCAGTTGCTAAGTGACTAAAAGCCACACACAAACAGGCTTCAACCAAAAAGAGAACTGGCTAGCCCACATGGCTGAGAAGTCTAAGAGTAACTGCTTTTCAGGTATGGCTGGATCTAGACGCAGATATCAACAGGACTCAGTTTCTCTGTCTCTGAGTTTTGCTTTGCTCTGAGTATATTCATTCCGAGACAGGATGGCCCTCCAGAAGCTCCAGGCTTATGTCCTCCCAGCTCTAAAATGTTAGAGTGGAATAAGACATTTTCTTGCTGTTCTGCCTGAGCCTGGAATTGATTCTCACTGGTCCACCTGCCCATCCTTGAACCAATCATTGGAGCAGGGATGGGAAGGTCAGCCCCAGGGAACATCTTGAACTGAGACCACATGGAAAATCAGGTACTGCTACCGTAGCAAGGGGAAGTCAGGCAGCCACCCTGATGGCCACCAGTCATGGGCAACCATCTCAAAACTGAAGAGAGCCCAGTTTGAGGAAAATGGAAATGTGGGGCTCAGCTGCTATCTGCACACGCCCTCAGCTTCCTACTTCTGTTTCCAAGAGTATTGCTGAATACTTCCTCCCTCCTCCCTCCTCTCCTCCTTTCTGCTCCTCCTCTCCTTGGTCCTGTGGCTCCTTCTGCCTCAGAGAGGTGAAGTAACTTGCCCAAGGTCACACAGGCAGCATATGTGGTAGAGTCCAGAGGCATCCCCAGGCAGCTGACCGCAGAGTCCTGCTCTGGGCTCAGGAAGAAGCCAAGGCCGAGGTGCTCCCCTAGCCCAGCCCCGGATAGCCCACAGAGGACACTGCAGCCTCCTTACACCCAGCGCCTCTGCCCTGTGGCTCCATTTTCTTCCTCCCTGGTAGCCGCTTTCTATCCCTCTCTGGGCATCTCAAGGTTTTACTCGCCAGAAAGGACCTGAATGCCCTGTGGCCATCCTTGAGGATAGAGCCTCTGCTGGACAACCTTCCCACCGCTCCTTTGGCTCACCTTGAAGCCATATTCAGTCACCTGATGCTGGCCAGGGGCTCACATGGCCACAGGCATGGTCACTGAGGTCTCAGAGCCACCCTGGCTGATCTGCAGGTGAGGAGTGGCCCACACTCATGTCACCTCCTCTGTCAGACCATCCCCAGCCTCTGCCAGGCTGGGGGTAGGAGACCAGCCTCCAGTAGCCCATTTTGGGGTTGAGACCAGCCTGTGGGGGACTGGAGGAATAGAGGAGACACATCTCCAAACCCCTCCAAACCTCACTCCTGTACCTAACCCTTTTTTGGCTACATTTTTTAAAAAATTGGGGTGAAATTCACATAAATTAATCCTTTTAAAGTGAACAATTCAGTGGCATTTACCACATTCACAAAGTTGTACAACCCCCACAGCTACCTAGTTCCAAAACATTTTCATCCCCACAAAAGGAAACCCCATACTTAGAATCAGACACTCCCCATCCTCCCTGCCCCTGACCCGGAACAAACAGCAATCTGTGTTCTGTCTCTGTGGATTTACCCCTTCTGCATATTTCACGGAAATGGAATTATACACTCTGTGACCTTCTGTGTCTGGCTTCCTTCACTCAGCACATTGGGGTTTTTTATGTGTGGGTTTTTGTTTTTGTTTTTTAATTCTATGTGAATTTGTCTTTTTTTTTTTTAAGTTTATTTATTGAAGTAATCTCTACACCCAACCTGGGGTTTGAACTCACAACCCCAAGATCAAAAGTCGCATGCTCCTCCAACCAAGCCAGCCAGGCGCCCCTTACTCAGCATATTATTTGGAGGGTCATCCATGTTGTATCGTATGTCAGTACTTCCTTTTTATGGTTGAGGATAGATCACATTTTGTTTGTCCATTCATCCACTGATGGACGTCTGAGTTGTTTCTACCTTTTGCCTCTGTGAATACTGCTACTATGAACGTTCATATACAAGTGTCTGTTTGAGTACTTATCATCAATTCTTTTGGGTCTATACTTTAGCTAACATTCTGATGCTTGTAGTGTAGATAAGGAAGGTTCGTATTCTCGGGTTCTCAGTCCCCTACCCCTCAGTGTAAAGGGAGGACCCAAGAACAGGTTTAGCTCATAATAACCAGCATCATTGATTGAGTGTCCTGTGCTTCACACATAATTTCATTTAATCTTCACAAATACTCTGTTAGGTAGGTATTATTCTCATCCCCATTTTACAGATGAGGAAACTGAGACTTAGAGAAATCAAGCCAGCGCGAAGATGACAGAATCAAGGTTCACATAACAACTGTGTGCTTTGGAATCACCATCCCCCAGCACCTACTTTTCATTTGGTCTCAACACAACATTTTGAAGCACCTGATGTGTGCCCGATTCGTGCTGCATGCCAGTGATTCAAAGGTGAGCAAAACATCGGCCTTACCCTCCAAGAGCTCAGAGTCTGGGAGTATACAGACAGATGAGTGAGTAACTGCACCATACGGGACAACCCCCTGTCCCTCAGAGGCTTGAGGCAGAGGGTGCCAAAGGAGGCCAGAGGAGGCAACATCCCCAGGGAACTAGAGTAGACTTCAAGCACAGATCATGTTTCAGGTGGTTTTGAAGGATGTATAGGAGTTTGCCAAGCAGAGTAAAGGGAAAGACAATGTCAGGCAGTGAAAATAGTGTGGGCAAAGGTCTGGAAACAGGAAGAAGGGGACAGAAAGAAGTCTGGTGTGGCCAGAGCACTGGGAGATTGGTGGATATTGTCTCGAGAGGAGGTCGCTAAGGATGAGACTGTGAAGGGGCCTGGTCTGTCAGGCTGAGGCTTTTGCATTTTATTCAAAAGGTAATAGGAGGCTTGGAATGTTTAGAGCAGGGGAGAGGCTTGGCACATAACTAAATTTGTGCCTTGGAAATTAACAACAACATTTATTGAGCACTTAACGCGTGTAGCAGGCACTTTTACATGAATTCTTTTAAGTTAATTTTCACTACGATCCTACGTGGGAGGTGGATCCCTCTTCCACATTTTACAAATGAGGAAACTGAGGCTCAGAGAGCCCCAGTCGCTTGCCCAGGGTGACCCAGCACTAAAGGAAGAAGCCAGACATTAAACCATGCCCCCAATCCGTGTTCTCGACCTTGGTGGCCATTTAACGGTGGATTGGAGGCATCAAACCTGGAGCCTGGGAGGCTTCCAGGAAGGCTTGGCCCCACTCCAGGAGGAGGGGCCCAGGGCTGGGCCGGCTTAGACCCGCACCTAGGGCTGCTCAGGACGCCGCTCCCCAGCCCGCCACCCCCAAGGATGCCACCAGGGGGCGCCAGAGCCGTGCGCAATTCGGCCGCCGCCGACCCGCAGCCTGGGACAGCGGCCAAGCTCGCGACCGGGAAGCTCGTGCGCCGCACGCTGATCCCGGGGCAGGGGTGGAGACCGAGGAAGTGTCAGGTTGTGCGTCCTCCGAGGAGCCATTAGGGCCTTTAATTACCGGGATTGGAAGTGAATAATTATCTGCAAGGCCTCAGGCCACTGAGTCACTTCCCCTCCGAAACCAGATTCCCGGGGCGGAAGTGGGGGCAGCTCGTGGCTCCCCAGGCCCGGCTGGGGGCCCTTGGGGTGGTCGCAGGGCGCGGGGCCGCCGCAGACGACTTTAGCCAAGGTCAGAATTCCGGGGCCTCAGTGCAAATGCCTGACTTGCACAGGCCACTTCACTGCTGTCGTGCCTCAGTTTCCTCCTCTGTCAAATGGAAGGAAACAACATTCTTCCCTTTATACAGTTGTTGGGAAGATTAAATCGCGAACCCATGGAAAGCCCTCAAAATAGTGTCTGGCATGTAATGCCCTAATAATGACTAATTCTGCCTGGGACTATCATTATTATCATTACTCGGGATGAGCCGGGGTTTTGCGATCGTTTAGGCCTTGAGTGCTGACCAGCTTTAAGTCACTTAGACTTACTGGTTGTGTGACGTGGGGCACAGCTCTTCACTGCCTTGTGCCTCTGATTCCTCATCTGAAAAATGGGGAAATTCCCAGCAAACCCCTCACAATGGGGTGGATTGCCTGTGATGGTCTCAGCTTGGTGCACACTTCCCGAAATGGAATCCAGATTATAAAACTGTTCATCCTTTTCTTAGGCAAGGACTTGGGGCAATTTGAGAGGTGCAGGCACTGGGAGGACAGAAAAGGGAACCAAGCCGCGGGAAGGAAGCAGGGGCTTGGTGGCGTCAGGCACCTGCCCTCAGCAGATTATACCCCTAGGCCCCGGGAATCTCACTGGAGAGTTCCGACTGCCCACGCAGAAAGAAGGGCCCAGTTACATAATCCTTTTCTGGCCAAGGACACCCTTTCCCGAACCTCCTAGCTCCTGCTGGATCTTGATGGGTGCGGAAACAGTTGGTTGGACACACACCCCCCCTCGCCCCGGCAAAGCCACCTTGAACTCTGTAGTAAATTACTCACCAACCTAATGGCTTGAAATGGTAAACATGTATTCTTTCATACAGTTCCAGAAAGTTAGGAGCTAGGTGTTTCTGGCTCAGGGTCTTTAAGGAGGTTGTAGTCAACACATGGGCTGGGCCTCCCCTCACCGGAAGGCTTGAATGGGACTTGGAGGAGCCACTTCCAAGATGGCGCACTCACATGGGTGCTGGCAGGAGGCCTCACTCAGTTCCCTACCATGTGGGCCTCTCCTAAAGCTCCTTGGGTGTCCTCACGACATAGTGGAAGAAAAAGAACCAGGGTGAGAGATGGAGAGTGACAGCAGCAGAGAAGGTCTGTTTGGTGGTCAGGGATCTCCAGGGAGTGAATGAAGGGAGGGATGGAAACATCTGGTGGAAGGGTATTCTGGGAAGAGGGGATAGCCAGTGCAAAGGCCCAAAGTGGGAGCATGAAGGTGAGTTTGAGGAACAGTGAGGAGCCCAGTGTGCTCTGGTTCTCATTTAATGCAGAACACTCCCTGAGCATACCTACTAGGGATTAAATGTCCTACACAATTTCACTTCCCTTTGCCCAACTATTATTATGCCCATTTTACAGACTGGGGGCACCGAGGCTCAGAAAATGGAGGTCTCTTACTAGAGGTCACACAGTAGTGCTGGGATGAAAGCCCAGGCCTAGAAAACTCCAGCACCAGCTGGGTCTTAGTCCCCTTGGGGGGGGGGTGACCTTAAACCTTCAGTCCATTGCATTTTGCCCCGATCCCCCCAGATTCACGTCCTTCACACATGCAGAATGCGTTCATTCCACCCCAATAGTCCCAGAGTCTTCATTCATTCCAGCATCAATTCAAAAGTCTAAAATCCAAAGTCTCACCCAAATCAGCTGTGAGTAAGACTCAACTTCCTCTCTGGCTGTGAAGTCAGATATGTTTCCAAAATGCAGTGGTGGGACTGACATTCCCATTCCAAAAGGGAGAAACAGGAAGGAAAGGAGAGACAAGTCCTGAGCAAGTCTAAAACCTTAAGGCTCCGGAATAATCCTCTTTGGCTAGATGCTCTACCATCCAGGCACACTGGGGCTGTGGTCCCTCCTTCTGGACTACTAGGGTAGGGTGGTTCTGCCTTCTGGACACACGGAGGTGGTGTTGCTGCCCCCAAAGATTTGCTGGGCGGTCGTTGGGCCCCTAAGGCTCTGCGCTGTTCTCGTGGCTTTGCTAGGTGCAGCCCCTGCCCCAGTACTCCAGGGCTGGAATTGCCAGAATCAGACGCAGGTAACCTACCAGCCTGGAGTCATAGGATCTCTGCTGGGCATTGACTTGGTGGCGGCTCTTTGCAGTGGCCCCCGTTCTCAAGGTGGCCCTCTGCCTGGGTGGGTCGTGCATGGGCAGCTCCTCTGAAATCTGGGTGGAGGCAGGCATACCCACACAGCTTTGCAGGGCACAGCACCCACCGCTGGAGACCAGCTGGAGCTACAGCTGGGGCTGCAGACGGGGGAGGTGGGGGAGCTTGAAGTGGCGGCCCCTCCCTTGAAATCCTCCTGCCACCCAAGCCCTTGAGGACCTCAAAGGGCCTCTGGGGTCATTCTTCTAATATCTTGGACTCTCTGCAGCTCTCTTCTTTTCTTCTGGGTCTCCACCAGAATCACCCTTAATGGTCTATTCATGGCACCCTGAATTTTTCCAGCCTCTAGCCACATCGCCCAGTGCCAAAGCTGCTTCTAGATTTCTAGGTATTTGTCACAGCAGCTTCTACTTCTCAGTACCGATTTTCTGTCTTAGGCCATTCAGACTGCTATAACATAATAGCATAGACCGGGTGTCTTCTAAACAACAGAAATGTATTCCTTACAATTCTGGAGGATGGGAAGCCCAAGATCAAGGCCCCAGCAGATTCAGCATCTGGTGAAAGCCCCCTTTCTAGCTCAGAGATTGTGGCTTCTGGCCGTAATCGCTCCTGGCAGAAGCAGAGAGGGATCTCTTTGGGGTCTCTTGTATAACCTTTTACATAGGTCATGAAGGCTCTGCTCTCACGGCTCAATCACCTCCCAAAGGCCCCACCTCTTAACACCATCACCTTGGAGGTTAGGCTTTCAACATGAGTTTTTGGAGGATATAAACATTCAGTCCATAGGGGGCAGACCAGGCACCCAGGCCTCCTCCTCACCTGTGGCTCAGACTTTGTTTCCAGTAGGGAGAAGATGGGTGTGCAGAAGCATATCTTACAGAGGTGGCCACCAAGATCTCTACTCACTAGCTGGGTGACCTTAGGCAACAGTCTTTACTCTCAAGCCCCAGTGTCCTCATCTGTAAAATGGGTATAAGGATCCAGTCCCCACAGAGCTGATCTCTGTGGCCATCATTCTTCACAACCACTCCCTGAGGGACATATGACTCACATCCAGTTATACATTACAATCAACACTCTGTTGGGCACGTGCTGTGTACATGGAAGTGCTATCCAAACTCCCAAGCCTTCACTGTAAGTTTTCTCATCAAATTCTCCCCGACAACCCAACCAAGCCAGCCCTGTGCCTGTCCCCATTTTACAGATGAAGAAATTGAGGCCTAGAGAGTCCAAGTGATCACCCAGCTAAGAGGATGCAGAACACAGAATTCTAAACCTGTCAGGGTGACCCCAGAGCCTTCATTCTTAATTAGGGGTCCCCCTCAGACAATGGTGTTCTGTCTTTGAAGTGGGGAGATTGTGATCAGGTCTTATGACTTCACTTTTCAATGACTCAGTTTCCTCATAATAAAATGGCGATAATAACAACAATAAGAGTACCTAGCCCAGGGCTGTCACGAGAATGAAATGAGTTAACCTATGGAAAATGTCCAGAGCTGCGCCATCCAGGAGGGAGATCACTGGCCACATGAGGCTGTTTAAATTTTAATTCATTAACATTACAGAAAGTTAAAATTTAGTTCCTCAGTGACACTTGCCAGATTTCAGGTGCTCAATAGCCTCGTGTGGCTAGTGGTGACCGTTTTGGACAAGTGCAGGTAGCATGTCTCCATCATCACAGAAAATTTCATCTGTCAGCACAGGTACAGAGCAGTGTCTGACATGAAGCAAGCCTTCATGACTGGTAATCATATTATTATTAATCCTAGATCATTAGCTATTATGATTACACTATTCTATTACTATTAATCCTCTTCTAGCCTACTGTTATTTTATTATTATTTAAAAAAAGTTTTTATTTGAGAGAGAGTGCGAGCGACAGCATGAGCAGGGGGGAGGGGAAGAGGGAGAGGGAGAAACAGACCCCCTGCTGAGCAGGGAGCCCAACACAGAGCTTGATCCCAGGACCCCAGGATAATGACCTGAGCCCAAGGCAGCCGCTTAACTGACTGAGCCACCCAGATGCCCCTATTTATTTTTTTTTAATCCTTTAACTATTAAGTGCTATTATTGGTCCTGGAACTGTTAACTATGATTACATTATTATTATTATATTATAGTCCTATAATATATAGTATATTATAGACTATTATTAGTCCTGGGACTGTTAACTATGATTGTTATTATTGTTTTTTTATAAGTTCATTTTTTTAGTCATCTCTACACCTGGTGTGGGGTGGGGCTTGAACTCATGACCCCGGGCTCAGGAATCACATGCTCTTCGCACTGAGCCAGCCAGACGTCCCATGTTACATTTATTACTAATCTTATTACTATCCTGTTAGTTGTTATTTATTGTTATTAATCCTGATACAATTTGCTACTATGGTAACTATGAATCCTAGACCTGTTATTATATTTATTGTTGCTACTGATATCCTATTGTTATTTTATATTTACTATTAGTTCTGTAATAGCTAACAGTAACTATTGTTATTTTTAATGAGCTCTATTAACTATTGTTACGTTATTATTCTATTGTTATTGATTCTTTTATTGTTAATCACATACTGGTTAACTTTTGTGTTGTTGTTATCAGTACCAGTTGTTAATATCATGTTAATGGTATTAATAAGCATTTAGTAATGTTGTCATTGGCTGCTGATTCGTCACTATTATTAATCCTGAGAGTCTCCAGCCCCTACTTGGCAGGCAGTAGGCGTTCTCCCGGTCGGTGTGAGAGCAAGGGCGGTGGGAACTGCTGGCTGAGACTATCTCGCTTGCTTCAGGGGAATTCGGATAAACCTCCTTCTCACTTTGGGCCCCAGGGACCTGTGAAGTGGGAGGAGCCACGGCAAGAAGAGGAAAATCGCAGTTCAAAGCAGGGGTGCTCTCAAATCTAGGGCAAGGCAACAGAAGGGGTTTTCTTTGTAAACCCTTTGCCTTTCTAAGGAAAAGCAGAAACAGAGTGAGAAGTCTCGATCGCGGAGAGAGCATTTGAAACAACCAACTGGACTCTGGAGGGGACGCCTGGCAAGAAGAAATTAAGCGAGAAGGGAAACCACTTTGGGCCTCAGAGAAATCTGGCACGAGAGAAGGCTTGCACTATGATTAAAAAGGGGAAGAACCACAAGTCTCCATTTAAGTCAGCAAAACTGCTGTCTGGGCAGTGAGAGGGAAAGTGCTTGTGGCTGGCAGATTTTAGCAACCAGTTGACAACTGCTGTGTACCTGCTGCTCTGTTGGCGCCACCTGGGAGCTGTGTGACTGCAGGCAGGTAACTGCTCTCTCTAGGCCTCAGTCTCCCCAGGTGCCATATAGAGATAATAATATGGAGTGATCAGTTTAGGCTTCCCTAATACCTCACCGCCTCCTCCCACATCCTCAGATGCTGTGTGAATGTTACCGGCGCACCTTCTAATGGGTTGCCAACTCCAGACTTTGCAGCTCAAATCCAAAGCTCAACAGGTCCTTCAAAAACCCTCCATGGCTCCCTATTATTCTCCAGATAATTCCTAAACTTGCCACCAGGACCTTCAAGCCTCCATGTGGTGGGCCTGCCTTTCCAACTTCATCTCCTCCCCTCTGTAAGCCTGAGTATCACACTGTCTTGACTTTCCTCAAATGCACCAAGCTTATTCCAACCTCAGGATCTTTGCACTCACTGTTCCTTTGGCCAGGAATGCCCTTCCTTTAGACTTTATTGTGCCCAGATGCTTCTTGCTGCAGGATGGGGGAAATGGGTGGTCTCGGCTCAAATGTTAGTTCCTCAGAGAGGTCCTCCCCAAGCCTCCAGTCTAAGACAGCCCCTTCCTACTGTTTATGTTTAACTGTTTTATCTTCCTCCCAATCCATTATCCCGTTTATTCATGTACTTATGCTCTGTGTCCCCTCACCAGAATGTCAGCTCCACCAAGGGCAGGCATATTTGTCTGTCTTGTTCACTGCTCTGTCTCCAGCACCTAGAACAGTGCCTGGCACACTGTAGGCATTTAACAAGTGTTTGTGGAAAGCACATGTTCATTGCTAGAGGTCTTTCAAGGTTATGGGATTTCAAGGATCCTACAGCAGACCAGCCCTGATCCCCATCTGGGTGGAGTCTGGAAATCCCCATCTTCTGGGGAACCCCTTTCTGCATCTCCAAGGGCAGAACTCAAGCCTGGTTAACAAACACACAGGTAGCAGTGCTTTCCCTTGGGCAAAGCCCAATGCTAAGTGCTTTAATGCATTGACTCATTGAATCCTCAGAGTAACTCAGTGGAGTGGGTACTCTTACTATTTCCATTTCACAGATGAGGAAATTGAGGTATGGAGAAGTCAGGTCATTTGCCGAAGGTTAGTATGAGGGGGAGGCAGCAGACTGGAGGAGTATGTTGTCTGGGAAGGGGTGATGAGGTTCCTGCAAGCTGGGGGCCTAATCGACTTGTTTCCTGTTGTGGGAGGGAGAGGAGTAGACATTCCTCTCTCCCCTCCCTCCCCTGTGTTGGGGGAAGGGCCTGGCTGACTGTATGCTCCACCTCAGACTAGGAGGCACCCCACTGTCAACCTCACCCCACATAAGGCCTGTAGAGAAAATGAAAGCACGGGGGACAGCAGAGAGGGAGGCCCAGAGGGCATAGGTGCCAGCGGTCCGGGAGGGCTTCCTGAAGAAAGATGGACTCCTGGGGTGGGGCCCCCCATAGTAGTGGCCCAGTAGCGGTCGGTCTACCCAGACACCCGTAACGGCAAGAGCCGAACCGAGGGTGGGGACAGAACCCGAATGAGGCGGGTCTAGGGCCGTGGCGGGTCGACTCAGTAGAGTCGCGGATAGTCGGGGCCGGGCGGGGTTGGGATCCTTCCCCGGGGGGGGGGGGGGGGTGATGAAAGCTGTGGTCGCTATTGCACGGACCCGCCCGGAGCGCGCAGATAAGGCCTTGCAGGAGGGAGTCGCAGGGGCGCGCCCCTCGAGGCCAAGGAGCTCGGCCCAGCCCCGCCCCCAGGCCCCGCCCCTCCTCCATCTGGCCCCGCCCCCGCCGCGCTGAGGCACCTGGGGGGTCTGCAGGCGCTAGGTGGGTGGGGCTAAGGTTGCCCCGCCCCCTCGGTCTTTCATTCCCTTCTTTAGCCTGCGCGAAGCGACATAGGGTGGGCGAGCTGTGGGCGTGGCTTGGCAAGGCCCGCCTCTCTCCGGGCTCGGCGTTTGAGACCCCAGGACCCGGTCAGCCCCGGCTGAGCAGGATTGATGGGCGGGGCCAGGTCCGGCCCCGCCCCCCAGGAGCTGTCCCCGCCGGCCGAGTGTGGTTCGCGGGCGGACTGGGGCGTGGTCTCCCGCGGCCCCGCCCACACTGGCCCCGCCCCTGTCGTGGCCGCCTTCCCCCGTCGGGCTCCGCTCACACAGCCGGTTCCTCTTTACATAACGGCGCGAGGCGGCATGGGCTCGGGCCACAGCCTCCGCCCGGCCGCCCGCCCGGACTGTCGCGGCCCGTGGTGGCGACGGCGGCGGCAGCAACAAAGTTTCCCCGGCGGCGGCCCAGGGGCGCATTCTCCCGCAACTGTCAAGCGCTGGCGGCGGAAATGATGAGGCGCTGGCCATTTTCCGAGCCCGGGTTTCCTGCCTGAGCCCCGCTCGAGCGAGCCGCGAGCCAGGAGCCGGCGCGCGGGAGAGAACGCGCGCGGGGCGGGGGCCCGCCCGCCCCCTCGGGATTTCGGGGGGCCGGGGGCGCGCGACGCCATGGGCCGGCCGGGCCCGGACCCCCTCTCTCTCAGGTAAACCCGCCGTTCCCGTCGCTCCCTCCTCCGGGACTGGGAGGGCTCTAATGGGGGAAGAGGAGGCCCCCTGCCCGGTTCTGTCCGGTGTCTGCGCACTCCCACAACAGCCTGAAATACTGTCCTGCCCCTGACCCGGATGGGGTGTTCAGGGGCAGCCCTTCTCCAGCTCCTGAGACACCCTCCCAGCCGACACCCCCACCCACACACGTGTTGGGGATGTAATAGGGGAGGCAGTGGGGAAGGCGCTGAGAGGGTATGGTTAATGCCCGCAGTCTACCCCTTCAAGTAGCCCAGTCAGGGCAGCAGTCCCCTTCAACTTGTGCGTGGTGAGGAGGGGTCCAGGGTCAAGCAATTGGGGTACCGTGAAAGTGAAAGTAGTCAAACGGAGGCTGTGAGGTTGGAAGAGCCCTCTGGGAGTGGGGCCACCTGTCCCTCCCCACTCTCCCAGCCCAGGCCATGTGGCTATGAGTGTATCTCTGGATTCTAGAAGCCCCTCTCCACAGTCCCCACACCTCAGAGGTGGGCCAGGCCAGGTGCCCCCAAGCCAGTGAGTTTGGGGTTTCACAAGGGTTCAAGGGTCCCAGAGCACAGTTCTCTTTGAGCTGGTGCCCTCACACCCCAGACCTGGAGCCCAGGTGAATCCTCCCATCCAAAAATAAGGGGGGGGGTGGTATTGCCTTATAGGTCAGCATGGCTGGGAGGGTAATTTCAGAGGCCTTTAATGCCTAGTGGAGAAATCCCCTCCCTTCCTTCCCTCTGACCATGGGGGCTTTTGGGATGATGGGGACTGCATTTGAGGAACTGGGGGGGGGGTCTGCCTGCTTGTCCTGCCTTTTTTTTTTTTTTCCCCTTTAATTTCCTCATTCTCCTGTTTCTCTTCCCTATTCCCGGCCACGATGATGTAGGTGAGGAGGTCACTGCCTGCAGCTGGAGGCCTCCAGGGAGGGGCATGGCCAGGCCTGACTGAGTGGGAGGAAGTGAAATTGGGCTGCGGGTGGGGGCCCCGGAGCAGAGGCCTGGCAGGGCGATGTCTGCAGGGCCAAGGTCCAACTTTGGGAGCAGGAGGGGCTGAGATCTGACCCCCACGCCCCTCGCCTGGGAGAGGAGCATCCCCTGACACCCACCAGCTGCCAGGCTCAGCTAGGGCAGCCAGCCCATCCTGCCTCCCCATTTATAATCCAGCTGCAGGGCCCCTGCCAGGCGATGGGCACATGGGTCTCCAGGGCTGTGGGCGCGAGTCATGTCTGGCTTTCCCATCACTGACCTGGCTGTCAGAGCGGAAACAGCTCTGGAGGCTCCCTGGGGCTGCGGGGGCTGGAGACCCAGCCCAAATGGGGGGAGAGCAGGCAGAGACCGCCTGGGCGGGTTGGGGTCAGCAGATGAGAGGCCAGGGCCCGCTTGGGAAGTTGGAAGGGTTTTTAATACACTTTTTCTGAGCCTTTTCCCACAACCCTCCTCTGGGAGGGAAAATCCTTCTGAGCCAAAGGGTGAACATTCCTAGAACTTGTGTGAGTCCCTGTGGACCAAAGAGCCAGCCAGCTGGGAAGGGGCTGGACTGAAGTACCAGCTGCTGGGGTTTGAGGACCTGCAGGGGCTCAGCATAGGTCCCATGCTCCCACTACTTCTGTCCAGCTGAGGACATGGGCAAGTGACACCTGTGAACCTCAGTTTCCCCCATGTGAAATGGCATAACAGGTCTGTGGTAGGGATTTAATGAGCCAGTGTGTGAAAAGCACCTGCTGCCTGGCAGAGAAAGGGTTCAATTACAGGTGGTGGTGGTTATTTTTTATCATTACCATGATTAGCGTGAGTTTGCTGGCTGTGGAATGTTTGTTCATCAGCATCCCTCGAGCACCTCCAGCATCTGTGCAGCTC
Source organism: Zalophus californianus (assembly GCF_009762305.2). Classification (NCBI taxonomy): domain Eukaryota; kingdom Metazoa; phylum Chordata; class Mammalia; order Carnivora; family Otariidae; genus Zalophus; species Zalophus californianus. The sequence goes on from NC_045608.1 coordinate 9,205,219, forward strand.
TTGGGGGTCATGAGTCTTTGGGAGAAGAATTGCGAAGATGTAGGCAGGATGAGATGATGGTGCTTCCTGGCTATGAGGCCTTGTTTAACCATCTCTCTCAGTTTCCTCACCTGTCAAATGGATGTAATAAGAGTATCTAATTCTTAGGATCATTGGAACCATATGAGTGCATTTGCAAAGTGTTTAGAACATTTTGATCAGGAGTGGTAGTCGCAATAATGATAAGACTGTTATTTGTTGTGGATGTTAGCTCTGACTGTTCTTCTTGATCCTCCCAACCCCCATTCGTGTGAACCCTGGGGTTGATCCTTTCTGATAGAACTTTCTAGTACAAATCAGGTTCTGTAGAACAACTCCAGATATGGGGCTAGCCTGGGTCCAGCAGGCACAGGGTAGCCCTGCAGCAGTTCGGCTTTTGGGGGCCCTTGGATATCTTGGTCCAGCCATGTTACCCCAGGACACCCTCCATCTCCTGGATGGAGCCTCCCCAAGGGCAGAGGGGGTGGGGCTGGAGGCACTTGGAGAGACCTCCCAGTCCCGGCGCACCCCACTTTTGCAAGGGGTGCAAAAACCACTCAGTGGTATAAACCACTGAGTGCTGGGCCTCACCTGACAATAATAGATGATATTATTATTAATATTATTAAATGAGATGCCTCTCCCGTTAAATTCCCACTTCTTCCTAGTAGCAACATGGGTTTTGGAGCCAAATTCAGGATCTGCCAGGTTCTAACTGTGAGGCCTAGGGCAAATTATCAGACCTCTCTGGACCTCATCTGCTCAATGGGGACCAAGAGTCCCAGGCTCTCTGGGGTATATGAGCCTGTGTGTAAGCTAATATATGGAGTGTATGAGCCTGGCACAGTGTAGGGACTTGAACTGTGTTGGCTGTAATTGCTATGGCTCTGGGACCCTGGGCTTGTCCCTTAACCTCTGAGCTCCACTATCCTCCTCTACGACATGGGAGTACTAATGACTGCACGATAGGATTGTGTTGAAAAGAGGCATGCATAATGCCTGGCATGCAGTCAGTGCTCAATAAGTGTGCAGGGCTCAATTAGTGCCCCAGAGGGGACTAACACTTAATTGCCAGGTTTCCTGGGAAAATGGTCCCAAGGGCCCCCCCCCCCGCCTGCCCCCCGGGGGTTCAGCATCTTTGGCTGGGCGGGGCAGGAAGCTGCTTCCATCTGGCAGATGGGAGAAGCCTGCCTTGGAGTCCAGAGGTGTAATACAAGTGTCTTGTTCCCAGCCAGACCCTGTTCCCAGCTACCCGCCCTCCCTGAGGAAACTGAGGCGGGCAGTCTGCCCAGGGGAAGTGACTCAGCTGGGGTCACTCGCTGAGTCAGGCCTAATTGGACCCAGGAGCCCTGCGCCCCAGCTCCCTGGCTTCCGGGGGCCTGCAGTCCCTTGGAAACTGGGCAGGTCCAAAGGCCACAGCTGGACACCGTCTCACTTGGGCCCTAACCCCTGGGCAACCACCATTCCCAGCCAGGGCTCCAAGGTCCCACTGACCACCACTGGGCTTCTTGACCTGGTATTCTTCTTCCCAGTAGGGGCAAGGGGCACTTCCCCAGGAGAGCAAGTCCTCCTAGTGTCCCCCGGCCCCGCCCCGACCGGAAACCCAGCAGCTGAGCAGATGGCTGGAAGATTTTTCCTCCCACGCCACCCTGTCAGGGGTCGGCGAGGGGGGCCAGGCTGCAGGCTTCCTCGTGAGCCAGGCCGGGAGCCCCTGGGGGCCTGCCCGGATGTGGGCCCCCACCCCGGTTGGTGGGGGGGGGGAGGCTGCCCCTGCCCCATGTGTCCCCAGGGAGGCCTGGGAGGGAGGAAGTCTATGCCCTGCTCACCGGGAGCTGACTCACAGGGTGCCTGATGGAGGTGCTGGCCTTGTGGAGCTGGAGGACTGGAAATGTGATTGGGGGAGAGGGTCACAAAAGAGGGCCTTTGGCACGAATATGCCCTTTGAGAGCTGGCACTCTGTGTCCTCTCACAGAGAAGGCGAGGAGTGTGGGGGAGAGGTTCACCCTTCCTGACACCGCAAAGCACCATTGCAGGGTGCAGGGCTCGCTGAGGGCCCCCCCACCCACCGTAGAGTCTCACCCTTCTCAACTCAGGGGCAGTGAAGAGAAGTCACGTGCGGGGATGGTGGGGTGGGGCTGGGGCTGTCGAGTCGTGCCCAGGGATAGTCCCTGGCTTTCTCCTGAAGCCTAGCTGGGTAGGTGGTCGGGGTGTCAGGCTGGGCATGGGGACAGAGGAAAGCTGGAGGATACCTCCTGTTCTGGCGGACTGTGCCAGCCTGATCAATGTCCCTGAGCACTGGTGACCCTAGAGAGGGTGCATCAAGACTCCACGGACTGCCCAGTGATCTAGAGCAGAACCTACCTCTCAGCCTCCCCAGGACTTCAGAACCTTCACTCCCTACTTCGCATGGGCTTCTCCACAGTTTAGACAGCCTGAATGGTGTGAAAGAGCAGTGGGCTGACTGCCAGGCTGTGTGTGTTGGAATCCCCCCAACTCTCTGGGCTTCCTTGGGCAGAGGGTCTGGGCGCTGGTGAAGTTGGTACTGTAGGTGGGAAAAGTTGAAATGCTTGCTGTGGCCTGTGGTCAACCTGGAGGCCTCCCTGGAGGAGGTGTCTCCCTCTGAAGGTATGGGACTTCCTGCCCAAACATCTGTGAGTTGGGGGCAGGGGAAGCTGTGGACCTGGGGGAGGGTGGAAGCTCTGGACTGGCTCATTGTAACTTCATTTACCACAATTTATCCTCCCCAAGCCTTGGCAGGTGGAATTCCCACAGGTGGGTAAAGGCCTTCTCCGCACCTGGGCCTCATAATTAAATGGGAAATGTTAGCTTTCCCAGGTTACATTGTTACCCAGGGTGATTGGATAGAGGGGCTGAGGAGCCCCGGTCTCTGGGGTCGTGGGTTAGAGTGGGCCCCACAGCTCAGATTCTCTGCTTAGAGCCAGGATTCCCAGCTGTTCAGTGCCTCATTTCTCTCTGACTTGAGAGAGGGGCTCTCAAGAGAGGCTCGAGGGCCCCTTAGGATCGATACGCTTGAACAGGGGACACCAAGCTCGGGCTAAGGCTTTAAGGCCCTCACCAGGTTGCCCTCAGCAGGCACTCTGGTGGACAGAGTTGTCTTGAACTTGGGGTCCTGAGAGGCAGATCCATCCCCACTCTGGCCCAGGGCCCTAGGATGGGCATGGAGACAGCGATCTCCTTGTGTTTGCTGTGGGGACTTGGGGAGAAGGGGGTGCCAGGATTCCACCTTCCTGTTCCACATAACATCATCCTTGTCCCTTACCCCACTGTGGGATTTGGGAAATGCTGGAGCCCCACCTCCACACACATAGCTGGGAACTCCCTGCCCCAGAAGCCCAAGCTGATCAGGTGGGAGGGACTCTGTGCATGTGCAGGCACCTCTGTGTGAATCCATTCATCCCTTTGGCTGCCCAGGTTTCCAGTGCTCTGGTAGGTGGGGGGAGGGGAGAAGAGGGAGGAGGGGGCCGATAGAAGTGCCCCAAAGACCCCCCTACTTATATCCTCCAGCCTCAACCTAGAGGTTCCTGGGAACACTCAGGTGATTAATAAATGCTTTCTGCTAAGAGCTTTTCAGGCCCTAATCCCACAGTTGGTGTGATCTCATCAATTGCTTAGCATATAGTAAGTGTTCGATAAATGGCTACCACCAGGGCTGAGGCCCAAGAAGGGGACCACCTTCCTGCCGCCTGGCTGCCCGCCCAGCCAGGAAACCTCTGAGGCACGCCCCCTCCCGGACGTGGGCCACAGCTGAGTGCTCAGTGCTCTGACTGGTGATTTCCTGCCGGGAGCTCCTGCCTGGAGTAGCCTCTCCCCTGAGAAGGCCTTTTGTTCAGGCTCCCTTGACGCTCCCTGCTGGCCCAGCCCGCAAGGCCAGGCTCCCTCTGTGGCTTCTGTGACCTGAGGCCTGAAATTCTCTGGAGCGGGTGCCCCTCTCTGCTAACAATAATAGTAATAAAATAGCAACAGCCCCTTGTTTGTTGAGCCCAGGGCCCAGCATCCCACAGACCTCCGTCCTCAGAATGCTCCTAGTGAATGCCAAAAGCTGAACACTGGCCCATTTTACAGAGGGGGACACAGGCTCAGAGAGACAAGCCCCCTCTTCTGCACCGCAGAGCGAAGAAGTGGCAGAGGCAGGATGCGACCCCAGGTTTGGTTGGTAGCTCTGGCGCAAGAGCTCATCTGGGTGGTGGGGAGATCCCGGTGGGCTTCTCAGAGCCTCACAGCCCTTCTGTTTGTCCTTGTTGGTCAGGAGCATAACTCCAAGAACATGACTGTCACCCCGCAGCCCGCCTCAATCCCAGCAGTTCATTAATTCATACAGGTAATATTTCTGACCAGGCCTTGGGGGTGAGCAGGAGTGAGATGGACTCTCGGCCTTCCAGGGGCAAACAGCCCTGGTTGAGGGCACAGGGCAGTGAGCAGTTCTAATCCCAGCTGTACGCCTCACTGGCCGTGGGGCTCTGCGCAAGCTATTCTTCCCATGCCCTGGCTTTTTTACCTATAAAATGGACATATTGATAAGACTCCTCTCTACCCTCCAGTGGAGATTAGTAAATATATATGCAAAGTGTTTAGCACAGAGCAGGGCATATAGAAAGTCAGAAATAGTGTCATTTGTTTTGTTTTTAAAATTGTATTTCTAAAAATGAGATAGGATTGGGACGCCTGGGTGGCTCAGTCGATTAAGCATCTGCCTTCAGCTCAGGTCATGATCTCCGGGTCCTGGGATTGAGTCCCTCATCGGGCTCCCTGCTCAGCGGGGAGCCTATTTTTCCCTCTTCCTCTGCCTGCCGCTCCCCCTGCCTGTGTTGAAGCTTAAGAAATAAAATTGAGATATGATGGACATATATTAGTTTCAGGTATACAGCATAATAACTAGACCTCCTGTGATCATTTTACAATGTATAAAAATGTGGAATCATTGTTTTTAAATTTGTACCCTGTGGCTGTTTTCCTGACCACCTGGTGCGTTCCTGACCACCTGGTGCGTTGGGGACCTGGAGAGAGGGGCTAATGCCTCCTGACTCCTGCAGGATCTGAATGAGAAGTTTATGTCCCTCCTCTGGATCTCACTCCTTCGTTCAATATACATGAGGAAAGTGAGTCTTCCTCATGGTGTGCATTCAGGCACTGATCAGGCATTTTGGGGGTGGCTTCTGTGGGGGTTTCTATTGCCAGCAATGGGACCTCCCCGTACTTCAGTTTCTCCATCTGTAAAATGGGAGCAATTATAGGCCCAACTTCCTAGGGCTGTCATGAAGCCTGGGAGAGTTAATGCTTTGCAAAAGCAGTTAGAAGAATGCCTGATGTCTAGCGAGTGCTTGGTACACACTGCTCTTCTGATGGGGGAACTGGAGTAGGAGGTGTGGTGAGGAGGGCTGCCAGCCATCACCTGGGCAGTGGGGAAGCACGGAGCCGGCGCACTGTTCCAGGAAGCCTCCTTCCAAGGTTGGGCCCTGATCTTGGGCATCGGGACTCCGGGGTACCCATGAGGTGCGTTGGCCCAGTGAGAGGTGGTTGTCGGTGGGTGCTGGCCACCATGCGTCGTCTGCCAGAGGAGCCAGAGGGTGCAAATGCAGCTGATCTCCTGTATCCATACATTCATTCACACAGTGGGCATTTATTGAGCTCTTGCTGCATGCTAGGAACTGGGGCTGGCACAGGGAGCAGATTGTGAAGCTCAGTCTGGTGGGGAGATAGCCACTAATTTAAAAATCACAGCTATTTTTTTTTAAAGATTTAGAGGGAGTGAGTGCACATGGGGGGAGGGGCAGAGGGAGAGAATCTCAAGCAGACTCGATTGGGGGGGGGGGCTCGATCTCACAACCCCGAGATCATGATCTGAGCTGAAATCAAGAGTCAGACGCTTAAATGACTGAGCCAGCCAGGCTTCCCTAAGTAATCCTAGCTATTGAATGCTAACTGTGACCAGAGTGCTGAAGGAGAAGTTCAGTACTTGACTCGGTAGGTGGGCTCATGGAAGGCTTCTCGTGTGTGAAGCTGGAAGCTGACCGAGAGCAGGCAGGGCAGAGGGAACACCGAAGGCAAGGCCCAGAGGCTGCAGCCAGCACGAGTGGCGGCGAATCACACAGGGTCTCATAGGTGGACAGGAGCTTGGGTCAGGAATCCGAGAGCTTTCTGGGCCCCCTAACCTGTGAAAACAGTGCTTGCCTCACCTGTGTGGAGGCAGGGGTGTGGGGTGGCCATGGGGTTAACTAAGGACAAATCACACACACATGCAGGTAACACCCTCCACACACACACGCATGCGCGCACCTTCACAGGTGCAGGGTGGTTTTCTTGGAGTGCGGTGATCAAGGGCACATGTGGCTCCTCTCCCTTCCCTTCTGCCTGGCCGCTTTCATTGACTACTGTGTGCCAAGTGCTTACTGTGACTAGGTTTCCACCTTCCTCACTGATGCAGACACTTACTCTGCACTGTCTGGGGTGTCCTGCTGGAGTCACTGCAGGGTTGCCACCATAGCCTGGAGAGGGTATTGTCCTTGCAGCTGCCCTGCAGGTCTGCCCCGCCCTGACCCTGCACAGGGTCACACAAATAGAAGGTGCCTGTGCAGTGGTGTGTGGGAGAAAGAACCTCAGTTTCCAGGTCCAGGTCTCCACCCTGAGTGCCTCTCAAGGACTCCTTATAACCGTTTAATGAGGTGGATATGATGGTGCTCCGCATTTGGCAGATAAGGAAACTGGGGTTCAGAGAGGTCCAGTCAGGTGTCAGAGGTCACACAGCCTCTACGTACGTGAATAGTGTAGCCCCAGGAGCAAAGGATTTGTGTCTGGTTCACTGCTGTATCCCCCAGGGCCTAGCACGGTGCCTGACATAGAGTAGGCCCTCAGTAATAGTTTTTTATTGGGGAGCATGGTGGTGGAATGAGCAGCCATCATTACGGGGCCCCGAAAGGGGCCCAGGCCCAGCCAGGCTTAGTTGGAAGGAAGGACGGTATTATTGATTGTAACTTTAACTAGAGAGGTCCAGGGTTCAGCACCTCGGACAGCAGAGGGTAGGGGGCTTCTGCCTTTTTGATTGTGTGGTGCCAAAGGAGGAGCCATGGGGGTGGGAGGAGAGGGAGCCCCAAGTGGGATGGGTAGGCAAGGGTCTGCCTGTCCTGACATCCCCCCCCCCACATCGGAGCAGGAAATACGTTTGCACTCCTTTGTGAGTCTTGTTAATTGATTCCTTTTTATTCATTGTATTTTCACCAATGATACACTCTCATTGTAATAGTTAAATAGTAACAGCCAGCCTTTAGTAGGCTTTTCCTAAGTTCTAATGTGTTTATATTTATTAACTCAGTTAATCCTCAGCACTCCTATAAGGCAGCTCCAATTGTGTTCCCCATTTTACGGATGGGGAAACTAAGGCAGAGAGAAGTCAGTAACCCAGTCACATAACTAGTAAGGCGCAGTGCTGGCATTTGAACACAGGCTCTGTGTTCTTTACCATATTTTCTAGAGGCAAGTAGCAGCAGTATTCCTTGGTTACTGTTATCCCAAATCTGGTTCTTCCCCAGAGGTCACCACTGTTTCTGGCGGCTTTGCTCCAGCCACACCTTCCTTGCCCACCACTTATACACATTTACACGCACATAAAAATTGGTAATTTGGTTTTGTGTGTGTGCACGTAAATGGGATCACAGTCTGCACTGTTCCATGGTTTGCCTTGGGGATCTCCCTGGGGTGGTAGCGCAGACTTTCCTCTACCTTTTCCACTGCTGCAGAATATTCCAGTCTGCAGATGTATCACCGTTTGCTTTAGTTGCCTCTGATGGGCATTAAGTTGTATAAACATCAAAGCCGAAAACATCTAGCAGGGGATTGTCTTGTACCTGCCTCTCTGCACATTGCAAGCAGACATTCTCTTGAATACTTGAAAGTGGCATTCCTGGGCCTGAAATGGATCCTGCTAAATTGCCCTCCAAAAAGGCTGTTATCTGTTAACAGAACTGGCAGCGTTGTCGGAGAGTGACCATTTCGTGGCACCTTCACCAGCACCGGGTATTATCGGTCATTTCCGATTTCTGACGTTGTGCCTGGTGAATAACCTGTCTTGCGGTGGCGAGTTTAGTCGTTTGGTCACCTGCCTGCTTACTCCTTTGTCGCCCACCCCACTGTGTCTTTCAGCCTGGCCGCCCCACCTCGGTCTCCGCCATGAACGGGCCCACCCTGCAGCCCTCCTCGGCCTCCTCCGCGTCTTCCCCCTCCTCGTCGGCAGCGTCGTCGCCGTCCCCGCGGGGCTGGAGCGAATTCTGCGAGCTGCACGCGGTGGCCGCGGCCCGGGAGCTGGCCCGGCAGTACTGGCTCTTCGCGCGCGAGCATCCGCACCACGCGCCGCTGCGCGCGGAGCTCGTGTCGCTGCAGTTCACCGACCTCTTCCAGCGCTACTTCTGCCGCGAGGTGCGCGAGGGCTGGGCTCCTGGGCCGCTGGGATCCCGGGCCGCGCCGCCCGCTCGTGACTACCGGGACACGGGCCGCGGGCCCCCGGCCAAAGCTGAGGCAGCCCCGGCCGACTCGGGCCCGGGTCCCGCCGCCCCGGCGCTGCCCAAGGCCCGCAGCTCGGAGGAGCTGGCCCCGCCGCGACCGTCAGCCGCCTGCACCTTCCAGCACCTGCGCCACAGCCTCCGCCACATCCTGCGCCGCGGTTCGGCTGGGGAGCTGCCCGCCGCCACCGGGGCCGCGGGGGAGGCGGGCGAGGGCCCGGCCCGGCCCGGCCTGGCCAGGAAGCTCCTGCCCTGGAGCCTGGCCCGCGAGCCGCCGCCCGAGGCCCTCAAGGAGGCGGCGCTGCGCTACAGCCTGGCGGACGAGGCGTCCATGGACAGCGGGGCGCGCTGGCAGCGGGGGCGGCTGGCGCTGCGGCGCGCCCGTGGCCCCGACGGCGGCGCGCACTGCATGCTAGAGCTCTTCGACCCGCCCAAGGTAAGCTCCCCGCGCGACAGCCCTGCGGGCGGCCGCACAGCACCCAGAGGAAAGCATGCCTTTTAAAAAGTGAAGAGTTTCTTTTAGACCATTTTAGATTTGCGGAGAAGTTGCAGAGATGGCCCAGGGTTCCCTCGTACACCACACGCAGCCTTGCCTAATGTTAGCATCTTACGTTACTGCGTGCATTTGCATAACCCAGGCACCAGCGTTGGCCACTAGTATTAAGGACACTCCGCGGTTTCTTTGGATTTTGCTAGTTTCCCCTAACATCCCTTTTCTGTTCCAGCATATACCATATTAGATTCGGTTGTCATGTCTCTTTAGGGGCTTAATGGCTTTGATAGGTTCTCAGGCTTTCCTTGTTTCCCATTATAGTTTTGAGGAGTACCCATCAGGGATTTTGTGGAGAGTCCAGAGACACCGTATATGGGCGTCATGTGGGCTGTGACAGGGCGGTCCAGCTCCTTGACAACCCTGACCCAGATGGACCATGACAAATAGGGGTTTTTCTAGAGGGTTCAAAACTGTCATTTTGATTCCTTTGCATGTCTCATGATTTGTGGATGTCCATTTTCAAGTGTTAAAAATTCTGTTTCTTTTTTGACAACTTGAATTCAGCTCTGCAGATGAGGCTGGAGGGTCGAGGTGTTCCAAACACCGGACAAGCTCTATCTTTGACTCAGGTCTATCAAGTTGATGGGACCACGTGGCTTTCATTTAATTCCTTTCTCTTTCCGTTATGCTGCTAGAGAGTGAGCAAAGCAGATGTGGTCCTGGCCCTGGGAGGGTCACAGTCTGAATGGAAGAGACTTAGTTATTCATTCATTCAACAGATATTTATTGAGCGCCTACAGTGTACCACACAGACGCTGATGCTGGGGACCTGGCATCTTAGAGCTACTGAGGAATAAACCTACAACTGAACATGGAATTATAAATTCTACACGGTGTTCTAAAGGAAGAGCAATGGGGCCTCTGGGAGTATCACTGAGGGGCCCCAATTTGGTGGTTGGGATAGGGTGTTGCCAAAGAATCCTCGTGTGAAGTAACCTTTAAACTTCGGCACCGTGTCCCATGTGTACACAGCAATGGGTGTGTGAATTGGAAGCTTCACAAGTATTGCCATCTTTGCACACACCCAAGTGACCCAGTACCCAGGGGCTCCCTCCCGCCCCCTCCAAGTCAGTAACCCCAGCCACCCCCTCCTCCCACTGACTCCTACTCTACGGATTACATTTCTTTGTTCTTGAACTTCATACAAATGGAATCACACAGCATGTTGCTTTTGCTCAGCAGAATGTTGTAGAGACTTGTTCATGTTCTCGTGTGCATCAGTAGCTGGTTTGTATGGATGTATCACACGTAGCTTATCCATCCACCTGCTGATGGGTATTTGGATTGTTTCTACTTTGGGAGTCTTATGAATAATGCTGTTATGAAATTTGGGTATAGTTCTTTGTGTGGACATGTTGTCTCAGGGAGATTCCTAGAGGCCTTGCTAGGCCATATGGTTAAGTGCCTGTTTGTAAGAACCTTCCATATTTTTTCCAAAGTGGCTGCATGATCTTATGTCCCCACCGGCAGTGTATGAGAGTCTTTTTCCATTTCACCCCTGCTAGTGGATGTGTACTGGTTTCTCATTGCGGCTTTAATTTGCATTTCCCTGATGACTCATGAGGTTAAGCACCTTTTCATTTGTTTATTGGCCACTGGAATTAACTCTTTTGTGATGTGCTTGTTATTTTTATTGAGTTGTCTGTTCTTATAGGAGTTTTTATATATGCTGGATTGTAAATATCATCTCCGATTCCGTGGGTTGCCTTTTTTCTTCTTTAATGGAATCTTTTCATGAACAGAAGTTCTCAATTTTAAGTCCAGTTTATCAGTTGCTTTCCTTTATAGTATTTTGTGTCCTGTTTAAGAAAACTTTGCCTACCCAGTTTCATGAAGATCTTTCTTGTCTTTTCTTCTGGAAGCTTTATTTTTGGGCCTTCACATTTTGGACCAAGATCCATCTCGAATTAGTTTTTATGTACGGTGTGAGGTAAGGATCATAATTCTTCCAGTTGTTCCAGCACGATTTGCTGATGTGACCATCTGTTGGATTGCAATGCTGCTTTTATCCTAAATCCAGTGTCCATCGGTGTGCTTCTGGAAGACTCTCCCTTCTGTCCCCTTGGCCCATGTGTCTGTCCTTAGGCCAACACCACACTGTCCTAATTGCCAAAGTTTCATAGTAAGCCTTGAGCTGGTGACTTTTGGACCACAGTCTTAATCCTGAGTGAAGAATCTCTGTCAGGGCGCCTGGCAGACTCAGTCGGTAGAGCATGTGACTCTTGATCTCGGGGTTGTGAGTTCAAGCCCTACTCTGGACGCAGAGATGACTTAAAAATTAAATCTTCAAAACAAAAAAAGAATCAGTGTTTCAGGCAGAGGGAACAGCACAGGCAAAGGCCCTGACATGGGCATTCTGTGTGTTTTGAAGAATATAACAGAAGAGGCTGGGGTGGTGGGAGCACAGAGAGGGAAGATGGAGCACGGGGAGTATGTGTGGTTAGAGGGTCCCGTGAAGAGTTAGCATTTTATTCCAAACACAACGGGAAGCTGTTGGAAAATGCAAATGCAGATAAAAACTGTTTTCTCATCATTTTTAAAGTCTTGAGGTTATGACACCATGAAAGGCAAATAACATCCAAAACACATGGTCTTATCTGTGTGACAGCATGGGGTCCCTATAAAACTTCACTTTAAAAACAGCTTCTGGGGTGCCTGGCTGGCTTAGTCAGGAGCATGCAATGCTTGATCCTCAGGGTCGTGAGTTTGAGCCCCATGTTGGGGGTAGAGATTACTAAATAAAAGCTTAAAAAATACAAATAAAAAATAAGTTAAAAAAACTTCCACTTTTAAAATAATCCATCTTGGAAAACCAGGTGTCACGAGTCAAGTGGACCTGAGTTTAAATAATGAATTAGTTTTTTTCCCAGTTCTGGGGCCGTAGGCAAGTGACATCACCTCTCTGAGCCTCAGTGTCCTCCTCTGTACAATGGGGCTACTCACAGTTCTCACCTTATGGTGCTGTTGCGTTAATTGGGATAGCCCATGGCCCAGGGAGCACTAAGTGTTACTGCTCCTTGCTGTCATGGTAATGACTTTGGAATGGAGAACACGGATTTATTCCCAGTGCTGGTCTGGGTCCTCAGTGCCCAACTGGGAGGTGCCACCAGGGCCCCTGTTCTTCAGGAGCCCCGATGGTGGGGCCCCCGTTGGAGCCCTGAGGACTCAGAAGTGGTGTTTTGGCCCCTGTGAAGTCGAGGTCTGGGGGAGGGCAGCTGGGGCCCTGGGGCTCTGTCCTAGGCTTGGTGGTTGCTCCAAGACCTGGGGTGTCCTCCCACAAAGTGAGCAGCCCTGGTAGGGCCTCTCCCAGCCCCCCGCACCAAGTATCTGGCTTGGCGGAGCAGCCCAGCTCCACCAGCCTCCAGCAGCTCCCCATTGTGTTTGGAACAGTCTAGGGGCTGTTCCTGAATGTTTCCTGGAATGACTTGGAGCGTCCAGTCTCCGGGCTGAGGATACTTAGACCATAAGTCTTGATTGAGTGTGCCTGCCAGGTGGGCAGTCTTGACCTCTGACCCTGGAGTTGTTTAGAGGAGTAGCTTTAAACAGAAAGCAAAGGAAGGTTGCAGGTTTGACAACCAGTAGGTGGTGGTTAAGGGCCTGAGCTCTGGATTCACACCCACGCTATGGCACTTGAAGGGTGCCCAGCACCAGCCTGGAGAAGGTCCTGCTGCGCAGAGCAGGCAGAGGTTTGGAGGACAAGAGCTGAGACAGGGACGCTGCCCAGAGACATATTCCTTGGGCCTCAGCCAAGCAAATGGCCATCCAGAAACTGAGGCCAGGGAGCCAGAGGCTCATAGGTCCCCAAGACTCACCTCTGCCTCTGACCAGCTGTATGACCCTGGCTGGTCTTCCCCACTCAGCCTCATTCTGTTCGTCTGCAAGCAGGGGTGAAAGCAGCCACTCAAGCTCATGATGAGGGCTACAAGGGGAGTCCTTGCTAATGAGGATGTAAGTGAAGGCCAGAGGCAGGCTGCTGGCTGGGGAGCTGGAGGGTGGTCAGAGGAGACACTTGGAGCTATTTCCAGTGTCCGAAGATGGGCGGTCACTGCCTTCTCTGGTTTCAGTGGCATCCCTGCAGGTGGGCAAGAGATGGGCCTTCCTTCTGGGTGCTGGCCTTCAGGAGGAGGCTGGGCATTGGGGGGTGGTCCTCAAAGGCCCCTTGGCAGGAAGTGATGTCTGAGATGAGAAAATCCTGAAAGATCTGGGTAAAGGAGTCCCAGGTCAATGAAATGGCAAGTGCAAAGGCCCTGGAGTGGCCATGAACCAGGAGACTTTGAGGAATAAACAAGTGGCCAGGGGCTGGATGGAGGGAACAAGCAGAGAGAAGATTGGAAAGGTGCTAGGGCTGGATTAGGTGGGGGCCTTGTAGCCCCAGGAAGGACTTGGGGGTCTCACACTATCAGTAGTGCATGATTCTTCTCCTACGAGACCTTCTGGTCTCTGTCTCCACTCGTCCGGTGGCAACTCCTCCTCCTCAGACATGTCTGAGTCCCAGGGTCGGGCTAGAATGGGGGGCAGCATATTTACTACCTTGGATGGGCACCTGCTATGTGCCAGCCATTGCCCTACCCACTTGACCTAAAGTCCTTCCCCATGAGGTTCAAGGCCACTGGCCCATTTGACAGGGAAGAAACTGAGGCTGGGAGAGGCAAAGAGACTCACTCAGGGTCATGCACCTGAGGAGATTGGAACCCCAATCGCAAGGGGTTCCCACCTCCAAGCCCCTGGCCACACTCTTTGACTGGCTCCCTCGAGCCCGAGCCTGTAGAGTGTCAGCACCCAGCCAGGCCAGGCCGGAGATGTGCCATCCCACTCAGCAGTTAAAAGAAAAAAAAGTTGAATTGGTTACCAGTATTTAAACACAGGTCTGGGGGCTGAGCCTCAGTTTCTCTCACCTGTATGGCGGGGGTGTGACGGTGGAGTTGTAGCTATGGTCGAAGAGTACCTTCTGGCCAACATCTATTTGGCGTTTGTTATATACGAGGACCTTTACTGACCTGGCTTCACTGAACCCTCACAGTGGCCCTATGACAGAGCTCCGGGGATTGCCCCCGTTTCACAGATGAGGAAACAAGGTGAAGAATGATGACCTGTCTGAGGTCACACAGCTCTTGAGTAGCTGGGTTGGGACTGGAACCTCAGGGAGTCAGGCTGCACCTGGGGCCGAGTAAGCCTTCAGAAGGACTTACTATTACTAGTGGCCCCATCTGGGTGGGGGGGCCTCTGTTTGGAATTCTCAGACTGGGAAAGGCTCCCTGTGGCCACCTTGTCCAGTGCCACCTTTTTACAGATTGGGGACACTGAGGCCCAGAGGGGCCGGCCAGTGTCTCCTTCACCCAGCATGCTCTGCCCTTGGCCTCTGCTCCTGGCCTGGAGAAGGGGTAGAGGAAGGAGGTGGGGGACACCTCAGCCCATAGCCCTGAGCACCCCCATATGCACCACAGGCCTCACTAGCCCCAGGAGGAAGTGGTCTGGTTGGGAGTAGCTGGGCTGCTGGTCCTAGGGGTGGCTGGGGGTGGGCCAGCTGGACAGTGTGGTTCAGAGCCATTCCCACTCTACTCCCTCTGAGCTGGGTGGCCTGGGGCAAGCGACTCAGCCTTTCTGGGCCTCAGTTTCCTCATCTGTAAAATGGGGACGTTCACAGCACCTGCCCGTGGGGCTGGTCCTGTGGCAGAGGCCACGGATGTGCTGACTGGGCAGCAGAGGGGCAGCCTCACGCCCCTGCCTCCAGGCAGCAGGCCTTCCTGGGGTGCCTGGAAGCCCCCCGGCCCTGCCCTCACAGAGCCCATTGTCCAGCGGGGAGACAGTCTGGGGGACCCAGTTTGACCAGAGGCCGCGAGGCCTCGGCCCCCTCGGCTCCCCAGCTGGGCCCGTTGTCTGTCAGGAGGAGGCAGGATTGCCGGTGGGGCGGTTGTCGGGCCCGTGCAGCCGCGGGCGCTCTGACGGCCGGGGTGGCGGCTGGGCCCCGTCTCCCGGGCGCGCTGGGGCTGAGGGCGTCACCGTTGGAGCCTGTGGCTTGCTCACCGTCCTTCAGGTCGGCACTGGCACCGCGCCGGTTGTACAGGTGAGGAAACTGAGGCCAGGAGAGGCAGAGGGAGCCACAGCCTGGACCCCAGGGGCCTAAGCACAGAGCTCGTGCCCCCGAGTGTGGGAAAGAGGAAGCAGAGAGAAAGGGATGTCCGCCGGAGGCCTGGTGGTTTCCTCTGGGAGGCAGGAGGAAGAGGAGGAAGAGGAGGAGGGCCAGGCAGGAAGCGGCCAGGCGGGAGGGGGGCAGCCTCCTTTGGCTTGGACAGACCTGGGTTTGAGTCCTGCCTCTGCCCCCTCCAAGCGGTGTGACCTTGGGAAAGGCACTTGGCCCTCTCGCATTGTGCCTCAGTTTCCTCAAATGTTTCCTAGAAATAGCCACGTGACGGCCCCCACCGCTGGGGAGCTGCGGGGCTGACCGCAGAGCTCTGGAGCGCGCCTCAGAGCCCGGAGGCTGTGGTCGCGTCGTTACTTTTATTAGTTGTCGATCTAACACAGCCCCGGAGGGGGGGGGGGGGGAGGGCGGGCGGTGATGAAGCCATCTCACACGGCCGCCGAGGAACCAAGCACAGAGAGGTAGAAAGACTTGCCCAAGGCCACACAGCTGGGAGGTAGACGAGCCAGGGACAGCATCTGCTACAGGCCTGCCAGGGCTCCGTGTTTCGGCCCCCAGCCAGGTGGAGAAGCCACCCACCCTTCCCTGACGGCCCCGTACAGCTTCATGGGCCAGGCAGAGCCCCAGGGTCCCCGTGGGGAGACAGGTGGGAGCGCTAGAGGCCAGTGGTGCCCCAGTCCCATCCTCTCCCAGGGTAACCAGGGGCAGGAGGCCCCCACGGTGAGAATGGGGTTCCTGTCCTTGCTCTGCCCCGGGCTGCTTTGTGACCCGGGTGGGTCCCCACCCCTCTCTGAGCTGCAAAATGGGCAACAAAGGGGCTTGACCTGGGCCTTCCGGGAAGGAAGGAAGGGGTGGTGGTGGTGGGCAGGGCTCCCATGGGGGCCCCAAATGCACACACAGCTGCCCCATCAGCCCCTGACTGGGGTTCCGTGTGAGATCATTTCTGAAGAGTAGCTTGTCGCTCAGAAGAAACCCCTGACCATGCTGACACCGTGGGCGGGTGATATTGGTGTGTTTCCTTTGAGCTCAAATTCTATAAATCCACACACTAGAAAGTGCTCCTGAATCCAGCAGGGGGAGGGTGGCCAACGATGTTCATTTATTCTCACGGTCTGCCCCAGTGCCTCTGGGGGTGCCTCACCTGCCCCTCCTGCTCCACGGGGCCTTTTGCCAGCTTTCTGGAAGTGTGCCTTCTGTTTTCGTTTGTTTGGGGGGACAGGGTGTTGGGACAAGACCATCGCCATGGTCTGGGCTGTGAGTGTGGCAGCCGGGGAGAAGGGCTGGGGGACAGGTTTAAGTTCAGACCTTGGCTCTCATGTCCTTGACATGTGACTTTGGGCCGAGAGCTTGACCTTTCTGAGCCTCAGTTTCCCATTCTGGAAAACGGAATGTCAGTATGTGGCATTTTTTGGGTAACTGGAGTCAAAAGCCGGCTCGGCAAGGGCACAACATGTCCCCACCCGAGAAGGTGGAAGAAGGGGCTTGCTGGGTAGGAAGTTGCCACATCCCAGAGGTGGGCCCCCGCGGCAGCCCGTCTTGGGCACCGGCTGACAGCCCCAGCAGGCTAGGCGGGCGGCGGCTGGAAATCCCCCACCCACTTCTTTGTGAATGGAAAAGGAAACCAAAATGCACAAGAGATCTCTGCGCTCTGAGCGGCTGGCCCTCAGTGGTGATGGTGGTGGTGGCGGGGGGGAGCTTCCTCCCCCCAAGGCAGGAGGGGCCACCTCAGCTTCCTTTTTGGGGCCCCACACCCCTTTTTCCTATCTCCCCTCTGCGCTGGGGAGGAGGCCACTGTTTTCCTCGGGCCATGGACTCCGCGGACCTCTCAGCCTCTGGAACCAGTGGGTGACAGTGACCATGGGGGACGATTGAAGCAGCACCCGCCACCTGGCCTCTGGAGCCTCCTGCACGTGGGGCTGATGCGGGGGGTCCTCCCATGACCTGCCTGACCTGAGTCCCGATGCTGGCCGAGGCAGGTCCACAGCAGCAGCAGAGAAACCTGTCTCCAGGGAACTGTGTGGCGCCGAGGGGCCCTGCTTTGTCTCATCTGAAACCTTCATGTAATCTAGGAAACTCTAATTTACCAAGAGCCTCCACGTTTGAGCTCCTCATGGTTTTGGTTTTGCGTTTTCTGTCGATAAAGCTCATGGCAGAAACTACAGAGCAGTGACTGAAAACCGCCTCCGAGCCCCCTGCCCAGAGAGAACCAGCATTTCCATTTTGGTAGAAGTCTTTGTGACCTTTCTTCTTGCATTTCCTCTCTAACTTTTCCCCCACATTGCAGTTCCTTCAGCATTCGCTCATTCTTCATTCTGCCCTTCTGTCTGGAGCCCCTTCTGTGTGCTGGGCATGTGGGTAATACGGGCAGACACCTTAGGACAAAACCCCCAGCCCCGGTGAGACGCACATTCCTCATTCTGCTTTGTGACCTGCTTTTTTTCACTTAACAGGGCTTGGACATTTTTCTGAAGTATCTTCTGTCTTTTTCATACTGGCTACACAATATTTCATTTACACAGGGAGGCCGTGATGTATTTAATATTGTCCAGACTCCTAATTCAGCCATTTCTCACTTTCCTGCTCGAATAGATAACTGCGTGACGAACATCCCGTACATAAATCTTGGTGCCCATCTCTCATTATTTCCTTAGGCTAACTTCCTAGAAAGGGAAGTGCTGAGTCGAAGGCTTTAGGCTTTATGAGTGCTTCTCTCTTGCTCTCCGAGCTTTATTTTTTTGTTTTTTTAAAGATTTTTCATTTATTTGAGAGCGAGTGAGGGAGAGAGCGCAAGCAGGGGGAGGGGCAGAGGGAGAAGCAGGCTCCCCGCGGAGCAGGGAGCCCGATGGATGCGATGGATGCGGGGCTCCATCCAGGGCACTGGGATCATGACCTGAGCCAAAGGGAGACCCTTAACCGACTGAGCCACCCAGGCGCCTGCTGAGCTTTATTGAGATAGTTTACAAGTATGTAAAATGAACTTATTTAAAGCATACAGCAGCGGCTTTTGGTATATTTACAGAGTTGCACAACGATCACTATGATCTGATTTTAGAACACTTTCATCATCTCAGAAAGAGACCTTGCACCCATTAGCAGCCACTCCCCTCTCTCCCCTCCCTCAACTCTGGGCAGCCACAAGTTTGCTTTCAGTCTCTCTGCATTTGCCTATTCAGTTCTTTTTACATAAGTAGAATCAGAGAATTTGGCAGTCTTTTATGACCGGCACCTTGCACTTGGCATCATGTCTTCAAGGTTCATCCGTGTCGTGGCAGGTGTCAGCGCCCCACTCGTCATATTCCATCATGTGGACAGGTGTTGCTCCCACTTCCCGCCATGCGGCCCAGCTATCTTGCGTACCGGGCTGCTGTGAACATTCGTGTGTGACTTTCTGTGTGGACAACTGTGTTTTCCTTTCTCTTGGGTATATATCTAGGAGTGGAGCCGCGGGGTTATATGGTAGTTCTCAATTTAACATTTTATTGCCAGACTGTTTTCTGCGGCAGCTGCACCGTTTTACGTTCCTACCAGCAGCGTGTGAGGGCTCCAACTTCTCCACATCCTCGCCAACTCTTATCTATCTTTTTGATTGTAATCATCCTAGTGGGTGTGAAGAGCTATCTCATATGGTTTTGATCTGCATGTCCCTGATGGCTAATGATGCTGAGCATTTTTCTCATGTGCTTAACTAGCCATTTCTAATGCTTCTGGTAGATCCTTTACAAACAGCCTTCCAGAAAGGTTATACCTACTTATCTTATCACCAGAGGTGCCAGCACTGGGTATTATTTTAAAAACCTCTGCCAACTTCTAGATGGAGTGGTTATCTTGCCCTTTCTGATTGCAGTGGGACTGACCATTTCTCTCTTTAAAAACCATTGAGTATTTGTAATTCACATGATGTAACATTTCACCACGGGGAAATGCAGTTCATTGGCTTTTAGTATATTCACTGTGTGCACAACCATCACTACTAATTCCAGAACATTTCCATCACCCCAGGAAGAAACTCTGTACCTATTAGCAGTCAGTCCCAATTCCTGTCCCCACCTGCCTCCCCAGCCCCTGGCAACCACTAGTCTACTTTCTGTCCCTATGGATTTGGGCCTTTTCTCTTCCATTTCTTGGTCATACACATTTTTGTGACTTACAGGCCATTTATAGCACTGTCTTTTTTTCTTGTTGATTTGCAAGAGCTCTTTACATGGATATTAGCTCTCTGTCACATGTTGCTAATATTGCCCTAGTTCACCATTTGACTTTTCAGTTTCTATCATGAGGTTCTTCATCTCTGGAGGTTTTTAAGTCTGGGCAATAAAATACAGTGATCTTTTCCTTTACGGTTTTGTTGTTTGCTTTTTCTGCTTCAGGCCCCACCCACCAGGATCAGATAATCACTTAGGTTCTATTCCACTTTTGTCTTGGTTTTATTTTTCACTTCTAATTATTTAATCCATCCGGTTTTTATTCTCTATGGCTGGTGTGATTTCCTGTTGTTTTCTGATGTCCGTGAGATGCTGTATCTGAAGGCGCATCACCTGGTGAGCGCTCACTGAACGCGGGCTCAGGGCAAGGACAGCAAGTCGGCCGGCTGAGCTCGGAAGGGCGGGAGACCCCGGTGCCCTGTGGTGGCTGTGCCCCGGCCAGCGTCTTGCTCTCGCCGTGTCTCCGTCCTTCCTGGCACCCCTGCAGCCCCCCGCCACACCCCAGAGACCGTCGCTTCCACCTCTTCTGAATCAGCATTCTTCGAAGGCAGGCAGTGGGTCCCGGTAGTGACGAGCCCCCTCTCGGCTGCCGACAGAGGCTGTTAGTTCTCAACCACAGCGTTTTCCACCCTCAGCCGGCACGGCGGCCGCAGCTGAAGCCTGCGCTGTTGGGATGAGGGGCCGCCCTGGCCGCTCTGGCTTCACAGCAGGGCCCCTAGTGGGTACCTCATCCAAGCCCCTGGGGCCCAGGGACACGCACGGTGCTCACCTGCAGACTCCGGTGGCCCATCAGTGTTCGGGGGGAGGGGGCGGATGTCCAAGTCCACCTAGCGCACCCTCCCGTGTGGCGGGAAGGCCCAGGCGGGCAGTGCCTGCTTTGACGCTTGGGCACACCTGGACACGCGGTGTGGCCTCTGAGCCACAGCTTCCCCTTCTGTCTTGACCATGTAGCCTGGGGCAAGGGGGGGGATGCATGGGCCTTGGGGCTCTGCGGCCATGTGCGGGCAGGGACAATTCCCAGTGGGGACTCCGGGTGGCAGGATGTGGTCGCTCAAGGTGTGGGCTGGTGGCAGCGGGCTTGCAGCGGGCGACGGGGTGGGCGGGGGTGTGGGGTGGTTCTGGCTGCGTCCTGACCCCACTCACTCAGGACCATCTCTGGGCTTGCTGGGTGCCTGCCGAGCACTCCCAGACTAAGAGGCCACTTCCGTCCGCAAGAATGTTCCCGGCCAGCCAGGCGGACATAGGTTAAATGATTGAAGGTGGTTTGCTGAACTGCCTGTGACATCCGCTGACTCTTCACAGCGGCTCAGCTCCAGGGTCCAGACAGTTGTTGCTCCTAATCTGCCACCCCGAGAGCCAAAGGTTTTGGCCAGGAATGGGTGCACTGCGGGGAGGGCGCAGCTTGAGTACAGGGGTGCAGGGCAGAAAGCCTGGGAGGCGTTAGCATGCGGCCGGGCCAGTAAGGGTGGGGGGCACTAGCTCCCTCCGTTCCTGCCCCTGTAAAGCTCTGTCCTGGATGGTGCCAGGTGGGGTGACTTGTCACCCTGCTGGGGGAGCAAGATCAGCTGGTAAGGGTGCCGGCAGACTGGCTCCTTGGTTCATCTGTCCAGTCATGCCCACGAGTGGGTGTGAGGCGTGTGGCACTTCCAGGGGTGGTCCCTCCTAAGCCACGCCCCCCCCCAAACTTGGGTGTGCCCCCCTCCATGGGCGGGCCTTGGAGTGGAAGTTCACGCCTGTCCTCACAGATGGTTCAGCCACACTCGGCCACTCTGCACGAACCAAGGCACTCGCATCTCAGGAGGGGCTCAAGTGAGTGTCGGGGAGATCGCTGGTTCGGTTTGTTGGGGGGCTGTCTCCCTCTGTATGGGGGGGGTCTATCTCTGGGTGTGTATCAGGGGGAGGTTGCTCTCGCATTTGAGAGGAGCTTTGTGTCCCTGTTGCTGTGATTGTGTGTGTAGGGAGAGGGGGCTTTGTGACTGTGTCACTGTGAGTCTGACGTGTGGGGGGACCCTTATGGGCGTGAAGGGGAGCTCACTGCAGGTGGGGCTTTAGACAGGCCCCCAGGCCCTGTCTGTCTCAGCATCTCTGGCTAATCACCTACATGATAGGGACTCCATCTCTAAGTAGGACTGTTTTATTTGGGGGTCTCCCTTTCTGGGGCCCCGGGGGGCTCTTGCTTGCCAGGGAAGGGGGGAAGCTGACTTGATCCATGTGGCTTTTCCAGAAGCACCTCTCATCCCTTTCCTGTTCCCCTGAGAGGGGACATAAGGCAAAGGGGCCAGACCAAGGGGGAGATCCGGCTCATGGTGAACTGGGTGAGTCTGGGGGACTCCAGTGTACTCAGGCAACAGGGAGGTCTGCTTTCAGAAGCCCCATATCATCCCCATTTTACAGAGAAGGAAACAAAAGCATAGGAAAGCGAAGTGATTTATCCCGGGTCATGCCAGAGAGAAGTGGCTGAAGCAGGCATTTGAAGGGCCTGTGGAGTGGGGGTTGGGGCCCAAGGAAGGAAGTGACCTGTGGTCTATAGTTCCAACATTAGTTCAGTCCCTGGAACAGACTCACTGCCTTCAGTTTGCCCCCAAAGGAGCCAGGGAACAAGGTGGGGGGGTTGAGGTAACTCACCACACCCCACATCTGCCTCTGCTCCCCCACATGAGGGCTGGGGCCCTCAGCGCCAGCCCCAAGCACGTCCCCTGGGCCGGACCCGCTGCTGGGCCCCCCCTCGGAATAAAGTTTGGTGCCTTGTCCCCACCCCCAGAGGACTCCCAGTTGGACGGTGGGGGCAGCTGCCTCATCAGGAAATTATGGCCAGGCCTGATAAGACCCATGCCGAAGGAGAGGCACAGGAATCGCACTAACCACGACTGAGTGACCAGAGCAGACTCCCTGCCTGGAGGAGGGGAGGCTTCCCCTGCCGAGGCCACTGTTGGGACCGGGCGCCGCATCCTGCACACACAGGCCTGGCACGGGTAACTCGGGGTTAAAGTGCTCATGTGGAGCGTCAGGAGTCTTGCTTTCAGCCAGTCCTCTCCCCCAGCCAGCTGGAGCCCTGGGAGGCCCGGCTCATGTCCCCGACTGCCTGTCCTCCATTTCTCCCCCAACCCCAAAGTGCCTCCTCGAGAGCCCTCACTTGTGTGGGGTCTGCAGTGGGGGCCATGCCCTGTGCCCCCACCGGTCCCCAGCACGCAGGGATGCCTGGCATGCAGAAAGCTTGTCGGAATACCATCTGCCAGGACCGTGCTCGGTGCCGGGGCTGCCGCGTGAACAAACCAAGTCCCCACGGAGCCTGTTTCACAGGTTGACAAAAGCAGGGAAAGTAGTAAAGGGGTTTATGTGATGGTGACTGTGAATTTAGACACTACCCAAATCTGTGAAGAGCTAGATTTGTGAAGCCGTGGGGGGCTGCCTTCCAGAGGTAACGGGAGGTGCAGAGGCCTGAGGTGGGAGTGTGCTTGGTACACTTAAGGAAGGGCAGAGGCCAGGGCTGCGCTCAGACTGGGAGTAGATAAGGCCTAGGAGGTAATAAGGACTAGGTGCTGCAGGGTCCTGCGGGCCACGGTGAAGACTTGGGTTCCTCCTGGCAGCGAGATGAGGCCCACAGACAGAATGCTGAGCAGAGGACAGGTGGGGAGTAGCCCAGGAAGGACTGGTGGATGGCAGCTCTATTTCAATGCTCCCCACCTCTTGGGAGCTCAGGAGGTCATCCTGTTTTCTGGGCCCTCACTCTGTAGTGGGGCTTCCCTGGGAGCACCCCCTCTGCCCCCAGCAGCTGCCTGGCTCCAGATTCCATGCCCCCAGCATCCACCATTCTGCCTCTGTGGGATGGACTGCACCCAGTGCCGGCAGGGCGGGGGGTGGGTGGTGGGTGGGGCTCGGGTTAAAATACAGACCTCAGGCTCACTTGCAGAGGGTCCAGGCTGGACTTGTGATCAGCTCCCCTGCGAGGTTTTCTTAGCCTTGGCACCGCCTCTGGGTGGCTAGAGGGGCACGGAAGGCCCCCACCACGGTTCCTCAGGTAGACAGATGGCCCAAAGCAGGGTGGTGAGGGTCTTCCCACCAGAGTATCACTGTACTTAGTATTAAGGGTTGTCCCTTACACTGGGACAATGACCTTCCTGCTTCCTTGGTCCTGGCACCTCTTCGGTGTGATGCTCTTTTCCATGAAATTGGAAAACATTTTTAAATGGTGGTGGCTTATGAAGTCAGCAGTCCAGAAGCCACTGACAGCCCAGGCCACAGTGCCAGGACAGGTGCTCCTGAAGGGGCGTCTGCCAGCAGTTCTAGCCCCAGCCCACCCCCTGCCATCTCCTGGATTTGGCTGTACCCTCTGGCCTCTGAGCTGTGGCTCTTGCTGTGCTCTTAAGCCTCCTGCGCCTTTCCTTCCCTCTTTTCCACTTTGGGGTGTTCAGCAAACACTTAGAGCCACTTACTCTGTGCCCTGCTGAAGGCAAAGGTGGAAAGAGAGAAGGGAGGCCTTCCGGAGCTCACGGTGTAAAGTGGGGGGACAGCTGTGCGGGCTGACTGCAGTGGGACAGGGGGGCGGGGGGAACAAGGAAGAAAGCTTCCACAGAGAGGGGCCTTTTGCTTCTGAGCAGATTGGCTCTTCCTAAGGCCTGCATTCATCCTCCAGGACCTTTCCATACCCACCGGAAGCACCTCTGACACACACTCTATCACCAGATTCTCACGGGAGGGTAGTGGCATTGTTAGGTCTTATCAAAGTGAAGACAAGCCGGAAAGGTGTTACCTGTCTGTCCATAGAGGACCAGGCAGAGTTACGACTGAAGGCCAGGACTAACTGCCAAGCCCCAGAATGGGAAGGTTGCAGCGTGGCAGTTACGCAGGCCCCAGAGAGGTTTCCGAATAGGACACTGGGTGGCTGCGGTCACGGGAACAGGTTTCTCTACTCCGGCACTTCTCAGAGCCTCCTGTGGACGGTGTGTAGGGTTCCCCACGCACAAGAGGCTGCCCTCTCTTGGGAGAGTTCCTCTTTGCACTGGCCACCAGGCAGCTCAGAGACAGGTACACAGCAAATAGAACTCTGCTCTGTGTTCTAGCACTTGTCTCCCGCCTGCTCAGAGATCCCTATAATCTTTTTTGGAGGTGTGGCGGGGGGGGGGAATAAGTCAGGGTATTTTCTTTTTCTTGTACGTAGGCTGGTGTTTTGATACCCATCAGTAAGACTTGACTGAGCATTTTTCATAGTGATGCTTCATCCTTCGTTCGTTCATTCATCCAGGCAGCACCCATTCCAGACTCTGGGTGGCAATGGGGGGGGGGAGTGGACTCAGTCATCTAGGACTAGCATCTGGAATTTGCTGAGTCTTTTAAGTTTTCAAGCCCTCATCCAAGACCACCTCCCATCCTCCCTCTATTCCTGGGAGGTCAGCAAGATCTATTTATTGTCCCCATGTCACCAAAGAGGAAACTGAGGCTGCGGTTGGTGCCATGCCCAAGATTCCAGAGGTACTAAGTGGTGGAGCTAGGACTCGTCCAACCACCTCGAGCCACTGAGATACTGCCTAGAGGGCACGGGTGTGGGGGCAGAAGCGTGTGGCTGGGACCTAGACTTCCAACTGTACACCGTCTCCTACTTCCTGTCCCACTGCTGTTCTCTGTAGGAGAGGAGTGAGGGCCCAAAGCCCTGGGAGAGACAAGACTGCCGGGGGGCTGCTGTCGGAATCTGGGATTCCAGATGGTGAGACGCCGCTCCTCGAGGTTTTCACTGGATAAGGGCTTCTCCAGTGGCTAGGTGGGATGCCGCGGATGGAACAAGGCCATTGTGAGGGCCTGCCCTGCCCACACCACTGGGCCCTTCGCGCCAGGCCCTTCGCTACTTGGGTGTGAATTAAGTGCTGGTCTGGTCCAACTAGCAGGTATGCTGCTGTCGAGGTATTTAGCATGAGCTCCCTGGAGCTTCTGAAGTGTACATCAGGTGCCATTTCCACATCTCTGCCTTAGAACGAGCCCAAACGGACCCCCACAGCCTCAGGACCGCATGGGGACTTCTGGCACCCTACCGTAACCACCTCGCTGGGTACAGGAGTCCCATCAGCCTCCTTAGGTGCTCATGTGCTTTCCCACCTCAGGGCCTTTGCAGGGGCCATCCTGGTGCCTGGGAAGCTCAGCTATCCTCTCCTCATAGCTAAGGTGAACCCACATGGTTTCTGTGACCCTTCACAGATTCCCCCACCTGCCTGTCTGGGTCCTTCCTGTCTCCTTCCTGTTGGGCATCTGTCTCCCTCGTTACAAGGGAAACTACGTGAGTCCGGGACTGTGTATCTTGTTTCCACTGGGGCATTGGCACCTGGAGTTCAGTGAGGGCTTGGCTAGTCCCTCTGCTGGGGTCTTGAAGGAACAAATGGTGATAGGCCCCATTCAAGGTGCTTGTGAAGAGAGGGCGGAGTGAGATACAGCCTGTTACCTTGGGAGACTCTGGAAGGGCCATCCCTGCCTTCAGCCCATGCTTGTGGCCCTGCTCTAACTTAGCACATGGGGAACAGCAGCAGGTCATGGGACAATTTCTAGGTGACAGCATGAGGGAAAACAAGACTATAGGTCTGGTTTCAGTTGTCAGTCTCAAATCCCCCTAGGCAGATGTGAAGCCCAAATCCCCACCAGTGGGGGCAAGGGGAGTCACTGGGGGTCGGGGAGGCCCAGGTAAACCCATAGATTGAGGCAGAGATGTCCATGCCACCCTCTAAAAGAGATGACAAACCTAGAGCCAGAATGGTACAGTCTTATAGAAACACATGGAACTTTCTGCCCAGTTTTAATGTCCACTCAACAGACTAATTGTTCTCTTAGGGCTTACCCTGCTCTCTGGCTCCTTTATATTCTCGATCTTTTAAAACAAACTCAGAAGCACCTGAGTGGTTCATTGTGTTGTCTGCATAGTCACGTTGAAATACATTTCTAAAAAGAGATTATTTATTAGAGAGTGAGTGAGCACAAGCAGGGCAGGGAGGAGCAGAGGGAGAGGGAGAAGCAGACTCTCTGCTGAGCAGGGAGCCCAACTAGGGGCTGGATCCCAGAACCTGGGGATCGTGATTGTGACCTGAGCCAAAGGCAGAGGATGCTTAACCAACTGAGCCAGCCAGGTGCCCCCAAAATACATCTTAATATAAACCACATTCTGTTGTTTTTCCCTTACTTTCATTAGGGCATATATATAGGTAGGTTAGAGGACATGTGGATTTCACTGCAGGATGGGCTGAAAGAAGACACATGTGTGTCTAGTCCCTGGGCCATTTGGAGGGGAAGTTGTTGTACTGTAACGACAGTGGACCCCAGGCTTTACCCACTTTGGCCTCACCCCAGCCTAGAAATTTAACAACAGACGTTTGTCAG
Source organism: Zalophus californianus (assembly GCF_009762305.2). Taxonomy (NCBI): domain Eukaryota; kingdom Metazoa; phylum Chordata; class Mammalia; order Carnivora; family Otariidae; genus Zalophus; species Zalophus californianus. The sequence continues at coordinate 9,231,994 of NC_045608.1, forward strand.
GCTGTTTTTTTTTTCCCCCCACTTGCAGTAGTTCACCCAGTCACCATAGCACCCGTGCAAGGAGAGCGCGACTATTAAATATCTCCGCTTTATAGATGTGACAGTACTGATGAAGGACTGAGCCACTGGGCCAGAGTTATAGAGGAAGTGGCAGAGACAAGACTGAACACTAACATCTAGAGGGATAAGAGAAGTATACAGCCTAGATAAAGTCAGGTATAGAAATGCAAGCCCTACTGGGGGGTGGACAGTGTCAGAGCTGATCTGCACCTTTGCCTTCGACCTTCCTAGCAGCCAGGGCAAAGAAAGAAATGGGTTATTCCCCCTGGAGTCACAGCGGCCATAGGAAAGCAGCTAGCTTTGTGGATGCTGGGCACCAAAACTTGCTTCCCAGGAGGGAACGTAGTGAGTGACATGCTACTTGCTTACATCACATTATCTGGAGTGCTTTGGCCATTTCACTCACTCAGGTGTGATTCTGAGGTGGGATAGAGGGCATGCTAGAGAGGGGAACCTGGAGTCCCCTAATGTTCCTGTAGCTGCTGATCCAGCCCCAGAGTTTGGGCTCAGCTCTCCATCCCAGCTCTGTCCCACACTGCTCAACCAGGAAGGCATCCACTGGTCCTTCCACACGTGACCAGTGCTCTCGAGTCCTGCTCTGGACCATCCAGCTAGGGCTGTGCTCACTTGCCCCTCCAGTCTGGGCAGAGCCTGTGGCCTCTCTCCACTGTCAGCACAGTAGTGGGACACACCAACTCTGGGGTTCAGATCCCGGCTGTGCCCCTAGCTGTGCAGCAACGGGGGGAGACGACTGGGCTGGCTGGGGCAGCTACCCCGCCTGCCCCAGCTGCCTGAGAGGAGTCAGGTAGAATGTGTGTCAGCTTAGCCAGGGGGGCAAACGGGAGGCAGCAGCTGTGCAGCCAGGGGTGGCCGTTGGGGGAGAGGGGACTCCTCTTCACCACCGCCTGCCGGGCCAGCAGTCCCCCAGCTGCTGGGGAGAGCACAGGCAGGGAGGCCCCACAGTCAGAGCAAAGCCACTGGCTCTGCTGGTTCATCTCAACATTCACCCTGGGGCCAGGGCCCAGAGCGGAAAGGGAGACTCGTTCTGTTCCCTCTTGGCCTGGCCTACTTCCTCCCAGTGATCCTGAGGGCCCAGAGCCAGTGGGGAGACTTGGGGGCCAGGCAGAGCCAACTGCAAAAGCAGGAGAAGGAAGCAAACGACCCATGTACCTTACCCATTTTGCAGAAGGGAAACGGGCTCTGAGAGCTGAGCCATGTACACTCCAGCACACCCAGGGCCCGTGTCAGTACTGCGCCCCACATCTCACGGGCTCCCAGGCTAAGAAGCCGGGGTATGGGGGACACGTAAGACAAACCTGAAAGATAAAACCCCCTGGCTGGTGGTCAGTTAGGGCTGGAACTGACTGGCCACCTCTCTGAGCTTGCTCCCTCTTTTATCGCGTTAGTGAGACGAGGCAGTCCACCACGGCAAACGTCAGGGGTTCCTAGGGTTGTTATTCCCTCCGGACTGCTGGGGGCAGGGGGAGCCTGGACTGGGAAGAGCCCCAGTTTGGCCGACCCTTTCTTGCCAGGCTGCCCCTTCCCTCACTGTTCACCAACCCCCCCTGCAGGTGGGGAGTAGCTGAAGGCAGGTGGCCTGGCCCTAGGGTCATCATCCTTCTATCAGAGACACCTGGTGCCTGCGTGTCCCGAGCAGTTACACACGTGGCGTTGGGGATGGGCTCTTATACCACTTCTTGAAAAGGCAGCTTCTGCCCAAGATGTGGAGGTCAGATTCCCCCAAAGCCACAGTGCCAGAACTAGCCTTTGGGCCTGCTTTGTTTCCATCCCTCTGCCCCTGCCCTATGTTGGCTTGGTTGGGCTGGTCTTCCCAGGTGGGCCTGGCTTTCTCCTGGTCCTTGGAAAGAGAGAGGCACTGGAGAGATGGGGCCCAGTCGAGCCTCCCTGTCCATTCCCCCATCATCTCTGGCTCCTTCTGCCTTTACCTGCTCTGGCCCCTGCTGGAAGCAGCCATTGATTATCTCATGACCCCGGGAGATACAATCTTATCACCCTTATCACAAGAGGAGAAGGGGGTGGGCAGTAGAAGGGAGACCTCCTTTCCGAGAAACTGCTGCCCTCAAGCTGCTGTCTCCTGTGTTCTAGGGTACCCCAGAGCTTCCTGCTCTTCAGAACAGGCATCTGCAAGGTCAGCCCCTGCTTATTTAGCCAGGTTCAGTCAGGACCCAGGAGAGGAGCCCTTGCTGGCAAAGGGGTAGGGGACCACTTCCCACACACTCTGAACCTCATGTATGTTGGATGTCACAGGAGACTCCTGGGTCCGAGGTTTTGTGTAGGTTTCCAGCTGGTTCTGACTAGGGCCAGCCATACCAGGGCTTGTCCCTTTAGGGATGTTGGCAGAAGCCCCAAGAGTCTGTGGCTAATCTACTCTGCCAACCTCCACCCTGAAGCCAAAAATCCACCCCTCCTTACCCTCAGACTTGAAGACAGGCAGATTAGTTAGGTGTGGCAGTTTGAGGTTCTAGGCTGTATACTGTGGACAGAGGTAAAAACCTCATCTACCCTCCCTCAGGCAAAGGACTTCACCTCCAAAATTTGAGTTTCGTCTCTTTAAGATGTTGGTGAGAGTATGATTCCTACAGCTGATGTTAGGTCAAGAGAGGCCTGCACTAATGAGGAACTGTTGCGGGGGTAACCAAACTAAAGGCAGGACAAAGGCCTGGGGCCCCTGGCACAGTGCCACAAAGGGAAATGTGAGTTGGGTTCGATACCCTCAAGTCCTCTCCAGGCTTCTTTTGATGAGGGGGTCAGCAGCCGTCTGACCTGGCTGGGTTGGGGCGGGGCAGGGGGGCTCTCTGCTCTACCAGTGGAAGGAGAAACAGATGTCAGCAGACAAAAACCGGTCAGAGACAGGTTCAGGTAAAGAGGGGGTTGGCCCTCAGCTAACATAGGTTTTGGAGGATCTCAGTGTGTGGGGGTGTGGGAACAGTGCTTAGAGGCTACAGAAGGGCCCTCAGCAAGGCTCCGGCAAGCAAGAATGCCAGACCTTGTTCCAGGCTTGGGGAGCCTGCTTGGCAGCACCATGAGCACTCACTCACCCAGCTAAGCCCTTGGAGCGACTGCAGAAAAAGAGGCCTGGGTGGGTGAAGGGCCATGAGGAACAAGCCTCAAGTGCCCCACCTTGGTCTCCTAGAGTTCAAAGCCCAAGCTACAAGCAGCCTGCTCCAATATCCAGGAAGTCCGGCGATGCACACGCCTCGAGATGCCGGACAACCTCTACACCTTTGTCCTGAAGGTGAGTGACAGCTTTTCTCACCCGGGGCTCACACCTACACACCCGAGGCACCCACACAGCCACTCCCTTCCTCCCTGCCAGGTGAAGGACCGGACAGACATCATCTTTGAGGTGGGGGACGAGCAGCAGCTGAATTCCTGGATGGCTGAGCTCCGGGAGTGCACAGGCCAAGGGTGAGGCCCCAGACCATAGGGCCCCACTCCTGGCCCAGCTTTTCCTACTCCCCTGCTCTACCCAGATCCTAACCTCAGCCTCTTCAGCAGGTTGGAGAGCACAGACCCAGAGACGCATATTCCCTCAGCCCTAGAGCCTGGCACGTCCAACTCTCCGAGGGGAAGCACAGATTCCCTGAACCAAGGTGAGTGGGTCCTGGACTCTGTCCTCTGTATAAGGCAGAACCAGCTTCAGCCCAGGACGTAAGGTACCCACAGGGGGTCACTACCACCAATCTTGTCTACCAGGTGCTTCTCCTGGGGGGTTGCTGGACCCCGCCTGTCAGAAAACAGATCACTTCCTGTCCTGCTACCCCTGGTTCCACGGCCCCATCTCCCGGGTGAAGGCAGCCCAGCTGGTTCAGCTGCAGGGTCCTGACGCTCACGGAGTGTTCCTGGTACGGCAGAGTGAGACAAGGCGTGGAGAGTATGTGCTCACATTCAATTTCCAAGGCATAGCCAAGGTATGGGGCATGGTAGGTGGGGCTGGACCGCCCCCCAACCCCAAGTTCAAGGCCCTCAGTGGCCAGTGGCTGAGCCTCCTCTCCTCCTGTAGCACCTGCGCCTGTCACTGACCGAGCGGGGCCAGTGCCGAGTGCAGCATCTCCACTTCCCCTCCGTCGTGGACATGCTACGCCACTTCCAGCGCTCCCCCATCCCGCTTGAGTGTGGTGCTGCCTGTGACGTCCGCTTGTCCAGCTACGTGGTAGTGGTCTCCCAGCCACCAGGTGTGACCCTTGGTAAAGGGGGTGGGTGGCACAGGGAACCAGGTAGAGGGTAAAAGCTTGCTGCAAACCCAGGGGCACAGAGATCTGTTTTTGTGTTCTTCCAACATCTGCCCCGTCACATTAAGACTGACCGTGTCGGTCTCTCTCTTGGTCACTTGTCCCCCAGGTTCCTCCAACACTGTCTTGTTCCCCTTCTCCCTCGCTCACTGGGATTCGGAGCTGGGCCTTCCCCACCTTAGCTCTTCTGGCTGTCCGCGGGGGCTTGGCCCAGAGGGTCTCCCCGGCCGATCCTCTCCCCCAGAGCAGATATTCCACCTGGTGCCTTCGCCCGAGGAACTGGCCAACAGCCTGCGGCACCTGGAGCCTGAACCTGCCAGTCGAGCCCGGGACTCAGACTACGAAATGGACTCCACCTCCCGGAGCCATCTACGGGCCATAGACAATCAGTACACACCTCTCTGATGGGCAGTGAGGAAGCCCAGGCCTCACACATGCCCCCGAAGAACACAAGCAAGCAGAGATGTGAACTTGTGAATGTAACTTTCTTTCCTTCCTTCCAGAGAGAGATTTAAGGGACACTGCTAACTGCACATTTCAGTTTGGATGTGACCCTTCTAATAGGCCTGTTAAAGGGCCTCCTGTAAGTTTCATCAGTCCATCAATTGGCTTTCTCCTTATTGTTTACAGATACAGTTCTTGTTCACAGACGCCACTGGTTCTCGCCCCGAGTCCCTAGGACTGGTCCCCATCCCTCTTACAGGACGTGGTGGGCTCAGGGCCAGAGCTGGTGGCAGAACCTGGGTTCTCTTTCTCACTGACACTGTCACAGCTGATGGCAGACTTTCGGGGTGGGGTGGGGGGGGTCGTCAGGAAGCCCAAAACACTAACAAGCCCTGGATTCTCATATGGTTTGCCAGTCCACGCGGCAGGTCTGCCGTCATCCACACCAGAGATGAACACACCACTCGTGCTCTGCCTCGCAGCTTTAGGACAAAGTTCAAGGTTAAAAATTGTTTTAAACATTTTACCTCAGATTAATTTTTCAAAGGATTCAGGTTTTGAAATTCAATAATTGCTTATTTCATTGCACTCTTTAAACTAATACCCATGCAGTTTTGTAGTTCAGAGACAGCTATGCAAAGCCTACTTGACTAGTTCCAGGTCTGAGCCAGCACGCCTGGCTTCCATTTTTTTTTTCATCCTCAGGACAGTCACCTGCTGAGTAGCCACTGTCCTTCCTAAATATAGAGAAGTGAAGTATGTCACCCTTTCAGGGAAATTCAGGCAATTACTGAAATAGGAGGGTGGCAAGGAATAGTTCTACCCTGGTGCCTTATGAATAAAAAACTGGATTCTGGTTTATAGCCGCTTTCTGGTGAGAGTTAAACTAGTTTAAAGGGTGAGGGGGGGACAAGCAAACAGCCAAAAGGGCTGGCTCAGAACCCCCGCCCAGGGCATCTAATGGCTTATAAACTATCCCACAAGGTTTTAGGCTCATTCTTGAGCCAAGATAGGAGCTAGGAATCTGATGCCCCAGCTAAAGAGAAACTCCTTTAACAGCCCACAATCAGTGTTCTGTTCCAGCTGCTTACTGCTTCACTTGGTGAGGAATGTGAGCGCACGTACACACGGGCACACATCGTCTCCACCAGCCAGGGATCCTGCAGTCAAATCTCCATCTATACTCGCCTTTCACCAGTAACACAATTCACAGGGGAGCTGGCTCCTCCCAGAACTTTCCTGCAGAGGCTCCGAAACAAGGGGGGCAGTGACAGAGTGGAGCCAGCTGCTCCTGGGTGTCAGCAGAGCCATTCAGTAGAGCCACCAGGCTTACCAAAGTGGCTTCTAGGAAACTGGGAGTTTAGCACAGTTTAACATTTATAGATACATCAATCAGAGGCTAACTTTAAACCCTGGCTTAAAACTAACTACTGCCTGCCTTATCTGGGGGGTGAGGGTTTGGTTTGCTCCCTCCTGCCATTCTCTGTATTCCCAGAGGTCAGACTTTTGCTTCTAGAATTTTCTGGGGTTTGTTTTTGGGCGGAGCAGGGAAGGTAGAGGGGACAAGCAGTCACCTCTTAACCACTTTAAAAACCAATGCTCCTGGGTGTTTTCATAGATTGTAAAGCAGATCCGATCCAGATTTGTGGTCTTTTTCTAAGGACACTTCTTTCCTTCATTTTTCTACACATCAATCAGGTTTCTCTACATAATGAATGCTAAGTGAAGTGTGAACCAGAGAAGTAACCACTGTTCTGGATTTCTCTTAGAGAAAGCTCATCACGCACGGTCACAGCATACCCCACACCACCCTCCCAGCCCCAGTGTGACCGCTGCTGACAGCAAGAAGCCAAGCCAACAGCCTCCACTGAGAGGCCAGGTTCTGAATGCCACATGGATAGTAAGCACTATGATCCCTCCAGTTAATCTCTAGTGACAGACAAGAAGGATAGCTTGACTGCTCCCAGCACCATCACTTCCTCCTTCTGTCTTGAATGAACTTTTACAAACTAACAGTCACCAGCACCAAAGAATTAAGTCAACTAACCTGCCTTGAATTTTAGACCAGCAATCCATATGGCTTTATCTGGTATAAATCTTCTGCCTTTGATCATTTCTGGACCGTGTAGGAAAAAGGAATAGCAATCATTAAAATCTTAGGCCAGAGAACACTATTTTTACATAACAGTTTCTTAACCTAAAATTAAGGCCTTGAACTCTTCCCTAAGTGTTGCCTGAGATTCCTTCATGCTTTTAATTCAGGGCTACGTCTCCTATCGCAAATGTCATGTGAGCTCTAACATCTCCCACAGGCTTGAGGAACTTGATAGTATATTATCCACTGCCTCTTAAGGACACATCTGACACCCAGTGTTTGGCTGGAATAAGCAGCACGTTGTAATGACAACAGTGTAAATGGATTCATTCTATATCATTATAGGCAGAAGGTATTTGGCAAATTTTTATGTATTGTTTATGTACTGTAAAAGTAACTTATTCTTGAATAATGCAAATTTTGCTATAATGTACAAATTGCTACACATGAATTAAAAAAAAAAGTTTTCAGAATCTTGACTTGTTGCTGTAATATTTAAAGGCTCTATCATTACAGGACTATGGTCTCTGCAAAAGCCTTGCTCTGCTCAATTACTTGCTTTTCCCTCTGTCTCCCCACAAAGGGGGAACATGAGCAATGTTGTGAGTCTACGGCAATAAGCTACTTTGTACATCGCTGCATTGTTTTAGCTTTTCAGCCCTCTGGATTTATCGGTTTCTTTTTAAAAGGTGTCTCCTGCCCCCTACTGGTAAAACAGGTGTGTGAATCAGGACAACTTCTGACTAACAACACTCATCTGGGTTCAGGAGATATTAAAAAGGAAGCTTACAGAACCAGCGTCAGGCTGAGGATGTGGGATTCTCAGTGCTGCCCAGCTCTGGCCAGCCTTCCTCCTTCTGGAGCGGACCTTTATCCACCAAAGAGAATGTCTCAGTCTTGTCTTTTTCTAGAGATACCTTGAACCAGAACTAAAGGTGAAGAAGAAAAGTCATTTGACAACTAACCTTCCAGGATATTTAAGAAAGCACACTCAGCCCTCCTGCCTCGATATGAAGTATCCTATAACAGAAATATCTTAAGCTTATACAAACACAGACTAACTTGATATCAGTTTTTAAAACTTTTTTTATTTTTTAATTTTTTTTAAGTTTTTATTTTATATTATCTACAAAGTAAAAGTTTTTCCCTTAACTTAAAAGTTGAACCACTGTAGACAGTGATCACTCCATCAAACTTGATTTATAAATAATAACCCGTCATTTTGACGGTAAGAATTTACTGAACCTTTGTCAAGTTTAGTAAAAGGGCGTTCCAAGTCTTGATTTTTTTTTTTTTTTTTTTTTTTTTTTTTAGCAGTAATAGCAGCAAGAATCACTCTTGTTACTTCTTTTGCTAGCTGATGTGTTCATGACTTTCGAGGGTCATTAAAAAATAAATAACTTCCAGTTTCAGCAAGCAGAGCTGGGGTACTTGCGGGGCTCTGAAACAGCATATGGAATTATGGAACAGCCCACAAGTTCCTAAATGCCTCTACTCGGTCCAAATATCTTCCACTGCAAGTGAACTGTTAGCATTCCTATTGGATGTTACAAGAAATCAACATATATTTTTAAAAAACAAAATAAATGAAATTCTAGTTTTCTGTGCTTCCAGTTGGTAGAAGCAGTAGAAGGGAGGAGGGAATTTGGCCTTTCGGTTCCTCCAGGGCAGCCTTACAACTGCTGTTGGTGGTGGGCTTGTACTGTAAGAAAGAAAAGTGGATATTTAAACAGAAAACTGGCAACACCGCACATTAGCCTAGTGTCTCTGCAGCACATGACTGTAAACTACCCTTGTGCTAGCTGAACAGACTCAAAATTTAATTCACTCTTCCCCCTCCCATCTGCACCAAAAGGGGGAGGGGTAGGTGGGTGGGTAGAAACAAACCAGTCAGATGTAAAACCACTTCAGATAAAACTCCCAGAAGACTTGTTGCTCATGGGGTAGAAAAAAAGGCCTTAACATACCCCCTCCCCAGATACTAGCCAAGCACCAGTACTGCTTTCAGAGTAACAGGTCAGACTGTGAACTATTGCCATGGCAGCCATCAAGTATGAGAGCACAATCGCGGGGACTTCTCTTCCTGTCAGGGCATAGGCTGGAGCTAAGGCTACACTCAAAACCAATCCACACACAGCACACTTTCTCATCAGTAGTCTTCTCCAGAGCTACAGTCAAACTCTGCCATGGTGGTAACCACCCCCGTCAGACTGGGGGCGGGGGAGGGGGGAGCGCGGGGCAGGGACTAAGGAAGGAAAACGCTGCCCTGTCCAGCCTACTGTAACAAGGAAGGCCAACTGAGTCCTAAGCATGCATCAGCCACACAGAATGCTGCTGCTTCTCATCAAGCCAAATCCTGTATACCATCAGAACACACACAGACTCGGCTCCTGGAAGCCTCAGGCCCTGACACTGAACTGATCATCACAGTCCCTACTGTGCACACTCTGACGGGTCTTGCTAGTTCTCAAATGCGGGGCTTGAAGCGCTGGCCCTGCCTGCCATTCGACCTGTGCGAGCAGAATGCTTTGGGGTGCCCGGCGGCCCCTGCACACACACGCCTCACCTGAAGGGTGCGTCATATAGGGGAAATGCGCTGTTGTCGAGACTGGAATGGGCTGTAGTGCACTTTGAGCGAGGGCGGCCTGGGGACCGCCGGGTGGCTGTGTCGTCATTAGCATCATTGGCGCATGGGCAGTTGGATGAGAAGGAACCATTCCTGACTGTACATGAGCCTGAAACAGAGAGCTCTTTTACGCATACAGGCAACATCTCCAGCTTAAACAACATGTCAACTGTGTTCCTTTCACTGGGCTGGGGCAGGAAAGGCCAAAAGGGGGGCCCTCAGGGCCCTTTCTTTTCTCTGGGGACACTCCCTAATGGATCATCAATTGACCTATAGACATGTTTCACCCTTTAGCAGGTCCTGCAAGGCTGAGGGAGCAGGCGCCCAGCAAGCCTGGGTAAAAATAAGGGGTGCAACATCCTAGCCTTCAACATTTCTGATTGCTGGATTCTATGTTTTTTGGGCAGGATCGTCACAAAGCTCAGATATCTAATCCGAAAGCAGCTTTCTCAACTTAATAGGAGGTGAGATGCAATGATGCTTCAGAATCTGGCTTCTGAGTGGGGCCTGAAGTAGTTTTAAAGATAACCTCCCTTTTAATTACGAAAGCAGGTGATGACAGTAATTTATGGAATCCTTAGCCCTCTCGTTCTTTGCCCCTCCCCTCTGTTTCTTGTCTGCTCACCAGCACGTCTCTGTGAAGAATGAGTCGGGGCAGCAAGAGAAGAGACAGTTGAGCCCCTTTACTCTAAGAGATATGCTGACTGAGCAGGAGGAGTGGGCTGCAGTAAATAGCTCCAATGAAATGGAGAGGAGTAATGTGCAATTATCTGGGCCAGCCCCGTGCCCCTAAACCAAGTGATAGTGAGTGCAACCTGGTCTCACTGTCAAGTTGGAAAAGGTTTAGCCAGCCCAAATCGCTGGATCCCAGCTCAGGGGGATATGGCAGGGTCAGGAGGAGCCCCCCTTTTCTCCCATACTGTGCACTGTGCTAGACCACAATAAGCCTTGAATGAAATGCTGTTTTTACTCTCTTACATATTCAAATGGGCCCATGGCATATCTGGACTTCCCTAGAAGTGTTAACCTTTTTCTCTTTCAACACAAAAACACAAAAGTGAGGTTTTAGGAACCCCAACTTACATGTAAATTCAAGTATCTACTTAGCCACCAACCTCTGCTAACCACCTACAGGACCCCCGCTCTCATGAAGCTCCTGATTCAGCCAAACCATGCTGGCCCACACCTGACCAAACCGGCTCCCCTCCCCACTATCAAAAGCAAATCATCCAAGTGCAGTGCACCACACTACAGAACCCTCACTTGTGCAGAGGAGGACGCCCTAACTTCCCAGAGCTGTGGAACTCTAGTTACAAGGTTGCCTTCTGAGAGTGAGCTCCAACTGAGTCGCATCTCCAGCCCCCAGCACGCCAGAGCCTCAGTGGCGCACTATTCAACATGAAATGGAGTTCAGTGAGCAGTCTAGCTTACACCTGCCTAAGAGAGTTCTGTTATGAAAGCAGCAAAAAGAGCCATCAAATACAGCCGATTCACCCTTAACAGCTCCAGGGAGGGCCTCAAGGACAGTGTTAGAGCCCAACTTCAGTGCAGCTCCTTATTAAGATAATCTAACTTGGCCCTGGATTGCACTGGACTTTTGTCAGCAGCTGATGCAGCCAGCAACCACTAAGATGTCAACCACACCTTTCAACCATTAGAGGCTTACACTGGAAGTGAGCTCCAAAGAGCCTCCCAGGCTGCTCTTTAAGAAAAATGGGAGTGCTTCCAGCTTCTAGTTACACTGCACCAATGTACAAGGCCAAGCCCTTTCAAGAAGTACAACATATGGTCAAAGCGGGTGTACTGATAGGCAAGGAAATCAAGTGGAGAGATTTCTCTGGAACTCGTGTGACTAACATTCAAGCTGACAGGCTCAGGGCAGTCACCTCAGAGAGCTGAGAATTTGTGAAGCCCAACCTCCCTGCCAGAATTGTGTGTGTGGGTGTATGTGTGTACGAGAAAGGGATGGGGGTGGGGGAGTAGGAGGGAAAGAGAGAGAGAGAGAGAGAGAAAGGAGGAAGAAGGGAGGAAGAGAAAGAATATATATACTATGTATACACATATAGCAGTGAAGCTATATAAACATAGCGAAGCAGACACAGAAGGAAAGGATTGGTTTGCATTCCAAAATCAGAGGTATTTTTAAGGTCTCAGATGGGAAACATTAAAGGACTGACCAACCAGCAACTTTACTGACCCCATTACAAAACCACACCAACATTCATTTAGGGCCAGATCACATGTATTTGAGTGGGAAAAGGGAGACAGGCAAATGGCATCACACACAGGGTTTCCTAGCTTGCAGAGCATCTGGCTCTTTGCTGCTAATCTGGTAACTTTCATATTCTACTCAGTCTTCACAGAAAGTTGGCTAAAGCTGGTTTACCTGAGGTACGTGGGCCATGTGGGGAGGATTGGTGTATGCCGGCTGAACGTGAGAAGGATGGATTGTAAAGACGGTCTGTTGTGCTGTTGGGAAACTATTCTGTGGCGACTGCGTATTGGAGGCAGGGGTCATGGCAGGTGGGGTTGGTGCGAGCCCCGCGTGGTAAATGGCTGACTGCTGCTGTGGACTGGCCAAATGGAGAGCCTGGGCGGCCTGGTGCTGATGGTGCTGCAAAGAGACAAGAAAGAAGTGAGAAAACCATTTCTTCAATGAAAAGCAGTTAAGGTGACACACAAAGCTGAACTCCACATATGAAAGTAGGCTCCCCTGGGCCCATCTAAGATGAAGGGCAGTGGCAAGTACCAGAGAATGTACAGGGTGGTAAGGGCAGGGCTGGGGGGCAAGTGGTGGTTGCAAGCCCTCAACCAAGCAGAGGAAGAACAATAGCACTGCCCCAGGGAACTGAAAGATGTCAGAGATCCTTAACTGCCCCGTTAACAAACATGACTGCAGAAGCTAATAGGAAAAAAAATCGTTGTACAATTGTCAGAAATGAAGTAAAAAAAAAAGTCCCAAGCCAATTCCCAATATAATGTTAAATTAGATTTTTCAATCAATTATTTCTAGGACTTATTCAGTCACCTCATTCTCAACATGTATCTTAATAAGACTTAAAAACAGTAACAGGGGCGCCTGGGTGGCCCAGTGTTAGTTAAGCGTCTGCCTTCGGGTCAGGTCGGATCCCAGGGTCCTGGGATCGAGCCCCACATCGGGCTCCCTGTTTGGCAGGAAGCCTGCTTCTCCCTCTTCCACTCTCCCTGCTTGTGTTCCCTCTCTCGCTGTGTCTCTCCTCTGTCAAATAAATAAATAAAATCTTTAAAAAAAACAAAACAAAATCCAGTAACAACAAAAACCAAATCCCAGGGGCACAGTGGGCAGAGTTAGCTATATGCTGGCTTCACGAGGCAGGGGTGTGAGGTGTTTTGATCACGTGGTACCTAGCAAGATTCTCAGCACTGAAGAAAATGCTCAGTAAACAGAATGAGGATGCAATTCTACAAGACCTGAGTTTCTCCTTACCTGAACAGGACTGGGTGCAGGATGACTTCCGCCATGCTGGCTCTGCTGCTGGCCAGTGGGGGTAGCTGAAGGTTGAGGATGTGGAGTATGTGGGTGCAGGGTAGCATTCGGGTGCGCATACTGCTGAGCAAGGGAGCCAGTGGAAACTGAAGTGAAAGAAAAAGGTGTGTGTACAACCGACATGTAGCACGGTCTCAATTGCTCCTCTATGCCTCATCAGCTGAGCTTTCGTGATACTCAGTGCCTAACTCATGCTTTTACCAATCTGTGTTTGACTCCATTTTTAAACCATCCATTTTCTTGAAAATCTTAAGTGTGAAGTTATCGCTTACCAATCAGACTAGCATTTTATTTATATAACACAGCTGTATACAATTATATTAAAATCTAATTAAATTTACTCTTAAAGTAGTCACTAGATTTTCCTGAAAAAGCAACTTAATAGCATCAACAGAAACAATTCACACACACACACACACACACACACACACACACACACACACACACACACACACTTAGCTCAAGGCCATCATCTGGCTAACCTCACCATGCTACTGCCCTGGAGCAGGCACAGTGTCCCATGGGCACTGACTGCATTGGGACTGGGGGAAAGGGCTGGGTAAGGTATGTGGCAAGGTTAGGGCTCTATCTTCATGGCCAAATGACCATAATCAATCTCAGCTGATCACAGAAGTCACTCTGCCACTCAATTCATTCCCTGGACCCTCCCTACTCAAGGATCTCTCTCACCTTTGCTTTAAAAAATCTAGTAAATGGAATTGCCCAAACTATGTAGAAAAATGAACTCCCTTCAAAGCATCCCAGCCTTGAGAAAGATTTGTACTAGCTGGAGTAACTTCAAAGGACATATGATGGGCCACTCTTAAGTAAAAATGTGTTCATTTAAAGATATGAACCTAAAGCCAATTCTTTATGGATCTCCGCAAGAACTATACCTTGACAGGAGATTAGGTCTAAATTCATTTGTTCATGTATTCCCAAAATAGCAATTTGAGAATCAAAATCACAGTAAGATGAGTTCACTGCTTCCAGTGACTACTGACAGCACACGGATACAAATCTAACCATGATGTGGCAATGAGCTGATAAACAGTTTTCTCAAGACCCATCCCTAGCAACATAGGACTTCCAGCCTTCTCTCAAATTCATCCGAAAATTCCAGAGAAGCTAAGTCCACACAGAGAAACAATTCCAAAATAGCTCCTCATGTTCTTCCTATGACATGTGTGCAAATACAGACATACAGGGGACTGACAGGAAGAAACAAGCACTGCTTTGAGATCAGGCCCTCTAACTCTGGCAGTCTAATAGGCAAGAATGCCAAGAGTCACCAGCATAAGTGACACCCGGCATGTCCCACAGAAATGTTATGCAGAGGGTTAGGCACAGGAAGCAATTCTGTAATGCCTGATGCCAAAGGCCACCAATATTCCAGCCTAACTGGTTATATCCCAACTGTGTATGTATGTATTTTTAAAAGTAGACTCTATGCCCAGCATGGGGCTTGAACTCACAACCCTGAGTTCAAGAGTTGCACAGTCTACCAACTGAGCTAGCCAGATACGCCATATATGTATCTTTTAAAAGAGGCAAGGACAAGGCAAAGAGCCAGTGCAAGGATCACCTGTGCATCCACTGCCAATGTCATAGCAGGTATTAATATTCATTAATACCCAGATTAAACAAAATACTTTTGTTTATACACTGAAAAAATTTCCCTAACTATAAGAGTTAATACACATTGAACATATTAACCAGGAGAGTTGTGGCATGATATTCTCTGGGTGTTTTTAGGAAGAGTCCATGCCTGTCTTCTGGGAGCTGGGAAGAATAACGTGCTAATTGCTTTCCTTGAACTCCATGGTCCCCTGAGTCTATAAAAGTCAGTGTCTTTCTTCTAATTCATCCTTCACCATCATCATATTCATTAGGTTAACTTTCAGATCCCCCCAAACTGTCTAGGGACTGACTTGGTCTAAAAGACTTGATGTAAATTTTGAACCTGACTCTGCTGCTCTTATAAAAATGTTACATTCTTCAAATTTACTTTTAAATAACTGTAATAGCCACATGTAGCTAGTGGCTGCTGATCACACAGCACAATCTACAGCACACTTTTATTATCACAGAAAGTTCTACTGGAGGATGCTGTCTAGAGTCATTCACGGGCTTTTTCTTTTCTTTTTTTTTTTTTAAAGACAATTCTACACCCAACATGGAGTTCCGACCCTGAGGATCAAGAGCCCCATGCTCTGCGGGCTAAGCCAGCCAGGTGCCCCTCATGCTCCTTATTTTCACAGTATTAGCGTTAAAATCCTCCCTACCCTCAAGCTTCTTAAGTGTTTCATTTCTAACAATACTAAATCTATCTAAGGGGAAGCAATTCTTGTATCCCAAATTCAATTTATGAGGTTTCATAAAGACAGAGTACAGAATCTCGCAGATTCTATTTTTTAAACTTTATTCAAGAAATGTTTGTACTTTTAATAACCTTCTATGCAAAGTTTTAAGGAAATAAAAACAATAAATAAAAAAAAATTCTAGCTAAGTGCTATATTAGTTTTCTGATATAAAAACATTACCTCACACAAGGAGAATAATTACGCCCATGAAATCTCATAATGAAGTAATTCATCAATTAAAGGTAAAAATCTTGAAATTTGGAAAAAATTAAAGATGAAATTTTTTTAAGATGATGTTTTACTGTGCATTTTTAAAAGGCATCTCCGTGATAGCAGTCTACCAACACTGAAAGGCTATAAAGTATTCTAATTTATATCTCATTTGCATTCATAGCACAAATACTTCAAGTAACCCAAACTGTGTGCATCTACACAGGCTTTTGCTTTAAAAAAAAAAAAACCCTATCCTTTCCCTACCTAAACAAGAGCAAACTACAATGCATTGTAAGAAAAATCAAGGACATGTAAATATGCATCATTAACTGCAAATAAAACTTTAAAAGGTTTAATTAGAAATAATTTCCTTTGTTTATCTTCTTGCTTAAAAGATACCTGCTAAGCAAGTACCTCATCCAGGAATTCTTCCCCCCACTCAATACAAAAACTGGGTAGCTAATTGGGAAAAATGTGAAATTGACACTTTTTAATTCAATACTTACATAACAACAAAAATATAGTCGGGTTCCTTTAGTAAAATAAATGAGAAAAAAACCTACTAGAATTAGGGAAAGGGAGAAGGGGAGAGTGAAAGACAGTAAATGCTGGGCTTTACTGAGCTGAGTCTACCAATTAACTTTCTTTATTATAATTATTTCATTAATTCAGCTAAAGATTCCAAAGGTTAAAAACAAATTCTCTTCAAAATTCTGATTTAGATATTCATCAGTTAAACTTCTATTTATAAAAATTAAGTTGCCTTCATGAAACCTGGATGAATTCAGGCTAATCAAAGAAGTATTGCTTTTTTGGGTTTTACCTGGTCCGGAAGTTTCCCACTCACTGTGTTCCTTGATACAAGTGTTTAAAACTCTAAATGTGTGACTTGTCAAAATCCCCACAACACTAAATACATTATAAAAATTGTTTCCTAAGCCATGACCTTACTGAAGCCAATTCAGTCCATGAGGCTGTGCGTTTAATTTTTAACCAGGTTTTATCATTTTGACCTTGGATGCACAAGTCAGGAGAGATCACCAGCACTGCAAAACTAAAAATGAAAACAAAATCTTCCCATCTGATGTTAAATTCAGAAAAAAGAAGTGAAGGAAAACTGAATTCTTGAGAGGGGAGTAAAAGGCAACTAGAGCAAACCATGACAAAATGGCTTGTGGGGAGGGGTGGTACAAAGCAGCAAATTAAATTACAAATAGTAGGCCCACTGTTAGTTTCTTTTAAAAACTAATAATTCCTTTCAGGGGATGTTGTACTAAGGCAGCTAATACTTAGGTTTGATGATTAAGGATCTTTTAGCTACTTTAGGAAACTGACTCCAAAATTACTATCAGAGACAGTAAGATGGTGAGGATAACTACATTTGAGACCTCAAATTGAGTACATAATAAAATTAATTACTGACACTGTCTTTTACATACTATATCACATACAAAGTTTCCCTTTCATAGTATAGATATACAGCAAGACTCCTTTTTAAAGAGCATCTATTAAAGGATTAAATTTGTTAACAATTCCTAGCACCAAATGAATAACATGTACACACCATTTTTGGATACCAAGTCATGACACAGTTAATGAAAACTTAAGTCAAAATATTTTCTCAACTTTTTAAAATCTGGCATTTAGTAGATTTAGACATTAAGTCTTTCTAAAATAATCCAAAATTTAGTATCTAAAATCTTAATCCTTAATATCCCTTAGAATATAGTATTGCACATCAAGTGATGTGCAATTCCTGGCATACATTTCTGAAGGACTTGTGCAAGTCAGTACCTTTCTTATCCAAATACCAAAAGTCCATGACTAGCCTTATTTTAAAACTACCCTACAAAATAAAGAGGACACACCTTACACATTCATTTCCGAAAGAGAGCCCCTACCCAGACTTTCTCCATTTAGGAGCCATTGTTTATTTACCTTTTCACTGGTGGTGAGAGAGGCCAGTGCTGCCAAACATAATCAAGCAGCCAGGCTGTGCTTTCCTGGTCAAGCTCAAAACATTCTGGGGTCTACCACCTAAATATTTTAAACCTTCTTCAGTCATGCAAAGACTGAAAAGACAGAAATGTTTCATACCTAGAATTTCAACCCTATTCAATTAAAAAATCCTTGTAAGGATAAATGTCCTCTCACCAGGATACTGAAAAAGCCTAATATTTTAAGCTTTTTATACTAAATTTGTGGGTTAAAAAAAAAAAAAAAGGGCAGCTCAGCAGAAGTTTCTCTGAACCAGGAAAATATTAGGCATTTCCAAAACAATTGTCACATGTTTGCTTGGTATGCAAAAATTAATTTCTGAAGCAACTCAATTTTTTAATTAACTCCAGCTTTCTTAAGCTGGGTTGTATTTCCTTTTTTAAAACTGAATTATTTACAAATATAGATATATTCAACGATTTTGTCTGGCACAAGGAAAATATTGCTCAACAAGTCTACTCCCTTAACATGTATTCTTTAAAAAGTGTTTTACTGTTCAATTAAAATTAGTATAAAAAACCCAACTCACTGGCAAAGTAGAAAGAAGGGCTTGTCTCCTTGTTGTATGGTAATTTGGGACATGCTGAATTTGGGAAATAGAAAGGTAAATTAGCCTTTTGAGGTGTGCATTTTCCTAATTTTCTGGAAAGGTTGACATATTTAGTAATTTTTTTGTATTCATGCATAAATCATTTTTCTTATTTTACAAGAGATGACAAGCACTTTAAACATTGCTACAAAATTAAACAAGAAAGGACTGAACCAAAAGATATTTTTTCTTCTGTACTGATGTGTCGAGTTCCACATGCTGACTTGCTTAAATGAAAGGAATAAAATCATTATCTAAACAAAAGACCAACACGGCATTCCACTGAACAACCTGGATATAAATAATGTACCAAAATAAGAGAATATTTACCAAGTTTAATTCAAAAGACTCAAACAATTTTGTATATCATTAATAGAAGCATCATTATTCTGTAAGTTATTTATTAGGCATCTGGAAGTGAACCCAAAAATTTAGAAACATAATAATGGTAATATTAAACATGAGTATAATATCATTTATTAAAATATCTACATAAATGGGTGTGTGTGTTAAGTACATTTGGAAGGATATGCACACCAATATGTTAACAGGTAGTTGTCAAGTGGAGGGATAATAGGTGCATTTTAAATCTTTTTGCCTCCTGTATTTTCTCATTTATCTGCATTAAACTACCAAAAACAAACTCAAAGAGGATTCTGGATCTAACTCTTCCTGATGGCTTCAGTTAGTAGAGAAATTTTCATTACTACTATTTCTGAAAGGGAAAACACCACTGCCACAGAAAAAAATTAGGTGAATTACGAGACCAGGAAACAAAAAGTAACTTCTTAGGAGGGAAGGGGCAAAGGCAATGATTTAAGTTAGATAAAGGTCAAAGAGATAAAGTCTGTGATCAAACTCCTTTCTAAGATAGATAGATAGAGAACAAGGTCAAGAACTACTTAGAATGTCTTATATTTCTCCGAGTAATTTAGCTGTTTAATAATCTGTCAGCATATTTATATTGAATATGCCAACCATTTAAAGACAATAAGCAGTCTTTCATTTTGTAGTCATTAGTGCCCTTTCTATTCTCAAAGCCTTCTGCTATGGCTGTTAACAATGAAAAAATGACAAAAGGGTGACATAGAACTGTCGCCAACATCTGGGTGCATATTCTTTTGTTGGCATAAAAAGTTGAAAATAGTTAGATAGAATGAAGCTTCAAAATAGACAATTCATACTCAAAATACTTGGTTCCTCTGGGAATACGCAATATAAACTGTTTAAGGGAAAGAAGTGTAAAATTAGCATTTCTATGCAACAGATTTGTCTTAGTTTAAAATAATGTACTTTAGAAGGGTCTTGGAAGATCTAAAATAACTGAAGTAAATTGAACTTGCTTTACTAGGTTAAATTATGGCTTATGATGGCAAAGAATAAAACAGTTCATTTTCTAGTGTTCTTTTTAGAGTATGAAGTATCCAAATGAGAACCTGAGTAACCAGCAACAACCATATCAAGTCCACAGCCTCACCCCAGCCTGCCCTCGTCAACAGACGTCAATTGACTACAACCTGTGTAAACTGCAGGAGAATAGTTTCACGTCTGGCTGACGTGGCAATAAAGAACTAGTCTTCATGACAAATCATGCCAGATTTCACTGGCCATTAGACCTAGTGTTTTGTTTGCAGTATTTCCTATTTACCCACATATGAATTGACTTCAGGGTCCAAGGACAACTACTTTTCAAATGTACACGTTTTGGGAAAGTAGTTATAAAACCATTAGCGTCTTAGATACAGTATTTACTATACAGGCTATTTCAAACCAATGAACATCATCCAAAAGACAAAACCAGATGCTGGCAGTGAGTGAACACACTGAGGAGAAAGATTCTTCTCAACATCACAGTATCACTACAATGTCTCATAAGCATGGGTACACCAATAGCTACTCTCTAAAAAGCAATGGAAATTTTAGCTCAAAAGGTTTAGATCTTATTCCAAGAGGAGTATGCCAGAAAATGGGAGGGGAGAAATGTTTTTTTCCACTTGTTAAATCACGATGTACTTACCAGAAATATATAAAAACTCATAATGAACTTTTTCACTTAAGCCTTTAGCAAACCAGAAAATTGTTGAAATGTATACAAATTGCTTAAAAGCGTATGTAATGAACACGCTTTTATGCAATTTCATACATACTTAGTCCTGGTTAAGACAAGCCAATGAAAAGCAATCATAACCAAAATCATAAGCCAAATCAGTCTGTTGGTATTTTTTTCAATTAAATTATGAATGGGTTTCTGGTAAGAAAGTTTCCCCAAACGTGGCAAATACCTCATTTTAATTTAAAGGGCATAATCCACAATAGAAAGTTTTTAAGTGATAATGTGTAAAATAAAGATTGGATTTAAGTATTTTACAAAAACAATGCCTTTAATCACTTAACATTCCTATCACTGCAAACGTGTGCGGCGGGAGCATGCCTCCAGGAAGAAGGCACGAGCAGGTTATGGATGACAAGAAACTACTGCTGCCTGAGTCCTTATTCCTACGAACCTACAAAATATCCTAACTGTAGTCATTAAAAAGGTTTTAAAAGGTTTAAAAATGAAATGTCCACGTAATTGCTTGTAATGATAATTTCTTATAGCAGTATACTTTTCATTTGTATGAATAAACTTACATTTCTTTCCTCCCACTCCAAGAAACTGAAATGCCAATGGGAAAACCTAAATGACAGTACAGGAGTGCTCAGCAAAGTTCAAAACAAAACCTATACCTTAATGAAACTAGTACTAAAGTTTTTTGAAAAATATAATATGGGTCAACTCACTATTATTATAAGATATGAGTGGGAAATGTTATTTTAAATTCTCAACATTGAAAACCATATTATTTTAGTACTTTAGACAGATGCTAAGTTGACCTGCACAAAGTTCTCCACCCACAAAACTAAGATGAAGATTTTTGCCTATTATTCTTTTATATATTGTTTAATTATTTTACATAGGATACTTCTCATTTTAATTTTACCATTGCTTATAACGATTATATTTAAAGTGTGACTCATATCTAAAGGAGATCCAATATTATACTATTTCAACCACTTAAAATCAGCATGAGGCAGAAACACAGTAGCATTCATTTTAACAAACAGCAATAAAAATATGTAATGCCAATGATTGCCAGAGGAAGGAGCGAAGCAGAATGTTTTCTTGCTAGAGAGTGCTCTCATTGTGGTAAAACTTTCTTGCATGCCTTAGGCAGGCCATACCAAATGGTTGTTAATACTGATGAGGAAGAGGTGGAAGATGCTCTTCTCCACAAATGATATTTTCTGTTATACAAATCATTCTATTTCACTTAAAATAAGGAGAGATATTTGAAGACAAATTTCAGGAACAGAAGTTGAAATGATTTTGCCAAGACTTATAGAAATGGGTTCATCTTTCTTTAGATTCTTGACCCTCAATGGTATAAAAGGCTAAGTTATTCTTAAAGTTTCTTTTCAGAGCTTTAAAACAAATTACTAGTCACTCACACTGAAAGAGACAAACAAAATGCTTCCTACCATACATCGCATGCGTCTGCTCATGAGCCCCGTACTGAGTTGCTGAAGAAGACACTAAACCAGGTTGGGCATGTGCCGGCGGTGCCATCATTCTAGCATTACCCTGTATCACAGGACTATAGACATGAGGATGCTGTGTTCAAACAAAATATAAAGAAAATACATTAAAGTATTGAACAGAGTTCAAGCAAATTTTAGTCAGATGTCTTAACTCCACGCTTTCCAGGTTTACAGAAACAACTCTGAAAATCCTAAAACGAATGTTCTTGGCTATTTCCTTTGAAATACTCACATTGATCAGCAACCTTCTTATACTAAAAAGGCCCCCAAATACTTAACTACCTACCTCACCATAACACAGAGCACAAAATGTAAAGAAAAACCCCTTTACCATATTAAAGGTTAAAACTGGAAGTTATTTAAAGGGAACAAAAATTAAGAGTTAGATCATATCAGCCTTACCTGAGACTGATAATGTGGCACATGCTGAACAAGAGGCTGATTTGGAAACTGCTGAGGACTATAGGCAACATATTGTGTGGAATAAGCTGGTGGGGTGGCTACAATTGGGGGGCCCGCTGCTGAGGCTGGGTGCATCATGGTGCTCTGATGATGCTGGTCTTGCCGCTGTTGGGGCATATTTGGTACTGCAGAAAAGATGACTTTGTATTAGAAAATACCATCTCCTTAGTATCAAACACACGAACACGTCCACGAGGCTGTGCATGATGTGACCCTCCTGCCTGCCTCTTCAGTGCCATGTTATACCACTCCCACCACCACTTCAGCCACTCTGGCCGATTTTCCTATTACATATGCCTCAAACACCAATCCCCAACCCTCAGCTTGGACAACTCTGACTCATCCTTCAGGTGTGAGCCTGAAAGCAGCTTCATTGGAGACCCTCTCTGATGACACCCAGATTTGATCCTGAGTCCCTGTAAATAGACTCTTAAAACACTATGAAAAATTTCCTTCATACTACTTTCTCAGATAATCCCTATTTGATAAACCGAATTATGTCACTTGCTACAGAAGGCTATTAGAGTTATTCAAAGAAAAACAGCACAAGAAAAAAGCCAAAACAGACCCAACACTAAGCTTAACTCTATCTTAATTTCCCATCACTGAATTCTTACACAATCTCTTGCTCTTTCTCAAGACACAGCATCACACATTACAATGTAGCAGGTTTCTAATAGCTCTTTTTAAAAATCACTTTGTCTTTTATTATTATCTTTTTAAGATTTTATTTATTTGTGAGCGAGCGAGCTCAGGAGCAGGGAGGAGGGGCAGAGGGAGAGGGAGAAGCAGACTCTCTGCTGAGCAGAGAGCCCCACGTGGGGCTCAATCCCAGGACCAAGATCATGACCTGAGCCGGAGGCAGATGCCCAACCAACTGATCCACCTAGGTGGCCCTACCTTATGTCTTTTATTATTATTCCACACAGATTTCTGCCTCATGGTCCTCCCCGTGTTAAAACTCTAATTAAGAATTCAGGAGCGTCTGGGTGGCTCAGTTGGTTGAGCAGCTGCCTTCTGCTCAAGCCCCGGGATCAAGTCCCGCATCAGGCTCCCTGCTTCTCCCTCTGACCCTCTCCCCTCTCATGCTCTCTCACACTCAAATAAATAAGATCTTAAAAAAAAAAAAAAAAAAAGAAGAAGAAAAAGAATTCAGCTAAAATTCAGCTCAACTGGGGCACCTGGCTGGCTCAGTCAGTAGAGGATACAATTCTTGTTTTTGGGGTGTGAATTCAAGCCCCACACTGGGTGTAGAGATTATTTTTTAAAAAAATTTAGGGGCACCTGGGTAGCTCAGTCTGTTAAGTGTCTGCCTTCAGCTCAGGTCATGATCCCAGGGTCCTGGGACTGAACCCCACGTGAGGCTCCCTGCTCATGGGGAACCTGCTTCTGCCTCTCCTTTCTGCCGGTGCTCTATCTCTCTCTAATAAATAAAATCTTAAAAAAAAAAAAAAGAAATTCAGTGCAGCTGTCATCTCCTCTGTAATATCTTTCCCAGTTCCCCCAAAAAGAGCTAGCTGCATGCTCTGTGTACCTTCTCCTTACATGTCTCTTAGAGCACTGATTGTTGTCTGTGATGGGTTTTGTGGTGTGATGTTAACAAAGCCACCTGAGGGAAGGAATCATGAACCACTGCTTACAAGGTAGGAGGCATAAAGAATGTGTAACTTGGCATGTTCATAAAATCATCAGAACTAATTATATTAGTAGTTACTAATTGAGAGAATTTATTTTAAATATTTCAATTTTCTTGCTAAAAATTTAATGACTTTCTGAAATTTAGGAGGGCTAGTTATATAGTGTTTTATGTATTTAGAAAAGCAAATGTGAAAATGGAAGAAACGTGTATACAGTAATATTTTTCTGAATTTGATCTTGAGAGTCCATATAATGAAAAAGCAATTCCTTTTAGTAAAGAAAAGCCACCCCAAACTCCTATCTGTAACATTTTTAACAAATGAAAGTTCACTATTTCTTTTGATACTTGATTATAACCCTCATACATTTAAAAAAACTAAGTAAAAAAGCCAGTCAAGTATACAATCTTTTTTTAAAATTAAAGTTCTAGGGATGCCTGGGTGGCTCTGTCAGTTAAGTGTCTGCCTTTGGCTCAGGCCATGATCCCAGCATCCTTAGATCAAGCCCCACATTGGGCTCCCTGCTCAGTGGGGAGTCTGCTTCTCCCTCTCCTGCTCCCCCTGCTTCTTGTGCTGACAAATAAATAAAATCTTTTAAAAAAATTTAAAATTCTAGTTATACATACAGAAAATACTTGAATTTTAAAACATAAAAAATTCAACGACACAAAACAAAATCTTCCATCCCACTATTTGCACACTATTTTTTTTTTCCACTAACAGCAACCATTGTGTGTGGCCTTCTAGATTATCTTCTATGCATTAGCACATATGCATATGTATTTATACAGACATATACTTGGGTTTATGGTATATTTTCTTCCTTAAATTGAATTTATCTTAATATTAAACTATAATTTAGATGGACCATAGTTTAACCATTTCCTTATGTCCAATGGTTTTCAACTGAGAGCAATTTTGTCTTTCAAGGGACATTTGGCAGTATCTGGAGACATTTTGGTTGTCAAAACTAGAAGGGGAGTACCGCTAGCATCAAATGGGTAAAGGCCCAGACGCCTGGATGGCTCAGTGAAGCATCTGCCTTGAGCTCAGGTCATGATCCCAAGGGTTCTGGGATCGAGTCCTGCATCGGGCTCCGCTTCTCCCTCTCCCTTCCCCCCACCCCCTGCTCGTGCTCGCTCTCTCTCCCAATCGCTCTCTCTCAAATAAATAAAATCTTTTAAAAATATATTTTTAAAAATGGGTAAAGGGCAGGTATGCTAATAAACCAAAAATATCTGTCCCAAAATGTCAACAGTGCCAAGGCTAAGAAATTCTGCTCTATGATCAAGTTCTTGGCTTTGGCATATTTTTAAACACAACAAAATTTTTCTCACAGGTTGTAAAAAACATTGCATTTGTACCAAGAAGACAAAGTGGTTTTGTGCAAAGGTCTTACTATCATGCAGGAAAGATATGCCTTACACAATCTATGACTGCATTTCATAAGCAAGTTCTTGACAGATAAAATAGCACGATACAAAATTAACACAAAGACAGCAATAGCCCTCATACATAGTACTCCATAAACTTAAACTTACTTCATAAGTAACTACTTAAAACTGCAGTGGAAAACACCCTGGTTTATAATAACAATAAAAAAAGAAAACACCTAAGGTATAAACTGAAAAAACACTATCTTTTAAGAGAAACTTTAAAAAACCACTAAAGGTACAGAAGCAGATTTAAAGAAGCAGAAAGGCATAATTGTTCTTGCATAGGAAGACTAAATAAAAAGACAGCAATTCTCCCCTAAGTTAATATAGAAATTTAATGTGATTCCAATAAAAATGCCAATTGGCAAACTGAATGTTAAAAACCATGAGTTTGTACTGACAGAACAACAAAAACAGTCAGTGGTCAACCTTTAGAGGATAGTATGAAATCAACTCATTATTTTGAGAACTTTCTTGAAATGACATTTTAATTACACAAACTATATCTCCAGGTAACCAAACAGTTTGACAAGGTAAAGTTTTTCTTAAGATTTTATTTATTTATCAGAGAGAGAGTGTGTGAGCGAGTGCGCACAAGCAGGGGGAGTGGCAGGCAGAGGGAGTAGCAGACTCCCTGCTGAGCAAGAAGCCTGATGCAGGACTTGATCCCAGGACCCCGGGATCATGACCTGAGCCACCCAGGCATCTATAAAGCTTTTCTTTATAGAAATATTCCATCCAATAATTGAAGAAGGGATAATAGAGAATGTCACCATTTTGCAACCTTTAATTAAGTGATGGATCTAGGGCTAGACAATGATTGTCGGTGGCCGCTAAAACAGAGAAGAGCTGGTAGGAAATGTTATCCTGAACAGATAAGGCTATCCTACTATCACAAAAAAGAAAGATGATATCATGTGACTCCTAATGATAGTACACACTTCATCTATGAGACATTCTAGATTAAATTTAAAAAACTACAACCCGATCTTATCAGGCCTCTCTTAGATATCTACTACAGGTTTGCAAGGATTACAGAGAGCAGAGGGGCACTTTAAACACCACCATAGAAATGCAATTCCTGAAATTCAAATTGTAGGAAAGAATACAGGACAAAGAAGCTGGATTTAAGTAAAATGTAAAGGGGGAGGGAACTCAAGGGAAAACTTTGAGACTTATCATTAAAAGAGGTACATCAATCAAAAAGTGTGGATTTTGGATGATGACTAGCCATCATCTGAGCTTTCAGTGAGTTGTAACCACTGATCACATATATATATATATATATATATATATATATATATATATATAAAAAACAAATAATAATGTCAAATTTTGAAATGAGAGAATTACCAAAATTACCAAATGTGACACAGAGACAAATGCTGAGCAAATGCTGTTGGAAAAATGGTGCCAACAGACTAGCTTGAAACAGGGTTGCCACAAAACTTCACTTTGTAAAAAAAAGGCAGTATGTAGAGTGTAATAAAAGGGAGTATGCCTGTACCTAACACTCTAAGATAATGCTTTACCCTAAGAACAGGAGCAATGTAAGGATCACATCACTTAGAAAACTTAGCCAGTGCAATAAAGAAAAAGATACAAAGATACAGTGACTAGTTATGATTATGTACATAGAGAGTTCTAAGTCTAAAAGAAGCTACTAAAAACAATAAATGTGTTTAGTGAAGTGGCAAGACACAAGGTCAATATTAAAAAATCAAAATGTTAAAAATTTTTAAAACACTGAAAAGAGCACCATAAAAATATGAAATACCAACAACTCACTCTGAAAACTGGCACTTAAAAATTTCTAAATGAAATAGATACTAAGGAAAATACTGCAAAGAAATGTTAAATTTTATTCTGTAAGATAATAATTAGACAACAAATATTTTAAAAATATATTATACACATTATAGCAAAATGTAAATAAGCCCACCTCTAAGATGGGTCCCTGTCATCCTGCCTCCTGGTATTCACATCCTTGTGTAGTTCCCTCCCACTGTACCAGGTCTGCTTTGTGTCATCTATAGCATATTGCAAAAGTTACATCATTTCCAAGGTTAGGTTGTAAAACACACTGTAGCTTCCATTTATACCAATTTCTCTCTGATTACTCGTTTTGGGAGAAGCCAGCTGCCATGTTATGACCAGCATTATCCTGTCAATAGCTCTGAATCTGGAGGCAGATCCTCCAGTCCCATTTAACCCTTTAGATACTATAGTTCTAACCAACATCTTGGCTGCAACTTCATAAGAGACTGAGGCAGAACCACCCAGTTAAGCTACTCCTGAATTTCTGACCCTGAGAAACTGTGTGAAATAATTTATGTTTGTTGTTTTAGGCAGCTAAGCTCTGTGGTAATTTGTAAAAGACAGATAATACAGGGGGGCACTTGGGTGGCTTAGTCAGTTAAGCATCTGACTCTCAGTTTCAGCTCAGGTCATGATCTCAGTGTTGTCAGATTGAGCCCCACATGAGGCTCCACACTCAGAAGAGAGTTGGGATGAGATTCTCTCCCTCTGCCCCTACTCATTCTCTTTCTCTAATAAATAAAATCTTTTTTAAGATTTTTTAATTTATTTTTTGACAGAGAGAGAGACCACGAGAGAGGGAACACAAGCAGGGGGAGTAGGAGAGGGAGAGCAGGCCTCCCAAGGAGCAGGGAACCCGACACGGGGCTCAATCCCAGGACCCTGCGATCATGACCTGAGCCAAAAGCAGATGCTTAACCGACTGAGCCACCCAGGCGCCCCTTTTTCTTTTTTAAAAGGATAATACAGTTACTATTTTTAGAAAATTTTCAATGTAAAAGAAAAAGAGCTGCAAGCAAAAAGTCACTGTAAAAATCTTGCAATGTTAACTTGAATTAGATATATCAGTATGAATTTCCTAATTTTGTCCACTGAAAAGGCCAAGACACAGTAACTCAACAGCACACCCAAAGACCAGAAAGAAGAATCTGCAAGAAGAATCAGGACTCCTTGAAGGAATATGGATCCAAGTCTGGGTTTAGAAAAAGATTAGCCTGAAACATCTTATTTACAGCAGAAACTAAGGAAGTTATCAAAGACAAATGAAGAGGGGCGCCTGGGTGGCTCAGTCGGTTAAGCATCTGCCTTCGGCTCAGGTCATGATCTCAGGGTCCTGGGATTGAGCCCCATGTCGGGAATCCCTGCTCAGCGGGGAGTCAGCTTCTCCCTCTGCCACTCTCCCCTGCTCATGTGTGCTCTCTCTCAAATAAATAAATTAAATCTTTAAAAAAAGACAAATGAGTAGTACCAAAAGGACACAGGAGCCAACGTGAAGGGATTGCCATTGATAAAAGATTGGACAGCAGGAGCAGCAAAAAGAATAACTCACTGAAACACAATGAATATATAAAAGTATATGAAAATCCATGCATTCATAATATTCAAAAAATAAAAGGGGAGACAGCGACATCTTTCAAAGCGAACAATTTCACTAGACACTACTGGAAAGTATCAAGGGCACCAACTCCTCCCTGAAAACTGGCACTTAAGGCAATTTTAAGCCCTTAAATTTTAGCATTTATTCTAACTTTCCTGTACCAACTATCTGAGGATAACCATATACAGCCCTAGTTGAAAAGAACAGTCCCTTACAGGATGATTCCAGCTAATAAATAGAAAAGAAATGCTAGGAATTCAGAAATTATTGTTTTCAAACTCCTAACTGCAATGATTTTCAAAGTACGATCACAGACCATGAGCATCACTAGGGAACTGGTTTTATAAGCTGCACTAGAAATTTAAATTCTCAGGCTATATCCCAAACCTACTGAATTGGAAACTCTGGGGCTGGGGCTAAGCAATCTGTGTTTTTAACAAATTCACCAAGTGATTCTGATACACACTAAAATTTGAGAATCAGCGCCCTAACAAATTATATGAAAGAGTAACAGAAAACTTTCCATCTGGGGAGGGGAGGACTGGGCTATCGCCACCTAAGCCCTTAATTTTACCAATTATCAAAGTAGGACCAGATATTGTACACCTGCTGAATGATCCAATATAAAGAACTCACAATCATCTATTAAATATTCCTACCTCTCTCCCACAAAAAAATTAAACCTGAATGTAATCAATGACATCACAAGAAGTGAACAGACAATTTAGAATATGGGACATTCCTATCTAACAACTGGTTTCTGCCACAAAGCAATAGCAGGGAGAAAAACAGGAATTACAAAGACACGTAATAAATGTAATAAAGTATGGATCTTATTACTTTGATCCATATTCACACAAACCAACTGTAAAAATATATACATGACTCAACCAAGGTAATGTAATTATGGTGATTAGACAAAAAGGAATTACTATTTTATAAAGTGTGATAACAGCACTCTGGCTAGCTAAGAAAATTATGTCCATATTCGAAAGGATACACACTAAGTATGCAGAAATAAAATGGCATGGTGTCTGGGATTTACTTTAAATACTGCAGCAAAGAAACAAAGCACCCCTCAAACAAATATGGCAAAATCTTGATAATCACCAAATCTGAATTATGGACCAAGCAATTACCACGTCACTTTCCACATTCTTGGCAAAGCACATGTTTACAGCTGCTGTTTGTAGTGTGCCTGTTCCACCTTCCTAGAACTGGCTCTACAACACTGGCTGAGGGTCCCTCAGAGCGCATAACTTCTCCTCTGCCTATGGGAAATGACACGGCCGCCTGAAGTTAAAGTGCCTCTCTCACATCAGAGCCATACTATAGTGCTTGCTTTCACTGCAATTATCTTTTTTGTTTTAACATAAAAACATCCCAAAATTGTGCTGTTTTAAATAATCATTAAAATATCCCAAAACCAGGTAGTAATATAGGAACACCTTAATATTTTTTAATTTAAATTCAATTAACATATATTATTGGTTTTAGAGGTAGAGGTCAGTGATTCATCAGTCTCATATAATACTCAGTGCTCATTACATCACGTGCCCTCCTTAATGTCCATCACCCAGTGAACCCATCCCCCACCTTCCTCCCCTCCAGCAACCCTGTTTGTTTCCTATGCTTAAGAGTCTTTTATGGTTTGTCTCCTTCTCTGATTTTATTTTTTCCTCTCTTCCCCTATGATCCTCTGTTTTGTTTCTTAAATTCCACATACAGGTGAGATCATATGATACTTGTTGTTCTCTGACTTATCTCGCTTAGAATACCCTCTAGTTCCATCCACATACTTGCAAATGGCAAGATTTCATTTTTATTTTTATTTTTTTTTTAATTTTATTTATTTGAGAGAAGGGGGGAGAACACGAGCAGGGGGAGGGGCAGAGGGAGAAGCAGACTCCCCACTCAGTGGGGAGCCCAATGCGGGACTCCATTCCAGGACCCCAAGACCATGACCCAAGCCAAAGGCAGAAACCTAACTGACTGAGCCACCCAGGCGCCCCTTCATTTTTCTTTTGATGGCTGAGTAGTATTCCATTGTATTGATATACCACATCTTCTTTATCCATTCATCTGTTGATGGACAGCTGGGCTCTTTCCACAGTTTGGCTATTGTGGACAGTGCTGCTATAAACACTGGGGGGTGCAGGTGCCCCTTCAGATCACTGTATTTGTTATCTTTGAGGTAAATACACAGTAATGCAATTGCTGGGTCATAGGGCAGCTCTATTTTCAACATTTTGAGGAACCTCCATACTGTTTTCCAGAGTGGCTGCACCAGCTTCCATTCCCACCAACAGTGTAAGAGGAAGGAACACCTTAATATTAACCTCACTCAACATGGCACTAAAAGAATCTTTTCTCCACCTGAATTTTTTTAGATCCACAGAATAAGATTAATCTTAAAACTAGATAACTTCAAATTATCTAAGCTACAGTTCTTTCAACACATTCCAGTGTTCAAAGGCAAAGGATACCATACTTGTTTAAAAAAAAAAATTAAGAATTTTAATTAACATCCACAAAATGATTACTTCAAATACTGAGGAAAGCTTATTAATTTAAGAAGTCAAAGTTTTAGGTCAGGAGGGTATTACTAGGCATTGAGAAGTATCTTTTTAATATAAATCATTTACTTTCTATAGTTTCTTAATAAAATGATGGCAATTAATAGCTCTCAACTACCTGTATGGCGAAAAAGGACATCCTTTAGCATTTGCCAACATTAAAAGATTTCATTTATTTATTTGAGAGAGAGAGAGAGAGACAGAGAGAGAGTGGGGGAGTAGGGTCAGAGGGAGAAACAGACTCCCCACTGAGCACGGAGCCCAATGCGGGACTCGATCCTGGGACTCCGGGATCATGACCTGAGCCGAAGGCAGTCTCTCAACCAACTGAGCCACCCAGGCGCCCTAAAAGATTTCCTTTTAAGATCAGTATGTGTTGGGGTGCCTGGGTGGCTCAGTTGGTTGAGCATCTGCCTTCGGCTCAGGTCATGATCCCAGGGTCCTGGGCTCGAGTCCCCATCGGGCTCCCTGCTCAGCAGGGAGCTTGCTTCTCCCAGCCTGTGCTCTCTCTTGCTATTTCTGTCTCTCTCTTTCAAATAAATAAAATAAATAAAAAAATCTCAAAAAAAAAAACTTAATTAAAAAAAAAAGATGAGGAAACATCCTCTACTATGAAGATTTTGATGGTTGCTGAAATGCGATGCCCTCGGGCTCAAAAAGAAATTCTGGATTGGGGGAGGGGGGATTGTATGTTAGTATGAAATAAAAAGGTCAACAACCCGGGAAATTAATTTAGCAAACACTCTTTTCAAATTTAACAATGAAAACTTCAAAAATTCAATTATTCTTTTCGAAGAGGATCTTCAAGAATCACAACTGATGAGCATTTCTCCTCCCCTAGTCTTGTTCATAAAAATGCATCTAGGGGCACCTGGGTGGCACAGTCCGTTGAGCGTCCGACTCTTGGTGTCAGCTCAGGTTATGATCTCAGGGTTGTGAGATTGGCTCTGCTCTCAGTGAGGAGTCTGCTCGAGTTTCTCTCTTCTTCTCCCTCTCCCTCTGCCCCCTCCCTCTTCTCTTTCTCTCTCAAATAAATAAATCTTGGGGGGGGGGGGGGAAGTGTATCCAAATACCTTATGTAATGTTGGGTAACACAAGTCAATGCACAGGCTCATCAAAAGTGAAAGGTGAAGTACAAATATTCATTCATTATAAATGAGTTACTTGATTCATGCAGCATGCAGACTACAAGCAAACACAGGCAGGATTATTCTCACCTTTACCTGCTCTATATGTCTTGGCTTGATTCACTGGCATGGGCGTCATAGGTATAGGGTATAAAGGCTTGAGGGAATTAAAAAAAAATGAATATTAGGCTTTTCAGGTAATAAGAATATATTTTACTATTTTCTCTTAGTTGTATATTGCTAGAGAGCTAGCTCTGAAGTTTCCGGATTCTCCAGGAGTCATTAAAAAATAAAATCATACCCACACCTAAAAGGACAAACCCCAAACTGGAATAAATCTAAGCCGTCTTTCTTTCTCACCAGAAAACATTCTCAGATTTAGGTTTTTAAACTAACAACACACCGTGCCACCGCATGCCTCCCCCTTTCAAATATTCTTGTTTTGCCGTTACTGCCTTAAGTCACCACACACCGACAGAGGGCTTGGTGCCAAATACACATAACTAAGGAGGGTAAATGAACATCAAAATCCAGGACTTACTTGCACGCCCGGGCTCACTGGGACCGGATACATCATATTTGGTGCAAAACAGACAGGCTGAGTATACACCGGAGCTGGCTGCTGATGACCCACCATAGATGGGCTAGGTTGTGCCTGAGGACGAGGTGAAGTTGGGGTGGTAGAAGGCTTTGGCTACAAAAATAAAAATCAATTACCGTAAGGTGAAAAGCTAACTATTATTGCAATCTGAGAACTGATCTTTCCCATCTTTCTAAGTTCTACTTGCTTTTAGTGCCTTTTAATGAAAAAAGTTTTAGAAAATAAACCTCCATGTTTCAAATTAAGGGAAAAACACTTGGGTAGAAATTACAATAAATTTCAATTGCAATTAATTACCATAATTGCCAACTTATCGATAAGACTTTTAAAATAGTTGTGATTTTTAAGGAACTGAAGACAGTGTTTTTAAAAAATTAAAAAATAAGTAGCTTATAAATTCAGAAGAATAGTTTATCTATAAACCTTAGAGCCCAGCTAGCCAGCCAGTCAGAAAGATTCAAAGATTTACCACAGATCACATCTAACTGATGACAAAATAAGACAAGATCTCTTCAATGACTCAAAAATATTCATGAATGACCATATAAGAAAAAGGAACTTAAACTACAAGTTGTTTCAGCATCCTATAAGTGAGTTCAGATGGCAGGTATGGGGAAAGTACTATTATTACCAATAATAAATTTATTTTTGGGGGACTATGATTACTTCAAAGAGAGAAACAAACTTACCTGAGAAAAGGAGCGAGGGTTGAACTCCTTTGCATTAGGATTCAAAGTTGATTTTCTCACTTGCCTAAACCAGGGGAAAATTAAAAAGGGCCAGTAAAATCTGCATGAAACCTGTGTTTCTCTCAAGTCTTCTATACCTTTTTAAAAAATTGCTAAACATAAATTCTTACTAGATCACTAATTCTCTTCATTAAAATGCATATACATATTTCCCACTCCTTAATCTGATAAAGACAGGCCAAAAAAGGGCATTTTTAAAAAAGTGGGGGCACCTGGGTGGCTCAGTTGGTTAAGCATCTGACTCGATTTCGGCTCAGGTCATGATCTCAGGGTCCTGGGATCAAGCCCGGCCTCAAGCTCTGCACTCAGTGGGGAGTTTGCTTGAGGATTCTCTCCCTCTCCCTCTCCCCCTACTCCTCCCCAAACCATGCACACGCGTGCGTGCGCTCTCTCAAATACTAAAAAAAGTGTTAATATTAATTCTTCTCTCAAAGGCAACTAACGAATCAACTTAAAACTGAGAAGACAAAATATCCCTAAAAGCAATCCCTAATATACCAATTCTCTAGAATGCAGTATTTTCTTTCTCTTTTTTTTAAGATTTTATTTTTAAGTACTCTGTACACCCAGCATGGGGTGGAACCCACAACGCTGAGATCAAGAGTCACACACTCTGCAGACTGAACCAGCCAGGTGCCCCCTAGCATGCAATATTTTCTAATGTGACAAAATGTTTGCCTACATGACACACCTTGGGAAGAATCATGACTCTAATAAAAATTTTTGCCGTATATGAAGAATAAGCACTGTTTGACAGATCAACAAGCTACATTCCAAAAGTTCAGCTGTAAATGGATTGTATGAACAGATAAATTAATGGTGGTTAGGTTCTGGGACTAGCCCACAAAGATCCATTCAACTGATAATACATCAAATGTGGAGGACTAAGTTTATCTTAACAAATCTAACAATTAACAAAAACATTGCTTCTGACAGAAAACATGCTGCATTCCAAGTAGGGACAACAGATACTTCTTTCTTTTCTTGGCAGTAGCAGTTCTTGGTTCTAGCAGTGGGCTAGGAGGTGGGTACTGACTAGCATCCAGGATATATATTTCCCAAAACTCCCTGTACATTTATAGAAAAGTCTTTCTTAATTTAGTCTAGATTCTGGCCATGGGGAACAAAAATGGGGAAAGAAAAGGAGTACACAGTGCAAAGACCTAATTTACTTAAGATGTCATCTGTTCAGACCAGTTATTTGCAACTTGAGGGCTACGTATAAAGCAGTCCAAAAGTCCAGAGAGATTCTTGAGCTGAAAGCCCCTGTACACTTTAAGAAAAAGTAAGTAACAGGATGTGCTCAATTCAAAGTTTACTCACTCAGCTGCATCTTTCTTCTCCTCTTTATCATCTTTCTCTTGTTTACATCCTGGACTGGACGTCTGAACCCCTTGGGATGTGACCTCAGGTCCCCTCTTGTGCTCCGTGTTACTGAGGATTGAAGGGGAAATGCTGGGACTGTTCGGTTTGCTGCTGCCACTGGTGCAATTGCTGCTGCTATTTTCAATGAAAGAATCCTTAGCATTTGGTTCAATTTTGTCTTTGATCAAATCTCTTGATTTTTCTCCCTCTCTATTTTTGTTTAGCAGTTGATCCATAGATTCAGAAGTAGAACTTGGCTGTAACTAAATAAAGGAAATAATTATACTTAAATATTTTAAATAACTCTATAATCAATTTTCTCCATGAGTATAAGCAAACTAATATTTGTAAGCATGAGATATACCGAATAAGGCTTTTTACATACTTTAAGAATAATGTACTTATTATAAAGCAATAATAACAGAACATATACACAACAATACCCATAGTCACCTAGGCACTCACATGTCCTAACCCCAAAAGTTAAGTATTTACTAACTACCTACCATGTGTCAGAAATTGTACCGCTGGGTATGGAAAATACAGAACAGTTCCTATCCTCACAAAGCTTACCACCTGGGTGAGATCAGATACCTAACAAAATTTGGTAAATGCTATGGGATCCTAAAGGAAAAGCAATTTATAGAAAAAGAAGGTTTCTCAATGAAAGTATCATCTAGACTAAGGTATAAAAGACTGGAGGTGGGGGTAGTTTGGAAAACGGAATTGTCTAAGCTAAAGAAACAACATGTTTAAAAACCCAAGGGAAAGGGAGAAACAGAAAAGCACTAGTGGACTAAGACCTGGGCCTGGACTCAAGAAGTAGTGGGCTGGCAAGTCAGAAGTAGGTGGATTCAGAGGGACACTGGACTAGACAGGTTGCTCAATTAGACCTTCTAACCTTACTAAAGAAGGAAAGTACAAAACACAAGTACCATGAAGAAGAGTAGAAGACAAAGATGTTCGTGAAGTAGGTGCTGAGGTTTTTAAGTTTATAGGCTAGAAGAAATCAATGCTACTACTGTCTGAAGATGAATGAAGATGCCATACTCCAAAGAAAGAAAAAACAAGCAGCTGAAGGAAATGACAAGAAGAAGAGAAGGAAAAAGGCACCAAGTAGAAGCAGCCGAAGAGGCCATGAGAATACAGCAGCAGCCCCAGGCAGCAAGAACGGACTGCAAGGGTTGGACAGAAACAAACTCTCTCCCCAGCCTCAGGATGGGCAAACAAATGTCAGTCTCACTACTCAGGCCCTTGGCATGCTGGCATCTTGGGGGCATCTCAAGCTTCACTACATCACCAAAATAATTATAGAATCCACAAGCAGCTCATGGCAATAGGTGATAGGATCATTTATTTGGACCCAGTGGCAACTTTAGTCACAATATAGGCATTTAATATTTAAGCCAGCATTTGTTCAGATAAATCTTTAGTAGAAGCTACCTACATAACAGACCAACTGTATACTGCATAAGATTTCTTGAGTATTTACAGTAAGTCTTTGAATTAGGCAAAAATGAGACTTTTTTTTTATCTTACTCATATAATGGAATATATGGTTTGGACACTGTTCTAATGATTTACAAACTCATTCATTTATTTGCTACAACAGACCTATGTGATGGAGATACTTTTATCACCACCTTGCAAATGGATAAACTAAGGCACAGTTCATGCTATTCAGCATTCAGCTACATTTCCTATCTGCAGTATACTAAGTAAACCTAAGCGGGCCTCGATCCAGGACCCCGGGATCATGAACTGAGCCAAAGGCAGAGGCTTAACGACTGAGCCACCCAGGCGCCCCCTTAGGATCAATTCTTTTAGCAACTTTCAAATATTACAATACAGTATTACTGACTATAGTCACCATGCTGAACATTACACCCTCATGACTTATTTTATAAATAGAAGTTTGTATCTTTTGATGCCATTCACACATTTTACTGCCCGCTGCCTGTGGTAACCAACAATCTGTATCTGAAGGTTTTTTTTTCTTTTTTAAGGTTTCACACATAAGCGAGATTATGCAATTATCTTTGTCTGACTTATTCCACTTAGCATGATGCCCACAAAGTCCAACCATGTTGTCGCAAATGACAGGACCTCCTTTTTATGCCTCAATATTCCCTTATATATGTGTGTGTGAGCACACACATGTGCACATCTGTATCTATGATACATATACGTGTGTGCATTTGTATATACATATATACACACATGCACAATTTTCTTTATCCATTCATCCATCAATGGACACCTAGGTTGCTTCCGTGTCTTGGCTATTGTAAATAATGCTGCAATGAACATGGGGGTTCATTGCAGCTATCTTTTTGAGTTAGTATTTTCATTTCCTTTGTATAAATACCCAGAAATGGAATTGCTAGATCATATGGTAGTTCTATTTTTAATTTTTTTATTTTTGAGGAACCTCTATATTGTTTTCCTTAGCAGCTATGCCAATTTATGTTTCTGTCAAAAGTGCACACCTTGCCCAGCACTTGTTATTTTCTTAATTTTTTGGTAATAGCCATTCTAAAGGCATGGGCGGTATCTCATTGTGGTTTTGATTTGCATTTCCCTGGTGATTAGTGGGGAGCACCTGTTCATGGACCTGTTGGCCATCTGTATATCTTCTTAGAAAAGTGTTTATTTACATCCTTGGCCATTTTTTCTTTTTCCTCTTTTTTTTTTTGCTACTGAGCTGTAGGAGTTCTTTATGTATGTTGGATATTAACTCCTTATCAGTTATGTGATTTGCAAATATTACCTCCATGCAGTAGGTTCCTTTTCATTTTGTTGGTTTCCTTTGCTGTGCATTATTTTTGCTCTTGTTACTTTTGCTTTTGATGTTAAATAAAAAAAAAAAAATCACTGCCAATCACTGCCAACGTCAAGGAGCTTACTGCCTATGTTTCCTTCTAGGAGTTTTTATTCAAGTCTTTATTCCATTTTGAGTTAATTTTTATGTAGAGTGTAAGATGGTCCAGTTTCATTCTTTTTTTTTAATTGATTTTAGAGAGAGAAGGAGAGAGAGGGCACACGTGAGTGGGGGAAGGGGCAGAGGGAGAGGGAGAGAGAGAATCCCAAACAGACTCTGCACTGAGTGTGGAGCTGATGCAGTGCTCTATCTCCTGACCTTGAGATCATGACCTGAGCTGGAATCAAGAGTCAGATGCTTAACCAACTGAGCCACCTAGATGCCCCAGCTTTATTCTTTTAAATGTGGTTTCCAGTTTTCCCAACACCATTTAATGATGAGACTGTCCCTTCCCCCATTCTTCTTTTTTTCTTAAGATTTTATTTGAGAGAGAGCGAGAGAGTGCACAAGTGGGGAGAGGAGCAGGAGAAGCAGACTCCATGCTGAGTGTGGAGCCCAACGTGGGGCTCGATCCCAGGACCCCAAGGATCATGACCTGAGATGAAATCAAGAGTCGGATGCTTAATCGACTGAGCCACTCAGGCGCCCCTCCCTTGCCCATTCTACATTCTTGGCTCCTTTGTTGTAAATTAATTGACTATATGTGCATGGGTTTATTTCTGGGCTCTCTATTTTGTATAATTGACCTATGTGTCTGTTTTTATGCCAAGAACATACTTTATTACTGCAGCTTTATATATAGTTTGAAATCAGGGAGCATGATGCCTCCCAGATTTCCTCTTCTTTCTCAAGATAGCTTTGACTATTTGAAGGCTACTGTAGTTAACACAAACTTTTTAGGATTGTTGGTTCTCTTTCTGTGAAAAAAGCCATTGCAATTTTGATAGGGACTACACTGAATCTCTAGGTTGCTTTGGGTAGTATGGACATTTAATGGGAAAACTGAAATTCTTATGTGACTTACAGAACAAGAAAATACTGATTGTCAGTAAAAAACTGGGGTATGTTGTTTTTTGGTAATAAGAATATTTATTGAATACACACTATATGTGTCGTGTACTATATTAAACACTTTATAGTAGTATCTCACTTAATTCTCATAAGAACACTGAAAGTGGTTCTACAATAATCCCATTTCAGCTTGGGAGAAGTACGTAACATACTTCAATGTTATACATATGGTATTTGTAAAGGGAAGATTCAAACCAGGCAGTCTACTTACCTCCAAACCCCATACTGTTAATCTGTAACAGATCAAATTACTAGCAATTCTTATACAAATAAAACTATCAGCAATGTGCACATAGCTGTATTAGATCCTGCAGATGGCTGTCAAGGAAAATAAAAAGATATAACCACAGAGTACTCCTATCTCTGTCTCAATGAAAGACCAGAGATCTCTGTGAATCACCATAGTTTAAGGCCATATGCGTATCATGAGGATGGCTCTGAGGATTCATTCACTCAACAGTGGCAGTATAGCCTATGCATTAGGTACTATGCAAAACAGTACTAAAAACCTAAACACACAGATGGCCAGGCCTTCTACTAGCCATGTGATTCTCGGCAAATTATTTGTCTTTACCTCAGTTTCCTAATATACACACTGGAAATAATAATAGAGCCTGCTTCAGAGGGATGTTAGGACAATAAAAAGATTTATCACATAAGCACTTAGGACAGTATAGGGTACACAGGAAATATTCAGTATATGTAAACTACTAACATTATTTTACCTTCAGTGAAGTATAAAGCTCACCCTCAAACATTTTTTAATACCATTTCCTTGCTTTCCAGTACTCACTTATGGACCAGAAAGTTACTTGTAGGAGACTTAATAATACATTCAATTATTCAGGCTCCCAATAGTAGTAAGATTAGAATTCCTAAAGAGGTAGAGTTCTAATCCTACAAGCACTTGGACTTTAAGAGTCAAGTGTTAAAGAAGATTTACAGAAAGTTGTGAACTGATAATATGAGAACCAAAATGTTTTCTACTAAATGAAGTTATGAGGCTTTTTAAAAATACACTAACTCTATTGGCACCTGGGTGGCTCAGTCAGTTAAGCGCCCGACTTTTGATTTCAGCTCAGGTCATGATTTCAGGGTTGTGAGACTGAGCCCTGTGTTGGGATCCACACTCTGCATGGAACCTGCTTAAGACTCTCTCTCTCTCTCCCCTCCCTCTGCCCCTCCCCCCACCTTAAAAAACAAAACAAAAACACTAATTCTAATTGAGATAGTGTGTTGCTGACGTAAGAAGAGACATACAGATGTATGGAGGAAAATTCAGAGTCCAGTAATGGAGTTTCCACAAGAGTGCAAAGATTATTCAATTCAGTATCTTTTTTTTTTTTAAGATTTTATTTACTTATTTTAGAGAGAAAGAGAGAGAGAGAGAGTGCAAGCACAAGCTGGGGGAAGGACAGAGATAGAATCCCAAGTAGACTCCACGCTGAGTGCAGAGCCCGACACAGGGCTCAATCCTATGACGCAGAGATCACAATCCGAACCAAAACCAAGAACCTGACAACCAACCAACTGAGCCACCCAGGCGCCCCCAATTCAGTATCTTTTAAAGAGAAGGTGCTGGGACAGTAAGAGCAACAAGCGAAAGAATAAATCTACCCTCACACTATATAAAACAATTACTCAAAATGGATCATAGCCCTAAATGAAAACTCTTAGAGGAAAATAAGAGTAAATCTTTATGACTATGGATTAAGCAATGGTTTCTGAAATATGACACCAAAAGCACAAGCAACAAAAAAGAGATAAAGTGGACTTTAATAAAATAAAAAATTTTTGTCCTTTAAGGGCCAACATCCAGAAAGTGAAAAGACAACCGATAGAATGGTAGAAAAAAAACTGCAAACCATGTTATCACATGTGACACTTGTACACAGAATAAAGTCAGTAAGACAACTCAGATTTTAAAATGGGCAAAGGATCTGAACAGACATTTCTCTAAAAAAGATTTACAAATGGCTAATGAACACATAAAAAGATGCCCAACATCGTTAGCCAACAGAGAAATGCAAATCAAAACCACAATGAGATACCACAAGGATGCCTATAATAAAAAAAGACAATAACAAGTGTTGGTAAGGATGTGGAGAAACAGAAATCCTTAAATGCTGGTGGTAGAAATATATAATACTGAAGTTGCTTTGGCAAACAGTCTGGAAATTTTCCTCAAAACGTTAAAGACAGAGTTACCACAGGACCCAGAAATTCTACTCTTACATATATACACCCAAGAGAAATGAATATATATGTCCACAACAAAAACTACACTAATATTCATAGCATTATTCATAATAGTCAAAAAGTGTGAGTAACTCAAAGAGACATCAACTGATGGATAAATAAAATGTGGTCTATTCATACAATGGAATATTATTAAAAAGCAATGAAGTACTGGGGCACCTGGGTGGTGCAGTTGGGTTAGGTGACCAACTCTTGGTTTCAGCTCAAGTTCTGATCTCAGGGTTGTGGGATCAAGTCCCACAATGGGCTCCCTGCTCAGCAGGGAGTCTGCCTGAGATTCTCCCTCCCTCTCCCTCTGCCCCTCGCCCCCTGCTTGCACACACACTCTCATGCTCTCAAATAATCTTAAAAAAAAAAAAAAGTAATGATAGATGCTCCAACATGGATGAACTCTGAAAACATTATGCTAAGTGAAAGAAGCCAGACACAAAAGGCCTCATATGAGGATTCCATTCATATGAAATGTCCAGAATAGGCAACTGTATATAAAGAAAGCAGACTGTTTAAGAACTAGGGAAAAGGGTGAGGGGGAGGTGTTTGAAAGCAAAAGAGGAGTGACTGCTAAGGAGTATGGGGTTTCTTTTGGGGGTGAAGAAAATGTTCTAAAATTGACTGTGATAATGACTGTACAATTCTGTGAATATACTAAAAGCCACTGAATTGTACACTCTGTATGGCTAAAATGTATGACATGTAAATTATATGTCAATAAGACTGTTACAAGAAAACTACTACTCATATGCTTCTAAATAAAAATTTTTCTTTCCTTCATAATAAATTCAATGTAAGTAAGGACTGAATGCTTGACTGTAAAAAATAATGCTGAGAGAATAAAAGGAAATAGGCAATACCTATAGCATAAGCTCATTTACATCAAATGGAAGATTATGCAAAATAATATCACCTATTCCTTAGGAATCTATTCAGACGCAATGTAAAGAACTGCACAGGAAAAAAGTCCTTCCCTCTGGCAGGTGGATGCAGCTGAGGAGACCAAGTACACAAGAGGGCTTCAACTGTGTTGGAGTGCATGACATGTTAAGCTTGATATCTGGGCATTCAGTCATAATTCTCCGTAATCGGGGCGCCTGGGTGGCTCAGTCGTTAAGTGTCTGCCTTCGGCTCAGTTCATGATCCCAGGGTCCTGGGATTGAGCCCCACACTGGGCTCCTTGTTTAGCGGGAAGCCTGCTTCTCCCTCTCCCACTCCCCCTGCTTGTGTTCCCTCTCTTGCTGTGTGTCTCTCTCTCTGTCAAATAAATAAAATCTTTAAAAAAAATAAAAATAATTCTCCGTATCATGTCCATGGATTAGCTATGGCTTAAAAAATTAAAATTTAAATTCACAACCACTAACAGCATTAAAGCTGAATAGATACAACTGTGATAAAATATGATATGTAATATTTTGAATGGTGCTAATAAATATGAAGATATCAGCAAAAAATTATTAATTTTTAGGAAGCTAACACAGACTAGGAAAAGGCTGCCTTTTGCCTTTGACTGATTCATCTCTTAAGTCAGTTGTTTTTTCCAAAGGCTGATAATCCGATCTTCTCCTCTAAGAAACTAAGTTTCAGGATGACTTCTTGAGTGGTCCCAAAATTACTTGATATACAAAGTGTATTAAACACTGTGAAAGAATGCAATGTTCATCCAAGAGATCAGAGTACATTCAGCAAGTCTTACTTAAGGCAGAGAAATGGTATTAAAGACCA
The DNA here is from genome assembly GCF_009762305.2 of Zalophus californianus. Taxonomy (NCBI): domain Eukaryota; kingdom Metazoa; phylum Chordata; class Mammalia; order Carnivora; family Otariidae; genus Zalophus; species Zalophus californianus. Next base: position 9,274,975 of record NC_045608.1, read on the forward strand.
ATTTCTACCACAATACGTTTGTGAACAAAGGGTAAATCTGCAACTACCTCAGAACACCAGGGTCCATTACATCTTCCACTAGCCCCATCAGGATAATTAATGCCCCGGCTTCGCTCTACTCTTCACTGAATACAGTAATCAAATAAGCATCAAATAATAACATGTTATGATTGGCTTTGAATGTCAAAATTATATTCTCTTTCATTTGTTATCTGTACAGTTCTCAAAGCTCCTGATTTTAGTTACCTACTTAAAAGCACAGGCAGGGGCACCTGGGCGGCTCAGCCGGTACAGCAACTGACTCTCGGTTCGGCTCAGGTCCTGATCTCAGGGTGGTGAGATCGAGCCCTGTGTCAGGTTCTGCGCTCAGCCCAGAGTTGGCTCGAGAGTCTCTCTCTCCTCCCTTTATTCCCTCCACCCCCCAAGCTCTCTCTCTAAAAAAGGGAAATAAAATAAATAAGTAATTTAAAAGCACAGAGACAACTTTAAGAATGCTTAGCTTTCTACAGACGTGGTTCAATGTTTCTGGGTATGCATATAATGCATTTTTGTAAATGAAGGATATAAAAATTCTTAATGTTTAACATTCATTTTTAAAATTCTAATTCAATCAATAACAACACTTACCCTAAAATCATTCTTAAACTTCTTTAAGTCATCAATTTGCTTTCTATGTTCAGAAACAATTGGTGATATACCTATAAAATTACAAACTGTTAAATATCAACTTATTGTAAATCTTTAACTTAAAATTAACTTAAAACGAAAATAAGCTTTTATTCAATATATTAATTACAGATTTTGACATCTGTCAAATTATGCATTTAAAAGTGCACAATCCTAAGAAAAAGTATTGACCAAAAACAATCTGTACTGGGCATGAGTTTAGACATCTCCTTCCTATTTCCACAATTATACTGAAAGACTTTTTAACACTCTAACCTTTATTTTCAGTCTTTGAGAAGCTAGGTGATGTCTCACTGGGCTTCATATTTTCTTTATTTCCTGCAGGAGAGTTCTGCCTCTGATCTTGAAGCCTGGAATCCTTAGCTAAAAAAAAATACATATTTAAAAAAATAATAATAAAGTAAAATGGGAAAGTAGTCAACAATTTTTATTTCCTATGGTTTTTGGAAAAAAAAATTCCATTCAACCAGAAGCTTTCTCCTTTGCAGATAAATGAAACACCAACAACTTTATTTATATTGATATTTACTACCTAGGAATGTTAACCCTCATAACAACAAACATTCAAGAATAGCATATATGAAATTAGTAGTATTAAACAACTTCATTTACATAAAATTTTAAGTATATACTCAAATACATAACTATGAATAAACATAGCATTTGTCATTCAATTTCACAAATGACATGGAGCTGGAAGCCCTCTCTTACATACCCTCAATAGATGGGGTAACAGCTCTGTTGGATGCAGGACTGGCAGGCGTAGGAGATGCAGCTGGAACAGGCATAGCAACAGCTTCAGCTGGAATAATACCGGCCTGAGGAGAAGCAAGAACTGGTCCACCAGGAGTATTTCCAATACTGTTCTGTCTGGGAGACCTGGGTCTGTGAGTTTTAGGGGATAATCTTGGAACTACAAGAAAGAGAAAAATTATCCATTACATTCTCAGCTCAAATGTCACTTCCTCAAAGAGGCTTCTTAGAAAATTTAGGTAAAATAGTCCTAGTCAACCACCATCCCAATTATTCTTTATCCCATCACCCTGTTTTCTTTTCAAAAGTCTTGAATAGTGGTGGTGACTGAAAACACAAATACCTGAAAAATGACAATAATTACTAATATCTAAGTACAGCTGTAGTTTTTCTTTGTAACTAAACAGATTAATTCTAAAAGGCAGTACCTTTAAATGAAATTAGAAACTGGATTTTAAGACAGGATTAACCCCACTTTTTAAGATGAAGACAGCAACATTCTCCACTAAGAAGTGAGATGTTTCTTTAATAGTGGGGTGGTAGATCCCAAAGAAACAGGCTTATCTGTTCCTCCTTCAAATAATAAACTCAAACACTGTTTGGCAGCTTGCAGCCAATCCTGTATGTTCTTTCTAGCCACCTCAAGAGGCACTTTACAATAACTAAGAAAATCGGAGAACCAATTTAGCCAAAAGCAGAAGATAATCCACCAGGGTTCCTGTTCCACCTGCCCTCAAGTAAACAACTAATAGGTTTCTTAGTCCATTAAACCTATTTGTAGAACTCAGATTCAAAGGTTTAGAGAAAATGGTTCTTTTGCTTCAATTTAGTGGTTCTTTTACTTTTTTAAGTCATAGGATCATGGAAGGAAACTATCCAACAACTGTCATTTTTATAATTAGTATAAAAAAGTGAAACTATAACACCATTCTGTATGTATTTCTAATAAGTTTTTATTGTTTCACTTCTATAATTATGTTGTTACTCTCAAAATTCACTTCCAGATTCTCTGAGTAATGTCAAATGATGAATGGTACAACTGAAGAAATAAAGATTTTTAGAAATTCTATTTTCTTGCTAAGTGAATTATTTCCAATACCTAATATCTAATTTCTAATATCTAATTTCCTTTGGTCTTCCTGGAGGACCAAACAGAACATACAAAGGAATTTACCATAAAATTATACATTCATGATGCTAAGCAATGTATATCGACTAAATTTAATAGAGTTGGGTATATTTTTAAGGTTAAATATCTTTTCCCTCTTAAAAATCTATGTGCTGATTAAGACAGATTATGAATAAAAAACCACAATCACTGCATGTTCTAACTCTCCAGTTATCATGGAAGCAAAACATTAAATAGCAAAAGCAGTTTTGGACTAAGCTTACAGTTAGTCTTTTTATGTATTTTATATTTTTATAGCTGCTATCAGCACATTCCTTGGGCTAATCACAGATAAAACTTGGGTCCGTCATGTATGTTTTTTATATTCCTTATAAGGAAAATACAATCAGGAATTAGTGCCATATACAGATGCTACAGAAATACACAGCACTGTAAGCCCCAAATAAACGTTTGTGGAATGAATCCACAAACAAAATTGCTAAGAAGACAGGAAATACAGTCTGTCAAAATGATGTTACATACTGTATTTGTTTTGTATTTGAGTGGTACTTTATAAAACTATGAAGTATATTCCTAACTTATGAACCTCATATGCATCTTATCACAAGTCCATAAAGTAGAACAGCAAAAATTACTCTAATCCATTGAGAAAACTGAAATTCAGAATAATCACATGGTTTGCTCTAACATACGTTGAGTATGTGGTGGAAGCCAGAATAAAAATACAGCTTTCCCAATTCCTGGTTACTCCGCTAATTTTAAGATATACACTTATTATTCTTCAAACAGAGCTTAAGCTCAGCCCTTTTCACATGCAGCAGAGTTACAAAATGAACACTGTCATTATGATCCAAGCCAAATGTTACCTACCCCCGCTGACCACTGATGACCATGTGCCCCCCGCAGGACTAGTTCTTGCTGCTGGAGGAGCAGCTGCTTCACTTGGTGGGGTATGGGACACAAATTCTAGGCCACTGGAAATGGAACCCCTCCCAGCAGAAACTCTGTGATTTCGAGGGTGTCGCTGGGCCTTTGGGGACATCCTTGGAGGCCCTAAGAAAGGAAGAGTGAACATCACATAAATGCTACAACGTCCATCAGTACAACTTTTCTGCTAAATACATAAACCCTATTCACACATACATACATACATACACACACACACTCACTCTCTCTGTTGCTCTCTCTCTAGTTTCTTCTTGGTTATAAAAGAAAGAACAAAACCAAAAAACCGTATTTTGGGCCATATTCTTTCAGAATTATTTTGTGGAATGCCACAAGGTTTTATAAATAAATTTTATATTATTTCCCTGTTTTTTTAAAGGAGGGATGAAGTTGGTGTTAAGAAATCAAACATATTGTAACTCTCCAAAGATTTTTATTGATTTAATCTATATCCATTACTTATGGGCATTTAAACATAATAAAATATTAATAGAAATTACAGTTACATGATAGGATAAGTCTTATTTTACCACATACTTTTAGCTTTTTCCCTCAAACTTTCTAAAATTAGAAAAAAAGATTTTGAAACAAAAAGACTATTAATCCCTATGTACTTTTATACTACTGAAACATGACAATAAATTTTACAACCCATGCCTTAAAACAGTCTTCATGTGTAAGCAGTTTCTCAGACTGAACAGGCTATGAGCTGAAAGGCATGACCTGAAAGACTAAAATAACTGGCATTTGAAGAATAAATTTGCAGTATATGAATGGTCAAAGATTCTAGATCATTAATTCTGTCACCCCATTAGTGACTTCTATTTCTAAAGAAGTCTACTCTGCATTTGAACAAAACAATCAGGTGAAATCAGTGGACAGAATGGCTCTCAGTAGAAAAGCCAGACAGTGCTAATACTCAGCAAAACTCATCCTCACCCTCACCTTCCTGTCAAAATCTTAAGAATGTCAAATAAATTTGTACCATCAGTAGAAATTTAATCATGAACACAGTATTAAAAAGAAATATTAACGTTATGTATTATAGTTTTCAACTGGAGAGGTGATTTATATAAAAAAATAATTTAAGAATTAGGTATATGCACATCATATAAATTTTTTATACCTATTTAGAGAAAAAGACCAAGAAAGCTGGTTGGCATAGCTCAATGAAATCAAACTCTAACTTGGAAAAAAAAAAATTCATTCTTTTTGTTAATACATAAAATACAAAGTACGCTCCCATATTAAACACAGAAAACCACTGTATTTAATAGTTCTATGTTTGAAGTTCACACTTGAAAAATGCTTCAGTGTCACCTAACTACATGACTGGAAGACATTTTAATTTAAATTAGTTTAAAAAAAATTGGATAATGTAGCAGCTCTGAATATGTAGAAGGTCTACTTCTACATGAATAGTCCCTCCACAAGCAGTCTACAACTTACTATAGTGAAGACGTTCATACTCACTAATGAGTCCTGCTTTACTCAAACAATGCACCACAACAAATACCACAACAGATTTTAACTTTTCACTTAGTGGCCACCATTACAAGCACTTTCTAGCAAGGAAGTCACCTTGAAAATCAGTGCAACATGCTGTTCAAGCTTAGCCACTTTAGTCAGGATCCTATGACCTCCCTCCTGCCTGGATGGCAACAGTTTATTAAAAAGTAGCCAGCAGGGGCGCCTGGGTGGCTCAGTCGGCTGAGGTCATAATCCCAGGGTCCTGGGATTGAGCCCCACACATCGGGCTCCCTGCCTGCTTCTCCCTCTCCCACTCCCGCCCCCACCTGTGTTCCATCTCTGGCTGTGTCTGTCAAATAAATAAAAAAAAAATCTTAAAAAAAAAAAAAAGTAGCCAACATAGTTTTCTCCAGGGAAGCACTTTATGCCAGGAAACTCTTATTAGTCTCAGCGTAAGTTCTGTCAACTACAATTTTAATGAACAAATCAGATTAACACGTTAACACAAATACTCTGAAATAATATCAAAAGTACCTGACATCCAGAAAATAGGTTTTTAACATATGCACTGCATTTATATTAAAATGTAACCTTTCTACAGTATATATTCGATAGGTAGCAACAGTGGATTTAGCACCAAACATTGCATGAAAAATAGAGGATTTTTTTTTTTTTTTGACAAGGGCAAATGGTTTTTATTAAGAATATTTTATCTTAGGGGCTCCTGGGTGGCTCAGTCGTTAGGCGTCTGCCTTCGACTCAGGTCATGATCCCAGGGTCTTGGGATCGAGCCCCACATCTGGCTCCCTGCTCGGCGGGGGACCTACTTCTCCCTCTCCCACTCCCTCTGCTTGTGTTCCCTTTTCTCACTGTGTCTCTCTCTGTTGGGTAAATAAATAAAATCTTTAAAAAAAAAAAATTTTATCTTAGATCAAGGACTTCTTACAGATTAGACTTTCACTAGAAAATATTACAAAGCTAATTTTCTTAAATTCCCCAAACATAAAACCAATCTCAGTTTTATAATCTAAGAGCAGGTACAGACACAAAGGCAGCTACATGGAATGTCCCTCTCAAAAAGGACCCCTAAATCACCATTACTGCCTTTGGCCAACAGGTAGGTTCACTAGTACCTTGGCCAAGGAGCTATAAAATGATAGGTTCTACAGTAAGTCCAATACTGGGTGAAGAAAGTTCATTGTTTCTCATTAACCACTGTTTATACGGTATATTGAGAGGGACAAAAACCTGGGGCAGACCTTCTGGGGCTGTAAAGGAGCATCATTATCACCAGGCAGAGATAAACCCCCATCCTTAAAATCCAGGATAGTTCATAGCTTCACACAGCATTTATCAAATTTCTCTCTAATGAACAAAAGGTTAATAGAAATAGTTTTAATAAACTAAAGTTAAAACACGGAAATTATAGGTTATTAAATAATGAAGAGGAAACTATTTTGTAATTATAAACTCACATAGGAGTTAAACAAAGACAAACAAAAACATGAACAAATTGTGGTATTGTACCTTCTGAAGACATGCGTTTAGGCATAGTAGAGACAGGAGCTGGAGAACCATGAGCAGAGGGGTGAGACGGGGGTCTGGATGGCCGCGAGGGGGGCCTGGAGGGCGGCCGTGTAGGGGTGGCTGCCCGAGGTGGAAGAGAGTTGGGACCTGACTGGTAGCGAGAAGGTGGGCGAGAGGAAGGAGATGGGCAAGGCGATGGCCAGGGAACACCTGACAGAACAAATGATATGAAGGAAAGTATAAAAACTAAAGAAAAAAATGAGGGAAAAAAGTAAACAGAAAAAAAAGTAAAATGACAAAAATGATTTCTTGTACATTTTAACCCTTTGAGGACAGTCATTTGATTTGTGATAAGTTTTAGCACAACTTAACTGACATAAATTCACATTTTACTTTAACCTCCTTAAAATTAAGTCTGTTTAAATGAACAAACGTTCCCAAAGGGTTAATTAGGATCTACACATACTATTGAAGAAGACAGTTAAGACTTTGCCTATTAATCCTGCTTCTGTTACTGTTTCTCAATAACCAATTATTAAAAGGAGTATAGCATAAACTAGGTAATTTCACACAATAAATCACAAAACTCAGGAATAAGATTACTTACTATATTAGTTTTAGCTTTTGAAACATGAAAATAAGCAGCAGCTATTATATCCCATTAAAAATGCTGGTTTTTATATAACCATCTGTGATTTTCATCTAGTTTGTACTTGAAGGTAAAATTTAGTTTGAAATCTGATTAAGCAAGTCCATTTAGTAGAAATAAAACATTATTTCTATTTTTTAGAGTCACAGGAGTGACAAAGGTTAATATTCATTGCCTTTTCAAAAAACATTTTAATGTTATCAAATTAGAAAAAGAGGGGGGACCTGCTAAATAATTTACACAGTTAAACACTTATTTAAGTGACTGCTTAATAAACAATGCCAACTATAGAGCAGTCATCACCAAATAAATTGACACTGATGGATATGCACAGGTCAAGATATAGCTAATGTGTAACATTACGTATCACTTACCTTAATCTTAGGAAACAGTCCAGGTCTCCTCTCCATAGGGTTCCACACACTTGAGTATCATACATTTCCCAGCCCCCTTCAGGTTTTTTACTTGAAAATTCTGTTCATGAACTAAAATTCTTTACCCAGTGAGCAAAGAAATGTCACCCACAATACTAAGTACAGAAAATACTCAAGAGTGTTCATTTGGAGAGGAATTCTGGAGAAAGACTCAACAGAAACAACTGAAATTGGAAACTTAATGTTCTCTCCTTTTCTAACTTTCTCAACCTAAATATCTTAAACTGAATGTCCACTTTGTTCCCTAGGTTAGGGAACACAGTACGGCTATTTCCATATTGCCTATAGTACTGCTGTCCAGTATTCCTGACTCACATAAAAGATCCGTGACCTATGAGATATACTCAATCTTAGATTTAGAGGTAGAGCAGAAAAGTATCTTCCTACTAAAGATGCAAGTCTCTTTCACTGTACTTACGCTAAACTGCAATATCCACCCTTCAACTAAGAGTTGTTTTTATTGTTTTTTAAGCACATTTCTTTCTTCATCTTCTTCACATGACTCTTGGTCATGTCTAGTATAGCAAGTTACCTCAAATCCTTTCTTGAAGTAAGCAGAATATAAATGTGCACACAGTTAATGAAAATTAATCTATATTAACCGCTGTCTCACACAGACTAGGATTTTCCATATTAACTATGTTTAAGTAGTTTTATCATCCAGTGTTTTTAAAATTGGAGAACCTACCCAAAGTTTCCAATTTCTTTATATGTGGAGTATTTTTTGGCCAAGTGAATTCTCTTTGGTTAAATTTAACACTTAATACGTGAGTATTTCATCACACTAAATACCATGTATCAATGACTTACAGTAATTTTACTAATTTGATATCCACAAAGGCAAAATTTTAAATAATTTTGAAGTAAAAACTACTCCACAGAAATCACTGAAGGTGTGCATGCTCTTACCAATTACGTTAAACTTAAATATTCAGAAAACTATATATTTGATTGAGGACATTGACAAATTTGGTCAAAATACTTGCCTCCATTAACTACTCTTTGGTCTGAACCAGAATTCGGGTTGAAATCTGAAGTGTGAGAGGTGGATCTTGATGGCATGGAGCCCGATCCAGGCTGGCCCATACGCGGTGAATTCTGTCTCCCACTTCCCCAGGATATGACTTCTCTATTTCTTTGTCCAGGAGGAATATATTTATTTTCCCTGAAAATGAGAGATCCTCTAAATCATTTTATCCTAACAGATACCAGGCCAATGAAACAAATCCAAAATTGAGGCAGAAGTGAATGCTTGTTATAAAAAGGTTAAACACTAAAACAAAATGTCTCACTCCCAAATACCCCTAATTCTTCCATGTTACCCTGAGGTCTAGCCTCTGGCCTTTCCTCTCTCTCTCAGATTCTCCTCCTAAGCAAAAAGTTTAACAGATTTGTGTTCGTTCTCATCCTACTTCACCTCTAAATGGCTGAGTCTATCAAATATGGTCTGACTTCCTAAAACTTTCTTTGTCCTTGGCTTTCTCTACTTTGTTTTCTCTTGGATTTCTTCTCTTTGTGGCTATTCATTGGTTTTTTTCATTCAACATCAGCAATGCTGACAAATCCTAAATCCACACTGCCAGTCCCACAGTCTCAACAGCTCCCACGGAACAACACTTTAATTCAAATCATCAGACTATAAGCTGCTTCTTTAAGAAAGAATTTATATCTTACCCTACCAGGTATGTAGTAGATGTTTCTCAACATGTTTATGAATAAATGAATGAAAGACCTGCAAGCCCCTCAAATGCAATAAATTTAACAAAGGGCTCACTCTTATCTCGCCTCAAATTTGCTCTATGTTTTCTATCTCCATTACCAGTACAAATAGCAATCAACTTAGTTATCAAATAAACCTCAGGCTCACCCATGGCTTTTCAAACCTTTCTCTCACAAGCCCTGGCCTAGATGGTTACCAAGTTCTCACACTTGAACAATTTCAATACACTAACTGGTCTCCATGTTTCAGCCAATTCTCAAATGTCCCAGAGTTCGTTCACACCATCCCCTGCCTACAGGGTGCTCTTTAACAGGACACAAACCCTTCACTACCTCAATTCCTTTCAGCTACCACCACTGCACCCTCAACATCACCCTGTATTCCAGACATATGAAACAACCAGCCTCACCCCTGGTTGGCCAGGTTCTTTCACATGTGTTTTCATCATGCAAGGAATGCCTCCTTCTTACTTCTCTTCGGGCAGCAGACAGTGCTACTATCCTATCACAAAATGTCACCTCCTCTGTGAGGCTTTCTCTGACCCCACTGGTTACATCCTAGTTCTTTCTCACTCTGGACACACCTCTAATCTAGCAAATCCTAGTGAACTGCTATTATGTTCTGTGCACCATCCCCCCATCTGATCGCTTTTCTTTAAGTAGCTCTTCCACACCTTGGCTTGCTCATCACTGTACTTCCAACGCTTGGCTTCACAGAGCTGATGCTCAAAAAATATTTTCCAAAATTACTATAATCTTTTCTTTAAATGAATCTTAAACCAATTCCACTTGCATTCTCTACCTAAGCTACATTAAAGGAAGATGAAATATAATAATAATAATACACCTTCTCACACAGACCTTGAGTTGTGTATCCAAAATACTGCATCATGATTTCCTTTAAATACCTAGTGTTTATGCTGTGGCCCTCACGTTCACTGGAATTTCTCTGAACGGCTGTGTATTTTTCTTCTTCACTCCTATCATCATTTTCCAGGGCCACCCGGGCTTTGTACTGGGCACTTGATTCAATTTCTTCTGCTAACTGGTTTGCCCTTGCTTCTCGTTTTAAAAATTCTTCTGAGTTATCCCTTTCTAAGGGTACCCTGACATGAGGGGAAAAAAAAAAAAAAGCAAAGTGAGTATTTTTAAAGTCACAGTTTATATATCTGTCCCAATCAACTATTAAGAGAGTTTAGAGTTTGAAAGACTGATAAAAATATAAAAGAGTTACAGTGATCTGCTCATGTATAAATCAAAATTAGAAATTTTTTTGTTTCACTTTTCCGTAGAGGAATGTAACATTTCCAAAACTGGTTAAATTGACTTTCTCCCATAACATCTACACTTGCAAACTTAAGAGCTTTTACAACTTAAAACAAAAACAAAATTTATCTAGAGCATAAAATTAGAATACAGGTAAACTAAACTACATTTATTCCCTGTTTTAATGAGAATCTATCAGCTTAAGTAGTAACAGAATCAATTCTTTCATGTAACTGTTTAACTTAAAATCTGACAGGGAGCACCTGGGTGGCTCAGTCAGTTAAGCTTCCAACTCTTGATTTTAGTTCAGGTCATGATCTTAGGGCTGTGAGATCAAGCACCATGTCATGCTCCACACTGGGCATGGAGCCCGCTTAAGATTCCCTCTCTCCCTCTCAATCTGGCCCCGCCCCCTTCCTCTCTCTTAAAAAAAGTAAAATAAATTTTCAAAAAAATCCAACAGAAAAATTTATTCAACATCCTAATATAAGTTGATGAAAAAGACAAATGTAGTAAAATAAAAGCCAATTTTTTAAACTTACGTATATGAAGATAAACTGCTATCGTATGTAGACACTACACCATAATTTTCTTCATTATATCGAAACATATCATTGGGATCCCATCCATTAGACTAGAAGAAAATAGTTTATTTTTCAAAATGACAAAGTATTTGTCTTCTTTAATTCAAGTACAATCAATATCTTACATTAACAATTTCTATCATCTTGCCACAATAGTTAACCACTATTAACTTCTTGGGCATAATTCCAGATGCGCTCTATGTATTCATTAAGAACATGATCAGTTAGAGCAATCTACTTTTTAATTCAAATAGGATCTTCTTGTTATGTAACTTGCTTGGTCTTTTAATAAGTCTTGAATATCTTTCCATATCAGAATGCCATTCTTTTTAGTGGAAATACAGTGTTTCAATTGAATGGAGGTACAATAAATCTATTTAACCCATGCCCTACTGATGGACAGGATGTTTCCAATTTTTCACCATCAGGGATAATGTTGCAAAAAATATCCTTACACATCATTATTTGCATGTCCTATGGATATACCAGGACAAAAATAAATTCTGAGGTGAGACCAACTCTAGGTGTGTTTTAAACTTTTATAAATATTGCCAGAATGCTCTCTGGCAACTTAACGGTTTATCCACCTCACTATCAGTCAAAAAGGAGTACCTGCTTTGTATCCTACATAGGTGATGTGGTGCAGAGACCTGAAAACCTCCCACATTAGATTATATCGGATTCTTTAAAGTCTGAAAATGAATAATGTGTTGCCTATGTATTTTCAGTGTTACAGCTGGACTTAAACATTAAAAACAGATTTGTCATAAAGACTTCTCCACAATATTCAATGGAAGATTCTTCATCCGATTCAAATGTTGCTACCTAAACACTCATTTTTGGCAAGAGATTTTGCTTTCTATCTATCTACCTTACAAACATAATTTATAGAATCCTAATGATAGTCCTTACTACTAAGCATTTGATTAAGAGATGATGTGTTATGGGAAAAGTAAAAATAATATACACTAAAAAGCTTTTAGAAACAGCAAATTTCTGTGGGGAATGATCTTAATTTTAAGACCAAGAAATCTACTTTCTGCTTTATTTCTAATGCAACTTAACTATGTTATCTTAATAGTGAGTACCACTTCCTCAGACAAAAAGCCCAAGAGTGGTACCTCTAGGTAAGGTCAAGACACAAGACGCTAATTTCCTTAGGCTGCCTTATTCTATAAAGCATTTAAAGCAAAACATGCCAGTATTTCCAGTTTCCCATGCTTCCCAACTTAAATTTTAAGTTGCTTATTATGATTTATTTAAAAACATGGAAATCATTCATAAGCATCCGAAACAAACATTCGTCTGTATTTATTGCCTGGGGAGAGGTCTCTATTTAGATAATAAGACTGCTGCTTTAAATATATCCACTACAATGATGACAACATACTTCAATTAAAACCAAATGATGTCACACCATATCACATGACCACAGTGTGATACTAAGCAAAAGACTTTACTTACTACATCATTTTCCAAAGCCTCCAGTTCCTCACTGGTAGTGAGTTCACCTGCATCCCAGGGCTCCAGGTCCTTCTCTTTGTGTTCACCATTCACTTTAGCACTGATAGCAGAATCAGTAAAAGCATCTGCAAAGGATGGACTTAGCTGAAAGATCACACGGTCAGACAATGGGCAACAGTAATACACACAAATTATCAACAGAGATATGCTAAAAATAATTATGATATAGAAAGTATAACATTCACTAATGGTATGCTTTCAGATGTATAATGCTTCTAATACAATAATCTTCAAAAAAAACTTTCAGTTCTTCCCATATAATTTTAAGCCACATGAAATGTTTTAATGCATTCACCAGGTCATTAAATTATATTAAAAATAATTACTTTGTATTTCAGAAGCAATCCAGAAAATCTCTATCAACCCATCTAAAATAGGATGCTTTTGTTTAATGGATCCATTAATTAAATAAAAGCTCAGAACTCCTATATCCAAACATAGGCATTTTAACCTTCCAAATCCATGTCTATATTCAGGGGTCAATAACCTAACAGACTCTTGCCATTAGTAACTGAAGCCATTCTAAGTGAGCAAACCCTTCACAGAATCCATTTTTCCCTATAGCCACTCTGTTACAAAGTTCAGGCTCTACAGTGTCATCGTCCCCAAAAGGTTCAGGAGTCGGGCCTATCTACCAGGACTTCCCACCCACACTTTCTCACTTACTGTGTCCTCTCCTCTCTAATGTTACCTCTCTAATGATGCTTGTGAGAGCATCACCATGTTCAGCTGACAGGAAATATCTCAGAGCTGCTATCCAGCAAAGAAAATTTTTCTGTAGTTGGGTGTTAGGACCAGGCAAGTAAAGGTCTACTTGGGCAATGACAGTATTAGAAAATGCTTTGGAGATATAGGCTTGCATTTAAATGGCTGGGCCCACAAGGTATCACCTAGCACAGGGCTAGGGAATAATACTTCTGCTGATCTGGTTCTGTCAAAGGATGCTAGCTCCCAGTCACTGTGCCCTCACCCATACTATAAGCTGCCACCAAAGAGCAGGAGTGAAGAAGAATCAACAACTGTGTCTCTTTTAATAGAGACAATTCCAGAGGGATTTTTTATTTGGTACAACTTCTATAACAGTCACTGGCTCCCTAGGGGGTAAGGTGATAACCAAAATAAGAAATCCAAGCCAGCAAATTTAATTTAAGCCAGCCTGGCACTACAAACCTAACTAGCTCTTACCTCCTCTCATCCTAAACTGGGGGTGGATGGGTGTGTATACATGCAATCCAGGAAATAAAAGCATAACTGCACCTGTGGGCTTAGCCACTAGCTCTACCAGGAGCACGGCTCCCACTGCTAGCAATTTTTAAGAGCTAAGAGCATACCAAGGGGGATCCCCAAGAACAGCAGGCCTCAGCTGGAGGTAGGATAGAGCATACACTGGAAGATTACTGTACTCTGAAAAAGCTCTCTAAGAGGTTCTAATAGACTGGTGCTGTCTTCATAATGCCACATTCAGCTGGAAGCCACCAACAGCCCTAAAAACTTGGCTTTATGTGAAATTCACCTAAGTCAAGCAATACTCTCTATCACCTTATAGTTGTACAAATTCTTGGTAAAAATTAGTTTTGCTATGTTTATTTTCAAGAACGTGAAATGCTTCAAGAAAACATCAATAACAACTTACATTAGGATGCTGAAATTCCCTATTTTCTCAGAAAACTAGACTACAGGAAAATTCCAAACCAGTCATGTCACCTTCTACAAAAAGCAGTACGATTATTAATTTATACTGCTGATCCTATTTCGTGTTGTAATCACATTAGTTTTTTGAGAAGCATCTACTACTTCAGTGAATAAAATATTTACTTACATGGAAACCCAGCATTAAAGATGATACTCTTATCTAAGAAATTAAAGCTCAAAGCAAGAGATATTTTCACACAACCACATAGACTTTTTCCCACTATAACGTGTGTGTGTGTACATGTGTGCATGTGTATGTCAAAGTATTTAGGAAAGACAGGGACTGAACCAAGCTGTATTCAAATTGATAAATATATTTTTATCAGTATTATTCTGAATAAAATCAAAAAGGATCCCTGAATGGAAGTCAATGTGGAAAAGCAAGCATCTAACACTTCACTGAACCAAGTTTTACCCTGCTGATCACAATTTAGGCTCTATTAACAGGACATTATTAAGTAACCTATTTTTTTTTCATTACTACATTTTTATCATAAATTTCTGTTTACAATACCAATATTGTAAAAGGAATTAACTACTCACATGTTGTTACTTAGCATGATAGCTTTCTTTCGAGGCAGTAATGGGGGGGGACACAAAAGGTGTGTTTCTCTTAAGAATGATATTCCTTAATTTTAAAACCTCCTCCAAAGAAAGTCCCTTTTTAAAGATGAGTGAAGAGTTTAGAGAAAGATGTTAAAAAAAAAAAAATGAGCAGAAGTAGAGAGTGAGCACAAAATGAGGAAAAACCCTGGTCATAAACACTGTATTTCAGGTCAACACTGTATTTATTAACTAGAAGGAAGACCTGGATATTTCATTCTACACTATTACCAACACCTAATACTGTAAATTCTGAAAACTCCATGTTTGGATTTTTGGGGAAAAAAAAAAACAATGCTGGATTTAAATAGTACAACTTGTAGCCAGGATTTCTGTGAACTTTGGAAAATCAACTGGGTATAATCTAATTGCAATCGTGGGAATTTGCATGCAGATTTTTCCAATGCCATGTGAGAGTATATTAATTTTTCATTATCCTCCAAAAGCATAATAAAAGCAAGATGCAATACAAAAAGGCTGTTAGAAAAATATTACCTGTTTCTGAAGGAGTAACAGGTATAGAAAGAAAAAACAGTAAGAATTATCAAAGATAATAAAGATTTAAATTCTTCACGCTTCATTCCCTGCCTTATGAACATTCAGTTTACCAAAATCTCTAAAGGGGAAAAGAATACACAAGTACCACCCCGCCTACACCTCTGCAAACCCCTATATACCACGCCCACAGCAGCTCTCAAAACCTTCTCTTCTGATTCTAGGCAGAGGTTTAGTCACCCTGTGTCAGTGGTGCTACCTGGTAGTAATCAGAAAGAAGTGTCTCAACCAAAGTACCATCTCTCTCTTGGGTATCCCAATGCCCCATACCCAGCAAACAGGATATATGTTCTGCTCCTCAGCTTTTCCTCTTACCTCTCAATTATGCTCATCTACGACTCTGAAAAATCAACGTTGTCTGAGAACTTTTTAAAGGATCAGAATAGTGGTAAAACAAAATGCTAGTGACATACTATAAATTAATAAATATAAATTTAATCTATTAAAGCCACAAAATGACATACTCGATGAAATGAAAAAATTATCAAAAAACTTTAATTTTAAAATATAAAAAAATCAGTCTCAGACTTAACATCAGAAATCCTCAAATGTGCTTCCAGAAAAGTTTTCACCAGAATCCTCAGCTGCCCGTTTCCTCTCCCAATTAAATTTTTCTCCCACTTTTTAAAAAGATTTTATTTCTTTATTCAAGAGAGAGTGAAAGAGAGAGCAAGCACAAGGGGCAGAGGGAGAGGGAGAAGGAGGCCCCCCCAAAGAACAGGGAGCCCGATGCGGGGCTCGATCTCAGGACCCTGGGACCATGACCTGACCTGGAGGCAGACGCTTAACGACTGAGCCACCCAGGCGCCCCATAAATCTCATTCTTCTCAAACGCTGAAATTCTAGATCAATTTTTTAAAAAATTACTTCATTGTTATCATTCTGTTTTGATGAATTAAGAATACTGTGACTTTTTTTCAAAAACTTTAAAAAATATTTTCTCAAGGCCCCTGGGTGGCGCAGTTGGATGAACATCCGACTCTTGGTTTCAGCTCTGGTCATGATCTCAGGGTCCTGAGATTGAGCCCTGCATGGGGCTCTGCACTCAGCATGGAGTCTGTTTGAGATTCTCTCTCTTTCTTCCCTCTGCCCCTCCAGCTCATGCTCCCTTTCTCTCTAAAATAAAAAAATCTTTTTAAAAAAAGAATATTAAAGAATAGCATAAAGAAACAAAATGGGGAATGAAACTGGACCTCTTTCTTATACCATACATAAAAATAAACTCAAAATGGAGTAAAGACCTAAATATGAGACCTGAAACCTAAAAATCCTAGAAGAGAGCACCGGCAGTAATTCCTGACACTGGCTGCAGGAACACTCTTCTAGATCTGTCTCCTGAGGCAAGAGAAACAAAGGCAAAAATAAGCTATTGGGACTACATCAAAATAAACCTTCCGGGGCGCCTGGATGGCTCAGTCATTAAGCGACTGTCTCTGGCTCAGGTCATGATCCCAGGGTCCTCGGATCCAGCCCCATATCAGGCTCCCTGTTTGGCGGGAAGCCTGCTTTCCCTCTCCCACTCCCCCTGCCTGTGTTCCCTCTTTCGCTGTCTCTCTGTCAAATAAATAAAAAAAAAAAATCTTTAAAAACAAAATAAAGCTTCTGTACAGCAAAGGAAACAATCAACAAAACTAAAAGACAACCTACTGAATGGGAGAAGACATTTGCAAATGACATATCTGATAAAGGGTTAGTATCCAAAATAATAAAGAACTTACACAACACCAAAAAAAACCAATCCAATTATAAGATGGGCAGAAAACATGAACGGACATTTCTCCAAAGATGACATACAGATGACCAACAGACACATGAAAAGATGCTCAACATCACTCATCATCAGGGAAATGCAAATCAAAACAACAAGGTATCATTTCACACCTGTCAGGATGGCTAAAATCAAAACCGTAAGAAACAAGTGTTGGCAAGGATATGGAGAAAGAAGAACCCTTTTTGTGTACTCTTTGGGTTTTGTTTTGTTTGTCTGTTGTTTTTAAGTAATCTCTACACCCAATGTGGGGCTCGAATACACAACCCTGAAATCAAAAGTCGCATGTTCTGTTGTCTGAGCCAGCCAGGGACCCCACCCCATTTTTTAAGTTTTTTCTTTTCTTTTTTTTACCCTCATGCACTGTTGGTGGGAACATAAACCAGGGCAGCCACTGTAGAAAACAGTATGGAGGCTCCCCGAAAAGTTAAAAACAGAGTTATCATACAATCTAGTAATTCCACTACTGGATATTTACCCAAAGAATATGAAAACACTAATTCAAAAAGACATATGCACTTTTATATTTACTCCAGCATTATTTACAATAGCCATATTATGGAAGCAGCCCACATGTCTACTGATTCATGAATGGATAAAGAAGATGAGATATAGATGTACAACGGAATATTATTCAGCCAAAAAGAGAGTGAAATCTTGCCATTTGCAATGACATGGATGGATCTAGAGAGTATAACGCTAAGTGAAATAAGTCAAATACCATATGGTTTCACTCAAACATGGAATTAAAGAAACAAAACAAATGAACAAAGGGCGGAAAAAAGGAAGACACATACAAACCAAAAAACAGACTCTTAACTCTAGAGAATAGACAGATGGTTACCAGAGGGGAGCGGGGGAGGGGATGGGTGAAAGGTGAAGAGGACTGAGTATACGATCGTGATGAGCACTGAGTAATGTATGGAAGTGCTGAATCACTGTACTGTACACCTGAATCTAATATAACACTGTATGCTAACCATACTGGAATTCAAATTAAAACACACACACACATACACACACAAACAACAATCGAAGTGTTCCCTGAAAATGCTAAATCTTCAAGTAACAGTAATATATTATACAAAAACTGCACATACTACAGTTTAAGGCGTTAGTTATGTTTTATAAGATTAGGTTTTTAAAGGTTTTTTATAAAGTTTTTATCTACATATATTTCTGCAAACTATGGCTAGAAAAGGAAAAAAAAGAAACAAGATGGGGATGATGAACACTGTAAGGGCCAAGGTGTGTGGATAGGAACAATAAAAACAAAGGGATAAGTGGAGGCGTAAAAAGGAGTAAGAGAAATGCGGGGGTTGGGGAGTGCATGAGATTCTTGATTTCGGGGTTGTGAGTTCGTTCAAGCCCTACAGTGGGCGCAGAGCTTACTTAAAAAAAAAAAAAAATAATAATAATAATAGAGAGAGAAATGCAGGGAGATGGGGCACAGGGAGCCTCTATCTAGATTACAGACTCTTAACCTTTCTTCTTTATCCATGGACCCCCTAAGCATAGGGGGGACTTAAATGCATAAAATACACAGGAAATCAAAGGAGACCAATTATAAGGAAATGCAGTTATCAAAATCTCAAAAAGCAGGGCGCCTGGGTGGCTCAGTCGTGAAACGTCTGCCTTCGGCTCAGGTCATGATCCCAGGGTCCTGGGATCGAGCTCCGCATTGGGCTCCCTGCTCAGCAGGAAGCCTGCTTCTCCCTCTCCCACTCCCCCTGCTTGTGTTCACTCTCTACCTGTCTCTCTGTCAAATAAATAAATAAAATCTTTAAAAAAAAAAAAATCAGTGCAACAGTAATATACATACTTCTTTATAAACGCATTATAGGATCTAACAGCAAATTTAATGGCTATTTTTTTTTTAAGATTTTATTTATTTGAAAGAGAGAGATAGTGAAGAGAGCACGAGCAGGAAGGAGAGGGAGAAGCAGGCTCCTCACAAGCAGGGAGTCACATGCAGGGCTCGATCCCAGGACCGGATCATGACCTGAGCCAAAGACACTTAACTGACTGAGCCACCCACGTGCCCCATTAATGAGTGTAATTTAAAAAAATTTTTTTTAAATACATAACAATTTTATTGATCCACTAGAAAAAATAAAAGCTACAGTGTAAATCGCAACCCCACCTGGACTAAACCCCTTACTTAGCACAGATTATGGTTCTTAAGTACTGGTTCTCCTCAATGTCCGAAGTTAATTTTTAATCAATGATTTCTCCTGGAAATAAGATTTTAAATCATCCTTTTTCATCCACATAGGATAACAATTCAGATCTGTGTCCTGTATCATATGTAAGAAAAGGAACATGGTAGGAGAGCTATGACTCCATTAGTTCATAGTTAACTTGTGCAACAAAAAAATGGTAAAAATGGCAGCAGTGACAAGCCCCAGAGAGATGAGTGTCCAGTCGCCCCTTAATATCTCAAGATATCCATATTATACAAGTGATATGAAATTAATTGAGTTCTAGAGGTGCTAAAGCCACAGATACTGCTAATACTAATGGTTTGTTAATGGAAAGAAATGCTAAATTCCTTTTTTTTTTTTTTAAAGTAATCTCTACACCCAAAGTGGGGCTTCAACTTAGGACCCCGAGATCAAGAGTAGCATGTTCCACTGATTGAGCCAGCCAGGGGCCCCAAAATGCTAAATTTCAATCAAAGGTTAATAAAGATGTGAAATTATTTCCCATCCAAGTTCATCAATGCCCCGAATCCTCTCCATGAACCATCTGGGAATCAATGGATCCAGGTTAAGGACTCTGCCTTATGTTCTAAAAAGCAGGAAGAAAAGAGCATTTTGCTTATCAAACTCAACACCCAAAGAACAAATAATCCAATCAAGAAATGGGCAGAAGACATGAACAGACATTTCTCCAAAGAAGACATCCAAATGGCCAACAGGCACATGAAAAAGTGCTCAACATCGCTCGGCATCAGGGAAATCCAAATCAAAACCTCAATGAGATACCACCTCACACCCGTCAGAATGGCTAAAATTAACAAGTCAGGGAACGACAGATGTTGGCGGGGATGTGGAGAAAGGGGAACCCTCCTACACTGTTGGTGGGAATGCAAGCTGGTGCAACCACTCTGGAAAACAGTATGGAGGTTCCTCAAACAGTTGAAATTAGAGCTACTGTTCGATCCAGCAATTGCACTACGGGGTATTTACCACAAAGATACAAATGTAGGGACCCGAAGGGGTACGTGTACCCCAATGTTTATAGCAGCAATGTCCACAATAGCCAAACTGTGGAAAGAGCCAAGATGCCCATCGACAGATGAATGGATAAAGAAGATGTGGTATATATACACAATGGAATATTATGCAGCCATCAAAAGGAATGAGATCTTGCCATTTGCAACGACGTGGATGGAACTGGAGGGTGTTATGCTGAGTGAAATAAGTCAATCAGAGAAAGACATGTATCACATGACCTCACTGATATGAGGAATTTTTAATCTCAGGAAACAAACTGAGTGTTACTGGAGTGGTTGGGGGTGGGAGGGATGGGGGTGGCTGGGTGATAGACATTGGGGAGGGTATGTGCTACGGTGAGCGCTGTGAATTGTGCAAGACTGTTGAATCACAGATCTGTACTTCTGAAACAAATAACGCAACATATTTTAAGAAAAAAGAAAAAGAAGAAGATAACAGGAGAGGAAGAAAAGGGGAGTATGTCAGAGGGGGAGACGAACCATGAGAGATGATGGACTCTGAAAAACAAACTGAGGGTTCTAGAGGGGAGGGGGGTAGGGGGATGGGTTAGCCTGGTGATGGGTATTGAGGAGGGCACGTTCTGCATGGAGCACTGGGTGTTATGAACAAACAATGAATCATGGAACACTGCACCAAAAACTAATGATGTAATATATGGTGATTAACATAACAATAAAAAAATTAAAAAAAAAAAAGAGCGTTCTGCAGTAGGGGCGCCTGGGTGGCTCAGTCGTTAAGTGTCTGCCTTCAGCTCAGGTCATGATCCCAGGATCGAGCCCCACGTCAGGCTCCCTGCTCAGCAGGGAGTCTGCTTCTCCCTCTCCCGCTCCCCCTGCTTGTGTTCCTGCTCTCTCTCTGTCAAACAAACAAAATCTTTTAAAAAATTAAAAATATATATATTAAAAAAAAGAGCATTCTGTGGCAAATAAAGGAAATGAGGTGATGGAGCAAGGGACCAGAGAGGGTAGTCACAAAGGTTGCAGCAACAGGTAAGGAAGGTCTACTGAACTCTCCTGAAGCTCCAGCAAAAACTAGAGACGAGACTACCCTATATTCCTAACTAAACAGCACCACGGTGGGATTTCCCCAACCACATCTAGTAGACTGGCTACAGGAGTAGACAGAGTTTAAAAATATGGAAGACCAGAGAAGGATCAAATAAATGACCCCATTTTTTTCATTTCAAAAAACAGAAGGCCAGGGGCGCCTGGGTGGCTCAGTCGTTAAGTGTCTGCCTTCGGCTCGGGTCATGATCTCAGGGTCCTGGGATTGAGGCCCGCATCGGGCTCCCTGCTCTGCGGAAAGCCTGCTTCTCCCTTTCCCACTCCCCCTGTGTTCCCTCTCTCGCTATGTCTCTGTCAAATAAATAAATAAAATACTAAAAACAAACAAACAAAAAAACAGAAGGCCAGGGAAAGGTCAGAGAGTCCTGTAAGAGACAGGAGGAAAGTGAGTAGAAGAGTAAAGGTTAAGTTAGCTATGGTGAGACATCTTGGAAGGCATCATGGAAGAGAAGCAGTTACAAATGATGACAAAGTCACGAAAGCAGACTGCTAAAATAATATGGAAATGAAGTAGAAGAGTTTAGGAGACTCAAGTTTCCAAAGGAAGAGTGTTCTGTTCCAAATGACCAACCCAAGAATTATAAAATCTACCACTGCAAAAACATTTGAAGGTATCAGCCACAAAACTATGGGAAACTTGAATGCATCCCAAAGGTTAATATCCTTCTGTTCTAAATACCAAGAAGTTACAGTTATAAAATAAACCACACAACAGCACTTGCCTACGAAACAATGCAGCAGTAGATACTGTACATACTGAGTGACTGTAACTTTTAAGATTATTTATTTGAAATAGAGCACTGAGAGAGAGAGAAAGAGACAGAGAGGGAGAGGGCACAAGCAGGACGGAGGGGCAGAGGGAGAGGGAGAAGCAGGCTCCCCACCAAGTGGGGAGCCCGATGCCCCGACGCAAGATCATGACCCAAGCCTAAGGCAGACGCTCAACCAACTGAGTCACCCAGGCACCCGGACCGTAACTATTTTCTAATTTTAATTCTGGACATATCAAGCAGAACTACCTAATATTTAAAATGCTATAAATAGTTATTTGATACACCACGGAGATGATATTATACAACCACAAAAATTCAAGTTTTTGAGGTTAGATCCATAAAAGTCAAGTCCCAAAGTTTTCCTTTACTTGGAAAATTTTGGGGAGAGAATGAATTGGGAAGAGCTAGTATAAATTATTAAAAACAAAACACAGCTCCTCCTACTTCAAAGATGGTAGGGTAGGACAGGAAACCAGGATCTATTTCTGCAGTGCCTGTACCCCCCCCCCAAAACAAGTGACAGAGTCATCCTGCTTGTAATCTCTTCTTGTTCCAGCAGCTAAAATTCTCAACCAAACACCTGTCTTTAGAAGTCTTTTGTGTAGGGGGCGCCTATGTGCTTCAGTTGGTTAAGCCTCCGACTCTTGGTTTCAGCTCAGGTCATGATCTCAGGGTCATGAGACTGAGCCCAACACTGGGCTCCGCAGTCAGCGCAAACTGCTGGAGATTCTCTCTCTCCCCTTCCCTCTGCCCTCCCCCATCTCCCATTCTTCCTCTGAAATGAAAAAAGGAAGAGAAGAGAAGAGAAGAGAGAAGAAGTCTTTTGTGTAAATAAAAGTCAACAGTGGCAAAACTGTGACTTTCCAGTATTTGGAGAGGTTAACATAAAGCAGAACACACTGGTGAGCGGCAGTCACCTGACACCTAACACCACTCTACAAGATAGGACAGACCAACACAACAAAAAGCCAATCACCTGCATTCCTAAATTTCATACAAAATTTTAAGTAATTTAAAAATAATTTCCTGGGGCGCCTGAGTGGCAAAGTTGGTTGGGCGACCGACTCTTGGTTCCAGTTCAGGTTATTCTCTCAGGGTCATGGGACTGAGCCCCGCACTGAGCTGCATTGGGTGCCACACTGGAGTCTGCTTGGGATTCTCTCTCCCTCTACCTCTCCCACTTCTGCTCTCTCTCTCTCTCTCAGAAATGAATCAATCAATCAATCAATCAATCAATCAATCTTTTAAAACAATTTCCTACCTTAATTGAAAAGGATGTCATTTTTTCAGAGAAGAACCAATTAATCCTACCTTTGCCTCTTGGGCACTGAACAAGGAAAATGAGTTTTGTGACCCACAAGCAGAAAGGAGGTTGTTTTTACCTTGGTTAGCACAAAAATGAAATAAATTAATCTCTAAGGTATGGTATCTTTTAATCTTAGTTTTCAAAGTGAACTCAGGAAAAGCTGATTCGATACTATTCTTCACAGACGAATACATTGTATACATAGATATAAATCCAAAAATGCATGCATTTCCAACATACACAATACCTAAAGCAAATTAATTATTTTAAAAGAATTTCAAACAGCCTGTATGTAGGTATGCTTTTATACTTAACTCCCTTACTTAGGCTTCTGACTTTTCTCACTTATATAAGCATCATGTGGGCCTTATTTTTAAAGTTAACACTTGGGATTTTGTTTTTTTATACTTTAAAAGGATATTAAAATGTCTAGTAGAAGCAATCTTCTATAAGAAAAATATACTCTGAATATGTCATGTTGTAGGAAAGCCGTTTTTAGATTTGGCTAGGAATAACTGCTTTCTTGAGTTTCCTGAAAATGAGTGGTAACTACAGTTTTTAATCATCTATGGCAATATGTCTATGTAAGAAAAAAAAGTTTTCTCCTGATTGGAATGTAGTGAATGTAAAAACATAAAATTTTTAAAATATTAACTGAAAAATAAATATATGCTGGGTACCTACTATCTGTGAGACATTATGCTAGACACCACTGGGAGTACACATCCTTAGTTCTATAAACGTTTCTGAACTGCAGAAAATTATAATGCATTAGGAGAAAAAAAGTCACACACTGCTTTGTAATGCTGAGTATTCAGGACATGAGGTAGACAGCTGGCTCTCTGTGTTCCATGTAACCATATGATTTCTTAGGGGTACCTCACAGTAGACGAAAAGAAAGCTAAGTTAAGGTTCTAGCACACCCCCCTCCCAACTTTCCTCCCTCACCACTACCTTGTTGTAACTGGAATTCAGCATGAGCCTTAAATGGGGGCAGGAGGAAACAAACCATTCTGTGCTAAAAAGAAAATGTTGTAAATTTTAGTAGCCATTGGTGCAGGTAATAAAAACAGACCACAGTGAGTTGTGAAGGTCAAGGAAAACTCTAAAGAGGAAAGGAGGTTTGACTTGGTTTTAGAAAAGTATTTATTTATTTTAAAGATTTTATTTATTTATTTGACAGAGGGAGACACAGTGAGAGAAGAAACACAAGCAGGGGGAGTGGGAGAGGGAGAAGCAGACTTTCCACGGAGCAGGGAGCCCAGTGCAGGGCTCGATCCCAGGACCCTGAGATCATGACCTGAGCCAAAGGCAGATGCCTAAGGACTGAGCCACCCAGGCACCCCTAGAAAAGTATTTAAAATTCTAGGAAGGAAGGAAGGTATTTAAGGTAGAGAGGAAATCCAGCAGTAAGATTAGCAAGCTCAAAGATAGAGAAAGAAATGTCTAGCATACAGAAAAAACCACCTTGGGTCAAGAAGTAGATTAATATTGGGGAATAATGAAATTTTAGGTTGAAAAAGAGAAGATCCCTGGGAAGGGCCCTGAATGCCAAGGTATGGCATCCCAACTTTATTTGGTAAGCAACAGAGGCTACTGTAGATTTCTGAACGAGAAATGAGATGATATAATAAAAGCAATGCTTAAGAACTTCTTTGTGCTGGGGTGTCTGGGTGGCTCAGTCAGTGAAGCATGCTACTCTTGATTTAGGCTCAGGTCACGATCTCGGGGTGTTAAGATCAAGTCCCGCATCCGGCCCCTGGGCATGGAGACTGCTTGAGATTCTCTCTCTCCCTCTCCTCTGCCCTCTCACCTCGCTCTTAAAAAAAAAAAAATTCTTTGTGCTAATGAGGGAAGTTAACTAGGAGAGTACAGTAATGTCGGGATACAAACTATCACAGGAACAAGAACAGAGAGGAAGAAAAGCATGCGGATGTAGTGCTCGCGCTCCCTTCGGCAGCACATATACTAAAATTGGAATGATACAGAGATTAGCATGGCCCCTGCGCAAGAATGACACGCAAATTCATGAAGCATTCCACATAAAAATAAAAAAATAAAAAATAAAAAAAGAATGCGGATGTAACATCACCAAGGAAAACTTTAGAAAGCAAGGTAAAAGGAAGAAGACAACTTTCTTCCCAAACAGAAACCAAAATAATCCTTGTGTCTGTTATTTCCCTACAAGCAGATAAAGAACAAGGATGGATGAGAAAGATGTGACTCTTGTCTGGAAGTGTATTATGAGCTAAAAGAATAAATCTAGCTCATGGGGAGCCTGGGTGGCTCAGTCCTTAGGCGTGTGCCTTCAGCTCAGGTCATGATCCCAGGGTCCTGGGATCGAGCCCCGCATCGGGCTCCCTGCTGCGGGAAGCCTGCTTCTCCCTCTCCCGCTCCCCCTGCTTGTGTTCCCTCTCTGTCAAAAAAATAAAATCTTTTAAAAAAATAAAATAAATAAAATAATAAATCCAGCTCAGGTTACATAAAGCCTCTAAGACTCAATCTATATAATAGGTATTTCATGTGTCCAATGTTATAGTAGAATGAATTACCATTCTAATTTATCATTTGCTTCAAAGGAAAGAAAGTTTTTGCTTTCATCTCCAGAAGTTGTTTCATAAAATATTGTTACTTTGACACACGATAAAAACCCGACCCCGCCAAAATATTAATTACAAAGTTGTTCTGATTACAGAAAATGAATTTTACAAAGCAGACATGCACAAATGGTACTATCAGTGGAAAATTAATAAATCAGCAACAGATAGCAGAGCAGACAAACTCAAAACATATTCTCACTTCAAGCTCAAAGTTTAGTGCCTGTCCTACTAATAAGAGTCAAAAGAAAGATTTATATTAGATAGAAAGACTATAAAACAATACTGCTCTAATCTGAAAATGAAAAAAAAATTTTTTTTAAATACATTTACAACAGGGGTGCCTGGGTGGCTCAGTCGGTTAAGTGTCTGTCTTTGGCTCAGGTCATGATCCTGGGGTCCTGGGACTGAGCCCCACGTCAGGTCCCCACTCAGCGGGGAGTCTACTTCTCCCTCTGATCCTCCTCCCTCTCGTGCTCTCTCTCTCTCTCTCTCAGATAAACAAAATCTTTTTAAAAATAAATAAATAAATAAATAAAATACATTTACAATAGTAAACTCCATTTTGGATACAGAGATTAGCATGGCCCCTGCGCAAGAATGACACGCAAATTCGTGAAGCATTCCATATAAAAATAAAAAAATAAAAAATAAAAAAAGAATGCGGATGTAACATCACCAAGGAAAACTTTAGAAAGCAAGGTAAAAGGAAGAAGACAACTTTCTTCCCAAACAGAAACCAAAACAAAAAAATTTTGTTATTTATAACAAAAAAAAAAGGAATACTGAGGAATAAAGCTATCAACAGAAGTGTAAAACTTATACCCTGATAACTACAAAACATCTGAAAAAAATTAAAGATGACCAAATAAATGGAAAGATATACCATGTGCTTGAACCAGAAGATTTAACATTGTTAAGATGGTAACATTCCCAAAAATGATCTCCAGATTCAATGTAATCCCTATCAAAATCCCAGCTATCATTTTCAAGAAACTGACAAGATGACCCTAAAATTCACATGGAAATGCAAGGGACCCAGAATACACAATCTTAAAAACAAAAACAAACAACACTTTGAGTACTAATACTTGAATTCAAAACTTACTACAAAGGTACAGTAATCAAGGGGCACCTGGCTCAGTCAGTTAGGCATCCAACTCTTGGTTTCAGCTCAGGTCATGATCTCGGGGTCATGAGATTGAGCCCTGCATCAGGCTCCACACTCAGTGCAGAGTCTGCTTGAGATCCTCTCCCTCTTCCTCCCCCATTTGCCCCTCCCCCCCCACGCTCTCTCTAAAATAAATAAAATCTTTAAAAAAAAACACAAAAAAGTATAACAATCAAAAAAGAATAATACAAACAGAAGGATAGACATATAAATCTATAGGCTATAACTTAAGAGTACAGAAATATACCTTTATATTTATGGTCAACTGAACTTCAACAAAGGTGGTAAGACATTTGAATGGAAAAAGAACAGTCTTTTCAACAGACTGTACTTGGACAAGTAGATAACCACATGTAACACCATTAAGTTGGAGCTCTATCTCACACTTTATATACAAAATTTAACTGAAAATGGATTACACACATAAAGATGAGAGCTAAAAAACAAATATGAGAGCTAAAACAATAAAAATCTTAAAAGAAAGCAAAGGAACAAATCTTCATAATCTCAGAGTAAGCAGCTTTTTTAGATACAACACAAAAAGAAAAAACAACAAAAAAGAAAACATAAACTGGACTTCATCCAAATTGAAATCTTTTGTGCTTTAAAGGACACCAGCAAAAAAAAGTGAAAAGATAAACCCACACAATGGGGAAAATATCTGCAAACCGTGTCTGGTAAGGGAATGACTGGTATCCAGAATATTTAAGAATTCTTACAACTCAGGGGCGCCTGGGTGGCTCAGTCGTTAAGCGTCTGCCTTCGGCTCAGGTCATGGTCCCAGGGTCCTGGGATCGAGCCCCACATTGGGCTCCCTGCTCAGCAGGAAGCCTGCTTCTCCCTCTCCCTCTCCCCCTGCTTGTGTTCCTTCTCTTGCTATCTCTGTCAAATAAATAAATAAAATCTTTTAAAAAAAAAAGAA
This sequence comes from Zalophus californianus, assembly GCF_009762305.2. Taxonomy (NCBI): domain Eukaryota; kingdom Metazoa; phylum Chordata; class Mammalia; order Carnivora; family Otariidae; genus Zalophus; species Zalophus californianus. The sequence continues at coordinate 9,303,352 of NC_045608.1, forward strand.
AGGAAGAAAGTTTAAAGTTGGAAATACAAATTCTTTTTTGTCTAACCTTAGCTGAATTGGCACTCATCTTGACAACTTTCAAGTAACAATGGTCATAATACTGGTGACTGCTTCTTCTGTCAGGCATATTGCTCTGCATTCAAATCTATAAATGCATATTTGATATTTTATCAAACCAGTGACATATAAACCAAATCATCTGCTTTATATTAACCTGAAATAAAGCTAAGTAATGTCTTTGCACATTGCCTTGTTTAAAGCTATTAATAAAATATGGAATTTCTTAGACACAGTGCTTATCAATCTCAGAAACTGAATCATACTGATAACTTAAGGCTGTATCTCCTTGGACATGACCACCAAATGGCAAAATCGTAAAAACTGCAAGGCTATGATGCCTCAAATTCCTAAATCCCTTTAAGAGAAAACTGTATTTAATAAGATTTTACTGTGGATGTAAGTAACTTCTAGGATCTGACATCATTTAGTCATTTGGAAATAAAGACTACATTGCTTAAGAACTACCTTGGAAAGACTCAAAAGGGATGTCAATCATTTAGAAGTACAGCAACATACTTTTTATGAAGCCTATACAATTTCAAAATGCAGCCTTTAAGAAGAGGGAAAAAAAAAAAAAAGACCGGGTTGGGGGTGGGGGGAATCTTTTCTCCTTGATAGCTATATGCAACTATAAAAAAAAAAAAAAGGTCATTATTCCCTCTTCTCTGACAACAAAATAATACAGCCTAGAAGAGTGCTTACTTTTTAACTGTGATTTCCATAAAAACTTCTGAGTCCTAGAACTCAAAGTAAATTTATTACCACTCAAGGAAGAAATGACAGAACCTTAGCAGGAAAACTGAGATGGAGGCTGTCAGAACTGCTGCCGTAGGCAAGGATCTAAAGGACATCAGCTTCAAAAGTGCAAATACAGTGGAGGGAAAGCAGCAATAATGGGCTTTTTGAAACACGGTAAGCCATCTGAAAAAACTTTCCTGAGCAAGATGTTGCTCCAAGGAAAAGGACAGTATATCATGTGGGGAGTCTTCAGTTTCAGTCCACACATTACCTGCTGTGTTAAAAATAAATTAAATATTAAAAAACAGACTCTAAAGGGCGCCTGGGTGGCTCAGTTGGTTAAGTGACTGCCTTCGGCTCAGGTCATGATCCTGGAGTCCCGGGATCGAGTCCTGCATCGGGCTCCCTGCTCAGCAGGGAGTCTGCTTCTCCCTCTGACCCTCTTCCTTCTCGTGCTATCTCTCATTCTCTCTCTCAAATAAATAAATAAAATCTTTAAAAAAATAAAAATTAAAAAATAAATAAATAAAAAACAGACTCTATGGTTTTTTACTTAGAATCAAACCAAACACTCAAATCGTTTTCTTTTGTTCTTTTCTGACCATCTGACCTAGGTACCCTTTTGACCAAAGTCTAGAAAGAATCAACAGATGTGGAAAAGCAAACCCCAAATACTGTTCTTGTTAAAAATACAGCATGCAATTCAATTTGTGTCTCTATCCCACTTATGGAGCCCCATAGGTAAGCCTAGAGGATAAGTAGGAAACAGGATAATGTGAATCAATGCACCATTTAGAAAGTGCACAGGATATAGGCCTTTCAGAATAAATGGCCCCATAAATGCTTTTCATGCTACAATATTCGACCAAAAGTTTAAATAAAGTCCTTAGAGTCAGTAGCTCTATTTAGACAGCATCAAATTGTGTCAAAATGCATTAATGATGAAGAAACCTTATACTCTTCTTACATAAAATTATATTTTACAGTACTATGATGAAATAATATTAAAATCCCTCAGAGGAAAATATACCCAACTTAAATATGAAAAAGCAGTTCTTATTTTCCTTACTAATAAACTCTGAAAAATGTACATACTGGATTCTCTAAACTTCAGGCAAAATATTTTTAAGATAAACTATTTCCTCATTTTTACTAACCCAGTATATAACATGAAAACACTGGAAGTAATATAACATTTGAGAAGTAATTTTCTTAAAATCTAAACTAGCAAAATTAAAAGTTGAGCTATAATTTTCAGAAAATTTTTTTTAAGAAATTTTCCCATTTAATATACCACTGTATAAGACTTAAAAATCAACCAAGTATCAGGAGTAAAAGCTTAAACTGACAGGGGCACCTGGGTGGCTCAGTGAGTTGAACATCCAACTCCTGATTTCAGCTCAGGTCATGATTTCAGTGTCATGGAATAAAGTCCCATGTTGGGCTCTGTGCTCAGCATGGAGTCTACTTGTCCTTCTCAACTCACTTTCTCTCTCAAATAAATAAAATCTTAAAAAAACAAAAAACCTTAAACCCACAAACTAGATTTCTGTGAAAAGATCTAAATGAAGATCAACAGTCAAGACTCCAAAGAATCAAGTGCACACCAAATCCTACAGCAAAGCCAGATTAATGTAACACAGAACAAGAGAAAAATGGAAACCCACCTTTGAGGCTTGATTTACTTAAACAAGGTGATAGGGGCACCTGGATGGTTTAGTTAAGTGCCTTCAGCTCAGGTCATGATCCCAGGGTCCTGGGATCAAGCCCCATGTAGGGCTCCCTGATCAGCAGGGAACTTGCTTCTCCCTCTCCCTCGTCCCCTCTCCCCTGCTTGTGCTCCCTCTCCTCTCTCTCTTCTCAAATAAATAAAAATCTTAAAAAACAAAAACAAAAAAAAACCCACCAAGGTGACAGATTCCAGAGAATGTTAGATTTCTATTTCCTATATTATCTCCAAAAGAGATCAAAAGAAATTCTAACAAAGATGCCAACAGAAAGATATTTTGTAGGGTATCAGGAGGTGACATTCTGTTTTCAGCCTTTCCATTAGACTCCTGGTTCAGAACCCATTTTGAGGGGCTAGGGGGAGTCTTTATACCACCAGAAAGAATGAAATGGGTCAATGGGTCTAATCATTACTAGAGCAATTTTTTTAATAAAAGGTAACTGTTTTCATCTCAAAAGTTAGAGAGAAGGGAAAATGGAAAGAAAGTAATTTTGTTGAAAATTTAAGGGGAAAAAAGTAAATTCAGAAATGTTCAGGAAACAAAAAACAGAATTGAGGAACTGAACTGCCAATACCATTAGCATACAGTATTCTTTTTACAACTTATTCTTAATTCTATAGCAAAGTGTTGAGACCTAGGTTAAGAAAAAGCTAGTAAATAAAATTAATTCCAATTCTTACAGCTGTACAAACACTTTTCTGTTTCGTTGGCAAATATGTAAAACACTTTACAAATTAGACTGTTCTTTTCTTATTAAATTAGAAGAACAACTGTTCAAGTGCACATGCTCCCTTAAAACTCTCTGCCAGCACTGATCTGGGTAAAAAAGTAGTCAAATGGAAAAGAAATTAAAATGCAGACAATTTATCCACATTCCTTCACTGCCCTGCTTTATTATTTTTTTTTAAGATTTTATGTATTTGGCAGAGAGAGACACAGTGAGAGAGGGAACACAAGCAGAGGGAGTGGGAGAGGGAGAAGCAGGCTTACCGCTGAGCAGGGAGCCTGATGCGGGTTTGATCCCAGGACTCCGGGATCATGACCTGAGCCAAAGGCAGACGCTTAACAACTGAGCCACCTAGGCGCCCCTATTACTACTTTTAATATATGTGCTATTCATAGGACTTCATTGAGTCTGTGCAGAGCAAGAGAAAAAATAAAACTAAAACCAGACAGTAAATGAGTAAACTAGCATTATTACACTGCTGCCAAGTAAACAGTCTTCCTGGACTCATCTGAATTACCTACCGGAAGAGCTCAAAAATGCTACTTGTTTTTGCTTCAACTGTCCTGACTAGCAGAGTGTAAGTTGTTTTCTGATTCCCTATCATGGGCTAGTATTTATCTTGCTCACTTTTATCATTCAGCAAGCTGACGAAATAAAAATCATATTCCATTGCTTTGAAACTACATTTCTTTGATTACTAGTGAGGTGGACTACCTTTCCATATGTTCACTGGCCATCTGAAAAACTTTTTTTATTCGATTTTTCCCAGTTTGTACCATGTCTTCTAAAATTTATGGTACTTTTGGACACATCTAAGTCTTTAATTTTTTATACTCAACTATTTCAGTCTTTTATATTATGAATTTTGGCTTTGGTGGTCATGCTTATAAACTCCTTCATAGATTTCCTCTGGAATTTCTATGTAAGCTTTTTTTTTTTATACTTCTCTTTTTAGCCATTTAGGGTTTATTTTGGTGGTGAGTATGAAGTAGGCATCTAATTCCCCCCAAATGTTGTACCAACACCATTTAATAAATAATCCACCTTTACTACAGATTTAAAGAGTTATCTTTATCATATTATTAACAAAATACCCATATGAATTTTATCTGTTTTGGATTCTCTATTCTTTACCACTATGGCAACTATGGTTTAATTCTGATCCATTTTAATGTTTCATAGGGCAAGTCCTCCTTCATGACTCTTGTAGAAAAATTTCCAAAATTCATCTTTTAATAAGTACTATCTTATAAATTTTAGAATCATTTTATCACTTTCTACAAAAACAGATACTATCTTTAGTGATTATTTTGAGGAAAAAGGACAATTTTACAGTGTTACATATCTCCATTCAAATGGCACGTTTCTCCATTTAGTCAAATCTACTTTTTTTCCTTCAGTAGTGTTTTCATAAAGTCTTCAGCCTATTCATGTAAACTATGCTTATTTCTACGCTCTTCTAAGTCTTGTTCCTTTGTGAAGATGTCTTCTTTTTAAACCATCTAGCTGATTAATGCTGTTCAGTAGTTTTCATATATATCTTAAATCAGACCACCTTACTCTTATTATTTTTATTTTGTTTATCTAAGTAAAATTCTATTTTATTCTAGAGGTTTTCATTTGCTTTTTGTTTTTAATAAATGAAAAATTATTGTTTTGACCTTGGCATACACATGAAGAATACAGCAGAGAATTTTTATATGCTCTAAAAACATATAAAGAAATGAAATTTTAACAAATCAAAGATATTTTAATAAACATGCATTACTTCCCTATTGCATACCTCCAACTACACTGTTTAATGTTTCATCACCTGTTCTATACCTGTTTATTTTTTTAAATCTCAATAACCTCTGTGCCACCTCCATACTGGCCTCCGTAAATGTTAGTTTCCATTTAACTACTTGGCCCCAGCATGGACACACACCTTCTCTTACTAGCCCATAGTAAAGCTGAGGCAGTCAACTTTCTGATGGTTCAGGTTTTAACAGAAGAGTAGTAGAACACAGAATTACTCAGCTAGCTCACTAGAAAAACTAGTCCAAAGCCCACAGGCCCAGGTCAATCTCTTTACAGGGCTTTCCTGCACTGCTCCCTGGATATCCCCCAGCCAAGACCACCTGCTTATCCATCACCCCATCTGCCTACTCACCACAGGGCCTATCCTCCCTCCTGCCAAAGGGCAGACTGTTGATCATGAGCACTTGTCCAGCTTTATAGCTGCTTGCCTGTCCAACATTAGCACTGCTTGCCCATCTACAGAGCCTACTGCCTGCACTCTTAGCTCCAAGAATGTGCCTCTTCAGCTGCAAGGCTTGTGGCCTGATCACCCTACTACAAGACCACCCATGAATGAATTTAGAAGAATTTAGACTCCTCAGAATTCAAGGTTTTCCAAGTCATAGCCTGCAGAGATTTGTCTCTTCCTTAGATATGATAGATACGGCCTTCCTAATGTCATGCCCTTCAGAAGTGATCACTCTCGGGGTACCTGGCTGGCTCAGTCAGCTAAGCATCTGCCTTCAGCTTGGGTTGTGAGCTTGGGATCCTAGGATTGGCCCCTAGTTGGGCTCTCTGCTCATCAAGGAGTCTGCCTCTCCCTCTGCCCTTGCTCCCGCTCGTGCCCTCTCTTTCAAATAAATAAATAAAACCTTTAAAAAAAAAAAAAGAAGAAGAAGAGATCATTCTCTGTTATTCACAGGACTGTGCCCTATCAGAGCTACAGGACAACCACATGAGAACACAACAGTATCACACCAGAATAAAATAATCTATATGACTTTATTTCTCTACCCTCTAATCACACATTCACACCCCAAATTCCTCCAACTACTACAACAATTCTTCATGTCTCTGAACTCTATTTGGAATTCAATGCCACCAATTTTAACATTCCATTTTTCTGGAATTCCTTCACGTGCCTTGGTATTTCCAACTGTGAAAATGCCTGGAGCAGAACTTCTTAACATGGAGTACATGAACTCCCTAGGGAACTGTGAACACTACAGAATTAAATGTAAAAGTCTGTGTGCATGTTTTTCCTAGGGTCAGGGTATACAGTTTCACTAAGTTCTCAAAAGGGACCCAAAATAGATTAAGTTTTGAATTTCTCTGTACTGTCTATAGCAACAAGCACAGCAATGAACACATTCCAGGGCTCAGTAAGTATTTGTTGGCTGGCTGTATACATAAGACTTACCTTCTAGTTTCTCACTCTTTGCATAAAATAGTTTTTAAAAAATATGTGAAGGTCCTAATTTCATTCATTCAAAAGACATTTACACTGTGCCTGTCCAATGTGGGAAAACACTACACTAGGCTCCAAGGATTAAAAAAAAAAAAAAAAAACAGTATCCATGCACAAGGAGCTCAAAGTTTAATAGGGGAGACAGAAACATCTAATTATATGATACAACATGGTATAAAGGCAATACAAAAGATGCTGGGAGTGGGTTTATATGTGGTTGCTGAAATTAGGAGAGTATAAAACGACTGAGAGGCAGGAAGATCAGTGGGCAAAGAAACAAGCAATGGGAACACACACACATTTAAGAGCACTTTGACAGAAATGAACCCCAAGACTGGGTAGGGAAGGAATGATGAATAAAACACATGAAAAACAGAAGAACAGCTTCTGAGGGAGGATGAAACCAACAGTGTCAAAAGCCACACTAAGTCTGAAAAAGACTACAAAGGACCTAGCAATGAGAGGTTACTTCCAGGTAGTTCCCCAGTAGTGAACATAAAAGTCAGATTATGTTGCAAAGAGGAGTCAATAGAAAATAAGAGTTAAGATGTTTGGATAATGGGGCGCCTGGGAGGCTCAGTCAGTTAAGGGTCTGCCTTCGGCTCGGGTCGTGATCTTGGGGTTCTGGAATCGAGTCCCACGTCAGATTCCCCGCTCAGTGGGAAGTTTGCTTCTCCGTCTGCCCCATCCCCCTCTCAAATAAATAAATAAAATCTTTAAAAAAAAAGATGTTTGGATAAGAAAGGAAGACAGGATAGTAAGTAAGAGTTCAGGATAAAAAGGAATCCTTTTCAGGAGGGGAGGGACTTGAATAGCTTTTCTGGCTAAAGGGAAGGAGTAACTGGAGATGAGGAGGTTGAAGAGTCTGGAAACAGAGGTGTCATAAAAGAGCAAGAATCCAGGAATGCGGACGCCTGGATGGCTCAGTCAAATGGGCATCTGCCTTTGGCTCGGGTCATGAACCCGGAATGCCAGGATCGAGCCCCACGTCAGGCTCCCTGCTCAGAGGGGAGCCTGCTTCTCCTTCTGCCTCTCACCCAGCTCGTGTTCTTGCTCTCTCTCTCAAATAAATGGATAAAATCTTTGAAAAGAAAAAAAACAAAGAACCCAGGAATGGTAAAATAAACAGAGTCAAGGGCATGATGGGAGAAGTTGGGATTCAACCGGAAGTGAAACATCCCATCTACTAAAACCAAAGGAAAGAGAGTAATGATGGCAAGGGGAAGATAAAGCTGTAGGTAAGGGAGGGAGCAGATAGTTGATGATGGGAGACCATTCCCAATAATTAATTTTCTCATTTGTCATTTTTCAGTTATTGTGACAAATAGCTGGAAAGAAAAGTGACTCTTCAAACTAAATCCAATTTCAATGGTCACATATAAGGAATAGATGAAATTACACAGTATTAAGAGTCAAAGAACGAGTTAGAGACAAAGTATGTTCTATGTTATTTCACCAAAGACAGTACAGTATGTATTTCTGATCAGCTCCAACAACCCAAACACAGTAGGAAAAAAGATCTAGGACGAGCGTTGGCAATGTTTTTCTATAAACAACCAGAAAATATTGTTTGGCTTTGCAAGCCATATAGTCTCTATTAACAACTACTCAATTCTATCGCTGTAGCATCAAAGTGGCCAGAGACAATACATAAATAAACAGGCATACTGTGTTACAATAAAACTTTATTTACCAATGAGTGGATCTGGCCCACAGGCCTTAAGTTTGCTGACCCCTGTTCTCTAGACTGAGGACATTGCCACGGAAATGAAATGGTAGAAAGAAGCCTAAGTCAGGAGCAGGAGAATGAAATAAGAAAGTAGACACAGGGGGCGCGTGGGTGGTTCAGTTGGTTTAGCGTCTGCCTATGGCTGAGGTCGTGATCCCGGGGTCCTGGGATCGAGTCCCGCATCAGGATCTCTGCTCAGCGGGGAGTCTGCTTCTCTCTCTCCCTCTGCCTGCTGCTCCCCCTGCCTGTGCTCTCTCCCTCTCTCTGTCAAATAAATAAATAAAATCTTTAAAGGAAAAAAAAGAAAGAAAGGAAAGGAAAGGAAGGAGCCACAGAACTAAAATGTAGTTGAGTTGGGGTATTTAATCAAAGAGCAAAATAAGAATAAAGGAACAACAGAAAAAGGAGAAAGAGAGTAAAGGAGAAAAGCAGACGAAGAAACACTGGAAAGAAAAAGGAAACCAGGTAAAAAGTGAGTAGAGATAATACCTCAACTCCAAGGTAGAAAGATGCAGAGAGAAAAGCAGCTTTATGCCCTAAAGAATAGGTGGCAAAAGGAAGCAGGATGAAAATGAGAGCATCCCAGGTCTGTCTGCAATGGAATTCAGATAAAGGATAAAACACATACTAATTTTCCAGTGATAATCTGATGGTCTAATTATGGGTGTGCAAAAAGAACCCACAGCTTACAAAATGTAGTTATTTTTCATTTTGCCCGCAAATCAATCTGGTAACATACACAGCATCCAAGAGATCAAATGAAACTTATTCACGATATCATAAAAAGAAATCAATTATTTCTAGGCCTCTTATTCACTTGCATACGCATATGAATGACTTTAAAAACATATTAAAATGAAAAACTTATTAAAATCAATAAAAGTCAGCATTAAGAAGTTAAAAGCCATAGTAGCCTTTTAAAAGTTTCCCCAAAAATAAAGCCAGATTTAAAAAAGAAAAGAATCTTGAATAATATAATAATTTGTGTATTTATATTATATAGGAATTTTGTTTCCTTTTGGTTTTATTTGTAGGGAAACCCTTTAAAGTAAATGCAGATTTATTCTGACATAGCTAAACAACAAATGAGACCACATAATTTATGTCACAATAGTACAATGTTTAAGAACATGATTTGGGTGGGGGGGTGCCTGGGTGGCTCAGGTCATGATCCCAGGGTCCTGGGACTGAGTCCTGCATCGGGTTCCCTGCTCAGCAGGGAGCCTGCTTCTCCCTCTCCCACTCCCCCTGCTTGTGTTCACTCTCTTGCTGTCTCGCTTTGTCAAATAAATAAAACCTTTAAAAAAAAAAAAAAAGAACATGATTTGGGGGTTAGTGGGTGCTGGGTTTGTGTCCTCACTTTACCAAATTACTGGACTGTGTCTTAATTTTTGTAATTAATGAACCATGCCAATTAATTACTCTAAAAAATGTTTCCCCTATACTAACATTATCTCCAAAATAATACTTACAGAGGGCAACTTCTGCCAGGATAGTATTAAAAACCTGGCTTAAGAGACCTGAAATCCTAAACACATGATTTAATACTATTTTCAGGATACTATGCACTGGACACAATTGTATAATTCACTAAACCCCTACAGTCTTTAAAATAAAATACCCGGGCACCTGGGTGGCTCAGTCGTTAAGCGTCTGCCTTCGGCTCAGGTCATGATCCCAGAGTCTTGGGATCAAGTCCCGCATTGGGCTCCCTGCTCCTCGGGAGTCTGCTTCTCCCTCTGCTTCTCTCTCTGTCTCTCATGAATAAATAAAATAAAATCTTTAAAATAAATAAATAAAAAATAAAATACCCAAAATTACTCCACTATGGGATATCCTCACCAAGAAAACTGTATTTTTATGTATATAGCAAAATACATCCAGCCCATTATGAGTGTACTGAACACTGTCAAAGCTGTCGCTCTGACCTGTATGTTCTTGGCTTTCTACAACGAACACAAATTACCTGAGAAATAAAGACATATTAAAATAAAAAATTTAAAGACATTATTTTGAAGAGGATCAAAGAATGGGATACCATAGATATTTCCAAGTAATATTTATCTTTCCAAATTTGGGAAATGCCAATTCACTTTAAAAACAAAAAACAAAGTCTACCGTGAATGGCTGTTAGCTAAACGGCCTGGTACCCAACAGAGTAAGGAACATTTTGTTGTTGCGTCCGATACTTTTTCTAGAGTGTTATGTACTAAATTCAACTGAAATTGTATTTTCCCTTTCAGCTTATTATCCAAAATTAATTTTTAAACTTAAATCAGTAAAATACTTCAACAGTATAAGCATAAATAAAATTTTGTGGTCCTAGGCATAAACAAGACCAACTCCTAAGGCAGCAACTAAAAAAAGACTTGTTTCCTTGTATGGGCCATTGAAGGACTCTTAGACAAAGAGTTGTGAATCAGAGACACAGACATTTGAGAAGGTACAAAAACAGAACACAGTGCTTTCTTCAGCACGGCAAAGCGGTTAAAGGTACCTAGCACTGCTAGCTTCTGAAAAAAACAAGCTAACTATAGGTAAGAACCTTGTTAAGGGTCCAAGAGAAAGGCTTTAACTTTCTGGTGGCTTGTATTTCTAAATAAGAGTGTTGAAAAATGAACACAGCAACAAAAACAGCTATTGGTATAGACTGAATAATGAAAATCAAGAATTGTGGCGAGTCAAAATTCGCAAGAGAATGAACTACAGAATTTGACCAGAAAAATCAATTTTAAGAATTTTAGAACCAAGTTCAAAATTGCCCAGAAGAGCCTTTCAACATGTTATGAACACTCAACACTGCAGAATACGCTCTCTGAACAAGTAACAGCAATTCCCGTATTTCCCTCCTCAGTGGACACTTGAAACAGACTAAATTTTAATGTAACTACAACACCCCTTTTATATTTTCAAAACATAGTCCCATACTCTGAATTTTTTAAGAAAATATGCATGTTCTACTTCTTTACCTTTTTCATCTCCATTAGAAGATCGTTTTTCCATCCACAGCTTTCTGCCTTTCTCCCTTAGACCTGTACTTTATTTCCAGGTCACAAAACTAAAATATTTATAGAACTATAAGCATAATAAAACTAGATAAGCATTATTTATAACCATTTTAAAACTAAAAATTTAGGGGCGCCTGGGTGGCTCTAGTTGTTAAGCGTCTGCCTTTGGCTCGGGTCATGATCCCAGGGTCCTAGGATCGAGCCCCCATTGGGCTCCCCGCTCAGCGGAAAGTCTGCTTAGCTTCTCCCTCTCCCACTCCCGCTGCTTGTGTTCCTTCTCTCGCTGTGTCCCTCTCTGTCAAATAAGTAAATAAAATCTAAAAAAAAAAAAACTAAAAATTTATAAAGGACTGTAAGCCAAATAGGACAAGAAATTGCAGTTGAGTATAACCTGTAGCATTCTTGACCATGAACTGTAGAAAATTCTCTACAAACTTTTTTTTTTTAAAGATTTTATTTATTTGACAGAGACACAGCGAGAGAGGGAACACAAGCAGGGGGAGTGGGAGAGGGAGAAGCAGGCTTCCCGCTGAGCAGAAAGCCCGACGCGGGGCTCGATCCCAGCACCCTGGGATCATGACCTGAGCAGAAGGCAGATGCTTAATGACTGAGCCACCCAGGCGGCCCTCTTTACAAACTTTTTTAGTAGAACACAAACTCTCATTATTTATCCTACTAAAAGTACCAAGGACTCTTCCTCTGAAGTTTTAAATATTTTCCAACAAAAATGCATTAAAATTCCCATCTGTCTTAATCAGGTTATTCTAAAAAAAACAAAAAAAACAAAAAAAAACAATTTCTTAAAAAAAAAAAGGTCTGTATAATTGATGTATAGAGTCTTTGTTTAAATAAATCTTATAAACCATGAAGCGTATTTAGGAAATAAAAATTCACCTCTTCTTGCATAACTGGAGTCCATATCTTTAAACTGTACCACAACAAAGTCTGAACACTTGAACAAAATACTCTCCATTATTTCTTCACGTTTTGGCCCCGAACTGGATTCCATAGTTTTCTCATGTGCAGCATCAAGTACCAAATCACACTAAAATGAGAAGCATGAGTAAATATTCAAAATATTTATAAAATAAAATATGACAGGGATTCTTTAGCACATCAAGGTACTATTTCTTACAGGTCTTTGACAAAAATAATCTAGGTCAAAAGCACCTTATAATCACACCTTTTTCTTGGAAATATGACCTATTATCTATTCCATCATTCAAAAATCCTCTTATCTAAAAGTTGATCCTTGCTACTATAGTCTGTTTTAAGTATATTAATGGTGATAAAGAAGAAAATAATGAACCACTCAATCCCTCTTCTAGCCCCCAATGCTTGAAAAGGTCAAGATATTTTAATAAGCACACAGAGCAAGTTTAATTATACAAACCAGTCTATAAAATAATCAGTATTTGAAACTGAAGAGCAAAATCAAAGTGGTTTTAAAAAGTGCTTTAAAGAACATGAAAATGTGACAAGCATGCCCACCTCACAACTATAAATTGCTAAATCAGAAACTAATAGACAGTGTCAGGAAGCCATACAAACATACAGTAGTTGATGATTCATGGGGTTTTAGATGTAACAAAAAGGAAAAGAGTAAAAATTACCTTAGGACTGTATGTTTTAAAAACTCCTTCATATATACCTCCGTTTTTCACTTGTACTTCACATTTGGATCCCTAAAAACATACAATTAATTTATCAAAGAAACAGTGTGCTACCCAGTCAGGAGGGGTAATTGTTTACATTTTACTTTTTATATAGCTCACCATGCTTCATTCAGCATATTAGGTAGTCACTGACAGAACAATAAAAAAATTCTAAAACATTAATACACTGAATTTTCAAAACTCCTCAGGAGGCCCTGCTCAGAGTTTGCAGTATGAATTTAAATACTGAAGTTAAATATTTCTGATTCTGGATTTAATAGGTGACAAAATAATGCACTAAAAACAATCAACTACTACTGTTATTTTATACACAGCAGGGTTAACAAGAATGCTTTTTTATAGTGAGTCACAATAGTTTGGATGGAGTTCTGTTTTTTCTAAATAATCCTGATTAAATGTGACCTAACTTTGAGAATCATTCATCTACATTTTAACATCATGAAATTACTTTACTGCACTCCCAAGGCAGTTTCTCCCCAATAATCTGGTAACTTACAACAACTGACGTAAGTATATGAACCATCCTCATATTTGCATAAATTCCATCAAAAGAAATCTGGAATATTAAGAAAAAAACATTATTAGCAATCAGTATTTATCCTTGTCTATATATGAAAGTTAACATTTATTTTGTTACAAAATGCTATGTTTATAATACCTTACACATGCATTAAAGAAAGACTTGATTTACTATGATCTTGTTTCTTTAGAGAACAGAAGCTTAAGTTTTCAACAGTGAAAACAGTCATACCATCTAACAATGTTTTGACTACATGTGATACAAAAAAGCAAGTGAACTTCCATATATGAGGAATGACAAAACCACAGAAACAGAGGACAGATCAAAGGTTGGGGAGCAGAGGGAGGAGGGATCACTACAAAGCAGCATAAGTGATTTGTTTCAAGGTGAGAGAACTGTCCCGTTATCTTGACTGTGGTGGTGGTTACAACTGTATGCATCAAAACTCAAAGACCTGAGGGGCGTGGGAGGAATGGGGTGGCTGGGTGATGGACACTGGGGAGGATATATACTATGGTGAGTGCTGTGAATTGTGTAAGACTGATGAATCACAGACCTGTACCCCTGAAACAAATAATACATTATATGTTAATAAAAAAATTAAAAACTCAAAAGACCTGTACACTAAATAGAGTTAAGTATACATAAATAAATAAATGGGGTGGAGGAGCGTGCACCTTTGTCAAAAACCCTTGACTATCTATCTTCTCTTAGCATATATGAATCAATGATAGTGCTCTTAGGTCTCAACCACACCACTCCTTACTACATACTACATAAGCATGTGTCCTTCTGATTCAAAATAAGAATATCTGTCCAGTAATGGCAAAGTCTGAAAGATCAATGACAGTTTCACATTTATTTTTTCCATCACAAGAAACTGCCCTTCATGCTGTTTAATTTTCTTGATAAAGTTCTAAAATTTAAAACCAGAAGGCCTTTTTCAAGGGAGAAAAATGGAACGACTTAAAAGAGGGCATTAATTCAAAATCAAAACCCCAAAGAACTTTGCAAACTCTAGTCCTGGTGTTATACTTATCTTTTTTGGGTGTTATTCATTTAGATTTGCTTTTAGCCGTTTATAAAACAACAAATGACTTATTACTTTGCATGAAAAATACTATTTACAGATTATTTGACATTTTATATGTAGAATCATCTCAAAAAATAACACATATAGCTAATAATTTTATACCAAAGAGTACTGAGGTATAAAAGTTATAGGAGATATAAAACCCAAGAAAAGGGATTTCTTTTCACCTTGGCTTTGGTCTACGGTTCAGAAATAATATTTTAGTTACCAATTCTTCCAAACAAGTGACATTAAATTACTCACCGTGGATTGAGGCAGTCCTTTGCTGTTTCGACCTCTGAAAAAATGAAACGTTTATTAAGTTCAACAGGCTAAACAAGCTAAGAAAAATATTTTCAAATTTAAAGTATCTTATAATTCCATTCAAATAAAGCATAGGTAATCTGTGGGGAAGGCTCATCTAATATTAAGTATAAAGGCTACCTAAGAATGGTTCCCTCTGTGCTTTGCTGGCTCAGAGACCCAAAACAGGTATGTATCACGGGAGGGAAGGAGGAAAGAATGTGAACATGATCAAAATAAAGTAAGTGAAGTAACAATAAAAATAGCCTACTGGGAAAAAATAACCAATTCTAAACATGATCATCTTTACTCCCAAACCCTCTGTTACAGAAAGCTACTTAGGAATAAAATATAAATTCTACTCCTAATTTAACTGACAAATTATTGAGACTGGCATCAAAGTCACCTCCCATGTTTTTCCCTTGCCTCTAAAAATAGGCACTATGTTTACAACTGCAGAAAAACATTTGAAAATAAGTTAAAAGCATTCAAAGCACTTTCACTTCTAAGTACCTCTGTCAGGATCTATATAACAAGTACCTTTCCCTGCCAATCCCCTACCTCGGATCAATGCAGTACACCAAAGTCAGCTGTCAAGTTATTTCCAGTAAGGTGAACTCAAGTGAATTTAGTTATACAGCATAATACAACCGAAGGCTTATTCCACTGGAAAAGATTAGGCTCCTTATGAAACGATAAAAACATTAGTAACATAAAATGCTATATTCCTCATAAACATTAATTACTCTGGAATAACAGGACTGGAATCTCTTTTTTTTAGAGAGACAGAGAAAGTGTGAGCAGGGGAGGGGCAGAGAGAGAGAGAGGGGGAGTCCTAAGTGGGGCCCACACTCAGCATGGAGCCGGACTCAGGGTTCAATCTCGTGATCGTGACCCTGAGGTCATGACTTGAGCCGAAATCAAGAGTTGATGCTTCACTGACTGAGCCACCCAGGCACACCTGGAATCTCATTTTAATGAAATAATCAAAATACTCAAGTCACAAATCCAAACAGAAGCACAATTCAGGTCTAAAAAGTCTTAAGAGTATGAATGGTGCCAATTCCCAGTAAAACAGCACTGACCCGAGAACTCCAAGGACAGGGCTGGTTTGCTCTCCAGCTCAGTCAGCCTCTCTCATCTAGAAAATAACATTTTAGACCAAAGCACCTCTGAAAGTCCTTCCATTTCTAACATTCTGATTCCGTAACTCTTTGCCTCACACATAGCACAGAGAAATTACTGAAGTTCACAGAATAGGACTAATAATCCCATTTATAATACTACAAACCAGATACTACAGTAAGCACTATGTCAAATCTCTCACCCCTAACTTTACAGGTGAAGAAACTGAACCTTAGTTAAATATCTTGACCAAAATCATCTGGCTAATGAGCAGTAGAGCTCATATTTTAACCAGGTGATCCAAAGTCTAGGCTTTTCATTTCTAGGTTATATTCTGCCTCCCTAAAATTGCATCACAAGGAATAAACTAACTTCACAATTAAACCTGACCAAATTTTTACATTTTTTTCAAGCATCATTTGAATTTACTGGGTTTTTCTAATTATTTGTAGTCTGTAATCAAAGGCTACCAAATGGCTAAAAATCCTGCTTAAGATTATCTTACCTTAGTGGTTGCTGAGATGCCAGAGTTAAGACTTAAACAAATGCCACCAATTAAGTACCTTTAAATTCATGTGGCATTCCCACAAAGCTATTTAAAAGAATTTACAGACCCTCTATAGAAGTCACAGAATGTTTTTATTGATTATACAATTACATCTTTGACTAATAAAGAACAACTGTTTTGACAATCCATTTTACTTAGAACAAATCATTCAACAAAGAAAATAATAAAAGACAGCAGTATAAAATGGTACAGAGTGTAGAAACAACAGATTTCCACTGACCAAACCAGGAAGCTGAATAACCAAGGGGGAATGTTAGCATATCATAATAGCATTTCCTGAAGCTTATGCTACAAGTTCAAATTCATTCTTTTTTTTTTCCTTTGGGGATCTACTTAGATTATGCTTTACTTTTAATTTTTTTTCTTTAGTGTTTTGGAACAAAGCATCTTAATGTTTCCTATGTAACAAAAACTGAATTTCAAAGAAGCCAAGATCAGGGTCACCTGGGTGGCTCAGGTCATGATCCCCGGGTCCTGGAATCGAGCCCGCATGGGGCTCCCTGCTAAGCATGGTTCTCCCTCTCCCACTCCCCCTGCTTGTGCACTCTCTCTCTCCCTCTCTAATAAATAAATAAAATCTTAAAAAAAAAAAGCCAAGATCATACTCTAGTCCTAAATATACTTATTAGATGGATCAGATTTAACAGAACAACCATATCCAGGATTCTATGCTTTCAATTGTTACTGAATATGAAGTTAAGGTGTGATTCAAAATGCCAAATTAATATAAAGAAATTTTTTAAATAATTGTTTATATTGCTCCAAAATAATACAGGAGGGAGGAAATAGGTGGGGTTGTAATGAAGACTGGCATGGCATGAGCTGCTAACCGTTGAAACTAGGTGACAGGTGTGTAGGGGTTCAATATATCATTCTGCCTGCTTTTTACAATTTCCTTAAGTTAAAAATAAAACGTACCTTCTGATATGATGCAATTGGAGCCCGGATTTAAGACCTACTAGTTTACAGGAAACATGGTGTGGGAGAATCTATTAATTGATACCCTGAGGTTATGAATCAGTTAAACCCAGAATGTGGTAAATTTGACATAACAAATGACAGCTTCTTCAACAAATAAGTGGCAGGAGAAGAAAAAAAACATAGCAGAGGGAGGGAAAATTATAAATTTAAAGACACATAAATGAAAAGCAAAGTGTCGCCTCTCAATTTCAAAACTTATTACAAAGCTATAGTGATCAAAATAGTGTGGTACTGACATAAGGACAGACATAAAATAAAATGGAAGAGAGAGCCCGGAAACAAACCCTTACATATGTGCTGAACCCTTACACCTTATAACATACACAAAAACTAACTCAAAATGGGTCAAAGATGCAAAGTTAAGAGATAAAACTATGAAACTCTTAGAAAAAAACATAGGGGAAAAGTCTTCATGACTTTGAATTTGGCAACGATTTCTTAACTGTGACACCAAAGTGCACAAACAACATTAAAAAAAAACAGTAAAAAGAATATCAAAATTAAAAACTTTTGTGCAAAGGATTATCAGAGTTATCAGAGTGAAAAGACAACACTTTTCAGAATGAGAGAAGATATATGCATTTCATATATGTGATAAGGGGTTCATTCCAGAATACATAAATAACTATAGCTCGATAAAAAAGAACATACAACCCAATTCAAAAATGGGCCAAAGACTTAAACAGCATTCCTCCAAGGAAGTCATACAATTAGCCAATAAACACGTGAAAAGATGTTCAACATCACTAATCAGTAAAAATGCAAATCAAAACTACAATGAGCTACTACCACTTCATCCCCACTACTATAGCTACTATCAAAAAGACAAAAAAGATCACAAGTGTTGGCAAAAAACTGGAAACTTTTTTTCCAACTGGAAAAACTGGAATCCTTGTGCACTACCTGTGGGAATGTAAAATGGTATAGCTACTGTGGAAGATAGTAGAGCAGTTCCTCAAAAATTTAAACAGAATTACCGTATGATCCAGCAATTACCACATCAGATTATATATCCAAAATAACTGAAAGCAGGGATCTGGGGACAACTGGATGGCTCAGTCGGTTAAGTGTCTGACTTCAGGTTCAGGTCATGATCCCAAGGGGCCTGGGATCGAGCTGTGCGTTGGGCTCCCTGCTTGGCAGGGAGTCTGCTTCTCCCTCTCCCTCTGCCCCTCCCCCCCATTTGTGCTTTCTCTCTCGTTCACTGCTCTCTCAAATAAATAAAATCTTAAAACAAACAAAAAAACCTAAGAACTATGATTTAACTTCTACTTTATTGTCCAAAATGTCTTTAATTTCTTAAAATAAAAAAAATTCAATCCTCAAAGCCTTGAAATTCAAATGCCACCTTTTCAAGAAGCCTTCCTTGGATTACACCATCCCAATCAAATACACAGTGCTCTCTTCAACTCTCCAGACTGGAATTTGACAAAACCAGATTTGTATTATAGTTACTGGTGACCTATCATATGCCCACACTACTCAGGGCCATCACCTGACCAAACAGTGCTTTTGTGCAAATCAGAAAATGATGCTTCCTCCAGGGAGTCAAAGCCTCACACTACAGAAAACAGTGTGATAAGCAGGCAGTGCTTTTGTGAAAATTAGAAGAGGTACCAGAAATGGAGGTAGCCCCAAAGGCACATGGTGTGGCCAAAGAAACTCCTGGATTTCAACATCCAATCATGTCCTTGGCCAAAAGCTCCTGGATGAAATAAAACCTAAACCAAGACTGGCAAACAGTATCTTATACATCTTTGTACCATCCACCAAAATCAGCACAGAGGAACCGTAGCTGACATATGACATACACTTAATAAATATCTAATGAATTAATGAGCCCAGTCAAAAAGAAAGAAGATGGAGAAAGATTTCAAAGTAATCATTACGTTAATAAATGGTCAGCAAAATACAGCCCATAACCTGTTTTTGTTGAGATTCTGAGCTAAGTGTGTTTTCAGGTAGGAATGGAGGGAGGAAGGCAGGAAAGGAAGGAGGAGAGAAGGGACAAGTCAAGAAGAATATGCAACGGAGAAGTTATATGGCCCATAACACACCTAAAATACTAACTCTCTGGGTCATTTCAAGAAAAGCTGTTGACCTCTGCGCTGAAAACAAAATGGCTGCGATGTCAACAACTGCAATTTAAAACATAAGGTCTACTGCTGTTTTACATGAACCATTATTCTAAAACAAATTTCTTGATAGCTTATTACTTTTTTCATATGTTTAATGTACACATAATTGAAAAACGTCATCAAAGTGCTCTTGTTCTTAATTATTTTTAAGGTTTACAATGGAATTGAGGTTGATCCAAATTTTGAAAAATCAAGGTATTTTACTAATGTACATCTGATGACAATACAAGTAAATTTCACAAAGTCAGGGACTTTGTATTGATTGTTGAATCAAAAGCACCTAGCATAAAATAATGAAGGGATAAATGGTAGATTATAAAATAGACTTGACATACCACCTTGTGAATCTCATGAGAATCTTGATTAGAATTATAAAAAAATGATGAGACACTTGAACTGGAGGTTCTAGCTTGGGCCATACCAAGGCAAGAAAAAGAAATAAAAGGCACCATGATTGGACAGAAAAAAAGGAAAACTGTCTTTAATAATAAAGACAGCATGATCATTTATGCAGAAAATCCTAAGAGAATCTGCAAAAAGTTACTAGAAATAAGAGCTTAGCAAAGCTAACTCAAAATGGATCAATGACCTAATCACAAAAGGGTTAAATGAAACTTTTAGAAGAAAATAGGGGAGAAAATCTTTATAATCTTTGGTTAGACGAAGATTTCAGATAAGACAAAAAAATGCAAACCATAAAAGCAAAAAACTGACAAATTAGACTTCATCGAAGTTTTAAGTATTCTGGCCTTTGAAAGACTGTTAAGAAAAATTAAGTCAACCCACAGACAACGAAATATTTGAGAATGTATGTCTGATTATAGACTTATACCCAGAATATACAAAGAACTCCTACAACTTATTAAGAAGATAAATAGCCACACAGTCATTTAACCAGATAAGACTTAGTCGGTAAAATTAAAGCCTGATAATACTAATCACTAGGAAGGATGCCAAGCAACTAAAACCCTCACACACCACTGGTGGGAAAAGGAAATCTAGATTCCTCTTCCTGGATAAGAGTTTGGCATTTTCTTATAAACATACTAGGGTGCCCGGGTGGCTCAGTCGGTGAAGCATCTGCCTTCGGCCCAGGTCATGATCCAAGGGTCCTGGGATGGAGTCCAGGACTCCACTGGCTCCCTGCTCACCGGGGAGTCTGCTTCTCTCTCCGTCCCTCCCCCCACACCCCCTCCCCCCACACCCCGGTTCGTTTCACTCTCTCTCAAAAATAAAAACACTTTAAAAAATAAAGTTAAACATACTAATACAACCTAGCAATCCCACTCCCAGGTAATTATTCAAGACCAATGAATGTGAATGTTCAGAGCTGATTTATTCACATAGCCAAATACTGAAAACAGTTCAAATGTCTATTACCTGATGAATGAATAAACATATTGTAGTAGTACATCCTTAACAGAGGAATACTACTCAGTAATAAAGTTACAAATTACTGATACATGCTACACACAACATGGATGAATTTCAAAAGCACTGTGCTAAAGAAGCTAGACACAAATAATCCCATTTATATGACATTCTAGAAAGGCAAATCTATAGATAGAGAATCAGATCAATGAATGACCGCCATGGGCTAAGGAAGAAAGGATATTTATTATAAAAGTACAGAGGGAACTTTATAGGGTGGTATCTTGTGATAGTGATTGCGTGACTATACACATTTGTTAAAACTCAAAGAACTTTACACTGAATAGGATGAGTTTACTGCATGTAAACTATACCTCAAAAAACCTGCCACTCCCCAAACTAAAGGCAAATCCAAAGAAAAAAGAAACCCCTAACACATATACCTAAAAAAAGTTGAATTTTGTAACAAAATTAATCTGATGTTAAAAATTCATTATATTGGGGCACCTGGGTGGCTCAAGATGGTTAAGTGTCTGCCTTCGACTCAGGTCATGATCCCAGGGCCTGGGACTGAGCCCCATGTGGGACTCCCAGCTCAGTGGGGAGTCTGCTTCTCCCTCTGCCCCTCTCCCTGCTTGCGCTCTCTACGCCTCCCTCTCAAATGAATAAAACCTTTAAAAAAAATTCATTATACTGCACACTTAAAATTGGTAAATTTTACTGTATGTAAGTTATACTTCAGTAGTAAAGCTGATTATTTAAGAGACACACACAATTGGGAAAATTTGAATTGACTAGACATTAAATATTACTTGAGAACTTTAATTTTTTACATGTGATAATGCTTTCATTTTTTGTTTTTGGTAATCTCTACCCCCAATGTGGGGCTTGAACTCATGACCCTGAGATCAAGAGTCACACGCTCTACTAAGCCAGCCAGGTGTCACTACATGTGATGTTTTTAAAACTTCCATTCTCTTATATATTGAAATATTTACAGAAGAAATGACATGTCAGGAATTGCTTTAAAATACTATGGGAACCTACAGTAACCAAGATAGTATACTGCCAACATAAGGACAGAAAAAAAAGCAATGAAATAGCATTCACAGTCCAGAAATAAATTCTTATAGTTATGGTCCAATGATTTTTAAGAAGAGCCAAGACAACTTATTGGGGAAATAATAGTCTTTTCAACAAACAGCGCTGGCACAACGAGATATCCATATGCAAAAGAATGTAGTTGGACCTCTACCTTATACCATATATAAAAATTCCAAATGGATCAAATACCTAAATGTAAAGGCAAAAAAACTATAAAAACTCTTAGGAGAAAAAAAATAGGGGTAAATCTTCAAGACCTTGGATCTGGCAATGGATTCTTTGTTTTTGTTTGTTTGGTTTTTTTTAATTTTTAATTTATTTATTTTTAAAGATTTATTTATTTGAGCGAGAATGAGAGAGAGAGAGTATACGAGAGGGGGGAGGGTTAGAGGGAGAAGCAGGCTCCTCGCTGAGCAGGGAGCCCAATACCAGACTCGAACCCGGGACTCCAGGATCATGACCTGAGCCGAAGGCAGTCGCCCAACCAACTGAGCCACCCAGGCACCCCTTTAATTTTTTATTTTTTTAAAGATTTTATTTATTTGACAAATCGAGACACAGCGAGAGAGCACAAGCCGGGGGAGCAGGAGAGGGAGTAGCAGGATCCCCGCTGAGCAGGGAGCCCGATGTGGGGCTCGATCCCAGGACCCTGGGATCATGACCTGAGCAGAAGGCAGCCCCTTAACCAACTGAGCCACCCAGGTGCCCGTTTGGGTTTTTTTTTTAAAGATTTTATTTGAAAGACAGAGACAGAGAGAGCACACGCATAAGCTGAGGGAGGGGAAGAAGCAGACTCCCCTGCTGAGCAGGAAGCATGACACGGGGCTCACAACAGGGCTCGATCCCAGGACCCTGGGATTATGACCTGAGCAGAAGGCAGTCACTTAACCAATTGAGCCACCCAGGCGCCCTTGGCAATGGATTCTTAGATAGGACTCTAAAAGCACAAACAATGGATGAAATATAAATGGAACTTGGTCAAAATCAGAAATTTGGGGCTCCTGGCTGGCTCAGTCAGTAGAGCACGCAACTCTTGATCTCAGGGTCTGAGTTCAAGCCCCACACTGGGCCTAGAGTTTACTTATTGAAGAAAAAAAAAAAATCAAAAATTTTTTGTTGCGAAATACATCAATAAAACAATAGCAAAAAAAAACCCCAAAAACAAAAACCCCCAGAAATATGAAGGGACTACAGACAAGTTATAGAAGAGATCTCAGGATCTCTTCCTAACCCAGGAAACCAAAAGCACTAGGACTCCAGAGTGCAGTGTTTAAAAAACAGGGCATACCATACCAAAACCCAAAGGTCTACTCTATTGCCTTTCAGACAGCTCAGTTTCAAATCCTAGGCCAGCCACTTACAGTAACCCCAGAATGATTATTTAACCACTCTGGTCCCCAATTTTCTTATCTGTAAAATGTTAAGAAAAGTCACAGGGTTGGGGTGGCTGGCTGGGTGGCTCAGTTCGTTGAGCATCTGACTCTTGGTATCAGGTCAGGTCATGATCTCAGGGTGGGGAGATCGAGCCCTGCATCAGGTTCCATGCTCGGTGGGGAGCCTGGTTCATCCTCTCCGGCTGCCCCTGCTTATGCTTGCTCTGTCCAATAAATAAATAAAATTCTTAAAAAAAAAAAATTCTCTTTTCCTCTGACCATCCCACCACTCACTCTCAAATCTTTAAAAAAAAGTCACAGGGTCATTGAGGATCAAATAATACTCAAAATGTACATATACATACATACATGTGCAAGCACACACACTCACATTTGGACAAAAGTTATACTGTACAGGGGCGCCTGGGTGGCTCAGTTGTTAAGCGTCTGCCTTCGGCTCAGGTCATGATCCCAGGATCCTGGAACTGAGCCCCACGTCGGGCTCCCTGCTCCGCGGGAAGCCTGCTTCTCCCTCTCCCGCTCCCCCTGCTTGAGTTCCCTCTCTCGCTATGTCTCTCTGTGTCAAATAAATAAAATCTTTAAAAAAAAAAAAGTTATATTGTACACTTACAAAGTGGGGCTTTATTTTTTTTTAAAAGATTTTGTTTATTTGACAGAGCGGCAGAGAGAGAGCACAAGTAGGCAGAGCGGCAGGCAGAGGGAGAGGGAGAAGGAGGCTCCCCGTTGAGCAGGGAGCCCGACGCGGGGCTCAATCCCAGGACCCTGGGATCAAGACCTGAGCTGAAGGCAGACGCTTAGCCACCTGAGCCATCCAGGCGCCCCCAAAGTGGGGCTTATTTTATGTCAAACTTCATTAAAAGTGTAAAATAAAGTCTGGCACAGAAGCAGCACTCAATAACTTTATATTTAACAAATATTTATTAAATCAGCAAGATGAATACAGCCTTGCCTTCAGGCAGCTTACACTTCAGAGGTTATATCTAGGACAGAAAGTTTAGAATGTATATTTTCATATGTATATTTTATCTATTTCCTTCATGACTTGAATAAGTAAAAACACAGAAAAGACCCAAGAGCTTTTTTTTTTAAGTAGGCTCCATGCCCAGTGTGGGGCTCAAACTCATGACCCTGAGATCAAGAGTTGCATGTTCTGACTGAGCCAGCCAGGCACCCCCCAAGAACACCTGATAACTGAAACACATTTAAAAATCTAGCTAAGAATAAAATTCCTTCCCTTATCATTTCAAAATTCTGGGGAGAAATATGCAATTTCTACTGGTATTGCCATCCACAACATAATCATAGAACTTTTTATTTCTTCACTTTTCACCATTCTGCTCATTCATTACCACCTTTATTAAGATTTTATTTATTTATTTGAGAGAGAGAGAGAGAGAGAAACAGCAGGAGAGGGGAGAGGGTCAGAGGGAGAAGCAGGCTCCCTGCTGAGCCAGGAGCCCGATGGGGGGCTCGATCCCAGGACTCCGGGATCATGACCTGAGCCAAAGGCAGTCACTTAACTGAGTCACCCAGGCGCCCCATTACCATCTTTCAACACTGTATCTATACATGTAATTTGCTAGTTTCTACAACTATTTCAACAGGCCTGAGTAACACTTATGCAATCAAAGCATTTCACACTGCCCCAGATTTCTAGAACCAGAAACTGTTGTCTGGATGTAACTAATACTCTTTGGCACAGTAAGAAAGAATTCTACATACCTCCAACCCCTTTCCAGTAAGCTGTAATAATGCTCTTCTCAGGTATTCACATGGCCACCTGCTTGTTATTTAGATCTCAACTTAAATGTCCCCTCCTCAGAAAGGCCTGCCCTGATCACATTATCAAAAGTAGTTCCCCAACATTGTAACATCCTGTTTTAGTAATTATTAGTAACTAATATTTAGTGCATCACAGAACTTAATATCTGAAATTCTATTACATGTTCATCTATTTACTTTTTTTTTTAAAGATTTTATTTATTTATTTGACAGAGAGAGCGAGAGAGCATAAGCAGGGGGAACAGTCAGTCAAGGGAGAGGGAGAAGCAGGTTCCCCGCCAAGCAGGGAGCCCGATGTGGGGCTCGATCCCAGGACCCTGGGATCATGACCTGAGCCGAAGGCAAACGCTTAACCATCTGAGCCACCCAGGCGCCCCCATTTATTTACTTTCTGTCTCTGTCCACCTCCCACTCCCAGAATATAAACTCCATGAGGGCAAACACTTCTGTCTCCTTCACCCATTGTGTGCCCACGGCTTAACAGAGCCTGGTACAGAGTAAATATTCTAAATTGCTGAATAAATTAAGTACACAGTACAGTTTATGTGAATTATGACAAGTATTGACTAGTTTCTTTTTATAGTACAGAAAAACTATAGTTGTCAAGAGAAAGGACAACTGGGCGCCTGGGTGACTGAGATGGTTAAGCGTCTGCCTTTGGCTCAGGTCATGATCCCAGGGTCCTGGGATCGAGTCCCGCATCGGGCTCCCTGCTCTTTGGGAGCCTGCTTCTCCCTCTGCCTCTCTCTCTCTCTGTCTCTCATGAATAAATAAATAAAATCTTAAAAAAAAAAAGAGAGAGAAAGGACAACTAAAACCTAGAAATCTAATTCCAGCTCGAATTAATCACTTAGGTGAGTCATTTTGTTCTTCCCATTTCAGTTTTTTTATTAGAAAGGGAAAAAATTCTATAACTAGTACTTATTGAATAACTATTTCCTCACTGAAAAGATGAGTAAAGCTAGGTTTTTTTTTTCTTTTTAGCAAACTAAGGTGGACTGGCAACTCTAAATTCACACAAGACCACTGTCAGATTAATCCATTTAATCATCTAGAATCAATGTTTCAAAACAACTACCAACCCTGTAAGAACTAATTTAACTTCTCTGCAAACTGCTGGGATTCAAATTCTGACCCTATTATCACTTCTAGCTCTGTGACCTTAACCTCATAACTTCAGCTCTGTGTCTCAATCTCAAATCTATAAAATGGTGGGGCGTCTGGGTGGCTCAGTCGTTAGGCGTCTGCCTTCAGCTCAGGTCATGGTCCCAGGGTCCTGGGATTGAGCCCCACATCAGGCTCCTTGCTCAGCGGGAAGCCTGTTTCTCCCTCTCCCACTCCCCCTGTGTTCCCTCTCTCGCTGTGTCTCTGTCAAATAAATAAAGAAAATCTTAAAAAAAAAAATCTATAAAATGGTGATAAAAATAGTACCTTCTCAAAAAGAAAATTAAAAAAAAAAACAAAAACAAAAACCAGTATCTTCACGTAAGGTTATAAAAAATTAAATGATACTCATATAGACAGCCTGGCTTAAGAACACTACTTGGCACATTAAATAAATGCTTAATAATTGTTGGCTTAATACAATTATTTTCCTCATATTACAGCACAAACTAAAGCTGTAAAAAAATATCTCTTTGGGGGGCATCTGGGTGGCTCAGTCGTTAAGCGTCTGCCTTCGGCTCAGGTCATGATCCTAGGGTCCTGGGATCGAGCCCCGCATCAGGCTCCCTGCTCGGCAGAGAGCCTGCTTCTCCCTCTCCCACTCTCCCTGCTTGTGTTCCCTCTCCCGCTGTCTGTCAAATAAATAAAATCTTAAAAAAAAAAAAATCTCTTTGGGGTGCCCGGGTGGCTCAGCCGGTTAAACATCTGCCTTCAGCTCAGGTCATGATCCCAGGGTCCTGGGATCGAGCCCCACATTGGGCTCCCTGCTCAGCAGGGAGCCTGCTTCGCCCTCTCGCTCTGCTGCTCGTGTGCCCATTCTCTCTCTCAAATAAATAAAATCTTTAAAAAGAAGTATCTCTTCAAATGAAGTTTTAATAAGAGGAAGGGATAAGGGGCTTAACCATAACATGAAGCCATGCATAATTAGATACAACCTAGACACACCAAAAGCTCCACAGGACTCAGATAAAAAGGAATTTTAGTGCTTAAGTTCAGTGCTATCCAACAGAACTTTCTATAATGATTTAAAAAAAAAAAAAAAGGTTTATATCTGTGCTGCCCAATATGGTAGCCCGAGGTCACACATGATGGCTGAGCAATTGAAATACGCCTAGTGTGACTGAAGGCTGAATTTTAACTTTAATTAACTTACTTGTAATTTAAATAGCCATATGCGGATAGTAGCCACCATACTGGATAGTACAGTTGCAGTCCTCTCCTTGAGCTTCTTCAGCAACAGGCTCTATCAACCTTCCAAAGCATTCATCATCCCCTCTGACTAATGCACCAAAAGTGCTTCCATATAGTAAACTCAAGTCTCTGCCCCAATGGTTTTACCCATTCGTCATTAATCTCTCCTGGGGTCTCAAAACAACTTTAATCCCCTTCAAAAGACAACAAATGATAATGAGGAAAAGGGGAGTACAGGTGAACAAAGATGAGCCATTACTCTTAAAGCTCAGTGACAGCTAAACAGGGCCCATTAAACTGTTCTATTTTTATATATGTTGAAATTTTCCATTAAAAAAATTCTCGGGCGCCTGGGTGGCTCAGTTGGTTAAGGGACTGCCTTTGGCTCGGGTCATGATGCTGGGGTCCTGGGATCAAGTCCCACATCAGGCTTCCCGCGGGGGGGGGGGGGGGGAGACTGCTTCTTTCTCTGCCTCTGCCTGCCACTCCCCCTGCTTGTGCTCTGTCAGATAAAGGAACGAGATCTTTAAAAAAATAAATAAGAAATTAATTTAAAAAAATTTTTTTAAATTCTCATTAAGGCGCCTGGGTGGCTCAGTTGGTTAAGCGACTGCCTTCGGCTCAGGTCATGATCCTGGAGTCCCAGGATCAAGTCCCACATCAGGCTCCCTGCTCAGCGGGGAGTCTGCTTCTCCCTCTGACCTTCCCCCCTCTCCTGCTATCTCTCATTCTCTGTCTCAAATAAATAAAATCTTTAAAAAAAAAATTCTCGGGGCGCCTGGGTGGCTCAGTTCGTTAAGCGACTGCCTTCGGCTCAGGTCATGATCCTGGAGTCCCAGGATCGAGTCCCGCATCAGGCTCCCTGCTCAGCAGGGAGTCTGCTTCTCCCTCGGACTCTCCTCCCCCTCATGCTGTCTCTCATTCTCTCTCTCTCTCAAATAAATAAATAAAATCTTTAAAAAAAAAAAATTCTCATTAGTATTTGTTTCAAACTCACTTCATTCCTTCTCTAACTTAGGGCTTCCAAATCTGTCTCCGTGCTTTCATTAAGTGCCTCCCCTCCATTTCTTCTGCCACACTGTGAACCACATCTTTCTACACATACCATGTTGATAGCATCTTCTGCTTCAGCACAAACTTCCTTGCCTGGAACTTTCTCTTCTCTTCCATGGCCTCACTGAAAACTGCTCATCATTCCTCAAGATCCTCTCAACCCTCCTCCTTTTTTCAAGTTTTTTTTCCTCACCGCCCACCCACAGCAGTCATTCACTCCCTCCTTAGTGCTACCAGTTTACACTATCTGCATGCCTGCCTTCCCTACTACACTGAGTAACCTGGAAGCAGAGACGTTTCATTCATCTTTTAAGTTTTTAATTTGATTCCAGTTAGTTAACATACAGAGTTAGTTTCAGGTAAACAATATAGTGATTCAAGAATCATTCATCTTTTTAACTGTCCTAGTCTCACAGCTTCAAACTTTTACCAAATTAATGAACAGTATACAGACAAGCTCAATAAAATGCTAAACTGCATACACTCATCCAGCACTACCTGAAACCTACCAACAAGCACTGTTCAGCCTTAACTTAACTTGCTCATGTAGTTTCTACCAATTTCCAAAAATGTGAATAACAGCTAAAAGTTACTGAGCACTTACTACATGCCAGGCATTGATTTAAGCACTTTACACCACAATTCATTTAATACTCATCATCCCCATTTCACAGAGGAAGAAACTCAAGCACAAATGAAATAGCTGGCCTTACATCACAAAGTAAGAAAGGAGCTGGGGTGCTAAATAAACTTGTATGACTTTGGACAAGTCATTTAAAGTGCCTGCTCCTGTGTAAAATAGGATGAGTCATAATGATCTGAAACACAAGCTTCCAATTTTAAAATTCAGATCTGTGGGAAGGGAATAGGACGCCAAATAGAAGGAACACCAATCTGTGAAAAGAAAAAGTAATTTTAGGCATTCTCCATAAAATAGTTTGAGGGAAAATGTCAATCTTTATTCTTGTATTTCATAGCAAGCTACTATAGAAAAACATGGAAAATGTGCCCAATTAAGAAAACTAAGATGGGGGGGGCACCTGGGTGGCTCAGTCGTTAAGCGTCTGCCTTCGGCTCAGGTCATGGTCCCAGGGTCCTGGGATGGAGCCCCACATCAGGCTCCCTGCTCCGCGGGAAGCCTACTTCTCCCTCACACGCCCCCTGCTTGTGTTCCCTCTTTGGCTGTGTCTCTCTGCCAAATAAATAAATAAAATCTTAAAAAAAAAATTAATGTGTTACAATAATTTAGAATAAAATGTATGATCACCTAAAGTGATTGTATGGCCCTCACACATAACTGCAGCACTAATGTCCCTAAAGTCACACAGGGCAGCAATCATTTCCTCAACTATTAATCCTTTCTCTCCAGAAGACTAATGTGTGCTGCTAAGTCTTACTCAGTGTGTCCTAGCCCCAGGGCTATGCAGCCTCTAACATGACTAAGACAAGTAGAGTGGAGAAGTGGGTTCTATACTAATTTTCCTATAGAAACATCCTAAGTGGTGTCTGGGTTCTTAGTTCAAACCACAAACGCCTTCTCAACCCATGATATATACAATACTTAGTTTAAATTAATTATGGGTTACAACTGACAATCTGATAAAACAGGCAGGTGCAGAAAACTCACCGCCATTTATAACAGTTTCCAAGTTTTAAAAATAAAATCATGAACTTTTAGATCCAGACTCATTTATAAATAAACAGAACGGCCAGGACTGAGGCATGGATAACTGAAGCCATTTTATGGCTAACAAGAATGACTGAACTGTTGTCATTGGTTTTTATCAGTTTTGTCACAGAGCTATACCAGAAGCAGTAGAGCACAGTTATTAAAAGCGAAAGCTCTGAAGTCTCACAGGGTTAGAATCTCAGCTTCATCACTTCCTAGCTCTATGACCTTGGGCAAGTTCCTTAGTTTCCCTGAACCACCACTTCCTCATCTGTAAAATGGATATGGCACTACCAACCTGACAGGCTGGGCTGCTGTTAAGGATTAAAGGATATGTAAGTAATACACTTGGCACAGTTCCTGAAACCTAACAGGCACATGGTAAACTGTAACTATCATTGTATAAATAGAGAGTTCTCCATAAACTGTTTTCACATCACAGATACTAAACTTTTTTCAGACAATAGCTACTCCTACTACCACTTGACTCAGAAATGGTAGCTTTTTCCTAACATGTTTTATATAGGAAAAAAGGTTTTATCAATAGGGGCTTCTTATTCTCTAACCTTTTAGGCTGGGTTAAAAATATGCAGACTTCCTATAACATTTACAGACTATAAATAACTAAATTCTGTATCTGTCACAAATGCAAATTCCTCATTTTCTTCTCCATTATTCATCCTAAGGAGCCTCTGAAGTACATTCCTTCACCGAGTAAAGCTAGTGACGCAAATTCCTGGTCAATTAAAATAAGAAACTAATTGTAATTTTCCTTAAATCCATCACCAGGGGCGCCTGGGTGGCTCATTCGGTTAAGCATCTGCCTTCATTCGGCTCAGGTCATGATCTCAGGGTCCTGGGATCAAGCCCCGCATCGCATCGGGCTCCCTGCTCAGCGGGGAGCCTGCTTCTCTCTCTCCCTCTGCTGCTCCCCCTGCTTAGGCTCACTCTCTAAGAAATAAAATCTTTAAAAAAAAAAAAATTCATCACCAGTTTTCTTCTGTTTCACTTGCATACTTTTTCAGAGATCCTAATACAACAATATTGTCATTCCATTTTGCCACTTTCTAGCTGAGGAAATTTAAACAGGTACTTAGCTTCTCTGGGCCTTAGCTTCCTCACAGATAAAATGGGACAGGGCAACAGATTAATAGGATTGCATGATAACCAAATAAAAAATATATGTATGTATACATGTATATATTTATATTAAACGTATATGCCCAAACAGAAAAGGAAGCTCAAGGTGGGTTCCACTAACTTTTTCCCCTCTATTTCAAGGACAACCCCACTCAGCTTTCACAAGCTTAGACCGCAAGGATTCTCAAACCTACTCATTTCTGTGACTAGCCAGTGGCTGCCCCTAAAGCATTAGAAGGAGTAAACCATTAGCAACATACTAGCCTATGGGGCCCTGGCTGGCTCAGTCCATAGAGCCTGGATTTTTTATCTCAAGGTTATGAGTTCAAGACCCACGATGGACACAGAGCTTACTTAATTTTAAAAAATACTAGCGGCACCTGGGGAGTCTGCTTCTCTCTCCCTCTGCCCCTACTAGGCTCCCTGCTCTCGGGGAGTCTGCTTCTCTCTCCCTCTGCCCCTCACCCAAGTCGTGCTCTCGCTCTCTCTCAAATAATATATGAATAATATACCAAGTATATATATAAATATATCAAATAAATATATCAAATAAATGAAATCTTTAAAAAATAAAATTTAAATGTAAAAATATTAAGACTACTAAGGGCGCCTGGGTGGCTCAGATGGTTAAGCATCTGCCTTCGGCTCAGGTCATGATCCCGAGGTCCTGGGATCGAGTCCCGCATCGGGCTCCCTGCTCCTTGGGAGCCTGCTTCTCCCTCTGCTTCTCTCTCTCTGCCCCCCTCTGTCTCTCATGAATAAATAAAATCTTTAAAAAAAAATAAAAAAAAATAAAAATATTAAGACTACTAAAAAAAAAATACTAGACTACTCATAAAAGGGCCTATCTTCTGATGAAAGCAGTAGGTTTTCTTCCCCTTATCTAAAAGACTTCCTTCCAATATTTTATAAGAGGCAAGCATTAGCAACTCAAACATATCATGAGGAGGCAGTTTGAAATTTCTGCCTTGTCTCCCCCACTAGGAGGTAAGCTCTAGGAAGGAAGAGACCTCATCTGACATGATTACTACAGTATCCCCAGGGCTTGGCAAACAAGAGAATAGTTTAACTAAGGTATGCCTATAAAATAAATGCCATGTTCCTTTTTGAGATGACAGCTTTTCCTTGACAGAGTAAACTCATCCGCTTAACAATGAAACCCAGGCTCATACGTTCAATAAGGAATTTACCACTTATTAAGTATGCTAAGTTGTACAAGGCACTTGTCCCTGTCCTCAAGATGCTCTAAACCTAGAAGGCAATACAAATACAGAGGCTCTTTTACTTCCAAATAAGTTAGAGCCCAAATAGTTCCTTTTCACCAAAGATGATTATAAATGGCAAACAAGCACGTGAAAAGAAGTTCAGTATCATTAGGCATTAAGAAAATGTAAATTCAAACCACAATGAAATACCACTAGACTGGCTGAAATTAAAGATTAACATACCAAGTGTTGCCAAGGAATTAGAACAATTACAATATCTCAATACACTGCTGAGGGGAATACAAAACAGGACAGGACTTTAACAAATAAGTTTGGCAATTACTTTTAAAACTAAATAAACACTTGTCATACAACTCAGCAATCCCATTTCTATGTACTTAACCAAGAGAAATGAAATCGTCATGACCACACAAAACCTGTACATAAATATTCACAGCAGCTTTATTCATAATAGCCAAAACTGCAAACTGTCCAACACTTATGAACAAACTGTGGGGAAGAAACTATTACATGCAGTAACACAAATGAATCTCAACCCATTATTCTACATAAGAGAAGCCAATCACAAAAGGCTGTATACTGTGTGATTCCATTTATAGAACATTCCAGAAAAGACAAAACTATGATGACAAGAAAAAGATCAGTAACTGCCAGGGTTAGAGGAAGGGGACTGACTGATAAAAGGCACAAGGAAACTTTCGAGTGACACTGTAATGGTGGTAGTGGCTCCAAGGCTCTATGTTTGTGAAAACTCAAGAGCTATACACTAAAAAGTGTGAACTTTATGTAAATCATATTTTAATATATCTAATTAAAATGCAATCTACCACAATAAGGAATAACTGTCTAGCAATCTGAGCTAAATCACAGTACACTGAGCAACACATTTTTTAAAAGTCTCTTGTGTATCATCCACGTGTTCGGAGAGGAGATTTTGAAGGTTACAGACCCAATATATGAACATTCTACTAGGCATCTTTTCCCAAAAGACAACCTTCTCTAAGAAATCTCCCTGCTCAGCGAAGAGCCTGCTTCTCCCTCTGCCTCTGCACCTCCCCCCTGCTCATGCTCTATCTCTCTGTCTCAAATGAATAAATTTAAAAAATCTTTTAAAAAAGAAACCTTCTCTAGTGTCCTGGGAGCCACCTGAGACCCTGTGCTCAATGACCGTGAACCTGGAGCACTCTCTTCAAGTCCTGACACAAGTTTCAGCAGCAGCACTTTAACTACTTTAGCCTTCTCCCAAATCAGCAAGATTAGCTGCAAACTTCCAAGTTTTTCCATTTCATCCATTAATTATCTTTATTTTTGGCTGATTATTACTGACTAAACATGGTCCTTTTGGTTCTCTGTCCTTCAGAATAATTCGTCCTGTCCCCAGCCATTTTCCTACTAATTTTTTTAAATCTCTCATTTCCTTAAGTTTATTTAAGTAATCTCTACACCCAATGTGGGGTTTGAACTCACGACCCTGACATCAAGAGTCACATGCTCTGCTGACTGAGCCAGCCAGGTGCCCCAATCTCTCATTTCTACCATAATTAAATGTTTTCTTCTGACTGGCACTGTCAATACTGCTGCTGCACTTGTTGAAAATGACAGCTTTAAGAATAAACTAAGTTTAAATACAGAGAATTTAAAAACAACAGGGATGGTTGACTATGAAATGACACAAATAAAAAAAAACCCACAAAAACAAAAACCCCACCCACCCATCTGTTGGTAGAGTTAACCTCCTTTTGTTCTGGGGAGTAGTTATGTTCCTATCTGAGTTCATTCTAAAGAGAAAGTCTGTAAGGGGAGAAGCTGCTGCACTTAAATATAAGGCACTATGCATTCAATACCACGGAAATGATACTGCCGAAAACTACAGCAGCACAGGAGAAACCAAGGTAAATATGGAGAGATATGCAAGAGAAGATCTGGGCTGCGCCATTAAAGACCTATGTTTAAGAGGATGAGAGGACTACATTGGCATAATTTGATTTATGCTGGACAATAAATACAGTGTGCACAATCTGCAGAGGGACTTGGCGATCAGGCCAAATAGTCTGGATTCAATCCAGCTAGTAATGAGAGCCTCTAAAAGTTTCTCAGTTTTAGAAAGAGGGACAAATGAAAGATGTTTGGGGGAGATTCTTATGGCAATGGAGTATGGAAGAAGTTACCTGGACATGGAGAGACCAACTGGGAAGCTTACTAGGCTCCAGTCAGCAGATAACCTCTGGTGCCCATGATATAAAGACTCACCTCACCTCCTCTATCCATATTTCCTCCCTAAGGCCAAATGAAATCTCAGAATCCTCCACATAGGGTGCCTGGGTGGCCCAGTCCCGTTAAGCGTCTGCCTTCGGCTCAGGTCATAATCCCAGGGTCTTGGGATAGAGTCCCATGTTGGGCTCCCTGCTCCACAGGGCGTCTGCTCCCTCCACCTCTCCTCCCACTCGTTGTCTCAATCTCTCTCTCAAATAAATCATAAAAAAAAAAAAAAAAATCCTCTACGTAACACTCCAATCAATCAGAACTGGCACAGAAGGTAAAACCTACTTGCCATGTAGGATGAGTATCAGAAATGGATAGTCAACAGAAAAAAGAAAAAGAATCCCTGGCAGAAACAGTACGGGAACTTCATTTAAAAGAACTAAAGAGTGCACCTGGGTGGCTCAGTTAAGTGTCCAACTCTTGGTTTCGGCTCAGGTCATGCTTTTGGGGTCCTGGGATCAAGCCCTGAGTCAGGTCAGGCTCTGCACAGTCTGCTTGGGATTCTTTCTCTCTGCTCCTCCCCCCTCCACACACACACTCTCAAATAAATATATCTGAAAAAAAAAAAAGGGGGGACTGAAGACACACTTTCACTTGAAACGTGATGAAACAAAAGAGAGCAAAAGTAGGGTAGAGCCTTTGCTAACTCAGAACACCTTAGAAATGATTTTTTCTGGATAGGTGAATCTCCTCAAGATTACTGAATCAACACCAAATTTTCAAAATGAGTCTTAAGAAATGTATTAGGGATGCTTGGGTGGCCCAGTCGGTTAAGTTCTGTCTTCAGCTCGAGTTGTGATCCTGGGGCCCTAGGACGGAGCCCCGCCATCAGACTCCCTGATCGGCGGAGAGCCTCCTTCTCCCTCTTCCTCTACTCCCCCACTCCATGTGCACGTGCTCTCTCTCAAATAAAATCTTTTAAAAAACTATATTATATTAGTATCACTATATTGTACACCTGAAACTAATATTACACTGTAGGTTAACTAACTGGACTTTAAATTTTTAAAAATGCTATCCTAGAAAGAAAAAGGAACAAGATTCTAAAGCCAGCTATGCAGCCAATGATGAGAGGACTGTGGCAAATAAGCTCTGTGGCCTTGGTTTCCTCACCTGTAAAGAAAAATGAGAACTAAAAATCCACCACAGCCACTTTCCAACTCCGAATCTGCATGACTCTAAAACAGTAAGTGCTTACTATGTACCAAGAATGGAATATAATAAAAATTCAGTATCTCACTTTTTAAGGAAGTTATTTTTTTTTTTTTAAAGATATTATTTATTTGATAGAAAGAGCACAAGTAGGCAGAGCGGCAGGTAGAGGGAGAAGCAGGCTCTCCGCTGAGCAGGGAGCCTGACGTGGGGCTCAATCCCAGGACGCCGGGATCATGACCCGAGCCGAAGGCAGCTGCTTAACTGACTGAGCCACCCAGGCGCCCCTATTTTCTCCTTTTTTAAAAAGACTTAATTGGGGTACCTGGGTGGCTCAGTCAGTTAAGCAGCTGCCTTCGGCTCGGGTCATGATCCCAGGACGCTGGGATCGAGCCCTGCATCAGGCTCTCTGCTGAGCGGGGAAGCCTGCTTCTCCCCCTACATGCTGCTCCCCCTGCTTGTTCTTTCTGTCAAATAAATAAAATCTTTTTTATTTAAAAAATAGGGGCACCTGGGTGGCTCAGTCGGTTAAGGGTCTGCCTTCGGCTCAGGTCATGATCCCAGGGTCCTGGGATCGAGCGCCATGTCGGGCTCCCTGCTCAGCGGAGAGCCTGCTTCTCCCTCTCCCTGCTGCTCTGCCTACTTGCGTGCGCTGTCAAATAAATAAATAAATAAATAAATAAATAAATCTTTAAATTTTTTTTTAAATAAAAAGATTTTTGGAGAATGAGAGAGAACACGTGCACAGGCACACGTAAACCCGAGTCGAGCAGGGCAGAGGGAGAGAGAATCTCAAGTTGGCTCCCCGCTGAGCATGGAGCCCGAGGGCAGGGGGAACACAGACATGGGACTCGAGACTCGATCCCAGAACCCTAAGATCATGACCTGAGCTGAAACCAAGAGTTGAACACTCAACCAACCGAGGCACCCAAGTGCTCCTCTCCTTTTAACAGATAAAGAAACTGAGCCTAAGAGTGAGTGGCCTGCCACAATTATTCAAACAGCTCACCACTTCCTGAGTGCCAAAGACTGTTTGAACAGATTGGGACATAGCAGTAAACAAAATCAAGTTTCTGCCCTCACAGAGCTTAAATTTTAGTTACCAAGGGGTGAACCCTGATTCTAGACTAGACTGGGGTTACCAGATAAAATAAAGGATGTCCCATTAAACCTGAATTTCAAATAAATGAATAATTTTGTTCCATGCAATTTGGGGCATATATATACTTTAGTATTAGTCACTGCCAATCAGAAATTCAAGTTCAGCTGGGCATCCTGTATTCTTATTTACTAATCTGGCAACCCTAGCAGACACTTAACTGTAAAACCCTTCCTCAATCCTTTTACTGCAGCTCAGTGCCTCTAAATCAGTGACTTTCACTACATCAACAAAATATTAGTTTGCTTCACAACACAGTAGATATACGTTGACTGAAACAGTTCTTTAAAACAATTCTTACTTCTACCAATGCAATGCATTCCAGTATCTCCTATCCTTTTTCATTTTGATTTTTACAATTAAGGGGTCATGACCTATAGTTTGAAAAATACTTCTTTGAAAAATATGAAAACCAATTTACCTCTGTGTTGAGTCACTATTATGAGCACATCAACTAACTATATTGTGCTATAAAACAGTAATGCCTCAGGTCTACTAAGGCACACAGCTACAACCTTAGAGTCAAATGGTATACTTTGAGTTCTTACATAATTATTTTTTTCGTAATTTTGTAATTTTTGTAATTCTCCATTCTCTTAACTTTCTGTCACGCTATTAGTATTTCTAATTGCTGTCAGTATGTTTGCCTCTAAATGTTTTACCTTTCTGGGGCACCTGGGTGGCTTAGTCGGTTAAGCATCTGATTCTTGATTCCGGCTCAGGTCACGATCTTAGGGTCGTGAGATCCAGCCGTGTCAGGTTCCGCACTCAGCACAGAGTTGGCTTGTCCTTCTCCCTCTCTCTCACACTCTCTCTCAAATAAACTCTTTAAAAAATAAGTAAATAAAAGTTTTACTTTTCTATTGCTGGCAATATGTAAATCAAAAATGCAAGCTACAGGTGCCTGGGTGGCTCAGTCGGTTGGGCGACTGCCTTCGGCTCAGGCCGTGGTCCTGGAGTCCCGGGATGGAGTCCCGCATCAGGCTCCCTGCTCGGCGGGGAGTCTGCTTCTCCCTCTGACCCTCTTCCCTCTCGTGCTATCTCTCATTCTCTCTCTCTCAAATAAATAAATAAAATCTTTAAACAACAACAAAAAAAATGCAAGCTATGTAAAATCATGTGTAAAGTAAAAAGGGGCGCCTGAGTGGCTCAGTCGTCAGGTGTCTGCCTTCGGCTTGGGTCATGGTCCCAGGGTCCTGGGACCGAGCCCCACATCGGGTTCCCTGCTCCATGGGAAGCCTGCTTCTCCCTCTCCCACTCCCCCTGCTTGTGTTCCCTCTCTTTCTGTCAAATAAATAAATAAAATCTTTAAAAAAAAAAAAAGTAAAAAGCGAATAGACTCTGAAAGAGGCCCTGAAGAGCTCCCCCTTTCTGTAATCTACGCAAACTTCAATGTAAAAACCATAGGTCTTTACCTAATTTTCAAGTGTGTCTCAGGAATGAAACCAGGTAATTACTGCACAAAAATGATTTTTGAGCCCCAAAGGAAAAATGCACAATCTGGTTCAAAACTAGCCTTTTCCTTCTTTTTAAACTAAAACTATAATCAAGATTAATTTTGACTATTTACAAGATTATCCCTAAGAATACTGTTTAATAATTCATAAAACCAGTAAGAACATAAAGTGGCAATCAAAAATATTTAACCACTGACAAAACTGTTAGATAAAGCCTCTCGAAGTAATACTTTCAAGTATAACATTCTAAAGTTCTTATATACTTATAAAAATCAGCCACATTCATTTGTAATTACATCACAGACAAGTTTCATACCACAAACTGATGAGATTTACAAAGAAGCCATTATAGAATGCCATTTTATCCAGTTCCCAAAATGCAGTTAGCTATTAATCATGGCATGAAAATGCTATTTTATAGCCACTTCAAGGCTCATAATATAAGCAATCTACATTAAAATATTTTTAAATTAAAAGGAATTTCTGATTTTCACATGACAACAACTGCAAATAATTTTCAGCAAATAAAATCTAAGGTTAGTAGTTGCGGCAAATTTTCATAAGCAACCCCAGATTCTTAACAACACTAAACTTTTTAAAAATAATAAAACCAAGGACTTAACATTTAAGTAGCTTTCATGCCACATATGTAAAAAATTACATGTATCTTCCAAAAAGATAAAGAACTGGAGCTCCTATTTGAGCCAAACTTCAACGTTACAAAAACGATGTCCTGAAGGTCAAGGACTGTCTGTGGTTGTTCTATTCTTTAAAATACACAGCATAATCTTGTTTACGTCTATGTCTGTGTTTATTTAAAAAGAGGAATATAATAAAATTCTACAAATAAGTTGCTTTGGGCAAGTCCCCTAACTTCTCAAAGCTTAGGGTTTTTTCCCTTCTATTTTAAGATAAGATTTTCTGTTATTTCTTCCTGCTCTAAAATTCTACAGTGTTAGGGGGAAAATTTTAAAAGACAATATATACTTTTGAAGCCGAAACCGTATATACCATATGATTTCATTTTGTTTATTCTATGTATGTTCACAAAGAGTCTGAAAAGATGAGCTCTAAACTTCCAACAGTAGTTATGTCAAAGGAAAGATTGTGGGTGGTTTTATTAAAGGAGTCTTGGCTTTGTTTTTTTGATTCTCTGTACTCTTTTCTCCAGTTATTTAAAACTTACTGTTTTTCAAATTATGAGACAGAACTTTCATATATAAATGAGGCAGTACCTGTACAAAGACTGTTTCTCTAATTTTATTTTATTTTTTTTTAAGATTTTATTTATTTATTTGAGAGAGAGAGAATGAGAGATAGAGAGCACGAGAGGGAAGAGGGTCAGAGGGAGAAGCAGACTCCCCGCTGAGCAGGGAGCCCGATGCGGGACTCGATCCCGGGACTCCAGGATCATGACCTGAGCCAAAGGCAGTCGCTTAACCAACTGAGCCACCCAGGCACCCTAATTTTTTTTTTTTAAAGATTTTATTTATTTATTCATGAGAGACAGAGAGAGAGAGAGGCAGAGGGAGAAGCAGGCTCCCAAGGAGCAGGGAGCCCAATGCGGGACTCGATCCCAGGACCCTGGGATCACGACCTGAGCCGAAAGCAGACGCTTAACCATCTGAGCCACCCAGGCGCCCTAATTTTTTTATTTTTAAAAAAGATTTATTTTTGCATGAGAGAGGGAGAGCACACACAAGCAGGGGGAGGGGCAGAGGGAGGAGCAGGCTCCCCGCGGGAGGAAAGAGCCGGATGCAGGGCTCAATCCCAGGACCCTGGGATCATGACCTTAGCCAAAGGCAGACACTTAACCAACTGAGTCACCCAGGCACCCTCTCTATTAATTTCAAGAATAAATCTGTTGAGTCAACATGGATGGACTTAGAGGGTATTATGCTAAAGTGAAAATAAGTCAGACTGAGAAAGACAAATACCGTAAGATTCCACTCTTACATGAAATCTTTAAAAAAATGAATAAACAAAAAGCAGAATCAGAACTATAAATACAGAGAACTGATAGTTGCGGAGGGTGGGGGAGCAAGACAGGTGAAGGGGAGAGGTAGATAAAGTCAGTCACTGGAATACAAAGTAGAGCATAAGGAATACAATCAATATTTTAATAGTGATGTAATGGGACAGATGACAGGTGTACGTGTGGTAAACACAGCATAATGCATAAACTTGTTCAATCACTACGTTCTACACCGCAAACTAATGTAGTATTATGTGTCAACTATACTCAACTATAATCAAAAAAATAAAGTTCAAAAAAAAAAAAGAAGAAATCTGTTCTGGACACTGGTTCAAATACATCTCTTATCTCCATTATACTACAGGCAGCTTCAGATCCGCTGAAGATCCACAACCACATTCTATACATATCTTCGTGTCACAAAGCCCGAAATCTTTTACATACATATATATGTACGTATATATATATGAGACATAAAAATCTCTTGAATTAATTGGTGTTTTAAATAACAGGAAAGTGGTTTATGACACCACTGCCTACAAAACTGCGTATCTGCTTTGTCTGGCAAGGACCTCAATGGAGACTACTACTATTCTACATACAACATTTATCTTCAAAAGCAGAAGATGCTTTTTGAGTAGAAAAATATACTTTAAGGATATCAAAAAACACATTAAGATACAGCTCAACCTATCATAAGTAATGCTAGTAAAGGTTACACGTTCAAAAGTGCCTACATTACAGATTCTAGATTTAGATGCTACAAACTTTCAAAAGCTTGATACCAGCTTCACATTCACTGATGAGTAAATTTTCTGATAAAAACATCTCTATTTTTGAAGTCTAACATCTAAGCAGGCAAAAAGACCTCAAGAGGAAAGAGCATCCTACTTTTATTTTAGACATTCTTGCTAAAATATGAAAAGACCACTATACTGACCTCTTAAAATTGCGGTATGGTTAACAGTCATAAACGACCCAGATGTGCTTCAAAAACAAAAACAAGTGCTTTCACTTGAAAAGATATAGTAGCAGGTAGGCCTGTTAATAAACTATTTATATTACAGCTGAAGTTATCATAATCATTTGAAAAGCTACAAAAACAGGGTTTTGTTCAGGCTCAAGTCTTTATATATCAAAACACTATAACTATCCAAAACTAAAAACTTAAAATCCCTTTCAAGGTATAAAAACACACTATGCTGGGGTGAAAGTAAATTCTAACACAGCTGTAGCTACACAGAACAACAAAAAATTAGATCCTCTTTTAAGTCCAAACATATGGCTATTAAATAGCTATGAGTTAACATCCCCTGTGTAAAATCTGTAAAATTATAACTGTCTAATTAGACATGGAAAATACAAACTTACATTTAACCAAAAAAGGAACACCATGACTGACACCATTAATGTTTTGACTTTTCAAAATGCAAAATCTTTAAGCAACTACAGGATTACTTTTTTGACAAAGATTTGATGTAGGTTTTTGCCCAATCCAAAAAAGCCTATTTTCTCTAGGTATTGAGGATAAAAATTAAGTCAATTAGGTTAAAATATATAAGCCCATTAGAAAAACAAAAATGTACAGCTTTTAATAGCCATCTACAGCTTACCTCTGATGACCTCAATGTCAATTAACTTTTTTGGTCCAACTACAAATGTGGTTATTATCAATACCCACATAAAAGAATAAATTAACAAAGGATGATACAGTTTAAACCTTCTAAATTACAAATGGGACCATATGACTTATCTAGAGAAAAGCAAATGGCCAACTACCTCACCATCAAAACTTTGCTCAAATGTTACCTCCTCAAAGAAGTCTCCCCAACCCATTTAAAATTACAACCCACTCCCTTCCCCCACATCCCCATATTATACCCTTAATCCGCTTTCCTCTAATCCCATAGCTCTTATCTAATATTATATACAGTTTGCTAATTTTTCAAAAGATTTTATTCATTTGACAGAGAGAGTGACAACGAGAGAGGGAACACAAGCAGGAGAAGTGGGAGAGGGAGAAGCAAGCTTCCCGCCGATGAGGGGCTCGATCCCAGGAGATCCCAGCACCCTGGGATCATGACCCGAGCCGAAGGCAGACGCTTAACGACTGAGCCACCCAGGCGCCCCTACAGTTTGCTAATTTAATGTCTCATTTACTGTGTGGTTCATCATGTTAGAATGGAAACACCAGGAGAGCAGCTATCTCTGTTTTATTCATTGGTGTATCCCAAGCACTTGTAACTGCCTGTACACAGATTCTCAATAAATTTATATGCTCAATGGTGTCAATGTTTTAAGCTCTTCTAGACGATTTAATTTGAAGAAATGTCTCACAGATATTTAAATGAAAACTTACACTAAATTGCAGCATAATTTCCAAGTTGCAATGCCTTAAAAGAAACAAGAAGTACTAAGCTGAAAATAACTAAAATAAGAAGTTTTTGCTCACATTTAATCCAGTATCCAAAGAAATCCTAATGTATTATTTAGGATTAGGAATGGGTAACAGAATGGGTAAATTCGTTATTTTTTTTTTTAAGTAGGAAAGGGAATGTGGAAAGGGAAGAGATATGGGTTAACCAGTGATAATTCCTAACAGTGCCATGAAATTACATAAAAGTTAAAAAAATGACTTGGTCACAGGCTAACAGCTAATAAAAAATACTTTTAGATGAATGAGGGAGATTAACAACAACAACAAAAGTTTCGGAACAAGTTTCTCAGGACTTTCATTCCTCTACTTAGCAGAAGTATGAGCACAATAATTAAACCATGTATCCTCATTAGTGTTAACAGTTACTGTTTTCAAAGCATCTTCCCTTATATTATTTCATTAAGTCCTCAGAGAAACCAAATTCAAACTCAAGTATAAATAATCAGGTAGCTAACAAAAGCACTTAATAATGTATTCACTTGACAGTAAGTGCAACTTTTCCCTTGAAAATCCCCCACAGTGTCTGACAAAGAAACCATGGTATAGAAGAGCCACCTTCTTGGCAATGGAAACTAATACAAGTCTTCTGAAGAGTAATATGGCACAGCTAGCAAGAGCCATAAAAACCTTGGAAGCCCTTTGACCCAGTAAAACCACTCCTGAGAACTTTCTCTAGGGCAATAATTAGACTAAAGCCAAAAGCTATTAGTATAAAGATGTTTACTGCACCACTATCTGTAACAGTAAAGATGTGGAAACCCAAATCCCAACAATAATTGAATGGTTAACCAAAAACCGGAGACATATTTATAATACAATGCTAAAGAGCAAAAAAAACACAAAATTACACAATCATTAAAGCTACATAAAAATGAAAACGTAAAAGGCAAAAATAAGATTTTAAGAGACTAATATTATGGGTATGTTGTTCTAAGAGAAAACAATCACCTTCTAAAATACATACGATAATTTAAGGCAGAATAAATTTTTGAAAGCCATGAAAAACCACTATTAAAAAAAATCAAACATGATGAAATGTTATTTAAAAAAGACGTGAATTTCTAGACTTTCAAGAATATTTTACTATCTCTAAACA
Organism: Zalophus californianus; assembly: GCF_009762305.2. Taxonomy (NCBI): domain Eukaryota; kingdom Metazoa; phylum Chordata; class Mammalia; order Carnivora; family Otariidae; genus Zalophus; species Zalophus californianus. Next base: position 9,347,606 of record NC_045608.1, read on the forward strand.
ATGCATTTTCTTTCTCTACCCTTGGCCTCAGGGACTTATTTTAACTGCTGATACACACAAACATATGTGAGGCGACTCTAGAAATTATAACCAGTTTACAAAGAACCCAGTAGCAGTGGTTCAAAATCCAAAGGAACTCTACAAGTACATTAAAGATCTTTATAAGAATAAAAGCACACATTACATGAATCCAATGAACAGAACTTCACATATCTATCAAAAAGAAAAAGGGCCAGAATTTATGTCTCAAATGAAAGAACTTAAAGCAAGGAAGAATTTAAATTAACCTTAAATGTAAATCCTCAAAGAACAGAAAAAGACCTTTGGTACTAAAACATTCCAAATATTTTTGATCATTCAAGCCACTCTGGAACAAAATAATTTTTAAGCCTAAGGAAAGCCACTGCAACTTAAAAGCCTAAGTTTTAATTTTTAATTATTTGAACAAGTTGAATGAATATATCTGCCAAACTTCTATAATACCTAAGAAGAAAAATACCGTGGATTCTTTTCTATAAAACATTATGTACAAAATTTGACCATTTTTCACTGTGGATGCCACTGAAAAAGGGAAACTGAAGTTACAGAATCTTAAGTGGAAAGAGCTGGGAAAATAAGCACTTTATCTGAACTAGTGGGGATAAGGTTAACGTTTGTGGGTGGTTCAGAGAAGGGGCAAGAGGGGAGGTAGGGTAGAAGTAAAAAAAAAAAAAAAAGCAAAACAAAACAATGTTCGCCCTTCTTCCCTTGAAAGCAACAGAATTCCTTTAAAATCAGCTCTGATTCATCTCGACGGGTAACTTCTCCTGCCATAAATGAAAATTCTTTGGAAATGAATCGCTGAAAACCTGTTTTCAAAAAGAAAACTCAGTGCGCGGAAAAAAAAAATCCCCTATCCCACCTTCTAAAGCCCAGGATGTCTATTTCAGGAGGACCCTCGTCATCGACTCTGCCAACCCCACCTAGGCCTAAGGGAGGCAAGGCAGTGGCGAACACGGATGGGCACGGGGCACAGGGGAAATGGACTTGCGTGCCCTTGGTGAGCTCTGGCGGCACTCCCCAAGTTAAGGACACTGGCCACAATGGAATGGAGTCTATTGACATTTGCTGCCCCGTTTGAACACTAAGCATTTTCTTAGTTCGTGAAATACGAACTGACAACCACCACCCCACACACACACCCCCAACAGGCCTTCCCGCACAAACACACCCTCCAAAGTCAGACCCGGTTAGAGGGACAACACAGGGCCCCCAGTCCCTACCACAAACCTAGGTTTATGGGGGAAGAGGAGGAGACGACGCAAGTAAACACCCGCATTTCTGCCTTCAGGAACCCCACCATGTCTCCTGCTGCAATCCCTCTCCCCTCGAAATTTTAAAGATTGGGGCGGGGGTTGGAAAAAATGCGCAGGGTGCCCGCTCCCTGCCACCACCATCCCCCTACGTCCCCAATCTAGCCTGGACTTCTGACGCACGCCTGGGTCCGGCCCTCGCCCACCACTATTCAAAGGCGCCTTCTCCTCGGCGGCCTCGGAACAGCATTGCGGATCGGCCACCACCCGCGGCTGAGAGGCCTTGCGGGGGAAGGAGGGAGGCCGGGAGGGGGCCGGGCACTCCCCAGCCCTTCCTCAGGTGGGGGAGGGCGGAACGCTGCGGGAGACTCTGCACAGAGCCCGACGATTCCAGGAGTTCTGGAGCCCCCGACGCCGCCTCAGATTTAAATGGGGAGGGAAGCGGGGGGCCACTGCCCACCCACCTCAATCCGGTTCTTCGACCTTTCCCAGGGTAGGGGAGTGGGGGTGGTTACGCACACTAGACAGACCCTAACGATTCCAGATGAGCCCCGTGGCTGCCCCTTTAACGGACAAGGGGGACGCTGCCCTAACTTTCCCCCTCCCTCGTTATTCCCCAAAGGGGGAGTTGGCAAGTTTCGGGAGACTGACCAAAACCTAAAGACCATTCCACGTTAATATTTAAACGGGGAGGGGGGGGGAACGCTGTCCAAGCATCCCCTCCATGTTGGAGTTAAAGGAGGAACAGGGGCTGACAATTGGTAAAACCTGTGAATCCCTCCCGAACACTTAAATGGAGAGGGGGAGGCTGCCCAGTCCTTCCATCTTGACCGTTTGGGGGAGGGGGTGGGGATGTTGCAGGAGGCTGGACACGACCTGACATTCCCGGAGGGATTCCCCCAAGGCCCCCCACCCAAACCCCCGGGCTCTAGAGGGAAACGGGAGCCCCACCCCCACTGCGGGCCCCCCAGCCCACCCCACCAAGCCAGGCCGGTCACAGGGCGGGGACGACGGTGTGGGCCGCGGGGGAGGGGACGCGAGGCCTGAGCTCGTCCAGGCCTGGAGCGGAGGGGGCTGGGGCGAGTCACCCACCTGCCCAGGCCGGGTCGCCCGCCGCCTGCGCTCGCCGCCGCCGCCGAGGAGGAGGAAGCCACGGCCGAGGACGATGAGACGGAGGACGGCGACGGCGCGGCGGCAGGCGACGTGAGAAGGCCGCCGCTGCCGCCGGGTTTACGGGCACTGGCGGCCGCGGGCGGCTGCTGCTGCTGCTGCTGCTGTTGCTGGGGCTTCAGCGACATGGTGAGGGGCCCATACACCGGCCCGCACGCCGGGCGGGGACAGCCGGGAGCCGGGCGCGCCGAGGAGACGCCGGAGCGCGGCGGGGACGCACGGGCGCCGAGCGGGGAGGCGCGGGATGGCGCGGCCGGGGGGGTGCCCGGGCCGGCGAGGGGGAGAAGGAGGACGACGAAGGGGCGGGGAGGCCCGCCGAAACCGTGGAGCCGCCGGGAGCCGGGCAGGGACGCGCCGCCGCCGTTGCCGTTGCTACCAAAACAGTCTGAGGCGGAGGGAGGCGAGCGCTGCCCGGAGGGAGGGGGGCCGGGGCCGGGCGGGGGAGGGGCGGCGGAGGGATACGGGCCCGGAGCCGCGCCGCCGCCGCCGCCCCGCCCGCCCCGCCCGCCCCGCCGCGCCGGCCGCGGGAGCGAGCGCCGCCCGGGCCACCTGGCCGCGACGAAGCGGCGTGGCTCGATGGCCGCTGCGGGGCTCCGAGGATCTGCGACCGCCGAGCGCATCGGGGGTCGGGCACACAGAGGCGCCGCGTGGCGATGCCGGGTGGGCGCGGTGGTTCGGCACGGGGACTCTTTACCGGAAGTCGGAAGGGTCAGACGGAAGCAGAACGTGAGACGACCCCGGGGCCGCGAGGGACACGTGAGGAGCGGGTGCCGCGCTGGGCTGCGTTCGCGGGGGTCGGGTGAGGGCCCGGCCGGCGGCCCTGCCCGGATCCGCCCTCCTCGAGGCGGGTCTGCCCTTCGGGAGGGCGTGTCTGTCTTCGCCCTCAGGGCCGGCCTAGTCTAGAGGACGGGAGGGAAGTGTTTCTTCCCCGCCCCCCAGTAATCCTTAGGCGTCCTCAGACTACTGGGAGAGTGCGTGTTTACCCCCACCTGATGCAACCTCGAACGTGGACTGCGAGGCCCTTCAGGGCGGAGACTCTGTCTTGCTACGTAAGAAGCATCTAGAACACAAGCATCCCATAGTTGTCTTTGTATCTGCAGCACCTGGCACACAGTAGGCTCCCACCGCGTCACTGGATGTCTAAAATAAAGGCAGTCCTTTTTTTTCCCCTGCCAAGACTAACAAGGTTGAAGTCGAGCAACCTCCCAGAGCCACCTACATCTGGTTACCTTTTCCCCACTTTTTCCACCTCAGCAGCACACAGTAGCCAGAAAACTCTTTTGGGTATCTGACCTTCATTTGAACCCATTTTCCCTCACTTGAACTTCTTTTTTCCTCATTCATGAGACTCAAAAGGAAATGTACGTGATTGGTAGAGCTATGGATAATGGGGTCTCCCTTAGTGGAGACAGAACAGACCTCACAAGAATGTGTGAACTTTAGACCTTGGCCCCTTTAGAAGTTTTACTTTAACTTAGATTGCTAGCCAGCACAGTAGTCCTTTTTTTAAATGTGTTGCAATTAAACTGGAAGCAAGTAGATTTTTTTTTTGAGTGAAGAATCGAGTGTTTTGGTTTTTGGTTTTGCTTTTTAAGTAAAATTACTTAAGGAAATGATTGGGGGGGACAATAAAATTCCCTCAATCTAACCAGAATTGTCAGATAAAGACATAAAAAAAAAACTTGGAGAATGATTAAACCACTAGTCTCCAGAGCTAAACTGAAATTAATCTCCTAGATAGTCCAGGCAAAAATTATCATTACATTCTGCAAATACGTGAAAAGTAGGAAATCAGCTTTATCTCCCCATCTGAGGTAAAAAGGTTGAGAAGAAAAAGAAAAGTATTATTTTTAAACCAACAGTTGCAAAATCCTTTAAAAATTAACCCAAAGGAAATTGAGATTAAAAAACCAGATGAGAGGAGCGCCTGGGTATCTCAGTCTATTTTAAGCCTCAGCCTTCAGCTCAGGTCATGATCACACGGTGGTGGGATGGAGCCCCGCATGGGGCTTCCTGCTCAGCCAGGAGTGAGAACCCTTTCCCTCTCCCTCTGCCCCGCCCCACCTCGTTCTCTCCCTGTATCTCAAATAAAATCTTAAAAAAAAAAAAAAAGGGGGCGCCTGGGTGGCTCAGTCGCTAAGCGTCTGCCTTCGGCTCAGGTCATGATCCCAGGGTCCTGGGATCCAGCCCCACATCGGGTTCCCTGCTCAGCCCCACATCGAGTCTGCTTCTCTCTCTCCCACTCCTCCTGCTTGTGTTCCTGCTCTCGCTATCTCTGTTTCTGTCAAATAAATAAAATCTTTAATAAAAAAAAAAGATGGACCATAATAGAAATACAACCAACTTTCTCTGGTTTGATGATTTGGTAGTTAACCATATCTGGACCCATGATCCCATCAATCTTAGCACCAAACTGTAGACAGGTGGGAGAAGAGGAATAAGAAAACCTGAAGCTGACAGCCGAACTTGATTTCACTTAGGCTGAGAAAGTTTTTACCCACTATCATTTAAAATATATTTAATAATTTATCGAGGTATAATTTACATATTATAAAATTTACCCATTTTTGTATACAATTCAATGATTCTCAGTGAAATCACAGCTATGCAACCATCACCATTAATTTCAGAACATTTCCATCACCCTAAAAGGATCCTTATACCCATTTGTAGTTATTCCTGGTTCCCATTCTCAGCCCCAGCAACCACTAATCTATTTTCAATGTATTTACCTATTGTAGATATTTCATATACATGGAATCTAACAATAGGTGGTCTCTGCCTTCTTTCACTTGACATATGTTAATGTTTTGGAGGTTTATCTATGTCATAGCATGTATCAATGTTTCATTACTTATTATCACTGAGTAGTATTCCACTGTATGGATATATCACATTTTGTGTATCTACTCACCAGTTGGTGGGCCTTTAGATTGTTTCAAGTTTGGAGCTATTATGAATAATGCTGCTATGAACATTTCTGTAAACTATGTCTTCATGTGGATATATGTTTTCATTTCTCTTGAGCGGATGCCTAGTAATGGAATGTTGGGCTGCTATGGTAAATTTATATTTAACTTTTTAAAGATACTATCAGGGCGCCTGGGTGGCTCAGATGGTTAAGTGTCTGTCTTCGGCTCAGGTCATGATCTTCAGATCCTGGGATTGAGCCCCATGTTGGGCTCCCAGCTCAGTGGGGAGTCTGCTTCTCCCTCTCCCTTGCCCTCTGCCTCTCCCCCTGCTTGTGCTCTCTCTGTCTCTCTTTCTCAAATGAATAAATAAAATTTTTTTTTAAGATTTTTATTTATTCGTCAGAGAGAGAAAGAGCACAAGCAGGGGGAGTGGCAGGCAGGGTGCGAGGGAGAAGCAGGCTTCCCGCTGAGCAAGGAGCCCAATGTGGGACTCAATCCCAGGACCCTGGGATCATGACCCAAGCCGAGGACAGATGCTTAATCGACTGAGCCAGCCAGGCATCCCTGAATAAATAAGATCTTAAAAAAAAAAAAGATACCATCAAACTCTTTTCTAACATGACTGCCATTTTATATCCATACCTGGAATGTTTGAGGGTTTATCATTAAAATTTATGCTTTTTTGGGCGCCTGGGTGGCTCAGTTGGTTAGGCGACTGCCTTCGGCTCAGGTCATGATCCTGGAGTCCCGGGATCAAGTCCCACATCGGGCTCCCCGCTCAGCAGGGAGTCTGCTTCTCCCTCTGACCCTCTTCCCTCTCGGGCTCTGTCTCTCTCTCAAATAAATAAATAAAATCTTAAAAAAAATTTCTGCTTTTATATTAGAATGGAAACCAAGAGAACCTCTACCGTGGAGTCTAGTCTGTATACACACCCTTTTTTCCTTTGTCCAAGGAAGATCACCACCCAAAACCAAGAAATATGTTTTATTGCAAACACTTCGCTTCCATTCTAGACATCTAAAGATGTGACTGTTTAACAGCAACTGTGACATCAGAGTGCTCTAGCTTTAAATGTAAATGTCAGGATAATGCCCCTTAAGACAAAGTGGTGGGTGGAGTGCCTGGGTGGCTCAGTTGGTTAAGCGTCCAGTTTTTGATTTCACCTCGGGTCATGATCTGAGGATCCTGGGATCGAGCCCTGCATCAGGTTCTGGACTCAGCAGGGAGTCTGCTTGAGATTCTCTCCCTCTGCCCCTCTCCCCACTCACATACACGTTTCGAGCTCGCTCACACTCTCTCTCTCTCTCTTTAAACTAAATAAATAAACCTTTTTTTTTTAGTGGTATGGTAGGCAGCCTGTAAGGCCACCCCATGTGGGGGCACCTGGGTGTCTCAGTTAAGCATCTGCCATCGGCTTGGGTCATGATCTCAGGGTCCTGGGATCCAGCCCCACATTGGGCTCCCTGCTCAGCAGGAAGTCTGCTTTTCCCTCTCCCTCTGCCTTCCCTACCCCACCCCTGCTTGTGCTCTTTCAAATAAATAAATAAAATCTTAAAAGAAAAAAAAAAAGACCACCCCATGTGATCCTGCTCTCCTGGTGGTCAGACCCAGTGAAATTCCCACCAATTGAATATGAGCTGGACCTAGTGGCTTCCAACAAAAAGTTTGAAAAAATTATGGGTTTTCACTTCCAAGATTAAGTTATAAAAAGACTGTGGCTTTTATTTTGGACTGCCTTTTCTCACTCGTTTGAAGGAAGCTAGCTGCCATGGCAAGGAATTGTTGTCCACAGCACAGCAGTGAGGACCTGATGGCTGTCAACAGCCATGTGGGTGAGCTTGGAAATGACTCATCCCCCAGTCAAGGCTTGAAGTGGCTGCAGCCTCCATCAAAGGACCTTAATAGGCTTTGTTAGAGCCCCTGAGCTAGAGATGCTGGGCTTAGCCACACCAGATTCCCAGCCCTTTCAATCAGTTTCAGATTGTTTCAATCAGTAAGTTCTGGGTTAATTTGTCATGCAGCAAAAGACAACCAATACAGATGAACCAAAAAGTGCAGTTCCTATGATTTCCACATGCATTCAGAATTCTTTAAAGAGGCACCCGGCTGGCTTGATTGGTGGAGCATGTGACTCCTATCTTGGGGTTGAGTTCAAGCTCCACGTTTGGTGTAGAGATTACTTAAAGATAAAATCTTTAAGGGACGCCTGGGTGGCTCAGTGGGTTAAGTGTCTGCCTTGAGCTCAGGTCGTGATCCCGGGTGTCCTGCTCAGTGGGGAGTGTGCTTTTCCCACTTCTCTGCCTCTCCCCCCACTTGTGCTCTCTCATTCTCTCTCTCTCAAATAAATAAAATATATTTTTTTAAAAAGATAAAATTGGGCGTCTGGGTGGCTCAGATGGTTAAGCGTCTGCCTTCAGCTCAGGTCATGATCCCAGGGTCCTGGGATCGAGTCCCACATCGGGCTCCCTGCTCAGCAGGGAGCCTGCTTCTCCCTCTGCCTCTCTCTCTCTCTGTCTCTCATGAATAAATAAAATCTTTAAAAAATAAAAAATAAAAATAAATAAAATCCTTAAAATTAAAAAAAAGAATGCTTTAAAGACAAATGCTGAAATCAGAAATATTATGTCCAATAGAATTTAATTTTTTGAATGCCTCCTAAATGATTTTCAGGCAGCCATTTAAACCAAATCAACAAGTGTCACTAGCGAGTTGTCATCAAAGGCAATGAAGAACATTGTTCTGAAAGAGTTCTGACATTGAGAAATATTGCTAAAATTTAAATTTCAAAAATAGTTGTGGCCATTTCAAACACGATTTCAGAAATGAAGAAAGTGTCAAATGAGGAAGCATATAGAGAAAGACTTTCAAACTTGGGAGCCTCGTCCTGTGAATTTCACACTTGCTTTCTGATTTTCAGTGACCCTTCAGCGAGCCGCATGACCCTATAATTTTTATCCCTTCAATGATTCATCAAGTCTGAGGATCTGGGGCTGAAAAACGGATGCAGCCGCGCAAAGCCAAAATGCAAAGGGTGATTTGCTATCTCTCAGTACCGCAGCACACATCAGATGATCCAGTATTTCCAGCAATTCATTTTTCTCCAATCATTTCTTTTCAACCGTCTTCATTTGATCATGTTTAATGTATGATGACACATTATTCACTCAATACTCTTGATTTCACTTTCAAAAGCACGAAAATTAATTCAAATCAAAACTCACATGCACCCCCCCCAAACCCAACCTCTTCAAGTTTTTGCATAGATCGATCCTCATTTAAAAAAAAAAAAAGAGCAGATGTAATTTCAAAAATAGGACCATGGCTAATTAAACCAGTGTTTTTTTCTAACCATGGTTACTCAGAATTCTTAGAGGCTAATCTATTTGTAGACACTCCAGGAATCCCAAAAGACTACAAGCAATAAAAAAAGAAACCGTGTATCGTGTGGAGCCCTTCCAGGAGGGCATTATTTATACACCTTGTGTGCAAAGTAACAACTTTCCCATAGGTTTGAAAAAACTTGGGGGGGAGGGGGTCGTGGCAAAATAATAGGAAACAACAGCCACATTATCTGAAAAGCTTTTAAATGAGCCTTCCCTCCACACAAGCACGCTTCTGGTTGTTAAGTTGCTCATTTTGTTTTACCTTGTGGGACAGAATAATGATGCGGTGACATTATTCACGAAGCAAAAGCTGATGCCCGCTGAAATAGACACAGAAGAAAGAATTCTTTATTTTTCATTGGAAATGCTTGTGCTGTGCAGAGCCAGAAATTTAAAGAAACGTGGCCTTTTGTCTTTCCTCATTCTCTCTTTTTGTTTTCACTCGCCCCCCATTTTGGGTGAATTTTGTGGGCAGCCTGTTTCAGGGGCCACGGATTTATGGAAAGCCAGAGATTTGAAGCAGGCACCATGTGGAGAATGCAGGAGGGGATTTAAAATGGATGTGCGCATCGCTAGTGATGGCTCAAGTGGCCATTAGCATGGGATGGTGTTGCGTTTGCTACAAGATACTGGGAACCCTACGATGGAGCCCCCAGAGGGATCAGACTATAATTAATACTGGCATTGCTGACCTATCATCTTAGAAGAAGGACTTGGAATCTTGTTCCAGAGTGGAATCAGATATGGGCTTAACAATACTCACTGTCTTGCTTAAGCCCCTATATTATCCAAACTATTCCTTTTCCATAGGGTAGGCCAGGACTAGAGAATGAGAATGAAAATAATTGCAGGCCCTTACTACACAGCATTCAGTATGGACCAGCTCTGTTCTAAGTGCTTTCTACATAATAACTCACTCATTTAATCCTCACAATACCCGCTGATTCGCAATGGAAGGGGAGAATTTTGTGCTCCCGCCCCCCAGGGGACATTTGGAAATGTCTAGAGATATTGTTGGTTGTCACAATTGAAGAGGAAATTGTCACAATTGAAGATGCTACCGGCATCTTGTGAGTGAGGCCAGGGATGCTGCTAAACACCCACAAGGCACGGGACTGTCCCCACCCCAACCACAAAGAATTATCCAGCCCCAAATGTCAATAGTGTCACGGGTGGTTGAGAAAACCCGTATAACCCTATAAGTAGATAGGATTATTATTCCCATGTGACAGGTGGGGAGACTGAGGCACAAAGAGGTTACATCACTTTGCCTAAGGTCGTGCTCATTAACTGTTAGAGCTAGCAAGTCCTGATTGCGGGGTCCTGGGATCAAGTCCTGCTCCAGGCTCCTTGCTCAGCGAGGAGCCTGCTTCTCCCTCTGCCTGCCGCTCCCCCTGCTTGTGCTCGCTCTCTGTCTCTCTCTCCCTCTCTAGCAAATAAATAAATTCTTAAAAAAAAAAAGAAAATTTATTTTACCATGTGCATATATTACCTTTTATAAAAAAAAATAATAGAGTGTTAGGGCATCGGTAAAAGTAACTACTGTTTATATAACGCTTCATGGTTTACAAAGCACTTTTATTTGTAGGATTTCCTTTGGTGCTCACACCATTGTAGAGACGATAACACTGGAATAGAGAAGTGGCCTGAGCCACCCAAGGTCACTCGCCACTAACTCCCTCACCTACTTCCCTTCCCTGTTTCCCAAAGGAAGATGAATTACTGTCTCTACCACTTTAATTTTGTTTTTGTTTTTTTCACCACAAACTGTCATTCTCTAGCGGTAAATCCTGATTCCCATAGAAAGAGAAAGGCCAGTTTCAGGAGCTTTTCTTACACACACACACACACACACACACACACACACACACACACACACACACACACACACACACACACACACACACACACACACTTCCCTTTCTGCCACCTTTGTATGGTTTTTTGCGGAAATGCTAGATCAGCCAAATGGAGGAGCCAGGGAAACAGGTAGACCCCTTCACCCCACCACCTACAGAGTCAGTCTGTAGTAGGCACTTAATAAACCCGAGCCCGCTTGATTTGATAGACTAGTTCTCAGTTCATACATGTTTGCTTATTTGGGCCTGAAATGGCATATGTTTCCTATTTAGACCTGCTAATGACTACCAGCCACAGGCCAGAATGGTGGGGCCAACATCCAAGGTCACCCCCTAATGACCCAAGCACTTCCAGGCAGTGAGAGGGACAAGGGGACAACTAACCTGCTTTACCCATGTGTTTCCATCGCCCGTGATTGGGGCGGAGTTCACATTTACCCATGGATAAAGCTTACTTCTCTTCCAGTTAATAGCTTGTGATACAGGCATTCGGGAAAGTGCTGGTCTGGTTCATCAGAGACGCTGAAGCCAGGAAACCACAAGGGGCCTCCTGGGGAACTACTCTTAGTCACCAGACTTCAGAAGGTTTGCGGAGGTGATTGCTGAGGCCCCGGGAGAGCTGGATTCGCTCTCCCGTGATCGGGACGCCTGTTCTCTTCCATTGCACACGTGGCTCATTTCTTTCCTCAGCGTGTCAACACCGGACAAATGTTCACGCGTCAAATAAGCAACGGATAGGCTTCTGGTATCCTGAAAATGACTCAGGAATCCTGTTACTGCAATTTCTTTCATCTTTTTCTTTCTTTCTTTCTTTCTTTTTTTTTTTTTTTTACAATTTATTTATTTGAGAGTGTGTGTGCTCATGTGCCTGTGAGTTGGGGGCGGGGTGCGGAGGGAGAGAAACCCAAGCCAACTCGCCACTGAGCATGGAACCCGACCCAGGGCTTGATCCCACGACCCTGAGACTATGACCTGTGCAGAATCCAAGAGCCGGCTGCCTAACTGATTGAGCCACCCAGGCTCCCGTGACTGCAATTTCTAATAATCTCAACATGTCATTTTTTTTAAAGTTGTTGTAAGTTTTCTTAAGAACATCCTAAATATTCGTGTATTGGTTAGCATTTGCTGGGTAACAAACTCCCCCCCAACATAGCAGCTTAAAACAACAAACTTTTTTTTTTTCTTTAAAATTCTATAGGTTGACTGAACAATTCTTTTCTGGGCTGGCTTGATTGGAGGTGGATGGTCTAGAATCGCCTCAGTGACATGTCTGGCAGTTGGCTCTGGGTCAGCTGGGGATGATCAACACATCTTGGCCACCTCTAATCATCCTGCAGGCTGGCCTGGGCTCATTCACATGGCGGTGGTCACAAGGGTCCCAAGAGTAGCAAGAGAAGGCAAGCCCTAATAAACACACGGGCACTTTTCATGTCTCTTCTTGTGTCACATTTTCTAATGTCACATTAGTCAAAGCCAAGCCCAGATTTGAGGGGTGGGGACATAGACTCCATCTCTTGATGCAACAAGCTGCAAAATTACTTTGCAAAGGATAGGCATACAGGGAGGAAAGATTTTGTGGCCCTTTTTTAGAATCTATCACACTCAGGAATGGGGTAATTAGAAAAATCTATTTAAACTTTTTTTTCTTTAACAAAAGGACTCCCAGTATTCCAAAGAAAGCTGAGAAGCCTACCTTTAACAATATGATGACTTTCAAGCCTCCAGATTCTTGATCATCTCACTCAGGACTGCTAGAACCATCCTGATGAAAATAGCACCACATGTATTTTCTGCAAAGCTGGTTGTGATGGTTAATGTTATGTGTCAACTTGACTGGGCCATGGGATGCCCAGATATATCTGTTGAAACATTATTTCTGGGTGTGTCTGTGAGGGGGTTTCCAGAAAAGATTACCACTTGAGTTGGTAGATTGTGTAAAGCAGATTGCCCTTCCCAGTGTGTGTGGGTACCATCCAATTCATTGAGGCCCTGACTAGAACAAAAATGCAGAAGAAGGGAGAGTTCTCTGCCTGACCACTTGAGTTGGGTTATCAGTCTTCTGCCCTCAGACTGGAATCTAACACCATCAATGCTCCTTGTTCTCAGGCATTTGGATTTGGAATTGAACTACCCCATCAGCTTTCCTGGGTCTTGCCAATGGCAGATTGTGGGATCTCTGAGCCTCTATAAATACACGAGCCAATTCCTTATAATAAATCTATTTATGGATATATATATCTCCTACTGGTAATGTTTCTCTGGAGGACCCTGAGTAACACACATACATATGACCTTGGGAAAGTCACCCTCATTGTCCCTCATGCACCATGAGGGCTGCACTAGATGTTCTCAAGTTGCAAGATAACTTTTTTTTAAGATTTTTATTTTTAAGGAATCTCTACATGCAACGTGGGACTCGAACCCATAACCCGGAGATCAAGAGTCACATGCTCCACTGACTAAGCCAGCCAGGCACTGGGAAGGGAACTTTCAGAGGTTATGTTGCAGGAAAATGAAAGGAGAACAGGCCACATGCTGAACGGCCCAACCCCTGCTTGTAGAGATAAGATGGTTAGGCTCGGGGCTGGAACTTTAGCTTTCATCCAGATTTTTGGTATGATCTGCGAGACTATGATTTTCAACTTTTCCTCCTCATAGGCCTGGTTAAACCCTTTGATCTCTTTTTTTAATTAAAGATTTTATTTATTTATTTGACAGACAGAGACAGCAAGAGAGGGCACATGATCAGGGGAGTAGGAGAGGGAGAAGCAGGCTTCTCATGGAGGAGGGAGCCTGATGCAGGGCTTGATCCCAGGACCCTGGGATCATGACCTGAGCCAAACGCAGATGCTTAACCAACTGAGCCACCCAGTGCCCCCTTTGATCTCATTTTTATTGGGCAGTATTATTATACCACTTTACAAACACACCATTTATTCCAGCCTGACCTTAATAACCTTTCCTTTCCCCCAGGCCTTAAAGGGCATTAAAGGTCAGCAGAATACTCAACAATGCTAGATGTAAAAAGGGGAAAAGCAGACAGTAGGTTCTTGATAATGTCCAAACACATGAAGGCCAAGAAAGGAGGAAAGAGAGGGAGAATGAAAGCAAATGAAGGAAAAGAATCCGTTAATTTAGCAGTTTTCCTTGGACTATTCTTTTAACAGCTTTGTTGAGATCTAATTCCCATTCTCTGTAATTCACCTATTTCAAATGTGTGCAATTCAGTGGTTTTTAGTATATTTGCAGAGTTGTGCAACCGTCACCACAGTATAATTTTAGAACATTCCATCATCCCAGAAGGAAATCCCATAACCATTGGCACTCAATCCCCATTCCCCCTTCCTCAGCCCCTGACAACCACTAATCTACTTTCTGCCACTTGGGCTATTTCTTTTTCTTGTGGCAAAATATACACAACATAAAATTTACCATTGTAACCATTTTTAAGTGTGCAGTTCAGTGGCATCAAGTACACTCACATTGTTGGGCAGCCAACACCACCATCCAGCTTCAGAACTTCTTCATCTTCCAGAATGAAACTCAGTCCCCATTAAACACTAATTACCCATTTCCTCCCTCCCCCTCTTCACCCCCCAGCCCCTAGTAAGGACCCTTCTACTTTCTGTCTCTGTGAATTTGACTACTTGAAGTACCTTATAGAAGTGGAATCATACAATATTTGTCCTTTTGTGTCTGGCTACCTTCATTCACCAAAATGTCTTCAAGATTCATCCATTCATAGCATATTGCAGCATTTCCTTCCCTTTTAAGGCTGAATAAGTTTCCACTGAATGGACGGACTACATTTAAACATAGGCTATTTCATGCCAGGCTTTGGAAGTTGTTTTCTGTAGACTGACCCCTAGTAATTGAGTCATGGACCCATTCCCACTCATCTGCATCCCCCTTCCAAATGCAAAGTACGAGTAGGTTGAGCTTACCCTTCCACATTGGCCCAGAGGGAAAGAAAGGCAAGAGGTTGTGGGGAAGGGAGTCATGATGGGTATGTGTGGGAGCTCGCGCCCATGTGTCTCCTGCAGACCCTTCCCCTTCTGGCCTTTGTCACCTCCCACCTAAAAGAGGCCGTGATGTCCTGGTGTTTGGAGCCCTGAGTGCTTTGTGCTACTTTCTGCAGGTAGAAGTGGCAGAGATGAGAGGCCCCACCTACAATGACAAAAATGAGGCTGGGCTGATGCCAACTTGGCCTCTTGAGAAAACCTAGGTAGCCGGGACTGAGGAGGTAGATTCATAACTTCTCAACTCCTAGGCAAAGCCCAGTGTTTATGAGTTGCTACAGCTCAGGGAACAGCCCCTGTGTACGGGCTAGCCTGAGAATCATGCAAGGAATATTCATCTTTCAATTATTCTCTGGAAGACGGACATCCTAGTGCATTTCTGCCGGGCATTCCCTACTCCCTCCTCTACCCCCTTTATCTACTTTGCACTAATATGGGAGCAGAGTGACCAGAAACATACAGTTGTCATAACCTGCCTTTTCCGTGGCAGTGAGAGCACCAACCAACAGAACCATAGTGTACTAGGAATTCACCCAACAAATAACAAGAGTTGATATTTACTGGGGTGATGAAAAAGTGTTAGAAATAGTTGTGATGGTTGCAGAACACTATGCATGTAATTAATGCCAATGACCTGTACACTTAAGAATGGTTAAGATGGGGGCACCTGGGGGGGCTCAGTCGGTGAAGTGTCTGCCTTCAGCTCAGGTCATGATCCCGGGGTCCTGGGATCGAACCCCGCATTGGGCTGCCTGCTCAGCGGGGAGACTGCTTCTCCCTTTCCCTCTGCTGTTCCCCCAGTTTGTGCTCTCTCTCTCAAAAAAAAAAAAAAAAAAATAGGGACACCTGAGTGGCTCAGTCAGTTAGGCGCCTGACTCTTGATTTTGGCTCAGGTCGTGATCTCAGGGTCCTGGGATTGAGCCCCACGTCGAGCTCCACGCTCAGTAGGGAATCTGCTTGAGGTTCCCTCTCCCTCTGGCCCTCCCCTCTGCTCACGAGCTCTCTCTCTCTCAAATAAATAAATCTTTAAAAAAAAAAAAGGATGGGGGTGCCTGGGTGGCTCAATTGGTTGGGCGACTGCCTTTGGCTCAGGTCGTGGTCTCGGGGTCCTGGGATCAAGCCCCGCGTCGGGCTCCCTGCTCAGCGGGAAGCCTGCTTCTCCCTCTCCCGCTCCCCCTGCTTGTGTTCCCTCTCTCGCTGTCTCTCTCTCTCTCTCTCTGTCAAATAAATAAAATAAAATAAAATAATAAATTAATTAATTAAAAATTTAAAAAAGGATGGTTAAAATGGTAAATTTTATGTATATTTTACCATAATAAAAAAAGTAGTAATGAATAACAAACAACTGCCAGATGGCTTTGGAGCTAAGAGAACATGGAGATGTTCTTTTTTTTTTTTTTTTTTTTTTTGAGATGTTCTTAGATCATTAGATAAACCCTAAGGAGTTCAAATTCAAAGTTCAGTAGCAGGCTCATACAGAGAAACTTTTGAGCTTATAGAAGGGTCCACCGTTCTATCTAGATCCTCCCTTCTCTCTCCTACTGAGGGACATCCCCAGTGCTCTGCTCTCTTCTGGCTCATTCTCTTCAGCAAACCAACATGCCGTAACACCTCTCATATTTTTAAAACTTTTAATTATTTTTTATTTTTTTAAAAATAAACTTTAGGGTGGCTCAGTCGTTAAGCGTCTGCCTTTGGCTCAGGTCATAACCCCAGGGTCCTGAGATCGAGCCCCACATCGGGCTCCCTGCTCAGTGGGGAGTCTGCTTCTCCCTCTCCCACTCCTCCTGCTTGTGTTCCCTCTTCCCTGTGTGTCTCTCTCTCTGTCAAATAAATAAATAAATAAATCTTTAAAAAAATAAAATAAAAATAAACTTTATACCCAACATGGGGTTTGAACTCACCACCTGGAGATCAAGAGTTGCATGCTATAGCAACTGAGCCAGCCAGGGGCCCCTAAATATGTCTTTTTCTTTTTTTTAATTTAATCTTTAATGTTTAAAAAAAATTTTTTTTAAGTAAACTCTACAATTACCTCTCATCTTTACAAAAGTAATCCTCTACTGATGCTCACCCACCTCGGGCTACCTCTGCCTTCCTGCACTGTCCTCCACTGAGCAGAGTGTTGCCTGCCCCCACCTCCCCTTCCTCCACTCCCCTTGTCTCCTGAGCCCCACTGCTTCAGAGAAATACTTTCCTCAATATCTGCCATGGCAGCACCACTGCAGAAGCCCACCTTTCTGGCCTTAGCAGCAGACTTCCTCAATTCCTCCTTCCGGAGACACTCCTGACACCTGGCTTTCTGCCCTGAATGCTCTCACGGTCCCCGCTCACCTTCCTAACCTTGCTTTTCTCCCACGTAGGGACTCACACTCTCATGAGCCCAGCCACATTCTGTCTCCCATGCCTGCCTGGCGCCCCTCCTGTGTCTCCATGCTTACACTCTTACCCCGTTGGGTCTATTTTCCAAACAACATCGAGCTTAAAAAAAAAGCACAGGTCATAGCCTGTGGCTCCCCTTCTAAAAAATACTCCCATAGCTCTCACGTCTTAATAATAAGCACCGCATGCTTACCTTGACTTATAAGGTCTTAAACATCTGGACGTTCACTACCTCATCAGTCTTCTCCTTCTTCCACTCTTGTGCTTGTTTATCCCAGCCCCCACACACTGGCCTCCTTGATAGTCTTCCAACATGCCAAGCACACCCCCACCTCAGGGCCTTTGCACTTGCTGCTCCCTCTGCCTGGGATGCCCTTCCCCCAGGCAGACACATGGCTCAGTCCTTCACCTTATTTGGATCTTTGGGTTCATTTTGGATGATCCTTCTTAGTGGAGAAGGCTTCCCTGAGCACCCTGTTGTGTACAACAGCACCCTACCTCATCACTTTGTACCACCATAATCTGCTTTATTTTTCTTCATACCACGTATCACTACTAGATATACATTTGGTGGTTTCTTTATCACTTGTTTCCTTACACCAGAAGTCTAGAAGTAAGCCCAACAAAGGCAGGGACTTTACTGTTTATAGTTATAAACCCTAGAACACTGCCTGACACTTAATAGATGCTTATGTTTTTGTTTGTTTGTTTTTTGTTTTTAAGTAGGCTCCATGCCCAGCACAGAGCCCAGTGTGGGGCTTTGAACCCACAACCCTGACATCAAGGCCTGAGCTGAGATCATGAGTCAGTTGCTTAACCAGCTGAGCCACCTATGCACCCTCCTTAATATTTTAAGTGAATTAATAAATATTTAACAGATTCTAAATGGAGTTACGTGTGTGGTGTCTGTATGTATTGTGTTTTTTAAAAAAGATTTTGTTTATGTATTTGAGAGAGAGCACATGTGTGTGTGAGGGGGTGCGGGCTGGCAGAGTGGGTAGCAGAGGGAGAGGGAGAGGAAGAGAGAATCTTGAGCGGACTCCACACTGGGCGTGGAGCCCTATGTGGGGTTTGATCTCAAGACCCTGAGATCATGACCCCAGCCAAAACCAAGAGTGGATGCTTAACCGACTGAGCCACCAGGTGCCCCTATGTGTTGTGTTTTTTAAATCCACTCCTGGGGGCTTCTGGCTGGCTCCGTCAGAAGAGCATGTGACTCTTGATCTTGGGGTCACGAGTTCGAGCCCCATGTTGGGCATAGAGATTACTAAAAAAAAAAAAAAAATTTTTTTTTTTTAATGCACTCCTGGAGAACCAGGGAAATGAATGACAAGGTAAAAGAGATATACAGTTGACCCTTGAACAACCCGGGGGGCGGGGGGCGGCGCCAATCCCTGCAATAGCCTATTGTCAACTGGAAGCCTACGGGAAACATAAAGAGTTAACACATATTTCATAGGTTATATGTATCATATACTGTATTCTTACAACAGAGTAGACTAGGGGCACTTGGGTGGCTCGGTCATTAAGCGTCTGCCTTCGGCTCAGGTCATGATCCTGGGGTCCTGGGATCCAGCCCCTGCACTGGGCTCCCTGCTCAGTAGGGAGCCTGCTTCTCCCTCTCCCTCTTCTGCTCCCCTGCTTGTGCTCTCTCTGCAACAAGTAAATGAATAAAATCTTTTAAAAAAAAGAAAGAAAACAGCCGGTTCATCAGGAGTTAAACACAGAAGTACCATATGACCCAGCAATTTCATTCCTAGGTGTACACCCTCCCAAAAAATTGAAAACAGGCACTCAAAATAATATATGTACATACATGTTCAAGAACAGCACTCCTCGCAGTAGCCAAAAGGTGGAAACATCCCAAATGTCCATAATTGGGTGAATGGATACGTATATCCATACAATGGAATATCATTCAGCCATAAAAAAAGAATGAGGTTCTGATACTTACTTACCATCATGAATGAACCTCAAAACATGATACTAAGTGAAAGAAGCCAGACACAAAAGGCCACATATTATATGATTCCATTTATATGAAACACCCAGAACAGGCAAATCCATAGAGACAGAAAGCCGACTGGCGGTTGCCAGGGGCTGGGGGAAGGGAGAATGGGGAGTGACTGCTAATAGGTCTGGGGTTGTTCTGGGGGTGGAGGAGTGTGTGAACGTTTTGGAACTCGACAGAGGTGGTGTCTGCACAGCACTGTGAATGTACTAAATGCCACTGAAGGTTCATTTTAAAATGGTTAATTTTATGTTATGTGAATTTCACTTCAATTAAAAAAACTGTTTGGGCTTCATGTTTAGGTCCTTTAATTAGCACAACCTTGACTTTCATTATGAAATAGTTAGCATTTTTGCAAAGACTCAGTGATAAAAAAGATTATTGTGTCTCTGTAGAGAACACAAATTACAAAATTTCTAGGGCAGAGGGGACAAAACAGGGTTCCAACTCAGAAAGGAAACACCACTCATCTGATTCTCCTTCTTCTGGTAAATGTATACCACTAAAGAATCTGGGACTTAATTATTAAATTTAGCTCCTCTTGCCTTGAAACCTCCCCCCTGCCTTCCCAGTTACCCCAGCATACTGCCTATGGCGCACTTACCACCGGCCCCACACTGGCACCTATTCCTTCCTTTCTCCCAGAATACTGATTGTGTTCAGGCATTTCCCTTCCCCCAAGCAGCCCTGAGCCCCAAGGAAACTGAGCCCAGCCCCCAGAAGTGACTAATCTTAGGAGAATCTATTCCCCTTACCAGTGACTGACTCAGGTATAACCACGTGACCCAAATCTCATGAATGAGATATCAGGGGGGACGTTTGGTGGTCTGATGGTTTAAAAACAATGCCCCACCAAATCCTCTGATATGCCTCCCTTTGAGAAGCTGAAGCTGGGGGCGCCTGGCTGGCTCAGTAGGTAGAGCATGCCACTCTTGATCTCTGGGTTGTGAGTTCAAGCCCCATGTGTGGCACAGAGTTTACTTAAAATTTTAAAAAAAAGTGAAGCTTAACTCTAGTCCCCTTGTGACTGGGTTGGGCTTCGTGACGAGCTTCAAACATATCAAATATGGCAGAGATGATGGTCTGTCACTTCCAAGATTTGGTTACTAAAAAGCCTCAGCTTTCATCGTGGGCTGGCACTCTTGCTTTCTCTCCCTCAGACAGCTCACTCTGGCAGAAGCCAGCTGCCATGTCATGAGGACACTCCAGCAATTTATGGAGACGCCCACGTAGCAAAAACCAAAGTCTCCTGCCACAGCCAGGGAGGAACTGACACCAGCCAATGTGAGCCTGTGAGTGAGCTTGAGAAGAACAGGTGTCATCCCTGTCCAATAAAAATCATACCCACTCAGGGCACCTGGCTGCCTCTGTCAGAAGAGCATGTGACTCTTGATCTCAGGATCCTGAGTTCAAGCCCCACGTTGGGTGTGAAGCCTACTTTAAAAAAATAAAAAAAAAAAAATCGGGCGCCTGGGTGGCTCAGTTGGTTAAGCGACTGCCTTCGGCTCAGGTCATGATCCTGGAGTCCCGGGATCGAGTCCCACATCGGGCTCCCTGCTCAGCAGGGAGTCTGCTTCTCCCTCTGACCCTCTTCCCTCTTGTGCTCTCTATCTCTCATTCTCCCTCAAATAAATAAATAAAACCTTTAAAAAATAAAAAATAAATAACAAAATAAAAAAAATCATCCCCACTCCTCCCCATGAGTCTCCATTTCAAGTGGCACAAAAGGCTTGTTATACAAATTGGCTGAAGAATGTATTAGACTTGGGGACCCAGTCCCTCTCCATCTCTTAGCTCTGCTATCCTCTGTGTTGACTACATCACCAGGCAAGTCCTCCTTATGTGGTAGCAAAGATGGCCCCCTACAGCTCCAGGCTTCCATTCTGACCAGCTTGGCAATCCCCGAAGACAGAATCAAGCAAAATTCCCAGGGCCAATGCTCACTGGGCAGAATGGGGTCACGTGTTCTTTTATTAACCTATTACTGTGGCCAGGGGGTTAGAACCTGCAGACTGGCCAGGCCAACTCTCTTGGAGTGATAGACAAGGACCTCATAACCTGATCCTCTTCTCTTTCCATCAGCCACCCTGCCTGTATTAGCTTCCTATTTCTTCTGTAACAAGTTGCCACAAATTAGGTGGATTAAAACTGCGCCAATTAATCATCTTACAGTTATGGAGGTCAGAAGTCCACAGTGAGTCTTATGGGGCTAACTCCCAAGGTGTTAACGTGCCAGTTCCTTCTGGAGGCTCTAGGGGAGAATCTGTTCCTTATCTTTTCTTCTTCTGCATGCCATTCACATTCCTTGGCTTTTGGCCCTACATTGCATTTGCTCCCTCAGCTTTGCCACACCACCTCCTATTGCTCCGGTCTCCTGCCTCCCTCTGACAAGGGCCTTTGTGACTGCATTTAGGTCTCACCTGGATAACTCAGGATAACCTCCCCATCCTAAGATCATCAACTTAATCACATCTGCAGAGTCCTTTTTGCCATATAAGGTAATACGCACAGGTTCAGGCGATGAGGATGTGGCCATCTTTGGCCCCCACTATACCCAAACACACGACACCCCCGCTGGGACTCCCCTGAAGCTCTCGGGATCCACCAGGCACTTCCACCCCTCCGTTCCTTGGCTCCTGCTGTTTCCTCTGCTGAAGGACTGGCCCACCCGCTTCCACCTGCCAATCTCCATACTTGAATTTTATGGCTTAGCTCAAATGGCACTTCTCTTTTCTAGCTTTCCTAATCCCCACAAACGGGGAGAATGAGGTGCACCCTTTCTCGCGTTCCCGGAGCACAACAGTTTATGACGGTGAACCACGGTATATCGGTTTACGTATCTGGTCACTTACTCGATTGTGAAGTCTGTAGGAGTAGGGAGTTTTGATCACCTTTATGGCCCCAGTTCCTAACACATAGCTCATGGCCCTTAACAGGTGCAAAAAAAGTATTTAGTGAGTCCAAAAGCAGTTCGTGAAATCTAGTAAGATTTTTTAAGTCCCAGTTTGTAGTGGGATGGCTTTATGATCCATGTCAGTAGTTCTATCCACCAGGCCCTGCCTTCCGGACCCCCCTCATTTGCATAACAGCTCCCTTCCTTTCTCTGGGGAGCTTTCTCTTCCCTACGCAAGGTGGTCATGGTCACATTGGCCTAAAGGCCACAGCGCTGTGGCCCATGGCCCATTATGGTCAGTCAGAGTCAAAGTGGTTATCCCACATAGGGGCACGTGGCCCAGACTGGCCAAAGAAAATGAAGTCATGGGATTGTACATGGAGGCTGGAGAGAGAAGGTGCTAGGGAGCAAGTATGAGCAGCACCCAGAGCCATGTGGAGTCCTGCCCTCCTCATCAGCCTCCACCTGGAGGAAGCCTGCGTGTGGACAGGAACGTGAGGCCAATCTGAAGGAAAACTGAGCTCTGGGTGGTTAGTGAGCTGGCCAGGTGTGTGACAAGAGTCCCCAAGGCCAACCCCACCCCTGAACTTCCCTTAATGAGAGCTAGACAATTCCTCTTTTTTGCTTCTATCAGTTGGGGTTGGATTTCTGAGTTGTGCCTGAATGATCTTGACTAATACAGGCCTTAACTTTGTAAGAATTTGTGGCCTAACATGCTGTGCACTGTAGACAACCAGCAATATGACTGTAGTTGGGGTGCATAGCTTCCCAAAGTCTGGGATGCAGGAAAGAGAAGGTAAAGTAGTGGATTCATTTCCTTGACAAACACTTTGTGACGTGGGGGAAGACCCTGAAATGGCACTTTGGGACAACACAGTATATTAGTCAAGACTCTTTCAATGACAAAAAATCAAAAGAACCTGGATTAAGGAGGGGGGGAAGGTGGGGGAGAGGGAGGATGGAATTTATTGGCTTATGTAACTGCAAAGTCCAGGAATAGGGCTCATTTCTGGGATAGTTGGATCCAGTGCCTCTCCATTTCTCCCCCTTTTTTTTTCTGTATTGATTTTATTCTCAAGTGATCTCTTTCCATACGGCAGAAAAGATGGCCAGCAGCTTCAAATTTATTGCCAGCAAAGAAAATGTGAAATGTATAGAGGGAAGTAAGGTTAGACAGAGTTAGGGACTCTATCAATTAGGAATGCTTCAGTCTGTAAGTATTAGAATACCCTACTAATGGGACTTAAGTGATAAAGGTTTATTTATTGCATGAATTAGCTGTCTGGAGGTAAGCAATTTCAGTGCTGGTTCGGTGATTCAACTACAGCATCAAGAACCCAGTTCTTTTTTTTTTTTTAAGATTTTATTTATTTGACAGAGAGAGACACAGCGAGAGAGGGAACACAAGCAGGGGGAGTGGGAGAGGGAGAAGCAGGCTTCCCGCGGAGCAGGGAGCCCGATGCGGGGCTTGATCCGAGGACCCTGGGATCATGACCCGAGCCGAAGGCAGGCGCTTAACGACTGAGCCACCCAGGTGCCCCAAGAACCCAGTTCTTTCTCACTTTCTGCTCATGCCATCCCATTCATGTCTGCAACAGTGTCCCTCTGGGTCACAAAATGGCTGCTGTGACGCCAAGCATCACAGCCTCACCCAGGGGCATTCTGAGAAGGAAGGAGAAAAGGAAGGTAGGAGCCAGGAACAAAAGGAACGTTCTCACGTTCACCTTTTTTATTTCAGGGGGTAAAATCATTTCCAGAAATGCCCAGCAGACTTCCCTCTCTATCTCATTGGCCATAATCTCATCATATGACCATCCCTATCCATACCAATCCTATGACTGGCTACAACCAATCAGGATTTCACCTGTTTGCTAAGAGAACAGTGCAACTGTCTGGATATTCACTTTCTTTGAGTTTCTGGGGTGGTGAGGTCAATCCCCAGTCTTGGGAGATGAACCATGGTTGGCCTCATGGAAAGTGAGGGAAAGTCTCTTGGAGGGCTTCTGGACCAGGCCTTTGGTGAGGTTGTTGAGCCGCTCATTTCACCAATCCAGAACTGGACCTACCTCCATTCTCGCTGCATGAGATAAGCCCCTCATCGTGTTCAGTTGGGATTCTGTTACTTGTACCCGAAGGTATCTCACAGATACATTCCTCTATGACAGATTTTGCTCAAGGCAGTTTTCTCCAGACGTGCTTTAGTGCTCCCAAGACAGAGGCCCCAGGGCAGGCCAGCCCACTCTGTCCTTCCAAGGTCCATCTCGACTGCCACCTTGTCCCTAAAGCCATTCCTGGCACGCTCAGGCACAATCACCCTGCCCTCTCCCGAACGCCTCAGACACTGTGAGCATTCTTCCTGTTGCCCATCCCCGTTCAGCTAGTGTTGATTAAAGCCCCGCACATTCTAGGGGAGGTGCCAGGTGCTGGTATCACACACCTGAGGTCGCCCCTTGCCCGCCTTCAGTCATGCACAGCGTGCTTGGCCTTTGTCCTTTCCCTCCTTCCTTCACTCCTTCCAACAGTCCAGTGCTAAGGGGCTTCTCTGGGCCAGGCCTTGTGAAGATGAAGGAAAATGGGCCCCACCTTCAAAATGCAGATCATCTAGCCAGAAGACAGTGACAGAGATAAGCACAGGGGCCACTAACACAGGTTGGGGGCAAGCAGGGGTGGTGAAAACACTGACATGGACACCACAATCTGTGCCCACTGAGCTAAGCTAAGCACCAGTTCCTTTAATCCTCCCACAAATCTTCTGAGGGGCAGCTCTTACTACTATCTCCATTTTGGAGATGAAATCACTGCTCAGAAATGTCACGTAACTTCCCCGAGATCACTCAGCCAGGGAGTAGCAGAGCCAGGGTTTGAACCCCGGGCCCCGGGCACACACCTCTGCACCGCACTGCCTGTCCAGGCTCGGAGGCAGACTTACCAGATCTCAGTTGGCAAGGAGAGACCTTGAGCACATCCTTCCTGCACGGCCTCAGACGGAACCACCCCTGTAGCGCTTGGATCTCAGACTTTCAACCTCCAGAGCGCAAGACGACTCGTTTCTGTTGTTTGAGCCATTCGGTTTGTGGCACTTTGTTATGGCTGTGCTAAAGCAGACGAATGCACCGTGTAGGTCTCAAGGGGGCTGGGAGGTAGCGAGAGGGAGGGAGAGAGCTGTGAGATGAGCCTGGAAAGGTAGGTGGGCCAGATCACGCAAGACCTTGTAGGCCGAGGCAAGACTTTGGGTTTTACTCTAAGATCCGGGAAAATCACAGATGGGCTTTATTACTGCCGTTAAGTGGGGGTGTCGAGAATGATTTGGAAGGGGGCAGGAGTAACGGTGGAAAGACCAGCAAGGAAGCCACTGCAACTATCCAGGGGAGTGAAGATGGTGGCTTGGACAGACTGGGTTCTGCAGAGATCAGGGGGGTGGTGGGGGGGCTGGGGGCTGCCGAAGCGGGGGAGGGGAAAGAGGGCGGAGTCAAGGGTGATGCCCAGCTTCTGGCTTGAGTTTACTGGATGGATGAGGTTGGTTCTTATTCTGAAACAAAAGACCAGAGCTGGGGGTAGAGACAGATTTGTGGGGGGGAGAACGAAAGTGTTCCTTTCAAACGGGTGAAGGTACATGTGTGCGCAACATCCCAACAGAGACGTTGAGCAAGCAGACGGATCTGTGAATCTGGAGCTCAGAGCAGGGTCTAGGCCACAGCTAGAAATCTGGGGATGGGATGTCACGGCATCGAGATGGTCTTTCTCACCTAGAGAGAGAGGAGAAGGAAGACAGAGGCCAGGACTCATCCCTGAGAAGCCCTCTCCTGAGGGCTGGTGGAGATGACCGGGAATGACTCATGGCTGCTGGTGTGCAGACAAACCACAGCCTGGGGAGGCCAGGCTCGTCCTGGAGACAGGGAGGGCCCTCAGGAGGACACGACACTTAGTCAGGTGGACTGCAGGAGTAGGAAACGGCCGGGGAAGGTAACAGCCGTCAAGCTGTCAGAGGGAACGGAAGCAAAGACCCGTGGGTCAGTGTCCTAGGGTAACAAAGTACCACAAACCGGGGGCTTAGAACAAAGAGAAGTTGACTCTCTTATAGTTCTGGAGGCTGAAGTCCGAAGCAAGCCCTTTTTGTACACAATCAACCAAGGGGGCATCTGTGACTACCCTCCTTAAAGCAGCCCTTCCCTCCTGCCCCCTGACACTGTTTCTTCCTAGCACTTATGTTTTCTGAAATTTCATACAATTTCGTTTGTTTGTTTGTAAGGCAGAAATGCCGGGGACTGTTGTATCCGCTGCTATATCCCCAGAATCCTGACAGGGTCTGGCACTTAGTAGGCCCTCAAGTAATTACTGAGTGAACAAATAAACCATATAGAAACAATAAGCCTAGAAAACACTAGAAGAAACACCCCAAAGTGTTAATGGTTTCCTCTGTTGAGATAAGACTTTTACTTTTCCTCTATTTTCCTGCTTAAAAAATAAAACATCCTATTTTGTGGGGAGGGGGGAAGGAAATGCTCTACATCTTGATTTGGGTGGTGATTACACAGACGTGGACAACTGTTAAAACTCATCCAACTGAACGCTTGAGACCTGCATTCTGTTATATGCTAATTATATTTAAAAAATAAACATATAAATAATATATGTATATCTCAAAATACAATGCTCTTACAATTATAGCATTTAAAATATATAATTGTAAATAGGATAATAGGTATTGCATCTGTATTCTAAATTAAATTTGACTTGTTATAATACTAAAAAGAAAGAAGAAGGTTTTGGATGACCTTTACCTGCGGACACACACCGACCAGTCTATACCTGCCAAGTTAACACTGCTTTGTAACATCCCCCGGTAGTTTATAAAAATTTTGTTCTAGGCTTTCTCTCTCCATTTATTCTGTAATAAACTGAAGCCACAAGCTAAGCTGTTCCCTCTAGAATCTAGTTTCCAGTTAGCCCGTTTATTCCTGTTTGTGCCTCTGGGGGCAGTAACTGAGTCTATACTCTCAAAGAAAGGACTCCTTAGAGTCTAGACAGTTTTGTTCCAGAAGCAACTTTTCCAGCTGGGGAAAGCACCCCGGCTTCCATGAGGCTCTATATAAAAGAACTGAGATGTCAGCTTAAATGGTTAGTGTGGACTGGGCCCCAAGCCTCCCCAGGGTGAAGGCCACAACAGGCCATCAGAATGATTTTCCAAAGCCAGCCCTTGGGTTGGAGCGGGGGGGGGGGGGGGACAGTGGAGTGGTTTTCTTCCTCCTTCTTTATCTGGCTCAGGCCCCGCTGAAGTGGGAGAGGAGACAGAAGTCAGAAAGTTCCATGAGGAGAAGGGGGGGCTTGCAGAAGGTGGGTGTACGGGACTGTTTTACTCACACCAAAGTGGTCTCAACTCCGTACTCTGCTCCTTTCCCAAAGCAACCACAAAACGGGGACTTGGGAGCTGTGTCCTTTCTGTTCCCATGTCCCAGGGTTGGGGGGGCCAGTTGAGCGGCGTGGCCGGGAGCCCAGATTTTGGACTCAGGCAATGCTGGTATGGAGCACTGCCCTTATCAGGGATCCGCGATGCGACCTCGGCCAGTCCTGACTTAACTCCTGCTGGGCCT
Source organism: Zalophus californianus (assembly GCF_009762305.2). Taxonomy (NCBI): domain Eukaryota; kingdom Metazoa; phylum Chordata; class Mammalia; order Carnivora; family Otariidae; genus Zalophus; species Zalophus californianus. Next base: position 9,375,119 of record NC_045608.1, read on the forward strand.
CGGTTTCTCAGTTTGTACGGCGGGGTGGCTCTACCTACCTCAGAGGCTGGCATGGAGGACTGAACGGAACAACACATGGAAAGTACTCAGCACAGGAACTGTGGTCCGGTCAGCAGGAATCCAACAAATGTGAACTAGCCCTTGGAATCAGATGCATCAAAACAGGGCAGAACTTGCTCCCGTCTCTAACGCTCAGCCAGTGGAGGAGAATTCTCTAATTCTGCGCTTCTAATTCTCTTGGCTTTGGGTCCTACCAAAGAAAACAGAGGTTCTGGGTCTGCCCCTCTGGATTGCCTACTTGGGGGTAACTGGTGCTGGAAAAAAGTTCTCTCCTGGGGATGTTCTTCTACGTTGTTCCAAGTCAATTTAGGTTCACACAGGCTAACAGTAACTCAATCGGGGTTCTTAGCGTCCATTACCTCCCTTCTCACAAAAATTTTATCTCGGCAGGTGAAAAGAAAACTGTTTTTCTTAAGAGTTCACCAAAAAGCCCTCTCCCAAGGAGGGCTCGGAGAGGAGAGAGGCGGGGCTAGGTGGAGGCTCTCCTTCTGGGGATTATTCTGGTTCTGAAAAGCCTCAGAACATTCTTATTTATAAGAGTGAGGGGAAAGGGGGCCGCGGGGAGAGGGGAATCAAGCACATAGGAAGAAAGTGAGAAGGGAGAGCTTTAGCATTGCTCTGGCCAAACAGAGCTAGGAATCTCGCCAAAGGGAGAGTGCACGATTGGCGGCAGCCGAGAAAGCCTGTATGGACTTTGAGGAAAGCTTCTGGGCCTCAGCACGGGGCCTCCTCCTTCGGGGCCAGGAGAGTTCTGGCAGCAGCCCCCCGGCCCAGCATGTTCCCACATAATTGAAGTCGAATGTGCTTGGGGGGAGGGTGGATAGAGGAGGCCTCCGAGTTCCTGGCTGCAGAACCTCAGCGTTCTGCAGTTGGCCCTGTTTGGGATCAAAGCCAGTTAGTGTTGATTTTCCGCAGCATGGAAACACATGCAACGAAGCTGTTTTCCTGAGGCATGCATTTTGAAAAGAGGATTTTAATTTTTTTCCCCAAGGACAGGTGGGGCCGGGAGGTGGGGGAGGGGGGTTGTGACGTGGCTCTTCTATTGCTGTCTCTTCTGCAAACGGTTTTGGGCTCATAGTTTCCGTGTGAGCACAAACGAATCAGTTAGGATGTGTGAATGGGTATGGCCATGATTTAAGGCGAAGTCTTTCACAAAAGAGAATTCCTGGAAAATGCTGCTGGAGGACCCTCTGGCTGTGTGTGATAAGTCACAATTTGTTTGCTCTCCGCTGGAGTGTTTCCAGGAGAGCGGCTCTCTTGTTCCTCCTAAAATTTTCCATGGACTCTCCTTCACTTCTCGGTCTTTCTCTGTGATCTTGTTCTTCTGCCCCTGAAATTAGTTTGTGTTCCTTCTTTTCAGTTAGCACCAGTCTTTTGGGGCTATTATGTTAGTGATGCAAAGTGACACCGTCTAGTTTCTCAAGTGGTGGGGACACATCATTCTTTTAATGGCACTCGACTGTGCCCAGCCCTCTAGGGAAAGTCTGGACTCTTGGCCCATTGGGCCATACCCAAGGGATTGAGACCTATAATCACAAATCAATTCGGCTGGAGGGGTCTCAGGGCACCCTTCCCTTTTATTTATTTTTTTTTTAAAGATTTTATTTATTTATTTGAGAGAGACTGAGAGATAGAGAGCACGAGAGGGAAGAGGGTCAGAGGGAGAAGCAGACTCCCCGCCGAGCAGGGAGCCCGATGCGGGACTCGATCCCGGGACTCCAGGATCATGACCTGAGCCGAAGGCAGTCGCCCAACCAACTGAGCCACCCAGGCGCCCCACCCTTCCCTTTTAAATAAGGAAATGGACATACAGGCAGATTTGGTCTGGGACCTTCTGCTCCTTCCAGACAAAAGATGGCGAAAGACATCTCCACAGAGGCCAGGTCAGTACTGCTTCTCCTATTCAGCATTTACGACCGGTGCTATATAGCTCTGCTTTTATCTTTTGAGAAGGATTTCACCATCAGTCGTATTATACTAGGATACCAACCTCTTTGCATTTATATCGAGGCTGGATCTGAAAGGAGTTTTGGGTCAGGGGATTTAGAACACGGTCTGAAAAAAGGCAAAGCAGCTTTAGTTCACTTAGAGCACTTGGTAATTAGCCTTGGAGTAACAAACGTTATCTGCACCAGCACTGCTCCGTGCCAAGTACCAAAACCACATTTTCCAGATGATTCCAGTGAGAAGTTTCTGACCCGAAGCAATTCAACATTGGGCCCCAAAGACCACAATCATCTTGTATAAAACAACAGATTGTTCATCTCTCCCTGGCCTTCTTTAGTGAGCAAGAATGCAAAATCCAGATTAAGAACCAACTGCAGAGCCCCCTTCGCACTCGCCTAAGCTTCCAGAATTACAGTAAGAGATTGCTCCATGTTCGTGAAAAGTATACTAGCTAAAATGATGCTGAGATAGTTTTGGCTTCTGGGAGTGCAGCTTTCAAAAATGAATGTCTAGCAGAACCTAATATTGTTAAGTGCCTGAGCATTCTGGGGAGGGCATGAGTCCCAGGGAGACAGGGTAAAAAGGGTTACCAGGAAGTGGTAAATGGTTACCATTACCTTTAAATGACGAAAAGAAGGCATAAAGGAGTTGATTATAACATTAATCAGGATAAAGAGGCCACAAGCCCTCCCCACACCCCCACCAAAGAGGGTAAAAAATAAAATAAGTTTTATATATAAACTTCCTTGAGGTCTCCCAATGCACCAGTGCAAAAATACTTGTTTGCTCTGGGGTGAGGGCAGTGCAGTGTTTGTGGGGGTGGGAGTGGGGAATGAATTTCGGGCTGCACAGGATGAGACGCTGGGCTTTGGCTCTGGGGCAAAACGGGGCGGGGAGGTCCCTGAAGGGAAAGGCTTTTCCTCCCATTACTACTTTACTCTTTCCTGGCATTTAAAATTTTTAACTTTAAAAGCTACATCTGGGGGCGCCTGGATGGTTCAGTAGGTGGTGTCTGGCTCTTGGTTTTAGCTCAGGTCATGATCTCAGGGCCCTGGGATCCAGCCCCAGTCAGGCTCCGTGCTCAGCAAGGAGTCTGCTTGAGGGTTCTCTCCCAACAAGCCCCCATCCCCCCACACGCATGCTCTCTCGCAAATAAACCTTAAAAAAAAAAAAGCTACATCTGTTGGTGTAGGCACTATGCAGATATTCTAGGACTCCCACTTCAAGAACCTTCACAGACAAGAATGAAAAGGGCTGGTTCGAAGCAGAAGCCTGTCGGAGAACACTTGGTGGCTTCCTAAACTCATTTAAGGTGAGAGCCAGGTCTCTGAGCAGTGGAGACATCCCCCAGCACAATGAAGGAGCAGGAACTGGGTCGTGAGAGACTCCTGAAAAATTTCCCTTCCGCTGCCAAGAAAGAAATTAACGCAGCAGAATTCACTGCGACAGTTAATTCAGCTTTTTCCTGGAGAAGACGAAATCACTTTCCTCAAATGTGAGAGCGACTTTCCTTTTTTAGCTAAAGCTCATTGACTTCATCACGTGAGCCCGTCGGCCACCAGCCCAAGCAACGTGGCAGAGTGCGCAGCAGCCAAATCTTAAGGATAGTATTTGTAACTTGTGTATCCCGACTGTACCAGGAGAGGGGTTTCCAAGTGATGACAGAAGGTTGTTCATTTGTGATTTGCCAAGCTCTCCACACTCTACTGGCTGACTGGTTTCCTACCCTCTCGCTGAGGACAACCTCCCTCAGCAAGCCTGGAGCTGGGAGTTGGGAGTTGGTTCAGGGCTTTGTCTGACCCGTGTATCCTAACCAGTCCCATCTGGGACGGTTTCAAAAAGGAAAACGATCTCAGCTTGCGATAGGGCCTGGGAAAAGTCTCTGGTGTGTAAACTGATTGCTTTCCATTTGCAAAAGAGTTGTGGGCTGAGTCTCAGCCTATCCCGAGCCTCCAAATTGAGATAATTTTCCTTATTTTACTTTTTATTAGTTTGGGAAATTGGAGCAAAGGGGTGGAGAGATGAATAATCTAGCTGCTCACTCTATTGTTGAGGGGATGATTTTTAATGCTTTTTTTAAAATCTAGGTCATTGACACTTTCTTAGGTTATTTAGATACAAGCTCCCGAGCAAATGTCAATCAGAGAGGCACAAATTTCACACAGGTCAGAATCATGTCAAAGTTTGGTTGTTTTAATGCAATTTCATTGTTCAAGGTAGTATGGATATATTAAGTGGTTCATTTCCATCCTGAAGAAAACATGAACAGTTTCTACCTTATGTAATTTTGTCAAATTCAAACATGACTCTTTGACCTTTTTCAAAGACAGTTTCTTAATGTATCTTGATAAGATTCTTTATTTCTGGAAAAAAATGTTTAAACCTTCAAGTAGTTTGGAAACATTTGCCTATTTGCTCATTCCTCTGGGCACAGCCTTTCAGAGCACTTAGCCCACCTGTACTGAAGCTCTCTGTTCTCCCAGCTAGTGGTAGGGCTGTTTGATGGAGGTGATCATGGGAAAATGAGGAGCGAGCAAGCTTTGTCAACTACTTCTAATTCTCTCAATTAGTATGCTACGATCCACCCCAGCTTCTGCAAGGTCAGACATGCAAGACAAGTACTTGGCCAAAAAAGCAGGATTCTAACTAGTGTAAAAATAGATTTTAAATAAAATAGAATCTCTATAGGAAAGAGAATTAGGTTATGCTTTACATTCCCATTCTTGCTTTAAGATACCTGTATATATAAGTCCAAGGGGGACTTGTTGGTCTGCCCTAAGTAAAAATTGAGAATGTCTGAGTACATTCATTTTGCAAAGTTACAGGTGAGGTTTTTTGGGAAATGCTACAGCACATCCCACAAAAATGGAGGGGTGATTAACAATACAGCTTGTGTGCTAACACATAACATATAAGACATTTAGGCCACAGGGGATGAGGTCTAACCATAGGCTAAAAAACAATTCTAAAATGTGATCATTTGAAAACTCTAATTCTAAAGCAGAAAACAAACCCCATCATTTAACGGCATGTCTTATTAACCCATCCAGCTACCTCTTTTGGAAGCTTAAATTCCAACACGGGTCTTACTTTAAGTTTGCTCAATTACTGCGTGGGATGAATTACTTGACGTTAAGGTTTCTAGAAAAAGTACACAGCCCCTCTGTTGGCTCACAACAAGCATTGCATGACTCTTTTAAAGGGGCTCTGTTAAAATTCTAATTTTCGGATTTAGAAACAGCCTTTGGTTGTATCTTGAAAGCATCATTGAAAATCTGCCCAAGCTCCCTCTAGCCGCAACCTGAACATGCAGCCCGATCTTTTGTAAACATTCAGAAAACACTGATCCCAGCAAAATACACAATCAGCTAGTCAAAGGCCTCACTCTGCATTTTCACATGGATGATAAATCTGCCTGCTGATTCTTGCTAGATGCTAGGAAATCCACTCTGAGAGTTGGGTCTTAGAGTAACCCTTCAGCCTCCTCCTTACTTGAGGTTCATAATGTGGTATGGAGTCATTGAAAACAAAGTAGAAGCGCCACCATTTTTCCTACACTGGGTCCGCTCAGCCTGGGCGGGTTGTTTGTTTTTCCTGGCTAGCCCCGGAGCAAGAGATGGCTGCTGGTGACAGGCTAGTGACTAAAGGTTTACTGGCCCAGCCTCTTTTCCTGTGACCTTCAACCAATTCTTCAATTCCCAGACTGCAGGGAGGGAGGACAATGACAGGAGACTAACGCTAGGGAATTTTCATAAATCCTCAGTGGCCAATGCAAACCTCTCTTTAAAGCAGCTGCTATGACCTCAGGTAATGTGACCTCTGAGGTTGCCAAAAAAAAAAAAAAATTTGACGTCTTGAACCGACCCCAGAACTGAATGTCAAATCCACTGACTCAATAAATACAATG